>NC_077229.1:321500231-322740231 GCF_027887165.1 Monodelphis domestica | reverse complement strand
AAACTGACCTCAGACACTTACTAGCTATGTGACCTTGGACAAATCATTTAACCTTTATTTGCCTCAATTTCTTGAATGATAAAATGGGGATCATATTAGCATCTCCCTCATAAGGCTGTTATGAAGATCAAATGAGATAATTTTGGTTAAAAGTTCTTATCAAAGTTTCTGGCCCATAATAGTCACTTTACAAATGTTCATCTCCAATTCCCCAGCAATGACCTTGTGATCATTAAATCAGGAAAACACAGGGAAGTCTATGCTTACTAAAATTCCCCAGAGGAAAGGCAGAGATCCAGTGCAGAGTTCATTTTGAAGAGGGATTCCTTAGATATAGTGAAGTTCTCTAGATGTTCCTAGTTGTTGATGATATGTATGGGTTACATAAAGCTCCAGACAATTGCAGAGCCCCTTAGATGAAATTCATAATGATCTCTAGAAGTTTACCGTACTGATCTGTAGAAGAAAATCCAAGTGGATAAGGCGTGCCTTTGTCCACTTTGTGACATGAAATTGGCTTAATGGTTCTTAAACTTTTCATAATTGGAGAAAACTTCAATTTAAACAAACCTTTTGCAGAATCTTTGTAAAATCTATCAAACAGCATAAGGTTGAAATAAACATAAGATGAATTGTTTCTTGGAGAATGGTTTGAGAAAGTGAGTTAGATGGAAAGCCTATACAGCTCTTCCAGCATCATTTAAAACTTTGATAGACATTTCAGAAGGGCAACAATTCTAGCGAGTCTTAAACAGGAAGAAGAGATTAAACTGGATTATCTTTGGAAAAGAGTAAATCTCTTTTAATTACCCCAAATTTCTCCTGAAACACTGACCATTTTTGTTAAAATACCAATATTGTACCAATTTTATTATATGATTACAAATCATCAAACATCATTTTCTCCAAAGTATTAAAAATGAGTATTGCACAAAGGCCAGTATATAGGCACAATATAGGTATAAGAAAAATGCAACAAAAACATTGGGTAGTCAAAATATATGCATTTTATAGTGATGGTAAAAATTGTTAATTTATGGATTCACTGCTTGATTCTGTTTTACTCAATCTCTAAGCTTCTGTGAACCAAATCCTCAAGCTATAAAACTGAACTTAAATACTAATTTGACCTACAAGGACTTGATATATATTTTTATGGTTTGTAAGATTCTTAGAATTGTGCATATGGAAAATATAATATAAATGTAAAATGCAGCTATGCAATAGAACTTTGTCAAGTTCCTTTTAATTTAATTGACAATTGGATTTAAAATTGAATGTCATGAACAATAATTGTGATTCAGTGGAAAGAACATTAGACTTATAATCTGGGACTAGCTGCTTGCTAACTTTTTACTGTAGTTTTCTCATCTATTATAAAATGGAGTTAGACTACAAACCTTTATTTGTTTTGAGCTCCTTTAGTGAACTGATGATGTCTCTGGAGTCCTCAAAATAATGTTTTTAAGCTCATAAAATAAAATGAATAGGATTAAAAAGGTAAGCACTTTTTTTAAGTTCACATATCCCAAGTAAAGACCTCCTGGGCTAAATCATCTATAGCTAGGTGGTATAGTGGATAGAGTGCTGGACCTGGGATCAGGAAGACCCAAATTCAAATTCCAGTCTCATACACTTACTATTTATGTGACCCTGGGCAAATCACTAACCTTTGTTTGCCATAGTTTCCTCATTTGTAAAATGAGTTAGAGGGAAAAAATAGTAAACCACTCCATAATCTTTGCCAAGAAAACCTCAGATGGGGTCAAAAAGAGTTGGACACACTGAAATGCCTTAACAATAATCTCTGATTGATCCCATAATTCTCCTGGCCAGTCTTCTGATGAAAAGCCCAATTGCCTGCTTCTTGGGTAGTGTGACAAGGAAATCATTTTAAAAGACTGATATATATTAATTCAAGGTCGCCAAGGAATTCAGCTATGTAATTCCTAAATGAAAACTCAAGTCAGCAGTCAACCTTTTATGGAGTTTAATTACAAACAGGAGGAAGAAAGGTATTAGAGATAGAGAGAGAGAGGGAGAGAGAAAGGGGAGAGAAGGGAATAGGGCTTAAATACCCCTTCTGTTTAGGCTGGGCCAAAAGGCCCAAGCCCTTAGATAGCTGAGGCAAAGAAAAGAGATCAGTCCCTATCACTCATGTGACCAAAATGGAGAAACAGTCTCAGGGGCCTCCACCTCCAGCTTCCTTCAGAGCAGCTTCCTTCAGAGCAAGC
This sequence comes from Monodelphis domestica, assembly GCF_027887165.1. Classification (NCBI taxonomy): domain Eukaryota; kingdom Metazoa; phylum Chordata; class Mammalia; order Didelphimorphia; family Didelphidae; genus Monodelphis; species Monodelphis domestica. The sequence goes on along the minus strand of NC_077229.1, from coordinate 322,737,997 downwards.
ACAACCTCTCAGAGCAAAACCTCTCAAACCCACCCCCCAGTCCTCAGACCCTGCTATCTTTAAGGAAAACATCCAAGTTCCCTCCCCTCAGTTCTCACATCTACCAATCACTGTCCATGTCTTCCCTGTGTCAATGGTGGCTCTAGCTTAACCCAGGACCGCCCAGAGGTCTGTGGCTTTGCACATGTCTGTTGAAGGTCATATTCTCAAATAATTAAATCTTGATCCTTTGCTGCAGCCCTTCCTAAATCCTGTTACCCTGAGTAGGGTGGATAATGGAATAATTAAATTTTGATCTATGCTGTAGCCCTTTCCATTGTTCAGCAAAAGGTTTCTGTCCTAAAGTAATCTTAAGAAGGGAGGAGGAGGAACCTCCCTTGCCAATGGGGTTCACATTCCAATGGTGAAATTTCCAACATTCACAAGTCTAAGAAATTTTGAGGTTTACAGTAGCAAAAACAATTTGTCACTGAACCCTTTGTGGAAATTTTGTCAATGGTACATGACTTGTCACTTGTCTTCTACTGGTACAATATTCAAGAACTTATTCTTAACTAATTGCTGCAGTGAGGCATTGAGCAAGAAATCATCCCTGCACACTAATACACTGCTGGTGGAGTTGTGAATTGTTCCAGCCATTATGTAGGGCAATTTGTAATTTTGTGCAAAGGGCTTTCAAAGACTGCCTCCCCTTTGATCTAGTCATTGCTAGGTTTGTACTCCAAAGAGATAATAGGGAAAATACTTGTACATCTTTGTGGTGACAAAAAAAAATAGAAAATGAGGGGATGTCCATCAATTGAGGAATGGCTAAACAAATTGTGGTATCTGACAGTGATGGAATATTATTGTGTTGAAAGAAACAATGAACTAGAGAAATTCTATGTGAACTGGACTGACCTCCAGGAATTGATGCAGAGTGAAAGGAGAACACTGTACACAGAGATGGATACACTGGTACAATCGAATGTAATGACTTCTCTACTAGCAGCAATGCAATGACCCAGGACAATCCAGAGGAATTTAGGAGAAAGGATGCTATCCACATCCAGAGAAAGAGCTGTAGGAGCAGAAACACAGAAGAAAAACATAATTGATCACATAGTGCAGTAGGAGTGTGATTAGGATTTTGATTCTAAAAGTTCACTCTATTGCAAATATAAATAACATGGAAATGGGTTTTGAACAATGATACATGTATAACCCAGTGGAATTGCTTGTCAACTCTGGGAAGGGGGAGGAAAAAAATATGAATATGTAAGCAGGGAAAAATATTCTAAATAAATTTTTTTAAAAAGAAAAGAAATCATCCCCATACACACACATGTTTGTGTGTGAATGTCCACTCTGGTCACAAGTAATTAATTACTGCAATCTATCCAAAACTATTTAATTAATAGTGAATAAAATATTCACTTAATAATAAATTTAAAATCATTTATTTGTAAGAAATACCCTCAGATCATTGTCATATACTTCTCTTAAACTGTCCAGAAATGATCAATCATATCTAGAATTTCTGTTTAAGCATCCTATTTTTTTCTCTTCCAAGGCCACTTGAAGTACCTATTCTGATAGTTCTGTTTCCCAGAGAACTTCGGGCATGATCATTTCAGTGAAAGATCTTTCTACATGCAATACATATCATTCTTCTTAAATGAAGAATTTATTACAGACCCATACTCCACAGGAAATATTCCATAGAAATATGACTTCATGATTTCACCCTTATTTCTTACCTACTTCTCATTGAGCATTAATTTACCTAGTTGATAGATGGCAAAAAAAAAAAATTAAACCCTTACCTTCCAACTTATCACTAAATCTATATATTGGTTCTGAAGCAGAAGAGAGAGATAAGACCTAGGCAAAGGGGCTTCAAGGTTGCATACCTAAGACATATTAGGAGCCAAATTTAAACCAAGGACCTTCCATTTCCAGGCCTGGCTCTTTATCTCCAAAGCCACATACCTACCCCCTAATGACACATATTTTTACCAAACTGACTAAATTTGGAAGTTAAATTTGTTATTGAAAAAGGAATTTTTTCCTTTCTAAATTCCAGAGAATAGGTTGATAGATTTTATTGAGAAGAAAACTGAGGCTCAGAGAAGTCATAAGTTACATGTCTGGCATTTGGACCTATCTTCTTTAACTCAACAGCCTTTTATTCATTATGTGTACCACAAACCAAAACCCTATCTTCAAAAGTGCTTACTCTATTCCAAGTACTGTACTGTATGCTGTAAGTACATATAGAAAGAATGAGCCAATCTCTCCTTGCAATGTGCATAGTCTCAAGACCCTTCATGCCTGAGTCACTGAGAGATTATCTTGTTCACCATCATATAGCCAGTAGTTGTCAGAGGTAAGACTTGAATTCAGATTTTCCTGGCTCAAAGGCTACTATTCTCGATCTATTATTCTGTACTTTTAAAATTTTTATTTAATTAATTAATTTAGAATATTTTCCATGGTTACATGATTCATGTTCTCCTCCCCCCCCCATAGCCAATGTGCAATTCCACTGGGTTTTGTATATGTCATTGATCAAAGCCCATTTCCATATTATTAATATTTGCACTAGGGTGATCATTTAGTCTACATCCCCAAACATCCTCATCAACCCATGTGATCAATCAGTTGTTTTCCTTCTGTGTTTCTATTCCCACAGTTCTTTTTCTGAATGTGGATAGTGTTCTTTCTCACAAGTCCCTCAGAATTGTCCTGGATCATTGCATTGCTGCTAGTAGAGAAGTCCATTACATTCGATTGTACCACAGTATATCCATCTCTGTGTACAGTGTTCTCCTGATTCTGCTCCTCTCACTCTGCATCACTTCCTGTAGGTTGTTCCAGTTCACATGGAATTCCTCTACTTTATTATTCCTTTGAGCACAATAGTATTCCATCACCAACATATACCACAATTTGTTCAGCCATTCGCCAATTGAAGGGCATCCCCTCATTTTCCAATTTTTGGCCACCACAAAGAGTTCTTGTACAAGTCTTTTTTCTTATGATCTCTTTGGGGTATAAACCTAGCAGTGCTATGGCTGGATCAAAGGTCAGACTGTCTTTTAGTACCCTTTGGGCATAGTTCCAAATTGCCATCCAGAATGGTTGGATCAACTTGTACTCTGAAACTAATAATACTAGATTTTTTCATGATAGGGAAGAGCCCAATTCATTTAATATTTATTTTATACTAAATAGCCAGCTAAAAAGCAGACAATTCAAACCAACAGGAAGTTTTCTAAATGTTTGAAAATTATCTTTTGATAAAAAAATTCTCAATGTTTTTAAATTTTGTTGCTAGTTATTTAATATTAGGAAGTAATAAACTTCCCCTCAATACTTTATGGTATTAGTATTCTTGTATTAAAACTTCAATTCCTCAATTTTGGAACTTCTTTGAATTGTTATTTTAATATTCCATACTGTAATTGCTCTAGTTTTTCACATTCTCTTGAGTGTTCTGTATTACTTTGCGTATAGTCTATTGAACTGGGATGTTTCTTTCCTTGGGTCTATAACTATATATCTTCAAAGAGACCACACAGATAAAGGATGCGACACATGTCACATCTCAGAATAATAAAAATTTAAAATTACCAAGAACCACCGAAAGATTCAGAATGGACATTAAAAGACTGTCATTCATTATCAACAATGACTTGTATATGATCAAAACTGGAGATGGATCAACCATGTAGCAAGAATGAGAGACAACAGTTGGAAGATCCAAAGGACCGATCCTTCCTCACTCCCCAAATGTCCCTCTATTAAAAGACTGGGCAAAATCTATAGCATTATTGAGTAAATCTCTCATGAATGACTAATAGAGTGATATGAACAAATAGACAAAATGAGATATAAAGAAGTCTGAATTGGGATCCACTGAAAGAACAAGTTAACAAAATCCATATGCCTACGCCAGGATAAAGTTCTGTAACAAATACAGAATTCCCTTGAAAACTGGCACAACTATCAAAGCCTCCAAAATATAATTGTAAGGCAATCTGAGGTCATCCAGTCCATTGATCGCCATATTTATGTATTGCATATCAATGTTCAGTGACAGTATATCCTATTATTAGTAACTTTTAATGATAACATGTTTTTTTTTCCACTTACATTGTTCTGCCTCCCCTACAATGCCTAGCAATTAGTGCTTGGAATAAGTGGCATCAGGGGAGCCATCCTTGATCTCCTGGAGAATCAAAAAGGTGCTGCTATGCTTTATGGTCAAAGCAGTATCACAGCAGTTCAAAAGAAGTGTGAGATGTGCAAAATTAGAGACATCTCCATCCCAAATATTCATACAGACTATTTGTGCCCAACCTGTGGTAGGGCCATCTGAGCTCATATTGGTCTGATCAGCTACAGGTAGACACATCATACACTAACCCCATCATAGTGGTGTTATTTTGATCCTCTTTGACTACAAAGGGCAACAACCAACCAACTAGCCACCCTGGGGAGAAAGGATAGGCTTATTTGGGAGGTAATCACTAGACTAGGAGATGTGCCTCCATGAAACAGCATTTCTAAATTGCTGAATGGAAAGTAACTTCCACAGAATGAAGTTATAACTACCATAGTGAGATGAACAAGAGGAACATAATCAGATGCCAGCAAAGTATGAACACAAAGAAACTACATAAGGAATAACTATTAAAAGAATGAATCCTCCATACAAGAACTTTTTATATAATTGAACACTATTATTATTTTAAAAAACAACCTTTCCTTCTGTCTTAGAATGAATACTGAGTATCAGTTCCAGTGCAGAAGAGGAGTAAGGGTTAATTAATTGGGGCTAAGTGACTTGCTCAGGATCACGGCATCTGAGGTCAGATTTGAACCCAAGAACTTCCTTCTCCAGGCCTGGCTCTCTATTCACTGAGCCACCTAACTTCCCTTCAATGTTAATATTTTAAATTATTCTGCACCTCACTGCCAGAACTTTTACTTTTAATGTTTATTTGTTAAGTTCTTCTGTCATCACATGAGACTTATCCAGACCCAGTTCAAGTTTCCTGTGTTTCTTTTTAATTTATCAATCAAAACTGGACAGTTCTCCAGGAGCAGCCTGACAACTGCTGAGCATAATGAAATGATTGTTACTTTTTCTACATGACTATCTAGATATTAAAATGCTGTGCTTAGTGCTTTAATCATAAAGCTCTGTTGATGACTCTAATTTGTTTATTAGCAATCTTGAACTTTGGATCTTTTTCTACCCAATGGCATTTGCTTCTTAGCCTATCACCCTCTGTTATAAAAATGCTTCCCCTGCATACAAACTTGAGACTGTTTCTATCGAATGATGCTATATTGTTCTCTGGCTACTCCAATTTTTTGAGAACTTTTCATTCTTTTTTCAATGGTATTGACCACCCTCAGCCTTTACTTCTGAATTAATGCAAATTTTTTTTACCCTGTCATACAGACCAGTAAAGGAAATGTGTCTCAGTGACCTCAGCACTGAATGACCAAACCTTAACCACTTTTTTGATTATGATAATTCTACCTCTAATCATTTCAAAAAGATATGTGACCTGTGAGTTGTGTGGGCTGGAACATATGCTATTTATGGTCTAATTCCATAGGTTTGTTCATGAAGAAAAGCATTAACCTCAATGAAGTCATAATAGATTGCTTCCCTTTAAGCCATTGGTCTTTAACTTTGTAGTAGAAAGATATTTGAGCTGTTCTTCATGTTGGTTATAAAAACTGTTTGCTTCAAAATGATTAAAGATCACCTTGGTTTTTATGGGGCTTATGGTTTTTCTTTCCAATGTTTTTCTACTTATAAAAATTAAAGGCTTGTGATTTCCTAGGTCACCTGCTTTTCCTTTACAAAAATATAAATGTTTGTTGTTATTCAATCTGTAGGCACATCCTGGTGCTCTAAAATTTTTCAAGAATAGCACCCAGTGGCCCCACAATAACAATGGCCTCTTAGGGATAACTTACATTCTAACCCCTATACTTGCTTAGTTTCCTACAGTTCCCCAAATTCAGTGCCTGGTCCTGGTTTCTGTGTTAATAACTTAAAGAAAGAAGAATATGTGTTTTCTTTTAAGTCTTTGAAAATTTTGGTCCTTTAGCTATTTTTTTTATCAATTTAACTGCCTTGCGAAGTAATTAAGTAGGAACATTTTTATTAATTCTTTCTACTAATCCATGCAAATATATTTCCATGAACCTTTGTCTTCTGTAAGTTGTATCATATTTCTGGCTTTAGATTGCTTGACTTTCCTCCCATAAACTTCATATCTCAAGTTCTTGGAATATCTCCTTGAGGAATCAGACTTAGCTTAGGCTGTTTATTTTTGTTTCTGTTTTTTGTTTGTTTTAGAGGGATGTGAGGTCCTGGTGGCAGGGAGGTTAGAAAAGATGGAAAATTCCTGTTTGTTTTAATCCCTTTGTCCTGATTTATCTAATTTGGTTTCATCCTATCTTTTATTCATATTTGGTTCTTGTGCCCTTATTATTGTTTTTTTTTTAATTAAATATCTTACTTTACAAAACTCCTTCAGGTAGCCTTTTGAAGTGGAACACAATCTTTTGGAATCTGCTTTCAAAAACTCTTTTTCTTTTTTCCTTCTGTCCCTCTCTCTTTCCTTCCTTCTTTTCTTCCTTCCTTCCTTCCTTTCTTTCATCTCTTTTCTTTCCTTCCTTTCCTTCTTTGTTATTTTCTTCTTCCTTTACAAAAGTCCTGATTTTGCAATTTATGATCTCTTTTCTCAAAGTCACTTTATTTCTTTTAATACTTGCTCCTTTTTCACAGATATTCAATTTAAAAATATTTAAGAAGTAGTAGAAAGAATGCTAGACTTGGAATCAAGACCCTGCCCAAGTTATTTGCAAGTATTGGATTTAGAGAGAATGTCCTGGTTCATGTCTCAACTCTGCCAAATACTGGCTCTATGCATAGTCTAAACAGTCACTTAACTTTTCAGTGCTGTAACAGAAAGGTTCCTTGCAAAAAGGTGTTTATATGCATTAGTAGAAGGGAGTTTCCTAACCAGGGAGTTTTGTGTTTTTTTTTTTCCTATCAGTGAAATCATAACTTCAGTCTCTTTCTTTCCTTTAGATGTTTCCTTTCTATGTGACTTTTTTTACTCACTTCTGTCCTAACAATAGCTCTAACACATTTACTTTCTTTGTGACATCCAATTCCATATCTCTAAAATGAGCAGCTTGGACTGTTTGACTTCTTATGTCCTTTCCAGGTCTAAATCCTATAATCCTACTAAGAGACTGACCTGTGTAAGGCAATGTACTTAGGAGTTACTGGGCTTACAAAAGCAAATAAAAGCCCTGGTTGATTCTTCTCTCTTCTGTGTTTGAAAATGACTTTGTATAGAGAAGTCTGAGGCAGGTTTGGAGTCCAACCCGCATTCAGAACACTGTACAAGTGTGACCCATTGGAGGCAGCTGGGTAGCTCAGTGGATTGAGAACCAGGCCTAGAGATGGGAGGTCCCAGGTTCAAATTTGGCCTCAGACACTTCCCATTGTGTGACTCTGGGCAAGTCACTTATCCCCCATTGCCTAGCCCTTACCACTCTTCTGCCTTGGAGCCTATACACAATATTGATTCCAAGATGGAAGGTAAGGGTTTAAAAAAACAAACAAACAGGTGTGACCCATTATGTTGATAATCTAGTCAATGGTCCCCATTTAATGGTTTTTGAACCCTTGGAGGTGCAGAAAGACCATTCAAAGGGTCGAAGCTCAATACTTGTTAATAATACTTTAAGCAGTAAATAATGGCCCCATTCTTTCACAAATATAGTTTTTCTCCATGCCAATGAACATCAGCATACTTGAAGCATCCCGGGTTTTCTCATCCTTGCTGTTATTATAAGAATTCAATGTATCCATTTAAAAGAATATTTTGAGTAGTGTATCAAATTATTCTGAGAATTTACAGCACATTTTTGATGTTGTTGGAAGGAATTCAACAACAAAAAAAAAGAGGAACCTCTTATTTGGTTCTTCTTCTGATGCCTAAAGTTTCCATAATACCACTAGGTTTCTTGCCTCAGAAACAAATCTAGTCAAATAAGCCACTCATATTATTTGGAAACTTTTAGTAACCTAAAATAAGATACATCTTGTTCTCCCCCCCCCCTTTAAACTTAATCAGCTATGTTTCATTCAACTTCCCATTCCTGGGGGCACAGGGGTATGTGCATCTGTAAATATATGTATCCTCAGTGTATAAAACCCCAACCCCCATTCTTTTCCTTGACTATCCTTTTGGCAAGCTATGGCCTCCTAGTTATCACTTCAGGGGTAAGGAGAAAAACAAAGAGAATTTATTGCTTGGAACAATGTTTAGAAATGGACCGTTTTACCATTTTCACTATAAATACATGAAATTTATAGCTCCATTCTGTTGCCTGCAACCCTTTTGGTAATGGAATAGAGATTCTTTTACACGCAGAAAAGTAAATTTTAAGTTAGGTTTAAAGTAATGATAACCAAGCATTAGATTAGTATGGTCTCACTTTATGAAATTAATTGGAAAAGAGATGAAGAATGGTATAATGTAAGGAGAACGATACTTGAATTCTGACAACCCAGGTTCAAATACCAGTTCTGCTTTTTTACCTTAGTCGAGTGGCTTAATCTTTCTGGACCTCTTTTCCTTTTCTGTAAAATGAGGAGAATAGATTAGATATGATTTTTTTAGGTCTAAATCTGATTTCATGACATTAGTAGTCACAGACTTGTTATATAAACAATAGGAATAACCAGTTTAATTCGCAAGCCTCAAACTTACCTATCAGATCATAACCCTTAAATTACTTAGTTTTGCATCACTGCCCAGGATTTATAAAAGTTAAATAACTTGCCCATAGTCCCATAATTAATGTGTCCAAGGCAGAATTTTAACCTTTCTTTCTGACTTTGTGTCTTTTGCTCTACCCACTGTCTGCTGCCTAACAATTATTGTTTATAAAAAAATTTAGGAGGTTACTTGGCAATCTCCTCCAACAACCATTTAAATCAGGTAACATGAGTATTAATGTCTATTTCCCAGATGACAAAACTGAAACTCAAAGGAATTCAATGACTTGTCCACTCATAAGGACACTTGAGAGCTAGGGCTAGAACCCAAGTCTTCTGAGTTTAAATCAAGTATCCACCCATTACAAAGGAATCTTTTGACCCTGTTCATTATATAGCACATCCCTTGGCCCTTGTCAGTGAGAAGTTTGAGTGGATACACTTCATTTGAATTCTCCTTTTGGTGCTTGCTAGACCTGCTACTTTTCAGGATAGGAAATCTCAAAGACAGATTGTTCCTACTGTGCTACCCCATTGTATGCATACGTGCCTTCATCTTCTGTTTCTTCATCTATGAAATAGATTGGATAATAGCTGTTGGGCCAACCTTTTGGGGTCATTGGGAGAATCCAAGTAAAGAAAGTAATGCACACTGTAAATTGCTTTATTCGTAAAATACATTATTCTTATTACATTACTGCCTTCCCTCAATTCCACCCTCTAGCACAAATTGTACTCTGCATTTTTATAATGTTCCATGTGTTCTCCATGCCTTTGGTCTACCTAAGAATGGAATGTCCCCCTTCTCCCTCTTAATCTGTTCAGTTTCTAGCCACCTTGTAAAGCAGAGTCCAAAGGCCATCTCTTCCACAGTCATCCTTGAACCTCTTGACTACTATTGGCTTTTGCCCTCAACATTCATACTTAAGTTTCAACATTACTTTGTAGCTCTCTCTTGCCCATAAAATGAAATGTTTTCTTGTGTGATTGTTGTTGCTTATGTCTTAATTCCCCTTAGTAGAATATAAGCACCAAGAGGGAAGAGTCAGAACCTTATTCAGACCCAGCCCACACAATGGGGTTCTGGCCCCAGAGGACTCATTAATTGTAATGTTTGTTGAGTGGGCTTTTATTTGCTTTAATATTAACCAAATGCATTTTAAAGTATAACATTCACACGACAACATCCTTTATGGTGCATTCGTCTCAAAGACTCATTTAGCAGCAACCAGCAACAATGCTTTCCAGATGAGCCACAGCTGGAACAAGCTCCCTCATGCAACTGCCCTCTTTATGTACAACTGGAAAAATCATAAACAGTCCTTGGGCACTGCAATGTGATCTCCAAATCTGCAATTGCTGATGACAATTTTCTGCTTGATTGGGAGCATAATGTCTTAAACGAAATTCCAGAGCTCCCCTTGCACAAACGACACCTTGGGTGACATCTGCCTTATTACCAATAAAAGTGATGTATTGTGTATCAGAGAATTACTCAGCAAACAATTCCCAGAGATCGCCTTTGCTGTGGAGTGTGAAACAGACTCACTCCCTTTCCTGAATGTCAGGAGTTTTACAGAGGAGAAATGACCCACTGACAGTTACTTAACTTTAAAAGCACTTCTTCAAACAGATAAATGTTGTTCACTTCTGCACACTTGGTGACCATAGAAAAAACAATCAGGTTAGTCTTAGGATGGATTACGAGGAAATCTATCTTCATGTGCAGGACACAGTTGAGAAGAGAATTATGTGTGACCGTTGGAGGCTGCTCCAGGAGGAAATTTGAATGTACAGATAATGGCCCCTGAGTAAATAGACTCATAATGCCTGAATTTGAAATACTTTGATAAAGAAAGAACAGAAATAATGAAAAATGCCAACTTAAATTAAAAGATCTCACTGCCTCATCATAGATTCCTAGTCTATCAGAGCTTGTAGAAGGAGGGAACAAACATCTGTTAAGCACCTACCATTGCCAGAGGGCAGTTAGGTGGTACAATGGACAGAGCACTGGATTTGGGAACAGGAAGCTTCATCTTTCTGAGTTTGAATTCAGCCTCAGATATTTCCTAGCTGTGTGACCCTAGGTATAGTGCTTAACCTCTCTCAGTCTTAGTTTCCTCATCTGTAAAATAAGCTGGAGAAGGAAATAATGAACCAGTCCAGTGTCTTTGCAAAGAAAATCCCAAATGGGGTCACAAAGAGTTGGACACAACTTAAAAAACAACTGAACACAAGTGTGCACACAAATGCACACATATACTATGTGTGAGACATAGTGCGAAGTGTTGTAAAAATATGATCTCATTTAATTTTCACAACCACACTAAGAAGTAGGTAGTATTATTTGCATTTTATAATTGAGGAAACTAAGGTAGAAGCTAAGCGACTTGCCCATGCTCACACATCTAGTAAGTGTCTAAGGCCAGGTTTGAATATGTCTTTCCTCTAGAGAAAGAACTGTTGGAGTAGGAATACAGATGAAACCATATGATTTTTCATTTGTTTATTTGGGGTATGTGTTTGGGGGGTTGGGTTTTATAAGATTATTCACTTATATAAATGAACAATATGGAAATATGTTTTGCATGATAATACATTTATAAGCCTGAATGAATTGCTTGCCAGCTCCAGGAAGGAGGAGAGGAGAGAAGAGAGGGAGACAGTTAGGAACATATAACTTCCAAAAACATGTCGACATTTGTTATTACATGTAATTGGTAAATTACTAAATACTCTATATTCTGCTCTACCTAGCTACCTCGAGGGACCTTGAAGGTCATTGTGCCTATCATCTTTCTTATAGAGACATAAATTGCGGCCCAGAGAGGTAAAGTGACTTGAAGGAATCTAGGACAAAAGCTCACACTTATATAATGTATCTCAAAAGTTTAGGATCATTTTAAGCTTTTACTAAGTCATTTGAGATGCTCCTTATTTAAGTATTTCTCAAAACACTTTCCTCTCAATAGCTTTGTGAGATTAGCAGTTCATGTGTTATTACCCCTGTTTTACAGATGAGGAAATTGGGGCTCAGGGAAATTAACAGACCTGCCCAGAGTCAAACCACTAGGAAATGGCAGAGGCAGGAATTGAACCTAGGACCTCTAAATCCAAGTTCCATGTTGTTCCCATTATATCATACAATCTGAATCGTAATGACATGACATTAGGATGGAAAATGAATCAGAGTAGACATCTCTACTAAATGGGTCTCATAAAAATGAATCAAGAGCAAATTTTACCCATTACAGATGACAACGTGAGCCAGACTGTAGAAAATCAGGAACAACCACTCTCAAATACCTGAAAAAATGAAAAATCACAAATCCTCACCTCATAAGCAAATATATAAAACTATTTCCATCTCCAAGACTGGCTTCAAGTGCCTTCTCTTTAGTGCTGCAAGCTGCGTCCTCTTTCAGAGATCCAGTTTAAAAGGCCACATTACCGGAGCCAACATAAATACTCAGGGCATACCTCTATAATTAACTGAGAGGTGGCATGTGCCTTCCTATGCTTTGGAATGCACTCTTTTGGGTCCACTGAGCAAAGTCCCCCTCAAAACCTAATGGGACTCTGGCACTTTAACTTTTAACACACTTGCCCAATTAAGCTCCCTAGGCTCCAGACTTTAACAGCTGTCTGCAGCTGCTGAAAAGTGATTTATCATTGTCAAAGTTCGTGACCAAAATGTTAAAAGGAATCTTTTTTTAAAAAATTAGTTCGGCAGAACCACTTTCATATGCAGTTCCTTGTCTTTGTCAAAGGCTACATTTTCTTGATGGCACTAAAAAAATAATTTCTTTTTTTTTTAAATTGTGGATCAGATTGAATAACTTAGTGTGAATTAACAGTTTCTACGTGCACAGCACTTCAAAGATTAAAGTCTGTAATACAAGAAACATCATGGAAATACATGCTAATTTTGTCTTTGTTTTCTATTGTTTTTGGAGGGAAGTATGGAGGCAAAATTTTTCTTAATTTTTATATTTATTTACATGTACGTAATTTATAATAAAAATGTTGGTTTTTCATGTGAAAGAATTTATTTTCTAATTCTAAAGTGATTAAGGAAATCTAAAATTGTTTTCTGAAATTAAAAATACATGTTGTTTTTTCTTATGCTGACATTAAGAAGGTTTCCATGTTGAGCATTTATTTGGTAGTTTCACTGTGGTAACTGTCATTTCTCAGACTAGCTCCATTTCCTCAAATGTTGGAACCTCAGCTTCTTATCCTCCCTCAGATTTTCTCAGCTCTCTGATCTGGGAGGAAGCCTTTGTTGAATAGAAGAATTGTACTCAGCCTCTTAACTTGCCATGTCCCTTCCTCCTAATCATTTGCTATACTTCTGTTACCTAAGACACTAAGGGAAGAAGAACAAATCAGCTTGTTCTTGACATTTTAAAGCATTCTTAACAGATGTTTTGGATTAGTGCCCCAAATGCTATCATATAAAAATTAATTGGAAAACTACTTTATTAAATGTCTCTCATAAGAGCCCTTTGAAATCATCTTCATTTTACACTAAAGGAAATAGGTAGGAGAGAAGTCAGTTGACCCAGGCACTTACCAGGTACTTGGCTTGAATTATAGCCTGAATTGATCATCTTAGCCCCGTAGATTATGCTTCTGAAAATGTGTGAACAAATTTGTTTTCTGTATGTACTACAGTTTTGTTGCCATTTACAGGAATGTAATGGTAAATTTTAAAAGATGCCAGATTTTCCTTGTCACTCAGGGCAAAGTGGCTCAATTATAGAAGGAAAAGGAGGAAGGAAGGAAGGAAGGAAGGAAGGAAGGAAGGAAGGAAGGAAGGAAGGAAGGAAGGAAGGAAGGAAGGAAGGAAGGAAGGAAGGAAGGAAGGAAGGAAGGAAGGAAGGAAGGAAGGAAGGAAGGAAGGAAGGAAGGAAGGAAGGAAGGAAGGAAGGAAGGAAGGAAAAACAGCAATTTTTAAATGCTTACTATATGCTAGGCACTATGCTAAGTACCTTACAAATATCTCAACAATCCTGAAAAGTAGGTGGTATTATCCTTATTTTACAGTTGAGGAAACTGTGGCAGGCAGCAGTTAGGTGACTTGCTCCCTAATAAGTGTCTAAAGCTGTATTTTAAGTCAGGTCTTTAGTAGTCATCTATGTGCCTCACTAGAGACTACTAAGAGATAGAAAGAAAGAGAGACAGAGACAGAGAAAGGTAGAGGGGAAAAAAACAGAGAAGAGATAGAAACAGTCAGAGAAAGAAAAAAACAGAGGACAGGGACAAAGAAGGAGAGAGAAAAAGAGTTTATTACTGTATTTGAACACTGTATTAAGTATTAGGGATAAAATGAGAAACCAAGATAAAATTTTTGGCCAGATGAAAAGAAAACTCATATATCAGAGCCTAGCATTTCAAGGATACAATGTCTAAGGTCCTGGTTGGAGAGGAAAAGCAGGATGAGCGTGATGGTTAAAGATAGCTGAGAAGTAGCATGATGGCCTGACTTTGGGTAGGGTATCTCCCCCAGATCCTTTCTCCTCATCCTCCTGCCCTGCAAAAGATATGAGATTTGGAATCACAGTCTATAGCAGCATTGGCAAAGGTTTTCAAGTTCAAGTGGCCAGGGAGCAATTCAAGGTGTCTGTGACATGGCCTGCCCCACCCCATTACAGAAGAGACCAGAAGGAGGAAGTACTTGCTTTGGGCAGCTGGACCCAGGGGCAAACCATGCAAAAAATGTCCTCAGGCACTGCAAAGATAGGGAACAGAACAGCTTCCCACCCACCCCCATACTGGCTGGGCATGCATGCCAGTACTTCATTAAAGCTAGCCTATAGTCTGCTAAAGTGGCAGTTTGGGGAAAAGAGAAGCGAAGCAGCATGGTATAATAACAATACTGTCTTTGGAATTAGCCACCTGACTTCTTCTTCTGACTCTACTGGTGATCTGTGTGACTTCATCTTTCTGCTTGCTGAAACACCTGACCCCTTGATATATAAAATAGGAAGAGTAGGATTGTTGAAGTAGAACTATCAAGATACCTTCAGAAAACTTAATGTGGAAATTTGTTATTAAAATAAAATTTAATTAATTAATTAAAAACAAATAAATAGAAGTTTTAAAAAGAACTATCAGGAACCTTCAAGACTTGTTAGTCTGACCCTTTTATTTTAGAGTTAAGAAAACCAAAGCTAAAAGAGACAAGGTAATTGTCCTAAACTCAGGCTAGCATCTGAATCTCCTTCTTCTCATGGCAAATCTGGTGCTCTCTACATTGTTCATATGCATACACATATACACACACAAATAAAAAATGAAAATTTTTTATGTTCCTACGGTAATTGTACTAACAGAAAGCATATACTTTTTTGATGGAAAACTACTTTGCTATAAGAAATGACAAACAGGTTAATTTTTTTTAAAACATGAAAGATCTACATGAAATTGTGAAGAGCGAAATGATCAAAACTAAGAGAACATTATATAAAGAAACATAAATATTATCTGAAGATTGACTTGCATATGTCCACCTCCAGAGAAAGAAATGATGAATAGAAGCAAGAAAGATATAGTATATATACATATATGTGTGTATATATATATATATTTATATTTATATCTCTTTCTTTCAAATGAGGCATTAGTTTCTAGTGTAGGGTGGGGAGGGATGGAATGAAATACCTAAGACTTTTAATATAAAAAACAAATTATTTTTTAAAAAGCTGCAACAATACCTTGCCCTGAAAATTGCATTATGTGTATGTGGATACCCAGATCAGTATAAACTGATTTTAGTTCAAACTTAGTAGTATCTCAATTTTTACAATTCTGTCATTGTTCATATGGCCTATTATTTCATTGCCATAAAGAACTCCCAGAATAAGAAATCCTCTACTAATGCAGGTTAGTACCTTCTCTACAACTTAAATTCTTAGAAAGCAGCCTAGAGCATATACAGTTTAAATTACTTTCCTTGATTCACTCAGCCAGTATGTTTCCATGTCAAGACATGAACCCAGGTCTCCCTATTCCAAGGACATCTCTTTATCTGCTACATGACTGCCAATCTGCTTTGCCAAAAACTTCAACTGATTTGTGTAAAATGATGAAGTACTAATTCCAAAAAAATAGCTTAGATCCCACATCAGTAAGACTCGTTAGGAAATCTTAAGTCTAATTAGGGATTTTGCAGTGACTTTGAAACTCTAGGATAATGTCATCTTGAGTCAGATTTGAAATCTGTGATTGAAATCAATGTTTTGCCACATCTCTAAATTTCAGTTTGATTTCTTAACATTACACATGTTCGGCTACTTGTTACAATTATATTCAGTTTATATAAGTGATGAATGCTTTGTAAAACTGCTTTATTTTTCTTTCTTCATTTTCTTTTCGACCATCAACTGAACCAGCTTCTGCATTTCCTTTCTATTAAAAATGCTTAGTAGGTTAAATCTATGTCTTATTGTCTCTACTTACATTTAATTTAATTTAATATTATTTATTTTACCCTTCTAAATGACTTTACTTTTTTTTGGATCCTCTTTGATAATAGTTTTTCTGCCACTGAAGAGGCAATTGGATTTCCATCCCCAGCAAACTCCTACATTGATATCTACAGCTGCATGGTGTTTTCTAATTACAAAGCACTTTCACCTAATATTATTTCATTGGAACCTCACAATCCTAGGAGTGGGCTAGTAAAGGTAATTTTATCTCAGTTTGATAAATGAGGAAGCTGAGGCTCAATGAAGTGAAAATGATTTATTCAAGGCCAAAGAGCCCATAAATGATGGCCCTGGAACTGGAACCTGAGTCTCCTGACTCCAGGTCAAGTACCCTGGAATGAAGGAACTAGATTTCATTCTACTTTTACTTTTTGTTTTCCCTTGATATTTGAGAATTCTTCATCTTCAATGTTATTCCTTCCTACTTAGGGTCCTTGTCCTTGACTTTATACAAGAGAAGTGGATTCCAGAGGAAAAGAATTTAGTTCTAGCGTATCTCAAAACCAAAAGGTATTCTTTCAATATCAAAATGATGATTTCTGGCAAGGTCTTATGGGTGAGAGGCGACAAGGTGGTACAATACAAAGAGAGCTGAGCCAGGGTTGAGTTCTAATTTAGCCTCAGATGTTTCCTCAACTGTAAAATCAGGATAATAACAATACCAACATCATACAGTCATTGTGAGGATCAAGCAGTATAATATTTGTCAAGTGCTTAGCATAGTGCCTTACACATAGTAGGCATAATAGTCACATACTTCATTGAGCTGTTGTGAGGAAATTGTGAGGAAAAAATGGAATAAAAACTGTTAAATGCTTAGCACATTGTAGGTACTTCAGAAACATTTGTTTCCTTCCTTTCTGTACAGCCTTAAAGTTATCACACACACACACACACACACACACACACACACACACACACACACACAAAATATTCTAAAGGAAAAAGGGGAAAAAAAAGAAAAAAGTTACCACAAGTGACTTAGCACCAAACTCTCTTTTAAATGGCTTGGGCAGGATAATTAAGTGGCACAGTGTATAAAGAGCCAGGCTTCAAATTAGGAGGACCTGGGTTCAAGTTTGAAACACTTCCTAATTGTGTGACACTGGGCAAGTCTCTTAATCCTAATTTCCTAGCCTTTCTCGCTCTTCTATCCTGGAGTTGTTGCTAAGAAAATAATGATTAAAAAAAAGTAAATGGCAAACTCCTTAATATATATATATATATATATATATATTATACACACACAGATGTATACATACAATGTGTTCAAATCTTACTTCAGATACTTATTAGCTGTGTGACCATGGCCAAGTCACTTAATTTCTCTGTCCTTTCTCCCAATAGATAAACAGAAGGAGTTGTTAGCCTCTAAACTTCTTTCTAGCTCTAAAACTATGGTGTTAGAGAAGCAACTGGATACCTGGAAGCACTGTATTCATGGTAGTGTATATTGTTCCTGCCACCAGTCAAAGGAAATTTTTGTTGTCACTTAGTCATCGAGTCACATCCAGCTTTTTGTGACCCTATGAACCACATAGTTCACCAATACTTGCCCCTGGCATTTCCTTGGCAAAGACACTGGAATGGTTTGCCATTTCCTTCAAGGAAGACAAATAGAGGTTAAGTGACTTGCATAGGGTCACATAGCTTGTAAGTGTTTAAGGTCACCTAGCTGCCTCCTCAAAGGGGAATTAGAATTAACCATATTTGATCAATTAACTAGTAGGATAAATACTAAGAATAAACAACACAAGTGTCCATTCATAGGGGTAGATTGGCACTGAATTTTTCTAGCCATTTTGTTTTTTTATTTCTTGGAAGATTGGGAGCTGACCACACTGAGAAACATGAGTTATAGTCCTCAGTAGCAAATGAGGTGGAAAGGCACAGTAAAACTTCTAAATAAAAAGTCCTCACAAAGTTTGCCACTGAACCATGGACAAGGTGGGGAAGTAGGAGGAGAATGGAAAGAGCATTTGTAACCACTAACTGGTTCACTGTAAAATATGAGGTAATTCCATTGAATGGTAGTCTTGCCTCCAAGCTACCTGCCATGCGTGACTCCCTTTTATGTTCAGTCAGCAGCTTCCCTCAGGCATATAGGAAAAAACAGTCAAGTACAATTTGTTCATCCTTTTCTGCTCCCAAGCTATATCTTTGTCTTCTGTGTCTTCTGCAAGACTAATTCCCTGGAAAATAGTCTTTGCCAGCCTTTGTGGAACCATTGGATTCAGAGGATCTGGCTTCAAATTTCAGTTTTGCTAATTGCTACTGAATAATCTTGGGTAAATCACTTTACCTGAATGAACCTCAGTTTCCTCATCTGTAAAATCAAAGTTGGATTATCTGATGCCTAAAATTCCCTCTATCTCTAAATCTATGATCCTAAGATAATAATTGTCAGAAGCAACTTCCCATTTGGAAGAAACTCTCTCAAGACATTAGTGACACTAAAAAGCAAAAACCACACAGTAGAAGTCTTAAGACTGGATTTTATTAATCAATTGGGGAAGTGGGATAAAAATCAAATGAGTCCAAAAGAAGAATGGATGTTTGACCTCCCTCTCCCTCAACTCCCACTTCATTTCAGATGCTTTATATCAAGGAGCACATACATGACAGCCAGACTAAGATGGTAATAGCCAAAGCATGACATTCGTTTACACTAACTTTTTATAATTCCAATGACGCTTCAGTGATAAACATGATGAAGATAAACCATTGGTCATGGGATTTTGAAGTCATACATGCTACTTCCCATTACTATGGCGCTACTCTCTGACAGTGACATCTACGTATTGAAATCAGTAAACTTGGTCAGAGAGGAAGGAAAAATGACTTCAAAATAGGTTTGACTGTAGTTGTTATTGTTGAGAGATACCTTGACATAGTAGATTGAATGCTGGACATAGAGTTAGAAAGAATCTCATCTCAAACACTTGATAGCCTGATGCTTCTAAGCTATGTCTCCACCTCTTTTGGCATCAATTTCTTCATATGTAAACTGGGCAAAATAATACTGTCTCACAGGGATATTGTAAGGATCAGATGAAAAAAAAATGTAGAGTTCTCTGCAAACTTAAGTGCTATATAAATGTTAGCTATTATTACTTAAAGAGTACTTGAAGGCTGTAGAAAAGTCCTTCTCTGTGGAGATCAACTTGACAGCCATTCCTTCCTTTATTTGTGCCAAGGGTAGTTTTCAAAAGCTTAGAATGAGCACCTGAAGAAATTATGTCAGGAAGGAAAGGCATTAATTCTTTGAGCTTTAAAGAGCTATAATAAATACCAGAGGAAATGCAGTAAACTTCATTTGCAATTTTCTCAAAGGACCAGCTGAAATAAGGGTCAAGAGTAATGTTTCCTTTTCTCAAAAAGGGAAGAGGTCAGAAAGCAAATGTCACAAAGATGAAAATGTCCCAAAGCAGGAATGTCTTAAAAAGTGACTTTCTGTGCTTCAAGTTAACAAAATCATGTCTAGAATTCCCAGGAAACACAAATTTACAGATCTTGCTTCTAATAAACTGAAAGCCATCACATATATTTCTGTGTGAGGTAGATAGAAGAAAATTGTTCTAAATCAGAAAAGGGTTTTTTTGGTGTTTTTTTTTTGTAATTTGATAATTTATTTCTAATGGGTTTATTCTTTGAGGCCAGGTCTACAAAGTAAAAACTAACCAGGTATAAAACTTTTGCATTTGTTGAACTTCCTAGAACTTTCAGACTCTGTGGATTAATAATGTATTATTTCATGTTATGCATTCTTTAATTAAGTCAAATTGTTCCTCACACACACCATTCAATCTTCTGCCTCCATTTCTTTATAGATACTTTCCTCTTGAGAGGAGATCATAGGTGAGGGATGCTGAGAAACAACCCAAGTACTAAAAGGATAATGAGTCACAAATTTTATTACTCACCAGCATGTAGGAGTGCAATTACGTAGCCCTTGAGTCGCAGGCTCACAAAAGAATTATGGCTAAGAGATGAGCACCATGATCAGAACTCCAGATCTCCTGAGTCTCTGCCATTATACCACACTGAAGTTTCTGGGCAAATTCACAGAGGGACAAAGTAAGAGGGAGACCTTAGAGACAGTCAGTCAAGAGATGGTCTGGACAGCAATCCCGTTTATCAGCCAGAAAAGCACTGCAATTCATAGTCTGGTAACCTGACCTACCTGGATTAGATGACATTTGATAAGCAGATAGTTTGCCCTATACTTGGTCAAGCCACTTGTTGGATCCATGAAAACTTCCCAGAATATAAGTGGGTGAATAAGTGATCAAACATAAAGTCACTTCTGTCAGCAAGGATCTAGCAAAAGGCTAATCATCATACTCTCCTGCCTATAATGCATTCCCTCCTCACCTCCACTTCTTTAGACACTCAAAACTCATCTTAAACACTAGTTTCTCAATGAACTTTTTTACAATCTTCCCCACCCCTATGCTATAAGTGTCTCTCTACCATAAAAAAATGGCTTTGTATTTGACATATATATGAAATTATGTTTACACATATGCACACATATATATTGTAAAGATTAAAATTTAGGGGAGATGGGGAGACTGAGGCAGGTAGAAATTAGTTTCTCTCTGCAAGGAGTATTATATTTTTTAGAGGTTTATTAAAGGTTAAAGATTAAAAAATATACAAGTAAGAAACATGTGCCTAGGCTAGAGGCCTAGACAAATAACCTCACATCATGGAAGAGACGCCTCTGCTCCAAAATGGAAGTCCAAAAGAGCCGAGCCCCCTCAAAAGCCTTTGAATCAACTTAAATACCTTCTTGATCTCCGCCCAGGTGAGATTACAAGGCATTCTGGGGAAGTGGAGCAAAGGCTCATGGGGATTGTAGTCCTGTATTCGAGTCTATTTTTTACAATATATAATATAGATTATTTAATAGAGTAGCAATAGAGTATAGTAGATAGAATATATTAACAGCAACATTATGAAAATGAATAATTTTGAAGGCATATACTAAGACTGAAATGAGCAAGATAAGAACAATTAATACAATAACAATAACACTTTTAAAAATAACTTTGAAAACCTTAAGGATGATCAATGTAAGAAATTATTTTTTAAATTTCTAATTGATAATTGTTAAAGTATCTATTTTATGCCAAGCATGGTGCTAGGAGCCATGGATGCAATTTTTTAAAAACAAATTCACTCTCAAGAAACTTATATCCTAACAAGAGAAACAACATATACATAGGTAAGTATATACAGAATAAATAGATGCTAAAAAAAAATGTTGTACTAGACCCAGTACACACTGGCTTACAAGGACAGATTGTTAAATTTTCAATGTGAGCTTCAATTTCAATCTTCAAGTTGCTATCTCTGTTGAGTTTCCAGTTGTCGATGCTGGCTGTTAGATAGTTCTCTAGTGATTGAACCTACTCGTTGTAGAAAAATATTCATTAATTAAGATTTAATTAGGAAATAGGATTAATTAGCAAAATTTATTGATAGATACATAAGAAGATGAGTGAGTTGGGCTTCTTTAAATCTGTTGGACAAACAACTCTCTTTCAGGGGCTGACCTGGTTCAAGGAAGGTTGCCGAAAGAGCAGTTCTGTGAGTTTGGAAAATCTTGGTGAATTCACATCCTGAAAAACCATCTTATCAGGCCAAAGAAGTAGGTAATTGTTGCCATCCCAATAGGTGGCAGCAAAGTCTGACCTGTTTGAATGAACAAGGCCGTGGAATTTCTGACCAGCTGGAAATCAAATCTGAGAAGCAAGAAAGATAACTCTGACTTATTCCTCTCTGTGTTTATAAGTTTATATTTTATATTGAGATAGCTAGATAAGGAATTTGAGTTTTAGATAAAGAGGAAGAAAAGATGGCCTTGACTCTGTTGAGGGAGAAGCAGGCCTTCGTGGGCCAGATTGGTTGGGTGGTTATAGATAGGATTTATTAGAAGAGGGACCATACATAAACATAAGAAATACTTTCTACCTGTCTTCCTTTTACTTTCCCTTCCTTCAAATTTTATACTTTTAATAAATAATTTTATATAACTGGCCTGAGCTGGAATTCTTTTAGACTGCTTTAAGAAGCCATCTTTCTCAACAGTCAAAAACAACAGCCTGTCCACTCAAGGCACAGATATTGGTAATACCCATACCAATAACAATACCAATAATCAATAAGGGTTAAATACCCTTACAACATAGTACATATGCTGGTATGTTGCTGTGGGGAGGGCCAGTCTCCCACTTGGAGGTGGGATGGTGTTGGCAAAATGATGGATGCAACACAGCTTTCACATTCAAGCCGCAGCACAGGTTTCACAGAATAAACTGCTCCACCTTGACTAAGGCCTGCCTTTATTTTATACCTTTATGATCACACATCTACTTGGCACACAGTTTCATTCTCAATATACATATTTCCATGGAACCTAACAACAGACAGGAAGCCTAAGGTGATAGTCAATGAAACATTGTTGCTAAGGGCAGGATCAGAGGGTAGAATCAACATGACCCAGATATAGGTTAGGGAATTGAGAGCATAGATTTGCCAAAAGTTTTTAATGCCTAGAAAAGAGGGTCCTATCTAAGTGGGTATATAAGAATCCTTAGTTTTAATTTTGTAAGTGGGCTCTCCTGGTAATATCCTAGGGGGACAGAATGGGACATCTGTATTAACCCTGCAAGCAAGTTGCTCTCATGTATTTTTCCTGGGGCTAAGTAAGAATAATAATCATAGCAATTCCAATAATAAGGGGATGTTAATAATGAAAGTCACTTGGGGGGGGGGTTTCAATGGGTGTTTCCACCCTTCCTTTCCACATGGACCATGTCAAAAAGTGTGGTCTTTGATGGCTCCCAGCAGAATGTCTCAAGTATGCTGACATCTTATTGTCCTATACTGAATTTTAGCTTCTGTGTCACCTCTTTCCTCTAAGAGCTTGGTCAGATTCCTTTTTGTGAGAGATAGCTCTAATTTTCTATTCCATATCTTTGTTAGTTAGACTCACTATCATAAACTGTCAACCAATCAGCAAAAGCCATTAGGTCAAGTTTGTCTTTTGAATTACTTTTTTTTTTGTCTAAAGGACTATTTCCTTATATCTGCCCTCTATTTGAGTTGAAGTGAGTCTGCTGGTTGAGAGAACATATTGATTAATTACCCTAAAGCGTCAGTAGTCAGATATGAGGGACAGAATGAACTTGGTGATCTTTGTCCTGTCTTCTCCTAGTTGCACCCAAAATATTATCCCATAATAATTGACTACCTACTATTTTTATAGATTTGTGTTCTTATGAATGTGAATAACCCTTCCATGTCCACATCCCATGAAATTTTTGTCCATTGCTTTCTACGGATTCTCCTGAGCATCTATGTCCCATCTTTTGTTATCTAGTGAAAATACAAGCACATTCTCAAGCTATTCATTGTTGTCACATTCACTGTCTAAATGGTCATTCAATGTCCTTTATAACAATCATACATAGAAAAATAAGATCACAGAATTGGGCACTTGTAAAGGGAGGGAGTGCAGGAGGGAATGGTTTTAGCTATCATTGAGTTCAGCCCCTTCATTTCATATGTTCTTAAGGTTTTCTTCTTAGATACTTCTTGCATGCAAATCATATGAACTTCTCCATCCCTATAGACTGAGATCCATAACAAATGTCTCATAAATGCTTATGGATTAATTGATTGATCAGACTAGCCTAATTTAAAGAGGTTTACTCTGTCAAATGGATGAAGAATAATGATTTTTTTTGCCACAACTCTCAATGACTATTAATTTGTTGTTGCTATTGAAAGGGTAAAACCATAATAAAAAAATAATCATGGATTCTTCAAATATTCAAGTAAGATAAAATTGGATTACTTTCTGTATGACCTTGGGCAAATTAATCAATCTTTCTGGGACTCAATGTCCTCATTTGTAAAACGAAATGGTGAGATTAGAGGACCTCTGTGGTCCCTTGCAGCCCTAGATTTGATAAAGAACAGGGATCATTGGGCACTCTTGTTTTCTAAGTAACTTTGGTAGTTGTTTTTAAAAATAATAGAATCCTTACCCATTTCCATTCCTTTATTCCCAAAAAAAAGTATTTAAATGGATGTAGTAAGATAATGTTCTTGTCTCTATGCCCATTCCAGAATTTGGGCTAGTAACAACATTAGGACCTCTTTTTTTCTTATCTTGTAATAAGATATCTAGAACTCCCTCTTTTTTACCTTTCCTTCCAATGAATATATCCTTTATTTAAATAACCATGACATACTTTTGGCTAGATGAACTTTATAGCAAATATCTATAATAATATGATCTTATTCCTTACTATCATAATAGAGAGATAACTTTAAGCTTTAAAAAATCCAGTGCTATCTTAAAATTGGTATACCCTTTGTCCCAACAATATCATTAATGGGTCTGTATCCTTGAGATTTTTTAAAAAGCAAAAAGGTCTATTTGCATAAAGATATTTATAATAACTCTTTTTTGTGATAGAAAATAATGGGAAATTGAGAGGATGTCTATTAACAGGGGAATGGCTGAACAAATTGTGATTTATAATTATAATAGAATACTTGTGTTTTATAAGAAATGATGAGCAGGATAATTTCAGAAAATCTTAGAAGACTTACATAAACTAATGAAAAGTAAAGTAAGAAGAATAAGAATAATATTGTACACAGTAATAGCAATATTATTTGATGAATAAGTGTGAATGATTGAGCTATTCTCAGCAATAGTGATCCAAGATAATCCTAAAGACTTGATGAAAAATACCATCTTCCCGCAGAGAAAGAACTGATGATGTTTGAATGCAGACCAAAATATACTATATTTCACTTTTTTTCTTCATTTTTTTGTTTGAGATCTCTTCCACAAAATGACTAAAATGGAAAAATGCTTTACATGATTGCACACGTAAAATCTATAACAGATTGTTTTCCCTCTCAGGGAAATGGGGGAAGGGGCTCAAAAGAATTTGGAACTCAAAACTAAAAAGAAAAGAATGTTAAAATTGTTATTTTATATCATTGAAGAAAAATAAAATATTATTTTTTAAAATCCAATGTTGTCTTTCCTAGATAAGTAGTTACTATATTTGTACGGAATCTTTAGAAGAAGGAGCAACTATCTTAGAATCTTTTCCTAACATTTTACAAAGGTACCTTAATAATGATCAAAACCCTAAAATCCTCACATATAGCCTGAAAATCCTTTCCTACTTCTGAATAGTGTATTACTGCCAAGCCTTCATTATTTTTGACACCCATCACTGTTTTCCATGTATAAGAATTTTTTAAAATAAAGATTAAGAGATAAAAGAAATGGGAAATGAAGTTTATTCAGTATGATAGTATATATGCTTTTTGTTTCTTTTCTAATTAACAATCTTAGTTATTTAAATAGTAGCCAATATTAACTGGCAATGCTTAGTTAGCTTCTCCATCATTAGCTAAAATAATGAGTTTCTGACTATTGTGTGATTCACACAGTCCAGTTGGACTTGCAAACATTTTCCATTGGGGGAAGCCATAGATAATCCAAGCATGCAGGCTCAGTTAAGCATACATGTGAGAGTAAGGTTGAAAGATGACTTTGAATAAATTGGGTGTAGAGTTCAGAGCCATGGTAAATTATCCATTTAGTTTACTTTTCTCTTAATCCTCAGAGTATCAGGGTAACATTACAACATCACAGAATTACACAGTCTCAGATCTGGAAGAGAACTCACAGTCTATCTCTTAACTGACCTCTGTAGTACCCCGGACAAGTGGTCAGATATCCAATGTTCACTTTAAATCCTCTAGTGATGAATAATCTATTCCCTCCACAGGATGACCCATTCCTCTTCTAGACAGCTCCAAGTATGGGAAATTTCCTCCAATAGTAGGATAAAATCTGCCTCTCTATAATTCTTACATAAGCCAAATTTTGTAAGAACATGGATTCAAGAAATGACAAGAAAGACCACATAAGGAAGTGTGAAGACTTAGAGACTGGGACTCTTGGACTACCAAAATATAGATTTTTAGACCTGGAAGTGACAATAGATGCCATTGGGACCAATACCTAATTTTATAGATGAGAAAGTTGAGGCAGAGTTAAATGACTTACCAGGGTGCTACAACTCATAATTGTTTGAGGTGATATCAGAACCTGAAGTTTAGAACCTTCACTGGAAGTACAGCACATCCTATCTACTACACTAGGCAAAAAAAAATGTATCTGGGGAAATGCCAGAATGAGGACAAACTAGAAAATTCAGATAGACAAATGATGTGTAAAAGAGTTTCAGCGGGGGTTGACAGATCAGTATCCAAAAAGGGAGGCAAAACACAATATCAAAGGAGTTCATTAATAACAAGAGAAGGTACAGATAGGTCAAATTAGAGGGAGCTTTTAAAAATGGATAGGATGATCTCAAATATAGGGAATTAACGTCAGGTGATAGAATCCAGTCCCTGAGTAGACTGAGGTGGAGAGGGATGGGGTGGGGGAGATCAGGGAATAAGGCAGGCTCTGAATCTTAGAGTAAGTGGCATCATCACATACAGACTTGGGCTTAGTGACTCAGCAACTTAGTGGGATCTTGGTCTCAAGGAAAAAAGGAAAAATTCACTCTTTAGAAACATGGTACATGATCAGGGGCAGGCTGATGGCGTGGCTAATTTGACTTTAACTAAGCCCTCAGACCTGAAACCCTGAATCTTCATGGTTTTACTGTCAAAAGGTCATATTCGTCCTAGGGCTTAGAGTCAGATCCATTGCTCAATAAGGCTTAAATAACCTCATCTCTATTGAGATATAGGGACAGTATTATAGAAGCAGGGAACACATCAAGTCATAGTCATTAAATTTTAAAAAATGAAACAAAATCACAAGGGAAAAATAACCCAGATGTCTAATGGTGGGCCAGAGTTAACATAAGCTAGGCTATTTGAGTAGCACAACCAGGAAAATAAAGGTATTCTAGTTCTGAAAAGCTATTTAAGGGAATATTAATCAACTGAAATTATTCCAGGCTCTGCTAGTTTGATAAACTTCTATTATACTTTGTTGACAAGGCAAGAAACATAAAACAGTGTTTCTTCCATTCTTTCAATGTAAAAGTGGAGCGATCATGGGCAAAGTAGCATATTACTGTCAAATACAGTTATTAAAATAGTTTGCTGAAGTGTTTTTATTTCTTTTTTTAAAACCCTTACCTTCCATCTTGGAATCAATACAGTGTATTGGTTCCAAGGCATAAGAGTGGTAAGGGCTAGGCAATGGGGGTTAAGTGACTTGCCCAGGGTCACACAGCTGGGAATTGTCTGAGGCCGGATTTGAACCTAGGACCTGTCTCTAGGCCTGGCTCTCAATCCATTGAACTACCCAGCTGCCCCCTGTTTTTTCTTTCTTTTAAAATTATTGTTCTAAGAGATAGTTCATTAGGTAAGGGGCAGAAACATTCAGAAGTGACTGTGCTCTTAGAAAATTTAAAAAAGCATAAGGTAATTATCATTTTTAATTAAAAAGAAATAGGTTTTTCTTGGTTTACTTGGATTATTGTATCAAGTAGATAACAATAAAATAGGCAACAATACTTACCTGCTCATAAAACTTCAGCTCAACTTCAGACTCTTCTAGCGATCATCATCTATTTATTTTTAAATAGATAATCAGTCTCTCCTCTGAGGAATCTTAGAATAATATGTTGTCTGATTCTAAATGGGACTGTTTTAGTTCACTAACCCTAATCAGGAGGGCCTATGCCTTCCAATAAAATCTTCTATGAAGACTTATCCTCAAATGGATGTAAGCCTGAACTTGTGAAGATCGTGTCAATGATCTTAATATACTGGAAATACATGCAAAAATGCATGCTTATCTGAGTATTTGGCTAGTTTGGAAGGTTTATCTGTCACCTAAGGATAATTCAAGCTTTCTGACCCCTAACTTTCTTCCAAATTATCCCCCAAAATAAGAATCTGGAGTCTGCAAATTATAGACCAATGATCTTGTTTCTAATCCTGATAAATTCTAAGACTTATTACTAAAGAAATGACCTGTAACCTTTTAGAAAACCAGTAGATCCTTAGTAAAAGTAGACTTTACCAGATTAACCTCATTATATTTGCTGACAAGGATTACTTGACTGGAAAAGAAACTAAGCACTTATGTAACACCTTGTATATGGAGACTCTGTACTAAATACTTTTACAATTATCCGATTTGATCCTCATAACAACTTTGTGAAGGAGATGCTATAATTGTCTCCATTTTACTGATGAGGAAACTGAGGCAAACAGTTGAAGGAACTGGTTGTTTAAGCAAATTACCTAGAGTGACAAAGCTAAAAAGTATCTGAAGTTGGTTTAGAACTTGTCTTCCTAACTCTTAACCTTGTGCTCTTTCCACTATGTTCCCTCTAATGGACTAAGAGACTATTATTACCCATGTATTTTCTCTAGTTTTCAACAAAGCATTTATAAAAACATTTATACTATCTTTATGGGCAAAATAAGGTTAGTTGACAGTACACATTGATGATTTTTTAAAAATCATTGAATTACAGGACCAAAAAGCAGCGACGAATGGGATACAAAATTACATGGAGGTCTTGAGTAAAGTGCTCCAGGAATCTACTCATCCTTGTGTTAACATATTTCTTAGTAATTTGGGATATTGTATAGGATTCATGTTTGTCTTGTTTATAGATGAGGCAAAGCTGTGAGAGATGTCAAAAAACTCTATGATGGAGTCAAAAACAGAGAGATCCAAATAGATTAAAATGATGTTCCTAATATAAATTTTAATAGATATAAATGTTAAATGGCTGAGAAAAATCAACCAGCATTTTTTTTTACTGAAAAAATGTGGAGAGTGTTTTTAAGAGTATAAACTCAAAATAAGTCAACAGGATCATAGAAAAACCCTAAAAGTCAAAACTATCTTAGGCATGTTAAGAGGAGCATAGATCCAGAATGAGACATGATAATTAATCAAACCATGACTAGATTATAGTGTTTGGTTCTAAGTGCCATATATTAGGAAAAGCAGAGAAAAAAACCAGGAGAGGACAGTGATAATACTTAGGGACTGGTGATAATGTGGTAGGAGGATCGCTTGAACGATTGGAAATATTTAGCCTGAAAAATGGAAAATATTTGGGCTACATAACAGCCTTAAGATACTTGAAAGGTAGTCATGCTGAAGAAGGATTGGAATTGTTCTTGGACTCAGAGATCTGAAGTTGGAATAATATGTCGAAGTAGCCAGCAGGCAGACAGATTTAAACTTGTATGAAAAAACTTACTAAAAAATTCTATCAATACAAAGTTGAAATGGACTGTTAGCCATTTTTCCTATGCTGCCCCTTTTACCCCACTACCAGGTCTTCAAGCAAAAATGATCTCTGAGGTTCCTTCTAACATTATTCTCTATTTTTTTATATGGGCATAAATAGAACTATTCTCACAATGTCTCATTGTTAGATTGCAGAAATATATAGCACCTTCTAAAAATCTTTTAGTCTATGCTTTGGATTAGCAACATGTGTATTTCCCTGTTCTATAGTGTTTACATGATAAAATAAAGGAGCAGAGAGCACAGTTGTACTTTTGGTATATCTTTTGGCCTGGTATACTAATGACCTCAGATAAACTCCTTTAATACTTTAACATTTTAGTACCATTTTTTAAAATATGAGTTTGATGAACATCAACAAATCAGAATATTTCAATATAAAAAGAACAGGAAAAAAGATTATAATGAAAACTGGGTTTTTATCAAATATAGATTAAATTTCAATGAGAAATTCTTTTAAATATCATCCACACTTCCCAATTTATTCCTCCTTCAACTCCCTATCAACAAACTAAGAGAAACAATTCGGCAAAACTAAGCAACATAGTGAAAGTATCTGACAGAATATGTAGCATTTTAAAGATCCATTGTTCTCTTTGTCAAAAGAAGGAAGAAATTACTTCTCGCATATCTTCTTTAACCAAACTTATTCATTATAATTTTGAAGCATGATATTTTTATCTGTCTTTCCATTTACTCTTCTGTAGTCAGTGAATATATTGATTTCTGATCCAGTTTACTTGACTTTGCAGCAGTTTATTTGTTCTCCAGGCCTCTCTGTGGTCATAACATTCATCATTTCTTAGAACACAGTTATGTTCTGTTACATTCATGGCCTCAGTCTGCTTAGTCAATCTCTAGTCACCATAATAGTAATAATAATTGATATTTACATAACACTTAACTATGTAATAGACACTATGCCAAGCACTTTACAATTATTATCTCATTTGGTCCTCACAACTCTGAGTGTTATTCCATTCTACAGTTGAGGAAAGTGAGGTAGACAGAGATTAAATGACTTGCCAAGGTCACATAGCTAGTGAGTGTATGAGACCAGATTTTGGGGGATCTTCCAAGCCCACTACTTTATCTACCACTACACTGAGCTATCAGTGGACATCTACTTTATTCCAAATTCTTTACTACAACAGTGTTGCTCTAAATATTTGTGAGTGTATGTATGTGTGTGTATATATATATATATATATATATATATATTTCTTCATCCTTTGCCCTCTTTGAGATATACACATGAGGGGTTTTATGTTTTGCTTTTTTTTTTTTAACCCTTACTGTCGGTCTTAGAATCAGTACTGTGTATTGGTTCTAAGGCAGAAAAGCTTGTAAAGGCTAAGCAACAGGGGTTAAGTGATTTGCCCTGGGTCACACAGCTAAGGGTATTATGTTTAACAATAGGCTGTTTAGGGAAAAGTGCATGCATGAAATACATCTGCATTATTAACATTCCCTTCATTACTTTGTTAAATCTAGGCAATCAACAAAAAATATCCCTCCTGGTTTTAAGGTGTTTACAAATTTTCAAGGTGCAAATGTTCTTGCTGAAAAGTTATCAATTTGGCTTTCTTTGAGCTGGCTCTAGCACATCCCAGATTATATGCCTAGTAAAGGTATCATTATACCAAAGTGTAGTTGCACTTTAATGACTCTGGGTATAGTTAGAACTTGCTTTCTACATTGGTTGGATCAATTAGCAGTTCCACAAACAGTGAATTCAGCTCTGCTCTTGTGGCCTCTCCAATTATTGTCATTTTCATTTATTTTTCATTTTGACAATAAACTTCAGAGTTGCTTTGATTTTCATCTATATATTATTAGTCATTTGAAGCATCATTTTCATTTGATATACTTAGGGCACTGTAGTTGAATCTTTAGGATTCTCTAAGTACCTAATTGTATCAACAGTAAAATGTGATATTTTTGGTTTTTGTATTTATTTTTATTATTTTTCTACTTTATGGTTTAATTATCAAATCATCGCCATATTTGTAAGCAATTTATATAATATTATTTTTAATAAGAAGCCAAATGTTTAATTCTATTGCATCAATTCAGTCAGTTCTGGGTTTATATACATAATAAGAAAGCTTTAGATCACAATCCGGGAATCAATAAGATTAGAAATTTAAAGGGCCGATTATATTTCAGAGCAGTAAAAGCTATAATTGCCACCAACATCTTGCAGCTCAGTTACAATACAAAAGCAAGATCAAGTTGTCTCTATTGTTTTGGTTGGGAGTATGGGACAGGGAAGATTTGGGTTTTTAAAGGGAGGAAAAGTGTGTCCCTTCTAAAATCAATACAACAGCTGCAAAAATCATGGGAAAGAAACATAAACATAATATAAAAATGCAATATTTTAAAATCTAATGTGGGGTTATTAAGCATACTAAAAGGAAAAGATACATTAAAGTCAGTGGTACATAATAGAACCCACAGTGCAGGCAAAAAAAAAAGGTGCTAAGTTAAGGAGAAAAAGTCTGTTTTTAAGGAGTAGTGTCCTTCATCATTCTTTGAATATTTAATAGCATTAATGTATAAATTGTTTTGACCCTGGCTCCCTCTCCATTCATATATGCATACTCCACTGGGAATTCACTTATTGCATGTTCAATGTTTTTATTAAAGCACAGCCAATTAGTCAGTCAGAAAGCACTTATAATCATTAATTATATGCCAGGAAGTATGATAAGTCCAAGAAAAATAAAGAAAAGCAAAAAAATAAAAAATAAATCCTTGCCCTGAGAGAGATCCCAATCTAAGGGGAAAGACAAGATGCAGATAAATACATGCAAGATAAATATCAAGTAGATGGGGTAAGGCACTCTCAGCAAGGGGCATCAGAAAGAATCTCTGAAGGAAGGTCTTTGGAAGACGGCATTTGAGATGAGACTTGGAGACCTGAAATGTTATGAGATACTAGTGAGGGAGAGAGAATTCTAGTTATGAGAGAACCTTCAATGAAAATGCAGACACAAAATGAAGTGTCATGTGTGAGAAGAAGCAAATAAGCCAGAATAGTAAAATGCAAGAAGCCTGAAAAGGTAAGAGAAGACCAGGATGGATTTTATGTTTTGTCCTATAAGCAATAGGGAATCACTGGAATTTGTTGACCTGTGATTTAGGAAGGCATCTAGGGGGCGCAATGGATAGAGTGCTGCATCTGGAGGCTTCTTCATGAGTTCAAATCTAGCCTTAGTTAGTTACTGGCTGTGTGATCTTGGGCAAGTCACTTAACCCTGTTTCCTTCAGTTTCTTCATTTGTAAAATGAGCTGGAGAACGAACGGGCAAAGCATTCCAGTATCTTTGACAAGAAAACCCCAAATGTGGCCACAGAGTCAGCCATGATTGAAATGGCCAAACAATAAGCAACTTGGGAAAATCACTTTAGCAGTTGAGTAAAAGATGGATTGGCAGAGATGTAAGTCAAGGAGGCCAATTAGAAAGCAATTGTTTCAGTACAGCTGAATGGTGAGGAGGACTTAACTAAGGTAGTAGTAATGCAAGTATAAAGAAGAAAATATGTATGAGATGTTGAGAAAATAAAGAAAGGTAAGATTTAAAAACAGATTGAATATATGGGTGCATAAGAGTAAAGAGTTAAGGATTACATTGAGTTTGTAAATTTGAAGTGACTTAAAAGATGATCGAATCATCAGCAAGAATAGACTATCATTGGAATGTATTCCTTAGATTTATTTTGTATTTTCTCCACCTATTTTTTTCTCTCTGTTTCCTTCAGCACCACTCTAATTATTGTACAATACCTGGATTATTCATATCATCACTATATATTTGCTTTAGCAAATATGAATGTGCATACCCTAGGATAATAGGAAGCTCAATTTAGCAACTTACTAACTTAATGTAATGGCCCCTTTCCTCTGAGAATTGGTTTTGAAACTCTCCCAGACTAACTCAGAGGAAACTCATTTTGACTGTAATGGCTACAAGTGTAATGAGATTAGGTTGACAGAACCCTCCTCAGGGCTTTTTTTTGGAAAAGACTAAAATATATCAGATTCAAAAGCCCTTCCTCCAACCTAAGAGTAATGCATGAGTAATAACTCAGGGTCCACTGGTAGTTTACTAGTATACAAAATATAGAATTTTATTCTCCTCACACAAAGACTGCCTTTATACCAAAAGGTAGTAAATAGCTTGAGAGTATCAATTGTAATAGCCAGATTTCTGGGTTGAGTTGTTCCCAAGCTCAGAAAGTCTAATAAGCATGCCAATAAACCGCACAGAGCAAAATGCAGAGGTGCCTGATGTCAACCTGGGACCATCATCTTTTTCATTTCCTGGTGTTCATGTGCATTTCATTAACTCATCAGCATAGTGGTTTCTACATATGCTAAGCTGAATAATGTATGTCAGAATAATGGAGTGTGAGAGGCATTTGTGGGTGTAAGCACACTTGTAGGTGAAAAGACTTATCATAGACACATCTCTTAGTTTTCAAAACTTGGCCCATGAAGTAGTCATCTTCTCGAACACAAAGCGGTCCTGTCTCATTCTGAGCTTGGCTTGGAAAGTTTCACAGAATCTCAGGATTTGGGAGGACTAGAATCTTAGTGGCCATCTGGTCCAACCTATAATTCCCTAAAGAATTCCCACAACAACATAGCTGACAAATGGTAATCCAACCTTTGCTTGAAGACCTCCAGTGAAGGGAGTTCAATACTGCCCCAAACAACCCATTCCACTGATTCTTAAGAAGTTGTTTTGTTTTGTTCTTTTGGACCGTAAACATATGGTTGCTTCATTGTCATTTCTACCATATAATCCATGTTCTTCCCTCAAATAAAAGTCAAAGAGAGTAAGTTTAATTCCTCTTCTAAGTGATAGCCCTTCAAATACTTGCCTACAGCTGCCATATTCTCCCTAGAACTTCTCTAAGTAAAATCTTTCCATTTTCTTCAGACCATCCTCCTATGGCATGGACCAAAGGCCTGGGTTGCCTTGTTATTCAGTCAGTCCACAAATATATATTAACACTTATTATGTGTTGTGCATTGTATTAAGTGCTTGGGGGTAATAATAATATATTATTAATAGTATTTTTATGATACTTTTAGTTTTACAAAGTGCTCTACAAATGTTATCTCTTGTATAGTTTTTATTCCTCTCCAGTAGACTGTACTCAGCTCTCCTGGGCATTCTCTATAATGCCCCAGACAACTTTTCACTTGTTCAACTTTTTTAACAATTCACTCTATCCGTAGACTTTACATGTTGGAACTACCCACTGTCTCTGTAACCTCTCCCTTTGACTTTTGCTGATTCCTTCCAGGACCTCCATTTTTAAGGAGTAAATTCAAGCCAGACATGTCTTCCTTATTCTCTAGGTTGTATTCTCAATTCTTCTAGACTTTCTCCACAATACCTGACCAAATGAGTACCTTCATGGACCTCCAACCTTTTTCAACCCCCTCCTTTTCAGCTTCCTTTCATGTACTGTCTTCTCTCGTTAGAATGTAAACTCCTTACGGCTAGGGATTCTCTTTCTGCTTCCATTTGTTTCTAGTACAATGCTTGGCATATAGAAAATACTTAATAAATGCCTGTTATTTCTTGGTTTATTTCATTTTATCCTCACAACTCAGTAAGGTTATCATCCCCTCTTTGTAGATGAGGAAATTAAAACAGGTAATTAAGTGATTTGCTCAGGGTACACAGCTAGTAAGCTTCTGAGATTAGACTTGAACTCAGATCAGCCTCATTTTCAGCCCAGTACTCTAGCCTTTGAATCACCTAGTTCCCTCATTCTTATATAACATTAAACCCCCAGCAAATACCTTCTACCATCCACTATCTAGTGTTCTCTTATAACAAAGATAAAAAAAGAAAGAAAACTAGTTGAGCAAATGAACTAATCAATAAAACAACTATATCTAATAGTATACACAGTATTCTAAATCCATAGTCCCCCTATCTCTAGCCTTTAAAAAGATGCATTTTTTCATCTTTTCTCCAGGGCCAAGCTTTTATCATTACAATTATGAAATGTTTATTTTTGTTGCTTGGTGGTTTCAATAGTATCCAACTTTTTGGGTCTCCATCCGGAGTTTTCTTAGCAAAGATGCTAATTGTTTGACATTTCTTTCTCTACCTTACTTTTTGCAGATGAAGGAACTGAGGCAAACAGGGTTAAGTCATTTGCTCAGGGTCACACTACTAGTAAGTGTCTGAGGCTGGATTTGAACTCAACTCTTCATGAAATGTTTAGCCTGCTTTTATTGTTCTTCCTGATTATATTTTTAATCATCACCTATGTGTATGCTCATGTGCAAACATATATATGGATATATGCATATAAAGGGAGATGGAGACAGAGACAGAGAGATAGAGAACTTTTTCTCACTTCCGCCTATTTCACTCAATTCGTAGAAATTACATGATTATGCTAACTTTTTGGCTACTGTGTGTTACAAGGGAATCACTTTAAAAGACTGATATATATTAATTTAAGGTCGCCAAGGAATTCAGCTATGTAATTCCTAAATGAAAACTCAAGTCAGCAGTAAATCTTTTATGGAGTTTAATTACAATAGGAGTAAGAAAGGAATTAGAGATAGAGAGAGTGAAAAAGGGAGAGAAGGGAATAGGGCTTAAATACCCCTTCTGTTTAGGCTGGGCCAAAAGGCCCAAGCCCTTAGATAGCTGGGGCAAAGAAAAGAGATCAGTCCCTATTACTCACGTGACCAAAATGGAGAAACAGTCTCAGAGGCCCCCACCTTCAGCTTCCTTCAGAGCAAGCTTCTCAGAGCACACCGCAACCACTCCGGCCAACTCCTCAACCACCCCAGTCTCCAGACCCCCCTCTCTTTAAGGAAAACATCCAAGTTGCCTCCCCTCAGTTCTCACATCTTATATTCTTTTGGAGGGGTCCCCTTTCACACCTAGAACATTCCTATGCACAGAGTATATAAGTGCTTACTGAGTGAATGTAGGCAAGGAATTATGGTACAATGAAAAAAAATTTGGATTAGGAGATAGAATTTCTAGTATAGGCTCTACTACTTGTTAGCCATATACTTATAAGAAAGTCACTTTATGATTCATTTAATGCATAGTCTTGGTTTTCTCATTTATAAATTGGGGCCAGTGATACATGAACTCCCATGAAGATTCTTAAGGACCACATGAACTAATGTATATAAAATAGCATTATAATGCACTTCGTATGCTAACTCATGTAGAAGTAACAAAACTGTTGAAGAATTTCTCTGACTTGATATTCTAGGCCCTCTCCTGGTATTCTAGGCTCCTAAATGTTTAACATTTTCTGTGTCTATGCCAATCCAGGTCCATGTCATGCTACCAGAGGCATATTCCATTCATCACTCATCCTTTTCCAACCGTAAGTTCCTATATCAGTAATCAAATTAACGCTACCATTCCTAGAAGATATATAATAAACAGTTACTATATGACTCGCACTGAAGTCCTATGACTTCCCAAACTAAAACACCCCCTTCCTGGTAACTATTCCTTTTTATGTTCTATGTTCTATGTTCTATGTTCTATGTTCTATGTTCTTCAAAAGCTTAAACTATCTCAGTTTTTTATTTGTGTCTGTATCATTTATTTAATATACAGTTTGGCACATGATATGTGCTAAATGAATGATTTTTTGTGTATTCACTGAATTGACATATTTAATATTACCACAATTGTTATGGAATAGAGGTAATAATCTTGGGTTCTTGAAGGCTATGCCAAAAAATATAGGATCTATCAGGACCCATCAACCTGGAATGTTTGAAATATGAGACCAGCTTACTATTTGTGAAAGTCTAACCCAATGTTTGATGATCCCTTTTTTTTTAAATAAATATCCCAAAGGACATTATGGGTAAACTATTCTTTTTCTTTTTTAAGAATCTTTTCTGGACTTCCGGGTTAACATGATGGCAGTCTAGATGCAGGACTCTTCCTCTCCTAACCACCAAACAATATAGACTACCTCAAAAAGCCAAAAAAAATAAAACTAACTAAAATCATATGGACAAAGGATCTCTACAGTAGGGTGCAGCATTAAAGGTACATGGTATCTGGGCATTTCCACACCATAAGGGGGTGAAAAAGCTTTCACCAAAATGTGAATTGATCTACCCTCCCCCACCTAAGGAGCCAGAGTCAGAGCCAGCTTGCTCTAGAATCAGTGAGGAGTGAGTGAGGGGCACCTATAGGTCCTTGGTAGCTGACTAAGATCACCAAAGACCTACTCCTGAGAGCAGCTAAACCTGAAACCCCAGCAGGCTGAAGAGTGCAGACCATGGGTGCCTGTGTGGGTAGATAGCAGGGAGAAGGGCAGTACACAGCAGAAGCTATAGAGACTCAAGAGCTGGCCTCAGGCAAAATCCGTGCTCCTTAGCTCCATACACAGAGAGCCTGCCCTCCTCACTCAGATTTATAACTGGAAAGGGAAGAAAAAACAACCATAGTGATGGCAAACAGTGCCCAGGAACAACTTCCCAACCCAAAGAAAAACAAGAAGAAGGCATTGACCATGTATAATTTTTAAGGAGGAAAAATCCAGACTACAGAGGAAATAGCAGAAGAGGAAATGCAAATAAATGTGCCAAAGCCTTCCCCAAAAAATGGAAATTGGACGCAACCTCTTGAAGAATTTAAACTGGAGCTTACCAAAAAGATGGAAGCCTTCTGGCAAGAAAGATGGGAAATAGTTCAAAAAGGAGGGGGCAGAAAGGGAAGTATATTATGGGTGGAGTTTAGGGGGACTGATTAAAAGCAAAGCACTGGTTTAAAAGGATGTAGCAAAAGAAGAAAGGGCAGAAGTAGAAGAGGATTTCAAAATTCCGGGGAATAAACAAGTGGCAAGAATAACTTTGAATGTGAATGGGATGAACTCGCCCATAAAATGAAAACAAATAACAGAGTGGATTAGAAATCAAAATCCTGTCATATGTTGTCTACAAGAAACACACATGAGGTGTGTTGACACTCACAAGGTTAGAATTAAAGGTTGGAATAAAATCTATTGGACCTCAACTGATAGAAAGAAGGCAGAAGTCGCAATCGTGATATCTGACAAAGCCAAAGTAAAAATAGATTTGATTAAAAGGGATTGGGAAAATCAGAAGGAAAACAACAAACTGGGAAAAAATCTTCATAGAAACCTCTGAAAAAGGTTTAATTACTCAAATTTACAAAGAGCTAAATCAACTGTACAAAAAATCAAGCCATTCTCCAATTGATAAATGGGCAAGGGACATGGATAGGCAGTTCTCAGATAAAGAAATCAAAACTATTAATAAGCACATGAAGAAGTGTTCTAAAACTCTTATAATCAGAGAGATGCAAATAAAAACAACTCTGAGGTATCACCTCACACCTAGCAGATTGGCTAACATGACAGCAAAGGAAAGTAATGAATGCTGGAGGGGATGTGGCAAAGTAGGGACATTGATTCATTGCTGGTGGAGTTGTGAACTGATCCAACCATTCTGGAGGGCAATTTGGAACTATGCCCAAAGGGAGACAAAAGAATATCTACCCTTTGATCCAGCCATAGCACTGCTGGGTCTGTACCCCAAAGAGATAATGGACAAAAATACTTGTACAAAAATATTCATAGCTGCGCTCTTTGTGGTGGCCAAAAACTGGAAAACGAGGGGATGCCCATCAATTGGGGAATGGCTGAGCAAATTATGGTATATGTTGGTGATAGAATACTATTGTGCTAAAAGGAATAATAAAGTAGAGGAGTTCCATGGAGACTGGAACAACCTCCAGGAAGTGATGCAGAGCGAGAGGAGCAGAACCAGGAGAACATTGTACACAGAAACTAATACACTGTGGTATAATCAAACGTAATGGACTTCTCCATTAGTGGCGGTGTAATGTCCCTGACAATTTGCAGGGATCTAGGAGAAAAAAACACTATACATAAGCAGAGAATAAACTGTGGGAGTAGAAACACCGAGGAAAAGCAACTGCCTGAATACAGCGGTTGAGGGGACATGACAGAGGAGAGACTCTAAATGAACACTCTAATG
The DNA here is from genome assembly GCF_027887165.1 of Monodelphis domestica. NCBI lineage: Eukaryota > Metazoa > Chordata > Mammalia > Didelphimorphia > Didelphidae > Monodelphis > Monodelphis domestica. Next base: position 322,698,294 of record NC_077229.1, on the reverse strand, counting down.
CAAATAGTATCAACATAGCAATGGGTTCAAATCAAGAAAACATGTAATGCCCAGTGGATTTATGCATCAGCTATGGGGGGTGGGGGGAGGAAAATAAAATGATCTATGTCTTTAATGAATAATGCTTGGAAATTATCAAATCAAATAAAAGAAAAGAAAAAGAAAAATCCAGGGACTTGATTGCCCGTGTGAAGTCTATATGAGATTGTTTACCATCTCAGGGATTGGTGATGGTTGGGAGAGTGGAGAGGAAGAGAGAGAATTTGAGACTAAATATTCTTTGAAAAATGTTGGAAACTGTTTTTGTATGTATTAGGGGGGGAAATAAAATAAAATTAATACTGAAAAAAAAAGGGATTGGGAAGGTAAATATATCCTGATAAAAGGGAGTATAGACAATGAGGAATATCAGTAATCAACATGTATGCACCAAACAGTATAGCATCCAAATTTCTAAAGGAGAAACTCGTGAATTGAAGTAGGAAATAGATAGTAAAACTATACTAGTAGGAGATCTGAACCTACCACTATCAAATCTAGACAAATCAAATTAAAAAATAAATAAGAAAGAGGTAAGAGATGTGAATGAAATCTTAGAAAAATTAGAGTTAATAGCTATGTGGAGAAAAATAAATAGGGACAAAAAGGAATACACCTTCTTTTCAGCAGCACATGGTACACTCACAAAGATTGACCATGTACTAGGGCATAAAAACATGGCAAACAAATGCAGAAAAGTAGAAATAATAAATGCAACCTTTTCAGATAATAATGCAATAAAAATAATGATCAGCAAGGGTACATGGAGAGTCAATTAAAAATTAATTAGAAATTAAATAATATGATTCTACAAAATCTGTTAGTTAAAGAACAAATCATAGAAACAATTAATAATTTCATTGAAGAAAATGACAATGATGAGGCATCCTTTCCAAATCTATGGGATGCAACCAAAGCGGAACTCACAGGGAAATATATATCCTTGAGTTCATATATTAACAAATTAGGGAGGGCAGAGGTCATTGAATTGGACATGCAAATCAAAACACTTGAAAGCAAACAAATTAACCCCCCCCATGAAAACTGAATTAGAGATCCTAAAAATTAAGGGAGAAATTAATAAAATCAAAAGTGAAAGAATTATTGAATTAATAAATAAGACTAGAAGCTGGTATTCCTATTAAAAACACTATAAAGTATAGGAATAGAAGGGTCTTTCCTAAAAATAATATAAACAGTATATATTCTAAAACCATCAGCAAACATCATCTACAATGGGGATAAACTAGATGCTTTCCCAATAAGATCAGGAGTGAAACAAGGATGCCCATTATCACCTCTATTATTTAACATTGTACCAGAAATTCTAGCAGTAGCAAGTAGAGAAGAAAAAGAAATTGAAGGCATTAAAATAGGGAATGAGGAGACCAAGCTATCTTCTTTGCAGATGATATGATGGTCTACTTAAAGAATCCTAGAGAATCAACTAAAAAAAAAAACTAGTGGAAATAAGCAACAACTTTAGGAAAGTTGCAGGATACAAAATAAACCCACATAAGTCATCAGCATTTCTATATATCTCCAACATATCTCAGCAGCAAGAATTAGAAAGAGAAATTCCATTTAAAATCACCCTAGACAATATAAAATACTTAGGAATCTATCTGCCAAGACAAACAGAGGAACTATATGAACACAACTACAAAACACTCTCCACATAATTAAAACTAGATCTAAACAATTGGTAAAGCATTGATTGCTCATGGGTAGGACGAGATAACATAATAAAATGACAATCCTACCCAAATTAATTTACTTATTCAGTGCCATACCCATTGAACTACCAAAAAACTTTTTTACTGAATTAGAAAAAACATAACAAAGTTCATTTGGAAGAACAAAAGATCAAGGATATAAAGGGAAATAATGAAAAAAATGTGAAGGATGGGGGTCTAGCATAAAGCAGTGCTCATCAAAACAATATGATATTGGCTAAGAGACAGAAAGGAGGATCAGTGGAATAGACTTGGGGTAAGTGACCTCAGCAAGACAGTCTATGATAAACCCATAGATACCAGCTTTTGGGACAAAAATTCACTATTTGATAAAAACTACTGGGAAAATTGGAAGGCAGTTTGGGAGGGATTGGGGTTGGATCAACATCTCACACCCTACACCAAGATAAACTCAGAATGTGTGAATGGCTTGAATGCAAAGAAGGAAACTATAAGTAAATTAGGTGAACACAGAATAGTATACTTGTCAGATCTTTGGGAAGGAAAAGTCTTTAAGACCAAGCAAGAGTTAGAAAAAAATCATAAAATGTAAAATAAATAATTTTGATTACATCAAATTAAAAAGTTTTTGAACAGACAAAACCAATGCAACCAAAATTAGAAGGGAAGCAACAAATTGGGAAACAATCTTCATAACAAAAACCTCTGACAAAGGTCTAATTCCTCAAATTTGTAAAGAGCTAAATCAAGTGTACAAAAAATCAAGCCATTCTCCAATTGATAAATGGGCAAGGGACATGAATAGACAATTTTCAGTTAAAGAAATAAAAACTATTAATAAGCATATGAAAGTTTTCCAAATCTCTTATAATTAGAGAGATGCAAATCAATACAATTCTGAAGTATCACCTCACACCTAGCAGATTGGCTAACATGACAGCAAAGGAAAGTAATGAATGCCAAAGGGCATGTGGCAAAGTTGGGACATTTATGCACTGCTGATGGAGTTGTGAATTGATCCAACATTCTGGAGGGTAATTTGGAACTATGTCCAAAGGGCACTAAAAGACTATCTGCCCTTTGATCCAGCCATAGCACTGCTGGATTTGTACCCCAAAGAGATAATAAGGGAAAGGACCTGTACAATATTCATATATTCACATATATGAATATTCATAGCTGCACTCTTTGTGGTGGCAAAAATTTGGAAAATGAGGGGATGCTCTTCAATTGGAGAATGGCTGAACAAAATGTGGTATATGTTGGTGATGGAATACTATTGTGCTCAAAGGAATAATAAACTGGAGGAATTCCATGTGAACTGGAACGACCTCCAGGAATTGATGCAGAGTGAAAGGAGCAGAACCAGGAGAACATTATACACAGAGACTGATACACTGTGGTACCATTGAATATAATGGATTTCTCCATTACTGACAATGCAGGGGTCCTGAATAACTCAGAGGAACTTATGAGAAAGAACATTATCCACATTCTGAGGAAAAATTGTGGGAGTAGAAACACCAAAGAAAAACAACTGCTTGATTACATGGGTCGAGGGGGATATGATTGGGGATATAGTCTCTGAGTGAACATCCTAGTACAAACATCAACAACATGGAAATAGGTTCTGATCAAGAACATGTATACATGTTCTTGTAATGATGGATACATGTAATAGCCAATGGAATTGCACATCAACTATGGAAGGGTGGATGGAAGGGAGGGATGGAAAGAATATGATTCTTGTAACCAAAGAATAATGTTCTAAATTGATAAAATAAAATTAAAATTAAAGAAAAATCTTTTCTCATGGTTTGATGATTTTAATAGCATCTTTTCCTTTTTTTTTTACTTTCTACCAAATATGTATGAGATATGACTGCTTTAAAAAGCCACCATAATTCCAAAAGTCAAGTCTAAAAGTGTTACAAAATAAGTTCTGGCTTAGACCTACCAGACATCTAGGTGCATTACCCTCCAAATAGTTGGAGTTTAAGTTTAGAACACATTGGAGTTCAAGGGAATTTTATCCCAAGCATGCCAGTGTCTAGAGACTATAAAATGGAACTTGAAATCCAATGAAGAGAGTCTTTCCAATAAGAGTTTTGATAGCTATGCTTTTGACTATGGCTAGAAATAGCACAGCATAATTTCCTTTTAAATTGTTTCAATATTTTGAGTCTCACTGAAAAAAAATCAGAGTGTCTCAATAGCCAAGAGATTCAAAATTATTTTGATTATGTAGTTTTTGAAGAATTGTACCATGTTTGGGAAACTTTACTTTTCCTTATTATTTTTTGAAAATCTAGCATCACCACTATGATATTTACAGATGTTGACAGTGATTTTAAATTTTCACATCTATCCCCAACCTAAATTCCTGGGCCACATTTTTACTTTACAGGATGGAAAATAAATGCTAAAAATACTTATCATTAGCTAATAAGTTAAAGTAGCACATTAGGGGTATCATTATCTGAAATTCCCACAAGTACTCCCATGCTTTCCATTCCCTTGAGCCAATCTCTTACATTTTCATCCTAGTCTGTTTCTTTCCAATTTCCTCATATATAGGGAGTCAGAGGATTAGACAATGATCTCTAAGTCCTTTCCTTCTTTAATGTTTTGTATATGAATACATATGACCTTGCTTGTATCCCATTACTTCCCCTTCTTTTCCATATTCATAAAGGCAGTACTTTCCATAGCTCATCCATGTTTTGTATTGGCAAAGATATTGTCTACACTTTTCTGAGCATGATGTAATCAATACTATATATTTCCCAGTTCTCAAAGAAAGGGATGCTTATCTTAAAAAAAAAAGTGGTCAAAAATGTAGTCTCTGGGAATTTGTTTCTCCCCAATTTCCTCTTGTGCAGTTAGAGAATTAGACAATGATCTTTTTCCTTCCTTTTAAAGGTTCTTTCCTTTTCTGATGTTATTTATGAACACATATGACTGGTTGTATCCCATTACTTCCCCTTCTTTTCTATATTCATACAGACAGTACCCCTTGTATTGATCTGTATAATAGATACTCAGTGAAAGTCAAAAAATTGTCTTGCATTGAAGCCTGTCTCTGTCTACTTGCAGAGACAAATGCAACTGACAATTTTGACAAGCTATAAGGAAAAAGTAAGGGTGGTTTCTGTAACATAATCCTAATCATTATCAAAAGAATTACAAATTAAATAACACAAGCATTTCTCTTTTTCTGTTCTTTAATATTGGGTTGGGACATTTAAGTATTTCATAAATGCTCATTATTATCACTACCACCATCATTATTAGCCAATAAGGGAACTGTCATATCTCTAGCCCTAAGCCACACTAGCCAGAATGGCATCTCTGTATTTATTCCATAGCATGGCCCCTGTAGGTCAAGTCAACCTATCTACGTTTTGGAGGGGCAAGAGCAGGGAAGTTTATCCTCAAATGGCACATGTTTTTACAGTACACTCAGAATGTCTGAGCTTAGACAATGCTGACATTGTCTTCAAGAAACTAGGCTTATATGCATTCCATCAATATGAGGCAGTAGAATAGGACATTACTGGAGATCCAGAATCATACCGGTAGTAAATAGTAGAATTAGTATTCAAATAAAGGTCATCTGATCTATTTTTATTTTTCAACTTTACTTCACTGCCTGAGGGTACAGGAGAAGTCTGAAGCAAGTGAGGTATTGGGGCTTCTAAGGATCATAAAGGGCTAAGACATGAGACTTGAAATCAGACTCAATAAGAATCACCAGAAACCAAGGATATAAAGAGAAAGAGTGATGGAGAACCATTGGTCATTGAACATGAGAGAAAGGTAAATTAATAAATTTAAATGAAAGTATGCTCTGCCCTCTTGTTTCAAAGTCCGATTTCTTTTGCAATATCTAAAACCAGGTTTTCACAGAAAAATCCTACTCAACTTTTTGGTAAATATATTTTAAATTTAATTTAATGCCACTACAAAGATAATTATATTGTTAAGTCAAATTGAGTCAATATGCATTTTTAAGGCCTTAATTTGTGCCAAGCACTGTGCTAAATTCTGAGGATACAAAGGATGACAAAAAAAAAACAAACAAACAAGGAAATTGTTCTTACCCTTCTTCAAGGAGATCACAGTCTAATTCAGGACATACAAACTATGGACAAGTAATATATTGACCAAATAAATTCGAGGTAGTCAGCAGAGTGAAGGCATTAGCATTAAGGGGGATCAGGAAGGGCTTTTTGCAGAAGGTGGGAGGAAGCAATATAAGGGGCATGGAAAGATTCTTCCAGGCAAAGAAGCGAGCCAGGGAAAATATTCTCTGGGCTTCTCTGTGGCCCACTAATTCAGAACCTCTGCTCTATTCCATAAAATTAGGGCATATACATGGTTGCATTCCATGTATGTTTTAATTATAAAGTTAATAGCCTAAATGAAAATGTTAACTTTTATGATTTACTAGAGACAAAGAAATTGTAGATTTAAGTCACAAAATCTTTTAAGTAGCAACTATGGTTGGTTTCTCTAAGAAACTAATTATAGATTGTCATTCATAGTTATTATCTGTCAGGTATTTGTAATCTTATCAGTTACATGTATTCTCTCTGATGATACAGAATATGATCCAGCAATTCCTTATCCTTGTCCATACACTTCCTACAATCCTCAGAGTCTAGAGAGTATCTGCTGCCTCTAGATCTCAACATTCTGTACCTCCCAGAGAGCATTCTTCTCTTTTCCTGCATTGCTGGCCCACCTCCTTTTTGAATCACATTTCTTACATGATTTCTATTATGGCACTTCATGAATATCGGCCAGTTTGGCAACATGCAACAGCCTAGCATTAATCTCTTCATAACTTTTAATTATTTAGCAATTGTAATTATCTAATATTCATAGTTACAATGTGTGCGAGGTGTGAGGGGGTGGGGAACATTTATTAAACATTTACTTTGTGTCAAGCACCTTGCTATACATTGGGAGTACAAATTACAAAATACAAAAGCAAAGATAGTTCCTGCTCCATTCCAGCATAGGGATACAACATACCCAGAGGTTTTAGAGACATAAAAATTTTCTAAAATATTAGTGTAATAAAAGATTAGTTTATGTCATAGAGCACGTTGGGGGTATATAAAGTGTTGCATAATCAATCAGTTAAAAAGCATTTATTAGGCATTCAATATACGGAGGCACTATGCTTCCAAAATGAAATACAGTTTACTTCAATTTGGGACACAGCTTCATCATTCTTATTCAATGTCTATTTAAAATAGATGTATAGATATATTAACTTCATGGACTATTCATGCAACTATATCCTAATGGATAGACTTCCTGTCCAACTATATGTAATATGTAATACTTACATTTTCCAAAAGTAAAGTTTTATTATTTGGAATCTGAAACACATTTTCTTATAAAAATACAAATGTTAATTAGGTTGCCAGATTAGCATGGAAAATTCTCTTTTCATCTAGGATCTGTAATCAAATCAATATTAACATCCCTTCTGAAAAAAAAAAAAGATAATCAACTCCAAATCATCCACTCATCTTCCCTGGAACTTCTCAAAACAAAATATACTTCCCTGGATACCACTTGCTTATTTTGTCATTAATTCTCTCTCATTGGAACACAAGGGTAAGCACAAACTCTCTTTTTGTAATTAAAACAGAGAAAGCAAGTCAAGTTGACAAAATTTTCTAAAGTGCTTACTCAATGCCAGGAACTATGTTAAGCATTGGGAATATAAAGAAAGATAAAATAATCCCTGGTTTCAAGAAGCTCACATTCTAATGGGGGAGACAATATGCAGTCAGTGAAACACATAATAAATGATTTTTAAATTAACTGACTCCTTTTATTTAGCTATATTTTCAGAAATGGTAGCAGTAATGAGATGATGATTGTAAAGCAAATCAGTGACTATGAATTTTAATTCCTCTCCAAATAGTAATACAGAAAGCAATTTTGAAGTATAAAATTAGATAAATTACTAGTGTGTAAACCTAATTCAACCAAACAGAAAACATTCTTCTTTAGGGAAAAGTGGTAAGAGAATGTGAACATTTAACCAAGTTTAAATTGATGATTAGTGAACATGGGGCACTGAGGAATGCTACTCAATAAAATATTAGAATCAGCAAAATCCAAGTCTTCATAACAAACAACATAGAGATGCTCTAAGACAAATATCACCTTCTGGGAAAGTTTCATTAAAAACAGGGAGGCAAAACAATAGAAGATACTAGTAGTAATCAGAAAGGATGATGGTAAAAGAGAACAGCAGACAAAGTAATTCCAAGTAGGATCCACACAGATGCAGATTGGCTTTCTGGGAGTTGCTAACCCTGGCCTTACTTCACTATACCTATGATTAACTATAATAAATGATTGAAAACTTTGAAGGAGTAGAATGTTTTGGCTGGATATAGAAGTCCAAGGACCTTTTTCTCAACTATTTCTCCTAACATTTCAACTGAGAATCTGAGGACTTGAGGAACTAAGGGGACAAAGTAAGGAGAAATAGGGCTGAGGGAATAAAAAAGAACTGACATGTTTATTGTTATAGTTATTCATCCTGTTTTCAAAGAGGCCCAGTGACACCATGGGGTGATGTCTTGACTTACTCATGAATTGGAATTAAATGAGAAAAAGTTGAATAAAGCCTTCAGTCTCATTCTCTCTTTCAGAGTCATTGCAGTGTAGTAGGAAAACAAAAGTCAAGATGACTGACCATGGCACCAGTCACAGTGGGTACATCTTGGCTTATTCAATGTCTGATCAAGTCTAATCACTCTACAGTACCTGTTTCTGCTGCCTCCATGGCCTTTGGGATAATTATTCTCATCCACCCATTCTTATGAAGGATTCACATTCTTGGGGTATATTCCCCTCTTAACTCACTAATGGTTTTAAAGCCTGTCAGTTACCCTTAACCTGGTTTAGACCATCTGGGAAAACAGTTTTACCAGGGTATGGCCAATGTGCATTATACAGCTTCTTGGAACCACAGGTGAGAATTAGGTGAAAGGTAAACACTAAAAGTGGATGATCAACCCTGAAAAGAGTTGAGCAAGCTCTCACATCAGAAAGAGATGGGCATTTGTGTGGAGATTAGAGAGAGGTAAACCCCAGAAACTTGGACATTCTCTCCCTTCTTTCATCCTATTCCCCTAGGAAGCCCAGAAGCACCTGTATAGAGATATATAGAAAGCATATTACACTAAGTGTAGCCCATTTGGCTTCCCAAGTGTATAAAGTATTGTTAAACTGGAATCTTATCCACAGCTTAAAAAATAAAGAAAAAATAATCTATTCATTATTCATTGATTACCTTAAAGGGCGGTGAACAGGAAGAGAGATTTTTGCTACCATGCCTCACATAGAAGCATGTGTGGTGATGCTCATTTGTAAAGTACAAACAGTTACATTGGGTCATCCCTAACATGCCTCTGAGACCTGGTCATCATCTTCTACTCTGTGACTTTGTATATATGGTCTACATCCCTGAGAATGTATTCTCCTTATGTACAAATCTATACAGCTTCAGAATATGCCTAAAAATGCATTCATCCAATTCATTTTTCCCTGATCTCTGATTTAATCAGTGTGGGAAACACTAGATGTGCAATGCCTTCTACAACACAGATATGCAGCTCATCTATGACTAAGTCCTAGACAGTTGTCTGAGGATACTCCAAGTTTAAGTGACTTGCTCATGATCTCATAGCTCGTATGTCTCAGAGGAAAGATGTGAGCCTAGGTCTTCCTGACTCCAAGGCCAGCAACTCTATCCACCTCCCTACACAGGTTATATCAGTGCATAAAATAAATAGTCACTTCAAGAGCAGAGAAAGACCTCTGAAGAGTAACTACATGAGATGTAACCTTTTTCCCCAAGCTCACATTTAACACAACACGAATCTCTCCTTACTTACTAACTCCCTTGGATTCCCATCTCGAATGATCAGAGCAGTTTCATGTGGCCTGGGGTACACCCCAGTACCCACATTAGAAAGCTGCAGCAAAGTTAATCACTGGGTGGCACTCAAGAGCCAGAGAAGACGAGGATTGAATTGCAGACACTCTCTAAGACACATATTTTAACAATTTCCTCCGTCTTCAGTGAAATTATGCTAATATTTTAGTTGAGTTTCCTCAAGTCTGGAACTCAAATTAAGTCTGTCTGTTTCATTTTTATGATAGCACTTGAAATCACTTGCAGACAAGGGGTTGTTGGGCCATGAGATTTATCGTAGCATTGCCACAAAGGTGAAATACATCCTGAGGAAGAGGAAAGCAATCTCTATGGCCAGTGTTTTCACTGCAATAAAGTTTATAGCAGTATTAAGGGAATAGTTACAAATCAGGGGGATGGTGTTGATTTCATTGAGAATAAGTATATTTACACTTTCAAGCTTTCTCTTAATAATATGCTGAATGTTTTACACAATGGGGTTAGGAAAGGTTGAATCTGAGCATATTTCAAGAGTGACAAAATTTATTTTTCTTTTTTTCCACCCATCCTTTTACTTATTACTTTCTCAAATGGGCTTGTAATGACTCCATGGGGGCTGAGTCAAGATTTAGGTATTTTTCTGGATCTTTCCAACAGCTTGAAGATGCTAAAGAACCCTTTAAAAATGTTTTTCTGTGATTTAACAGTGAAAAACCTTTTGATACATGGAATTTTACCTGATTCTAACTCTTCTCTTTACAACACTCTATAAATGTAAGCCACTATTAAAAGCAATTTAAATCCCCATGTTAAAGAATTACTCCTATGGTTATCATGGCATGCAGGTGACCTTAGATTTTCCAAGTCAACTTTAGCAGAGCACAAATTCTGACAGACCCTCTACAGAATCACTAAATTTCCAAATTAGGAAGAATCTGTTGTCAAAACCATGACCTCAAAAGAAGGCCTGCTATGGTGTACTTAATAGGTGGTCCTCTACCTACTTGAAGACATCCGATAAAGGAGAGAATACTGCCTTCTGTGGGTCCCATTCCATTTTTGGATAGCTCAGACCATTAGGAAGTTCTTCCTGACATAAAGGCAAATTTGCCTCCTTGCAATTTCTACCCACTACTCTCTGTTTCAACCTTGGAACAATTATAATCTCTTTTCATAAGGGGGATTCAGTCCTTCGAAAGCTTAATGATAGAATTCATGTCCCTTTGCGCCTCCTCTTCTTCAAGAGAAATATCTCCAGATCCTTTATCGAATTTTCATATGGTACAAACTCTAGTTTTCATCATTTTGGTTGTCCTCCTCTGGATCCTCTCCAACTTATTAAGGCTTTTCCCAAAATGTGGTACCAAGAACAATAATCCACAGATGATCCCAACAGAACCAAGTACTTTGAGCCTATCAACTCCTGATTGAAGCAGCCCAATATTCCTCCAGCTTTTTTAGGTGCCACATCACATTGTTGACACAGGACAGCTATGGGCAGCTAAGAGGTACAATGGATAGAGTCCTGGGCCTGGGGGAGTTAGGAAGACTCATCTTCCTAAATTCAAATACAGCCCCAGATATTTACTAGCTCTGTGACCCCAGGCAAGACACTTAACTCTGTTTGCCAGTTTCCCCATTTGCAAAAATGAACTGGAGAAGGAAAAGGTAAACCATTTCAGGTTCTGTCAAAAAAAAATCTAAATGCAGTCACAGACAGTCAGATAAGACTGAAAAACAATTGCATAATTGTTGATTGTTTCTTCAGTCTAAGACAGAATAATAAACTGGATAGGTCTTAAGCATAGGGCTAGTGACAATCTGGAATATGTGAACTAAGATCAGAAACAATAACATTTTTGTTGGGGGAAAAGAGGGGTACAACAACACACAAAGACCATTGATCAAGGCATCAAGGAGTTTCCATGTGCATTTATGTAGGGAAAACACACATGGATGAATTACAATTTTGAAAATATAAGCATTTTATCCAAAGGCAAAGTAAGATATTATCATAAATACTTATTTTCTTTTTTCCAGGAATGAGTATACAATGAATATTCACTATTGGCTTATTGACATTTTTCAGTAAAACATGTTTGATTTTTAAATCTACATTCTAAGTGAAACATTTGTCTTAAAAGAATACTTACTTGGAAAATGCTAAATAATGTAGGTGAAAAGGCAAAGAATTTTTTAAGACATATCCACTGTAAGTTCAAAAATAAATTCTTTCTTTTAAAAAAGTGACTAAGTAAAGGTAGATAATGTGTTTCCTTTTTACAATCCTTATATTCTGTTTTAGAATTGATTCTAAGAGTCAGTTCCAAGGCAGAAGAGCAGTAAAAGCTAGGCAATCAGGATTAAGTGACTTGCTCAGAGTCACACAGCTAGAAGTATCTGAAGCCAAATTTGAACTCAAGACTTCCTGTCTCTAAGCCTGGCTTTTTCCACTGAGCCACCTAGCTTCCCCAGATAATACATTTCTTAAAAATTCTTACTATGTTCCAGGCACTATATATTAGATAGTTTATAAGCTATTCTGTCTTGGTCCCTCTATTTTTCTATTCACACTATGTTGCTCTATTATAATTTCTACTATTTCCTATGGTATTGATTGTCTTTTAGGGGGAAATAGCCAGTTTCTTAAAGACCCTGCCAAAGAAAACTAAATCCTAACAGGTCTTAGCAATCTTAAAAGATTTTTATTCATTCATTCTATAAACATTTCTTCATAGCTTACTATGTGCCAAGCACTATGCTAAGAATTGAGGATACAAAAAGGGACAAAAAACAGTTCCTGCCCTCGAGGAGCTTACAGTTTAATGTTAGAGATAACATGCAAATGAACATGTGTAAAGCAAGCTAAATGCAGGATAAATAAGAAATAATTTGGAATTAGGAGAGATTAAGAAAGGCTTCCTACTGAAAGTAGAACTTCAGTTGGAATTTAAAGGAAGTCAGAAAGATCAGCAGTTGGATCAGAGGAGAGAGAGCATCCCAAGGATAGGGAAGAGCCACAGAAGCTTTCTGGAGCTGACAGATGTAGTGCCTTGTTCATGAATCAGCCAGGAGGCCAGTGTTACTAGATCCATGAATACACAGCAAGGAGTAAGACTGCAAAGGTAAGAAGGGGCTAGGTTATGAAGGGCTTTGAAATCGAAAAAGGAACATTTTCTGTTTGGCCATAGGAAGACCCTAGAGTTTATGAACTGGGAAGGGAGGAGAGGTGTTAAGAAGAGGTATGAAATGAACTTAAGCTTTAGAAAAATCATTTAGTGGCCAAATGGAGGGTGGATTAAAGTGGGTAGAGATGACGCAGTGGGCCCACCAATAGGCTATTATAATAATACAGGTGTGAGATGATAGGGATCTATACCACACTGGCATCAGTGTGAGAGGAAAGAAGGACATGTATTCAAAAGACATCAGGAAAGTAAAATTGACAGGTCTTAATATCAGATTGTATATAGCAGTGTGAGAGATAGAGAGGAATCCAAGATAGCTTCTAGGTTGAGAACCTGGGGAACTGAAATAATGGTATTGCTCCCTATAGTAACAGGGAAGGTGGGGCATGGGAAGATTTAGGAAGGAAAAGACAATTAGTTCTGTTTTGGACACAATGAGTTTAATATGTCTGCTGGATATCCAGTATAAGATACTTGAAAGGCAATTGGAGATGCAAGACTGGAGGGCAGCAGAGAGATAGAGAAGCACAGGATTTGAGAATCATTAGCATAGGAATGGTAATTAAATCCATGGAAATCAATAAGATCATCAAGTGAAGTAATATAGAGGGAGAAGAGAAAAAGGACCAGGACAAATCCCTGTGTGGAGATGTGGAGAGGTTGTCATCTGTGATAGTAGAATCCTCCTATGGCAAACAATCCCAACTTTCACCATCCTAGTTGCCCTTCTCTGGATTCATTCCAGCTTACCAAGAAACTTTAAAATGTGATAAAAAGTGATGTTCAAAACTCAGCACAGTATTCCAGATGTAGTCTGAAGAAAGGCAAAATCTACTGAGCCTGCCCACACAGATAAAATCATCAGTTTTATAAAGTATTAAAGAAGATGAGTTATAAATATTATATCTCCAAGTGAAAATGACAAAAAGATGGATCCACTGCAAGTTAAATCAATGATGACCACTTGTCAAACAACTACCATGTGCAAGATATTGTGGTAGGTCGACAGAATATGAAGAATATGTGATCTTTGCCCTTAAGAAGCTCACATTCTAAGTAGAGAATGGGAAAGATGCAAGATGTTCTAGAAAAACTTAAATCAAATACAAAATTAAAATATAAGAAGGTTACTTTAAGGGAGAGAAATCACTTAAAACTGAGAGGCCCAGGGATCCCCTCAAGTGGCAGAATTAATGTTATTATACTGGGGTCTGCATAAGAGTATATGCTGTTCCTCCAAAAATGAGATTGAATACCAAATAATCATCCATTTAAAAAAATAAAGCAGAGTGTGAGATGGCTTGCCTGAAATGGAAAAATAATTCAGCATAATGCCCATATCATCCTTCCCTAACTTCAAAGAATACCAGCATGACAATGGTAATGGGAACATGCAGGCTTCTTTTTTCAGTTTGCTCTGGGTTTCTGGAGAGTTTGTGCTTGAAAAGATGTGAGAAGACTACAATGATGAAGTTTAATGAAAATTAAGAAAAGATTCAGTTAGTATGAAGTTGAAAAGAAAATTAGGAAAATAGAAACTGAAGGGTGCTAATGCATAGTAGTTGGTACATAAGGTATATAACACCTCTGAATGTGGTGCAGTGGATAAAACTCTGGGCCTGGAATCAGAAGGACTTGAGTTCAAATTTGGACTCAAGCACTTACTGGCTTTGTGAACTTGGGCAAGCCATTTAACTTTTGTCTGCCTCTGTTTCCTCATTTGTAAAATAAGGATTTCTGTTGTTCTGATGACAATATTTGTAAAAAACAAACCTTTAAGTGCTATGTGAATATTATTATAAATTATTATTGTTATCCCCACATAATATAATTATATTTACTTAATTTGTTACTTATGCTTACTTTATTAATTTTATACTTGTTATTATACTTATTTAATTTTCCTTTGTTCATACACAAAATAAAAATAATGTGACTGAGTCACCTATTGTTTTTCTCTAATGAAGACAGGAATTTTTCAGAGGGCTGCTGTATGAATTAACTCATGGATGGATTTTGTGCATTCTTAGCAAGGATAAAATCAGACTCCTTTTGTTGTTAGGACTAGACAGCTGCTGAACTAAGGAAGGCCCCCCATTATCCCTGAGGGACCTGCCTCAGTGTGGGAATAGACAGATTAAAACAGTTAAAAGATATGTGGGAAAATTAAGGAACAAAGCAGGTGAATAAGTTTCCCAGGGTCATTCAGCTAATTGATAGTTAGACTATGATTAAAATTCAGTCTTTTTTGACAATTCAGAAATTTCCTGGTAACTTAGAATGAACAGAAAGGTCAATTTTCTGACTATAGCAATCAAGCTGAGAGTTCTATTATACCATTAGTAGTAATGTTACTACTGTATAAGTAGATTTTGGTCCAGTGATCCTACTATTGGGCATATACCCCAAGGAGGTTAATGACATTAGAGAAGTTCCTATAGAAGCCAAAAACGTAATATCAACATTTTTTGTGGTGGAAAAAAATAGAAAAACTTTCAAAACTCTTTAACATAGTGGATTTCCTCAATGGTATTGGATGAACAGAATATGGTATATGATGTTACTAAATATAATTATACAATAAGAAATAATTATTATAGGGAATTAATTTTTAAATATAAGGTATGTACTAACTGATGCAGAATGGATTAAGTAAACTACACAATAGCTGTGATAATATAAACATAAAAAAGAATATTTTAATGACCAATCAGAGCCCCAGAGAACAGATGAATAAACATCTGTTCCACTAAGGAAGTGGGTACAAAATGCTACAAACTTTGACATTTTCATATTTTTGCAAGATGCTTCTAGTGTTGACATATCACCATTGCATGTGTGGAGGTAGCTTATTTTCTTTGCTACAAGTGATGATTAATATGGGGCTGATATAATAATAATTAACTACAGAATTAAAAAATGACAGAAAAAGGGAAACAGAGACAAAAGAAAGAGACATGAAAACAAAGAAGGGAAAGAGCCAGAAAAAAAACAATGACAGAGACAGAGAGAATAAAAGCCCTCATCATAAAAATACAGAGACAGAGTTGCTAGTCTTAGTTGGATCTAGAGTCAACCCCCAGGTACACCATCTTAATTGCTCCCAGAGAAACTTCATGGATACTATGAGTCATGTAGGCTGAATCAATTCAGAAGCATGATACAATCCACCATAAGCAAGGGTTTCTTGATTCATTCAAGAAAGGGAAGGATTATTTTCCATACTCCCACCAGGTTTGAGTACCAAACTATTCTGCTTTCTTGACTGATTTATATCTGCCGTTGTTAGTATGAATGCTTTGAGAGAAGCTAAAGTCCTTCTTTGCAAGAAACATTATCTGAATTATAAGGTTTCCAAGGGAAACCCTGATTAAAAGTAAAATGACCTATAGAGACTATAATTGATATAGGGCCCTAAGGTGAACAACTGATAGGGACTGAGACCCAATTGACACATGGGCTAAAACTTAAGAAAAAAAAATTGTCTCTGAAAATTGGCTCAGCCAATTTCAAGGGCTCTCATAAATGGCTTTCCTGTGGCTGCAAGTACTAGTGCTCCGCTTTGCCCTAGAATTACATATAAGCAATGTATCAGGGTCCTATACCCTGTGCCAGTGAAGCATTTCCTATAGTATATTTCTGACCAATTGTCTGAACCCTTTATCATCTTTGGGCATAGACCTCGGGAAACTGTTGCTACCACAGCTGCAGCTGTTTCTAAGATCTGCTGCTGGTGATGCTGTGGTTCCACATCTGGGACCAGTTCCAACCTTAATGTAAAATCCCTCTCCAACCAGTTTCCTAAGCTGTCTTAGGCTGGAAATATATCTTACTGTGATCTTTTGTTGGTTCTAGCACTCCAGAATCCAATTCAAGGTGTTATGTTAAAGTTGTCCAGAGAGTAGCAGTTAAAATTAGTTTCTCTGCTAGAAATATTATATTTTTGAGGTTTATTAAAGATTAAAAATTTAAGAAAATACAAGTAAGAAAGCACGTGACTAGGAGGGCCAAAATGCCCATTCAATTTCACTTACATCATGAGAGACATGTCTGCTTGGAAGCAGAAGGAGGAAGAGAGCTCAGTAGGCTTTTATAACCAGTTTAATAGAAATTTTGATCTCGCACAGGTGAGGATCTCAGTGAGATTAGAGGGCATCCTGGGAAATAGAGCAAGGACTTCTGGGGATTGAAGTTCGGGGTTCAAATCTCCATTTTTACAGAGACAAATGTTAGGAGAGTTCAGCTGAGTTGTTGCCTATACTCCATCATTTTGGCTCCTCCCCAAATCAGAAGAAATACTTTTCAAGTCTTCCTAGCTATTTCATTTTACTGGTAGTTTTCACTTTTTATCAATTACAAGTATTTTTATTTCTTTTATAGATTTCCCCTCTTTACTCACTTTACAGATTTACTCTCATTACTCTTCTTAAAAAAATCATTCCGGCTTCCAGTCAAGATAGCAGCTTAGAGAAAGCTAAAGTTCAGAGCTCCAGAAACCCTTCCTTACTGATCTCAAACTGAATGCTCCTGGGGCACTGAAATTCAAAACAAACAACAGAATAGTCCCCGGGAACACTCCTCCTGGACCTGGATCAAAAGGTATGGCCCCCCAAGAGTCGGAGCCCGAGATCACTCGTATCTAAGGGCTAGGCAAAGGGAAGGTCCCAGGACCCATCCCCCCCAACCCAGAGCTCTGGGTACGAGGCAGCAGCAGGAACCTCCGGGCAGGCAGGGGGACCTCGGGAGCCGGCTGTTCTGAGGGCCACTCCCTGAAAATGACCTGAGCCAGTCCCAGGGGCACCCAGACAGCAGGGAGGCAGGGAGAGACGGGGGAAGCCTGTAGCCCCCTGACCAGATTCTTCCATCTGGGTCTCACCAAAAGTCCCTGCCTCAAGGCATACTCAGTCTGAGGTTAATCCTATCACCAGCCCTCAGAGCTCCTAGAAGCCACAGGTCCTCCCCCTCAGAGAGCAGGCTCTTCTGGCCAGCAAAGACATTGAAATATATCTGAGAGTGTCAAGCAAGGTGAAGACCATAGAAGTAAGGCAACAAAGAAGCATCAGGAGGGAACTGAGAAGGGTAGTAACACCGAAACACCGAAACAACAGCAATTCTGGGCTTCCTGGGAAGACAGACAATTTGCCTGGGGATAAAGCCACTGAACACCAGAAAGATAACAGAAGAGCCAGCCCCCCTCACTCAGATGCAGGTGGCAAACAGCACAGAAGCAAAAAAGCCTCAAAACAACAAGAAAATCAAGAAGGGGGCAACTTTGGACACATTTTATGGAGCAAAAATACAAAATACAGAGGAGATAGAAGAGGAAACACAAGCAAATGCTCCAAAACCTTCCAAAGGAAATGGAAACTCTCCACAAACTTTTGAAGAATTTGAATGGAAAATGATCAAAAAGATGTAAGCCTTCTGGCAGGAAAAGTGGGAATTAATGCAAAAGAATTTCACACAACTACAAAACCGGTTTGACCAAACTGAAAAGGAAAACCAGGCTTTAAAGGTCAGAATTAGGCAACTGGAAGACAACAAGCAGGTAAAAGAGCAAGAATCAATTAAGCAAAGCCAAAAGATCAAGTAATTAGAAGAGAACATAAAATATCTCACTGACAAGGTTATAGACATGGAAAATAGAGAAAGAAGAGATAATTTAAGAATAATTGGACTACCAGAAAATCCAGAAATAAACAGCAAACTCGACATCGTAATACAAGATATAATCAAAGAAAATTGCCCAGAGATTCTAGAACAAGGGGGCAATACAGCCACTGAAAGAGCTCACAGAATACCCTCTACACTAAATCCCCAAAAGATAACTCCCAGGATTGTAATTGCCAAATTCCAAAGCTTTCAAGCAAAAGAAAAAATCCTACAAGAAGCCAGAAAAAGACAATTTAGATATAAAGGAATGCCAATCAGGGTCACACAAGACCTTGCAAGTTCCACTCTGAATGATCGTAAGGCATGGAACATGATCTTCAGAAAGGCAAGAGAGCTGGGTCTTCAACCAAGAATCATCTATCCAGCAAAATTGACTATATACTTCCAAGGGAAAGCATGGGCATTCAACAAAATAGAAGATTTCCAACTTTTTGCAAAGAAAAGACCAGAGCTCTGTGGAAAGTTCAATATTGAAAAACAAAGAGCATGGAATACCTGAAAAGGTAAATATGATGGAAAGGGAAAAGGAGAAAATTGTTACCTTTTCATTTATTCAAACTCTCTTCTATAAGGACTACATTTATATCAATCTCTATATATATTAATATATGGAAAATGTAATGTGTAAATAGGGGGAAAAGAAAAATCAAATAGAATAATCTTTCTCACACAAAGATTCACATGGGAAGGGGAGGGGAAGAAAACTCCTATAAGAAGGAGAGGAAGAGAGTTTTTACTTAAACCTTACTCTCAGGGAAATCAACTCTGATAGGGAAAAACATTCAGATCCATTGGGATCTTGAATTCTATCTTACCCAACAAGGGTAGGGAGAAGAAAAAACCAAGGGGAGGAGGGGGGGAGGGAAAACAAAAGGGGAGGGAAGGAGAGGAGGGTGGGGGAAAGGGAGGGAACAAAAAAGGAGGGGCTAGAAAGGGAAACATATCAAGGGAGGGCACAAGGGGGACTGATTTAAAGTAAATCACTGGATTAAAAGGTTAGAGCTAAAGAAGAAAGGTTAGAATTAAGGAAGGATATCAAAATGCCAGAGAAATCACAAGTCACAATCATAACTTTGAACGTGAATGGGATGAACTCACCCATAAAACATAGACGAATAGCAGAATGGGTTAGAATCCAAAACTCTACCATATGTTGTCTTCAAGAAACACACATGAGGCAGGTAGACACCCACAAGGTCAGAATTAAAGGATGGAGTAAGACCTTCTGGGCCTGAACTGAGAGAAAGAAGGCAGGAGTTGCAATCATGATATCTGATAAAGCCAAAGCAAAAATAGACCTGATTAAAAGGGATAAGGAAGGTAATTATATTTTGTTAAAAGGGACTTTAGATAATGAGGAAATATCACTAATCAACATGTATGCACCAAATAATATAGCACCCAAATTTCTAATGGAGAAACTAGGAGAATTGAAGGAAGAAATACACAGTAAAACAATATTAGTGGGAGATTTGAACCAACCATTATCAAATTTAGATAAATCAAATAAAAAAATAAATAAGAAAGGTAAAAGAAGTGAATGAAATCTTAGAAAAATTAGAGTTAATAGACATACAGAGAAAAATAAATAGGGACAAAAAGGAATACACCTTCTTCTCAGCACCACATGGCACATTCACAAAGATTGACCATACACTAGGTCACATAAACATAGCATACAAATTCAGAAAAGCAGAAATAATAAATGCAGCCTTTTCAGATCACAAGGCAATAAAAATAATGATCAGTAATGGTACGTAGAAAACCAAATCAATAATTAATTGGAAATTAAACAATATGATACTCCAAAATCGTTTAGTTAGAGAAGAAATCACAGAAACAATAATTTCATCGAGGAAAATGACAACGGCGAGACATCCTTTCAAACCTTTTGGGATACAGCCAAAGTGGTAATCAGAGGTAAATTCATATCCCTGAATGCTTACATTAACAAACTAGGGAGAGCAGAGATCAATCAATTGGAAATGCAAATAAAAAAACTCAAAAGCAATCAAATTAAAAACCCCCAACAGAAAACCAAACTAGAAATCCTAAAAATTAAGGGAGAAATTAATAAAATAGAAAGTGAGAGAACTATTGATTTAATAACTAAGACTAGAAGCTGGTACTTTGAAAAAACAAACAAAATAGACAAAGTACTGGTCAATCTAATTTGAAAAAGGAAAGAAGAAAAGCAAATTAACAGCATCAAAGATGAAAAGGGGGACATCACCTCCAATGAAGAGGAAATCAAGACAATCATTAAAAATTACTTTGCCCAATTATATGGCAATAAATACACCAATTTAAGTGATATGGATGAATATATACAAAAATACAAACTACCTCGGCTAACAGAAGAAGAAATAGAATTCTTAAATAATCCCATATCAGAAAATGAAATCCAACAAGCCATCAAAGAACTTCCTAAGAAAAAATCCCCAGGGCCTGATGGATTCACAAGTGAATTCTATCAAACATTCAGAGAACAGTTAATCCCAATACTATACAAACTATTTGACATAATAAGCAAAGAGGGAGTTCTACCAAACTCCTTTTACGACACAAACATGGTACTGATTCCAAAACCAGGCAGGTCAAAAACAGAGAAAGAAAACTATAGACCAATCTCCCTAATGAATATAGATGCAAAAATCTTAAATAGGATACTAGCAAAAAGACTCCAGCAAGTGATCAGAAGGGTCATCCACCATGATCAAGTAGGATTTATACCAGGGATGCAGGGCTCTCCACTCTCCACACAACTAAAACTAGACTTGAGCAATTGGAAAAACATTAACTGCTCATGGGTAGGATGAGCCAATATAGTAAAAATGACCATTCTACCCAAACTTATCTATCTATTTAGTGCCATACCCATAGAACTTCCAAAATTTTTCCTTACTGCTTTAGAAAAAGCCATAACAAATTTCATTTGGAATAACAAAAAATCAAGGATATCCAGGGAAATAATGAAAAAGAAATACAAAGGAAGGGGGCCTTGCAGTCCCAGATCTCAAACTATATTACAAAGCAGCAGTCATCAAAACAATTTGGTACTGGCTAAGAGACAGAAAGGAGGATCAGTGGAATAGACTTGGGGTAAATGACCTCAGCAAGACAATATATGATAAATCCAAAGATCCCAGCTTTTGGGTCAAAAATCCACTATTCGATAAAAACTGCTGGGAAAACTGGAAGACAGTGTGGGAGAGATTAGGATTAGATCAACCCTTCACACCCTACACCAAGATAAATTCAAAATTGGTGAATGACATGAACATAAAGAAGGAAACTATAAGTAAATTAGGTAAACACAGAATAGTGCATGTCAGACCTTTGGGAAGGGAAAGACTTTAAAACCAAGCAAGACATAGAAAGAGTCACAAAATGTAAAATAAATAATTTTGACTACATTAAATTAAAAACTTTTGTACAAACAAAACCAATATAACTAAAATCAGAAGGAAAGCAACAAATTGGGAAGCAATCTTCATAAAAACCTCTGACAAAGGTTTAATTACTCAAATTTACAAAGAGCTAAATCAATTGTACAAAAAATCAAGCCATTCTCCAATTGATAAATGGGCAAGGGACATGAACATGCAATTCTCAGCCAAAGAAATCAAAACTATTAATCAGCACATGAAAAAGTGCTCTATGTCTCTTATAATCAGAGAGATGCAAATCAAAACAACTCTGAGGTATCACCTCACACCTAGCAGATTAGCCAACATGACCGCTATGGAAAGTAATGAATGCTGATGGGGATGTGACAAAATCGGGACATTAATTCATTGCTGGTGGAGTTGTGAACTGATCCAACCATTCTGGAGGGCAATTTGGAACTATGCCCAAAGGGCGATAAAAGACTGTCTGCCCTTTGATCCAGCCATAGAACTGCTGAGTTTGTACCCCAAAGAGATAATAAGGAAAAAGGCTTTTACAAGAATATTCATAGCTGAGATCTTTGTGGTGGCCAAAAATTGATTTAATAAATAAGACAAGAAGCTGGTACTTTGAAAAAACAAACAAAATAGACAAAGTACTGGTCAATCTAATTTAAAAAAGGAAGGAAGAAAAGCAAATCAACAGCATCAAAGATGAAAAGGGGGACATCACCTCTGAGGAAGAGGAAATTAAGGCAATCATTAAAAATTACTTTGCCCAATTATATGGCAATAATTATACCAATTTAAGTGATATGGATGAATATATACAAAAATACAAACTGCCTAGACTAACAGAAGAGGAAATAGAATTCTTAAATAATCCCATATCAGAAAATGAAATCCAACAGGCCATCAAAGAACTTCCTAAGAAAAAATCCCCAGGGCCTGATGGATTCACCAGTGAATTCTATCAAACATTCAGAGAACAGTTAATCCCAATACTATACAAACTATTTGACATAATAAGCAAAGAGGGAGTTCTACCAAACTCCTTTTACGACACAAACATGGTACTGATTCCAAAACCAGGCAGGTCAAAAACAGAGAAAGAAAACTATAGACCAATCTCCCTAATGAATATAGATGCAAAAATCTTAAATAGGATACTAGCAAAAAGACTTCAGCAAGTGATCAGAAGGGTCATCCACCATGATCAAGTAGGATTCATACCAGGGATGCAGGGCTGGTTCAATATTAGGAAAACCATCCACATAATTGACCACATCAACAAGCAAACCAACAAGAACCACATGATTATCTCAATAGATGCAGAAAAAGCCTTTGATAAAATACAACACCCATTCCTATTAAAAACACTAGAAAGCATAGGAATAGAAGGGTCATTCCTAAAAATAATAAACAGTATATATCTAAAACCATCAGCTAATATCATTTGCAATGGGAATAAACTAGATGCATTCCCAATAAGATCAGGAGTGAAACAAGGATGCCCATTATCACCTCTATTATTTGACATTGTACTGGAAACACTAGCAGTAGCAATTAGAGAAGAAAAAGAAATTGAAGGCATCAAAATAGGCAAGGAGGAGACCAAATTATCACTGTTTGCAGATGACATGATGGTCTACTTAAAGAATCCTAGAGATTCAGCCAAAAAGCTAATTGAAATAATCAACAACTTTAGCAAAGTTGCAGGTTACAAAATAAACCCACATAAGTCATCAGCTTTTCTATATATCTCCAACACAGCTCAGCAGCAAAAACTAGAAAGAGAAATCCCATTCAAAATCACCTTAGACAAAATAAAATACCTAGGAATATACCTCCCGAGACAAACACAGGAACTATATGAACACAACTACAAAACACTCGCCACACAACTAAAACTAGACTTGAGCAATTGGAAAAACATTAACTGCTCATGGGTAGGATGAGCCAATATAATAAAAATGACCATCCTACCCAAACTTATTTATCTATTTAGTGCCATACCCTTGGAACTCCCAAAAAATTTCTTTACTGATTTGGAAAAAAACATAACAAAGTTCATTTGGAATAACAAAAGATCAAGGATATCCAGGGAAATAATGAAAAAAAAACACTAATGAGGGGGGCCTAGCAGTTGCAGACCTCAAACTATATTACAAAGCAGCAGTCGTCAAAATAATTTGGTACTGGCTAAGAGACAGAAAGGAGGATCAGTGGAATAGACTGGGGGCAAGTGACCTCAGCCAGATAGTATATGATAAACCCAAAGATCCCAGGTCTTGGGACAAAATCCACTATTCGATAAGATCTGCTGGGAAAATTGGAAGACAATGTGGGAGAGATTAGGAATTGATCAACACCTGACACCCTACACCAAGATAAATTCAAAATGGGTCAAAGACTTAAACATAAAGAAGGAAACCATAAGTAAATTGGGTAAACCCAGAATAGTATACATGTCAGACCTTTGGGAAGGGAAAGACTTTAAAACCAAGCAAGACATAGAAAGAATGACAAAATGTAAAATAAATAATTTCGACTACATCAAATTAAAAGGCTTTTGTACAAACAAAACCAATGTAACTAAAATCAGAGGAAAACAACAAATTGGTAAAAAATCTTCATAAAAACCTCTGACAAAGGTTTAATTACTCAAATTTATAAAGAGCTAAATCAATTGTACAAAAAATCAAGCCATTCTCCAATTGATAAATGGGCAAGGGACATGGATAGGCAGTTTTCAGATAAAGAAATCAAAACTATTAATAAGCACATGAAGAAGTGCTCCACATCTCTTATAATCAGAGAGATGCAAATCAAAACAACTCTGAGGTATCACCTCACACCTAGCAGATTGGCTAACATGACAGTTATGGAAAGTAATGAATGCTGGAGGGGATGTGGCAAAGTAGGGACATTAATTCATTGTTGGTGGAGTTGTGAACTGATCCAGCCATTCTGGAGGGCAATTTGGAACTATGCCCAAAGGGAGACAAAAGAATGTCTACCCTTTGCTCCAGCCATAGCACTGCTGGGTCTGTACCCCAAAGAGATAAGGGACAAAAAGACTTGTACAAAAATATTCATAGCTGCGCTCTTTGTGGTGGCCAAAAATTGGAAAACGAGGGGATGCCCTTCAATTGGGGAATGGCTGAACAAATTGTGGTATATGTTGGTGATGGAATATTATTGTGCAAAAAGGAATAATAAAGTGGAGGAATTCCATGGAGACTGGAACGACCTCTAGGAAGTGATGCAGAGCGAGAGGAGCAGAACCAGGAGAACATTGTACACAGAGACAAACACACTGTGGTATCATCGAACGTAATGGACTTCTCCATTAGTGGCAGTGTAATGCCTCTGCACAATCTGCAGGGATCAAGGAGAAAAAAACACTATCCATAAGCAGAGGACAAACTGAGGGAGTAGAAACACCGAGGAAAAGCAACTGTCTGACTACAATGGCTGAGGGGACATGACAGAGGAAAGACTCTGAGTGAACACTCTGATGCAAATACTAACAACATGGCAATGGGTTCGAGTCAAGAACACATATGATACCAGTGGAATCACGCGTCGGCCACGGGGGGTAGGGGGGGAGGAAAAGAAAATGATCTTTGTCTTTAATGAAAAATGCATGGAAATGATCAAATAAAATACTATAAAATTAAAAAAAAAAGAAAAAAAAGAACTACTCATTAAGAACTGTATAGATGAAATGAATTCCCACACTGATGCCAATCACAAATCTGAAAATATTTCAGCTGGTATAGTATAATAGAAAGGATATTGACTCTGGAGTTGGTGGCAGAGGTCTCAGTACAAATCCTTCCCTCAAACATTTATTACCTTTGGATCTTGGAACAAGTCATATGACTTCCTTTGGACTCAGTTCCTTTAAAAATTAAGGAATTGGACTAGATAGTCTGAGATCTCTTTTGGTTTTAGATCTAAATAAGGTAATCATCATTATCATTAATATCTACACATTCATTTTCATTATTTTTCCAACTAACATTTGTCTTAAAATGGAATCAAGAGTCTTTCTGTCAAAACAATTCTTAGATAATGTATTGTTGTATGTGTCTGAACTTGAAGGAGAGAATTAGATAATATTACCTCATTAGGGAGATGCCTACTATATAGTCATTGAATGAATAATACTTGTTTAATAACAGCTTAATGAAAAAAATTAAAACAGTCAACAAGTTTATTTTAGGAGGGGGAGATTTTTTTTTGAAGAAGTAGAAAAAAGAAACCAAATGAAGACAGAGAAATGAGGAATGTTATGTTCACATTCTGAAGAAAATTACTTCTTTACTTTTGGTGCAATAACTACAATTATATATTATACTATATATAAAGGGACAGAAAATAGATGCAGTTTCTTCAATGAAATGGTTAATATCCCACTATGAAAGGGGGGAAAATACCAAGCCCTGACTTATGAGAGTCATGGTCTCTAGTGAGTTAGCAATGACATTTTACTGGAAATTGAAAGATTACTCCTTTTTCTTTTTAACAGAACTTGATGCTAAACCCTAGACTAATGAATGATACATTGAGATTATTACAAATAAGAATTTTCTAGATTATATTTTCAAGGTCTATGAAGGGGATGCAATATGAAACCAATTGGTAGAACTTTGATTTCTAAGATGATTAACTATAGTTTTCCAAAGCTCAGTATGTGTGCAGCTTAGTACCACTATGGATATTTTTGTCAAAACGTGTCAGTCCCTGGAGCTCTTCTGGGTCTGAATCTGAAGTAACTCCTGCTACCCCTCATTTCCTCTCTACCTGGGCCCCTGATGCTTCATGCTCTACCCATATCGGAAATGTGGCTCAAATCCATCAATATCATTTCATAATGAAAAGTTCAAAAAAGTGCCACATAACTTTTTTTTAACTTTCACTCCATAAAAATTATTGCAAAGGACTCCAAACTTCCTTCTGACCAAGTGGATGCATGTACAAAAGAAAGGTAAGTCCTCTAGAGACAGCTGTAGTTAATGAGAAAAACAGAGTTTTCTTGCTTATTGGTTGGGATTTTGTGTCATGATTTTACTATTTTAAATGTCAAATGCATGTATTATACTTGAACTGCTGTGTAGAAGTTCTTGTAGATGATTCCTTGATTTTATCTACCAAACAGCTTCAAAGTTCTTTGGACTATGGTTTCATGTGCCTTGTAACATGAAATTTGTTTGTCATGATTTAAAGAATTAGTGTGCTAAGGTGGGAAAAGGTAGCAGTGGAGCCAGAAAAATATTGTTCAATCATTTTTTTTCAGTCATGTCTGATTCTTCATGACCCTATTTGGAGTTGTCTTGGCAAAGATATACAAATGCAAGTCATGGTGACTAGCAAACACTGGGCAAGATTTCTCCACATTTTCTGCCTCACTTTCCTATTTCTCTGAAAAAAAATTTAATAAGTTGTAAAAGGTAAAATAAGGATTTTTAAAAATACATTAATATTTTATTTTTAATTCAGTTACATGAAAAAATGCCATTTTCTTCTCCAGATCATTTTATAAATGAGGAAACTAAGCCAAAGAGGTTTAAGTGACTTGCTCAGGGTCATACAGGTCATAAGTGCCTGAAGCTAGATTTGAACTCAGGAATAGGAATCTTCCTGACTTCTTCCCCTGCACTGTGCTACCAAGTCCATCCTCTGATACATAGAAAGTGTGTGGCCCTGGGTAAGTCACTTAATTTCTCATTGTTCTAGGCAACTTTCTAAGAACATATGTTGTAGAGAAGTCTCTGATCTCCATAGTTTCCTTATATGAGAATTCTCTGTATCATTAAGCTGTAAAACCAGTCTCTAACACTGTCCTACCATAAAATTATGCATACCTTCTTTCCTCATCTCTCTAGTCAAAGCAGCAGAATTTGCAGGTCAAGGGAGGCAACATCATAGAAACATGTATAAGTAGAAAGCATTGCTTTCTACACAAATGCAAGTCATAAAACCTAGCAAAGAGCCACATTATACTGGGAAAGATTCTTCCACATTTTTCCACTTCCCTATTTTTCTGAATAACTCTAGTTAAGTGGAAAAGGGACAATAAGGATTTTTTATTTATTAATAAGCTAATATTTATTTACTAATATTTACTAGTACTAACATATTACTAATATAAAATAATTTATTTACCAATATTATACTAATAACACTATTTACTTATATTTACTCATAAAATACTAATATTTATTTACTAACATTACTAATACTAATATTATATTTACTAATTTTTATCTCACTTACATGAAAAGTAATTTTTAACCTTTATTTTCTTTAAGCTTGAGTCAAATTCTCACCCTCCCTTCCTCCTTCCCCAAACTGATGACAAGAAATCTGATATAGATTTTATATGTGTAATAATGTAAAACAATTTACAAATATTCAAATATGGATTAGTCCTTTTGTGAAAGAGAATTCAAGAATTCAGATGAATGAAAGAAAAATGAAGAAATAAAGTGAAATATGGTAAGTCTCAGTCTGTATTCAGATTCCATCAGTTCTTTCCCTGGAAGTGGATAGCATTTTTTATTATGAGTTTCTGGGATTGTCTTAGATTATTATATTATTAGGAACAGGTAAGCCATTCATATGTATTCATCACATAGTATGTTACTGTGTACAATGTTCTCCCAGTTCTGCTCACTTCAATTTGAATCAAATGTAGGCCTTTCTGGGGCTTTCTTAAATTATTTTTCATATTATTTCTTATAGTACAATAGTATTCCATTACAATCATATACCACAATTTGTTCAGCCATTCCCCAATTGATGGATATCCTGTCAATTTCCAATCCTTTGCCACCATAAAGAGATCTTCTATAAATATTTTTTTTCACAATCAGGTCCTTTCCTCCTTCTTAAAAAATCTCTTTGGAAAGTTGCAGGATACAAAATAAATTACATAAATCATTAACAGTTCTATATATTATGAACAAAATCCAGCAGCAAAAGTTAGAGAAATCCATTTCACTCCAAATAATATAAAAGATCTGGAAAACTGCTTG
The DNA here is from genome assembly GCF_027887165.1 of Monodelphis domestica. NCBI lineage: Eukaryota > Metazoa > Chordata > Mammalia > Didelphimorphia > Didelphidae > Monodelphis > Monodelphis domestica. The sequence continues at coordinate 322,669,308 of NC_077229.1, read as the reverse complement.
CCAATGTAAACCCAGGATATAGATAGATAGATAGATAGATAGATAGATAGATAGATAGATAGATAGATAGATAGATAGATAGATATGAACACAATTACAAAATGCTTTTCAGACAAATAAAGTCAGATCTAAATAATTGGAATATTAATTGTTCATGAGTAGGCTGAGTTAATATAATAAAAATGACAATTCTACCTAAATTACTTTATTCAGTGCCATTCCAATCTATCAAATAATTATTTTCTAGAACTTGAAAAAATAATTTAAAAATTCATTTGGAAGAACAAAAGGTCAAGAATATCAAGGGAACTAATAAAAAAATGTGAAAGAAGGAGGCCTAGCAGTACCAGATCTCAAACTGTACTATAAAGCAGCAATCATCAAAATAATCTGGTACCGGCTAAGGAATAGTATAGTAGATCAATGGAATAGATTAGATACATAATATTCAAGGGTAAATGATCTTAGCAACCTAATGTTTGATAAACCTAAAGATCCCAGCTTTTGGAATAAGAACTCACTCTTTTTTTTTTTAAACCCTTACCTTCTGTCTTAGAAGCAATACTATGTATTGGTTCCAAGGCAGAAGAGAGGTAAGGGCTAGGCAATGGGGGTTAAGTGATTAACCCAAGATTACACAGCTAGAAAGTAGCTGAGTCCATATTTGAACCCAGGACCTCCTGTCTCTGGAACTGCCTCTCAATCCACTGAGGCACTTGGCTATCCCCCAGATCTCACTCTTTAGGAAAAACTGCTGGAAAAATTGGAAAACAGTATGGCAGAAGCTAGTTATAGACAATATCTCACACCCTATATACCAAGATAAAGTCAAAAAGGATATATAACATAAATATAAAGAGTGATGCCAGAACTAAATTAGGGGAATGCATAATAATAGGTTATTTGGTCAATCTTTGGAGAAGGGAAGGATTTATGACCAAACAAGAGATAGAGCGTATTATATGATGTAAAATGAATGATTTTTATTATATTAAATTTTAAAGTTTTGTACAAACAAAATTAATCTAATCAAGATTAGCAGGGAAACAACAAACCGGACAACAATTTTTATAACAAATATCTCTGCTAAAGGTCTCATTTCTCAAATTTATAAAAAGACCTAAGTCAATTTTATAAGAATACAAGCCATTCCCTAATCTTTGGTCAAAGGATATGAACAAGTAATTTTCAGGTGAAGAAATAAAAACCTTCAATGATTATATGAAAAAATGTTCTAAATCCCTTTTGATTAGAGAAATGCAAATTAAAACAACTCTAAGGTACCACCTCACATCTATCAGATTGACCAATGTGAAGTAAAAGAGAGTGGTGTTAAATTGGAAATAGCACAGAACTACTAAAAAAGTCAGGGGGGGAAATCTTCAATCAGGAAAGAGATAGGTCCTGTAACTGGCTATTATTATAGAACCTGATGCCAAAAAACTTCTTAGGGCCTACACCCTGGGGCTCCAGGGAGTATCCCTGGGGGAATGCAATGTGCTACATGATTTCTCTGAAGAGTACAGAACTTGAGGGTCTTTTATACCCTCTGGAGAACTTGGTACAGCAAGCATGCATAGACAAACTAAGCAAGTTACAAAGAGGTTGCAGCCAGCAGCTGGGATATCAGGAAGCAGCCACTAAAAATGAATACAGAAGGAAAAGGTCAAGCCAAGAGCTGGGCTTCCTAAGAGAGGACTTTAGTTAAATGGGAGAAGCTATTAAAACAAATAAAGGTACTCAACATTTGACTATATCAACTAATCCCACCCACACTAGGGTCCCCAAACACTTCAAGGTCTATCATTCAGTCCAAAATAGATGTGCCTGGTACTTTAGTTCTCAAGGGACAGAGGCAAATTTGGGTGTCCAGATTTCAAATTGACAGTGGTAAATAATGGAAGGATTGTGTCAAAATTTGGAATACTAATGCATTGTTGGTGGAGTTGTGAACTGATCCAATCATTTTGGAGGGCAATTGTGAATTATACCCAAAGGGCTTTAAAACTGTATACACTCTTTGATGCAGTAATACCATTACTGGGTCTGTATCCAAAAATGATAATAAAAAAGGTGAAAGGACCAACTTGTACAAAAATATTTATAGTTGTTCATTTTGTGGTGGCAAAGAATTGCAAATTAAAGGGATGACCATCAATTGGAGAATGGCTAAACAAAATGGTATATGCTGGTGACAGAATAATATTGTGCTATAAGAAATGATAAGTGAAATGATTTCAGGGGAAAAAAAGCTGGATAGATCTGCAGGAAATGATGCAGAGCAAAATAAGCAGTACTGGGAAAACATTGTACACAGTAACAGCACTATTAATCAATGATTATCTGTGGAAACTTGACAACTCTCAGAAATGCACTGATCTGGGACAATCTTGAAAGACTTATGAGAGGGAAAGTTGTCCACCTCCAGAGAAAGAACTAGTGGAGTCATCTTTCATATCAGTGTATTTTTTACTTTATTTGGGTGTTTGGGTTACGTATTAGTGTGCTCTTACAATAATGACCAATTTGGAAGTGTGTTTTGCATGACAAAAAAAATAAAAAATAAAATGTAAAATCTCTGGAATACAGATTTAGTAGTGATATAAGCTCTTTGGGCATAGTTCCAAATCACTTTCCAGAATGGTTAGATAAGTTCACAATTCCACCAGCAGTACATTACTGTGCCTATTTTGTCACATCCTCTCCATCACTTATTACTTTTCTTTTCTGTCATATTAGCCAAACTGATAGATGTGAGGTAGTACCTCTGGGTTGCTTTAATTTGTGTTTTTCTAATCAAGAGCAATTTAGAGCATTTTTTCATGTGATTACATATAGCCTTGATTTCTTCATCTGATAACTGCCTATAAACTTTGACCATTTATCATTTGGGGAATAATTGGTACAATAAGGATTTTGAAGTATTCAAATGCATCATCAAAATAGGCAACTTTTACAATTATTATTTTTAAACATTCTTTTTTAAATTTTTGAGTACTAAGTTCTCTCTTTCACCATCTCTCCAAGCCCCTCATATGCCCATTGAGAAAGCAAGCAATACAGTATCAATTGCACATGTGAAATCATAAAAAATATATATTTTCATATTAGCCATTTTATGAGAAAAGCAATAAAATAAGGAAATTGAAAAAATTCAATTTGTACTCAGTTCTTTCTCTCTGGATATGGGTAACACAGAATAGGCAACAGAGTGATAGCAACCAACAGGGTATACAACATTTCACATCCATAGTTGTCCACCTCTCAATCAAAAAAAACAATGTGCATTTTGGCACCTGTTCCCTGGGATAATTAATCTAAATTCAGCAGCCTTTGCATGTCATTTTTGTTTACATTGTTATAAGCATTCCTTAGACTCCTTTTTTAATCTCTCAATTCATAGGTATTCTCATGTTTCTCTGACTTCATGTTTTTATTTCTTATAATCATATTCCATTATATTTAGAAATCACAATTCATTGATTATTGCTTTTATGAAATTATGCAAAGGTTGACCTCCTATGAATGGAGGATTACTAAAATTATACTTTAGAACCTCATAATGTCACAAAACTCTTTTGATTCAAAGAAAAAAATTTTTTGTTTGTTTACTTAACATGAAGGCAGCTACATAAGTGAGAACCTAATTCTTTGTATATTTCTTCTTCTGTAACCTTCCTCCCATTGCTCCCTTATATCCCTGTTGAATTACTTCTTTAAAGCCTGCAATAAATCTCCTTCTAACAATTTTTGGCATGTACTGTTATTGTTTCTCTAGATGCCAGATAGAGATACAATGAGGGTTATCATAGCAAACTGCTTTCAGGGCAACAAAACCCTCAGTAAAGACCTTAAGCAGTGTTAGTCTTGGGGGAGGGTGACAATGGGAGGAGATCAGCACAAGGCAAACAGGGCAAAGACAGTCCAAAAGATGTTTAAAGTGGAGGCGTCTGCCTTGAAAAAGCAAATGTCCTTATTCTAGAGATGAGGTAAGGTTTAAATAGAAAACAAAATTGGGATTGGTGTGGTTATACTTCCTTTCCCTGTAGCTGCACTGAGAGTTCATGAACTAGAGGCCAGTATTTCAGGCTCACAGTACTGGCACACAACAACTAACTAAGTGTAGAAGAATACTGACATATTTTCTCAACATGTACAAATGCATTAGACACAAAAGTATTGCAAGAAAGAAAGAAAGAAAGAAAGAAAGAAAGAAAGAAAGAAAGAAAGAAAGAAAGAAAGAAAGAAAGAAAGAAAGAAAGAAAGAAAGAAAGAAAGAAAGAAAGAAAGAAAGAAAGAAAGAAAGAAAGAAAGAAAGAAAGAAAGAAAGAAAGAAGAAAGAAAGAAAGAAAGAAAGAAAGAAAGAAAGAAAGAAAGAAAGAAAGAAAGAAAGAAAGAAAGAAAGAAAGAAAGAAAGAAAGAAGAAAGATAGATGGAAAGAGATAATGGATGGATTAATAGGTAGGTGGAAGATTAATAAGTAGGTAGATAGATCATTTTTCAGGCATTAAATAAACATATATGTATGCATGAACCCACACACATATATCTTGGTTTTTAGGTTATTGAGATATTCAGACATTTCACAAAATTTACCCTTAGCATGATGTACATAGAGCATTATGTTGGTGTGATGAAGAACTAAGTTCTTATCCAGCCCCAGACACTTATGAGCTCTGTAACTCTAGATAGTCATTTAATCTCCCTCCCTTCCACTTAGTCTTCCTGTGTACCATAGCATTACTTGCAGAATTGTTTTGAGGATCAAAAATAAAGCCCTTTGAAAACTTAAAAACAGTAAATGTGTCAGCTATTATCATAAAAGAGCACTGGGCTTAAAGACTAAGAATACATGGGTTCAAATCCTCTGACACTTTGCAGCTCTGTGACACAGGAAATTTATAGAATTTTAGGACTAGAGCTGAAAAGGACCTGAAAATTCATACAGTAGCAACATTCTCATTTTTTTTTAATTCTTGGGGAAACAGGAATGGGGAGTTTAAATGATGACTTATACAAGGTCAGAGAAACCTTTCTCCAGAGGTAGAATTTGAACCAAGTTCTTCTCATCACAGAACAAGTACTTTTTCCACTTGTGTCAAGTATTAAGTAATAATAATCAGCATTTATGTAATTTATTTGCTTATAATTAAGAATGAAAAAGGAAAGTAGTAATAATACAATCTTTCTGAGTCTCAGATTCCTCAACTGTAAAACAAAGCTGATAAAGCCAACTTGCAGATTTGTGGTAATGTTCAAACATAATAAACTATGTGAGACACTTTGCAAACTCCCAAACTTTATATAAATGCCCCAAATAATAATTTACATTCATATAATGCTTCAAAGATTACAAAATGCTTTACAAATATAATTTATTTGATTTTCTCAATGACCCTGCAAGATAGATACTATTATTCAAATGTATACCTATGGTTGGAGTAGGATAGTTAACGGAGAAAGGTATACTGGAGCAGCAATAGTAACACTAACAGAGACATTATGGTATGCGTCCTTACCAAAGCACATGAGTGCTCAAGGGGCAGAGCTAGTTGCTTTATTAAATGCTTTGCAAATTGGTAAAGATAAACGGGTCAATATTCACACAGATTTCCAGTATGCATTTTCAGTAATTCATGCCACTGCAGAAATTTGGAAACATAGAGGATTTTTGACAAGTGCAGGTAAAGAGATCGCATATGCCAAAGTAATAATGCAACTTCTTGAGGCTGTACAACTTCCCAAGGAAATGGCAATAATCCACTGTAGATCATACACAGAGGCTAATGATGGTGTGTCTTTAGGAAACCATAGAGCTGACATTACAGCAAAATTTGGAGCTAGAGAAGGACCTTTTCATGTATTGAATTTCTCAATAGTTGAACAGGACAATATAACTGATGCCTATAATGAGCAAGAAATTCAATCATGGATAAAGAACTTAGGAGCAAAACAAATAAGAGAAATATGGTTTTCACAACTAGGCAAGCCCATCCTGCCTAAAAATTTATTTTATCACGTGTGCAATGCAATACATGCACAAGGACACTGTGGAACCCAAGCTGTGATCGATTCAGTGAGACGATTTTGGACTGCACCAGGAATATTCTCATATGCCATAAGAATTTGTCAAAAATGTAAAAGTTGTATGCAGTTCAATCAGGGAGTTTATAAGACTAAAGGCTTAGGAGGTCTTCCCTTAGCATATACTCCATTTGAATGCATACAGATAGATTTTATCAATATGCCAAAAGACAAAGGGTTTAAGTATTGCCTTGTCATCATAGACAGATTGACTAGATGGCCAGAAGTTTTTCTTTCCAAAAAGAACAACACAGCATTTGTGGTCAAAATCCTATTAAAAGAAATCATACCTAGATTTGGGATTCCCTCAAAATTGGACTCAGACCGTGGAAGTCACTTTACTCAGTCAATATTAAATGAAATTTATAAAAATCTGGAATACAAACAACATACCACACACCATATCATCCCCAAAGTTCAGGGCAAGTGGAGAGATTAAATAAAGACATTAAAACATTGATAGGAAAATTTTGTGCAGAAACACACCAAAAATGGACAAACATTCTGCCATTAGTTCTGTTCCATCTTAGAACACGACCCAGTGGAGATTTGCACATCTCTCCATTTAAGATGCTATATGGACACGCAATTTGGCAAGGAAGGACTTGTAAACCAGCTTATATTGCAATGATAGGTGTAGATTGTCAATTAACAAAATATATACAAGCTTTACAGACAAGAATAGCAGAATTGCATGAAATGGGCTTGATGCAACAAACAGTACCCCTGGATTACAATTTGCACAACATCAAACCAGGAGACATAGTATACTTAAAAAATTTCAATAAAAAATTGGCCACAGACATAAAATGGACTGGACCACATGAAGTATTGCTTACTACCCCAACCGCTATAAAAGTTGTAGGGAAAGACTCATGGTTTCACTGTTCCCACATGAAACCAGAAAAAGTTCAACATCACTGTAACAGAAATAGAAGTTAATTAGACAAAAGATAGGGCTGAGAAATGGAAAGAAAAACTGATTAACATTAAAAGTACACCACAAAGAAATAATAGTGACACATAATGTCGAGACAACTTTCCAGCCCAGAGGAAAAGCAACCCAGAGGAAAAGCATCCCAGAGGAATAGATTTTAAACCAGCCTAGAGGAAAAGCATCAAGAAAAGATGCTAGAGACTAGAAACAAAGAGGAAAAGCTGAAATGGACAGCTAAGACTTTGAACTTTGTAAATTTGTTTATATAAGAAGAGGACAGATTGAAAATGAGATTTATGTGTAAGACTTGAAATAATAAAAGAAAAGCAATTTCACATATTAGGGAAATAGTATGCATCACTACATAACATGGAAGAAAGAAGAGATCCATCAGTCAACATGAGAAGTGGAAATCTGAAGAAACTTGATAAGTATTAATTCAACACAACACTATTAGACACAAAACACAAAATCACAAACTGACATATTGAGAGACCTTATTTATATAAACAAGTGTCTGAAATTATATTTATATAAAATGTAAATATGTACATAGTTAGATCCATAAGGTCTTAGGCAAATAGAAAGATCAATAGATATTTCTATTTGACATTATGATGTGGAACAATGTGTATTGTTGTATTATATTTAAATAATTTCTGTAAATAAGGTATTCATTTTAGTTAACATACAGTAAGTAGTATTAGCACTAAGATTCAAATTTTTTGTAATAGTTTTGGTTCAACATGTATTGTACTGAATTTATTGTAAATTATTGTAAAACCCCAAAACTACCCTTGCCCAAACTATCCTGCTTAGAGTAGATTTAGTAAATTGGTAACTATAATATAAATATGTGACCTTGGGAAGGTCACAACAAAAAAAATGGGATGATTGTGGAAAGGAAATTAGACTGACAGTTTGTGGGGGAAGGAGAAACTGGGAGTGGCAGTTGGGTCTTATGACTAGCACTTCCTTCCTGCCATGTGGGGCTTGCTTCTGGGTGTTGGAGGAGGTAGGAGCTTGTTCAGCCCAGTCTGGTGTGGTGTGCTGCCTCATTCTTGGTTCAGCCTGAAGATTCAAGCCAAATCTCTTCTGAAGGTAAGAACTGTTCTTGTTTGCTTTCTGTCTACTGCTAAGATTCTAAAAAGACAAAACTGGACTGATATAGAGTAGACAGGAGTGGGAGAACCCTCCGCCAGCCTCTGGGGCCTGGCCTAGTTCTGAAGCTGAGAAAAACTCCAATCCCAACTGGTTATTAAACTTTATGTTATTTGAATTCTCAGTCAGATAAGTGGACTATCTTTTCTGGTCATAGAGGGAGCTGGACTTCAGTTCAGTCATTCTACAGCAAATAGTCCTTATCAGACCCCTGCTGTTTCCTCTCAGCAGGGGGCATCTCCCTCCTTTCCCTCTCCAAACATATTCCCTCTCTCCCCTTAACTCCTCCATACATACCCCATACAAACCTCCCATTATCCCCCATTTTTCCAATCCCATTTCCTTTCCCAATAAATATTACATGAGGAAACTCAGACAAAGGTTAAGGGACATTTCCAGGATCGTACAAGTAATAAAAGTTTGAAACTGGATTGGAATTCATCTTTCCCATTCCAGCCATCTGACTCCTACTATAATTGTCATTACTTTTGGGGATTTTATATTCATCCTTTCCCCATAAACTTTTCTATTAACTTGAGTTCTACGTGTGCAGTGTTTGTTTAATAAGTATATACTTGTGTGTGACCCTGGGCAAGTCACTTAACCCCCATTGCCTAGCCCTTACCACTCTTCTGCCTTGGAGCCAATACATAGTATTGACTCCAAGACAGAAGGTAAGGGTTTTATATAAAAAAAAAAAGTATATACTTGAACATATTGGAAAAGCATGCATTTTCTACTATGTGGTAGGAAGAATTTGCTTTCATTTTTGCCCAGCAATATTGTTACTGTGGGCTCCAATTATTAAGCTGAACAATAGGTCTATGAATCACCTAGATCCAGATACAAGAAAAAATAACAGTAGGCTACCTAAAGTATCAAGCTGGCAAGCCTTTTCCCCTGCCTGTTAGCTCTTTCCTGGTGGTTGGGCACAATTGGAACAAATCATAATACTCATCTCCCTTACTGAGGTAGTATTAAGTTGTAAATATAGAAATTATTGAAAGTGATTTCTATAACATTTTCCCAAGGACAGTTTCTTAATGGTAATGTTTCTAAGATGAATGGCATAGAATATTATTTTCAATATTGGGTTCATAACAAGATGAATTGGCTTATGCTAATATGAAAGAGTAAAAAAGCCTGATTGTGGCAGATTCTTGTCAACCTTATTCTTAAAGATTACAGGGAGAAGAAGGAGGAGGGTCATCAGCCAGTATAGAGGGGAGGAAGAAGAGGAAGGATCCACCAAGTGACAGAGGGCTGAAAAGGAAAAAAACAGGAAGGAAAGAGAAGAAGAAAGAAGATCAAAGAGGAAAAGAGGAAGAAGAGGAGATATAGAGAGGCTGAGGGATGAGACTCAGAGAAATGGGCACATGAGAAGAGGAAGCACAGAGGGCTCCAAAAGTGTAGGTCTTCAAGCAAAAGCTGAATCACCAACCCTTTGTTAAGTAGATTAGATTATTATTCACGTACAGGTTAGATGAAATGAACTATGAAGTCCTTTCTAATTAAAATTCTGAGAAAAAGAGCAGGTGGAAGAGGAGAAGATGGAGGAGCCATGACTATGGTAGTATTATAGTTGTAGTCTCTGTCCTTAAAAAGCTTATATTCTTTTCTTTTTTTACACAGACAAGTAACTTGCCCAGGCTCACACAGCTTGGAGGTATCTGAGGTCAGATTTGAACCCAGGTCCTCCCAATTCCATGCCCAGCACTTTATCCCCTGGGCCTCCTAGCTATCTTGCTATGGTAGTATTATAATGAAGGACCACTCAAAACCAGAAGTATTCTTGCTCTAGACCTCAGCTTGTGACACTTGAGAAACAATAATCTGAAGAATTCTAATGGGATAGAAGCCAGAGTACTACAGCTGGGGATGTTTAGCTATTTCAGTCATGTCCAACACTTTGTGACTTCATTTTGAGATTTTCTTGGCAAAGATACTGGAGTAATTTGCCATTTTCCTACAGATGAAGAAACTGAGGTAAATAGGACTTTGCCAGGATCACACAGTCACTATGTCTGAGGCTAGATTTAAATTCAAGAAGATGAGTCTTCCTGACTCCAGACCTGGCATTTTATCCACTATACCACCTAGCAACCCAGTCCAGCACTGTAGAGGATAGAGTTAATGTTTGAAAGGCATGGTTTCAATTTCCAAGTAAACTGTGTGACTCTGAACACGTGGCATGTCTTCCCTCTTGATGTATCCCTTACTTATACTTTTTTTTCACTTCTGAAAATGTTTTTATACCCACTTATCTGCACAAGTGTTTGTCTCAGCAGAATGTAAGCTCCTCAGATTAATCAAGTGTTAACATTTATTAGGCATTTACTATGGTAGCAAGCACTGTGCCCTAGAGCTGGTGGTAGAAAGAAAGGCAAAAATATGGTTTCTGCTTTCCAGGAGTCTGTAGCAGGACTAGTACTTAGAAGAAGAAACTCTTTCAGCTTTCTAGAAAGTATCCTTTAGAGTGAAATGTGTCTGATGTCAAATTCGCATCCTCTATGTTCCTAATATCAGTCACTAACGTGAACCAATATCCCCTCAATATTATATAACCCAGTGATTGATTTCCTAGTATCATTCAAGCCAGTTGACACTTCTTCAGTACCATTAATAATTAACTGACCTTTTAACCAGAGACTTCAGTTCTAGGCTAAAGAGTTTCCTTACCCTAAGGAAGCTATTGCTAAGAAGAAAGTTACCATAAATATTTATGGCAGCCATTTTTGTACAGCTACAAATTGGAAACAAAGTAGATATCCATCAATTGGGGAAGGACTAAACAAATTGTAGTACAAGAATGTAATGGAATCTTACTGCACTGTAAGAAATGATATATGTGGTCAATAGAGAAGTATGAAAAGGTCTGTATAAATTGATACAGACTGAAGTAAGCAGAGCTAAGAAAACAACATTCACAATAACAGTATAAATGGAAAGAACAATCACATGCAAAGAAATTAAAAATTAATCCAACAAAATTATAAAGATCCAGAAAGACTCAGACTCAAAAGACATGAAGAGACACAAAAGGCTATCCATAATCTATGTCTCCATAGAGATGAGAGGTCCATGGACGTTAACATTCCACAAGTTTTTGAACTTTTTCAATGTATCAATCATTGTGCTTCGGGTTTTTTTTTTCTCTTTTAAAAAAAGGACTCTATTATATAAAGTGGGTCTCTGGGAGGAAGAGAGAAAGTGATACTGGACATAAATATGATGATGTAAGAAAAAGAAGACATTCATAAAGACTTATTAAGAAATAACCAATTTAGGGGACAGCTGGATTGAGGGATCAGTGGATTGAGAGCCAGGCCTAAAGATGGGAGGTCCTGGGTTCAAATCTGGCCTCAGACACTTTCCAGCTGTGTGACCCTGAGCAAGTCACTTATAATCCCCATTGCCTAGCCCTTACCACTCTTCTGCTTTGGAACCAATACACAATATTGACTCCGAGATGGAAGGTAAGGGTTTAAAAAAAAGAAAGAAAAGAAATAACCAATTGATATCAATTAGCTTTTTAAAGGGGGTATTGAGAAATATAACAAGGATTTGAAAGTAAAAATATTCCCCTAAACTGAAGCCCGCGTGCCCCTCTACACTTCTGGCCACTAGAGAGAATAGATTTAGGTTTAAAGTGGTTCCTACAAAACACTTTCCCTCTCTCCAAAACAGAGCACATACCATCACTTTAGTTCCTGGGGAAAGTGCTCTCAAACTTAAAGTGATAACTTCAAAGCATTCCTCTCACCATGTTCACTTTGGGTGCCACATGGACAATTGGCAAGTTAATAAGGGGGCAAGTTACAAAACATAGTATCTTCGCTCCATGTCAATCCATTGCTATGTTCAATCAAACAGATCATTGCTAAGGGCTGATCTGTCTCACTGAGCTCTACTGCTATGGCTAAAGCAGACCAGCAATGGAAAAACAGCAAGATGGTCCAATGGACAGAATGTTAGAGTAAAAGAAGATTTAGGTTCAAATCCCACCTCAGATCCCTTATAGTTGTCTGAAGCTGGGCAAGTCATTTAACCTCTTTCAGCTGGAGTTTCTTCTTAACACCTCCCTCATAACAGCAAAGGAAAGTAATGAATGCTGGAGGGGATGTGGCAAAGTCGGGACATTAATTCATTGCTGGTGGAGTTGTGAATTGATCCAACCATTCTGGAGGGCAATTTGGAACTATGCCCAAAGGGCACTAAAAGTCTGTCTGCCCTTTGATCCAGCCATAGCACTGCTGGGATTGTAACCCGAAGAGATAATAAGGAAAAAGACTTGTACAAGAATATTCACAGCTGTGCTCTTTGTGGTGGCCAAAAACTGGAAAACGAGGGGATGCCCATCAATTGGGGAATGGCTGAACAAATTGTGGTATATGTTGGTGATGGAATACTATTGTGCTAAATAGGAATTATAAAGTGGAGGAGTTCCATGGAGACTGGAACGACCTCCAGGAAGTGATGCAGAGCGAAAGGAGCAGAACCAGGAGAACATTGTACACAGAGACTAATACACTGTGGTACAATCGAACGTAATGGAATTCTCCATTAGTGTCAATGCAGTGATCCTGAACAATCTGCAGGGATCTAAAAAACACTATCCACAAGCAGAGGACAAACTGTGGGAGTAAAAACACCAAGGAAAAGCAACTGCTTGACTACAGGGGTTAAGGGGACATGTCTGAGGAGAGACTCTAAATGAACACTCTAATGCAAATACCAACAACAGGGAAATGGGTTTGAATAAAGAACACATGTGAAACCCAGTGAAATCGTGCATCAGCTGGGGGGAGGTGGGGGGAAGAAAATTATCTTTGTCTCTAATGAATAATGTTTTGAAATGACCAAATAAAATATTGTTTAAAAAAAATAATACCTCCCTCTGAGGGTTGTTCTAAGGATAAAATAACATATGTCAAATATTTTGCAAAATCTGAAAGCACTACTTAAATGCTAGCCACTATTATTGATAATGATACAGGCAGAGACTGTTCTGCATTTTTCTTTGTACAATGCCCAACACATAATAGACATATTTCATGTCTTCATTGCTTCATGGGCTTCAGTGCTTCATGAATTGAACTGATTTTCTACTGTGTATATGGATGACATTACAAATAGTCACTAAAAATACAAATCCTCATTAACAAAAAAAAGTCTTCATTAGAATAAAATAAAATTAACATTAAAAAGGCATTTACTGCCCTACAAGGGCTTTTTATTTATCTTATACTATAAAATACTTTCTCTCAAGATGCCATTGGTCTTAAAATTTTAGGGCAGCTAGGTAGTGCTGTGGGCTGGGAGTTGCTAAGACTCTCTTCCTGAGTTCAAATCTCATCTCTGATTCTAGCTGCATGACCCCAAGTCAGTCACTTAACCCTATTTGCCTTAGTTCCTCATCTGTAAAATGAGCTGAAGAAGGAAATGGCACACCACACCAGGACCTTTGCCAAGAAAACTACAAGTGGGATCAAAAGAGTGACTGAACTATAACCTAAAATGTTCAGTTAGACTAAATTTTCATATTCCTATTTTATTCCAATCATTCAGGTAGCATTTATTAATACTATATACTAGGCATGGTGCTAAATAGTGGAAATACAGAGGAAGGGGGTGATGAGAAATCAGTCCTTACACTCATAAGGGAGACAACATGCAAATGACCATATACAAACAAGAGATAAAGGAAACATGTCTAAGGCAAGAGTAGCGTCTATTCAATCTTCTTTAGTGGTAAAAGAGAAATTACATAGTAAGTTGTTTGGTATTCTCTGCTTGAAAGTAAAAGATGGGCTGAGAAAGCACCATTAAAACAACAGGAAGATTAAAAATATTATCCACTTTAGATCGACTTAAGCTTGTCATATTCAGTATACACAATGAAGACTGAACAGCTAAGAAATGTAAACTGTTCTGTAGTAAATTTATATAGTCCAAACAGCTCCTTTGGATGGGGTCTGCAGTATGCAATTTCTATTTAAAAGAGACACCCAGACTTAACAGTAGATATTATAAGCATCTTGGATCCTTCAAAAGCAGATAAAACATGGTCGACAGGCATTTTAAACAAATACTAGCCTGTCAGTCGATCCCTGTAATGGCATGCAGAGTATTTATTGTAAACTGGAGATCATTCCAGCTCCCAGTGTTTATGCCTAATTTGATATTGGGCTTTTTTTTTTTTTAACAGCCGAGAAGCCTTGAAATATATACCTCTTCTCTATGACTTATCTGAAAAAGCATCATCATTTTTTTTTGGAGTAGGAAATACACTTTCCATATACAACTCCATTGTAAATAGTGGGTGGCCGAGTAAATAGGCTGATGACATTAATGAATTTGATATTAAACTGTGCATGAAAATCAGGATTATAAACACACTGCTCAGCCAACAAGCTTGACTGATAAGATTTCACTGCATATTGTACTTCTTTCTTTTTCCAAATCCTAGTTACTGAATAGGCCAGAATAGTAACTACTCAGCTATTAAAAACAATTATGCTGAAAACAGATCTTAAAATAATGATGCTTAAACAGAATGGGGAAAATATATTCTCTCATTACATTTGTGTACAGTGATCTAAGGCTAAACTGAAATAGGCATCTGTATAACATGGACATTATTGTTTGTTTTTATGAGGGAGAGGGATCTCCCAAGGGAAGGCATGGGGGAAGGACCCTAATGTAATACTTCTTCCATTCTCATCATACAAAATAAAAGAATAATTGTTCACTTATGCTCACTAATGTCTGCAAAAATTACCAGACAGTGTCACAATGCGACTACTAACTAAACAAATATCAAGAGTGCAGTCTGACTTCAGAGTAGATGGTCCCCTTAGTTATAAGGATAATTTAGGGTTGTGGCCTAATCTAAATTTAATTCTTGGTCACCAGGGGATATTCCAAATAAAAATACCCAAGGCAGTTTGAAAATATATGGTGGTTTAATCAATATATAGGGAAGAAATCAAGGAGAAGAGAGAGGGAGAGGGTATAGGATTTCTCCTGCCTGACCTGTGCCAGGGAGAGTTCAAAATCCTCCACCACAAGGTTTCTGAAGAAGATTAGAGGCTTCTAAGTGGATAGTGTTTGGAAGGTAAAAGAGAAAGAATCAGCCTAAAACTCCAAGAGATATCAGAGAAGACACCTCACCAAACTAGGTTTCTAGGCTTCCTCCAATATGGTATCAAGGAAAACTCACCACTAAAAACCAGATAATAGCAGCCAAGATGCCAACACACTCAGTCAGCTGCCGCCAGCCACCTCTCCACCGTCTAAGAGGCCAGAGAGAGGAAGTGACACAAAATATATAGATGGTGATACATCACTTTCCTGCATCTCACATGTGCCAATGATATATTAGGCTTGACTTAGGACAGCCCAGGGGTCTGTCAGTTGATTCTGATTTGACATTTGCTAGCACATATCTGTCATAGGTCATCCTCTAAAATACTTAATCCTTAAGTATGGGTGTAGACATTCCTGATTTTGTTAGACTAAGTAGAGTGGAGTAATCTAAAGTTCACATAGTTAATAATAGGAACCCTAGCTCCAGAGGACTTGGTCTTGGCAGTGGTTCTTTAAGGTTCGATAAGTATGAAGGAAACATTTATCATATATACATATATGTATGTATGTATGTATAGGCACACGTGTATATATCTTTGTATCTGTCATATATGTAGTATATGTGTATTTGTGTGTGTATATATATTATATATATAGATACAATGTAATCTAAAATGAGAAAGAGATACTAGCAACTAAACAGTAAAGGCTTTATGAGAAAAGTTACAATTGAGCTGATTCTTCAAGGAAAGTGTTGGGAGAAAAACAGGCACCACAATCACTTCACTATATCATAATATACTCACAATGTAGAAATCCTCCAGCCAAAAGGTGACCTATTATTAGGAAATCACATTTTCTTTGTGTGGATATGGTAGAGTTGATGGTCTTTTAACTAATAGAACAACTACTTACTCTTGGAGTAGAGAACCCATGTTTTTGTCTAAATGGACTGCTTCCACAATTGCAAAAGTATTGAATATCATCGAACTGGTCTCTTGCCCTTGAAAATAAAATGTTTTCTTTTTCTCATAATACTTTCTTTTGCATTCCAAATGGACTTTTATTCTTGTGGTGGATCCCCATTTGCTCTATCACTCCCTGATCTATGAAATGCTTTGCTTTTCTATCTCAGTTGTCAGAGAGCTACTGATTGGATGTGTACTCTAAAGAGGCTTTAAAGGTTATAAAAACCAAATCTGCAAAGTAATTGACTTTTCTACTAATAGCAATACAATAATCCAGGACAATTCTATGGGACTTATGAGAAAGAAAACTCTCTACATCAAAAGAAAAAACTGTGGGAATAGAAATTCAGAAGAAAACATATGATTTATGGATGGTTGAAAAACATTATGATTCTCAATATCGTCTGTCCCTTTTCTTCCTTTCTGCCACCATCCCTAGATAAACTAAAGGGATGAGGACTGTTTTATGGGCTCCTTTGTTTCATGGGTTTCATAGCCAAGAAATCCATTAACAGATGGTCAAGCTGCTGCTACTGAAGCTTTCTATGTCCCTTTCCATCCTTAGCTAGGCAGGCACTTAGATTCTTGGTCAAGATTGTACTTCAGGAGCAGCTAGGTAGCTCTGTGTATTGAGAGTCAGGCCCATAGATGGGAGGTCCTGGGTTCAAATATGAGCTCAGACATGTCCTAGCTGTGTGACCCTGGGCAAGTCACTTAACCCCCATTACCTAACCCTTACCTCTCTTCTGCCTTGGAACCAATCAATATAGAGTAGTGATTTCAAGATGGAAGGTAAGGGTTATAAAAAAAAAAGATTGTAGTTCAATCTGTTCTAGCATAGGAAAACCTATCAGAACTTTTACTTCATTGGCATCACATTCAGGAACTCCAGGTTATCAACCTACCACAATTAGGCATCAGAGTGGGACTTTCGTGATAAGGATAGAATTATGTGTATAATATCCACAAATATCTGAAAAATGGTATATATATGTTTATCTCTAAGGTTGAAACTACCAAAGTTTATTGCACCCATTATCAACTTGAAAATAAGAAGCCTCTTTATATCCTCCAAAATATTCTACCTTCCTCCAGTTAAAAAGGAGATGGATTCCAAATGCAGAGATAAACTTCTGTTGGAAATGGCTAGTGCAGGAATTTGTTTGGCTTTACTCTACATGTATGCAATAGGTTTTGCTTTTCATGATTTCTCGATATTGAAGGAGAGAAGAAAATGGAATTAAGAGAATGTGGACCTAATAATAAAATAGTATTGCATTTAAATAATTTTTAAAATTCCTTCCTATTGATGAATGGATTAACTAATGGTGGCCTGGGATGACACTTGATGTCAACTGTTTACCAAGGGTCCAATGGCATTGCCACCTGGGAAATGTCTCTCTCTTGCTCAATATAAGTATTTAACATAAAACCGTCTAGTCTCATGCACACCCTGACTTCCGGGCACACAGAAAAAAAAAGATAAGCACGCACACGCACATGAACATTTAGGGGAGAAAATTAATGATTAATTAAAAGAAACTCTTACATTCTAAACTGCCATTTGTCATCCTAGTAAGGGCTAATAATGACATTCACTTACTAATTTAATTTTGCACCTGTTGATTGTTGGATTGCCACAAAAAATTATGGAACACCCACAATGGGTTGTTTCCTTCTTCTGTCAAATCCTGCTGGCTCCACATTCCTAGACTGTTTGTTCCATAAAGCTACACTGGGGTGTGAGCTTAGCAAGAAAAAGCTGATTACCAAAGAAAAAATATCTGCAAATAAATTATATCTGCTCCTTTAATTTTCATCAACTTCAGGTGTCCAATATAAACTCACGCGTGTACTTCTTACCCAGAGGAGAGAAATGAAGCAGCTAAGTCCATGACTACAACATTGAAAGGGAGAAATAAATAAACTTGGGTCAATAAACCATCTTTCAACATGTACATACATATATATAACAAGGTCCTCTCTTTCCAATGACTACAAGAAACATTTAAATGAATTTTTATTATACTATGTATTCAGCTGATAGGAAGAATTGTTAGGAATCTGCTTGTTTAGACATCTTTAGAAATATCTCAATTATCAACTAACACTAAATTGCCTTCTAGCTATTTGGAATGGGGGTATCATAACTCACCCCTCCCTCCCTCAGTTACAGCCAGAGTAAACCTTGGGGAAGTGGTTCTCAGTGAGTGTATTATGTTTAGGAATTGACTTTCTGTTATGAACAGAGCAAGATCTCCTTGAATCAAATCTGAGACTTCCCTTTAAAAGGGAAACACCACAACTAAACCTCATATTCCACCTAGAACTTGGACTGATGAAGGTGTGATGTTATTATTTTCACCCTGCAGTGAACTGTCCTGGCAAAAAGGAATTTCCTCTGTCTTCATCTCAATCTCCTTATATTCTTGTCATCTTAATTAATATTGCTGCTACTGTGGCATTCTCTGAACCCAACCTTTGGAGATGATGGACTGAGAGAATCTCAGCTACTGAGCTCTGACACTCCTACCTTGGAACCTATCTGGTTCCAAATTGGTGAGAGATTGCTCTGTCCAGACAATCCTGACCTTTGTATACTTCACTGTGGCCATCTTCCTATCATTCATGTTGTTCCACTGTGTATTCAACCCCTTTCTACTACTTGCTCTGGGAACAGTAATCTAATCAATATAATCATTGTTCATGGAAAAGACTTGTCAATTGCGTACTCTATGGACCTTACCATCCCAATGACTCGTCATATATAAATACCTTCCTTGTCTACTCCTGCTCATCTATATTTGTTGTCTTCACCTACTAAAATATAAAATCCTTGAAGACAGGGACTTCCCTCCCTTCTTCCTTCCTTCCTAGATTTTACCTCCTAAAGGAGCCTTACCTTAATGCCCACAATGCAGATTGTCCTCCAAAAAAAATGATTTTTGTATTTGCTTATTTGTGCTCATGTTCTTTCTCCCCAGTAGAATGCATGGTCCTTGAAAGTTCTTTGCACTCTGCCCCCAGAACATAGCATATATACTCAATAGCACATAATAAGTATTTTTAAGAAATACTTAACTACTTATCTACCAATCTACTTATTTACTTTCTTATTTACCTACACACAAATGAATGACCTGGAATCTGACATCTGATCTTAATCAACTAAAACTTGATCAATCAGAGGTCTTCTAAGTATTTTTCTTTTTCTTTTCTCCTAGAGGACAAAACAGAAGGGAGTGTCATTGTTCTTCACTTTCTGTTTTGTTTTTGTTTTTGTTTTTGTTTTCATTTCCCTTTAAGCCCTCCCTGAGAGCAAGAGGAGAAAGTATTTCTTTCTCTCAGTCTCTCCTCTAGAAGCTGGAGAAATTACATGATCTGTATTCACAATATATAGAAATCATCTTGATAAATGTGTTTATTGTGGACTAGAAATTCCTCTTCTTCCCAAAATCCATGGCCTTGCTAGTCCTCATTAAATTACTCTTTATCCCTCCTGAGCAAAATTATGGTTATCCAGAAAGGTTCAGTCCATCAAGCACCCTTTTATGCCCTCCTAGAAAGATCCTGAGGTGAAAGAGCACTGCCTTAGAAGAGATCCTGTAGTGCTGAGAACAGTTTTTTGCTGCTTTTTTATGTATTTTTTTAATGAAGCCATGTTGTTTCATTGGTATAGAGAACCTAAGGAGAGCAACTATCAATAGGTGCAGATCAGAAACTCCTTTGTAACTTGAAGTCTTAATGAGGCAGCAAGCATTTAAGTGATTTTTTTTCAGGCTTACGCAACCAGCATGTGTCCCAGGAAGGAATTGAATCTAGAACTTCATTGTTCCAAAGCCTGTGTCTCTCCTCTATGCCATGCATATTGCCAATACTGTTTGCTTATTTATTCAGTGTGTTGCATTCTCTTTACTAAACCCTGTAGTTCTTAAGTGGTCCACAATCCATGGAGTGGGAGGGGGTGGAGATTCTATCTAGTCCAACTTACTTTATAGATGAGGCAGCAAGGATAGTGAGTGACTGCCTAAATTCACATTAGTCAGTAAATAGTAGGAGCAGTTAGTAAGCACAGTGTATGGAGTGCTGGGCCAGGAATCAAGACAACTCACCTTCCTGAGTTAAAATCTGGCCTTAGACACTTACTAGCTGTGTGATCTTGGGCAAATCACTTATCTCTGTTTACCTCAGGTTACTCATCTGTAAAACAAGCTGGAGAAACAAATGGCAAACCACTCCAGTAGCTTTGCCAAGAAAACCCCAAAAGGGATAATGAATAGTTGGACACAACTGAACAAAAACATAAATAAAGGAGCATCAGGATTTGCATCCACCTCCTCTGATTCCAAATGTCCCTTCCATTATCCTGCCCTATTCCTTATCTTCTTTTGATTCTCACAAAAGTCACATGAGGGAGACAGTACATTATTATCCCCATTTTATAAATGAGCCTGACAAAAGTTATGTCTTATCAAGTTAGTAAATAATAGAAGCAGAACCTGAACCTCGGTCTTCTGATTTCTCTGAGAACCCTTATTTGCCTTTTCTGTCTTTTCTACAAATCCAAGGTGACTGCCTTATAGGGGGGGAATTAATATCATTATTGACTACTTAAAACAAGAAAAGCGTAGTATGCTGGATAACATGCTCAATGCAGAGTGAGGAAAATATGTATTTAAATCCTGCTTTACACTCTTACTAAGCTATACAACCTTGGTCAAGTCTTTAACTCTCAATTTCTTCATCTATAAATTGACGGGTTTCATATGATGATCTCCAAAAGCCCTTACAACTCTCAATCTATCATCCTATGACCTGGATAGAACCCCAGGTTCAAGTCCCAAACATCAGTATAAGGCACTCCTTATTGGGGCAACTAAGATCCCAATTGATGGAGTGCTGGACCTGAAATCAACAAGACTAGAATTCAAATCCAGCCTCAGACATTTATTAGTTGTGTGACCCTGGCTGGGCAAGTCATCAAATCTCTGTATGCCTGAGTTTCCTTAACTCTCAACCAGGGATAATAATGGTTGCTGAGAGGCTGTATAATTGAAAGTCTGTTACCATAAAAAAGAACTACATTTCCCAGGAGCCCACTGACTTCCTGTTGCTACATATTTCCTGTAGACAGAGGATATTAGGTGAGGATGAGGAAGGCCCCACCTCTTTGGAATGATGACAGCAATCTTGGTGGTGGTAAGGCAGGGTTTTTGAAATGACTGATCAGCCATGGGCATGTGTTTTGTTTTTTATTTTGTATTCCTTTTATTCCTTTATTTCTAATGATCTTTAATAAATGTCTTAAAGTATAATATTTTTATTACTGAGATCTAATTTTAATTTTTCAAGGTTCAAATGAGGTAATCAATCAATAAACATTTATTTAGTGCCTACTATGTGCCAGACACTGTGTTAAGCACTGGAAAAGAAAAAAGAGGTAAAAATCAGTTGCCACCTTCAAGGAGCTTACAATCTAATTGGGGAGAAACAATGCAAACAAAAAAATTAAAGCAGATTATATACAGGATAAAAAATGTTAACAGAGAAAAGGTACTATATTTAAGAGGAATTCAGAAATACAGTGATCACCTATTGAGAGTTAGGTTCCAGAGACCCCCAATATAATGAAAATCATGAAGTAGTGGTGTTATATTTATGATTTCTATATATTTTAAGGCTTTATAAACCCTTCCCACTCTCCTAGAAACCTTTTCCACACTCTTTTTCCTACAGTCACTGAGCCAATCAGCATCCAGGATATAGAACACAAAACTGTGGTTGGTCTCCTTTCATTCCATCAGTCAATAGTGTGCCACTATAAATATAACTCCACAATATAGAATTAGATTTTTTTTAATAAAAGCTTAATACAGTGAAGTGGTGATAAGTGAACCAGGATATAGTGAGTGATGACTGTTCTTAATACAGTTTCTAACATATAGTA
Organism: Monodelphis domestica; assembly: GCF_027887165.1. Taxonomy (NCBI): domain Eukaryota; kingdom Metazoa; phylum Chordata; class Mammalia; order Didelphimorphia; family Didelphidae; genus Monodelphis; species Monodelphis domestica. The sequence goes on along the minus strand of NC_077229.1, from coordinate 322,647,122 downwards.
GGTGTTTAAAAAATGCTTGTCTTCTTACTCTCCCTCCCTTCTTCCCTTTTTTCTTCCACCCTTCCCCTCTCTTTCCTTCCTTTTTCCTTTTTTCTTCCTTCTTTCCTTTTTCTTCCTTCCTTTTTTCTTTGTTTCCCTCTATTGTTTCCTTCCCACCCCCTCTTCAATCCTTCTCCTCTCTCTTTTTTCCTTTCTTTTCTTCCCTCCTTTCTTTCCTTCACTCATTTCTCCCTTCCCTCCTTCCTTCCTTCTCTCCTCTATTCCTCCTTCCTTCTTACCTTTCTTCCTTCTTTCCCTTCTTCCTTCCTTCCCTCCTTCATTCCTTCCCTCCTTTCTATTCTTCCTTCTTTCCTTCCTTCTCACCTTTCTTTCTACCTTCCCTCCTTCCTTCCTTTTTCCTCCAAAGTACACACAGTAGGATCTCACTTAGGGTGGTTAACACAGGGCTGGGAATTAAGTCAGATCTCAGTTATACCCCAAGCTCCACAGACCCATTCACAAGTGTGGACTAAAACACCAAACAGCAGACTCCTCCACAAGCTCATCAACATCTACAAGCAAATTTCTAAGTGAGTTAAGACCAGGCCTGGAAACATGAAATTCAGTGGAAGTGGCAAGACAAGGCAGGAGCCATTAGAAGTCTTTCTTCCCTGATTACTCCAACATTAAAAGGCTCCATGCTCCACAGAAATATTTATCTGAGAGGAAAACAAAAGCAGCATTTTACGTTTCATCTGTTTTGACAAATGCATAATTACCCCAAGCCTGGCAAGGATATCCCCTGTTGTCCCAAATGAAAGCTGACTAAATGTGACAGAAGTTTAGAATTAACCCCAACTATAGCAGGCCTTTACAGTAAAGCAGCTGGTTCTGATTCCTGTTTTTTGAGGATCATATGTAGATTATGACAGAACCTATTACATGTCATTGGGGGGGCTATCTGCTGAGCTCTTTCTGGACTTTGCCTGAGTTTTATCACAGCCTTTCTCCCTTTGCATCTTGATCTCATGGTGGTTTTCATTAAGTGACTAAGAGATGATAATCAGAAAGCAAAGGCAAACCCCGAAACCTATAGCAGGATGATTTGAGTTAGGCTATTTTTAATTCAAATGACTGTTCATTTCTTTTTCAAAGGGGAACACTGGGTCTTTAGTATTCAGAATTCTTTCCTTTCAAAACATACTTTGAATTTGTATGGAGTGGGACTGCTGTCTATCAGTTGTAGGAGAGGAGTGAAAGGGGAAAATACTTTCAAAACAATTATCTGTAGGTAGAAACACTTAGCTACTGGAGTCTGTTCATTTTCTAAATATATTTAACCCATTTATTAGATCAAAAATGGCCAAATTAAAATGAGCATATTCTTTAACGTGTTTTATTGTTATCTTTTGTCTTTATGTAGAAATTGTTTCCCAACAATCTCCAAGTTCAATCCTCCTTTTATAAAAAGGAAAACAATTACATTTTTAAAAATGTTCAATAAAGACACTTTTTCTTTACAATGTAATCAATATTCTTCAGATTATTCTTTGACTTCTCTACTATAAGGTTAAAGGTATGATTCACTATTTCTTCTCTATGACCTTCATTGATTTTTCCATCTAGAATGCAATTTCCATTTCTTGGTTTTTAAAAAATTTCCATTGTTATCGTACATACTGATTTCTTTATTCTGTTTATTTCACTTTGTACCAATTGCTACTAGGTTCCCACCATTTTTTCTGACTTCCTTATGTTCATCATTTCCTAGTGCACAGCACAGTAATATCCCATAAATTCATATACAATAGTTACTTCAATCATTTCCCAATCAGTGGGCATGTATCATGTTTCCAGTTTTTTGTTACTGTGAAGAGTACTATGTAATGATGGGGAGTAGGAAAGAGAACCATTGGGGGTGAATGGAATGTTAAGAGATCTACAGGTGCATGAGGCAGGACAGTTGGAAACTAGACAATGGCTTCTGGGAAGTTCTCCTGAGGAACAGGGTCTTGAGTTCAGAGACACAGAAGGGAATGGAGGAAGGAGCTGTTTCTCTGGGCCATTTTCAAGACACCTTTGGAGATTTCTGTCAAGACAGAAATCTTAACATCGCTGGTTCCTGTATCAAAACTGAATTACTCTGAAGACTTTCATTTCATGAACTATAGAGATACTGAACTCAAATCACTGAGTGGTGCTCTCTTCCCCTTTCTATCTCCCCCCCCCCCTTCTACCTCTTCCCTGCCTTACAAGAAGACCTTTTATTTCAAGAATTAGATTATTTAGAAATATAGGGTTTAACATAGATTCGGGGAAGGAAAGGTGAACTTTGAGAAGTGGCAAACCCTGCCTACTAAGAGAATGGACCTTTGAAAAGAGATTTCCAAAATTAAGGTGTCTTACAACCCCCTAACTTCTACCTATTTCTAATTTAACCTAATTCACAATTAAAACACATTTGAGCAGTCAGACAGCTAATTCAACCTTATTTATTTACTTCAAGGGAATAAGCTCATTGTCAGACTCCATCTTGCTGTCAGCTTTCAAGAAGACATGAAGGGGAGGCTTGTGAGTGTCCCAAAGTAGCACAAATCCAGATTGCAGTTCCACAAACCTCTCCTTATAGAGAAGACTTCCTTGCCACTTTTGAGGGCCAGCATGGCCATCAAGGGACAATCCACCAAGGAAAGATCTCCATTGTGTTACCCTTAAATAATCAGGGACTCCTGGAGGGTAGTAGTGAGGGAAACCATTTCATCAACCCTTGCCTCACTGCCTTCAACCCTCATTCTCCATCTAAGAAGTCCCCCCCAAAATTACAATTCCCATGAATATTTTGGATGTTTGCATGCTGAAACATTCTTTGAATTGTGTAAAATTTTTATTTCTCTGTTTGTACTTCAGTGTCAGGATCCCTCTTCAGTAACCATCTCCTCAGTCTCCCTTCTGGCCATGTCATAGTTGCTGCTCCCACCCTAGGGTTGAATGATGCTTTGGCAAAAATCAAATTAAAAACCTTTGATATGATAGACCCTTTTCTTCCCCTTAGGCATTCTCATTCTGGCTGGCACAAAGTCTTCCTGGCTCTCAGTTTGGCTCAGATTTTTGAATTTTGCTAGTCCCTTGTATCCTTGTAACCTCTATCCTGGTAGCCTGAGGTTTTGATCTTTTGACTGTTCCTAATATCGTTGTAGAATAAGAGACATTAGGTTGGGAAGAGGTTAAGAACAAAGAAAGTCAGGTCTAGGCTAATGGGAACCTGGAACCTCAGAGGTAGAAAGGATTATAGTGTGGAAAGGAAAACTAAAGCAAATTCTGGACTTTCTGTCACTGAGTCTGAACAAACAGCAGGTGGAGTGTTAGAGAGAAGATATTAACAAGACTGACAGTTGATAGGGGAAGGGGCAACTGGGAATGGCAGTTGGTCTTGTGACTAGGACTTCTTTCCTTGTCCTGGAACTGGTAGGAGACCTTGCTCCCTGTTTCTGGATAGAAGTGGCACTATTCCTGAATCTCACAACTGGGTGCTCTTCCTGGATTCCTGTGATCATGTCATTGACAAAAGGACTTAAGGGAACCAGTTTGTAAAGCCAGCCTTTAGGGGCATCAGCCTGAAGAGACAGGCCCAATCAGCTCTGAAAGTCAGAACTTTTCTTCCTCTTGCTATCTACTGCTAAGACTTTTGAAATTAAGAAAGCTAGCACAGATATAGCATAGACAGGAATAAGAGAAACCCTTCACTAACCTGTGAGGCCTGGCCTCAGCTCAAAAGCTAAGAGAGAATCAAAAACCTCATCTAGGGAAATCCCTCTTCCCTCTTCTCTGATACCTCTCCAATCCAAACTTGTTATTAAGTTTTATCTTTATTTAATTAATTGCAGTCAGATAAAAGGACTAATATTTCAGGGGACATAGAAGGAGCTGAACCTCAGGACAGCCAGTCAATTATAAACAGTCCTTATTGGACCCTTGCTGGGCGACTAAGTCTGGGGGGAGACTTGTCCCTCAAGAGGGTCTGTGCTTACCTCCTCTAGGGTATCTGCAACATCAATCTATAGAGAAGACATTCTCTCAGGCTATCATAAGTGGCCCATTTCTCAGGAACCCCATTTTTCAAAATATAGCCTCTCGGCCAGGGGCATCTCTTTCCTTTTACCTCACCGGCAGCCATATTCCCTCTCTCCCTTCAACTCCTCCATTCCCTGTTATAAAACCTTCAGTATCCCCTGTTCCTCAATCCCACCCATTTTCACTATCAATATTAAAATAGAAAACATAGGTCACAGCTGAAAGGAACCTTAGAACAAAGAACATGCCAGGTAAGGTGTAGGTCCTACTGGTCTGAGAGCTGCTGTGTATTACCTATAAAAGGAAAAACATGTTCTTACTAAAACCTGAGTGCTCCATGCTATAACTCAGGGTCAGTTACATACATTTAGTCAACAGGCAAACAAGACAGCTGGAGCAGTAGGTCTTAAATTTGGGCCATCAAAATGGAGGCTCTCAGATGCAGATTCATGTAGTAGGGAAAAAAGCCAAGTTTTTCTCTTCTTCCTTCAGTGTCCCCAGTCCCTTCTTACTACCTTCTCCAGGCCCTGACTGCCACCCCCTTCTCCCAATAGCCCATGGAAACATGCCCATCCAACTCTTCAGGGCCCTGCTGAGTGATGGGAGCTCATGGTGCTAAGTAAGGGAGGAAAAGTTAAGGTTGGTGGAACATAGTATTTTACCAGCAACCTTTCATGCCTTAAATAAAGGAATTTTTTAAAAAGTGATTCAGGACTCATAGACAGAGATTCTAACCAAGCTTTTTTTGACTCCCATCCTAGGTGGTTTCATGGAGTGAGAGATTTGCATTCAAATCTGAACTCTGGCTTCATCCCAACTAGGTGACTACAACAAGTTCCCACTCTTTACTGAGCTTTAGTTTCTTTATCTGTAACATCTGAAGCAAGGATAGTCAGGCTACCTATTTCACAAAGTCATCAGGAAAGAGAACTGAAGATAATATCTTACCCAAGAATCTATAGAAATGGTTGGGATGGAATACAGAACAAGAATGGGTTGCTTTGAGCTCCAAGTATCTGGGACTCTTCTTTCTTGAGCTGATTTGGTGGTTAGTAACGGATTCAAGGAGCAGTTTAGTTGAGGAGCCACCTTAAAAAAATAAAAGTAATTAAGCAGTAAGATCCAATGGATAAGAGTCAGAAATACCAGATTCCAAGTGCCATCTCTAATGCTTCAAAGTTATATTATCAAGGGAAAGTCACAAACTCTCTGAACTTCAGGGAACACTAAATCTATAATTTGTATAGTGATGAATCCTTGACACTGACTTTTATAGACAGCTAAGGAGATTAAGGTTTGAACAACTTCATAAAAAATTGGTCACTAATACACTGCTGGTGGAGTTATGAATTAATCAACCATTCTGGAAGGCAATTTGGAATTATTCGCAAAGAGCTTTAAAAGAATGCCTACTCTCTGATCCAGCCATACCACTGCTGGGTTTGTACCTCAAAGAGATAATAAGGAAAAATATTCATACAAAAATACTTATAGTCACACTTTGTGGTGGCAAAAAATTAGAAAATGAAGGGATGTCCATTGATTGGGGAATGGTTGAACAAATTGTGGTATCTGATAGTAATGGAATACTATTGTGATGAAAGGAATGATGAACTGGAGGTTTCCATGTGAACTGGAACAACCTCCAGGAATTAATGCAGAGAGAAAAGAGCAAAACCAAGAGAACATTATATACAGAGATTGATATATTATAGCACAATTGAATGTAATGGACTTCTCTACTAGCAGCAATGTAATGACCCAGGACAATCCAGAGGAACTTATAAGAAAGAACGCTATCCACATCCAGAAAAAGAACTGTGGGAGCAGAAACACAGAATAATAACATGTGATTGATTATGCAGTTCGATAGGTATATGATTGAAGTTTTAGCATTAAAAGATCATTCTATTGCAAATGAGTAACATGGAAATAGGTTTTGAAAAATTATACATGTATAACCCAATGGAACTGCTTGTCAACTGGGGGGGGGAAGGGGGAAGAGGGGGGGAAATCATAAATCATGTAACCATGGAAAAATATTCTAAATAAATAAATACATATTTTAAAAAGAAATTTGTAAAAACCCAATTTTAAAGTTCACTTTTATTTTTGTCACTATATATTTGTGTCATTTTAATTCCCTGAATAAAATTTTTAAAAGTTCAATTCCATTTTCATGGAGAAATTCTCTTCAAACCCAATGCCAACACATTCTTCTCTTTTACTTCATGATCAACCCATCAAAAAGAGCATATCTTACGAATACTGAAAGCATCACCTAAGAACTTATCTTATCTAAGAACATCTCTTATCCCCTTACCATCCTATCATTCTTTTCTGAAAAATTCCACATAATATGAAAGGAGGTGCTTTTTAGTAGTAGTAACTGACATTTATATAGGGTTTTAAATTTTGCAATTAGTTCCTTATGTGTTATTTGTCATCACAACCCTACAAGTTATATTTCACAGATATTATTATGATTCTATTACAAATTATTAAATAGGGATTGAGAGAAGTTAAGTGAATTAAAACATGGTCCCATAGCTCAAGCTGTGTTTTGAACCATCACTCTACTCCAAGTCCTATACTTTTATGGTTCTATTTCAGGGTCAATATTAATTTTTATTTACCAAATTCTAAAATAAGCTAAAAATTGTAATAATCTTGAAATGATTCAAAGAAATTCAAGTTTTTGGCTTCATAAAATGTGAAATTAAAATAAATACATAAGTAAAAAGCATAGACAATGGTAGCATTATTGTTGTCTCTTTTTTAATTTCTATGATTATTTTATAACAAGAAATGCATAATTATAATCAGGATACCACAGGGTAAATCATCAACTTTGCATATTTGTGTGCCAAGAAAGCATCCAACTAGGGCAGCTATGTGGCTCAGTGGATGGAAAGCCAGACCTAGAGATGGGGAGGGGGGGGGTCTTAGTTTCAAATATGGCTTCAGATACTTCCTAAATGTTTGACCCTGGGCAAGTCACTTAACCCTTGTTGGTCTTCTGCCTTAGAACCCATACTTAGTATAAATTATAAGACAAAAAGTAAGGACTTTTAAAAAGAAAAGAGGAAAGAAACATTCAAATGCAATTTTAAATGCATAACTACACCTTGTAAATTCAATTTATTCTATTGAGTGTCTTTTATGGGTTCCTTCTTCTTCCACATATTTGGTTGTGTCACCTGGTAAAAAAACTTAATCTCTGTGTACTGAAGGTAACTCTCTAAGACTTCTTGTTAAAATAACACTAGTAATTATTATTATGAAAATGTTGATGATGATAGGTGCTTATCAATATTGTTAGAGGGAAGATTGGGAACTGAAAACTGATGAAATTATAGCTCTATTAAAACAACAATGGAATCTCCACTGATAAGGTCTGGAAAGACTGAAATTTGTAAAGGTGGAAGATTTACTCCTCCAGAAAAAGATTGAAGAAATACATACTTAATAGCTTCAGCTTGTAAATTCCTTTATGTCCATTAGCAGCATAAGGATGCCAAAAGTTGTTCTTCTTGATCCATAAGGGAAGCTGATCCTCCTTCAGTATTCCTATATTCCATACCCTTCCTTCAAGTCAAGGCTTTCATCTTCAGTGGTAGAATCAACTCTAATCTAAAAATATTAAATTCAAAGTTAAACACCACCACAGATCCCTGAATTATAAAGGTTAATGAGGCCTGTTCACAGGTCTCATCCAGCAAGCATCATTCTTCAATGAACAACATACCCTTTGACATAGACTCCTTCAAGCTACATAAGAGGGAAGAGGAGCTCTGGGCTGGAGGAAAACCAACACTGAGCAGCTCTACAAATGCCAATCATTTGACAATATTTTATCAGGAATTAATGAAGCATGCTCTCCAGAGTTCCTTCCTTTTAACCTCAGTGAATGTTGTCCTTTGCGCACTCTGATGTAACTCAAGATATAGCATACCCTATAAACATAAAGGTGTAAGGATAAGATCAGAAACTATTGTAGAATGAACCCAATAAAGTTAAGATAGTAACTCCTCAAATATAAGCCAAAAATATTTAAGGGATTAGGGGATTAGCAATTTTAGGTTAGGAGGTATCATAATATTAGCTTATATTTTTAATGTCCAGTTTCCAAAGCCCTTTACTCATATTGCTTTTAGGAGGAGAAGGAAAAGGAGGAAAATGGTGATGATGAACAAGACTGAGAAAAAGAACAAGAACCCTCCAGCTTTCCAGTCTTAAATGATACCACCTCCTTTAGCCTCCTCTTCCCTTTGATTGGAGGGTTTGAGAGTAAAGTACCAAACTCCTCCCAATGCCTTCCTTGATAGAGGGGGGAAAACTGGTCTTTTGGCACACTCCATTCTACATCAGCTACTCTTTTTAAGTATGTCATACCTTACAAATTCCATTCAATTCCTAGATCCACCTTCTCCCAAGGAAGAAATTCTTTTCAGGTTACTACTCAGTACTCATTTGCCCTGTCTGAGTCTCCTATCATATTGCAGAATCTGGAGCAATAACCCAGAAATCAATATCCTATGATAGCTTTCTAGCCTCCCAGTGAAAGTGCACCTAAATCATTCATTTATAGTTGATTAAACAGGATATAATAGTGGGAGAGACTGAGGGGCTTTAAAATGTTAGGACCAAGAAACCAGTTGCTGTTGGGGACTGATTTTTTAGGTAGCATCTTCCTTCTTCTTCCACTAGTTTGGACAACTTTAATGGAGTCTTGACCTGACCAGAAGGTGAGTCAACCCCTCCCAACTTTCTTATTTGATTTTGAAATCCTCCCTCCTATTACAAAACTTAGAGACAGTCTTATGTAAACTAAAATGGCTAATTTATTTCTTGGAAAATAAAGATGGGGAGAGAGAGGGGTAGAAGGAAGAGATGGGAGGGCCCTAATATCTTTTCCCTATCAACTGTTGAAGGTTTTGGTCACAAAGTCTCTTCAGAGAAATGGTTTGATTTTTCCCTAAGGGAAAGTGACTTTAAATCAGCAGGTGTCTTCAATGGGCAAGAACTTCTTCGATTCAGTCAGGTAGAAGGAGTATTAGAAAAGCACCTCTCCTCCCTAGCTCTTGCCATAGTCTTTGGTAAGAAAGTGAGTGACCATACTCAGCTCTGGCCAACAGTTTCAGCTTTTTTAATCTTCCATGAAATTCTCAATTCTCCCTTACCTTGTGGAATGTTCCTTCTGCCTCTCCTGGGTTCATCTTCTTTAAATCTCATATTTTCCTCTGCTTTTGGTCATTTCTCTTGACTACAAGGGCTTCCCCAAGTAAGTACTAGAAGATGCTGTGAAAACTTTCAGGATTTTCATTAAGATGGCTTGAGTGAACAATGAAGAAAAATGTCATCTCCAGACCTCCTTTCTAATGGATCTCTAGCAACAATCTAATCAGGGTAATCTCCCTCACCATGCCTGGCAGAGCTCAAATAACCAAAAGGTAATGTTCACAGGGTTAACTGACTACCTGATCATCTTGAATCTAAAGTCAAGTGTAAATGGGCTCTAGACCCATGTTATTTGCTTAGGGTCCCTCTCCATCTCTATTTTATCTTTAGTGGCATATCTGGTGTCACCTTCATCTATCTGCCCTCTGTGTAAGCATCCCACTACCAAGCACCATACATTTTGGTATGGTTTAGCAGCACCTAGTATAATGGAAAATTCAGTGGATCTGGGGTCAGAGGACCAGAACACAAATCCTGGCTCTGCAACCTGCTACTGATGTGACCTTAGGGAAGTCACTTTTCTTCAGTTTCCTAAACTGTCAAATTAAGGTGTATTACTGAATGATCTCTGAGTTCCTTGTCTATTTAAATCATATGATATGTAGATGGCTATATTGGTGGTTTGATGGTGATGCGTTTTGTTGTTGTTTTTGGCTAAGGTGGTTAGTTTTTCTTTCATTAGCATGGTAGCTTGTTTAAATAAAATACTCTCATAGAATTTTCATAGTTTCTAATCCAATAATGATTTTAAATTAAAAGACTGAAATCTCAACTTAGCCAAGACTCTCATAACATTATCTCAAAAGATAATAGAAGTAGTCTTCTCCAGGATCCTCTTCCAATAATAAAGGTCAAGGAGGGAATGTGCAAACTTGAGAAATCCCATTAGCTTTTATTTCTGGAGTCCTGGGTTGTCAATTTCCCCAGAAAAAGTTTTTTTTCTTGCCATCTGGAAACTCAAGCCTTCAATTGGAGGTAAGGGCAAAAGCAGAACAAGTTGAGCCCATTATCTCAAAGTATTGTTCCATGAACAAAACAAAGCAACATCTCCATTCCAAAGATAATTTTAGGCTGCTAGGTATTGTTTTGGAGGAGCACTTCAGTAAGCAAAAGCCATTAATGTTATCAAAAATTTGGAGTACTTGTCTTGAGAAGTTTTGAGTTAAAATTCCATTCTGTTTATTAACATATATTTTTGTCCCTTTCTTTTATTTCTCTTCCATTACCTGTTCCATGTTTTGTTTTGTTTAGCTAAATGCTATACAGAGCAAATTATTAGACTGTTAGTTTCTTTCTTGTGATTCAGGAAATTTTATATTCTCTCTGAGATTTGGGAATTAATAATTTTTCCCCAACCTTTCAGGTCCACGTCTATTTTATTCTTCTTTCATAACTCAAATACTTGCATCCTCCAAGATGTGAATAATTTGGGTTATCTATTAACTATTCTGACCAAAAAGCCTCCTCAGAAATAGCATCTTATTCTCAGTGGGGATTTTAGAAGACAAGAATACCAAAGGCAAATACCAAAGTTATTGCTAAAATGAAATATAACCATAAATGGCCTTCAACTATTCTAACAATATTTTGGTAAGGAAGGCTGGTATTTATATTGAATGTGATATTGCCCTCTACTGTTCCCTTTCCAATTTGACACATTGGGAAATAAGAAAATATAAAGACAGAAATCCTTTTTGTGTGATTCTCTACATTTAGGGGCTGGAATGATTCAAATTTGATGAATTTTACTTAATTCAATAACAAATGAATATCCTAAATTTAACAGCTTCTTTTAATCTTAATAGGTCTTTAAAAGTCACATAAAACCTGATATTTCTGATAGTATTTCATTAAGGACCAACCACAAATAATGTTTCTTTATTTTTTTTAGTTAAGGCAATACCAGCTCAAGAAAGTGGTGTTTAATATTTCATCTTCATTTGCTCTCTGAACACCTACCTAAATATTCAAGAATACCATAATCAAGATGCTCAGAAATTCATATCATGAAACCAAAGGAAATACAAAAGAACATTCCAGACTCTGAAAGTCTTAGATTCAAGATCAAGTTGATACTAATGAGCTCTGTGACCTTAGATCAACCTTTTCTGTGTCAGCCTCTCAAGGTCTTCATATTTAAAAGATTTTTGTACAATTTACTTCGCAGTTTTGATGGAAGTGTTTTGTATACCACTGTCTTTTGCTTTTCTAAAGATCTGATTACTGCAAGGCTCCACCATCTTGTGAATTGGCCACGTTCATGATCCCATAAGCCCAGGTGTATTACTTGACTTTTCACTCACATTCACTGCACATATTCAATCTGTTGCTAAATATTTTAGTTTCTAACTTCACAGAATATTTTATACAGCTCTCTTTTCTCTCTATTCACATTGCCCAGTTCTCAAGACAAGGCATGCCTTTGTCCACTCTCACCTGGATTGTTATAACAGCCTTCTAATTTATTTCCCTGCATAAAGTCTCCCCCTCTCTTTAGCTTATCTTTCATTCAGCTGCCAAATGATTTTCCTAATTTGTAGGTTTGACTGTATCACCTTAATAAACCCCCATGCTTCCTTATTACTTGCAAGATCAAATATAATTTTTTTCTTTTTAGCATTAAAAGCTCTTCACAACCTGACTTCTTTCTATCTTTCTAGTCTTCTTATACTTTTATTTTCTACTAAGATCCAACTATATTTTCTATGCCGTCTGCCTTTTCATTGGTTCTCTCCTATGACTGGAATGTTCCCCCTCACCTCTGACTGCTGACTTTCCTGGGTTATTTCTCAGCTCAAATTCTACCTCCTACAGGAAGTCTATCTCCCTCCCTCCACCTCCAACCTTCCATGGTTAGTGTTTCCTTACTGAATTAACTTCCATTTGCACTCATATATGTGAAGGATGTATGGGGTGTTCAGGGAGGACTAGCATGTCTGGTATAAGGTCTTACCAAGCCCTTTTCAAGACTGCTTCTCCGCCTTTGATGTCTATCTTTCACTCAACTCAACCCAGTAAAATCATCTCAGAATATGAGCTAAAACAGGTTAATAGTCACTTATAATCACTTAGGGGGGTGTCTATTCCAAGTCTGTGAAACCTTCCCCTTAGTAGAATGGTCAGATGAGAACAATTTGTTTCAACCCTCATGAAGGTGCTGTGGAACACTTAGAAATTGGTTAGGTAACAAAGAAGCCAAGTTCATCCATTGAGTTTTGGGTCTTCACCAGTTGTCTTCACTTTCATCTTACCATTGGACTTTGATGACTCTGGAAGACAGAGTGAGGCTGATGACTGTGCAACTCTGCCTCACTTTATCCAATTCTTGTACAAGTCAAGACATCACCTCATGGGGTCATTAGTTTTCTTCAAAATAAAGGACAAAAAAAATATTTCGTGTGTACATAATTACCTGCATATCATATTCCCCATTCGAACATGAGTTCCTTGAGACTAGGAGACATTCTTTTGTTTTCCTTATATCCCTAGGACTTAGCATAGTACTTGGTTTATGTACATGTTTATAGCCCATGTTGATGTCACTTCTCTAAACTCTTCATAGTACTTATTTTCTAACATACAATTTTGCACTTGATTAAATGACTGTCTATAATTAAACTTAATGAGTCCATGGTTGTGAGACTTAATAAAGGAATGTGTTTATTTTTTCTCCAGTATGCTCCATAGCATGTACTTCTTTTGTTGTCCAGGCATTTCAGTCATTGTCCTATTCTTTGTGACCCCTTCTGGGGTTGTCTTGGAAAAGATATTGGAGTAGTTTGCTGTTTCCTTCTCCAGCTGATTTTGCAAATAAGGTACTGAGGCAAACAGAGTTAAGTAACTTGCAGTCATACAGCTGGTAAATGCCTGATGCTGGATTTGAACTCAAGAAATTGAATCTTTCTGACTTCATGTCAAGTATTTCATCCACTACTCCACCTAGTACACCTTAAGAACTTTAAATTCTCTCTAGAGAATTTATTACTCAGTCACCTTCTCAATTTTCATAAGTTTAATTATCATCTCTATATTGATCATTTTTAGATCTATATATCCAGATTTAATTTATCTATTTTATTTTACATTGGTTACTATATGGTGGATATTTCAAACTAGATAGTCCAAATTCAACATATCCAAAATGGAATTCATTATCTTTCCCACAAAATCTACCTCTCTTCTCAAATTCCAAGTTTTGGTGAAGGGCACTACCATCCTTTCAGTCACCCAAGGTCATAGCCTTGGAATTATTCTCCCTCACCCCCATATCCAAACAGTTAGGAATTTTGCTATTTTTACCTCCACAGTATCTTTCAAATCTATCCTCTTCTCTCCATTCATAAAGCCACAAATCCACTTCAGTCCCTTATCACCTCTTGCCTAGATTATACTCATTACTTCCTAGTTGTTTTCCTCTGCCTCAAGCCTCTCCCTTCTCCAGGCTACACTCTGTAATAATTTAAAATGATTTTCCTAAAATGCAAGTCTGAACATGTTACTCCCCTACTCTATACTTTTTAGTGTCTCTAAAATAAAATAAAAATTTAGTACTACTAGACTTAAATTAAAAAAAAAAACAACCTCCTCTCTGTTTTGTAAAACTCTTTCTGGAATCACACAATCTTTGTTTAATCCTATTCCAATATTACTCCATTCCCCCATTCCCCTTATTTATAGAGTCCAATAGTACTTGACATGGTATCTCCAATTTCCATGTCTCAATGCCTTTTCGATGACTGTTCCTCAATCTCTTTCTGATTCTTAGAATCCCTTCTTTCCTCCAGAATTCCTTTCAAAGTTCATCTTCTTCATGAAACCTTTTCTCAGCCCCCTTCTGCCTGCTAGTATATTTGAGTATGTTTTCAATGTATATATTTATACGTGAGTGGTCTCCCTGATAAAAATGTAAACTCTTGGGTAGGTAGAGATGGTTTTATTTTTGTGTTTGTATACCATTCGTAGCACAGTGCTGGCTGTCGTAAAGAATCTCTACTGAGTGATTGAATAATGAGCAAAACGTTTTTGACTTCTTTATTTGACAGTATTGCAGAGGTTATAATTACCAAACATTCAATTGTGGAGAAATAATAGTAAGGAGTCATGATATACACAGGTATAAGTCATTTGACATTTCTGGGCCTCAGTTTCTTTACCAATGAGACAGAATGGTTGGTAAACTTTAAGACACCTTCAAGATTTTAATTTATGATTCCACATTTAATATTAGTGCAGGAAAAAAATCATTGAAATAATTTCCTCCAATATTTTTCCATTGTACAGATGAGAAAACTGAGGACAAGAGAGAGAAAGCCACTTTCCAAGAGCAAAAACTAGACTAGAACTCAAATCCAAGTTCAGTGTTTTGTTTTGTTTTTTTATTCCAAGATGTTGCTTTGTTTTTATGGTTTTATTTTCTTCAGTACTTATATAAGAGAAGAAACATGTTTTTTGTTGTTGTACAGGGGCTATGGTGGCAGTGATATAGATTCAGAGATAGGAGTTCATTCCATGCAAACAACACTACAAACTAATGACTTAAAGGAATAAATAAGATTTCCAAAGATTTTAACCCACGAAGATTGTAGGTCATCAAATTCTAACTATGCTGTAAGTAATAGCGATAATGTGGTACAAGGTATATAAGCTAGAAGAAGCATCACTCACCCAAGTTAACTCTCTCTATAATCAAAAAGCCTATATAATTTTAAGAGTTTGGGAAATTAGATAATGCTTAAAGTGAATATCCCTGTTCTTTAAGATATTCCCTAAGTATATGAGAATTAAGCCTATGCCATTGGTTCCCAGGTAATAAGCTTCAGTGTTATTAGAAAGAGTCCCCAAATTTATGTAAACAGCAGGAAACTACCTCTTTTATATTTTAGACCCAATAAAATATTTTAAATGATTCAAATAAATAATGCACATTCTGTAG
Source organism: Monodelphis domestica (assembly GCF_027887165.1). Taxonomy (NCBI): domain Eukaryota; kingdom Metazoa; phylum Chordata; class Mammalia; order Didelphimorphia; family Didelphidae; genus Monodelphis; species Monodelphis domestica. The sequence goes on along the minus strand of NC_077229.1, from coordinate 322,631,899 downwards.
AATGAACAAATAATATTTACCGCTAATACATGTATTTCTATTTTTACATATATGTAATTACATATGGCTTTGTGTTTTAAAAGAAATACAAATTCCCTTAAAAATCTCATCAGAATCCATAATAGGTTTTTTCTCGTTATTGATATCCTGAATCTTTTAATAACATGGAAGAGAGATCATCTTGTCCAACTTTCTCATTTTAAAGTTGAAAAACTTGAGACCTAGAGAGTTTCAATGACTTGCTCACAAAGTCACACAACTAGCAACAAAGTCAGGATTTAAATCAAGATCCTCTAATTTCAAATTCAGAACTGTATCCCTAGGTGTTTTAGGACATCTCTTCTCTAGTTGAGGGATCTGGCTCTACCCTCAATCTTCCACAGAATCCTGGCTACTTGCCTTTCTTTAGATTTCAGTTTCCTTACTTGTAAAATAGAGCACTGGGTCTGGAGTCAGGAAGACCTGAGTTCAAATACAACCTCAGATACTTATCTGTGAGCATGAACAAATGACTTAACCTCTGCTTTCCTCAGTTTCTTCAATTATAAAATGAAGATAGTAAAAGCATCTACCTTTCAAGACTATTGTGAGAATTGAGATATTTTTGTAAAGCACTTGGTACAGTGCCTGGCTTCTAGCAGTCATTTAGTAAATGCTTATTTTCTTTTTCCGCAGATGATCCTAATGGATCTCTTCCAACTTCTCTGTACCCTATGATATAAACCACCTAGGAATAATCAGTTCTATTTCTTTGCAATATACATTTGTTGATATGCTAAGATATTACTAGATTACATGACTTTAACTCCTTTATAATACTCAAATACCTAAGCAACTATTCATACTTAAAGGTTTTAGGAATAATTTTCTATCTGAAACCAAACACATTTGCAGTGCTTCAAGGACTGCATTCATTACAACATAGTGAATCCATTAAAGAAAAATTCCTAGTCGGCACATTTTCCTTCATACATCGACAATGGCAATGGTGAATAATAAATAATGGAAACCAGGCACAGTATCCAATAATAATAGTGATGATCAGGGGAATATTTGCTTCATTAACGGTAATCATCCACCCACAAAAATTTGGGGCTCGTATTTACCGTTCATATTTCTTTACTCTCCACCAGGCAGAATTGCTTTCTTTCCCAGAGTTTGTGGTATATGAGAGTATAGAGACACTATATCAACTATGTCTCTAGCCTGACATCCTATTAGTCATGCAATGAATTTATCATATCAGCGCCTGTTCATTTAGACTTGGGCAAAAGATAACCAAGTTTTAAAAAGCTAAATCCTTCAAGGCCAAGGTCAAGTTTCATCTCTCTAATGACTCCAGCCACCTTTATTTCTCCCTCCTCGTTCATTCTATAGCATTTGGAGTCTGTACCATTCCATTCAATAGTTGAGCATATTGTACTCTGTTATGTTTTCATTTCTGTAAGTTTTGGCTTATCCAATAAGTCTATTTAATGACTTTTAAGATGGAGGTCATTACTGTATTTAAATTGCGTATTTCCTATGCCTTCTGGAATGCAGTTAGCCCTTAATAAATCACTTTATTGACATGCTTTACTAGTAACACTATTCCACTGTTCAATGAAAATAATAAAGTTAAATCCACCATCTCCTGGCACCATTTTATTTACAATCTTAACTTTAGAACTGAATTCACCCTATTGATTTGAATAAAGTCACTCAGACTGAAAACAAAAAAATTTCAGAAAAATGAGACAGCCAGATGAAATCATTGCAATATAATAATGATGGGGCTTGGGGGTGGAGGAGGAGAACAGCTATGTGCTGGAAGGGGAGGGATATGCTGGGGTGATGTGAAGAGAATGAACTCAAAGAAGTAAACACATGGAAATTCCATCAAAGTTCTCAAGTTCTGGCTGGATATACCACTGCATTGGTCAACCAATATTCATGTTTTGCTGGCTGCAGTCCTGAAATATGAATTAGAAATCAGTGTGGGGATAGGATAAGGAAGAGGGTGGTGGTGACACTATATTCAAAGTACAGATAGTTCCTTTAGACATGCTGATCTCTTTTTGGTTATCAACCCAGAATGTGGTCCAAAGTTGGGAAAACTGGTTCATCCTAAAATATTTCTTCAGTCTCCTCTTAGGAAATAGCAGGATCCAGTGGAAAGAACCCTGGAACTGAATTCAGAGGAAATGGGTCATATCCTACTTTTGATGCTGGGTGAATTCATATAAGTCACTCAACTTTCTGTGCCTCAGTTTCTTCATCTGTAAATTGTGAGGACTAGAATAGATACATGGCCTCTCAAGTCCCTTTCAATTCTACATCAGTAATTTTATGAGCTCAGGACTGGGTACAGAAGATGGCATTATAATGAACTCTTCACTGATCCTTGTGAATTAGAAAGAAGTGCACATTCCATTTTGGGCAGCTAGGTGGCAAAGTAGGTAGAGTGTCAGGCAGAGAGTCAGAAAGACTCATCTTCCTTAGTTCAAATCTGGCCTTAACACATACTATATGACCCCAAGCAAGTCATTTAACCCTGTATGCCTCATTTTCCTCATCTTTGCCAAGAAAACTCCAGAAATGACTGGAAAATGAGTGAAAAGTACATTATATTCAGTAGCGGTATAACAAGGGAAGGGTATTGATCCATTTACCTCAGGGTAATGGCAGGTAGCAGCACATCCTCCTCTTTTAAGAATGATATTTCTTATTGTTGACTCCTTTGCCCATTTCACATTCCTTCTCTAACTCTGTGAAAGCATGTAGTGTAAAAAATATTTATAGCTGCACTCTTTGTGGTGGCAAAAATTGGGAAATGAGGGTGTGTTCATTGCTTGGGGGAATGGCTGAACAAATTGTGGTATCCGATGGTGATGGAATATTATTGTGCCAAAAGGAATAATGAACTGAAGGAATTCCATGTGAACTGGAACGATCTTCAGGAATTGATGCAGAGTGAAAGAAGCAGAACCAGGAGAACATTATACACAGAGACACTATGGCATAATCAAATGTAATGGACTTCTTTTTACTAGCAGCAGTGCAATGACCCAGTACAATCCAGAAGGACTTATGAGAAAGAACGCTGTTCACATCCAGAGAAAGAACTGTGGGAGTAGAAATGCAGAAGAATAACATAGGCCACATGATTCAATGGGGGTATGATTAGGGTTTTGATGATAAAAGAGCACTCTATTGCAAATATGAATGACATGAAAATAGGTTTTGAACAATGATACATGTATAACCCAGTAGAATTGCTTGTCAGTTCCAGGAATGAGAGGGAGGAAAGAGCAGGGGGCAGGGGTGGGCAGAATCATGAATCATGAATCATTTAACCAAGGAAAAGTATTCTAAATTTTAAAATCTTCTTAAGTATAAAAAAGAAAGTATGTGGTGTAGCTGCCCCTAACTCTACCTCTCATTAGCACAGTGTAGGTCTCCTCTCATTCCCAAGGGCAGGAGGGCTTGCAAATTATCTTACTCCCTGGACTAACTGCATTTTTAGTCCTAATCATCTTCCCCACCACCACCACTTAGTTCGGTCTCATCAACAAAATTTGCTGCATAGTGGCCAGTTTTAGTTTTATGATTCATATAGTCCTCAGTCTTAAGTGGGTCATAGAGAGAAATCTCCATGTTTTTGTATTTCATTAATTTGGGCATGGTAGAAGATGGTTCCTGGTACACTTCCAAAAAGGAAAGATTTAGGTTTCTTCATAGTTCTTTTTTGTCTCATATGAGCTAATTAAAGACCACACACCCAAAGCATCAAAACAAGTCAAAGAATTCAATCTTACTATGGTGATGTGAATAATGACCAAGATTTTTGAATTATGACCTTTTTCTTACTTGATATTGTAAGCAGACAACAAACCACCAAGGATGCTTTGTGTATGCAATAGCTTATTCTAGGTTCTAAGATGAAGAGGTAGGTCCAGAAATAGTTTCCAGAAATAATATCCATAACTACTGGCAAGAACAATTTCATAGGTTTTGATCCCTACTATGTGAATGAAGGCAAGTGGCTTCACTGATTTGAGTTCCCAGATTCTTTATTTTGATATAACACAGAACAAAACATCTAAGCTCATCTGAGAACTGTAGCTTTGTGTCTTATGGTCAGCCTTGACCACAACCCCCAAAATCTAAGAAACAATGTCACATACCATCCTTGGCCACTAGAAACTGGAACGGAAGTTTCAAATGAAGAGTTGAGAGCATCAGTAAGTAAAAGTGACATGATTGGGCAGTAGTATATGGTTGTCCCAGACTAGTTCTCAAAGTCCGAAGTTAGTACAAGGGTAGAATGACAAGCAAGCTCCCCTGACTAGGTCTAGCTACTCATTCCCACTGCTCTGTAATGAGTTAGCAGGAATGGGAGGGACCTGCCAAGGAAGTATAAATGCAACATGGTATAGCACTGGCTTTCAGGTACTTGTGCTGCGATATTCTTTAGTTTTCCTTGAAAGATTGGAAATGTCTCTATTGGAAATATGAGCAGAACATCTTATGGACACTGTGCTAATTTGTATAGACAACACACAAAAGCAATCAGGAAATGAATGAGGGGACACCAGTAAGTAAGCAGGGGGAATCTTGTTCCATAGACTTTTAACTAGACAGAGCATCAAATATATAATGCCAGGAGTTCCAAAATCTAGTTTTTGCCTGTATTAAAGAAGGCATTTTGGGGAGTTTGAAACTCCACCCTCTAGCCCTCCATTCAGAAGGGAGAGGAGGTTGAGGGAAGTGGGATCAATCAAGGATTCAGTTAGCAGCATAGTTATGAGAATAGCAGTGATGAGCTTATCCTGAGAGGAGCATCATGTTCCCTGGAGTTGAAACCAAGCAGAGATGCAGATATAACATGGGGTGAGTGAACTTTAATGAATTCATCACTAATATTGCTTTTGGCAAAAATATGCCATTGTATTCCCCTTTGGCTCCACTTACAATTTCTGGGGTTTTTTTTAAATCAAAACTTATTTCTCTGACCACCATATCCTAATATCTGTTATCTCCCTAATTAGAATATAGTTTTTTAATATCAGGAACTGTCTCACTTTTGTATTTGTTTCCTCAACTCTTAAGAGTTAAATTTAGCACATTCCATTTATTCATTTTATACATGTTAGACATAAATTATTATAATCTTTTAAAACCCTTACCTTCTATCTTAGAATCAGTACTGTGGATGGGCACCAAGGCAGGAGAGCAGTGAAGGATAGGCAATAGGAATTAAGTGGCTTGCCCAGGGTGACACAGCAAGGAAATATCTGAGGTCACATTTGAACCCAGGGTCTCCCATTTCTAGGCCTGGATCTCAATTCACTGAGCCACCTAGTTGTCCCTTTAAATTATTAATATTTACTAGGAATAATGTCTTTCATATTCATTCTAATAAAATCCACATAGTGAATGCATATCTCATTTGCTGGGAGATTGTTAGACATATATGAAATAGACTAAAATAGGTAGTAACTATGTAGAAAGACTACCAAGGAAGCTGTTACAGTAATCTAGAGGGGGGGGGGTGGCCATGGTAATTTATAAGAAGGGTCAAATCTAAGAAATATTATGGAAGAATTAGAAAGACTTTATGATATAGAGATAAAGAGAAACCTATTGATATCTTTCCATGATGACCAGGAAATATTTTCAATGTTCCTCAACAACTTAGGTAAACAATAGTATATGGCTATTTATAAGCTATGATAATTATGCACAACCATGTTCTTTTACTTGGAACACTGAGAGGGAAAGTTAGCTGAAATGTAGCAGGACTGGACTATGGGTAATTAGGTGATGCAGTAAGACTTGTCTTCCTGAGTTACTGATCTTGGGAAAATCTCTTAGAGCTGTTTGCTTCGGTTTCCTCATCTGTAAAATGATCTGTGGAAGGAAAAGACAAACTAAGTCCAGTATCTTGCCAAAAAAGTCCCAAATGGAGTCATGAAGAGTTGGACATGACTGCAAATAACTTAACAACACAATAACAAAAGCAGGGCTTGGAGGAGGGATGGGATGGAGAGCAGAAAAGGATGAGTTTAATCTCAGATCTAAGGCAGACATGATTTTAGGACATTCAAATGAAGTCGATAGACAACTAGAAGTACAATAGTGGATTTCATTCTTTGCCATGAGATATGGGTGTCCTGCATCTATAGTATACAGATTATACAGATTAAAGTTACAAATGTGGATGAATTATTTGAGGAATTAAAGTCTATGGAATTCAAAGATATGACTCTCAAAATGATGTGGAAAACTGAGGTAACTGTCCCAGGTAAATTTAATTCCCTACTTTTTCTCTCAGCTTTCTGAATGACTTCAGGGGAAATGGATAAGTGAGAACTGAGTTTTGTTATGTTTGGTTTTGTGGTCAAAGCATCAGAATCAAAGTCTCAACTTTCCATTGTTTTTTGTAGTCAGTGATGCAACCCAAATAATAAAAATGATACAAAGATTTAGAACGCAGTGATGAGGAAGCCTTCTTAAACTAATGAGTAACAGTTTTTCCCAGTCATTTGAGGAAGGTAAAGAAGGAGTTCTGGCAAATACTGATTTAGTTTATAGTTCCAAAAATGCAGCCCAGACTCCTAATGAATCAAAAGAGCCAAAAAACTTGGGCAAAGAATCACAATGATGCTAGGGGTTGGCAAAACATAGAGTACAGATTGACCATTTGGAAACAGAAAATCTAGGTAAAAAGCACCATGTTGGAGAACTATTGAAAGTGACCAAAAGAAGTTGGAATATTTATCAGAAAGAGAAAATAGAGAGAGAAGTAGAGACTGGGCTAGACAACTTACTTTTCCACCTTTCTTGCACATTATTCTCCTTTACATATACTAATGTCTGGGCAAACTGACCTTTGTACTTCTCACACATTGTACTATCTCTTCTTTCTGTGTCCTTGCACTGGTTTCCCCAAACACACCTGAAAGAAATTCCGTCTTCACCTCCACTTCTTAGAATCCCTTCTTTTCTTCAAAGCTCGGCTCAAGTGCTATTTTCTAAAAGAATAATGAATTAATAAAGCATTATTAAATGCTTACTATGTGCTTTGAATCATGCCAAGCACCAGAGATGCAATATAAAAAAAGCAAAAGAGTCTCTGCCTTCAAGGAACTTACATCCTAATGGGAAAGACAAAACATAAAAGTGAGGTGGAATGTTTTTGAGATATACAAATTGAACACAGTGTGAGAGTATCCAGGAAGCGATGACAAGATATGGTTCCAGGAAGGATTAGACAAAAGTTCATCTGTGTTTAGACAAAAACTCAAGATAGTATCAGGGTAAGAAGATCAGTAGGATGTTGAAGATGAATAAAGTCTTTCTAGACCCCCTCTTCCAAACTTTTGACACCTCATCTCAAAAATGTTTTGTATCTTTTTTTTAATTAAAAAAGTCTTACTTCCACTTTAGAAGCAATACTAAGTATTGGTTCCAAAGCCATGTAAATGGAATTAAATGACTAGCCTAGGGTCACCCAGCTAGGAAGTATCTGAGGCCATATTCAAATGCCAGATCTCATGTCTCTAGTCCTGTTTTTCTCTCCACTAAGCCACCTAGCTGCTCCTCATATCAATTTTATCTGTATAGAATGCCAGGTCTAAGGTCAGGAACACTCATTTCCCTGAATTCAAATCCAGCTCCCAAAACTTACTAGTTGTATGACTCTGAATAAATCACTTAATCCAGTTTGTCCTAGTACCCCATATGTAAAATGAGCTATAGAGGGAAATGGCAAACCACTCCAGTATCTTTGCTAAGACCAAACAGGATCATAAAGAGTTGAACATTATAGAAAATGACTGAAGAGCGATTTATATGTGTGTTGTCTATCCTGACTAGATTGTAAACTCCTAGAAAGCCAAAATTATTTTACTTTTGCTTTTTAGGCACAGTGCCTAACATAGAATAAGTGCTTAATATCTGCTTAGCAATTCATTTTTTACTGAAGATTTTTAATTGCTTTGGAATAGAACAGTAGATAAATGGGATGCTTTTGTCATGCTCTGCTGACAAGTCTTATCCAGATGCTAGCTAATGGTTTCACATGATACCATGCAAGCAAATTGCAATGCTGTTCCACCTAAGTCACTCATAATTACATTCTTTGTGCAATTAAAGCATTTAGTGTTAGCTCTCTGGGCAATACTTTGCTGGGTAGCTTGTAGCTTCAAAGGAGTAGGCCCAATCTTTGATTTCCAATGACTTATGATTTAATAATTAAGATAGATAAAAAGTAAAATATTACATATAGACAGGGACCAGAATATGTGGCACCTTGAGAAAAGAGGAAGACTCTGGGCAAGATTCATTTTTCCCCCATGGGAGAGATGAGACAAAGACATATATGTTTTTAAAAATTGGCTGATCATGTAAGAGATAACTAATGGAGTGCCCACATGCTCTGCTGTTATCTCAATAACATTAAGATAACTTGATCGGGGCAGCTGGGTAGCTCAGTGGATTGAGAGCCAGACTTAGAGACGGGAGGTCCTAGGTTCAAATCTGGCCTCAGACACTTCCCAGCTGTGTGACCCTGGGCAAGTCACTTGACCCCCATTGCCTAGCCCTTACCACTCTTCTGCTTTGGAGCCAATACACAGTATTGACTCCAAGACAGAAGGTAAGGGTTTAAAAAAAAAAATAAAAAATAAAAAAAATAAAAAAAAGATAACTTGATCAAGGGCCCCAGTATTTTGAATAAACTTTCTGGGGTGAATATAAAGGTAGATATAGATAAGAATTGGACAGGTATGGATGAGTTATGATCTGTATCATTGGATGGAATATCACATAGTTTTAATTATTATCTTTATGCTTATAACATATATATCTATATATCTAGTTCTAGTCTCTCTCCTTTTGCTAGGCCTGTATCACCAGCTGCATTTTGGATATTACAAGTTGAATTTCAAATTAGATAAATCTAAAACAAACCTCATTATCTTTCCTTCCAAGCACACTCCTCTTCTTAACTTTCCTATTCTGTTGAGTGTATCACCCACCATTCTTCCAGTCACCCATCTCCATTTCCTCATGCCTACTCATTCTCCATATCCAATCAATTATCATCTCATGGTTAAAACCTCAGCAATACTTTTTACATTTCCCTCCTTCTCTCCACTCACCTAAGAGCAAACCTACTTCAGTCCCTCATCACCTCTTAGATTATTGCATTAATCCTCTAATTAATCTTCCCACCTTCCGTATCTCCCCTCTACTATCCATTCTATGAATAGCTGTCATGTTGATATTCCTGAAGCTCCATAACTCCTTACACACACAAAAACTCCAGTGGTTTCTTTTTACTTATGGGATAAAATATAAACTCTCTCATATGGTATTTAGACTTCACAATCTGCTTCTAGTCTATGTTTCCATGCTGATTCGAAAAGATTTACCCTCTATATTCCATCCAATCTAGCCTGCTTGCTGTTCCCCACAAAGGACATTCCATCTGCCATATCTGGGTCTTCATACAGGCTGTCTCTCATGTCTGGAATTCACTGTTTTCTCATTCTCTCCTTTTAGTTCTCTAGCTTCCTTCAAAACTCAACTCACATCCAACCCTCTACTTTAGGCTCTTCCTGATTTGCCGAAATGTTAGTGCCAACAATAATCCAAGTGGTCCTTTATTCTCTTTTTTTGCTTTCTGTATATTTTATATTAAGTTCATTGTGAACACCTATCCCCAGATAGAATATAATCTCCTTGAAAGTAATAGCTAAAGTAATCTAGTGGGGGTCATTGGTTTCCTTCCCCCTCCCTAATTTATTTTTGTAAGTGTATTATGTCTAAAATACAACACCCCCCCCCCTTATTTTTAGCAGTAGTAATACAAACTTAACCCATGGGTCAGCATTCTATCAAACCTGCCAAGACTCAGAAATGGTAACTTTTTAAAGGATTCATTGCCTTTGGTTTCTTCTTTTTTTTTTTCATTTTTGTGATGAGTAATATAATGGTAATGAGTGTCCAAAGCAGAGCTCTAAAATTGCTAGAGTCCAGGTTTTAAAATGTCACCAAAATATATATATTTAGAAGATAAAAGAGGGGCGGAGATGACCTTAGGGTTCAGACAACATTTAAGTTCATTTAAATCAATGACTCCTGTTTATTTTACTTAAGAGACTATGAGTTAGATCAGATTTCAACACATCACACACCTGCACCTTCTAGGTTTGTTTACTTTCCACTCTATGACTGAATTCAATAAACAATAGCCCAAGTGAATAATAACACATTTCAACGCTGGAGAAGAGAGATGAGAAAGGTTCCATTTATTTTAATGACTACAAGTTCTGGTATGCAATTCTGAGGTGTTATATACATTTTCAGAGGTGAAAATTGTTATTGCTCTACAAATGAAATAAAATGTTTTGGAGAAAGTCTCCTTTTCTAACTCTTAAGCAGTAAGCTGCTGTTATTACAAAGGCAAGTAAGACCAAACTCAACTGATAGGTGATTGACATGCATGTAAGCTTGTTCTCCTCTCCCCCATTCCAGATTTTTTAATGGGACTTTTTTCCCATATTTGTTTCAGGGGTATAGTCATGTGGGTCCATTTTGCCTACTGGAGCTCACATCAATGCAATGCAATCCTATTCATACCAGAATGTACTTGTGCAGATGTGAAGTGTTCCCTCTACCCTTTTGTTCCCATCGTTATCCCCATAGGATTCTTTGACAGAAGTCTGAACTCAAAAGAAAGTGGAGCAGTCACCTGGTATCTTTGATCAATGTGGACTACGTGTCAAAAATTCCAGTCTGTGTCAATAACCTGTGAGTATTCATCTTTGTTTTCTAACTTTTAAACTAGTTAAACTTGATGTTCAAATCAACAGATGAATATTTACTCATCATATGCTATATAGAGCATATATAGATACAAAGGGGGGGGGACAGTCATAGCCCTCGAGTTTACATCATCTCTAGGGATAGAATATGGAAACAAGTAAATAAATATAAAGTATATACAAACTCCTTTGACGAGGGAGAGGGTACCAATAAGTAGAGTAATCAGGAAGGGCCTCATGATGAAGTTGACATTTGAGATGATTTCTGAAGAAAGTTAGGGATTCTATGAGTCAAATGGGGAAAAGGAGTGATTTACAGACCATTCGTACAAAGAACTGGTGGCCTGAGATGAAATGTCAACATGGATGACTAACAGGTCATTTTGACTAGAATGGAAACTGTGAGAAATGGAACTATATTGTGAAAATATCATTTTATGAAAGAGATTATAGGCAACAAGTATCTTAATTTTTTTTTTGCTTTCAGATTAGATGCCTAGGACCTTTGGGAGGCATTGGAGGGACTCAAGAGTAAAACAGTTATGAATATCTTAATTGATATCTAAGGGTTAACCTGTGCCCATCTTAGTTTCCTCAACCATAAAACAGGAATAGCAATAGCACCTACTTCCAAGGGTTGTTGTAGGGATCAAATGAAATATTCACATAAACACTTAACACACAGTAGGCAGTGAGGTGGTATAGTAGAAAGAGTGCCAGGCCTGGACTCAAGAAGACTCATCTTCCTGAGTTCAAATCTCACCTCAGACACTTATTAGCTGTGTGACTGGGCAAGTCACTTAACTCTGTTAGCCTCAGTTTCTTTATCTCCAGAGTAATCTGGAGAAGGAAATGGTAAACCACTCTAGCATCTTTGCCAAGAAAACCCCAAATGAGTTTTCAAAGAATAGGATAAGACTGAAAATGACCAAGTAATAGAATTTAGCACACAGCAGGCACTTAATAAATGCTTGTCCTTCCATCCTTTTCTGACTCAAAGAAATGAGAAAGGTTGGATTATGAGCCCTTATTAGATTTATCCTTCCTACCTTCCACAATGTCCAAAGAGTGAGGTGGAAGATCTAGGTGGCAAAGTGAGTGTTATTTAAGGTGAGATCTTTTGTGGTGGGGGATCAGAATGTCAATTTATTTCTCTAAGGCATAAAGACCAATTGGCCCTGAACTCTTTATCTTTAATACTCTAAATGTTAAATGACAAGGCAGTGAAGATTCCAGGAATGCAACAAAGATCCTGAATGAATAATTCACAGGAGAGATTTTAGTTTGCCTCAAAATCCATATCTGTGTGTTTGAAGAGAATTATCTGGAGTGTCTGGGTTGCTCAGTGGATAAAGAGTCAGGACTAGAGATGGGAGTTCCTGGGTCCAAATCTAGCCTCAGGTACTTCCTAGTTGTGTGACCCTGGGCAAGTTACTTAACCCCAATTGCTTAGCCCTTATTGCTCTTCTAATTAATCAATATTTTAGTATTTATTCTAAGGCAGGGGGTAAAGGTTTAAGAGAAAGAGAGAGAAAGTTATCTAATTATTTTAGAACTTACAGTTTATAGCAGTCAACTCAATGAAAGAGGCCCAAAGCAATAAAAAGTTGATTTTTAAAAGTTCCTCCAGCCTAGTCTGATGGGATTTGTGACAAGAGGACAGGGGTTGACATAGTAGTATGGGGGTATGGAGAGGTTATAATAACACTCACTTAGAGGTATGCTGAGCTTTCTCCACAGCAAAAATCTTATGCTTATCAACAAGCTTCAGATACAGGGACCATTCATCTATCATGTAAATGTTATTTCCTTTGAAGTACATGCGGATGCAACACTATCCAATAGTCTTTATTAGGGGAAGGAAAGAGTGACTGCAAAAACAGGAAAGCAGGTTAATGCTGGATCATGAATCAAATCAGAGAGGGGAAAAACACATTGTAAAGGGTTGCATTATATTGTAGCAAATGTCACTTCATCGTGGTTTAGGGCAGTAAGATTAACAAGCTTCTACTGGCTTCTCTTGCTCCCTGGGGCCAAACTCTACTTCTAGGGAGAAAGAAAAAAAAAGAAAAGAAAAAGAAAAGGTGCTTGACCACAATGGCTTCACCTCAGCAGAAGTTCATCTTGGCCACTGCTCAGGAATGTCCTTCTTGAATACAAATGCCTCTTTTAATTCTGGCATGAGAAACTGGTTACCAGTTTTGCAAACCTTAAAGCCCTATAGACATATGAACTGATGCTATTACCAATCAATCACTTTGTTTCTAAGACCTTATAGATGCTGGGGATACGAATACACATGTTACCAATTCTGCCTTCAAAGGGTTTATAGTCTTCACGATCTACTTATTATTGATGCTGCTATTATTGGTTGTTAGCAAAAAGATTTCAGAAATTTACCAAGAAAAATGGAACTGAAACAAGAACTTGTTTCATTAAGAGGCACTAGAAAGGCATGGCAAATCTTCTCAAAATCGAAATGAAATAGCCAAAGGCATCAGACCAGTGATTTGATTCTGCTCCAGCTCAAAGCTGCTGAGCTCAGTAATAAGGATTGCATACATGTATGGCAGATTTTTTTTTCAAAAGAGAGTTTATTGATCGGGGTGGAAGTGAAAGGAGTTGAGGGAGGGAGGAGAAAAGATGGAAGGAAGGAAGGAAGGAAGGAAGGAAGGAAGGAAGGAAGGAAGGAAGGAAGGAAGGAAGGAAGGAAGGAAGGAAGGAAGGAAGGAAGGAAGGAAGGAAGGAAGGAAGGAAGGAAGGAAGGAAGGAAGGAAGGAAGGAATATTTGAGAATACCTTTGTTATGTTTGAAAATTTATGTCTCCATTCTGCACTTCTAGTTCATCCATCTCCTGTCAGCCAAATGGAGAGACATGCTTCATCACTACTCTTCTGAAGTCATAATGGTCATGGCATTTATCACAGTTCTGAAGCCTTTAAAAGCTATTTTCCTTCACATTATTAGAGTTATCATCTAAATTCTGTTCTAGTGGTTCTGCTTACTTCATCATATCTCGGTTCATATAAATCTTCCAAGGTTTTTCTGAATATACATTTGTTCTTTCTGATACATATCAGTTTAATCTTTGGAAGACGTGCTTTCATAACTATAGCCATATCACATTAGAACTAGGAGGAATGTGGGAGATATCTAATCCAACTCCCTTTTATATATACATATATATGACATATATTTATTTATTTATGTTATATATATGAGGAAAGTAAGGTATAAAGTGGCTTGCCCAGGGATACACAGTTGAGGGATGCTTTGTATTCCCAGAACTCAGAACAGTGCCTGGCTCATTGTAAGTTCTTAATAAATGCTTGTTATTTAATTAATCATTAATGTTTATAAATGATTCATCAGAAATTCTTGAAGAGTCTTGAAAAAAATTTCTTAAGTATTTTTAAGATTTTTTCTCTATAATCCAGCTCAAGTACATTATACCAAATACCAGGGAACTCTGATAAACATTACAACTGGCTCTCAGAAAATGTATAGTGTTCTTTTAAGTTTAATTTTCATTATTAACATTTTCTTCAACACTTTCATAGGTCTGGAGTTGAGGCAATAAATTATCCCGATTTATATCAGTTGCTGATTTCTGAGGTATAAACACTCATAGTGAAAATTTACTAGCTGGTTCTTGAAAACTCATCTGAACTAGCTGAAGGACCCCATATTTTTTGTTTAATCAGTATATTGCTTCTATTATTAATTTAGAATGGTTTAAATGGAAGAAAAAGAGGCTTTATTAAGGAAAAATTCTGTGCTTAGCAGTGTTCTGGGCACTATTAGATACAGTGATAACCTCCAAATTCATGTGGAATAATTTGAGAAGTACTGTATAAGAGATCCCTATTCTGAAGTATCTCCCTTGAAGACTTCCTAAGGGTAATGAAATTTCATTGCTAAAGATGCATTGTTTGGTATTTAGATATTAAGTGTACAGCAATCTATTAAAATCCAAATATTCCCAGGAGAGGTAGTAGATTAAAACATTATCTGCTATTAACACCTCAGCAGGATATGACAATAAGAAATATTTTCCTCTTTGAAACAGAGAAAGTCCCTGAAGCAATGAGACATGGACCAATTAAATTTGGATGTGGGAAATACTTAGCAAAAGGTCTGCAAAATGTTGTCATTCTAGCAAATTCAATTCAACAAAACTAAGGAGCTACAATTTACCAAGCACTGGGTTAGGTACTATGTATATGTCAAAGGATCTTAGGTTTATCCAGAATGCTGCAAATAGTGACAAATACACACCTTCTCACTTGAATAAGGTTCTTGTCCAAACCCAACACACCACAGATGTCCAATCTCCTCCCCCATTGTTTCCCATCAAGTTTTGTTTGCCCCACTAAAGGCAGCCTGATAGACCTAAGCTCCCAGACCTTTATTGGTGCAGAAATTATCAACATCATATTGGGGCAGGAATTAATGTGGACACTGATAGGCTACTCAAATTTCCCCAACTCAATGGATCCATCAACCTCAGTCTCCTCAGCAGCAGGAACTAAAAGGTAATCCCTTTGGCAGTCTGTTAAACTTATTAACCACTACTCAGAATAATGCTTTAAAATACATAAAATAAATAAATAATCTTACAAAGGAAACTAATTATATTGAAAAATAACTATCTAATTTTTTAAATCACAGATCCCAAGATAAAATCTGTATTTAGATACAGATGTTCCTGACATTTATCATACCAGTGAAATGTACAGGATATCCATTACGTTACTTACTTTTTCTACATGGTCCACCTCCTTTTTTTGTCCTATATTTCTTCGATAAGAGTGTTTATTTTATTCCTGGCAGTTTGGTATTGTGGTAGAGACTTGAAGAGAGAGAGGTTTCCTCAGTTTATTTCTCTATTTCAGTGTGTATACACTCCAATACTCTGTCCTGGACTCCTTTTCTTTCTATAATTTCACCAGCTTTCATAGCTTCAATTGTCACGTTTATGCAGATGTATCATTCTTCCATGCAGGGCAGCTAGGTTAAGTAGTAGATAAGGTGCTGAGCCCAGAGTCAGGAAGATTCATCTTCCTATGTTTAAATCGGGCCTCAGAAATTTACTACCTATGTGACCCTGGGCAAGTCATTTAATCCTGTTTGTCTTAGTTTCCTCATCTATAAAATGAGCTGGAGAAGAAAATGGCAAACCACTACAGTGTCTTTGCCAAGAAAACTCTAAATGGGATCACGGAGAGTCAAACATGAATTGAAAAACAAAACATCTATCTATATATCAGCCCCAGCATTTCTCCAGAGCTATTGTTAAACTGTCTACTGGACATTTCAAACCAGATGTCTTGGAAACATGTCATACTCAATATGCCCATGACAAAACTGATTTTTTCCTCTACAAACTCACCCTTCTTTCAATTATCTGTATTTCTCTCAATAGCAATACCATTTTTGGCTATCCTCATCTTCTCACTCTCTTATTGACAAGCCTTGCTATTTATACCTCATTATCTTTACCATTAATTCTTTTATCTTTACTCACCCTGCCACCTCTTTAGTTCTGACCTTCATTACTTTTCTCTTGGACTACTTGCAAGTCCACTAATGAGTCATCCAGTCTCAAGCCTCTGCTCATTTCAGACTCTCTTCCACATCATTGCCTACATGAATACCCTTAAACACAGGTGTGAACACTGTGAACCGTTGGAGCAAATTATGAGCAAGTTCTATAAATTTCAGTGGCCCCCTATTTGCTCTAGGATAAAATATAATCTCTTCTATTTAATTTAAAGTCCTTTATAACTTGTCTTCTTTTTTATGGTGCTTCTCTTCTGGATCTCCATGATCCCTCCAAATTGTCCTTCTCTTTGTTCTTTACACATAGCACTCTTTCTTCCATTTCCATGACTTGGCACTGTCCACCTGCCATACATACAAGCAGCCCTTCCTCAGGCTGCCTTGCAGAATCCCTGACTCCAGCATTATCTTACACAAGAAACTTTTCTTGATTCCCCCAACTGCTAATGCCTTCCCTCCCTTGCCACCTGGTACTGATTTTGTATTTTTTCTGCATTTCCTTATCTATGTGCATGTTTTCACTGACTATAGTATAGAAGATCCTTGAGAAAGGGGAGTATTTCATTTTTTTGTCTTTATGTCCCTATACCCTAGCATGTAGTTGGTGCTTTGAATGAATGATAATATACTTAATTGATTATATGCTCCCCAAAGGTATTTACTCCTATCATAGAGAAGATCCAATTCAGTGTCAAAGTGGAAGAGAGCTTCCCTACAGTTGGTGATGTCCTCCTGCTATTGCTATTTGCTGGCACTGAGATAATTGCATTAAACCCTAATGTGATGGATAAACACTCAAAAGAGTTTGGCCTATTTGTCTACACAAAAGCCAAGTATATTGAGAATGCCTATTATCCAGTCTATAAGTGGGTAGAGGAAGAGAGACTATGTCATCGATCGAAATTCCTCCCATATACATACATCTCTATATATGTAATAGAAATATCATATATTGTATAACCTATGTATACATGGATATAACATAATATTATTTTTATATGGGCAGAATATAATTTTTATATGGGAAGAAATATGGACAAGCATATATTAACAAATATATATATGTATTTTGATAGCCTATAGAACTCGTCCATTTATCATATACGTGTGTACATATATTTAAACACGTCTCTATATATGCCTGTGTGTTTATGTATGCCCACAAAGATGTAATATAAACACACATATATGCATACACACATTTTGGTGTTTGGGAGTAGCTAAGGGATTTAGTGGATAGAGTGCTGAGTTTGGAGTCAGGAAGACTTGAGTTCAAATCAGAACTTATACACTTGCTAGCTGTGTAACTCTGGGCTATTCACAAC
Organism: Monodelphis domestica; assembly: GCF_027887165.1. Classification (NCBI taxonomy): domain Eukaryota; kingdom Metazoa; phylum Chordata; class Mammalia; order Didelphimorphia; family Didelphidae; genus Monodelphis; species Monodelphis domestica. Next base: position 322,614,198 of record NC_077229.1, on the reverse strand, counting down.
CTCTACTTGTCTAGAAGGTAGTTAGGTAGTTTAATGGATAGAATTCTGAACTTGGAATCAAGAACCTGAATTCAAATCTGTCCTGAGACACTCTATGGACCCCTGGACAAGACATTTAACTTCTGTTTGTGCTATTTCACTAGAGAGACAAATGGCAAATCTCTCCAATATCTTTGTCAAGAAAACCCCATGGAGGGGGCAGCTGGATAGCTCAGGGGATTGAGAGCCAGGCCTAGAGAAGGGAGGTCCTAGATTCAAATCTGACCTCAGACACTTCCCAGCTGTGTGACCCTGGGCAAGTCACTTAACCCCCATTGCCTAGCCCTTACCACTCTTCTGCCTTGGAGCCAATACACAGTGTTGACTTCAAGATGGAAGGTGAGGGTTTAAAAAAAAAAGAAAAGAAAGAAAAGAAAAGAAAAGAAAAGAAAAACCCATGGAGAGTATTGGTATGCTACGGTCCATGAGGTCGTGATGAGTTGAACATGACTGAGCAACTAAACAACAAATATACATGTAGGTGTACAAAGACTACAAATAGACAATAAACATCACCAAATTGTAGAAGAGAGTGATTTAGATAATCTCTAAAATGCACAAGCCTTTAAACAATCCCAAAGGTCCTTCCTGAATCAAAGGCCCATCTATTAAAAACTTGCTTTCTTCTGGCAAGGTTCTATGGCTTCAAGTTATGGAATACTATAAACTTCAAAGAAATGAACATAAGATTATGCAAAAGCCATAGAAAGGCATATGTGGGTATGGGCAGGCCATATAACAACTAGGGATTAAAAAAGAGAAATGGTTCAAAGGTTGTCATCACAAAAAAAATATGATTGAAAAGGAATATGGGTTGGTCATGAGAATATCAATGGAGAGCCCATGTACTCCTCTAGAGGGAAACCAAAGTCACCATAGTAACTGGATCAGACATTGAAACATTGCAGTTAGGAAGAAACATTCAAATTCTGCCAGGAAAGTTGTTAAGAAATTCAAATGGGATTAATATATATTTTGCAAATGTTAAGATGCCATATTTTAATAAATTCTGGGTGAGGTTCATTGTTCATCTGTACTATTGTCCAAGATAGCTGTAGTAATACAACAGTTCTAGAGATTATCCATCCATCTGTATACCAGGGTATACAAGAGGCATTGTACATCTATTTGGTTTTTCCTATGTAGATATAGAACAATTTTTGACTGAATATGTATTTTATTTAGTGTAGTGTTCTGGAATGTGATACCGTGGGCACAATGTCATCACAAATAGAAGCATCCATCCAGATGACTTCCCCATGTATATGGAACCTCTTTTGCATTTATACTCTTCACCGGGCAGATTCCAAGACAATAAAAATCAACTTTGGCACAAATCTATCTCCCTGTTTTTTATGTTTCACCCAATATCTCTAATAAGAAGTTTACTGAAATAACCATCTCTTTGTTGAGACTGTTAAGAAATCTCTGATTTCAATCTATGCTTGAGCCCTTTTGCTGAAACTATATTCTACTCTATCAAAACGAATACTTTTTATTGCCAACTAATAATGGATCTTATTGATGATGATGATCTTATATTGTCTAAACCATCCACCTTTCAAAATATGGTCTCCTAGTGATTATTGATTATAAAAACCCAGGTTTCCTTCTTCTACCTTCATCAAGAAAGTCTTCCATGGCTTTGTGTAGAGTATTCCCATGAAGTTTTATGGAAATAGGAAAGCATTCAAGGAACTTACTTTGTACTGGAGCAGGAATTCTTAACCTCAGGACTATTAACTTGAATTGGGAAAAATAAAATATGTATATAATATAGCACATATTATGTACACTATATAAAATATGTTCACTGACCTCATATGTAATTGTTATAATTTGTAATACTATGCATTTTAAAATTTTGTAATACTATGCATTTTTAAAAATTATTCAGAGAAGGGGTGCAAATAGGCCAACCCAATTGAAAAAGGAGCCCATGACACAAAAATGGTTAAGACCTCTATACTAGGGGAATGAAACAGGAATAAGTAAATGCAAAATAGAGTGCAAAATTCTCAAAGGAAAAAATCATGCATTAGCAATATTTGAGGATTTTGAAAACCCTAGTAGCTAAATGGATCAATAAAGACTTCACAGAGGAGGTGGCACCTAAGAACCTTAAAAGAAGAGAATTGTTCTGAAAACTGGGAATGAAAAGGAATAGCGTTTCAAGAATGGAGGGATTACTTGTGCAAATGCAAAGTGGGAGATAGCAGACAGAGACTGAGTAGCAGCAAGTTGTTCAGTGTGACTGGAATCTAGGACATGTGAAAGAAGACAAGACAGAAGGCAAATTTCAAAGGCCTTGAATACTAGGTTAGGGAGGTTTTATTTTTATTCTTGAAGCAACAGTCAACATCTGAAAGCTTTTGATTGGGAAAAAGATTTGGGCAGAGGGTTGTTGTATACATGTGATGTAAATGAAGATAAAATGAGATAGTATATACAAAGTACTTTGTAAACTTTATAAGTAGAAAGAAGGGAATAGATGTGAGGGTATTATGAAAGTAATTTCGACAAGTCTGCTTAATTAATAAGAATTGAGAAGAAAATTATAAGGGAGAGTCAAAGATGATTCCAAGATTAAATCAGCTATGTGGCTCAGTGGATTGAGAGCCAGGCCCAGAGGCAGGAGGTCTTGGGTTCAAATCTGGTATTTCCTAGCTATATGACTCTGGGTAAATCTCTTAACCCCCATTGCCTAGCCCTTACCACTATTCTGCCAATACACAGTGGAAACATAGGAAGTAAGGATTAAAAAAAAAAACATAGATGAGCAGAAAGATGATGATACTCTCAAAAAAACAATAGCAAAATGTGAAAGGACTGTATTAGAAGGTAAAGCCAATGAGTTCAGTTTTGGTTATGTTTAATTGGATGTGCCAACTAAGTATCTGGGCAGGAACCTCATTCAAAATGTCACCTTTGAACAATGCCACTGAGAGATACTTTCTTAAAAAATAGAAGACACATTGCCTGGCACATAGAAAGTGCTTAATAAATTCTTGTTGACTGTCTGACATGTCCACAAATAACTACTATAAGCAGCCACTATTGATGTAGTGACAAGTTTTAAAGGCAGAGGTGCTGAGTTCAAATCAGATCTTTAAAATAATATCCTCATTGGTTTTTGTGAGGATCAATTGAGATGTCAATAATTTTGTTAACCTTAAAGTTACATGTAAATGTCAGATATTATTAAACTAGTAATACCGAGGACATATAAATAGAGTTTAGTGTAATAATCAATTAAACTATGCAATAAAATTTACCTGGCATATATTTAATGATATGCATCATTAAATCATTACTCTGATACATTGGAATAAGGCATAGATGACAAAGATAAGGGAGAGGGGAGGTAGGAGCAACTAATGAAAGATTTCATCCATTTCACAGTTTTGCCTGGGGCCAGCCTAGGGGGTATTATATTTGTCTTATCTGCCAATAAGATCGCATCTATACTCCTCAGCAGGATATTTACTTTTCTATTTACCCTGATTCCTGGTCCTGATGTTATCTGCCATGGCATAGGGGTTATATCAGCAGGACATATCCTGATTGAATATTGCTTGGGCTGCGAGGGGTACTGTGTCTGCAATTCAATTAAATAGTCATAGATTGATCTTCTATTGTTTTGATTTCTTAGATCTATGGTCTATCCTTCAGTTAGGTCAAAACTTGAAAATGAGTTATCAGATTTTCAAAGAATATTTATTTCAAATTTACTTCAAGTCTGTGTGATTTCAGAGATATGAGTTCTCATTCAACTAGTAGAGATTGCATTGTCTTAATTTTTTCAATAATTTCCAAGGCAAAATCCACCATTCTGAAGCCAACCTGGTAAGAAGGCTCTCCAAATTTGGCTAGATGGTTTCTCAGACATCACATTCAAAGATATTTTCCCTCATTAGAGCCTGCTGGAATCTAAACTGCATTGGCAAGACCTTTAAGAGTTGTATCACAACGAGCCTCTGAGTAGGATATTAATGAAGGTATCTACAAAAAACAAACTTTTACTGCTAAAAATATAAGTATATATTTTGAAATGCAGTTCCTAATATATAAGGAAACATCAATTGGAATATTTTGCCCCAAAACTGAGGATTTTGGTTTTAAAACAGGAACACTTAGTTTTCTAAATGTTTTCTCCCAAGGGAAAAAAAATTAAAATAGTTTATTTTCCTCAGCAGTCTTCCACAGTAATTCTTTTCATTTTGTCTGTTTCTACTTGTGTACATTCTACAGAATGCCATAGCTTACATTGAAGCTACATGACAGCCTTGCTTCCCAATTAACCTTTAAAGTACCTAGACTTTTTTTTTTACCCTTTACCTTCCATTTTAGAATCAATATTGTGCATTGGTTCCAAAGCAAAAGAGCAGTAAGGTCTGGGTAATGGAAGTTAAGTGACTTGCTCAGAGTCACAAAGCTAAGAAATATCTGAGTTCAAATTTGAACCCAGTACCTCCCTTCTCCAGGCCTGAGACTCAATCCACTGAACCACCTAGCTCTCCCCCCTAGACTCTTTAGACTAGAGACTTTCTTAATGGGCTGTTCTCATTTGCTATAAATATACATAGTATGAACCTTATCTCTCTTTCTACTTTTCCACTGTGCAAAGAAAATGAACTCTCAAGCTCTCAAATAGTAACTGCCTGCTTCTCTATTATTAATTTTTCCTATGCAATGAAGGGTAAGTTGGGCAAGATATGAATGTAAGACACCTAATTTGTTTTGGTCATGATCTTCCTAGCCCATCCCTCTCTTTTCTTCTCCCACATTCCAATAGTAGATTTCTTCAAGGATTTGTTTTTTCCAGAAAACAAAGACAACAAAAGGCATGGTGAGTTGGGTGAGATAACCAACAGATAAAACAACCATGATCAGAGCATCAAATCCCACTTTTAAATCTCTGCTCTGCCATTTACTAGCAATTTTCTTATCCATGATCTCATTGAGCCCCAGTTTCTCTTGTGTAATATGAATATAACATATATACTATACAACTCAAAGAAAAAGTCATTGTAAACTAGAAAGTACTTCTCCAGGATGTTTTGATTATGATTATTATTCAGCTTATTCAGAAAGAGGCTTTTTTAACTTCACTGTATTTCAGATATGCTGTAAAAACAACATTGTAGAAAGAAAAATGACTTAAGAATTCAGATCTGAATAGCTAACTAGACTGATACTGAACCATGCTTACCTACCCACATTGTGAGAGAGGTGATGAATTTGAGAGGCAGAATGTGGCATACAATTTGGTACATAGCCAGTGTGAGAATTTGTCTTGTTTGACATTGCCTGTTTTGACAAGGGTTTCTCTATTTGGGGTGGGTGGTGGGTGGGGGAGAGACAGTGGAAAATTAGGAGAGAGAAAAATAATGCTTATTAATTAATTTTTTAAACAAATAATTGAATTAAGTCCTATAATCCTTTTTTTCTCTGCTACCAATGGATTTTTCTATTGTCATACATTCATTGTTTTAGGAGAGTTCTGTTGTTGTTGAGTCATTTCCATTACATTCAACAATTCATGATCACTTTGGTTGGTTTCTTAGACAAGATAGTGGGATGGTTTACCATTTTCTTCTGCAGCTCATTTTGTAGATAAGGAAACTAAGGCAAACAGGGTTAAGTGACTTGAGCAGGGTCACAAAGCTAGTAGGAGTCTGAAGACAAGTCTTCCTGACTTCAGGCCCAGTACCCTATTCTCTGTGGTCTCTTATGAGGAGTGGCGTCTTCTAATTTTTTTTTCAATTAACAACCATTTGTTTTCTCTTCTTTCAACCACTCCCCACCAGTGGGGGAGGGGGGGAATGAAGAACAAAACCTTTGTAAAAAATATACATAATCAGGCAAAACAAATTCCCACATTAGCTATATCTAATTTGAAAGATTTAAGGGTAGCAGTCTTGAGGGGAAATTCTTCCAGGTAAGACTAAGAGATGAAATTCTATAATCCCCAGAAGCAGCTCAGTAGTCACCACAGACAGGACAGTCTTTTGACTTAATGATGGAAAAGGTAATCATAGAGGCCTAACACTGAAGCTGAAACATCCTATTTAAGGAAACTTAGTAAGATACCAATGAGAAAGATGCATACTGCCAAATTATTAGGAATATCATTTCCCCTTAAGTTTCTTAGTCTCTTGTTGTCCATGTTCCATTTTCTTCTTCAATTAAAAGAAGTTTATCTTTTTCACCGCAGAGAACCAGGTAAGAAGATTATATCACTAAGCCTTAGGAGGAAAAGCCCCAATATCCTCATAGCACAAGGGTGAGAATAGCATTACATCATCCATCTGTCTTAGTCACGTGGAATATGTGAAATGAACATACACACACACACACAATAGACCTTTCTTTTCTGCTAATGATGGGGAGAAGAATAGGTGCTGCCCAGTTTTAGAAGGGGAGAGATAATCTCCATTTTGGAGCAAAAAATCTCCAGCAGGGTTTTCAGGAAGCACAAGCTGATCAAGCCAGAGAAAAGCCTGGCACAACTCAGCTGGAGCTCATTAATCCATTAGGGAAGGGTAGCTGAACTGCAAGAAAACCCTGGGTAGTTGATGGAATTTTGATTCTAACATTTATTCAGCCAAAAGAAGGCCTGGCTTTTTCTCCCAAATAAACAAAAGGAAAAATAAAATAAAATGTGTTTAAAGTTGATTACTTGGGGAAATCTCCCCTGCCTTCTTTATCTTGGACATTTCTGGCACTAAGTGCCTAACCCTTCTCAGTGGAGCCCCATGGCCATGTTGTGTTTGGATGGGATGCAAACCCCACCTCTCTAAACAAAACCGAAACACCAGCTGGAGAGGGGAGGGGGTGGGGTGGTGCTAGTTGCTGCTGCTCCAGCTGGCTCTACACATCCCTCTATCCAAGCCAGAGCAGACTTTTTCTGTTCCCTAGGGAGGCTCAATGATTTTCCTTGACCTGCCTCAACTTTCCTTATGGTTATGTTGCTTTTTAAAAGGATTGGCAATCTAAAACATTCATCCATTTACTGTCATTTATATAGACTTACTTCCTGCCAAAAAAAGACATAAAGGTTAGCAACATGAATTTCATTCCATATCTCTCTCTCTCTGTCTCTGTCTCTGTCTCTGCCTCTGTCTCTCTCTGTCTGTCTCTCTGTCTCTGCCTCTGTTTCTCTCTGTCTCTGTCTCTCTCTCTCTCTGTCTCTCTCTCTCTCTGTCTCTGTCTCTATCTCTGTCTTTCTCTCCCTCTCTCTGTCTCTCTGTCTCTGTCTCTCTCTCTATCTCAATCTGTCTCTCTGTGTGTCTCTCTCTCCCTCCCACCCCCTCACTGTCTCTTTGTCCAGGTCTCTGTCTGCTCTTTAATCCATTAGGGAAGGGTAGCTGAAACAGTAAGGAATAACTTCAAAGACAGCTAGCTAGGAGGAACAGTGGACAGAATTCAGAACTTGTTTCAGGAAGACCAAAGTTCAAGTCAGACACTTCAGTTTAGCATCAGATGCTTGACAGAAATATGACCACTTAAAAATGTTTTTTTCTTCTACCTCAGTTTACACAGTTGTAAAATGGGAATAATAATAACCCCTACTTCCCAGGTCTATTGTGAGGATCAAATGAGATCAAAAGTACATACCACAGTGCTTAACACATAATATGTGCTATAGAAAATATTCGTTGTTATGATAATTATCAGAGGGCACTAAGAGCCCAGGAAGTGGTGCTGTAACTCATTTTCAAAATCAAAATGTCATCTTTAACTCTTCCTTTCCCCATAAATCCAGCCAGTCTCCAAATCTACCATTTCTTAAGACTAAACAGTGTTGGAAAAGACCTTAGAGATCATCAATTCAAATCCCCTTATTGAAAAGTGAAGATACTAAAGCCCAAAGAGATTTAAGCATCATGTTCAAGGTCAATCCAGCAGTAAATACAAAGTCAAGTCCACTGTTTTACACTATCTCTAGCTGCTAGATCTTGGTGGACTTGGGCTCTTCTCTGCATGTGTACTCTCTTCACTTGTATTGAATATTTCATACCCTCTTATGCTATGAGACTATTTCCCAGGTCTTTCAATAAGGGAATCCACCCATGGTAATCCTTTTATCTGGGTTTTTTAATACTTTATGCCATCGCTGATATATATGTCATTATCTGCTTGAGGGCAGGGACTGTTTTGCTTGTTTGTATTGGCATCACCAGAATTTCACATAGAGCCTAGCAAAGAGAAAACAAATCAGTACTGCATTCTCATTCATTCATCATTCAATTCTCACTCCAGAATCATAACTATCAACATTTGTGCTTGGAGGAAGCAGCATCTGAGATGTGAAAAAAATCAAAAGATAATTATGACAAAGTCAGTTATGTAGGAGTTGGAGTGAATTTTACTTGTAATTCAATCAGGCATTGAGAATTTATTAAGCACCTACTATGTGCCAGACACTATGGTAAGTGCTGGGATACAAAAAGAATCAAAAGCCAACCCTTGCTCTAAAGGATCTCAAAGACTAATGGATTAGACAAATGCAAAAGAAATATATACAAACAAGATATACACAGGATAAACTAGACATAATTAACATAGGGAACATATATGAAGAACAAGGTTAATCATCTGATAGCTGCTTGTTCTATGTAATTATTCTTGCTAACTAGATTCTAACATTCATTGTTTCTACCTGCTGCAGAAGTACAAATACTATATCACCCTCTACATTGCATCCTGGGAAAAACTCCAGTTATTCCATCCTAATTATTGCTCTAATAATGAAAAAGGAATGGAAGAGGTAACTAATTATCTGTGGAGAGCTTAGTAGCCACTTGGTACCAGTATTGTTGAGGCTTCATGTTCTAAAACATATGGACAATAATAACAATATTTTTCCTTAGTTTACCTCCATCTACTCAGCTACATTTCACTACATACCACCCACTCCTTTTCACCTCCTTATTTCCACTCTGGATGGGAATGAATCCCAGAACATCCTGAGAGAACACTAGCATATACAACAGTGCCTGTGAGAACCTTGTGGTCTTCTTGAGCTAGGAGATATAGGAATACTTAAAGAATGAATGTCAGTGGTTATTCCTAACAAAAAACTAAAACATTGGGACCACAATTCCAGATCATCTACAGAGCCAACCCCCACAATAAATTGATGTCCCAGAGGGAGAGAAGTATTGTGGGTTAGAGTGGGGGCAGGATGTAATCCACCCTCTTCAAGCAGCAAGAAGAAATAGCCACGAAAATTTGAGGGCAGGGGGGAAGATCTAGGATAGGCTGTGTTTGGAAATATTAGCAAAGAAGACATAAGCAATAGTTGAAGTATGAAGTTCAGAGACAACAAATAAGTGCTAAGAGAAGAATCACCCTGTGAATGAAAGGGCAATAATTATATGAAATCTCATTTGGTTCTCACAACATTCTTGTAATATAAAGATACTATAGGTATTATTTTATACATGAGACTCAGAAAAGTTAATTAATTTGCTCATAGGCACACAGCTAGTGAGTGTCAGTCAGGTTTTCCTGATTCCAAGACCAGCAACTAGCCATGATGCCAGATTACCACTCCAAGAACAGATAGTATCAAAGGTACAGGCTGGATTTTATATGTTTAATACTCAAAAAGTAGATAGGAGTAAAAGCCCAGAGATATATCATTATGACAAGTCAAAAGAACCAAACATAAACCAAAAGGAAATGGGATTGGAGTGATAAATGAGTGACAATTTGATGTTGTTATAAGGGTTTCCTAACCCTTATTGATTATTGGTATACGATTGCAATTACCAATAATCAATAAAGGTTAGGAAACCCTTATAACAATGTCCTCAAAATAGCATGCATCGGTTCAAAAATGGGAAGCTGGGATGGTCATATTCTCTGTTGCTTACATGGAAATGTTGTTTATGTCTTATCTCCAGAAACATTCTGTTTGCCCATCTTTGACTTTCAATAATAGGAACAAGATTCATGTACATCATTGGATAACAGAATCACAATGGGGCAGCTACGTGGCTCAGTGGATTGAGAGCCATGCCTAGAGACTGGATGTCCTGGGTTCAAATCTGACATCACACACGTCCTAGTTGTTTGATCCTGGGCAAGTCTCTTAACCCCCATTGCCAAGCCCTTTCCACTCTTCTGCCTTGAAACCAATAAACAGGATTAATTCTAAGATGGAAGGTAAGGGTTTAAAAAAAATCACAGCATTTAAAAGTTGGAAAAGGCCAACTGTACAACTCATAGCTGGGAAGAATTAATACTATCATATAGCCAACAAGTGACCTTCCAATCTCAATTCAAATACCTCCAATAAAGGGAATAAATACATCACCTGTCCAGGCATCTCATTCCACTTCTCGAACATTCTAATTGCTAGCAGGTTGTTCCTGACATGAAATCTAAATTAGCTTCTTTACAACTTATTCTTTTCAAATTACTGGTCCTATCTTTTGGGGCCAAATGGAACACATCTGATTCTTCTTCTTTATTGCCACTTTTCAAATATTCAAGGAAAGCTATCACAACCCTTTCTTCCCCACATCATCTCTTCTTCTTACTAATACATATGATCTCATAGGACATAGACACCAGGCCCATCACTAACATGGTTGTCCTGCTAGCTTATCAGTTTCCTTATTAAAATGTGACACCCAATCCTGAACACAGTCCTTCGGATATGGTCATATTAGGGCCAAGTCCAGAAAAAAAAGTCACATCTCTGTATTTCTGAAGACTATGTTTCTCAATGAAGCCCAAAGTGGTCTTAGCTTTTGTCCCATCATACTGCTGACTCACACTGGACTTGCAGTTCTTGCAAACCTCCAGATATTTTCCAGACAAACCATTACATTACCTTGCTTATCCAATCCTATATTTTTGAAGTTAATTTTTTGAACCCAAGTATAAGATGTTATATTTATCTCTACTGAATTTCCATCCAGCAGTCAATGAACAGGTATGAAGGCTAATTGTGTGCCAGAATCTATGCCTTGGGGATACAAAGAAAGAGGGGAAATGGTTTCTATTTTCAAAGAACCAACATACTAATGAGCAAGACAACATCCAAATATCATGTACATATAACAATACACCAGGCTAAAGACATGTAATCTCAGAGGGAAGGCACTAATAAATGGGGGAGGGGACACTAGAAAAGGTCTGTTGAAGAAGACAAGATTTTGGTTGAAACTTGAAGGTTTCCAGTTAAGCCAGGAAGCAGAATTGAGGAAAAAGAATATTCCAGGAATAAGCAATAGCCAGTGAAAAGGAGATGCAGTGCCTTATTCAAAGCACAGTGAGCAAGATAGTATAACTGAATGGTACAGTAAGTTAAATGGGGAAAAGTAGAAGAAGCCTGAAAAAGTAAAAAGGAACCTGCTTGGAAAGGATTGAAATTCTAAATAAAGAATTTTATATTTGATTCTTCCCTGGAGAGAAGGAAATTATGTAGAATATATTATGAAGATAGAAACAAGACATGATAATAGATTGTATTTATGGGGTGCGTGCACATATCACCAATATTTCAAGTTTGTGTGGCAAGTGGGTATAGTAGTATTAATAAGAGCTAATATTTATTTAGTTTTTACTATATGCTAAGCATTTTTTAATTATTACCTCATTTGATCGTTACAACAATCTGGTAGTTAGGTGTTAGTTTTCTGATTTTGCAGGGAAGGAAATGGAAGCAAATGGAGGTTAAGTAACTTGCCCAAGGTCACACAGCTAGTAAATGACTGAGGCTGGATTTAAACTCCATTCTTCTTAAGGATGGGCACAGGGCTTTATTTACTGTGACACCTTGATTTAACATGTCAAGGTATTTTTGAATCTTATCCATTCAGGGCGTCAGTTATGCTTCTAAGCTCTATTTTTATCTGCAAATCTGATGAGTACACCCTCTTTCACTTTTATTTGTATGTGTGTCATTCAGAAATGCCACTAACCATAGTGTCTCTCAGGTATCCTGGGCCCTCTTCTTTTCCCCATATAGAATCTCATTTGGTGATCTCCTTAGCTCCCATAGGTTCAACTAATATCTCTATGCAGATGACTCCAAGATATATATATACATATATATATATATATATATGCATCCCTAGTCTCTCACCCGAGTTCAGTCCTGCCTCACTAACTCTTCTTTGAGCACCAACAATTTGGTGTCTTGTCAGAGCATGTCCAAAACATGACCAAAATAGAACCCATTATTTTCCCTGCCAAAATGTTCTATTACTGCTAAGGGCAATTTCATTCTCTCAGTCACCCAGGTTCACAACCTAAATGTCATCCAAGACTCTTCACTCACAATCACTCATCGAATCCTGTCATTACTACTTTTACATTTCCTATACACATCCCCATCTCTTCACTCACAAAGCCATCATTCTAACACAGGCTATCATCACCTCATACATAGACTATTTTGGTGACCCAACCATAGGTCTCTCCCTGCTCTAATGCATGCCCCAATAAGCTGCCAAAGTGATTTTCAAAAAGGGCAGGGTCTCAAAGTGCCATGCTATTACTCAAAATTCAGCATCTCCCTGTTACCTCCAGAATCAAAAGCAGAATCCTCCACATCAAATTTTGAAACTGGAAGGAATTTGCTTGTATTGTTTTTACTGATATTTGATTTTTTTTTCTCTTGTGAACCCTTTCTGGTGACAAAATCAGCTAAATTAAATCTTGAGCCCAGTTGAAGACAACATGGTAGACTGAAAAATCACTGAAATTAGAATCAAGAGAGATCTGTTCCAGTTCTGCCTTTGATACCTACGGGGGGTGGAAGGGAGTTTGTGAAAATTTCCCCCATCTGCAAAAAGGATGATCACACCTGTAATTGCAATTAAGAAAGTTAGTGTTAGACTCAAATGGGATAAAATATGTAAATTATTTGTAAACTTTAAAGTTCTATTTACATGTCAGTTATTTTTACAACTACATAGGGCCATATTTTACATGAATTCAACACATTGTGACTGGCAATAAAAAAAATGAAGGCAGGAAAAAATGTGAGATAAAAATTTAATTGCCAAATCCATACCATTTTCCCAAGCAGCATAAAGTCTCACAGCAGTTCACACAATCATGCTCATTCTCTTTTTGTTTTGCACCACACATTAGCTCTTGCATCAGTTTTTGTCCAGAAATCTGACTTTTAATAATTCGTTTCCATGTCAAAGCAATGCTTCTCTTTGTTTCAATAATGCTATTTACTTATTAGTAATAGCACAAAAGTAGAAGAGTAGTGATGCTGGCAGCTCTGATAACCCTAAGAAAAGTAGTAATGAACTTGGTATATTCATATAAGAAATACTTATTAAATAATGGGGTTTGCTATTACATGAGATTTTCAACTTACCCAAAGGGTCTTGGAACATATTGATTGAGTTAAATGTGGTCCCACTATATTGCTATTGTTATCATTATCATTACCTATTTGAAGATAAAATGGATTGGTGCATGTAAAGATACCAGTAAATACATTTTGGGTCCAAGTCTAGATAGACATCTGTTTCTTTACTACACTCACTGGAATCCTTCATACTGTTGTTACTTTTCCTACATGCAGTTGTGACATAAAAGTCAGGCATCCTTGCCCAAGTAAATCACATGCACTCCAGACCTGCCTTGATGAAGACTAGACTCGCTTTGTTTAAGCATTGGAATCCCAACTTTGAGCATTCTCTTTCTCTGAAGTGTTGAGGTAAAGTGATTTCAGCATGTTTGCCCAGATCGTTTCTCCTGCCATGTTTCAAGACATTCAAAATCCATCCTTGCTCACAAGTCGCTGAATCATTCATTCTTCCCTGTACATATTACCTTTCCTTTCAAAGCCTTGTCTTTGACTTGCCTAAAAGTTGCAGTGTCTGGCACTCAGAAGGGCATTCTCATCCTAGTCCTGCAGCAATGCTGCAGTGTACAGGCAGCATTCTGACCCAAAGGACAACACTATCATTTCTTAAGAGGACCAGTCACATGTCAAGCATCCAATGGGGAAACCTTCTTAATGTTATTTCATTAACCCTCCAGTCCTCCTGAATGTGGCAGGGGAATTTCCTATCTCACCCGAAGACCCTCCGATTCCCAGTCCTTCCTGTCCTTGGCAACATTGGTTTTTGCTCCCTTTAAATTCTTCTTCACAATCCTCAGTGACTTCCTGAGCAGTTTCCCTGCCCCACTGGACTTCTCCAGGATGCCAGGGGTGTCTACCTGAAGAGGTGAGTACTGTATTATCTTCCAATCAAATAATTGCTTTTCCCATAAAATTACAAGTTTTCCTATCAAAAAGAAATTCCTCAAAATGCTAACTCTTCTTCCTTTGCTTGCTAATTTGTTTTTTAAGCCTACAAGAAACCTGATGAAAAGCATATTACATTTCTCTAAATATCCAACTCTTTACAGAAAAAAGATGTTTTGGGAAGTTGCGTGCTCATGTAAAAATGTATACAAATTCATTCTTCCCTATGGTTTAGGTTGGTGATGTTTAGGTGGACTACTTTAAATACCTGTTAGTCAAGTAGATATAGGAATGGATGAAGCATTCTTCTTTTATTATTGCCATAAATTCCTGTTGAAGTAATTTTAAATTGTCTGTATTTTCCATTTAAAATACTACATAGGGTTAAAATTAAGTTCCAAGACTCTTTCAAGTTCATTGACTTAAACTGTAGGTATGATTTTGTAAAGTTAACTGTCATTTCAGTGAAGATTTATTTAAAACAACTATATTCCACATCTGTGTACATTATTCTTATCTTGAATCCTATAATAAATGGATTAACTATAGATGAGAAGTTAAATTATCCTGGAACCAGTAGAATTGAAGTCTATATCCATATTGTGAAGTCTATATTCACAGTTTATTACCAGGAAGAGGAAGATTCATTGTTGTTGTTCAGTCATTTATCAATTGTGTCTGACTCTTCATGACCCCATTTGGGATTTTCTTGGCAAGATACTGGAATGGTTGAACATTTTCTTCTCTAGCTCATGCTACAGAGGAGGAAACTGAGACAAATCAGATTAAATGGTTTGTTCAGGGTCCCACAGCTAGTAAGTAATCATACTTATAGCCCAACATTTTAAATTGAAAGTTTAAAATTTTTAAATGTGAAAAGGGTATATGATCTTGAGACTGGATCCATTAAAATCATCATGAATTTCTCAGGAATTTTCTGTTAAAATAAAACTATAATCTTTCATTGTCCCCAAAGTTGGTTTGGGTTAATGAGGGATGAAATAAGGAGAATTTGCTTATATTTTTAAATTACTGAAAGATGAAAATAAGATTGATTCTTCATTTAACAAAGAATTTAAAACAGTCAGACCTTCATACTTCAGTCTATGTAAAATTTTCCTTAAGAAGAATTCATGTTAAATATAGATGAAAATTCTACCTAAAATTTGGTTAAATTATTTTAAAATATCCCTGATAAAATATTAGCTCCTCAGGGGGCAAGGATTACTTCCTTTTTGTCTTTGTATGTCCAAGGTATATTGTAGTTCCTAGTATTTAGAAGCATTTAATAATTGTTTTCTTATTAATTGATGGAAAGCAAATTATATAGTTGACTAAGAAAGTGTGAATTTTGCTCAAATCAATATCACTAAGAGTTTAAAAGAATACTAGAGGATTCCCTTGCTTGATTTTCATGATTTCCAATTTGGTGTTTAATTGAGGATTTTTAAATTTGTCCTTTTCTAGGATTTTTAGTTGTATCACCAATTCGCTTATGATCTGCTCTTTCTCTACTTTACCTGATATAAGCAATAAGAGATGTGAATTTTCCTCTAAGTACTACTTTGGCTACATCCTATAAATTTTGAAGAATACTAGAGGTTTCTGAAATGATACATTATGCCCAAACAGTTGAGTTCATTTACCAGAGATAAAAAATTAGCCAACATAGCCATGTGATATCATATGTGTTTGTGTGTGTGTGTGTATGTTTGTATTTGTATAGTAGCACCTCATTGAGATACTTTCCTGACATGAATTTGTGCTTACAAGTTCAGTCACCAGAGGGTAGCTGCCACCCTCAGCTTTTAAGGGCATTTTGTGGATTTATTGTTGTTGTTTAATCATTTTCAATTGTATATAATTCTTCATGACCCCACTTGGGATTTTCTTGGCAAAGATACTAGAGTGTCCCGCCATTTCTTTTTCTAGTTCACTGTACATATAAGGAAACTGAGGCAAACAAGATTAAATTATTTTCTTGGGGTCTCACAAGCTAGTAAGGGTCTGAGGAAGGATTTGAACTCAGAAAGAAGAGTCTTCTATGGTGGCAGCTGGGTAGTAGATTGAAAAAAAGGTCTAGAGAAAGGTCCTGGGTTCAAATCTGACCTCAGACACTTCCTAGCTGTGTGACCCTGGGCAAGTCCCTTAACCCCTATTGCCTAGCCCTTACCACTCTTCTGCCTTGGAGCCAATACACAGTGTTGACTCCAAGATGAAAGGTAAGGGTTTTAAAAAAAAAGCAGAGTCTTCCTGACTCCAGGCCTGGTACTTTATTCACTGTACCATCTAACTTCCTGGCACTTTATGGATACCCCACTATTTAAAAATATGCTTCAGAAGACCACTGTTCTTCCATTAACAGCCAGTCAGTAGAAATAATTTACTCAAGTCAAGGGCATTTGCAAAGGAAAGGAGCTATAAATCATTCCCCACCATAGACATGGGGTCCCCCATTCCACTAATATATGCAGTATCCATGGGAAGAATGGCTATAAGAGAGCTTGATGGTATTGAGGTATATTTGAGCATAGGAACTCAAGTCTTCAAAAGTGCAGAATTTCAAATTTATTTCTCTTCATGGAGTTGGAAAGCTCCATCCTTGACCTCGTTCTAATGGGCAGGTAATTCAGCAGGGCTACCGAGTTCTGCTATTCTCCATAGTTCCTTCTTTAGTGCCATCCTCTGTCACACTACCTACAAAGTATGCTTCTTTGTTTCTTACCCTATGTGGTATGGGGTACCTAAGTGGTTGTACCTAAGTGGCAATCTAAGGGTGCATGAATAATGCACCAAGCCTGGAGGCAGGAAGATGTGAGTTCATATCTGACCTCAGGCAGGACTCTGGGAAAGTTGCTTAATCCCATTTGCCTCAGTTTTCTTATATATAAAATGAGCTTGAGAAGGAAATGGCAACTAGCTCCAGTATCTTTACCGAGAAAACTTCAAATGGAGTCACAAAGTGTCTGAAATGACTAAACGTCCACTACATGGTATTTCTTAATAGTTGAGGGAGAGACAAGAAGAGTGAAATTCCCCTCCCAATATCCTTGTCATACATATAAATACTCTATAACTGATCCTAACCTGCACTGCCTGAAATTCTTTCTCAAAATGCTTTTTAAATGAGGCAGCTAACTGTTGCAGTAGATAGAGCATTGAGTCTACAGTCAGGAAGACTGCATTCAAATTCAGCCTCAGAGGCTTACTAGCTGTGTCATCCTGGGCAAGTCACTTCACCTCTGTTTGCCTTAATTTTCTCCCCTGTAAAATGGGCATCCTAATAGTGCCTGCCTCCCAGGGTTGTTGTGAGGATCAAATGAAATGATATTTGTAAAGTGTTTAACACAATATGTAGCCCATAGTAGGTGCTTAGTAAATTCTACCTGTTATTATTAAAGGTCAATCAGGGAGTGACCAATCATTGCCCAGTTATTCTCTTTTCTTTTTAGTTCACTCAAAGGGCTTGTGGGAGAAAGGACCTGAGAAAGGAATTACTAAACCAAATTTTTGCAGTTAATTTAACACTCCTTTATTAGAACCTTTGCTGTGATTAGGTCATAAGTTTTCAAAGGCCAACTTACCCACAAAATAATAATTGTTATGTTGCTATATCTTAGATACAGTTATAGACTTTAGAAATAGCTTTTCACTTCTATTAAACTAGAGTACTAGTCTTCAGTTTACATATAGACTGAATTCAAGTACTGGTAATCTCCAACTTACTTGAATACAAAATGGACAGCCAAGAACAACTGTTGACCACGTGCCCTACCTAAAATCTGTCTCTTCCTCCTTCCCTTTCCCTCTGCCAGCAGCGATCTGAGACTACCTCCTGCCACCCTAAGCTTGATGCTTCTCCCTTCTACCCAGGATCAATCCAGCTTAGTAAGGGTTTGTGATGGCAGGACAGGGAGAGTGCCAAATGAGATAGAGTGGGTAAAACTTACCTACGCTTCCCTGCCCTGCCTCCACTATTGAGACTGTCTCAGAACTAGGCTCCTGACTAGTGTTCCCATGGTCCATCTCATTCCAGAGGCCACACCTTGTTCTTCACATCAGATCACCTCAGCTCCTAAGAATCTATGACCTAGTTGCCCTGATGCAGTTTTTCACTGAAAAATAAATTACTCTTCTTTCAAGTCAATCTCTTATATGTTTCTATGCCATTTTGCCCCTCTAAGTGACTCATTCTTCTCCTAACTAGGGAGAAAAAGTAGGGGGAGGGTGGCCTTTATACAAGCACAAAAAATAATCTTTGCAACCCTGAAAGAACTCCTGGATAGTCAGTCAGACTTCTCCTGTTCCTTTGAAGAGGGAGCCAGAAAAGGGAAGAAATCCTGACTGGATGTAACAGGTGTGGTTAACAGAAAGGGAAGCAGATGGCCTAATCCCTGGGGGCTCAGTGGAAAAAAAGAAAGGATAGAGTCAGAGATCTTGACAAGGAGTTTACCGAGGCATGAGGTGCTGAATCTGGATCCCTTCTCCTACACACACCCCCCAGCACCATCTGAGCACACTCTCCCATTCCATACTCCTGATCTCCTGGAGCCTCCATCTCTGTTCCCAACCATCACTACCAATTCCCTTGTGCCCTTTCTCCCTCAATGCCCTCCAAGCCACTTCCTAGGAATGAGCCCCTTTCCCAAAACATAAAACTACCATCAGTTACCTGGTGGTGAATATGCATTGATGTCACCAGTTGTCTCAATGCAGCCTCCTGTGGAATAAATGCCACACATGGTGATCAGATGCGGCAGTATGATCCTGTGTACTTCAGGTGCATTATGGATTAAAACCCAGCATTTCTGGGCTGGCCTGATACTTTAGCCACCGTTTACAATATATAAATCTAAGTTCCAAACAGGTAACATCAAACTTTCAAGAACATATTCCATTCATAAAGGAAAGACTACCTATATGAGTGCAACGGTCAAGCGTCATAGAAATATAGCATGGGATCTAAAATAATAATATTTATTTCTCTTTGCATTTTAAAAAATAACCCTTACTTTCTATCTCAAAATCAATACTAAGTACCTGTTTCAAGGCAGAAATAAGGGCTAGGAAATGGAGCTTAAGTGACTTTCCCAGGGTAACACAGTTAGGAAGTGCCTGAGACCAGATCTGATCCCAGGACATTCTGTCTCCAGGCCTGGCATTCTAGCCATTGAACTGCCTGGCTGCCCCTGCATCTTTTTTCCCTTTTTGCTTACATCTTATATTAAAAACATTTAATAATTAATAATTGGGCTATGAAGTTTTCTAATTCATTGAACATGTTTAATGCTTTTAAACAATTATCCATTGTTTGGCTATTTTCTTAAACTGTATTCATGTGTTTTCCTACCTTAGTTAATACAATTTGATTACCACAAGGGGACCTTTCCCTCATGAATGAGGATCTTCAGTGCCACAGGATGATCATTTTGATTACAAATAGCTGTGGGCATAGAAATGCATATAGGAAAGTGGATTGTTAGGGCATAATACAAACTGGCATTTTTTGTTTATTTGGTTTAATTTTCTAATGTGAACTCATTGTCCAGCAGAGAGTTCCAATTAACTGGACCCATTATTGGAATTTATATTTCATCATTCAATATTACTTTTCCACATAGCCAGAATGCAATTCATTCCTATATATTTTATCTGCCTATATCCTTCCACATTTTGTGAAGCAGGATGTTATTGTATTAGTGCCACAGAAACACAAATTTACCGAGATTTCAATACTAATATTGACACAATTGCAATGCACATGCCTGGAATTTTGAATCCTCAACAAAAATTATATTCACTGGTCTTAGATGCAGGAAAGGTAATTTTTACATTATTCTGTAGAACTTGGCCTTGTACAGTTTTAACTTTGTGTGCTCCTTTACAGAATTAATGACAAAATGGTTGATAGATTTAGTTTTACTTTTGTTTTAATTTCTTCATAAGAAAGGGGGTTGCATGGAAACTCTAAGTCCAGGAAAGAATATCATTCTCTTTGGAAACTTCTGGCAAGAAAAAGAATCTATGATATTGAGAAATGGAAAGAGGCTATGCTAAACAAAATTGTAAAACAGGAGTTTATTTTCCTACCCTTCTAGATCTTCACCAGTTCATTCAACAAGTATAGATTAAACATCTCCAATTTGTCAGACATTGCTCTAGATGCTGAGGGTACAAAGTACACATACACAAGCACACAGAGAGAGAGAGAGAGAGAGAGAGAGAGAGAGAGAGAGAGAGAGAGAGAGAGAGAAAAGGAGGAAGTCCCTGCCTTCAAGGAGTTGATATTCTATAGAATATATTCTGTTCTATTTCATAACTCATCTCTTTGGGGCACCTAAGTGTGAATTAAATTAATTCTTAAATTTAAATAACTTAAAAGGAACCTGAGAGTAGACTTTGATAGAATCAACCTCAAAGCCATAGAAACTCAGTGTTAAAGAGGATCTCAGAAGTCATTTAAGTCCTTTTATATGAAGAAGAATTCCAAATCCAATATATCCAACAAGCTGTAAAAGTCTTTTCTTATAAGCACGTGATAAACAAATGCTAGGAAAAATTGTCTTATAACCTTTCTTCCTCCCTCCCTCCCTCCCTCCCTTCCATCCTGCCTTCCTTTCTTGATTGCTTTCTTGCTTTCTATCACACTATTTAACTTTTTATTTTTTTCTAAGTTTCATGTCAATATAATTTTCAATAATGATTTTCTGACATTTTGCAATCCATATTCTCTCACCCTTTCCCCCTCTACAAGGTGGCAGGTATGATGATATTGACTACATGTGTTGTCATACAGTACATATTTCAATGTTTATCATGTTATAATATTGATTCTAGAATATACTAGAGAAAAAAATCATGATGAAAATGAAGAGAAGAATGGTATGCTTCAGTCTGCTTTCAGACTACCTCAGTTCCTTCTATGGTGGTGGAAAGTCACTATCATACTATTTATTCTTATTTAACATCCAGTCTTCTAAAAACCTCAGATCTTTTCCAAACTGCTGTCTGAATATGTCTCTTTCCACTTATAAATTATATTATTATCATCTTTTTCATAGTTCTCCATCATTTCCTATTCCTTGCTTTTAAAGAATAGCAAGAGACTGGGGGCAGTTGGATGGTTCAGTGGATTGAGAGCCAGGCCTAGAGACAGGAGGTCCTAGGTTCAGATCTGGTCTCAGTCACTTCCTAGCTGTGTGACCCTGGACAAGTCACTTAACCTCCATTGCCTAGCTTTTACTACTCTTCTGCCTTGGAATCAATATACAAAATTGATTCTTAGATGGAAGTTAAGGGTTTTTTGTTTGTTTTTGTTTTTTAAGCCCTTACCTTCTGTCTTGGAGTCAATACTGTGTATTGGTTCCAAGACAGAAGAATGGTAAGGGCTAAGCAATGGGGGTTAAGTGACTTGCCCAGGGTCACACAGCTAGGAAGTGTCTGAGGCCAGATTTGAACCTAGGACCTCCCATCTCTAATTCTGGCTTTCAATCCACTGAGCTACCCAGCTGCCCCTGGAAGGTAAGGGTTTTTTAAAAAAATTTTTTTTTTGAAGAATAGCAAGGAACTGTATCAAATTTGCCAATGCTAAATACAGACAGATTATAGTTTCCACAGGCAGGATTCCTTCAGCCTCTCTATTGCTGAATTTCAGTTTTAACAAGAAAGCTCAGTTCTGATGGCACAGTTTAGCCCTTACTAAAGTCAGGCTTTTGAATGGCTGCAAATACTGCCAAATGTCAGATAGGAGGATTTCTTGGAGATTCACGTATTTTCGCTCTCATTTTTTGTTTAGTCATTCTCCCCGCCAAAAAAACCTTTGTGAAGTTTGCATATGCAATGAATGAAAGAAGATTGTTTTCACAAACTTTCTAATCCTTTCAGTTTATACCCTGGCACAACCTTTCAAAAATTTACCTTTTCTGACTGAAACTTTCAGCGGAACATAATGATTTATTTATATTTTTGTCTTTGCTGTTGGCCTTTCAGGGTTTGGATTTTTTTAGGGCACTTAATATAAAATAAACTCACACACTGATAGATTTGAAGCACAGCAGTATTTTAAAACCACATGTTTACAATGAAACAGGGAAAGCTTTGAAATATTCAAATCCAAGCTAAGCTCAGGATGAAACTAAAAAGATTTAGAAATACATCCATGGTTGAGAGTTTGGATCTATGCATCTTGTTTGCCTTGTTTCACTTATATAATGGAAAATCCCCAAAGCTACAAAAATGAGATCATATGAAGAAAAGAAATCAGCCTGAGCCTGAAGGTTTCCATCCACTCTCCCTGAGTGGCCTTCCTGTCCTTGTCCCTGTTTCCTGTCCTTTCACATCCTTTATAAGGATGCCTTTTTTCCCCAAATGAGTGCTGAACTTGAACTTCCCCCAGATTTGCCAGCTCTTAGAGGTGATGAGAGGGAAAAGTCTTCTAATAATAGTATGACACTTACTTCATTTTGGTGTGGTTTTGCAGATTTGCATTGATTTACATTTTAGTGCTAAAACTTAAAAGCAGAAGATCCCAATATGCTTAAGACAAATACTCCTACACACATTGAAGACATAGATTTAAAGAAATAATGGACTCAAAGATCATTTCTGACATAATCAAACTGCGATCACAAACTAGCAAGTTTGCTTTCAAGTAGGATATTGCAAGCAGGCCCTGTCATGATTGTCCTGAGTGAAGCTTTATGAATGGTACTTTGCTTTGCACATTTCCCCCCCCCCCTTTTTTTTTTCCTGCTTCAAACAAATAGGCTAGAAGGTGCCAAGATTCTTGAATTGCATTTTCCATCCTGGCCACTTGAGGGAATCAGACTTTAGAAATGGCAAAGATTTGAGTCCTTATTCCAAAAAGGCCTAAGGATAAATATTTATTTGTGACCAAAAGGATCCCTCCCCATTTCACCTAACCCTCAAGAACATCATAGGGCATGCACTCTGAAATAAATTACTCTTTATATATGAAATATCCAGCAGGAAGAGAGAAATTGCTGATAAATGGGAGTCCTGGGAGTTCCTAAGTGAGGTCCCTCTGTACAATTTATGATTGGGCACTCTTGGACTTCAGAATGATTAATACAGTTAATTCTCAGTAGAATAAGAGCTGTTTTAGCCCAGGAGAGAACTGTATATGACTGTTTATAGAAGCCGATAACATCAAAGTAACCCACTGCTTGTGTTAAGCAAATACAGAATTCTGGGTCAGCGCAAATTAATCCTAAAGGAGTAAGGAAACCTTCTTAATGACTGTGAGATCTATACATTATCACTTTTTGTACAAGTAGTAGAAAATGGTAGAACTATTAATGAGATTTGCAAATGGCCTCACTCCCTATACTGTGTCAGCAGCTGTGTATTAGCTAGGGTGTTCTCCATTAAAGAGTCTTATTATCTATATATACATCTGCAGTTTTTTAATGAAGTGTAGAAGTCTATGAAATTTTTTAATTATACTTTGTGGCATTTGAACCATTTTACTATTGTGTTTCACAACAAAATATGAAGCCAATCACGTTATACTTTATACATTCTTACACTTTAAGTGGCTGTGTAGATTGATGAATTAAAGACTGTTCTCTTATCTATGTTATATAAAACAGATGTTATTTTCAAGGGCAATTCTCAAGGAGAGTTTTTTACAAATGATGCCCGTTAGTGAAAAACTATACATTACTGTGTTTTCAAGAGATTTAGGACCTAAATAAGGAGATGGTATAAAGAATAAAAGGTAAGTATATATGCTGTGGTATAAAATTTAATGTGTGTAATAAATAGTCATTACATACCATTTTTAACCTAGGGAATATTGTACAAATGTGTGAGTAAATTTCAATTATTAAAACAGGAACCTGAGAGTATCAGAGCTTTAAAAATCTTATTTAACTTACATTTTGATTATTCTAGCACATTTTTAGGAAAAAGAATTATTCTTGTAGCATTTTTCTGATGTATTTGAATGTGTAACATTTCTCTCCCACCTCTGCATTCTATTCAAATGATGTCTCCTTTCAAGTGTTCATAGTAACAGAGAGCAGGGATAGAGTTGACTAAAATCTACCAGTTTGGAGATCTCAAAACATTGGTTTCCATACTAGGTCCAGCTTCAGTGGAAGGGTAACTTACTCATCTAGGCGTATGAGACCAGGGTTCTGCTCCTAGGTCTACTGTTAATTTTCCTTCTATGCTGAACCTTGAGGAAAGTTTTTAACTTTTTTGAGGGGAGAGTAGGAGTCTCAGTTTTCTAGTCTGTAAAATGAGAGGGTTGGACTCAATGATCTCCAAGGTCCTACTCCAGCTTTAGGATTCTGTGATCTGTGAAACCCCCTCCTTTCACATTAAACTTTTTACCAGCTTCAAACAAGTAGGAAATTGCCCAATTAAGGTTTCACCTCCTTCCCCTTATACTTATCCTTGAATATAGCTTTTAATAAGCAAAGAAATGGTAAATTGGCAGCAAAAGGGTGAAGAGGGAGTAAAGTAGCAAAGGATAATTCACAAACTGTTTAATCTACCTTCTGCTCAGTAAGAAGAGACTGAAGTTTGAAAACACTTTTAGAAAGGGAAACTGTATTGAGGGACATTGTTTACAGTAGAAAGAGACTAATATATTTCCAAGATTATTTCACTATTGGGAAGAAGCTTCCAAAACGGAGGCTCTGAACAAAAATTACAAGGATAAATCATTGAATTTCATTTAAAAATGAGTCTACTTTTCAACTCAGGGTAAAGACTTACACTCACTGAACATTAACAGAAACAAAGTTAACTTGATGGAAATTCTATAGAACATTAATGATTTATAGGTAGGTCCCAATTAGTGCCAATGATGAATCTCTTGATATTTTCATCACTCAAATTTGAATTGCATATTTCCATTGGGCTAGAAAAAAATCACCATGTGTTTGTTGTTGTTATTTAGTCATATCCCACTCTTTGTGACCCCCTTTGGGATTCTCTTTGCAGAGATCCTGGAATGATTTGCTACTTCCTTCTCCAGCTCATTTTGTAGATGAGGAAATTGAGGCAGCCAGGTTAAATGATTTGTCCAAAGTCATAGAGCTAGTAAGTGTCTGAAGCTCATATTTGAACTCAAAATAGAGGAGTCTTCCTGCCTGGCACACTGCCCCACCAGGCTGTACCTGTGACTTTGAATAGCATGAATTCAAATACATGAGACCTAACCTCAGAAGATTCTTTATGCATGCTGGTGGGGACCTGGTTGTAATGTTAAGACATGTATGCTTGTTTTCAGGGGAGGTATGTGGCATTAGAAATCACTGTGCTCCACCAAGCACCAAAAATATTGAAATAATTGCCTTTTTTATATCAAAGCCTGGAACCAGTGGTTCATAGGTAGTGCTTATTCACCCTTAAAGTGGGCACATGCAGTTGTGGAAGTCATAAACATGTCTATGTAAGACAGCCTAGTAGTTGGATATTTTAAAAACTGCAGTTATTTGATTCTTTTGAGAAAATCATATTATATCCTTTTTCTTATATCCATAGTCAATCTCAGGACCTGGATTCTTGTACCTGGTGCTGCCTATGGGCATACATTACATCCCATTCACTGCCTTTCCAAATCTCTAGGAGGGAGCCAACTCTAGCTGGAACAAAATGACCCAGGGCAGCTGGGTGACTCAGTGGATTGAGACTCAGAGACTCAGGCCTAGACAAAGGAGGTCCTAGGTTCAAATCTGGCCTCAGACAGGCTAGCTATGTGACCCTGGGCAAGTCACTTAACCCCCATTGCCTAGCCCTTACCACTCTTTGGTCTTGGAATTAATACACAGTATTGATTTGAAGTTAAAAGGTAAGGTTTTTTTTTTTTTTAAATCAGTTTCCTAAAGCTCAAGGAGATCTGACTGTATCAGCCCTCACTCAATAAACTCCACTGGCTCCCTATCACTTTCAGGATCAAATAGAAATGCTTCTCTTTGTCACTTAAAGCTCTAAAAAGCCTGGCCTCAACTTGCTTTCCAAAACACTACATTTTTATTCTTCTCCACATACTTTATATTCCATCCAAATTGGTCTTATTATTCCTCACTCCATTTCCTGTCTCCATGAATTTGCAGTGGCTGTAAGCCAACCCAGGAATGTTCTCCAGCCTCACTTTTGCTTCTTGGAAGCCCTTATCCTCCCTCCTACCAACCCCCACCCCAACTATCATTTTCCTACCACAAAGGTTACCTCTGAGCTTTTTTTTTAAATGTCTCCTACATGTACCCATATAGGTGTATATTGTGTCTATTGGGGAATTTCTCAGCCTGGGTTCCTTGAAGGCCCTGTAACAATCTCACCCTTCTAGGTCAGGTCTACAAGGATGGAGGTTCAATAAAGGAAATTGAAAGGAAAAGAAAGTTATTGATATTCAAAGGAAGACTTCAAAAGCTTCCACTCTCTGGGTCATAGATTTGGTCCTTAACTTTCTCAGATTGGCTTCCAGTACAAGGAAACAGCATTTGAATGGCCCAGAGGTATTCTACACATCTCTGTTGGAACAATGGTTTGGGAAGTTCTGAGTTTTCTATTGGGTGCCACCTCTGTGGTTGTTTTTGAAGTTAAAGACTGCTGTCAGTATGAAGCAGGTTTTATGTATTCACTCTAAGCAGGATGGAGGTAGTTGGTTTAGGTTTTGATATTTAATTTGATGCAGAATAGGGGAGGAAGTATAATTTAGTCAAAGAGCACATTCTGATAACAGGGTTGTTGGTTTTTTCTCAGTACCCCTCCTCTACTGAAATGTGACCTCCTTGAGAGCAGGGACTGTTTCATTTTTGTCTTTTGTATCCCTAACACTTAGCACAGTGCCTGGCACACAGTAGGCACTTCAAAAATGATGCTTATTAATTGGTTTTTTTTTTAATTTAAATCCAATAATCAATAAAATGTTCAAATATGCAAACAAGGATTTTTAAAAGTGGCTCATTGTATAGATTGCTAGAACTGGAGTTAGAAGAGCAAGGTCCAAATCTGACCTCAAATATTTCCTACCTGTGTGACCCTGGCCAACTCCCTTAAAATCTGCCTCGCCCTTACACATTTTTCTGCCATGGAACTGATACATGTATCCATTCTAAGATAGAAGGTTAGGGGGGTTTGTTTTTGTTTGTTTTTTTTTAATGATCATAACATAAACCTGTAAAATCCATTCTTTATCATGTTCTTTTTGAATGTGCATGCTGAATTTGTTTAAACCCTTACCTTCCATCTTGGAATCAATACTGTGTTGGTTCCAAGGCAGAAGAGTGATAAGGGCTAGGCAATGGGGGTTAAGTGACTTGCCCAGGGTCATACATCTGGGAAGCATCTGAGGTCAGATTTCAACACAGGAACCTTCCATCTCTGGACCTGGTTCTCAATCCACTGAGCCACTTAGTTGGCCCCCATATTAACTTTTATAAAATAGAAACAAAAATATCTTGGTGACCTCTATGTCCTGTCCCACTCTTCTGAATGAATGATTTTTTCCAGATTTGTTACTCCTGTTACACAAAAGGCAAAGTGTGTGGGCTAATGATGGTGGGGAGAGAAGGGAGAGGACTCAGACACCTTAGGGGGAGTATGGGATATTCTAGGACTAGTGAACTAGCACTTCTAGTGGGAGGGCTTGCTGAGCCCTTTGCAGAACTACTTATCCACCTTCGTGTCCAAAGGTCACCCAACTTTCACCTGTGGCTCCAAGAAGCTATAGCATGCACAGTGGCCACATCCTAGTAAAGCCATCTCAATAGACAAGTTAAACCAGATTGAGGCTAACTAATGGATCTCAGGCCCATCAGTTTTCAACAGATGAAAGCAATTATTCCAATGGTCATGAAGGCAGCTGAAGTAGACACTGTGGAGTGTTCAGAACTTGGACAGATATTGAATATGCCGTCATCCTCTGCATCCTGAGCCATCGCCAGTCTTCCTGACTTGTCTTGTCACGAGACTTTAATGACTGAAAGAATGAGGTTGATGTCGTTGGTCACCCCTGCCTCACTTAAGCCTAATTTGCGAGCAAGTCAAGATACCCTTGTGATGACTTTGGTCCTCTTTAAAAAAAAAACTAACAACAACAAAAAGGACATTGGTAAACTTCACCATTGGCCCTTTCTCTAAAGGAAAGACATAGTGCTGATATAGCCAGGCACTCCTAATCCATGCTCCATATTTTCCTACAATATCATTGTTAGGAACTCAAAAAGACCTATGTTCAAATGTTTCTCTAGGTACTTCCTAGCTGTTTGACCTTCAATAAGTCATGCAACCCCTTTCAGCTCCATTTTCCTTAACAGTAAACTGAGGGTAACACATTTTTCCCAGGCTTCTTGTGAGGAACAAGAAAAAAACATGCAAAGTACTTTGTAATTCTTAAAACTCTATATAAGTGAAAACATATTATTAGCTATTATTATTATTATTGACTCTTACCACTATAGGAAGTGTGCATATTGCTTCTCTGATCCTTCTTTTTTTCTCTTTGCAACATTTAGCATAAGTTTTCCCAAACAGACAGTTGGGACCAACATCCAGCCAGTGCTTAGTAGGCAAACAACCAAATTTCTTTTCCTCTAAGGTGATTTGTTCTCTTACTAAATCAATCTTCTATCAGCCTAGTGATAAAACAACAACAAAATAAATTCTCCTCATTTCTATATAGCATTTTATACTTCTCAGATAATTTTCATACTCAGGCAATCAATAAATCTTTATGTGACTACTATGTGCCAGGTACTGAGTTAGGCTCTGGTTATATACAATGAAAGAGGAAAGATAGTCCCTGCTCTGAAGGAGCTCACAATTTAATGAGGTAAATAACATGCAAACAAATAGGGACAAAACAAGCTACATACAGGGTAAATGGGAAATAATTAACAAAAGAAGGCACCAGAATTATTAGAGATCGTACCAGGCTTCCTAAAGGAGGTGGGATTTTAACTGGGACTTGAAGGAAACCACATATATCATTTCAGCTCTGTAAGGGTAGTTAGGGCAGAAAATATTATATCCATTTCACAGATAAAGAACTTGAGGTACAGGGAGGTAATGTGATATGTTAAACAGTGAGTTAGCCACAACACAGACCCAGTCCAATGTTCTTTTCACTATAGTCAATCCAATAGTCTCAAAATCCTTTTTTTTTTTTAATCTATTAAAAGCTAAACAGTTTCAGTGACCCAGTGTCCAGAAACATCACTTGGAGAGCAGGCTATGTGCCTGCAACCCTATATATAGCACTACTAGCAAGACAGTAACTTCATTCAAATTGAATAAGAGTTAATTTGATCGTGGGGCATTTTCACTGCAGGGAATATTGAGGAACAGCACTTAAAAGAAAAATGCATTTACACAGAAGTCAGTGAGGGCAATTGTCTGCAAATGTGGATACATTTTCAGGACTACAGGTAAAAGATGATGAGATAAAACAAATGTGACAACATTCTACATCTGCTTGATTAAAGAAAAATTACTCAAGAGTTGCTACCAGTGGATTCCCCAAAGTAATTTTAGGAGAACATAGGGGCAATGATCATCAAAGATGGGCAAGCATGGTTAGGTAGCAATCTGGTACTACTGAAGGAAATATATTTTAAAACCCATTGAAACAAAGCCTAGTAAACATTGTGAGAAGCTATATGAAATCTAGCTTCAGCATATTCTTGAAAAGATAGCCTTTTACTTTGAAATACAGACATGTGTACACATACTCTTAAATAAGAATTACTGAATGGTTTTTCCATTCCTCTCCACCTATGCTTTTCCCAATATATAAAACTCTGCGAAACTTACATTATTCTAGAATTCATAAGAGGACAAGTTTTTCTCCTTTAAAATATTTTTGGTAAAGATCACTGCAAAGGTTTCATGAAACGCAGTCCACTTCAGCCTAGCAACCATTAATATATATTTTATAACATGCCTGTGCTGTTTTAGAATGTACAAGATTTGTTTCTTTTTTTTCTGG
Organism: Monodelphis domestica; assembly: GCF_027887165.1. Classification (NCBI taxonomy): domain Eukaryota; kingdom Metazoa; phylum Chordata; class Mammalia; order Didelphimorphia; family Didelphidae; genus Monodelphis; species Monodelphis domestica. The sequence continues at coordinate 322,583,959 of NC_077229.1, read as the reverse complement.
AAACCCAATGGTCATTTTAAGACTAAATGGCCACTTTGACAACCCTAACAATTCAGAGGGTTTATAGCAACTGTAAATCTATTAAACCACAATTTGCACATAATAAAATGAAACAGCAAGCAGTTAAATGAAAGCTCGATTCTAAGCTACAGAGCCTTTTCCAGGAAAAGTCATTGAGACTGCTTCTGCTACCGCTGCCGTCCTTTGAGAAATTCAATCATGCTGATTGAGGAAACCTGGAGAGAGTTGGCTGTTCCTTCCTCCAATTCATAATTGCCCTGTAGACCATTTAATCATCTGTAGATGAAACAAAGCTTGTGCTGTGGAGTACCGGAAGCAAAGGCATGCGCTTATCAAATGCTTCCTCCTCCGACATGCATAACCAGGCACCCATCTCTGGGTTTTGGAGCAGTCCTGCTGTCAAAGTGGGGAGCTGAACGCAGACTGCCTCTTCCTGTAGTCACTACGGTGGCCTTCCTGAATGCCTTCATTTTATTATAGTAAGCCATAGAGCAGCCAATTTTTCAGCCACCAGGCTCACAAGACAGACAAAAGTGTTTCAGCTGGCAAATGTATACGCACTAACAAGAGACTAGAGCACCCCCCCCCCAGTACTATTTAAAGAGAAAAAAAGATAATCTTTAAAATTAAACAAATAGAGTGATTTTTTAAAGTAACAAATTCCCTCAAAATGTCTCTCTTTGTGTGTGTGTGTGTGTGTGTATATAGCATAGCATATATGTACATAAAATAATAGCATTTATATAGCACTTCAATATTTGCAAAGCTTTTTACATGTTATTTCAATTGACATAGCTCTATATAGTCCTAAAAGTGACCTCTAAACCTTCACTCTCATATTATTCCCCTCATTTTCAGTTTCTAGCAAGTTTTAAGGCTCCCTGTTGGTGTCTGACCTCAGTCTAGCATACAAAAGATTTGGTCAGAAACCTCCGTGCCTACTTTCATTAAGTAAGAAAGAAAAGACAGCCTGGCAAATGGAGATACTGAGAACTGGAAAACCTGATCCATCATACTAATTGGCTGGGAATATTAGCCTTTTGTAGAGATTTGAAATCCATTTCCTCCTAACTATAGGCAGTATGCACTCTATGTAACCATGTGGAGAGGCTTTCCCAGCTCCAGCTCCTGCTTGGAAAAGTGGGTTTGAGAGAATATACTGTTTACCAAAGACTCCTTTAAAGAATGGCATCATTGTTCAGAGTGGATGGTTTGTGTTTTCTAGCACTGTAAGGTTTTTTTTTTAAGCCTTTTTTTTTTTTGGTCAGTGGGAATTTTTTTAAAGGAATTTTAATTCTCAAAAAAAAAAAAACACTTTTGTCTCTTGCGTGCCAATTAAGTTCAATTCATTGAATCAACAGTTTTCTGTTACCTGTTCCTTCAGGTAGAACAGTGTCTGATACCCCTGCCCTTTCCCATGGTTCTGTGCAGGGACCTTTGCTGCTTGAAAACAGTAGGGACACCTGTTTTCAGAGAAGGGGAGGCTAGCACCTGAAATCTTAGGAATGGGACTGCCATTGAAAAGGGGCGCTGGATAAGGCAGCCACTGTGATAGGCAGCGGAAATTTGATAATGAAAGGAGATGCCTAATAGATTAATCTGGTGTGATTTGCCAAAACACAGGGTTTTTTGGAAGATTATCCACACTAGCAATAGGAAGCCCTTTGTTGGGTGAAAGTCCTCACTTATCATTGTATTCTTTATCTCCATAAGAAACATAATGGCCTACTTGTTTACATGCACGGCAGATATATTCAGAACTGGGCTCTGGGACTGTGAACTCCCTTTCATTTGAAATGTTTCCAGCACTCAGGTTATTAGCTGAGGGGGAACAAGCAGTTGGACACATATAAAATTTAAATCGGCCTTGCTTAGATTGGCAAAAATGAATGTTATTTCATCCACTGGGAAAATGTTTTACTTCCTGCTCAAATACTTTTGGATGAAAATCACGAGCTCATTCGTAGCCTTCACAGATGTGTGTGTGTGTATGCATATATGTTTAAAATTTAAGTGCTATGTCTACAGGAATGAATCTGTTACTATATACTAGTTATTTTCTACTAGTCTTCATTATTTTATTTGTGTATGTCTATATATTTAAAACTTAAGTGCTATGTCTACAGGAATGTATTTGTTATTAAACACTAGTTATTTTCTACTAGTCTTCATTATTTTATTTACTTTTTTGGACTCAAGTTTACTCTGCTTATTATAAAATGTGAATTATGATTTCATGTGATTTTCATTGCATATGCAGCTGGAACAGAGTTCTTGCTCTATCTGGGACACAATTGCTTTAGATTCTAGAATTGATTTTCTTCTTTTATTTTTCATATCCTGGAGGACCAAACTATCAAAGCATTATGTTCCTAATATTGGAAAACATTAGCAAAGCATCCTCGCATCTGAATATAACTTGATTGAAGCCTCTTTTAAAGTAGTACCTGATCCACAGACCTCTAGGTCTTAGACTTTATTGGACTGACAATAGGAGATGATGACTAGCTGGTACCCTGTGCTTGTGGGAACACTGAAGGAATGCAATGTTTTCAAGAACTGATGCTTCTATCACCTTAACTTCCAGTAAGCAGGCAAGGAATCAGGAAAATGACGCACACTCTCTGCCACCCCCACTCCTCCCCAAGAGCTCCTGCCTGGCAGGGTTTTGGCTGTTAGCCTTCCTCTACCAAGTGTCATTACTTATCACTTATGAGCATGCGCACAAAGGAGGACTAGAAATTATGAAGGTAAAATGGGGATGGAAATCTGATAAACCCATCAAAAGAGTAAGGATCTCAAAAGAATTGTCTGTCTAGACCAGCTGACAGCTACAAACAAAAGTTAGTGGCTCATGCAACTGAAAATGGATACAATGCAATGAAAAATTACCACCAGGTAACACCTGGCACCATATGAAAAATGTCATTTTTCCTTCTTCAAACAGCTTTTAGAAGTCAGAGCTGGGGGCAGGGAGGCTCTTTGGAAATCTATTCCTTACATTTATCGTTTTGTTTCATATTTTACAGTTTGCTTGAGGCACATATGGCTTTTTGGCCAGTCTCTTCCAGTCTTCCAGTCACCCCAAACAACATCTAGCCCCACACTGGCAATTCTAGACCTCTAGAAGTAATGTTTCACTTGGGGGCAGAATCACCACAGCATACTTAAATGTTATTACTGAGTATTCTAACTTGGAACAATGATTCTAAAATGCTTTCATACAAGCTTTTTGTATTTTATCTAAGCAGTATCCTGATTTAAATTATTAAAATATTTGCCAGAGTAGAGGTCGTTAAGCATTCTGGCCCAGCCAACATTGGCTTTTGTTATCCCACTCCACCAAAAATAAAATGAGTACATTTGCAATTAGAGTAAGTTTGGTCTGTCTAAGAGCAGAACTGTCAATCATTCTACTATCACAAATGCAGGAGCATGTATTTTCAATCAGTTTATTTTTTTAAGGAACACACCACACTGGTTTATGTTTCTCAATGGAAATGTATGGCTGCGTGAACAGACCTAAAAGCCATGGTATTTCCTTTTCATAGATGTTAAAACACCATGAATAAGCAGGATTCCTCACCATCAAGCACCTTCATGGTTAATTAAATCTCCGCACATATGCTCATAGAAGACTTTGTGTCTCTATGGTGTAGTAACTTAGTCCCAGGGATAAACACAGTAATAAAATTTGCTTCTTAGGCTTGGAATGTTTTCACTAGGTGCTGACTACTTCAAATAACTTTTTTTCTTCTTTTACAATTATTTTATTTCCATGGATAAAAGCATCTACTTCCCCTTAACATCTCAAAATTCCATAGTCATTGGACAAGGAAAATAAATTAATATACAAAGTCACAAGAAGTTCTTGTACATTCATAGAAAACTTTGCTACATGTGCTGCCTAAACAAATGTATCTCCATCTTATAATTGCCATTTGTTTCCTCTTCTGGTTTTAGAAATAGAGACAAGTCATGCAAAGTTGGATTTTTATTTCCCAAATGTCCAAGTAATTCTGCTTCATTGAGTATTTTGTTTCTATTTGACAAATCAATAAAGTGCTTAGATTTTTTTCAACTGTTACCATTTTTAAACCGGTTTTCTGACCAATGAATCATAAGTTGGTCTGCCTACCAAGGGAGCCACTAGCTCTAGAGATGGGAGTAGATATAAGAGAACACACACACACACACACACACACACACATAAAAACAAACACTAAAGAGAAGTATTCTTATCTAAAAAAAAAATTCTGGCCAATTGAATTTATTTTAATTTTCCCTTGGGGTTGGGGGACTGCTATTTGAATTTATCTGAGTTGGAATGCAGATTCAGAAAAAAAAGAGAATTGAGGTACAATATTATATGCTTTAAGTAAGGTCTAAATATCTAGTCCAATTAATGAAGAAAAACTTTAAGGATGGTGAGCACAAAGAGTAGCAGACTAGAACCACTGTTGCAAGTCATAATATTTAAAAATAAAATTACAGCAGAAAGACTCTGAGAAGCCTTTTTCTATACAAATAAACTTATGAATTAAAGAAAATGTAATAGAAAATATTTCATTTTTCTAAATATAATGTTGTTTTAAGTAGATCTATATTTGTCCAAAATAAATAGAAATGGGGATCTTGAAACAAAACAATTGCTATGGGGCAGGACCTTCTCAACCTCTCCAAGCCTACTTCTTCATACTTCTAATTTAAATTAAAAATTTTAAGCATTCGTATAAAATAAGTCAATTAAAAACTTTCAAAAGCCAAAGATCATTTTTGAAATATTTTGTCTTAATATTCCAGTTCTGGCTCCTTTTAGCTCCCTGACCATGGAAGAGTTACTGAGAAGCCACTCACTGTGGTGTCCTACTCAGCCTCAGTTTTCTTATCCCTAAATAGGGGTAATTGTGTTTCCACTAGCTGCCTAATGGGTTTATTGTTCCTGAAGTGCTTTACAAACCCTAATACATCAAGGTTCAGTGATTTGATGGGTGAAGGTACTCCCTCCACTGATCCAGATGGCAACCCTTTTATGTGTTAGTAGACATTCTTCCTTAAATTGCTGCATCTGAAAAAGATTAATCATGTAGTGTGCTCTGAAGAGTAGCCTTTCTGAATTTAGCTAACCTGGGCCTCAGATTACAGGCATACATCTCTTCAACCAATTCATATTCAAAAATACTGCTACAGCTTGGCAGGACATGCCAGAGTTCATATTCTAGCCTTATAGTATCTTGTGGCATTGTTATACTAAAACTAGGCATTGGAGGATAAATATATGTGATCTTGGAAGAAAAATGTAATTGTCACTTATCATCATCATTATATCATTTTCTGCTTATCTTAAGATTTTCTTGAATTATTCCTCTCTGATATTTTGATGAAGTAAAGTATCATCCCCACATTAATGTATATATACACGTATATGTATTTTTTCAAAAAGCACTATAGCATAGCAAATAGAAAACTGTCCTGTAAGTCAAGGAACTCTAGATTCAAGTCTAATTTCTTAGACAGATTTGCTGCATGAATTTGTATGTCTCTTAACCTAGATCCACAAGTACCTCTCTAAAATGATAAGATGCTAAACTATTGTTGATCTGCATTGGTAAAATATTTCATATACAAGAGGTGTCAAAGACACAGCTAAAAGTATCTTTTAAAAAATCAGATATAAATGTAATTGAGAACTAATTAACAAAATAGATTAAAAAAATCCAATAAAACACAGATAACGTTAATTTTTTTAACCCTTACCTTCTGTCTTAGAATCAATACTGTGTATTGGTTCCAAGGCAGAAGAGTGAGTGGTAAGGGCTAGGCAATGGGGGTTCATTAAGTGACTTTCCCAGGGTCACACAGCTAGAAAGTGTCTGAGGCTAGATTTTAACCTAGGCCCTCAAGTCTCTAGGCCTGCCTCTCAATCCACTGAGCTACCCAGCTGCCCCCCCAAATGTTATATTTTAAAACTAAGTAAATATGCAGCCCATATGGATCCTTATATATGTTTCTTTTTGAGTTCAACACCACTTCCCTAAAGAACATCCCTGTTGTTCAGTCTTTTCAGTCATGTCTTCATGACACTGTTTGGGGTTTTCTTTGAAAAGATAGTGAAGTAGTTTGCCATTTCCTTCTCCAGCTCATTTTACAGATGATGAAACTGAGGCAAACAGAGTCAAGTGACTTGCTCAGAATCACATGTCTATTAAGCCAAATTTGAACTCAGGGAGATTAGCCTTCCTGACTATAAGTCTGGCATATGTGTATATCCATATATATTATCTTTCCTTAAAAATTACAGATACAAATAAGGAGAAAAACAAGATTTTTTATTAAATTTGAAAACATGTAAAAAATACTATGGACTAAGGCCTAGAGCTTGAAGAAAAGGGCTATCAGAATGTTCTTCAATAAGTCATGAAGAGACAAAGAGGTTAATCTTCTGTGTTTTAGGGAACATGGGCACTAGAGAATAAAAACAGAGCATACATCTTCCTTCAAAGGGCAGAAGGACCTTCCCACATTGCAGAAAAGCACTAACGCAGAGAAACTCTCAACTGGAGCCAATAGCCTTCAGGCACCAACTGGCTCCAGTAGTTCCACGTGATATTTGGGAGTAGGGACACAAATAAGAAATAGTCCCTCGTTGAGCAGCACAGCTGTGCATAAAAGAGAATGCTTTTTGGCAGCATAGTCTCTATTCTGTAACATGTAGAACTGGAGAGATAAGTGCATTGTTTTTGAAGACATCTTTGATTCTTCTTTCTCATTTGTGTCTCAAGTCCATTTGATTACCCCACTATGAAAACTTTTTTCTGTAATGTTTTCTCCTACTCATTGGGTACTTATTCTCCATTCAACTACTAAATTGATTTTCCTAAAGTGAAGTTCCAATCAGGTCACTTCCCTACTCAATAAACTAAGAAGCTGCAGTGGTTCCCTATGACCTCCAGGAGCAAATTTTGTTGTTGGTTGTTTTCAATCATGGGATTTCCATGACAAAGATCCTGGAGTGGTTTGCCATTTCCTTCTCCAGCTCATTTTACAGATGAGAAAACTGAGGCAAGCAGGGTTAAGAGACTTACTCAGGGTCACATAGCTAATAAATGTCTGAGGTTGTATTTGAACCATGATTCCTGATTCTAAGCCCAGTGTTCTATCTACGACTCAACCAAATTGTCCTAAGCCCCAAAGCAAATATATTATTTGACATTCAAAGTTCAGCTTTCCAGTCTTCTTACACCTTACTCCCTACCACATACTTTTTTGGTCCAGTAACATTGGCCTCCTGACTGTTCCACAAATAAGACACTCTTGACTCTGGGTATTTTCTCTGGCTCATCCTGTCGAACTTCACCTACTGACCTCCCTGACTTCCATTAAGCCCCGATTAAAATCCCACCTTCTACAAGAAACTTCCTCCAATTCCACTTAATTCTAGTACCTGCCCTCTTTTATTTTTTTCTATTTACATAATTCATTTTTGTATATATTTGTTTGCATGTTGTCTCCCTCATTAGATTGTAAACTCCTTGAGGGCAGAGACTATCTTTAACCTTCTCTTTGTATCTGCAGCACTTAGTAGAGGACCTGGCACAGAGCAGGTATTTAATAAATGCTTATTGATTCATTGAATGATATTTATCTATTGCCTTACATTGCTTATCAACTTTCCACATATGCATATATATATATATATATATACATAGAGATAAAAGTAGATGATCTAGAGATGCAAATTAGATACAGATATCAATATCATTATCTTGTCCAAGACAATACATAAACCCAGGCCTCCCTGGCTCCTGGATCAAGTTTCTACCCACTATTTGACATTATTGAAACTCTAGAAATCCTGGCTATGTGACCTGGAGAAGTCACTTACTTTCTCAGTACTCTATGTAACTCTCTAGAGCTATAAGATGCAAAATAAATAAATGAGTAAAAGGCCTGCATTAATAGAGGAAGTTTATTTTGGAATTTTCTGTTTCAGTGAAATCCCAGTTCTAGTCTTTATGTCTACGGGTTATCTCCTCAACAAGAGCATAAGATCTTTGAGGACAAGGGACTCAAAATTCTCTATAGTCACAAAGCTACCTACAACAATACCCTGAGCAATAGTAAGTACACAATAAGTATTGGATGATCAATTAATGAGGGGCAGTTATGAAGTCTTCTTTCTCTGTAAAAATCTGGAATGTGGGAAATCTACTTATAGAGAAGCAGGGTCATTTTGGAGGCAGTCTGATAAGGTAGGAAGACCATGTATGTCACTTGGAATCAGAAGACCTGGCTTTAAAACTCAGCTCTGCAGCTTACAAACCCTGTATGTCAGGGAACAAGTCATTTCTCTTTCTGTCCTCAATTTACCTATAATATGAAGGCATTAGACTAGATCAAGAATCAGAGAGTGAAAGTTGGAAGAGATTTTGGAAGCTATCTACCATAACTCATTCATTTTATAAATAAGGGAACCAAGGTTCCCAGTGATTTACTTATGGTCAAACAGCAAGTGTCCGAATTTAGGATATGAACTTGGATCTTATTTCCAATTCCTGCACTCTGTTCTGCCACAGAGATAACCTTAGAGGTCCCTTCCAGCTCTAAAGCATGACATAAAAATAGACTACAGTATTTCAAAAGATGAGTGATTTCATCAGGATGCAAATGGCAACTCTTTCACAATTCAATAATGTAAACTGCTGTGGCCAAAAAAATCTCTTTACTCAGTGACCAAAGTTTTAGTAGTGATTCACCTGAGCTTTGTTAGGCTGGTCCCTGAGAAACAGAAACATATTTGTCATCTACTCATTTTTTTTTCCATTTTGGTGTTTCTGGGGCTCATGCTCTACTGGGAATACCTTCAAAGAGCACAGAGTAACCTCTTCATCATGATGAAAAATTAAAATAGGGCTTTACTGTAGCACACTAAAGTATTTGGGCAAAAAGTCAATAATAAAGATAGTCAATTTGATATTCTGTCGTTGTATGCATTTTCTTTATGCTATTATTTCTTTTTAAAATTTTTTAACGAATTTATCTGTGTGTTGGCTACATCAAAATTCCCACGTATTTCCCTTCCTCCCCTGTCTAAACCAGAGAAAACATCACTTGACAAAAACAAGATGCATATATAAACTGTGTCTTTTATTTTTCTGTTTATGAATTCTTTCTCTGGAGGTGGACATTCATAGTTACTCTTCAAACATTAGTTTTGTAGCTCTTTATAATGTTCTCTTGGTTCTACTTATTTAACTTTTCATAATTTCATATAGGTCTTTCCATATGTTTTTTAAGACCAACCTGATCATCATTTCTTCCACTGTTGTAGAATTCTATCACAATAACATGCCACAACTTGATTAGTCATTCCCCAACTGATGGGTGTCCCCTTAATTTCTAGTTCTTTGCCAACATAAAGAGAATTGCTATAAATATTTTGGAACTTATAGTTTCTTTTCCTTTTTCTCTGATCTCTTTAGGAAATAAAGCTAATAGTGGTATTGCTGGGTCAAAAGAACATACAGTTTTATAACTTTTAGGACATAATTCTAGATTGATCTTCATTGATCCTTTTACCATTTTAGCCAATCTGATAGGTCTGAATATACTATGGTTTCTAAACATCTAGATGAAGATATTATATATACTAGGTGAGATGTTTCATTGTCTATTATATGTTATAGGGTATTATATTTTTAAAAGCTTAGCAAAGTTCTTTGGCCCATAGAAAGCACTATATCGATTTGATGATAATGATCATAGTAAAGTATTGCACTGAAGATTCCAGGTCTCTAGTCTCAAGTCAATAAATTAGGAAATCCTAATTTCCACAAGTATCATACTACACACACACACACACACACACACACACACACACACACACACACACATTGAAGGTTCAATTAAAGCAAATGAGTAAATCTTTTATCAGATATTATGCAAGATCTCTGACTATCTTGATTTTCGGACCATGGAGAATGACTGTGTATAAATAGAAATAGGCTGTTGTACCTTCTATTCAAATTTTTCTCTTTAACTAAGACACATGATCCCCTAAAACATAATAGTCTACTTCATTCAGTCATTTCAGTCATGTCTGACTCTTCATGACCACATTTGAGGTTTTCTTGACAAAGATAATGGAATGGTTTGCCATTTCCTTCATCTCATTTTATAGATGAAGAAACTAAGGCAAACACAGTGAAGTGATTTGCCCAGAGTTAAACAGCTAATTTCTGAGGCCAGATTCAACTTAGAAAGATGAGTCTTCCTGAGTCTAGGCTTGGTTCTCTAACCACTGCACCACTTAGCTACCTTAATATTCTAAACAGCGAAGAAAAAGGACAGTTCTAATGTATTTCAATGTATAAGATGTCATTGCTTATTGTTATGACACTAAGGTAGGAATAGTGTATAATGCTTGAAATATAGTATTTAATAAATGCTTGTTTTATGGAATAGGGTAATTTGGGAAAGAAGAATCCTAGAGATACTTGATTCTTATCCTAAGAGAGTCTGGAATTCAAAAGATTATATGGTAGTGGCCAACTGTGAGAAGGCAAAATCAATTGGGGGTAAATTGACGAGAGCAGAGATTGCTAAATGGAGGCCCTTATTGACTATTTATGTGATAGCATCCTAGATTGAGACTATAAGAGACCTTAGAAGTTCTCATATCCAAACTCCTGATTGTATATATATATATATATATATATATATGAGGAATCTGAAATCAAGAAAGGGTACAAAAGTTACCCAAACACACTCAAGTAATAAATCACAGAGTAAGGATTTGAGTTCAAATTGTCTGTATTTCCAACTTCATCTTTTTTTTCCACTATACCTCACTTTCTGGTAGTGGTGTTGAGTAAAAAGTCAAGAAATGGGTCAATGTGTCTAAGATCAGATTTTAGGATAGGTACAATAGATGACTATCTACAAAGTATGATTTAAGGTAAAGGTTCTTAATCTTTTTTTCATGCCATGGATATCTTTGGTAATTTGATCAAGTTTATATGCCTCTTCTCAGAATAATACTTTAAATTCATAAAAGAAAATGTAGAGAATAATAAATAAAACCAATTATATTTTAGTAAAAATGATTTTTCCCCCATCCAAGTTTACAGATTCTGAAGTTTCTGGTTTAAGGGAAGCTATAAAATCCCAATTGTGCAAAATTCTATCTTTTTATGTTTCAGTTATACTTCTATTTTCCCTAAATTCCTGGCATATATACCACTCCTTCAGGTTGTGAGATCTGAAAATCATTTTCTTTTACCCTGTTCTGATTACATATTTTCATGATCAGTTCATTAGAAAAATTATAAATTGGGCATTTTGAAAGACAGAAAGACAAAGAGGATGTGATATAAATTACTCAAATTTGAGCAGGCAATGAATTATGACACTCCCATAATGGGTATTTTAAAAAGAGTTCCCCCAAAAGATGCTTGAGGCACTTAAAGGGGAGAGAAGGATTTAAGATGAATCCCCAGTGCTTTATAGATCTTAGAAAGGATATGTTGTTCCCACTTTGACTTCACAAATCAAATTGTAATACTTAAATTATTTGTGAGTTTTTAAAAAGTAGGATTACTTTAAGACTTATCCTGAAGGTAGAATGATGCAGGGAGGTCCTTTCAAAATATTTTATTTGTACCTCTGTTATCTAAGTGAATACCATTCTCCTTAGTATATTTGGGTATCCTAGGGAAGCTAAGTGACATAATATATAGAAGGTGGAACCAGAAGTCTGGAAAATATGAGTTCAAATCCAGTCTCTGACACTCACTAGTTATGTGACTCTGGGCATATAACTTAACTTCTTTGTGCCTCAGTTTCCTTACACATAAAATGGGAATAATAATAGCACCTATTTCCCAGGGGTGTTGTGAGGACCAAATGAGATAGTATATGAAATGTGCTTTGAAATCATCAAAGTACTAAATAAATGTTATTATATCATTTCCTCTTTGATTACCATGCCAAAATTTGGGTCACTAACTAGTTTCACTCAACAAGAATTTATACCTTGGGACAGAACACAATTCATTTGGCTTTTGGGCACCTCAATTCTTCAACTATTAATGAGGTGATTAGAATAAATCTCCATTAAGACATTCAGCAGTTTTGAAAATATGATCCTGTGATTCTTTTCAAGTGCCTACTGTGTGTAAGGGAATTAAGTGTAATCATCCTAACAGATAAAATCTAAAGGAACTGAGGACAGCTAGGTAATTCAATGGATAGAATACAAAGCCTGGAGTCAGGAAGACTCATCTTCCTCAGTTCAAAACTGGTCTTAGGCATTTATTTGTTGTGTAAACCTGGGCAAATCATTTAATCTTATTTGCCTCAGTTTCTTCAGCTATAAAATGATCTGGAGAAGGAAATGGCAAACTACTCCAGTATCTTTGCCAAGAAAACATGAAATGGGGTCACAAAGAGTTGAACATGACTGGAAAATGACTAAACAATTGAAAAGAAACTGAATTGAAAGAAGGGGGTGGTTGACTTCCTTGTAGCCCTACCAGGACCTAATGATGATATGCCTGAACTCATCAAACATGTCTTCAAGATCTTACTCAGAAACCTGTCTTAGAAGCTAAAAAGAGTAGAATCTGTAAGCAGTCCCAGATCTTCTAGCCTTGGAGCAGTTTGGACAGCTCCATTGTTTGTAGGCTTTTCGCTTCCTCTGGAGCCTGATGCTGTGTTGACGCCAGCATCTGTCTGCTAGCCTCCCAAAGGATTTGCTGGATTTCTGGATGTGGTTTTCAATTTCCTTGTGTGTTCGTGCAATTGAGAAATTTTTCCATGCCTTTTATTATTTTTATTATTGTTGTTGTTATTACACAATATATGGTGGGGGGAGGGAATGGGTTGGCCAGGCCAAACTCTCCAGTCCTCTGTGGAAAAGGACAGTGAACCCACAAGCTGACTAACATTTTTTTAAATAACCAAGATAAGCAGAATCAGAAATTTGTTGGGGGTTTTTTTAATCAGTTCTAAGTCATAATCCTGATAAATTGTCAGTAATTTGATGAATAAATCTCAGCAATTCCATTCACTATCACTATGTTTTGTCAACAGCCCAAGTTATAATTCTTTTAAACAACTTAATATAGAAATCAAAGTCAACCTAGAAAGATAGAGTGCCATGAAGATATAAAACCAATATGCTGCCCCTATGCCCACATTTTTGGGGGATCACAACCTATGAAAGTTCTATTCTCTTGAGAGGTTATGATACAGATGTAACCCTAGCCCAGAGCATCACAGCTCTGGAAGAGACAACTGAATGCAAAGGACTTCAAGAAGGGTGCCAACAAATAACTCATTTGCTATGTGAGGATCAAGCTAGCTAGGTGGAGAGAGGCTTCTGATGTAAAGGCTGAATATTAGAATAATTCTTTGACTGTTGCCATCTATTCTAATAATTGGCAAAACATAAGAGAAAGAGTGATTCCATTGCCTTGACCCCTGTTCTTTAATCACTGGCTTTTATTACAAGTAACACAAAAAAGGATCAATGTAGAGATGGTCCTGGATCGGTACTATAACTATGTTGACACTATGGTAAGAGGCAAAAAAATGTGCTCTCAAATTAACTTTTTTACAGATAAGTTATGAATGAAAGTACCATCTGATGGTAAGAAGAAGAGACACAGATACTCTGGGATGTTCCAAGTCCACTGCCAGGGTGAGGAATAGTTCAAAAGAAAATTTACTTTGGATGAGGAAGTATGCTATTTAATAATTTCCTATTTTTTGTCTAATCAAATGTTAAGTCCAGTTGTTTTAACATTGCTGAAGGACTTCAAGTGGTCTCAGCACCCTCCGAATTTCAGTGTCCTGTGGCAAAGCTCTAATCACTCTACCCTAATTTTAATTCTGTCCACTATTTAAAGTTGAAATCTAGAGGACAGAATTGTCTGTCTAAACTATTCCATTCTGCCTAACATAAAGTCCAATCTCAAGGCACTCCCATCCTTCTTCCCCAAGATGGCTAAAAGCATACAGCCTTGGTCTAGAGCCCCAACTGGTCCTCAGATAACAGTCAGGTTGTTGGTGTGCTGCTAATGGTAACAACACCTTGAAGAATGAATAGTGTATGAAGTTAGCAGTTAAAGACTCAAGAGAGTAGTAACTCTCTTCAAAAACAAAAATGATTAATTTCTAATGAGATGCAAATAGGCTGAGTTTCTAGGGGTTAGTTGTTGCTACTCCTTTATGACCCCAACATAGGTAAAAAATACCAAAGTTCCATACCAGTCACTTGATCAATACATCAGACTAATGATCCAGATAGCATGACCCTGGTTCAAGAGATTGCAAGAAAGATAGTGGAGACTACATACCATGAAAGCACTTTAATCTATATAACTGCAACTTCCATGTCTACAGACATCCTAAAAAATGTCCAATCATAAGTCTCCAGGAATTCTATAGGACTTTCCAAAAGTATAGAGTAGGATGCAGTTAGTTGGGAGGAGGGGAGGAGAGGATAGTGGAACCAAGATGTGGAGAAGGAAGAAGGACCCTCTTGATCTCTCCCAAATTATAATCCAGATGTCTTCAATATAATACTTCAAAATGAATTCAGGAGCAGGTTGAAACAATTTTTCAGCCCAGAAGTATAGGGTGGGAGTGCAAAAATTGGACAAAGGGTTAAGAAATGTGTTTTAATTCTAATAGAACTTCCTTATAGTTTCAATAGTTTATGTAGATAATAATAAATACTAAGCCTTATTCTCTCACCCAAGATCCAGTCCTGCATCATGTACTGGACATTTTAAACTGAATAAAGCAACCTGAAACTTTCAGAATTTGGTAGATGACTGAACTCAAATGTTAACAGCTTAATGTCAGTGGAGCAGGAAATTTTCAGTGCAGTTCTTCAAGGAACCTGTATCTGGCTCCATGCTGTTTAACAGTTATCTTAATTATCTGGATAAAGGTACAGATGAAATGCTTATCAAATTTTCAGATTACACAAAACCAGGTGCTTTATTAGCACATCACCATGCATCATGACAAAGGCATGATCCAAAAGGATCCTCACAAGCTAGAGGATTGGGTTTAATCTAATAAGAATCCATTAGGGGAAGCACCTAAGTGGTTCAGTAGATTGAGAGCCAGGCTTAGAAACAGGAGGTTATGGGTTCAAATTTGACCTCAGATGCTTCCTAGCTGTATGACTCTGGGCAGGTCACTTGAGCCCCATTGCCTAGCCCTCACTGTTCTTCTGTGTTGGAGCCAATACAAAAGATTAATTCTAAAATGGAATGGGAGGGATTAAGAAAAAAAAAGATTCTATTAGCATAAATGTAAAATCTTGCATGTGGAAACAGTTAACTCCACAAAGGTAGAGAAATGAATAGATATCAGTTTTGGTTTTGGTTTTTCTGACAAAGATCTGGAGAGTTTAGCAGATTCTATGCCCAATTCGAGTCAACAGTATGATGTAGTGGCTAACAAAATAATAGTTAAAGCAATCTTAGACTGCATTAGAAGGGCCATAATTTACAGGAAAAGCAAGTTCATAATCTAACTGTATTCAGCCCTTGTTAGACCTCATATGGAGTATTATATTCTTTTCTGGACACTACAGTTTAAGGACACTGACAAGCTAAAAAGTGTTCAAGGAATGGCAAGACAATGAAGGGCTTTTAGGTCATGACATATGAGGATCAATTGAAGGGAAAGAATATGTTTATCCTAGAGAAAAGAAGGCTTGGGTGGGCTATGATGGGTACAACATGATAGCTGTGTATTTGAAGGATTGCCAAGTAGAAAAAAATTAGAACTTTTTCTCTTTGAACCTACAGAGCAGAACCAGGAGTGATGAGTAGAAGCTTCAAAGAGGCAAGCTGGGGCTTGACATGAAGAAAAATTTCCTGAAAAAATCATGCTGATGAATGGTTTGCCTGGAGAGATGGCATATTTCCCTTCCTTGGAGGTTTTCAAACTGCAGCTCATAAAAAACTTGTAGAGTTGTTAAAATGAGAATTTCTATTGTATGGATTGAATTAGATGGATGGTGAGGTCTCTTCAACCTCTCAAATTCTATGATTCTATAAAAGCCTCTCAAACTCAACAGGCCCAAAGCTGAACTCCGTTAAGTTCATCCAAGTCTCCTACCCTCTTCTGAATTTCTCTCTTAATGTTAAGGGCTTCACCATCCTCCCAGGCACCAAAATATACAATCTTCTTGTCATACTCAATTCATGGATCTCTTCAATTCTACCCAACTAACCAATCCATTATCAATTCCTTCCACTTTTACCTTTTCAACATTTCTCATAAAATAAGAGCAGTTAGGTGGCACAATGGGGAAAGAATTGGTCCTGAAGTCAGGAAAATGAGTCTTCCTGAATTCAAATCCATCTTTGGACATATGATAGCTGTGTGACCCTGGGCAAGTCACTTATCTCTGTTTGCCTCAGTTCCTGATCCATAAAAAGAGCTGGAAAAGGAAATGGAAAACCACTCCAATATCTTTGCCAGGAAAACTCTAAATGGAATTGAGAAGAGCTGGACACAAATGAAACAACTCAACAACAAAAATAGATTATAATAGCATTCTGATTGGTCTAATTGTCTCACCTCTCTTCCCATTTCAGTCTATCTTCCATACCCAAAGTGATTTTTCCTAAAATATAGGTCTGATCATATTATTCCCCTAACACAAATAAACTTCCTGTTATCAGATAGCTTGACAGCTCAGTATATGGAGTGTTGGATCTGAAGTCAAGAAGATGAGCTCAAATCCTGCCTCAAACAGTCATATGTCTCTGGACAATTCATTTAATCTCTGTCTACCTCAATTTCCTCATCTGTAAAAATGGGACAATAATAGCACCTATATTTCAGAGTTATTGTGAGAGCATAATAAAACATTTGTAAAGAATTTATAGGGGGCAGCTGGGTAGCTCAGTGGTTTGAGAGCCAGGCCTAGAGATGGGAGGTCCTAGGTTCAAATCTGGCCTCAGACACTTCCTAGCTGTGGGCAAGTGGGCAAGTGGGCAAGTCACTTAACCCCTATTGCTTAGCCCTTACCACTCTTCTGCCTTGGAGCCAATAGTATTGACTCCAAGACAGAAGGTAAGGATTAAAAAAAAGAAATTTACATACCTTAAGTTCTATTAACTTTTATGATGGCTATTGTTATTGGTATTATTATTTTCAGGACAAAATATAAAATCCTTTGGCATTTAAAGCTCTTTTCAACTGCGTCCTTTCCTACCATTCCAGTCTTTTTATTTTTAGTTCCCTCCCATATACAACTGAGCTATACTGAAACTACTTGTTTTTTTTCTCCAAAAAAAAAAAAGAAATAAAAAGAAAAAAGGCATGCCTACAATCCTCCCTGCCTTCACATTTATTTTTTAGAGCCCTGACTTCTTTCAAAACTCAGCTCAGATAACCATCTTAGACTTCCAAATCATTAGGTCTTTCTCCTCTAATGTTCAATTTTATTTATTCTGTATGTGCTCTCTATTTATTTACATGTTATTTCTTCCATTGAAATGTAAACTTTTTGAAGGAAGGGACTATGTTTGTCTGAACAACTATGCTTAGTGACTAATACCTAGCAAGCACTTAATAAACCCTTGTTAATTGTCTGACTTATTGATGGTGATCATTCAAAACAACTTCTTATAGTATGTTAAATGAAATTATTCTTATTTGTCTTTGGAGAGACCAGTTGGCATAGTGGATAGAGTGCAACACTAGGAATGAAGATCTAAGTTGAAATTCTACCTCAGTCTCATAAGCTGTGTGACTCTGGACAAATCACTTCATCCCTCCGAGTTTCAGTGCTTTGGTTAGTAAAATGTGTATAACAGTAACGCCTACTTCATTTGGTTGTGGTGAGGACCATTTTTGATGATACATGTAAAATGCCTTTCAGACCTTAACTGGCTATATAAATATTAGCTATTATTTGTCAAGATTGCTAGCTCATGAGTTCATGATGCTATTTTATATGTTTCTCTTTACGGCAAAGATTTTAAAGTTTTGTTAGTCCTATTATCCCGAATTCAAAGAGTTATATACTTTGAAGTTTTGATACTTTGATGGATCTAAAAATTATTTCCATATCATTTGTTCCAATCACTCAGATCATCACTTTTATATGCCATGTTGCTCTATATTATTCTAATCTATGCCCTTCCATAAAGACTCCATCTAAAGCACTTAGGGTCTTCATCTCTTTCTTTTTGTATGTCAAGAGTACCAGTGTAACACTTAGTTTGTCTTTCTTTTTACTCTAATTCACGATACCTAATAGACTCACTTCCTTTTGCAATAGTACATGTCCATTAGTTATTTTACATCATCTCTCTCAAACGATTCATCACTGGTAATATCCAACAGATGACTTATGCAAAGGATCATTCCATGCATGATTCCATTTCAGTTCATTGTAATTGTGATTTTGGGCATTATAGTGTTTCATAATTTGAAATTACGAAACATCACTGGGCTAATATTGATATTAATAAATGGAATTTTGTAACAAAATTTTTTTGAGATCACTGAGAATAGTGATCCAGTCCAATCTCCCCCTCTGATGATCTTCAGGTACCTATGTTGATAGATTATCTTAACATTGAACTACTGTAACTGCATGTCGATCTAGCCAACTATTTACACAAAGTGAAATTTTATACATGGAATAAAAGTCTCTACATATTGTCCCCTAAACTATAATGTTTAGATTAAAGTCACATAAAAATGTTTTAATTCATATTTTAATTCAATTATTTTTTAATCTGAGTTTTTCTCACTGATTTCTTCTACCAAATATTTTCAAATTTTTAATTAGATATATAATTAGAAGGGGATTTGTCTTCTAATTATTTTTATTCATATAATAAAAACAAATTTCTGATACAGCTGCCATTTTTACAAGGCCTATCATAAAGATGTGACCCTTTGTTCCTGAAGACTATGCCAGCATAACATAACATGTCACAAGAAGGGGAAAGGATCTATTTGTACAAAAATATTTATAGCTGCTCTATTTGTGGTGGCAAAGAATTAGAAATTAAAGAGATGACTATCAGGAATGACTGAATGAATTGTGGTATATAATGGTGATGGAATACTATTGTGCTGTGAGGAATGATAAACAAGATGATTTCAGAAAGAGCTAGAAAGACCTTCATGGACTGATGCACAGTGAAATAAGCAGAAATGATCAACTGTGGTAGACTTAGCTATTATTGGCAATTTAATGATACAGAACAATCCTGAGACATATGATAAAGAATGCTATCCATCTCCAAGAAAGAACTGTTAGAGTCAGAATGCCGATGAAAGCATACTATTTTTCAGTTGTTTGGAATCATATTTTGGAGTTTCAGTTTTATAAGATTACTCACAAGAATGAACAATATGGAAATATGTTTTGCATGATAATACACATATAATCCAGATCAAATTGCCTGCCAGCACTGGGAAGGGAAAGGGAAGAGAAGGAGAGGAAATAGTTCAATCATATAACAAGAAAACATGTGAAATTTTGTTATTATGTGTAATTGGTAAAACAAATAAAAATACAAAAACATAACATATAGCAAGTTGATAGAATTTGCAGAAGAGTCAAGAACAGGAAAACTGAGGACAAGGCTAGCTAACTGCTTCAGAGTTCATCATTAGAAAGTTCACAAAATTTAGAGTTGGAAGGATCTGTAGCAATCATTGAATTGAATTACCTCATTTTACAGATAACAGAACAAATGCTTACACTTAGCTTTGTGATTGCAAGAAAAGGGTAATCAACTTTTGGGTTTTACCAAAGTGATCTGTCATTTTCTACAGAACAGTGGAATATCTCCTGGTCACACCCTTCCTTCCCACATCAGGAAAGGATTGAAGTTAGATGCCAATAGCAACATGCTTCTAAGTCAGGGAGGCAGAACTGAAGGGCTGCATAGAAAGAACTCTAGGTTTTTTGACTAAATTCAAATCCCATCTCTGACACTGGTTATGCAACCAGAGACAAGATGATCACCCCCTCTGAATCTTTCTCCTCATCTGTAAAATGGAATAGTAATACCCTCACAGGGTAATTGTGAGAATTATTTTAGATAAATCCTTCTAAAAGTCATTTGTAAACTCCATGGTATTACATAAATATAAGGAGAAAAAGCAGGTTGACTGACTATGAATTTAGTTTTCTTTCCACTGCACCATCTCTTTTAGTTATAGACAATAATTTATTTATTATTATTTTATTTATTTTTATGTTATTATTATTTATTAATGTTAGAAGGAATCACAATCTATAGTAATGTGGGGGAGGAAGATTCATATTGATGAGATAACTGAACTTTTAGAAGTATTACAGTAAGGAAAAACAGCAATTTTCTTCATAACTTCCTTAAATCATCATGTGATGAATGTGGATGAGAATTATACAGACGCAAATAGATAACTGAAAAATAATTGAATGACTTCTTTGGTACTATCAAGTTGATATTTTGACATTAAATTAACACTGCCATAATCATTTGAATAGCACTTCTTGGGAAGTTGTACAATGCTAAAATGTTCATTTTTCCCAATTTTGATAATAGGTAGTTGACCACTTTGCCCACAGAGATCTCTCGCTCTGCAAGTGGAGAACTTAAGCAAACTTGGCTTTTTCTTCAGAAAAACAAAACAAAACAAAAACACCTGGAACTTCCTATGATGTGTGCTTGCTAGAGCTCAGAAACTAAGAACCTTCTCAAAACACAGACCAAAAGCATCTGGAATGTGTCACTGCCAAAGAATTAGAACCAGAAGCTAAGTCCCAACTAGAGAGAATAATGAATCCCCATGAAGTGGTAGCATGTGTTCAAATTCACACTATTCAAAGTTATGATTATGTAAAAATATGGTAATTGGTTCCTGCCAAATGGGAATATGCAGCATAAATTCAAATAATACAACCATTTCAGAGGATTCAGTTGTATTCAAGATCAGATAATCGGTTTTAGATCTCCAAAATTAACAGTTGGTACTTCAAGACTACCTCAAATATTGTGCTTTAATGTTAGTGTCAAGTCACATTATCCCACATCCTGCAGTGTGGTTAAAGTTTTCATATGATTCATAAACAATCATAATTAGTAAGCATCACAGAATACATAATGCAGAAGTGATAAAGGCAATAGAAAAGTTTGTATTATTTTTCATTTGAGGGTCCTCCAGTTTCCTTTTTGAGATTATTAAGCTTTTATAAACTAGATATAAAACAAAAAAATATTGCTACAGATCAATTTTTACCACAAAATAAGTGTAAAAAAGTGAATCTCAGAGATAGATATCTAAGAAACCATCTAATTCAATCCCTGCCTTAAGCATGTGTATCCCCAACATCCCTGCCATATGATCATGCAAAACCAATTAAACTTGTTTTATATAAGAATAAAATACATACATTAAAAGAAAATAATTTGAGTATGAAATATTTGTAACCTTTTAATATATTTACTATGAAAGTATGTGATAATGTTATGAATTGGCCTCAACTCTCTAAATGATTGTAGTAAGCTTCATAAAGAAAGAGTCCCCATCTTATATAATCTTTTTTTAAAGTATTTGTTTATTTGCTTGTTTCTTTGTCTGAGATGAGGTCTCTTTATCTAGCCCAAACTAGAGTTCACTCATGCCCAATTCCAATATTAATCATCATGGAAGCTTTACCTTGCTTCCTTTTTCCAACATGGGTCAATTCAACCTTCCTTGGGCAGTCTGATGGCCTTCTGTTTAAAGAGTCAGACACTTGGTTGATCTTTGCCATAGAGTAGCTCAGAACTCTTGATTTCAAGGGAACCTCCAGCCTCATCTGCCCCCTGTAACAGAAATGTCAGGCTTATTCTGGCTTATCTGAACTTCTTATCTTTTCCAGCAACTATCACAAAGGCTCTGCAAAGTGTAAAAGTTTAAATATTATGATATGAGATATTAATAATTCCCGCTAGAGATTTGTATTATAGTATATCACTTAGTGAATTGATTTTATTCATTTTTTTAAGAAAGAGTAAAGATGTTCTTCTGTCTCAAAAATGCATGAATGGTTTACATTTGCAAGTCTAATTGAAAGTAGGAGGTTGTGTTGATTTATTTTTCTAGAAAGACATAATATGATGTCTCTGTAAAAGGAGAAAAAGAAGCACTGTGTGAACTGTTCTGGGTGGTATTTCAGACTGGGTGTCCAGGCCTTTCAATACATAGCTTTATACATGTGCTAAACTGGTCATTAAGAAATATTGATAGGAAAATTAACTTCACTATATTTTCACTCAAAGGTTTTTCAAAACATTAGCGATTTACAGCAACAGAAGCATGTGGGGAACCAGTAAGAAAACAGTGTGGATAGCTTACAAAGAGGGGGAAAAGAAGCTTCAAAAAGTCTTCATGCTTTGGAATTGTTATCTTGGATACACATTTCTGTATGTTTTAATTTCTATTCTATCAGTTGTCATCTAAAAATAATGTCTGAGCCAAATTTTCATCCTATGTAACACTGTAAGAATTTTCCTTGTTTTCTTGGAAGTTAATTTTCCAATGGAGATTCCTAGCATGTAAATCTGACCCCTAAGGGAATATTATTTCAATGAGAGGAGAAACCACTTTCTAGGAAGACATAACATCATTAAAGTCTTAGTTTTTCAAAGTTTTATCTTCGAGTGAGATATAAATTTATAAGTACTAATGTATTGGTGCCATAATCTAAGAACAATAAAACAGCACATATGAAAAATATTTTTGGTTGTGTTATTTTTAACCAGGATTGATAAAGATTCAGTGTATGAGAACTCCTTTTTCAGGCATTTATTTGTAGTATCTAGATCATCCCTTTTAGCTGGTAAATTTTTATAGTTTAGGGATTTATGGAGTAGAATATGGTTTTAATTTTCTAACTCAGCTTTATGCTTGATTTGTACTGATGCTACCAATTATGTATTCCCTCTGCCCTTCTCTTCATCCTCTTATTCATCTACATTTATGAATCACGTGTGTATGGACGGTTCAAGAAAGACTTATATCTCTGGTATGAGGGCTTGCTGAGTCCTTTTCAGGGCTGCTTTCCTCCTTTGGTGTCCACCTAGCCCACAGTTCTCACCTGTGACTCAAAGAAGCTGTAGCAGTAATCCATCTGGACAGGTGGGCTAAATAATACCATGTTGAGGGTATCTGACAGGCCTCAAACCTGTCCTGAGTTAAGGCAGTGTCTACCCCAGGCATGTGAAGGCTTCTCCTGGGGGGAGGGATGGATGAAAATAATTTATTCCAAAGTCCATGAAGGCAGTGT
Organism: Monodelphis domestica; assembly: GCF_027887165.1. Taxonomy (NCBI): domain Eukaryota; kingdom Metazoa; phylum Chordata; class Mammalia; order Didelphimorphia; family Didelphidae; genus Monodelphis; species Monodelphis domestica. The sequence goes on along the minus strand of NC_077229.1, from coordinate 322,560,621 downwards.
AAGAAAGTACTATGGAGCACTGAGTTTGGCTAAACATCAAAGAAGCTAAAGTCATTCACGGAATCACCAGTTGTCTTGACTTTTGTCTTGCCACTGGATTTCAATGATGCCGGAAGAGAGAGTGAGGCTGAAAATTTTGTGCAATTTTTTTTCTCACTTAGACCCAGTTTGTGGACAAGTCATTATGATGTCATCAGTCCTTTTCAAAAATGAAGGATGAACAACAACAATATGAATCAAATACAAAGGAAACAATATTGTCCCCAGCTAGATACCAGCCAGAAGAAATACTTGTTATACTATTCCAAAACTGGTATCAAAAAAAAAAAAGCAAAAAACAACTTTTTATCTGGCTGGGAGAGTGATAACTACAATAATACTGTGAAATCGTAGCCTCTAAATTTACCCCCCAGCCCAACTGCTTTCAAAGATTGAGACTACGAGTTTAAGACTAAGATCAGATAATTCTAATGTGATCATCTATAAGAGAGCACAAGGACATCCTTCTTTGAGTTTAAGATTATATTGCTCCCCTAGTCTTCCTCGTTCCTAAAGGAGAGTCTATAATCAAATTTTCTGAGTGAAAAAGTTACTCCTTGGTTGCTAGACATTTTTAATGAGTAATTTTCAGACTCTGGCTTTTTTCCTTTATGGAAAATCTATATAAAAGATCCAGAAGCCATTAATCTTCTCACCCAATTTTTATTATATATGTGTCTTTTCTTATAATTTTAAGTTTCAATAATATATATTCCTTGTCCTAAAAAATTATGAGCTTAGGGGATTTTTTAAAGCTTTATTAAGGAAAAAGAGAGCCCCAAATAAAACAACCACAGATAGAATAAAAGACCTGGGAATATACCTGCCAAAGCAAACCCATAAACTACGTGAATATAATAAAACACTTTTTATGCAAATAAAGTCAAATTAAAATAATTGGAGGAATATTGATTGTTTGTGGATGGGCAGAGTCAATATAACTAAAATGACAATCCTACCAAAACCAAGTTACTTATTCAATGCCATCCAAATAAAATTATTTTAAAATATATGTTATTGAGCTAGAAAAAATGACAAAATTCATCTGGAAGAATGAAATATCAAGGATATCAAAAGAAATAATGAAAATAATGTAAAGGGAGGAGGTTTAGCAGTATCAAATTTTAAACTGTATTATAAAGTAGTAACTTTATAAATTATCTGGTACTGACTTAAAAAGGAAAGGTAGATCAATGGAACAAAACAGACACACAACAAAAGCAGTAAAAGATTATAGTATTCTTGCATATGACAAAAGTATAGATCTAGGCTATTGGTATAAGAAATAACTATTTGGTAAAAACTGTTGGGACAATTAGAAAGTAGTTTGGCAGAAATGAGGTATTGATCAATATCTTATACCATTCACCAAGATAAGATCAAAATGGATATGTGATCTAGACATAAAAGGAGATATCATAAGCAAATTAGATGAATAGGGGATATATTATCTCTCTGATTTATGGATAAAAGTGGAATTTATGAGTACATAAGAGATGGAAAGTTTTGTGAGATGTAAAATGAGATTTTAATATATTAAATTGAAAAGATTTTGTACGAATAAAGCAAATACTGCCAAGATTAGGAAGAAAACAGAAAATTAAGTAGAAATTTTTGTATACTGCATTTCAGATAGAAGTCTCATATCTAAAATATAGACAGACTTTGTCAAATTTTAGGAGTAAGAGCCATCCCTCAACTGATAAGTGGGCAAAAGATATGAAGATATTTTTTGAAGAAATCAAAGTCAAGTATAGATATGTGGGGAAATACTCTATATCACTACTGATCAGAGAAATGCAAACCAGAACAATTCTGCTTTATAATCTCATACCCATCAGATTGGTTGGAATGACAAAAAGGCAAGATAACAAATATTTGAGGGGATGTGGAAAAATGAGGATACTGATACACTGTTGGTGGAACTGTGAACTGATGCAACCACTTTGGAGGGCAATTTGGAATTGCTCCCAGAAAGTTATAAAGCCATGTATACCCTTAGACCTAGCAATAGCATTACTGGATCTATTTTCTGTGAAAAGGAACTTTTTAACTTAACTTAATCAAGTACTTAGAGTGCTCCACCCTTTTAACTTAATCAGTCAGGAACTTGTGAATCCTTTTGATAAGAGTTCACACCCTCAGAGGACAGGAGGTGGATCCCACAGACACTGACCCCTGGGCACTGCTAGGCAAATTGAGAGACTTTGATTGGTTCCTGAGATGTGATAGACCAGCCCACAGTAAAAGGAAGGAGGAACCAGAGAGACTGAAGTGACCAGGAGAAAACTGCTTATAAAAGCCAGCTGAGAGCAATCTGGGTCACTTCTGCTTCTGCTATGCTGGTTGCTCTTGCTAAGGGAGGGCTTCTACTTCTTCTGCACTGGTGGCTCTTGCTGAGGGAAGGCCTCTGTGTTGGTGTCTCTGCATTGGAGTATTTCTGCACTGGAGGACTTCTGTTTCAGAGGCTGAGATTCCCCTGCTCCTCTGTCCAGAAATTAGAATTTTGTTGGTGAGCAAGCTTGATTTCTTAGGAGCAGACAAAGTGATAGACTAGACAATTCTCCCATGACTTTCCTACATTTTCCTCTTTACTATATCTACCCTGCTATGATAAAGCTACTAAAGCTGCTAATAGCCTTGTGACTTAAGAGTTAATTTTGTAAACAGCAATCACAATAATTTTTTTTTAATTCTTATGTTTGTCAAACCCATTTTTAATTATTCTATTCCAAAGATCAGAGAAAAAGGCAAAGAACCTATATATCCCAAATATTTATTGTAGTTCCCTTTGTGGTGGCAAAAAAACTGAAAATCAAGGAGATATCCCTCAATTGGGAAATAACTAAACAAATTGCAGTATATGATTGTTATGGAATACTATTCTGCTATTAGAAACAATGAACATTTTAATTTTTTTAAACTAAGAAGTAACTATATGAGATAATAAAAAGTAGAACTAAGTTGAACTAAGAAGCATAGAACCAAGAGAACATTATATACAGCTACAGGTTTAATATTTCAATTTTAATATTTAATATTTATTATTTGAATTAACATTTGAAGAACAACTTGTGAATGTTCACCTCCAAAGAATGAACTGAAAAATGGAAACACAAAAGACATTATCTATCTATATCTATATATTAATCTGCTAGATAATACTTTTTATGGTATAGATAGATAAACATAAATAAATAGATAATTTTTTAAAAGTCTGAGAGGAATGAAGGGAGCCATGGAATTGGAGAAGAGCAAATATCTGAATTTCCCTGTAAAAGAAAGAAAATGGAGTCTTCAACTTATATTAAGCAGCCAATGAAGTTAATTTCTATTTCTGGCAAAAATCTTGCAACACTTGTTATTGAAGGTAGGGTTTCTTGATGAACTATGTATCTTCTCTTCTCCTACTAGCCTGAATCAGCTCCAATTCTCAGGTCCAGATTCAGTAATATTGTAAAAGAGATTCCTGAGTTTCTTGTTCAGGTGTATGTTAGATTAAACCAGCAGTTTTCTGTTTTGTTTTGGTTTTTTTGGTCTCAAGTCTCCTTTAAACTACTAACAATTATTGAGGACCTCAGAGAACTTTTGTTTATATATCTATCAATATTGCCATATTAAACATTAAAAATAGATACATTTTGGCTCAGTGGATTGAGAGTCAGGCCCAGAGACAGGAGGTCCTGGGTTCAAATTTGGCCTCAGATAACTTCCTAGCTGGGTGACCCTGGGCAAGTCACTTAACCCCCTTTGCCTAGCCCTTACCACTCTTCTGCCTTAGAACCAATACCCAATATTGATTCTAAGATGGAAGGTAGAGGTTAAAAAAAAAATAGATACATTTTAAAATATCAATAATAAACCCATTATGTTACTGAAAATAATATTTTTATGAAAAACAACTGTTTTCTAAAATGTGTGTGTGTGAATATCACACTAGCTAGGTGGTACAGTGTATAGAGTATTGAACCTGAGGTCAGAAAGAATAATCTCCCTGAGTTTAAATATGGTCTCACACACTTACTACTGCGGGACCCTGGGCAAGTCAATTAACTTGTCCACCCTGGTTCCTCATCAGAAAAATGTGCTGGAGAAGGAAATGGCAAACTCCTCCAAATATTTTCCTAAGAAAACTGCAAAAACTAGGTCACAAAGAGTTGGACACAACAACAACAACTGAACAACAACATTTGAACATATCTTTGCATGTGCATATATATACATAAATATTATACGGACATATTTACATATATATTCCACAAGAGATTATCCTAACATCCTAAAAACATAGAGGGGACAACAATGATGTCCTCAACACCACTCTCTCCAAGTCCTACTTCATAGGAATCTCCAAGAGAGCCTTCTCAGTCCTGGTTCCTATACCTTTCAACTTAGAATTCGTTCCAAGGCAGAAGGGTGTGGTAAGGGCTAAGAAATTGGGATTAAGTAATTTGCCCAGGGTCACACAGCTAGGAAGTATCCAAAGCCAGAATTGAACCAAAGACCTCCTAACTTCAAGTCTGGCTCTCTCTCCAAGGAGCCACCCAACTACCCCTCTGTAATGGTTTTAATTCCTCTCCCCAAAAGAATCCTATTACCAGGATGCAAATATCAAGTGTCAATATCCAACGAATTCATCATTACACTATTTCAACTTTAACAAAATTCAGGTTTTAGCCATTTAAAAATACACCATCATCATGATTCAAATAAGATACAACCAATCAGAAAGGTCAAAGCTTTCATTTTATTTTATTTCTTTGAGACCTATTTGAAATTATGCAAGAATTGAAACTAGTCAAACAGTGACTTTGATTATAATCATGAAAGAAACCACAGATGACAGAAAAGATAAACTAGTTCTTTTCAGTGCGCAAGAGCTATTCAGATTTCTAAAGCACTGAGACTCAAAAACTCATCTACATACACACAAACACACACACAGAGAAGTAGGTGGTACAAATATGAAACCCACTTTGCTGATGAAGAAACTGAACAGTAGAGAAGTTAAGCTTTCCTTCTCCCACTTCACCAAGCCAAACACTATAAATATAATATGTCTTTCCCCTCCAAAGAGTCTCAAGTGAACTGATAACCTGATTCTTGCCAGTAAGACATTGCCAGTGTCAAAGACATGAATTCAATTTCTTATTCTTGAATTCTAGGTCAAATTCTCAGTCTACTACATCACTTAAACTCATGGGCTATAAATATAGTCTTCTTTGGAGATAGGGCAGAGTGTAGGGGAAATCAGCATGGAGGCTCAGGCTCAAATCCCATCTCACACATACTGACTGGGACTTTGGGCAAGTCACTTAATCTCTTAGTTTTCTATAGAACACTAATTTTGCAGTGAACCTACAGGCTTGTATAGGTAAAGGAAATTCCTCATGGGGTGATCCTACACAGCAAAATCATAGGTCTACCCGAAGATTAAGATATTAACAGTGACTATTAATCATATACTTGGGAGTCTGTAAAGAGATAACATGCAATGGGGATTCTTTCTTATTTGGTATACATGAATACAAATGTTGACTGAGATTGATCTTGTTTTGAACTCTGCATCCATTGTCTCCATCTGTCTGAAATTTGTTCTTCATTATAGAACCATTCTTTCCATTTCTGGTTTTTTATCTATATTCCAAAATCATCTTTTTTTTCTTCTAAAAGCTTATGATATCCAAAGTAAATGGGCTTTTTTAAAAATGAAGCTTAACTGAATTTAATAGCAGCCTGTATGTGTGTGTGTGTGTGTGTGTGTGTGTGTGTGTGTGTGTGTGTGTGTGTGTGTGTGTGTGTGGTATACCAAGGACACACAGAGATGAGTGAGAATTCTGAAGGGAACTTTACTCAAATAAACTGACTATGCAGACAAGTAAATGAATAGTACAAATCAGGAAAGCAGTGCTTATTAGATACTTTGGATGGGTAAAGCATTATTTAAATGCTACCATTCTCTCCCCCCCCCCCTTATTTAATTTACTACCTATAAAGATAGGGAGAAGTAGAAAAGGTGGTTTGGAAATATTCATTTCAAGGAGAGAGAAACCTTTAAACTAAACATGATGGAAAAGAAGAGTACAATACACCAGGAGCAAATTTGGAAATGCTGAGAAGCAAGTTCAAACTTCTCCCTAAATTCTTGATTCATTAAATATTATCCCTAAAGTGATTTTGTAGCCTTCATTACCCCAAAACTATATGTTAATTCTTTATCACCTACTAAAATCATCCTAATAAACATTAAAAACAAAGTATCATCTTGAAAAATACAAATAAAAAGTAAAAGGTAATGAATTTTTAGAATTATTCAGCTATTATTCTACATAGTTTATAATCTTTTGTTTTATTGTAACCTTTTAAACAAGCCTTTAGCCAAAAAAGTACCAAAATTCTGACCTGCGATTATTTATGATGATGATTATTCATTATTACTTATGATAATTACCTACCTGATTTAGCCCTCCATAACCTGAAAGATGTTAGAGGTAGCAGCAACCTTTATTTGGTCTCTCCCAATCCTAAATTCTCCTCTTTCATGAAACTTGCCATGGTCAGCTGCAATGGTTTTGAAATCAAATAGAAATGTCTCCATCAAGGTGTGCCATAGGAAATAGGAATACTGATAAGGATACATAGTGAAATACTAATTGGATTCATCCATTATATGTCTCTCCTACACTTCAAACAAGTACCTAAATGGGGATGAGAGGAGGCAGAGATAGGCTTTCCTTCTCCCACTTCAACAAGTCAAACACTATAAATATAATATGTCTTTCCCCTCCAAAGAGGCTCAAGTGAACTGATAACCTGATTCTTGCCAGTAAGACATTGCCAGGCCTACACTGGAATACAGAGAAGTGACAAGTCTTCTTACTCTGAACTCTTCCTTTACCCTCTCCTTCCCTTGCCTCCATCCTTTATCCTCTAAAATGCATAGTCAAATTCAACCCATACTCAAGTCAAGTCAGCAAATATATCTTTAAGCAACAACTATGTACCCAGTATTTCCAAAACCAAAAATGAAAACAAAAAGGGGGAAGGGGAAGTGAAATGGGCTGTAATGAAACAGTAATTACAAATGAAATAGGAAACAACAGGGAAAAGATAAAGAAAGATAATAGACTTCATGAAGGCAGGCTCAAATATTCTTGAAATCTGAAATCCAGTGTGAATACATTAAATCAGATATAAAATTATGCTACTTTGTTTATATTTTCTCAATAAATATTTGATGAATGAATGGATTACTTAAGTAAACCTGCCAAAGCTGAGCTGTAGGCCAGACTTAGACTACAAGATTCTTTATTCCAAAGTTTTAACCCATCTTTCATTTTAATTATTACCAACCGATGACACAGACAGACACAGATGCATCAGCAAGAGTACAAGCTGACTAAGTGTTCTGGCAGTCTACAATAAGCATTGATTAATTATTCTGGATGGAAAGCCTCCTGACTCCACGGAAACACTTCCAGGAAACTTTGTCATGAAATTTTTAATTGGGCAGATTTAGTTTCACTGTTACTTCTTCCCAACAGGTTTTTTTCTTATGTTATATTTGTGTGTGTGAATTTTGTAACTATATGAAGACAGACCGATTTTCCTGGATGAAATTTATAAAACTCTAAAAACACTTGAATAAAAGTTTATTTTGTTGTAGTCCTTTTTTTTTTAAGTTCATTTAATGGTGGTGCAGTGAAGAGAATGCCAGGTATATTTCCCAGATGAAAATGGCATTGGACAAAGACTGATTATTTTTAAATCACTGTATATCCTAACATCTATTTAAATTAATAGGGGAAACTTAAAACTTTTTATGGAAGATCTACAGGCTAATGACAAAACTATGAAATTTGGGTCAATGAGTCACAGAGAAGCCAGTAATAACTATTTAGAGATGTCAATGAATCCTTTCCTTTTCACAGAGAGTTTGGTTTAGATCGCTCATCTGCATTCAAGATGCACTTTTGACAAATCTGGCCTCAGACACTTCCCAGCTGTGTGACCCTGGGCAAGTCACTTAATCCCCATTGCCTAGCCCTTACCACCCTTCTGCCTTGAAACCAATACACAGTATTGATTCCAAGATGGAAGGTAAGGGTTTCAAAAAGAAAAGAAAAGAAGAGAAAAGAAGAGAAGAGAAGAGAAGAGAAGAGAAGAGAAGAGAAGAGAAGAGAAGAGAAGAGAAGAGAAGAGAAGAGAAGAGAAGAGAAGAGAAGAGAAGAGAAGAGAAGAGAAGAGAAGAGAAGAGAAGAGAAGAGAAGAGAAAAAAGATGCACTTTTAACACAAACTGTTGCACATATTTAGTGATATCAAGCCTGCCAATATCATGCATGGAAGCTCTGGAACCAGCAACTACTGCATTCACCATTACTGGATCTTCTTGGAGACTGAATTCAGAGGACTCTTCTCAAAAACAATTGTCACATGTGAAGGCACTACCTATTCTTCTACCTGTGACTCTGATCCATATGAGAAATCAACAACCTCAGCCCTTACTTATCATGGACCACCAAAAGAAGCAAGGGGGCAGTGCCTGTTCCACCAATTCAGCTGAAAAAACATGAGCATTCCTTCTCTCAGAGACCAGCAAACACCAGGCAAAATGGGGCTGAAATAACAACAGGGCTCCTGCCAGGAGCATTGGAAAGTGGACTGGATTTGGAGTTAAAGGAGCTAGACTTAAATCTCAGGTTCTCTACTTCTTACTTCAGGCAAATCACTTAATTTTACATCTATAAAATATGGGAATTGAACTTGGTGATCTCTGAGGTCTCTTCCAGCTTTAAAACTGCTCTCCTATCTCATCCAATACTAGAAAAGAAGCTGAGGTTCCAGACCTTGGTCTTTCAGGGACTGGATTTGGAAACTTTTCCCTGAATTAGATATTACTGCCAGTATCTATCTTTTGCCCTGTTTCACTCCACCCTTTGAGAGAAATGACACTTCTTTCCTCTACAACAAAGTGACTGTCCATAGAATAGATCCAACCAAGAGCTGAATGCCCAGTTCTGTTCTGTTCTGTTCTGGATGAATGTCATCCCTCAACAATATGAGATGAAGCAAAATAACTTGTGATGAGGTTGGATTCATTCAGGTAATTTATCAGTTAATGTAAAAGTTAGTTGAAAGAATGGAACTCCTAAAGAAACAGATGGAAATTTTCAATCCTAAAACTTATCAGCAGACTTTCTCAGATCTTCCTCCTGCCTCCACCACCTGCTCCCTTCAGGAAGAGACAGACAGTGAAGAAAAGGCACAGGCAAAGTTTTTTAATCTTGTGTCCCTTTGTCCAATCACCAGTCACACTTTCCAAATCTCGACTGTGAATTATTCCTCTACTTTTCATCTGGTTGCTTTATTCCTTTTTGTATGCTACTGAATGTTAGGAGAAAGTAATTTGACTATGTTCAATACAAATATGTGTTATCTAATATTAAGTGGGGCAACATGGAATATGGTGAAGGAGGTAAGAGCACTGGGCCCAATGTCAGGAAGACCTGAATTCAAATCCTGCCTCAGACACTTTTTAGCTATGTGGCCCTAGGCAAGTCGTTTAAACCTGTTTGCCTTAATATACCTCTCAATAAAATAAACTGGAGAGGCAAATGTCAAACTACTTCCAGTGTCCTTGCTGGAAAAACTCCAATGGGATCACAAAGAGTTGGACGCAACTGAAAAAGCTGAATGAAAACTCCCCTCTCCTACTTCTACTACTTTTCTATAGACCTCATTCTCTCCATCTTTGATCTAGTCTTTCATTGCCCATACTAAGGTCTACACTTCCATCCCTAACTATTTCTACTAGGAGTTTGCCCCCTCACCCATTCCTCCTCTTACTCTCATCTATAATCTCTTCTTACCCTTTGGCTCTTTTACTATCAAATATGCCTTGGTCTCCCCCATGCTTAAAAAAAAAAGGGAAAAAGACTGCAATTAATTCTGCTATCTCCTCAAGCTGCCCACAGCCCGATATCTCCTCTCTATTTCACAGCCAAATCTCAAGAAAAAACTACTTGTACAGGTTGCTTCCATTTTCTTACCTCATACTTCAAAATTATTTATAATCTTGCTTCTGATCTCTCAGTTCTGTTAAAATTGCTCTCTCCAAGATTCCCAGCAATCTCTTAAATGAGAGCACCAATGACATTTTTTTGTCTTCATTCAACTTGACCTCACTGGAGATGTTGTTAGTTAATTATTCAGTCCTTCTGGCCACTTCCTCCTTCCTTGGCATCTATGTGAATTGATGCCTTCTCCTAGTTCTCTTCCCATCGGTATGTTCTGCTAAATCATCATTCATGTTCCACAGTCTAACCATATATCCCAAAAGTCCCCATCTTTGACCCTCTTTCTCTCTACACTCTCTCCCTTGGTGATTTTATTGGGTCTTTTCAATCATGTCCTACTCTTCCTGACCCCTATTTATATAAACAAAACAATTACTTAGTGAATTTTGATAACAAAGTCAGTTTTCTTATTTGTCATTAATTTTCTTATCTATAATTTAAGAGGTTGGATTAGAAAGCTTCTGACATCCCTTCCAGCTAAAATTCGTGGTCATTTCCTTTCTCCAATCTATGACTTTTCTTGATACCCTATTTACTAGTTCTCTCCCTCACCTCCCAAAATTACCTCATTTGTTTCATGTGGTTTTTGGACCTCAATTTCTCCATCTCTAAAACAAGGAGATTGGACTAAATTACCACTTGGGTCCTTTTCCCTATAAATGTTGTGTTTTAACAGCAGAGAACATAACAAGGTACAACTGGTGGGTGTTGTGAAAAGTTGAATTTAGGCTTGATGTAAAGGGAAACAACTCCCTTACATAAGACTTATACAAAAATGGAATAAATTGCCTTGCAGGTAGTGAGTGCCTTTCCTCTTTAAAGCTCTTTAAACAGGAGTTGGATGACTACTCCAGTGAAGCTTTTTTTGTATATGAATGTACTAGATGTTTTCAAAGATCTCTTGTAACTTTGAAAGTCTGACAATTTTGTAGGTAGAATCATTCAGCTAATCAAATCTGCCTCTTCTTAACATCACTTAGTTCTTTTCTCTCTAATTTGTTCACAAGGATATGAAATATTTTATAAAATTATTTGCTAAAATCCAGATAGATTTTTACCTACTGTGCTCCTCTGTAATATTTTCTAGTAACTGCCTTTTTTAAAATGAGCATAGTCAGGAAGGGACTATTTTTTTAAACATAGATATTTATTTTTAATTTTTATCTGTGGCAATATAATATGTAACATAACAATAATATAATATATATGGTTTTTATAAATATGTAATAAATTATAGTAAATATGCTTATCCAAGAGAAACAAATTCTCACAGTAGCTATAACCAAAAATCTATATCTCATTTTTCCCCTCCCTCTCAAGTTCCCCCTTGTCCCCAAGAAGGCAAGTAATATTATATTGGTTGAACATATTATCATATACTTCCCTGTTTGTCATATTGTAGAAGAAGACACATACTACTTACATTAGAGAAAAATTCATGGTAGAAATAAAGTCAAGAATGATATGTTTCAATCTGTAGTCAGACTCTTTCTATACCTTCTATGGTAGTGGATATCCTTTTCTGTCATGAGTCACTTGGCATTGTCCTGTATCTTTCTTGCCTTGTTAGTTAACTGTGAGAGACAACTGTTTTTATCATACATCATTATTGTTACTCTGTCCAACTTTCTCCTATTTCTGTTCACTTCATTTTGCATCACTTCATAGAAATCTTTCCAGGATTTTTTGTGATCTTGTTTGTTATTTCTTGGGGCACAATAGTATTCCAGTCCAATACTGCAATTTGTTCAACTATTCCCCATTTGATGGACATCCCCTCAGTTTCCAATCTTTTGCCACAACAGAAGGAGCTGCTATAAATATTTCAGAATATATTTTTTCTTTTCCTACTTCCTTTTCACCTTAGGAAATAAATCTAATAGTGGTATAACTAGGTATATATATATATATATATAGTTTTATAGCTCCTTGAGTATAATTCTAGATTGCTCTCCAAAATGGTTGAATCAGTTCACAGTTCCATCATCAAAGTATCAGTATCCCCACTTTTCCACATCCTCTCCAATATTTGTCATTTTGCCATTTTATCATTTTAGCCAAACTGACAGGTGTAAGATGATATCTCAGAATTTTGATTTGCACTTCTCTAGAAATAATGATTTAGAACAATTTTTTATATACTTCTATATAGTTTTAATTTCTTCCTCCCAAAACCATCCATATCTTTAGATAATTTATCAAATGGACCATATGAATTTTAGATATCAGACCTTTATATGAGAAACTCATAAATTTTCCCAAAATCTATTGCTTTTCTTCTAATATTGGCTTTATTTGTTCAAAAACTCTTCTATTTAATATATTCAAATTATCAATTTTACACTTGACAGTGTTCTCTCTATCTTATTCATAATTTCTTCTCATATCCATAAATCTTATAGGTAATATTTTCCCTGTTGTAATATGTTTATAGAAGTTCACTTTATACCTATGGCATGTATCCATTTTGATCCTATCTTGGTGAATAGCGTAAGTAGTGTCTGTAGATGGTGCTACCCTAGTATGTACTGGCTAGAGGGTAAGAGTCTCATAAGGAAAGTATGGGAGAAGAGATTTGTCCCTTCCCCTGCAAGGGGTAAAGCCAGTGGTCCATGTTTCCAAGGTTGGGGGACTGGGGGTGCTAGGCCTTAGGGGCACTTAGCAGGGAGTGCCCATTAAATTGCCAGTGACTTGCCCACACAGATGGGCAGTGTCTGAGGCCAGATTATGAACCTCAAACATCAACTCAGCTTTAAATCACAGACACTTTCCATAATTCTGTACCTGACTTGGAAATTAAAGACCTTTTGTTCACAAAACACATCTAGTTCTCTAAGATGGACATTGTCATACTAAATATAATAGATTTTATTTATATGTACAATCCTCCAGAACCTCCACATAAACTACCATTATTTGGTGTGTGGTTTGTCAGATCACAGTTTTAAATTGTCAATTAGATAGGGACCAAGGGTCTACATACAAGTAGATAATAAAACAGATAATATCCCTTATGTCAAATTATATATCCATTAGACATCATCCCATATGGGTCCAAGTGGATCAAATAAGTTAATTACATAAGCAACTTTGTAAACATTAAAGTGTTGCATAAATGGTAAAGCTCACTGCTGCTTGCTGCTGCTATTGTGTCTCCTCCTGTTACAATTACCACTACCATTATTAGTCTAGTAAGGGAAAGGATATGCTCTCATAGATCTATAACTAGGATGGAATGACTCAGGCTTTTCCCCAGAGCACCAAGTTTTAAAGAAGTCTAACAGGGCTTGAAAACTAGCAGACTGAGCAATTGTGCTCAGACCTAGTTAATAAAAAAAGTTAGCACAAGTAACTAGAATCTATTTTATCCCTTACTACTCTGTTCTGTCTGATTTCTTCCATACCCACCCAAGTCAATGGCTTCTCTCTTCATGATGGCCATAATCTTGGAGTCTCTTCCTCCCCTGTTCCCCACAAGGTTTGTGTCTTAAGTGCTTTCCCCATGCAAATACTATATTTGTCTTCAAAAAAAAAAAAGAAAGAAAACGAGGTGAAAGCTGTGTGCTACTCATCTCAAAAACCTTTCAATCTCTTTGCCCTGACTGCAGAAATTGCTAATTTTTGCCTCAAAATCACTATAGTACAAGATACAATAATAAGGCGAAATGAAATAAGTGTGGAAGACTATGTTTCTATGTTTCAAAAAGTAAGGATGATCTATAGGCCAAATACAAATTTTAAAATCCTATTAATTATGTGCTCAAGGAATTATGTCACCCAAAAGTAAATGTGAGTTTTCTGAAATTTTATGAGGATTATGATGTAATAATTCTTGGAAACAAAGATGACATCGATTAATTTTAACTTGAGTTTTAATAATGATATTAATAGATAGTGACATATGATGTTTATCTACAAAATCAGTTGCTTTTGAGTAAAGACCATTAGCCTTTGATTCCTTCACAAGACACAGCAGTATGCTATGTATTATATACAGAAGAAGAAAAAAAAACCCACTGAAATAGTTTAATGAGGTAATTTCATTGTACCCTCAGGGGTGATTTTTAGCAAAAATCACCAGGAGCCAGTTAGATCCAAGTTCAGAATAGAAAGAACACAAAGGCCCTGTCTAAAGTGCCTATGATCTTTCTTTTGTGAATTATAGTGTAACTGTCAACCACAACATCCGCAACTGACAGGCTCTCCTTGTGGCCTGGAAACTTTTCTTCATTTTTCCTTTCATTTATTATTCCACAGGCATTTGTATTTTTTGTATGTTAATTATATATCTTCATATAGATAGAAAAGAAAAAGAAGTAAAGAAAGACATTTCCTGGAACTATTTGTTGGACTTTTATGCAATGATTCAGATTCTTTAAAAAAAAAAAAGGATCTCCTCATTTCACTCAGGATGTAAGCACAACGGCTACTCATGAGTCTGATTGATTGGAAGAGAAGCTCTGACTGGTTTCTGACCTGGGCTGGTTTTTCCCTATTCAGGCTGCTTGGTCACCCTGCTGCTCCCAATACTTCACTATTTTGGTGCCAGAATTAGTGCGGACATCTGACTGCCTTAACCAGAACTCTGAGTTCAAAAGATCTGCCAGCCTCAACCTCCCCAGTAGCAGGAATTATAGACCTGCTCCACCAGACCTTTCTGTGATGTAGATTCTTATCCATTTTAACCCAAAATAGCAACAATCACCCTCACCCTAGTTTCTGGGAAACAGAATTTGGTCCAATTAAATAAGACCTCATTCATCACTATAGGATGCTTCCAACTGGTAACATTTAATTTTCAATGACATTTATGAAATCTGACATTACTACTCAACATAGATTATACCCTTTTTATAGATTATTACATGGAAATATAATTGATATAACCAATATGTAGATGATTTATTAAGTGGTCTCTATGTGTCTTAGCATTGTGCTTGGTTGAGCAATACAAAGATCTCCCCCCCCCAAATTAAATAGAACCTGGCCTCAGCGAACTTATTTTCTGATTAGGGAAACAGCATATAGACACATATGATAAGTACATCCAAGAAATTTTGGTTTCCAAACCATTGCTATGTGAAAAATAAAAGTCATATATGTGGAGTACAGTAGGTAGTGGAGGGAAAAGAAGAGGATAAGAACAGAAAAGAGAGAAGAGAGGCCTGGGAGTTTCAATTTCTCTTTTGCTTACTTTAATGCCTCTCAAATAAAATTTTCCTTTGAAACTACATTAAAATAATCAGTGTGATTCAACTGTCCCTTTGTATTCTGAGCACAGTGGACCTCCCTCAACTCCTCTTCCAGATTTTCCATTGTAGCCAGGCTTTCACACTACTAAAAACATCTCTCTTGCTTTGTAAGGCAGCCAATGGAAATGCTTGCTTCACAGGAGTATTTTCTGTGGTCAAAAAAGAGGGTAGAAAGCATACTCATTTGGCTTGCCACTCCCTCCTCTCAAAGAGGCCCCATTAATGACCATTGGCTAAGCTATGTATGTTTGTTTCTTCTCAAAACAGTGTGTTTAAGTGTTGTGTGTGGATGTGTGTGCATTTTGGTGCTCAGAGGATGAAAACCCATCGGATTTACTAATCCAATGTGGAACATGATTATGATGATTTATATGCATGCTGGATGGACAGATCTTAAATATGCCACTTTTCTGCTACATTTTAACCTAACTCTTTTGTTTTACTCTAATGTTTGAAGGAGAGATATCCAAATGCTGCTCAAATGTGTTTTGAATAAAATACTTTTTAATGTTATCTAGATACAGCACAACACTATTATGTAGCCAGCCTTGTTGAGCAGGGAAGTATTTATGCCCAAAGTTCAGGACAGTATCATCTGGAAGGTAAAGGGACAAGTGGGGAAATTCAATAAAAATATGAACAAAGACTTCCAATAGCTGTTTTCCTTTCCCTAGGAGATATCTTCACGGTAAATCTGAGTTTCATGAACACAAATTACACACCTCCCTAGTTACAATCATTTTGTTTGTGAAATTGGAGAAATGTGGAATGAGCACAGAAGTAAGCCCTAACAAAGAAGACATTTTGAAACCCACAAAATAAAAACCATGGCGATAAAATGGATATAAATCCACTATTTTGACACACTGAGAAAATGGGTAAGAAGTAATTCTGATTTTATGCATTCACATGTGGCTTGTGGTTATTGCCATTGTCTTTTCTTCACATAACAGATATGCTGGACCTAGTGTTGACACCTTTTAATGACTTCTCAACTCTTCAGGTTGATGAAATATGACACGTCCACAGTGATGGTGATGAAACTATAAATATACAGCAAACTATATACTGAGCTTTACATCGGGGAATATTGGACATAAGTGAAAATAATCTATAAATCTAAAGTGATTGGCAACCAGAACACTGGAATTGTTGTCAGAGCCAATCACAGACTACTGAACTTTGAAGAAGCAAGAAAACATAAATTCCCACCATATTCAGTATAGTGGGAGACAGAGGGGAGTTTTAAGTAATCTCGAGTGGAAGTGGAAATGCTAACAAAGTCTCTCAGAGATACATTGGCAAGGTCTAAGATTGGAGTTTTATGTTCCTGGGTATAAAAGCATGCATGTGTGTGTGTGACTTCCACCAGCATCAAAGTTCCATTATTCTAAGCTGTACTTTTTTCCTGTAAACTTTGCTTTTACAAAAAGCACTATGAACTTGGTTGACTATCTTTTTAAATTGGCAAAGCTTGGATCTTCTCTGGCTATCAAAGGTTACCAGAGGAGACCCAGTGAAATTCACTGACCCTGGAAAGATCTAAGATTCAAAGCAAACACATAAAGTTAAGGAATGCCAACATGCTGCTGAATTAAAATTAACACAGCATATCACATGATTAAACATATACTAAACCTTTAATGTGAATAAGAGCACTGTGTCTACATCTGCATTCATGAATCAACAAGGTCCACGTTATCTTTTTCTATGGACATTGCATGTTCTGATTTAAAATTTCAAAATGCTTTCCCATGTCAATGACAATCTTAATAGATTCCAATTAGTTCCACAAGGCACTTTCTGATGCACAAGCCTCTGGCTTGATTGCGGTGAATGGTGGGTATTTCCTGTGTTTAAGCCCACATATGGATTGAGTAAGGCAGTGGCAGAGAGACTACTGTTTTCCTTCACTACATCTTCATTTCTTTTTCACAGGCTAAGCCTTTTTTGTTTTTCCTGGCTCTGTTGTCAAAATACTGACCAAAGTTTTGGCTCATGGTATTGGAACACCAGGCCAAAACAATCCTCTGGAAACCAGTGTGGCAAAATGTATTTTAATCTATACATTCACCATTCAAAGATGTGCAGAACCACACCCATTGACCCACTCTGTGGTTTAAAAACAACATGGGTTTGCCCCCAGAATTGTTTGATTTATGGGGCAAGCTTTTTCAAACTAGATCTATCAACATTGGAAATTCTCTTTGCCTTGGTTTCATCATGTTTTAGGAGCAAACACACAAAAACAAAAACAAAAAACTAAATGCACTGGCCTCCTTTTGTTTACATTAAATGAGACTAGGTGAGTCCCTTTTGCATTCTACAGGATGCTTTGGAAATGTCTGTCAGCATCTCTCTGAATTGAAGATAGGGCAAGGAAGTCTGGGAGGAATACAAGAAAAAGGTTTCCTCTGCAAAACAATAAAGAATTGAAGCAGGCATTTAAAGTGCTTGTGAAACAAGGTAAAGGTAACCTGGACAATTGAAGGATTTCTCTGTAATGTAATATTCCTTTTTAAATATTTGAGGTTTATTCATTCTCATGAGCTGTCAAACTTTGTTTTTTATACTAATTTTTAAAACCTACTAAAAAGACCTAAATCAGTCACATTATTTTTGCCATACAGGTGATCAATCACAAATCTATAAAGAATGTATACTTGTTTACTTCCTGAGAGAAAATATCATAATGATGGCATCATTCCAGAACTTGCATGAAGATACTATCTCTAATACTCAGTAATTCTATGTCTTTAGGTACTCCCTAGCTGAACTTATTTTAAAGTTCTCAATTGATTCCTATCCCTTTAACTTTATCTTATTGATCCTGTCAATTAAATAAATTCAACACTTTTACTGACCACCTTCTTTATGTCAGGCATTATGTATTAACAGAATTGGACTTTTATTTTCAAATAAAAGTACCTGCTCCTTTCATGATCTGTCTCTCTTAAACCTATTTGCACTGGAAAAATTTACTGAATTACATTTCCACTAGATTTAAATGTGCCACCTGGATTTTCTCCCAGATGAACAGCATGAACCAGAAAGCAGTCAAGAAAATGTCTTTTGCTATTAAATTAAGCATTAAAACTTTCAGCAAACCCCAGTTAATAGTATGGTATATGCAGCAGAGAATTTTACAAGCAAAGAAAAAAAATGGGGGAAAGGAAAGTTGTTGTTTTTTTAATGCAGTACCATTTATTCTTTTCCCCCATCACTCTCATGGAGCTATTCAGCCTTTACTTAACTTTCACATCTTCAGGAAAGCTGATTTTCAGATGAAAGTAAGGGCTGAGGAAGAAGGTGGATAAAGAGGAGAGATTTGATTTTCTGACTCCTTAGAGAACAGTCTGGTGGTATGTTTTGCTCTCCTGGGGGTGCCATGTTTAGGAGGCTGTTTCGATTCTTGGAATCAATCAGCACAGACGGTTATCTTTAACTTGCATACACTACCTTCTTCTTAACTCCCAATAGAGTTAATCCCCAAACCTGCAGCTCTTCTTTCACCGACTATTGGAATCCTCACCGGGGATACCAATAGCCTTTTCATGAGCAAGGTGATGGAGTCCAGAATCAGAGGTAGGTTTTGCCTTCCGAATTTAACTAACAGTTCAGTGGATCCTGTTGATTGCGTCTATTACCAGATTGAGTATCATTAGCTCAGCATCCGGGACTCCCAGATGGTCACACCTGGGATTCATTGAGGCTGCGCATCCAGCTTGCCCCGTGAGCTATCTTTTCTAAAAGCAAACTAGCAACACAAGTCAATTTGTGGGCGTTGTCTCTTCCGTTTGGGCGGTCTTGAAGATTGTCTGGAGGACTTGGCTTGTCCTTATTTGCATGCTGGTTGAACCTACGATTCTCTATCTCGTGTGCACTGCGGTCTTTGTGGCAGAATAAACTTTCTACTCAGGAGAAAAAAAAAAGGCGCAAAGATGTGTATTAGAAGGCGCTCGGCTATTATTTAGATGTCTTAACTCTCATATGTTCACTTTCATTAACAAAAATTAGACCTCTCGTTAGGCAAAGATTAAAACCTTTCATAGGCGCAGAAAGAAGGAAAGGCTAAGAGCTTGTTTTCAAAGACAAACAAGCGAAAAAGGGGGCTCTTGTTGATTGCAAACCTTGGGTTAAGTGATTTCTAATCTGTTTGTTTTTTTGATCCTCTTGAATAGTATTGACTAATAGATTATTCATTGTATTACGGGATTGTGATCCAGAAAGGACTGAAGAGGATTAAGGAAATCTATTATTCTCTCACTGATTGCTATTGATTCTTCTTAATTTGTCATTATCAATTATTTGCTTATGTTACAAGTTTATAAACTATGTTTATTCCTAATAAATGTTACATAGGGAAGCACATTAGCCTACTTGTTCTTTCATTCCAGTCTATCTTTTGGAATACTCAGTATCTGAGTAATACTGCCATGTAAGGCAGGGGAAATGCAAGTTTAATGTGCATATACATACTGAATTGCAGAAGACCCGGGAGCTTAGTGGGTGTACTAAAGTCACAAAATAACACCCTGCTGCTCAACACAGATCGGTTATTATGTGGAACTAAGTGCATCTACTAATAACATATAGGAGTTTGCAGAGCTACACCAGACAATCAAAATAGTAATTCCAAATGAAAAGAAAACACGGTTCTTTTAAAAGTGTTTAGAAGGGTGCACAGCGGGGCATATTTTCTTTCTTACTGGCAAGAGTATGTAACTGGATACCTTAACATTACTGAGAACATGAAAACATGAAACAAAAGTATTGATCCAAGAATACACTGAAGAATCCAAGTACACACTGCTTTGTTTGTTTGCTTTTAAGTGGAGTTATTTCAGTTGTTTATTGCGGAAAACTAAAACTTTGTCGTCTCCCCTTCAAGCATTATTCAACGCAAAGAAAGTGTTATTTGTATTGTTAAATTTACATTAGCTGAGCTTTAATTGCATCACTTGCTAAATAGATGTAGAAATAATGGTATTTATAGGGAAGATGGCAATCATCTTCTGAAGACTGCAGTCTAATGCAAGAGCCTAATTAATTTAACCTGGCCATCCTCCTTAATGGCAGCACTTTATCATTCCCACAGATGGAGCTCAAAGGAATTAGCAGTGCTGTTTATTCCAGCAGAAGTCTCTGGCAGCGGTTGGCGGGATGGCAGGTCTTTCTTTGTATGGTTTCTTTTAAGAGAAGACAACTTGAACGCAGTCTTGACCAAACTCGTTAGAAATGCCAAGTGCATGTGGTAGTACCAGGTAAAAAAAAAAGAAACCTTCTCTTGTTCCTGGCTTTCTCTGGCAAACGAAATGCGTAAAAGCCTCCGTTTCTAGAATCATGGAAGCAGAAATTTATAAGCTATTACAAACCATTGCTTTATGTTTAAATCATAGCAAAACAAAAAAGGAAATTGAGCTTTGACCTGAGAAGAATGGAAATTTCAATTAATCTTATCGCTTTTCGTGGAGAATTTCTCCAAAAACTCCCTCCTCTTCTTTCCTAGATGACTTGATGTACAGTGGATGTTGCTAATAGAAGGAATTTGGGTAGATTTGTGCATTCCTTTGCGTCCACTAATTCACAATTAAACAACGATTGTTTGAAAAAAAATTGACATTTATTATTTCAGGAAATACACGTTTTCTGAGTAACTTTGCAAGTATGATTTCGTTACTATAGAATCCATGTCACTGTGGCTGTTTATATTGGTTGAATCCGTCAATGAAGGTGCTGTGCCTGCACCAGGGATGTCATTTTCTCTATTTACTTAAATCCCCTTCTTAAGTAGAGGGTTTTGTTTACAAGTGGGAATATCAGCACGGATTGGTAGCCTCCTGCGAATAAAATAAGTATTTTGCAGTGTGAGCATTTGCAATGAACTCCGGAGGAATTTTACTAAAGATCCAGAGAGGAATAACCAGTGGAGCGTAGAAACTATGGGGAATAGAATTTGGTTTCTTCATTTCTTTCTGGGAAAAGACAGATGTAGAGAGTGGTGGAGATGGAGAGGTGGGAGGAGGCTAGAATAAGCTACTCGAAAGCCTGATGCTTATTTGCACAATTCTCTGCTGTTTTCTCCCCGCCCCCAAGAGATAAGTGACATCCACCTTTGGGATAGGATAAGACCACCTTTATCTCAGGAAATCTCGATTGGTTTACAGGTGTCTAATGGGTGACCATCAGTGGTCTCTCTAAACACGAAGATGCATCGCCAGCAAAAGGTAATTAAAAATGGCCCTCAATTCAAAACTAGAATTCAAGAAAGCCATGTTAAAAGTCTTCAAAATGCTTAGAATCAGAAACCACCGGAAGGTCTGGGAGGGGCTAGAATGAATTGGGCTTGCCCTGCTTTCCGGAGGTTTCTATCTTTTCAAGGCTCCTCCTCCCCTCCCTGCCTGATTCCTGTCTGTGTCAAGGTTCCTCTGGTGTGGCAGTGGTTTGCCCAAACCATCCCTTGATACCAACACTGCCAGGGCAAAGGACTACAGTGAAGTAGGGGATGGGAGTTGGGGATTATTACTTCCTACATTTTTAATTCCGAGTTGTTATTGTTCGTCGAAAAGATAGTTCATTCCCCGCTGGTGAAATGATGCTTATTGAAAGACTGTCCACCAAAGAATAAAAACGGGTCCAATGGAGCCACTAGAAGTGAATCTAGGGTGAGGAAAAGGCATTAGTGGGTCAATTGCATTGGTGGGAATTGGAAATAAGCTTTTCCGTTTGATCTGTCTAAACTCCCTTGTGCAGCAACATCTATTTGGAAAACATGAAGGTAGAGAAACCCTTCCTCCAGAAAGAACTATTCCGGGTGTAAAGAGGGCGCTAGTAAAAGGACTAAATATGTTGCTGCCATAAGGTGCTCTCTTAATTTTCAAAGTTGAGGTGTGAGGGAGAAAAAATTCGACAGCCAATGTAACCTCAACTATCAAGATTCAGCTGCTCACTGTACTAACCCTAAATTCAAAATACATCAATTCATTTCTTCCCAACCCATAACAGAAGCCACTAGATTGTGGTTGCACAGTACTCTTATTTTTCTATAGGCTCAAAAATCTGTCTGACAGAGAAAGCTTTGGGTTCAAAGAAAGAAGCCCTGAATTTGGGTTCTATCTCTGATTGTGCTGACTTAGTTGAGTTATGTCACTTAATCTTTCTGAGCTTTATCTACAAAATACGGAAAAATAATGATTGTACTAACCGCTTCAAAGGATTGGTGAGAACTAAGCCCTTTAAAGCGGGACATATAAAAGGGAACCATTATGTATATGACACCTTTCTTCTAATGCACTTTCTCACTTCTCTTAATTCCCCTCCCTTACTCCAAAACGGAAGAATGTAAGGTCAGCGATATTAAACACAGCACAAATCTGAATGGTGGGAACTAGGACCCAGGCCTGCTTGCTTCCTAGACCCACTATTCCTTCCATTAAGACCAAAGTCTAGGTTTTGTCATATGATTCTATTAAATTTCGTCCCCTCAATCCATCATTTAAGACCCTCCTCCGCGATAAATTGAGAAGTTAGAAGTCAACATTAACTCCTTCGGGCTACTAGTGCCTGACCACAAAAATGATGCCCAACTAAAGGCCTCTTCTGGTTAATGTCTCTCTCTGAGCTTTCTGCCAGGGACGGTGAGCTCACACACAGATACTAAGCCTCTATGTTGGCACGGGGCCTAGGCTCAGGTTCCAAAGACTATTCGTACTATTGAGCTGTCTATTTTTTAGGTACCTAGTCCTCTCTTTGGAATTATAGTTTTCCTGAACTATTCTGGCCCCTACTATTTTGCAGTTCATTGTGGGCATAAGTGACAAATCAAAGAAGGAAATCCCGAGACGATGCAGTTAAGGCAGTTAACTCTTCCTCCTCACTGAATTTTTCCTTACTGTTCGCTGCTCTCAAGCTGGAAACTCATCTCATACCTCCGGGCATATATGCCCAGATGTCTGGGCATGGAGAGGCGCCCACACTCCCTCCCACTTTAGGACCCAGGAGCTTCCCGGAATCCCCTCCTTCTCCCAATATCTCGTCCCAAGAGAAAGCCACAGGCGGCCGGAAGAGGAGTGAAACCCGGTAGGGTCTATACCGCACTGGCCCTAACCGCTCTGGCCAGGGCCACCCAAGCGTTCATTGGGACTGTGCAAGCTGGCTCAGTGTCCGCTCTACTGGGGAAGTCTATAGTGAAGTTCTCCTCTTTTTCTAATCCCACAGCTCCACTACATTTCTCATAAATTCCCAAGTGAGCCTTCCCTTGAGGTTATTCATGCCTTCTAAACCTCATTGATCATTAAATGCACTTGCATAGTGTCTCAATCCTTCCCCCTCTAGTTCCTCCCCTACCTCTTCCCACCCACCCCCGATCTAGGGTACTGGAACCCGCGCCAATGGCTCTAATTGGAATGAGATATCATTGATTGTCAGTGGTAGCAGAGCTGGGATGGAGAGGCGGGGGCAAGGGCGGGGACGGGAAGAGCTTGGGCGGGGGGGGGAGGCGGTGAGTTAGGGCAAACTGATCTTGAGAGAGTTAAGCAGAAGCAGCTGCTAGGTAATAAGGCGCTGCTGGGGATGAAGCGATTATTTCCCCAGCTGGACGAGCGGAAGGGGGACACACTGCTTCGGAGAGGGGCAAGAACTTCAGCCACTGGGTAATATACCATTGAAAAAGGACGGATTCAGTCCCCAGGCGAATCCCTTCCCTTCCCCGGTGCTTATTCGGAACCTTAACTGCATCACAGAGGCTGCCTTTCATACTTAAAGGATCTTACACTAGAAATCTCTAATTTTCCCGTTGGTCCAACCTGGGAAAGAAGTTTCCCCGAGATCTTTACTATACCGGTTCCTCTCAAAAGGTGGCCATATCGAATGCCCACTTCTCCCACGTGAACTAGCGGCTATCTCTTTGCAACACTGAGTATGATTTCACATACTCTTTCTTGTAAACTTCATAGAGAAAGGAGACAGTGAAAATCAATTGAACTCTCCACATCAAACACTGGTTGTCCAGACTAGAGAGGGTGTCCTGCTCAAATGTTTCTCATTGTCTCCTGGTACCTAAAAGAAGGGGAGAGTTGCAGTTAAATCACTTTTATTATTATTTCCACTGTCCCTCCTCCATTCAGACTTTGGGGGAAGCAACATGAGAAAATTGCTTCTTCAAAAAGTTGCAGACGCTGTTTTTATTTATTTAAAAATTAATTCCCTTGACAAGTGCATGTCTGTAAATGAAAGTTTGGAAATCTCTGAAAATTAAGAAAAACACAGAAATCCCCGACAAACCATAACAACTGATTTTTATCTACCGTTTTATACTCTTCCATTATCCACCTAAATATAAAACCCCCATGATTTTATGTAGTTTACAGAAACCACAGGCATTTGGCATTTGGTCTGGTGTTTTATTCCAATGCGTTCATGAATTGGCAGCTTCGCTTCCTACGAAGCCCTCTAAATACATATTTGAGTCCTGAGGGGGAAAAAAAAACACAACAAACCACAGTTGAATTTATTGCATTCAATTTTTAAATGCAGTTTTTTTTTTTAATGGGAGGAAACATTCCCCGCAGCTACCTTAGCTTCCATAGCTAAGAATTCCAATATTTTGAAGGATATCTGGCAATAAAATCTATGCCCTCCCAGGAATAATAATCAATGTAGAATTTCTTTCTTTGATGTTTACAACGAGCAATGTTTTCATTACAATCTTGTTAACATGTTTGCTTAATTCAAGGCAAGTCAGAAGAGAAAAATGATACCGAACAAGATCTTTTCTTTAGCAAAGAAAATAACATTTCTCTGCTAAGAACACATCCACATCGGAGCTATAGAAATGTCCTTTCTACCTCTTTTTTTTTTCCCGAGAACTTCTTTTAATTTTTGTTTTGCTTTATCAAGTTTCACTTGTCTGCATTTTCAGAAAGTTTGTCTCCAGTTTATTTACTATACATGAGGATGTTTAGAAATACTTAGAGAACACTTCACCAAACTAACCTACTAAGCTTTATTTCTTTGACTACCTAGAGATATATGTGTGTGAATGCACACACGTGTAAAAATACACACATATGTATAGATACCTAGTCTTTGAATTATTACTATGGGATTTAATTAGAAGTGCCTCATATTTGAAACTTACCTACTGCCTGTACTTTGGATTTGGGCAAAGACGGCGTTCATGTGTATGCTGTCAGAGGAAAAATTGGACCACAGTCTTATTGAGGTAGCCTACAGTGACATCTGCCCTTTCCTTTTTCTACCTAAACCTTCATCTAGAGGAACTGTATGCACTGCCGTATCTATGAACACGTCTGTGTTGGAACATCTTCCTTTCATTTTCGTTGAGTAAGCATAGCTGTAAAAGATAAAAATCAGTGGAAAGTGATGAGGCAAAATCTCGAATTTTACAGCCCTGCCATAATTTCGAGTTTCTCTATTTCTCCTACTCCTCCCACTATCACCCACCCCCTTGCCCATGTGTACAACCACGTGTGTCGGGCTTCATCACACAAACCTATTGCATTTTTTTTCATGGACTGGATTTATTTTTAAAAAACCAGGAAACAGAAAAGAAAAAAAAAACGCAGAGAAGAAACAGCCGGGAGTGAGCAAGTCTTAACTCGAAAAGCACACAGACGCCTAGCTCGGCTCGGAGCTACAGGAATTGCCTGCAGTCTGAACCCTGTAGTCCTGGAGGAGAAACTGGGCTGGCTGACAGTATCAAGCCTGCTAAAGTCCAGCCAGCCAAGCTACATTAAGAATAAGAAGCTAGATTTCCACCAGATTAAAGGCTAAATCAACAAAAGAATACTCCTACCTGAAGTGGCTTTTGCTCAACTATCTGAGCATGGCTCAAGCCATTTCACGGTACTTTGCCATGCAAGACCCAAAGCAATTCGTCGCACCTCAGCTATAGAGCGGAGTCCCCCAGGCGTCTCTCACTCTCGCTGACAAACGAGCTTCTTGACTATCCCTAACAAACTCTCTTCCCCACTCTAGCTCTACTCTCTGATTGACCCGGCTCAATTTTCACATCAAATAGTCTATTCAGTTTTGATCTGGGCTGCTCCATTCCTGATTTCCCAGTGATGTTTCCTGAACACCAAAAATGCAAACAAATTGATCTCTACATTTCTGCCTTCAAATTTAATTTTGGACTTGGGCATTTATGAATTCCTGTGCCCTTGGCCTCAGTTAGAAGTAAACCTGTAGACTTAGAATTAAGATAACCACAAAGAACCCTGCCTTCTTTGGTTCTATTGGATCTCCATTACATAACCAAATTTGTTGCTATAGTGCAGCCCTATTAAAACATTGATGGACTGATGAATACAATCTACATAACTTCAAAGATTAAAGATTGTTGTTGGTGATTACAGTACAGACACTGCATTGGGCATCAGATACAGGTTTTCATGTTTGTAGTTTATTAAGGAAGAGTGACTCTTCAAGGGAAAAATATTTTTGCACCATTAGATATTCAGTTTTCTTTTACTTGCTTGGACCAGCTGAGAGTTATTTAATAGGATCTCAGCTTTCCTTCAATATGTAAATAATTCTTACAATTTATTTTGCCATGCAATCATCATTTGAAACTTGAGTAAATCAATGGAATCTCTACTTGAGTGGAGAATGTGTAGGAGACATCAAAAATCAAAGCCTGGACAAAATTTCAAAGTAAAATAGTGATCAACTATCAATATGTTGTGAGTTTTGAAATATGAAAAAGTCAAGTATAGACAGTTTTTCTCCCTTCCAGAAACTTTCAAACATATCATATTAAAGTTATTTCAGGTAAGTCTTGGCTAGTATGGAATTTTCTATAATGCTTAGAACATATATGTTTAAAAATCACCCATAATTATTTGAAAAATGTGCCATTAGCAATAACATTTAATGGGATAAAGAATTCACAATTGTAATAGGAAAGGGCTACAGAGAAGAGCGAACACACAATCCCCTCAACCATTCCAAAAAAGAAAAAAAAAACCTCTTCTCTTCTGACTGAAAATTCAATACACAATACAATTTAGTACCAAAAATAGCTTCAAATTTCTTGCATACTAGATAATCCAAATAATTACAATTAATTTAAAATATTTTTTAAAAATTAATGTTCAACACATTCCAGTTTATCCTGCTCAGTTACCAATAAGTGTCCTGAATTCTTCCCAGAGTTGTTTAAGATGAGAAAGAACTTAGATTGGCATATGTCATTTTAAATATGCATTATCTAATGTTAGATCTATTATCATTGTGCCTTTTGTTTACCAACTGAATGTTGAAGGTAAATAGGTCCCCAGTTCATAATCCATGGCTTATTTGTTTAAGGGTTTTCTTTCACTTTACTTTTTTTTACTCTTTTCAAAAAAAATTTAATAAAGGTGGAGGGAGATTGCATAATTATTTCTGAATCATTACATGGGAATAGTAAGAAAGAATTTTACAAGTAAATGAAATCTATGAACTAAATTCCTCATCAAAAATAACATGTTACATGCCAAAAACTTGGACAGGAAATAACAAAATGAGATTCTACTTAGATAAGTACAAGCTAATATGTCTGGAGGGAAATAATCTAAGACTCATAAATATGAGTTCCGATTCACAACTTCTTCATAAGCAAAATTATATCCTTCAGATTTGTTGGTTATTAAGATTTATTTTGGAATGTGGTATTTTTTCCCCCAAAACTAGGAAAGCAATAATTTGAATAGGTAAATAGGTTGGTTTGTTTCTTTGTTTTAAACTGCATCTGCATCTTTACCTTTGGAGGGAAGAAAAAAAAATAAGGATACCCCAATGGTAAAGATGAGTTAATTGGATGCTTACTATATGATATGGCAGTAATTATGAAGACTGACCAAGTCAATGCCCTTTGTGGTTGCAAATATGTGACTATTACAAATGATGACACAATGCTATTCACAAGACATTGGCTGGATTGTATCTCTTTACGGAGTTCTAGGTAGCTCAGTGCTAGGCTTGTGCACAAATTAAAAAAATAATAATAGCTGATATGTATGTTGTGTTTTAAGGCATATAAAATATCTCCCGTGTATTCTCTTCAATCCTTATATTAACCCAATGAGGTAAAGACTTTAGTTATCATTATTCCTGTTTATAGATGAGGGAAATGAAGCCCAAGAGATTTAATGACCTGACTGTGAGCGCAAAGGTAGGATCAGACTGGAACTTAGATCTCTTCAGTCCTCTATGTAGCACTATTTTCAGCATACCACATTTTCTCTTTATCAATACTCAGAAAAAGAACCATTCAGAAGCTGTGGAGAAAGTTGCCACTGACTGAAAACAAAAAGGCTACAAAACTAAGGCTAGATAAATAGAAATTTAAGATTGCTACTTGGAGAATGTGGGGAAGTTGTACAAGGTGTCATGAGAGAGGGATAGGCAGATGAAAGAAAACAGAGGAAAATTTAAGTTGAATTTAATCCAGAAAATGATGCAATTGAATAAATTTGGAAGATTCAAGGAAGCAGTCAAGAATTCCTAAAGGAGTTATTTGAGGCTAGGGTGTGTAAATATTTTAATATGTATTCCTTAGGACAATAAGATGGGGAAAAAAGAGAACTTTAGTTCTTATCTGTAGTTAAAGGGTGGGATAGTCAGGAAATTCTTTTTCTAGGATTTTTATTACAAATACTAAAGTATAATTACATAAAAACAAAGTTTATTCATTCTTTTTTCTTTTGATTTCTTCTAAGTGATGAAACTCGTCTAAATCTCCTTTATATGACTGAACAATCTTATTGCCCTTTTGTATTTATACTCCCATTAGATTTTTCAGTAAAGGAAAACCTCTATCAATAATTTAAAATAAAAAAAAAATAGTTTCTAAGACTCCTGTTCCAAGGTAATGAAACATTTGATGTAAATGTCAAAATTTATGGGTCATGTAATAGCCCAGTTCCTGTCAAATGAACATGCTTTCCCCGAGGTATGCCAGGCACTTTTAGAGGTGGCAATAGACAAGGTATTAACTTTCAAGTTACAGGATACTCTAGAGTGCTGAATAGTGCCGAAAGCAGCACACAAGAGTACCATTTAGTTCACTATAACTGACTGGAAGCTACTAGAGAACAAGGAACATGTCTAGTATTATCTTTGCATAGTGCCTACTGTAACATGTTTCATGAATGCTCTCAATAAACACTTTTCAGTATTGTTGACTATAATGATGGCATTTGATTACAGCAAAAGAATTTATACTCCTTCCTAAGCACCCAATTTAAAACAGGGAGTGACAGCTAAAAGGGGTAGGGGGAGAATAAGTCCCAATGTATTTTAAGAGATTTTGTTTTTCTGGACAATTAAAATGTTACTTAATTAAAGTTTTTAAAAGACACCTCTGGAAGCCCTTAAGTTACCCCTGGGAGGTGGGCTTAAGTTCTGGGTAGGTTCTATCCTATTACAGTGTATTAGCATCTAGGTGGCAGAGTGGCCAAGAGAACTGGTCTTGGTGTCAGAAAACCTTGATTCCAAACCAAATTTGACCTTAGAGTCTTCCTACCTGTATGACCCTGAGCAAGTCACTTAATACTTGTCTGCCTCAGATTTCTCACCTCTTAAATGTGAATAACAAAAGTGACCCTCACCCAGAATTGTTCAGAGAATCAAAGGAGATAGTATTTGTAAAGTATTTTGCAAATCTTAAAGCACTCTGTGCATATTTGCCATGATTGTCTTTCACTAATGTTCAGGAGAGAAGCTTGATTAAAATTGATAAGCCTAATTTAAAATTTCTCATCCTAAAATTCTCACTTGTTAACTGTGTTTAGTGGAGTTTATTCATAAGAAAATAATTCCATCAGAGAGTGAAACAAGAGTAAATACATTTATGTATCTGTAGTTTGTGCTTTTAAATAAAGTGTAGTGTCCGTGTATGTTTGTGTTTGTGTGTTTGTGTGTCTGTGTGTACTCTTCCTCTGTGTGTAGGCCAAATTAAAACCCTGGAAGAACAACAAAACTTGTGGTCTTTGAGTTTCTTGGATTTGGATTTGAAGATCTGAATAGAACTGAGGTTCTAAATGTACACTTCTGGAACATGTGTTCCCTGTTTATGCCATAAGCCCATGTATAACTCGACACTTAAGTAGTTTTGAGCCTTCCATGTGCCTGTCCAATTTGCAACAGACTTTCTAGTCATTTCTTTACTGTACATAATATAGATCATTACAACATTTTATGATGCACAAACAGCTGGATGCTCTGAGTCCAATAGAAAATAACTGACATAATATTAACGTACTTGACTTAATGCCTTTTGGTAGAGGTGCACTGAGAAATATTCTATGCCATGGCATGCATGCTTTCATTAATGTAAACATACAAGGACTTATATGAATAGCCAAAATACATATTTATGTCAAATTTCAACGCATTGCTTTTAACTTTGTTCTCTTTTGCATGATGGACTAGGAATATCTGGTGGCTGAAATATGACTTTGGTCTTGATTACAGAGCCGATGCCACTAAATATACAAGATGAAAATTTGGCTAAAAATATATTTGTAAAAGAAATTGCACAGATAAGTAGAATACATTTACTCATTGTAGATCTCTACTCCAGGGAGTGTCATCAATCCAAACTGTATAGCCAGGACTGATGTTGGATTTGGATTTCTGATTTTGTTGAAAGATATGTAAAAACCTCAACTAGTCAGACAGCTCCCTATTGGCTATGCATCTGAGAAGGCTCAAGAGGACTGTTTACCCAAGCAAGTGTCTGCAATGAATTATATTCAGTAAATTGGCTCCTGCTACTTCTCTTTCATAGAGAGAATATGAAGAATTTGTATATTATGCTAGGAGTCTCTGATTGTCTCCCAACTACCAAATTTGCTAGTAAAAGGTTTTGCTACATGCCTAAAACATATATACATACATATGACTGGAATAGGGTTTGGGTAGGGGGCAGGGATGACAAGGGGATGTAAGGTTTGAATAATACTGATTTCTTGTCCTAATTATAAGAACATTTATCCAGTCTGCAACAGGGATAAGTATATGATCCTCCCTTTGTAACAATACTGTTTATGCAGTTAATGGGGTTTTTTTTCTTTTGTTTCTGAAGTCTAACTAGTTTTGCTTATAAGATATCTAGAAGACTGGATAAATGTTCTTACAATTAGGAGAGGGAATTGGTATTATTCAAACCTCATATTACCTTGTCATCCCCACTCCCCAACCAAACCCTATTCTAGTGTTTTGTACATGATAGGTTGTTAGTAAATGTTGCTATAATTTTGATTGCTGAGCAAATGGGGATGCATTAGTCTGTGAGCTCCTTTAGGGCAGAGATGGTCTTTTGCCTTGTTTTTCTTTTATTCCTAGCATTTTATAGTAGGTGCTTAATGCATGTTTTTTTTTTGACTGATACACATTTGCACAGAGGCAGACAGAGACAGAGAGCAAACTGGAGGCATTGTTTCTGGAAAAATAAAATAATTAGTTTTCTATTCTTTAATATGTATGGCATCTGGGTTTTTTTTCTTTTCCCTAATTTTCAAAGCCAAATCATTTTTCTCCCATAATTGTTATGAAGTACCCCCTTGTGCTGAGTTAAGAGCTGGTCTCAGAGTTGGAAATACCAGGAATCAAATCCAGTCAGTTAATTAACATTTATTAAGCATGTACTAAGTGCCAGGCATTATGCTAAGCCACGGGGATACAAAGAAATGCCAAAAACAAAAACAAAACAAAACATAGACTCTACTCTCAGTGAGAACACTGTCTTGTAGAGTGACTTTGTGACCACCCCCTTCCCTCTTCTGCCAACCAAAGTTGCTTGACCTCTCACACTCCCTGTATCCCAGGTAACTGTCAAATACTAAAGTTGTGTGTCGGGTGTTCATTTCTATGTTGGTAAGAGTTTCCTTTAGTAATGAAAACACATCTGAGACCCTCCTCCCCTGACAAGATTATAAGTAAGAATTTGTTGTTGTTCAGTCCTGTCTGACTCTTCCATGGCCCCAATTGGGATTTTCCTGGCAAAAGACACTAGTTTGCCATTTCCTTCATCCACTCATTTTACATGTATACATAACACTTTCATTATAATCAGCTTTCTTTGTAGCCCTATGTATTTTATTATGTGCTTTTAAAAACATAAACTGAGACAGAATCCATAGACTTCATCAGACCACTGAAAGGTCCCTGATACAAAGAAAAATTAAGACCTGCCCTTGATGTTAGTGAAGGTTTCTTCCAACCCTAAATGTATGTTTCTATATGGTGTCTTTGTCACAACATACTATTTGTTTTAATTGGACAGTCACTATTCAGTAGGAAATAGCATTGGATTTTAGTTACACCTTTTCAAATGAGTATTTTGTTTTTAGGATTTTAATCTAGGCAGCTCCTTTTAAAAAAGGTGCTAATTATCTTGATTACACTCCTAATTCCAGCCTGCTCTTTACTGCCCTCTTGCTTTTTCCCTTTATGTCCTCCCTGCCAGGAGTAACTACTTCCTCATCCCCAATTTATGCTGTCAAAATCCCTCTTCTTTTTCAATACCTCTCCTTTCCCTAACTTTATGAAGCCACTCATCTCTAGCTTTGTGTAATGAATAGTACTGACCAGAAGGTGGGCAGGAATAAATACAAACTATCATGTACAAATGCCAAGTCATTGAATTAAATGATAAATATGGCAACAATATCAATATGTAAACTGATGATTATGAGTTAACTGGGCAATATCTTTTCCCAAAACTATTTTCAACTTTGCCTCTACAGGAAATTGTCTTCAGCCTGTAACAACAATAGGTTTTGACAGGTATCTCTGGATGAGCCTGTACCACTATCAAATACATCAATACAATTTA
This sequence comes from Monodelphis domestica, assembly GCF_027887165.1. Lineage (NCBI taxonomy): Eukaryota > Metazoa > Chordata > Mammalia > Didelphimorphia > Didelphidae > Monodelphis > Monodelphis domestica. The sequence continues at coordinate 322,527,408 of NC_077229.1, read as the reverse complement.
GAACTAGCTTTATATGGTTTGGTACTCTAATTCATTTTGTTGGTTTTTTAATCTCTCAAATGATCTAAGATCCTAGCGGACAGGGAAAGTTTGATATTTTTCTCCTCTTAAAATGCCTAGCAGGTTTGAAAATATCCAGCAGTTGCTCAAAAATAAATACATAAGAAGGAATTTGATCTAGTGGATAGAGTAATTGATCTCAAATTGGGAAAATTTAAATTTGCATCCCACCACAACCACTTACTAAGTATTTGACCATGAACAAATGACTTAATAACCCTTTCTCTCTGTTTTTTCCTCTATAAAATAAGGACAATCACTCACTTTATATTTGTAAAGGGATAGGGAATATACCTGTGGATTCATCTAATAGAGAATTCTCCAGCTAAGAAATTTCCTCTAACAATATAGGTCTGTATATTCATTGCATTTTAAAGTCAGGGAACTGCCTGGAGTACTGAGCCCATAAGTGATTTTCCCAGGTTCACATTGCTAGTAGAGAAGTAGGAAGAAGGTAGGATTTGAATCTGGGTCTTTCTGGCTTCCAGGATAGATCCACTAAGTCTCTCAGCCTCACTGGTATGGAAATCCATTGGTAAGCATTCACTATGTAAATTTATGTGATAATTATTTCTGCACAGCAGATTAAGTGGCTCTGTGTGTAACTGAGCTCCCACCTTTCCTCTCTTTTCTTCTCTCTTGCCATTTCCGGGTGATTGTGGAGAATGTTTGAAGGGAGATTCCTTCAGAAGGAACCTGAAAGCCATGTTTCAATGCACATTCTACCTATAAAGTAAAGATAGAATTTAAACAAGTAAATCCTCAGAGTATTTACATAGCTGTCTGTACTTGTGACCCAGTCTCCCTAGTGAAATTAGGGGAGGAATACAAGAAATTCAGAAACCTCTGCTTTCAGGGTAGGAGCAAGTAGCTATTATTTTTGGCAGCTACATCCTTCTATTTTTAAAAATTTATCTGCAAAGAAGCGAACTTCCTCTTTCTTCAACTTCCTCACACCTCACTCCCCAAATTCTCCAGACCCCCACAAGTAACAAAATCTCACCGACACCCCCACCCTTTGTCTTCAAAGCTACCTTTCTTTATTCCCTTCTGATTTTAATATAGGAAACCCAGAAGGGCCTGCGGCTCCCTGGGACGCCCCTAGGCAAAAATGGGCATGAGGCCCGGTGCAGGATAGAGAGCTGAGCCCAAAGCTGCTGCAGGGCCCTGGGAGCGTTCTGGGAGCCGGGCCTGGGGAGGAGGCTGGGAGAGAGACAGGGATCGAGTGGGAGGGAAGAAAGGAGGGAGGTGGGGGTGAGCTAGTGCCTCCCTGTTGCTTATTGCTGTTGTAGCTACGCACTCCAAGGCAGTGCACCAGCTTTTCTATTTCAAGAGGCATTAGAAGTGTGCGTGTGTTTCGTGTATATCTTTTTTAATTAAAGAAAGTAAAAGGGACAAAAGAAAAAGAAAGAAAGAAGCCAAGGTTCGTATTTCTGGAAGATGGTATACAGACAGGACTACTTCCAGCGCTGCTTGTCCCTATCAGTTTACTCATTTAGGGCTTATTTTGGAACAACTGGTTTCTCATCCCTGCCTCATGGCGAAGCAGGCCTGAAGTTTGAAACAAGTAAGTCAAATCTCCATCTTCATCTCCCCCTCATCATGCTACGTTTCCCTCCTCCTCCTCTTCTTCCTCCTCCTCCCTCTTTCCTCCTCCTCGTTCTTCTCCCTCCTCCCTCTTTCTCCCTCTCCTGACCTTTCTACTTTAACACAGTGGCTACCACCAACCACCAGTCACCATCCACCAGTCATCATCCACCATCCACTACTTCATTCCGGCTTATGCGGAGGGCGATGTCATGACCTTTTGCGTTGCCTTGGCCTCCCTTTTCGTTGTGGTGACAAGAAGACTGTTGTGAAATTAAATCTGACCCTTTAGCTCTAAGACAGCTGCAGAGAGCCCTAGGCTGCCTCCACTTCAGCTGAGGCTCCCCTGGAGCAAAATTGCACTCTCTCCGGGGGGCTGAGGACTAGCTAGGAAGGCGGTGAATCAGTCGCGGAACTCCAAAATTGGGGTGCACAGCCTTCCGAGAGGGACTGGAAAGATTCACTGGTGGGGACTGGTGACCCAGATCCTCTCTAAGGGAGGAGAAAAAACAGGGTACACATGCCCTCCATATGTATTTGTATACATACATACCTGTAATAACTGTGGGCACACTCGTACATATGTATCTGGATATGCCTATGGAGAGGAGAGGAAATATAGGGAAGGAGAGGGAGACAGAGACACAGAGGCAGAGACTGAGACCCAGAGACAGAAACTGCCTCTCTCAGGGCTCCTGCCTAGGCTTCTGTTGGTTTTAGGTAGACAAAGTGCAAACCTGGCTGGTAAGTAGATGGGAACACATGTAGTAATATAGACTGGGGGAATCTCTTTGAACTTGGGAAAAAAACCATTCAATGTCATCTACGCCTTGCCTACCACCCCTACTGTAGAGCACGTGTGTATGTGTCTGGTGCCAGTTTGTTTTTCCTAGTAGAGGTGGTGACTGATTGGGACGCCTAGGAAGGGGCTCAAATCCTCCTGGCCCTATTTGATGTTATGATTGCTGTCTTAAAAATGTGCTTGTGTTTGAAGCTCAAATAATATAAAACATTTCTGTGGCTGTGAGTGTTAGGAGATACTTCTTTTTAGCTTTCCCTTCCTCCTTCATCTTCTTTGGTCAAAAGTGGATGTTACAAATTAAAAAGTTTGGTTGGAAGGAAATTTGAGTAAATTTAAATACAAGTGAATTTAAGCATAAAAGGGAAACTTATGCAACAAAATATTAAAAAAAAAAACTAAGAAACAGCAGGTCAAGTATTTTTAACTATATAACAAACAGTGAATGCAATAAAGTTACTTGAGAGAGGAAACTGCATCAATTTTAAGACTATTTGTTTATTGGGGTATGCTAATTAAATACTCAATAATTTGCTTTCCTGGTAGCCTCACTGTTTAAGCAAGAGAAATGTGGTTAGTAATCTAGAGCTCCAGTAAGTTGGAAAACCTGAAGTCAAATCCAACCTCAGACTTTTCCAAGCTATAAGACCCTGGGCAAGTCACTTATCCCTATTTGCCTCAGTTTTCTCACCTGTAAAATTAGTTGGAGAAGGAAATGATAAAACATTCCAGTATATTTTCCAAGAAAACTCCAAACTGGGTCATGAAGAGTCAGACATGACTGAACACCAATAATCTAATAAGAAACTCAAATTGTTTATTATTGTAAACAGATGTTGCCAAAGATTTTTAAAAAGATGAATAATTTTGTAAGAGTATTAGAGAAAAGGTTCAAAAAGTAGAGTGAATAACAAACAATGCATAATTCAGCTTGAAAACCAACAAATTCCCATTATAGTAGAGATCTCTCTAGTTTACAAACCACTTTCTTCATAACAAACTTAAGGTAAAAAATACACTCCAATTCTGGATTCCCAGGATATTTCTTTTGCCTGGAATGCTCTCCCGTCTCAGAGCAGTCTTCTGTCTTCCCAGGTTTTCTTTAAGCCCCACACTTAGGAAAAACTTTCCCAATCCCTCTTCATTCTAGTGCCTCCTCTCGGTTAATTATTTCCTATTTTTCCTACATATTCCTTGTCTGTATGTACATGCTTGTTGTCTTCCCCATTCAGTTATGATTTCTTTGAGGGCAGGGATTGTCATTTTGCAATCTTCATATCCCTAGAATTTAGCACATTGTAGACACTTCATAAATATTCACAGACTGATCTCAGTTTTACAGAGGAAAGAACTGAGGTTCACAGCAATTAATAATTTGCCTAAAGTCACCTGGCCAGAATAATAGCTAGCACTTACAGAAGTGTTTTATGTTAACTCCTTTGCTCAACACAACTATTCTTTGAGGTAAGTTCAATTATTATACCCCTTTTATGGATAATGAAATTGAGACAGAGAAAGATTAAATGAATGGTACACTGTTTCCACAGTAAATTCTGATCCCTGGCTCTACTTACCAGGCTACCTAGTGTGACAAGGAAATCACTTTAAAAGACTGATATATATATTAATTTAAGGTCGCCAAGGAATTCAGCTATGTAATTCCTAAATGAAAACTCAAGTCAGCAGTCAACCTTTTATGGAGTTTAATTACAAACAGGAGGAAGAAAGGTATTAGGGAGGGAGAGAGAGACAGAGAGAGAGAGAGAGAGAGAGAGAGAGAGAGAGAGAAAGAGGAGAGAAGGGAATAGGGCTTAAATACCCCCTCTGTTTAGGCTGGGCCAAAAGGCCCAAGCCCTTAGATAGCTGAGGCAAAAAAAAGAGATCAGTCCCTATCACTCACGTGATCAAAATGGAGAAACAGTCTCAAGGGGCCTCCACCTCTAGCCTCCTTCAGAGCAAGCTTCTCAGAGCACAACCTCTCAGAGCAAAACCTCTCGACCTCCTCCAGTCCTCAGACCTCACTATCTTTAAGGAAACCATCTAAGTTCCCTCCCCTCAGTTCTCATATCTACCAATCACTGTCCATGTCTTCCCTGTGCCAATGGTGGCTCTAGCTTAACCCAAGACCGCCCAGAGATCTGCCCCTTTTCACATGTCTGTTGAAGGTCATATTCTCAAATAATTAAATTTTGATCTATGCTGCAGCCCTTCCTAAATCCTGTTACCCTGAGTAGGGTGGAGATTGTAAGTTCCAAGACCTGGTTCTGTCATTCCAAGTATCTCTATTGTATCAATTCTAAAATCAATCATGACTCAAAGAACTTCCTGTTCTATGCTTAAGCATAGGTCAAAGCCCTTTCCATTGTTCAGCAAAAGGTTTCTGTCCTAAAGTAATCTTAAGTAGGGAGGAGAAGGACACTCCCATGCCAAGGGGGTTAACATTCTAATAGACTATCAGTAGGAAATTTTTCAAGTATGAAATTTCCCAATGGTAAAATTTCCAACATTTATAAGTCTAAGAAATTTTAAGGTTTACACTAGCCACATCTAGAAAGCATGATTCTCTCAGCTGGAGATGGCAGAATCAGAACTAGAAGTCAGGTCTCCTGACTCCCAAACCAAAAACATCATGTACTGTATCACATGCCTCATCAAACAAGCAAAAACCCCCAAACCAACCAAAATAAAATATTGGGATTCCAGGCCTAGAATAGTAGGAACTATTGGGTGATGCATTTTACTTAAAAATTAGTGGAGAAGGGTGGGATTCTGGAACAGCAAAGAGCATTAACTTTGCAAGCAGAGGAATTGAGTTCAGACCCAATCTCTGATGCTTACTGGCCAAGTAATATCTCTTAACCCCTCTAGGCCTCAGCTTTCACTTCCACAAAATTATGTTATTTATACATTTACTACCCACCTCACAGAGTTATTGTGAAGATCAAAAGAGATAATAGGCATGCAGTAATTTATAACTGTTAGAATCTGATTAAGGATCAAAGCATGCCATCTTCTACTTTATTTCCTTCATGAGATTTTTTATCATATGTGATATGTGTCTTCTATCAGGTCATGGACAATAAGGAAATATGTATTACATGAAAGCAGCATAATCTATATGAGCTTATTTACCACCTTGGGAGGGCAAGAGAAGGGATGAAGGAAGAAAATATTAATCCTAAAATATCAGAAAACAATTGTCAAAATGTATGTCTACTTGTATATGAAAAACCAAATAAATTACTTTAAAAATAATTTTTTTGGGGGGGGGGGAGAAAATGATCTTTGTTTCCAAGGAATAATGTTTGAAAATGACCAAATAAAATAATGTTTAAAAGGGGAAAAAAGTCATTTTCTGATGAACTTGAAAGTGAAGTCCATCCTCTAACTGTTAGAGTATTAGAGTCTAACACTAAGTGAAGTTGCCAAACAATATGGCATCGCCATGAAATTTTATCTGCAAAGGGAAAATAATCCTTTAAGCATACAACATATTTATTATGAGGAATAAAAATTACTCAGCTATCTTTTGTGCATAAAATTAAGTTTGGTATATTAGTAACTGACCAATGTGGGTCATTGCTTTGGATGCAAGAGAGGGATTGCTACCATCTTCAGAGAATTTTAAGTGCTCACCTTAGGAAAGATAATAGAAGAATAAGGATGTGAGAACAAAGGATAATGGGGGCTAGTTTGTGTGCTCCATATCAGGAGAAAGGAGAAAGCACATTTGGTGGGACCCTTGTGCCAAACTTGAACCAGGATGATAAACATGGAGCAAGTCACACAGGATAGGCTTAAATGGATGAGTTGTGATTTCCACCACTGAAAAGAATGGCATATCTATTTGCATATTTGAGCGCTTCGCCCAGTGTAGGGTGCTGGGAATGTCATGTAGTGATGCTTAGAAAGAACTTGGTCATTTATTTCCAGCTTCTCTTCTTAGTCATCCAAAATTTGAATAGAATATTTCTGAAAACTAATTACTTTGATTCGATTCTTGAAGAAAAATCCTCATAGGCCATATCAGTTTTTGAGAGATCAACTAATCTAGAGCATTACTAATAAAGAACATCAGGTTCTGTCTCATCGCAGCTCACCCTCTAAGGTTATGTTAATATATCCTTGCTTTTTCCCATGGTCACATACACACAAAAAGGTATAGTTAGACATAACTCTTTATTCTCCAAGGTTTTAGCTTCATCAGAGAGAAGGGCAAAAAATTAAACAAAAGTACATATTTATGTCATCTTAATATTATATCAAAAAAATTAATATCATATACTAAATGGAATAACCAGTTTCTAGCTACTTCTTCCTTGTCAATATTTTGAATAAATAACCATTCTTCAAAAGGTTAACTTACTCAGTTATAGCAACTAGAGCACACAATACTGGACATAGAGTCAGGGAGAACTGAGTTCAATCCTGCCTCAGATAGTTACTGTTAGACCTTGGGTAAGTCACTTAAATACCATATGCCTCAGTTTTCTCTTCTGTGAAAAAGAGATAATAATACCATTTTCCTCCTGAGGTTGTTGTGAAGTTCAAACACCTTAATATTTGTGGATCTTTGCAAACACTAATAAATGTTAGCCATTTTTATTGTTGTTATACTCCCTGAATTCTAAAATGGCCTTGAAAAAGGGCATATTACAAGTATGAGACCTATTAACTTTCAACCTCGACTTTCTCCTTTATTTGAATATGACTACCTTTATTTGAGTCTGGCTCTTCTATAATGAAACTTACTTTTAAATGTAGTATTCTCAGAGGTCAAAGTCACTATTTACTACTGTTACCTAAAATGTACTTAATAAAAACTTAATGAACATCAGTAATCAATCAGATAGAGTGTTCAAGGCAAAATTTGATGTATCCCTTGAGAGTTTAGATAGCTTTATTACATTGTCAATATTTTATCCTTGTCTCTTTAACATCAAAGATATTCCAGGTCATAAATCAGATTTTCATGTAGCTGAATTTATTATTTTAACCATTAGACATCCTGTAATACATTAAAATATAATAATGATACTTTGACCCTGAGGAACATCACTTTTAGTCCCAAGGAAGGAGGGGCCCTTCCTAGCTAAGGACCAGAATGACAACAGGGAGAACAATAACTCCCCATATCCATGGGTCACAACACATTTGAAACTCCAAAACCTTTCAGCTCCCCTTGTACTAGTTCTAAAAACAGTGGCAAGAAAAAGCTGGAAGCTTGAGACAGTACCTCCCTACCACCTTCCCTTGGGAGAGCTAAGTTTTAAAATAAAATTAAGAATAAAGAAATGGGCTGGGAAAAGAAGCAAATAATAAAAGAGAACCTGGCCATAAAATATGTTCCATGATGACAGAGAAGATCAAGAAACAAGCTCAGAAGACAATGATAACAGCTACAAGTAAAGCTTCAATGACAAATGTAAATTGAACACAAGTCCAACAAGAATTCCTAGAAGAATTAAAATTATTTTAAGAATTAAATGAGTGATGGAGGGAAAATTGGGAAATAAATGAGAACAATGCAAGAAAATTATGAAAAGACAATTAATAGCTTGATAAAAAATTTAAAATAATGAAAAGTGCCATAAAAACAGAATTAGCCAAATGGAAAAAGAGACACAAAAACTCACTAAAGAAAATATTTTTCTAATAATTAAAATTGGGTAAGTAGAAGCTAATGACTCCATGAGACAATAAGAAAAAAACAAAACAAACTCAAAAGAATTTTTAAAAAATGAAATTATCTCATCACAAAAGCAACTGACCTGGAAAATAGATTGAGGAAAAATATTTTTAAACTTATTGGACTCCCTGAAAGTCATAATCAAAAAAGGAGGCTAGATATTATACAACAAGAAATTATAAAGGAAAATTGCCCCAATAATCTTGAATTGGAGGGTAAATTAGAAATTGAGAGAATCTACCAGTCACCTCCTAAAAGAAATTTCAAAATGAAAACTCATAAGAATATTATAGCCAAATTCCAGAGCTCCTAGATTAAAAAGAAAATACTTCAAGAAGCCAGCAAGAAACTATTCAAATGCTATGATGCCACAGACATAATCATATAAGATTTAGCGTACACCTTGTTTAAGGAGTGAAAGGCTTCAGATATAATTCAGGAAGTCAAGGGAGCTGAATTACAACCAAGAATAACCTACTCAATAAAACTGAGTATAAACCTTTGGAGGAGGGGAATGGATATTTAATGAAAGAAAGTACTTTTCAAACATTCCTGATGAAAAAACCAAAGCTGAACAGAAAACTTGACTTTCAAATACAATACTTGAGAAAAGTATAACAAGATAAAAATGAAAGAAAATCATAAGGGACTCAATAAACTTGAAGAATTTACATTTCTAAAAGGCAAAAAAATATTATGTGTAACTCCTGAGAACTTTATTATTTTTTAGGCATTTATAAGGGCTCTACGTAGACAGAGGGCATGGGAGTGAATTATGGTTATGTTGGGATGATCTCCAAAAAATGAATGAGTGAAAAAGAGGAATACACTAAGGGGACATGGGAGGAAGAGGAAAATGGTTGGAGGATTATCTCACATAAGAGAAGTACTCCAGGAAGGGGTTTTACTGTGGAGGGGAAAATGACAAAAGCAGCAAGCAGTGCTTGAACCCTGTGATCATCTGAATTATTTAGAAGAGAAAATAGACACACACACATACACATACACACAAATGAGTATAGAAATCTATCTTACTCATCAAGGAAGTAGGAGAAGGACATAAGAGAAAGTAAGGAGGGTGATAAAAAGGAGGACAGAGTAAGAGAGGCAGCGATCAGAAGCCAGATGGATTTTTGAGGAGGGGCAGGGTAAAAAGAAAGAGACAGAAGGCTAACAGAAGAAAATTGCATGGAAGGAAATGCAGTTAGTAATGATAACTGTGAATGTGAATGGGATGAACTCACCCCTAAAACAGAAGCAGAATGAATTGGAAACCAGAATCCAAAAATGTGCTGTTTACAAAAAACAAATTTGAAACAGAGAGACATACAAAGAGTTAAAATAAGAAACTGGAGCAGAATCTATTGTGCTTCAGCTAAGGTAAAATAGGTTGGGATAGCAACCATGATGAAAGATAAAGCATAAACAAAAATTAGATCTAATTAAAAGGAATAAACAGGGAAATTACATCCTGCTAAAAGGCACCATAGCAAAGAACATAGCATCCAAATTCTTAAAGGAAAAGTTAAATAAGTAACAGGATGGAGGACCTGAACTTTTCCCTTTCAGAGCTGGATAAATCTAACCTAAAATAAATAAAAAAGAAGTTAAAGAAATGAATAGAATTTTAGAAAAATTAAATGATAGACCTCTGGAGAAAACTGTATGGGGAGAGAAAGCAATTATACCTTTTTTCTCAGCTGTACATGTTACCTTCACAAAAATTTGCCATGTATTAGGGCATAAAAACCTCACAACCCAATATAGAAAAATAGACATTTTAATTGCATCTTTTCTAGAATACAATGCAATTAAAATTACATTAAAATAAGGTCATGAATCATAGTTTAAAATTAATTTCTTTTATATTCTTGGTCTTTTGTTCTTCCAAATGAATAGGTAAATTAATTCAGGTATGGTTGCCACTTTTTGTTTTAAATAGAATATCTTTTTCTATCTCCTTTTTATCTCCTGGGCTTTATTGGTAGTATAGAGAAATGCTGATGATTTATGCAGGTTTATTTTATATCCTGCAACTTTGCTAAAGTTGTTAATTATTTTGATTAGTTTTTGATTGATTCTCTGAGAATGCCACCATATCATCTACAAAAAGTGGTAGCTTTATTTCTTCATTGCCCATTTTAATTTCTTCTCTTATTTCCATAAAGACCATTCCTAGTAAAATATTGAATAGTAGGGGTAATAATACACATACTTGCTTCACTCCTGATCTTATTGAAAAGGTTTCTATCTTATCCCTATCATGGACATTGGTAGCTGATAGTTTTAGATAAATACTATTTATCACCAGGCCTAGAGTTGGGAGGAGCTGGGTTCAAAACTGGCCTCATACATACCCTTCCTAGCTGTGTGACCCTGGGCAGGTCACTTAACCCTGATTACCTACACTGAGACAGAAGGTAAAGGTTTAAAAAAAAAAAGAATGAATGGGTCAAAGAAGAAATTATGGGCGAAATCATTTATTTCACTACAGAAAATGACAACAAGGAGTTAACATTTCAAAATTTGTGGAATAAAGCCAAAGTAGTAGTTAGGGGAAATTTTATATCTTTAAATGCTTACATCAGTAAAAAAGAAAAACAGCAGATCAAATAATTGGACATGCAACTAAAAAAAATTAAGAGGAAAAAATTTTAAGTCCTCAGTTAAATACCAAAATGGAAATCCTGACCGTCAAAGGAGAGATTGATAAAACTTAAAGTTAAGGAAAAAAAAACTTAAAAAAAAGTCAAACCAATGGTTAATATTCTTTTAAAAGAAAGAAAACAAAATTGACACTATCAAAAATGAGAATCTGACATCAATGAAGATGAAATTAAAGCAATTATTAAGAGTTGTTTTGAAAAAGATTACACCAATCAATTCCTAAGTTATTGGAAATTAAAAGGAAGCATGACCTTATAGATGTAGAAACATTTTTGAAAATAGGAAGACTTTAATTCAAACCATACCTTTGATTCCAGCTGGCTGTATGATTAGCGGTGCAAGTCACTTGAGCTGTAAGTGATGCAAACAAGTCTCCGGAATTATACATTATAAATTATAAATGAGTTGCTGAGAAGGAGGGAATTTTCATACTTGGAATTCCCTGTACTGTGAAGTCAATAGTCCAAACCTAAGAGGGAAAAATCTAAACACAGATATGCATAAGGATGAGAGGGATGGAATTAAAGTTGGGAAAGTAGAGGGGGAGATTCTTTGCCATAGAAACACTTCTTGGAAGATTATTGTTGTAATCAACAGGAAAGATGTTTTTGCTATACAGTGCTTTGAATCAAAACACTACATCCATTTTAGAGATGGCTATTTTAGCAAACACTACAATAAATATATTTACATTTTTATTTGTCTATAACTCTAGGCTCAAATAGTTTGGATATTTGTCTTCATCAATGCATACAGAAGTACTTAATAAAAATAAAATTTTTGATTTTTAATAATTTTAGTTACATATATTAAAGATATTTCTTCAAGTAAAAAATGAAAAAGACCATTTCTGCCAAATCAAAGTTAGAGAATAGATGAGAGAAACCCAAGGACTTCAATCTGTTTCTTCTGACTCCAAGTCTAATACTTTTCCCAGTCAACTATTTACCATCCTGATGAATCCCCAGAAATGGGTAGTTTGTCACCAGTTTGATAAGTTATAAAAGATTTTCTGTCTTATCTCAGATAAGAATTCTGGTAATATATCTCTCTTGTTCATGTCAGATAAATATATGACCTTGGTACCTTTCAGCAGTCAATCACAAGCAATTTTACTCCTCTCTCCTGCTTCTAGCAGATAATGGATGGTTTATCTCAGTTTTGTAACTGTGGATCCCCCTTCATAATTATTATTTGGAAGATAGGAAGTTCCTTTCTCTCCAGATGGTCCAGCTCTACCTTATCTGCAAAGAGCGTCATACCTGTAACTTAGCTCCAAATAAATTCTCATCCTTACTTCTTTCCTTCTTTGTGTAATAATCTTGTCTATTAATTTTCTGATGCTACATCTTTCTCTCTTCCATTTTCCTTGATGGTCTAGAAAGAAGAGAACTATTCTTCCAGTCATTTATTTTCTTTAAAAACAAACACATGTGTTATATTTGGCATGTCTGAAAAAAGTACATCTCACTTAGCTTCATCATCAGTCTTCAGAAGTCATTATTGCTCGTTTCATTAACAAACTTTCAAGTCTTTCAAAGTTTGTGGAAGTATATATTAATATTTAGAAAGAAACATTACTTCATTACTATGTACATTATTCCCATTAAGAGTTTGTAATCCCTCCATATTTCATTAATTCCCTGGAGATAAAATTCATTATCTGGTGGCTAACCTTCAATGGAGTGGCCCTCAGAGATGAAGTCAGAAGGCTGGTCCTTCAATGACAGATATACAATTGATCTCTGCTCAAAGACTGTCTAACTTTAGGGAACCTGCCAGGGCATAGCCTTAGAAAACTCAGGGTCACTTCTGATCTAGGATCAGGCATAAAACTGGGTCTTTAGAAAGACTGAAAATGAAACATGATTGTGACTTTAAACATAGTCTCATAACTAGACATATACATTTTCTGGGAATTTTTAATCATCAGATAAACCAAAAAAACTCTCTTCACCATTTTTTGTAGGAAAAAACAATTTTTTTTCTCCTTAGCACTTTTCTATACCTCTAAAATAAAATTTTAAAATTACTGTAGCAACATAAAATGCATTTTATATACATTGTTTTCTTTATACTATTAAGTTTGACCTAAAAACATTAAATTTATTTTAAAATATTAAAAAAATTTATGAGGGATCCATATATTATTGGATTTTAAGAAAATTAACACTCCAAGTTTTTACCAGTTTATGAAAGGCAAGCCACAACCCAAAAAAAGTAACTAGCAACATTATATTAAAACAAAGTAATTCTACTTTTTGTAATTAATATGTCTAATTGAAAAATTGATCATTTTCAACAAAGAAAAAGCAAATACAATTAATTGAATTTGAATTGAATTATGTGATGCTTTTCTGAACTTCAATTTCTGAGTTCTGGTTTATCTCAGTTTCTCCATTTTCAGACTTTTATTTATATCATCTTCACAGATTTATGAAAACTGAAGACATATTTAGACAAATTTCTTCAGTCTTAAGAGAACTATTGTCTCTTAGAATGTCAGGATCATAGATTAAGAGCTAAAAAGTATCTTGGAGATGATCCAGCCCAACCTTTCATTTTAGAGGTGCATAAACTGGGGCTATTTGACTTTCTCAGGATCACACATTTAGTAACTGTCTGACACAGAACTGAGCTTAGGTCTTCCTGACTCCTAGTTCCTATGTACTATACTGTGCTACCTTCCATTAATATACTAATTTGTCCATTTATTTTATGGAAGGTTTCTTTTTTCTTTCCTTTTTATAAACCCTTACTTTCCATCTTAGAATTGATAGTGAGTATCAGTTCCAAGGGGGGTATGGGTTGGACAATTGGAGGTAAGTGACTTGCCCAGGTCACATATTGAGAAAGTGTCTAAGGACCTTGTCCCTTGTCTCTCCAGGCCTGACTTTCTATCCACTGAGCTACCTAGCTGCCTCTAATATGGGGTTTTTAAACACAAACCAATTCCTTCTTCATGTTGCAGAAGATGGAAGTACCTCACCCAACTACACAGCAAGGAGTCTGAGGCTGGGTTGTCTAAGAGTTTTAGTGCCACATTACATAAGAAATGTGGTTAGCAGAATCACAAACAGCATTCCAGGACCAAACCTCTTAAGTTATTCTATAGCATTTCTAACATTAAATCCCTAATGTGCTGCTTATGTTCTAATCCACTCGGATGCTGTTGCAATATTATATCCTTATCTATTTTGGACTTAGAAACTTGGATCCAAGAGATTTGCAGCAACATTAATTAATGGAGAAACCCTTCTTCCATAACCATGTTCAGGTGTCAATTCCTCCATGAAACCTTTAATTCAAGTAAACATTATAGAGCCTCTGTGTGAGGCACTATTCTAGACATGGAAGTACAGAGGTAACAAAAATTAAAATCTCTAACCTCAAGTAGCTTGCATTCTCCTGGAGGGATGCATGCACATGGTTAAGTAAAAAGGAGATCATTTGTGGAAGGAAACATTAACTAGGAAAGGGATCAGACAAGAAAGAACACTTATTTGGGTTTGGGGGTGGAAGTGAAGTGTTGCAGATCAGGATTTCACCTAGTAAACAGCATCTGAGCTGAGCATTGAGCGAAACCACTGATTCTAAGAATTGGAGGCAAGTATGGTGGACAGTCTGTGCAAACGAATAGAGATAGGAAATGACATGTTGAGTTAAGGGCTAGCCCACAAGTTTTTAAGTAGGTAAGATTTAGCATATGGAAGGGAGCTAGATTATTTATGGCTAAAGGCAGATTGCTTTGTTTTTGTTTTTTCTTTCTAACCCCAGAATTTAGCACAGTACTTGGCACATGTTGAGTGCTTAATAAATACTTATTGATTGATTGATTGATTGATTGATTGATTGAAGGGCCAAGCTGAGAACTTTGTTTTTTATCTGGGAGCCAATATGGGGTCATTGAAGTTCAGACTTGCATTTTAGTAGTATTCATTTCACAGCTGGATAGAAGATAGATTGGAGAAGGAAGACCTAGGAAGAAAAAAGACCAATTAGGTCAGAAGTTTTTAAACTTTTGGGGGTCATGGACCCCTTTAACAAATTGAGGAAAAATTTTATAAGCAAATTCTTGAATAGAGGTCTCATTCCTAAGATACATAGATAACTTTGTCAATTTTGTAAACATAAGACATCCCCGAATTGGTAAATGGGCAAAAGATATGGACAGTTTGGGGATGAAGAAATCAAAGTCATATATAGGTATGTGAAAAAAATGTTCTAAATCATTAGTGATCAGAGAAATGCAAAACAAAACAATTTAGAGATATTTCATACCTATGAGATTGGCTAAAATGATAAAAGGGCAAAATGACAAATTTTGGAAGGGATATGGAAGAATGGGGACTAATAATAACCTGTCGGTGCAACTTTGAACTAATTCAACCATTCTGGAAAATATTTGGAATTATGCTCAGAAAGTTTTAAAACTGCATATATTATTAGGATATATTTTTAAAGGAGATCAAGGAAAAGGGAAAAGAACCTATCTGTTCTAAGATTTTTATAGCGACTCTCTTTGTGGTAGCAAAGAGCTGGAAATTGAAGGAATGTCAAATTGGGGAATGGCTGGAAAATTGTGGCATATGATTGTGATGAAATATTATTATGTTGTAAGAAACATCAATAGGTTAATTTTTTTAAACTAGGAAAGATGTACATTAAGTCATGAAGACTGAAATAAGTAGAAGCAAGAGAACACTATACACAGCTATAAAATTTATATTTGAAGAATACCTTGTGAATGTCCACTTCCAGAAAATGAACTAAAAAAAAGAAACATGAAAGACATGATCTATATATCCATATCTTTTTATTGGATGACACTTCTATGGTGCAGGAAGGGGAAGAAGAGACTGAGACTCCTGGGGATAAATTCTATAAAAGGA
This sequence comes from Monodelphis domestica, assembly GCF_027887165.1. Classification (NCBI taxonomy): domain Eukaryota; kingdom Metazoa; phylum Chordata; class Mammalia; order Didelphimorphia; family Didelphidae; genus Monodelphis; species Monodelphis domestica. Next base: position 322,511,714 of record NC_077229.1, on the reverse strand, counting down.
AAGGAGAGGAGAGGAGAGGGGAGGGGAGGGGAGGGGAAGGGAAATAAAGAAATAGAGAAGTAGAGAATTTAAATAACTTTAGCAAGATTCTGTAGTAAATGGAAGAGACAGGATTCAAATGCAGATAATATGTCTTCAAATTCAATTTTTTTAATCAGTCAAGGTTGTTATCAAAAATACTTGTGGAAAAATTAAAAATATAAAGTGATCTCCTTCACAATCTACCTAAAAGTGGATACTTTTTTTTTGTTCCTAAGCTTTTACTTGCTACTATTAGCATAGTTTTATGAAGACTTTTTGAAGATTTTGTATTGATATACTGTTTCAAGTATAAAGTTTTAAGGGCATATTAATTTTTTAATATTTTAAGATATCTGATCAAGATTTTTAAAAATCAGAAAACAATAATTTTAATCAAACCCACTTTCTGTAGCATTTGCTATGAAGTCAGTAGTGTTTGATTTATATAGCCAAAATGAGTTTGAATTAGGCACACTCCTCTGCTCTGTCCCTAAGGCTGCAGTAGTACAGAAAAGACTCCCCTGAAATTTTGTTTACAAATAAAGTTAACAAATAAGGTTACCACATTGAGAGAAAGAACTATGGGAACAGAAATGCAAAATAAAAACATATAACATCACTTATCACATATATATATGGGGATGTGATTTGGGGTTTAGGCTTTAAAAGCACTCTAGAGCAAAAAAATGAATAATGTGGAAACAGGTTTAAATAATAATATTTGTTCAACAGAGTGGAATTACTTGTCAACTCTGGGAGAGGTAGAGGGAAGAGGGGAGGGAAAACATGGAAGAATATCTTTAAATTTAAATTTAAAAAAATAAGGTTACAAGTACTTTGGTCATTCAGTCCAAATTACCTCAGTGCCTACTAAATACAAAGATGTTTTCACAACTCCATCTAAAATCAGAACATGTAACCAGTAACACGTTTTTTGTTTTGCAGGTACCAGATAGATAGCTTTTAATACTAAAAAGCATTAATTCTATTTTAATGGAAAAACTTTGGACTTGAAGTCAAAAGGTCTAAGTTTGAATTCTGGGTTTTATATTTAATTTGTGACCATAGACTCTTTTTATAAATTTATTTTTTAAAACCTTACTTTCCATCTTAGAATCAATACTGTGTATTGGTTCCAAGGCAGAGAGTGGAAAGGTCTAAGCAGTGGGGGTAAGTGACTTGTCCAGAATCACACAGCTGGGAAGTGTCTGAAGCCATATCTAAACCCAGGTCCTCCTATCTAGTCCTAGCTCTCAATCCAGTGAGCCACCTAGCTGTCCTCTAGGTCATGAATTTTTAATGATATTCAGGAAGGACTAGCACCTCTTGGATGAGAGCTTGTTGAGTCTTTCTCATTTATCTTTGGTGTCCACCTGTCACTCAACTCTTGTGGCTCCAAGAAGCTGTAGCATGCATAGCAGCCACACCCAGATTAAAACCATCTTGGCAGATAGGATAAACCAGCCTGAGGGTAAACAACAGGACTCAACCCCATCAGTGAGTTAAAGGAATGTCTGCTCAAGTATGTGAAGACTTCTCCCAGCAGATTCGGTAAATGAGAATGATTTGTTCCAAGGCCATGAAAGAGACTGAAGCAGGCATTGTGGTATGCTTTGAAATCGCAAATTGTGGAGTGCATTGAAAATATAAAGATCATTCCTGGCCATGGTCAGTTTTCTGACTCTTCTCTTGCCACTAATCTTGTTTCTGGAAGAGAGCAAATATGAAACTGTGTAACTCATTGAAATCCAATTCATGCATAAGTCAAGACATCACCCATGATGTCATTGGTCCTCTTCAGAAATGAAGGACAAACTTGTCCCAACTTTAGTCTCTTCCTCTATAAAATAAGGCTGTTAGTACTTGTACTTTATCATCACAATACAAAATGCTCTTTGTAAATCTTTAAATTCATGGGATTATTCTAATTCTCAGAGTATCAGGCACCTGGCAAGTGACACATAAAAGAAACTTAGCAAAGGTGGTTTGTTTTTGTTTTTGTTTTTTACCACAAATAGATTAGAGTTCAGCTAAACTTCAGTCAATGACTTGGTGACTTGTGTGCTTCTGGTTATTCATGAAAAGATCTCAGGTGGCATTTAATCTGGTAGTCCTACCCAAGCCTTCTCTATCCCCCATAAATTATGCTCCATCACAATCTTCCCTGTGCTAATCAAGTGTTTTATAGAAAGCATAAAATGAAGTAGTCACAAGGATAGCACCTGGTTAGAATGTATATTTATAGAACTTTAACATAAGATTGGAAGTGTTTTCAAGCATGATATCTTGAACTAGTTTCTGTTATTCAGTCATCTAGATTTTATGTCTGTGAAATTCTATTGGTTCATAGCATGATCCTCTAATAACACAGAATTTAATGCTCCATTCTTGACCACTAAGTAATATTTCATTCGTATATTTCTACATCCAATGAAAAATGTCAGAAGACTGGCCTCTCTGTTGAGAAAAACATGCAAAAGTGTGGTTACAAGTGATCATGTATTGTAGGGAAAGTACACTTAACTCTTAGTCATCAAAGATATGATGTATATGCACATTTCCTATGGCTATGTAACCTATTTTCCAAGCTGAAAGGAAAGAGAAAAGAAATTGGTTGTAAAACAAAAAGAAAACACTTCCATCATATCTGTTCTCTCGTGGTTTCTCTCCTTTGCTTCCTGAAACACTTTGCAGCCCCAAGCTCCCTCTCTCCATATCATAAAACCAATCATTTTAGCCACATTTTAACATCTCAACCATTGGGTTCCAGCTTTGAAGATGTTTCTATTCACTTTTTTAAATGAATGTTTGAGGGCAAAATGTAAAAAAGAAAACTGTAAATGTTGAAAAAAAGAAAACAAAATATAAAGAAAAAACTACCCCTTTTTCTTTGAAGGATGAGTTGGTGTTGCTGATCTGCCTGGGGTTTAGGGGTACCCCAGCTGAAGGAAGGGGGCAGATAAAATCACCAGGCTGTTATTTCAGAGCTACTGAAGATTTTCTAAGCAGCAGGGGACTATTTGTAGAGTTGGGAAAGAAGATTAACAACCTAGAGATCGTGTTTACAAGATAACTGAGATACACAAAGCTGGGAAATCAGTGTTTTACTTACTTTTAACATGTATAAAATTAGAATCTAAGAAAACTTGTATGGGACAATATGCCACTGACAATTATGAATCACTGAATCTTGTAGATCTAACCATTAGGCATTAATGCTCATAATGCCACCTATACTTGAACTGCACATTTTAGTATCTAAATGCAAATTTATTTGAAGGTAATCCTCATTTCTCCCTTCCTGTATCAGTTCTATTTGTGCATGAATAAAGTCATTGTCTGCTCACATATCAAGTGATTTATTTCATTCTCTATGTGCCTGAAGGCTAATCTTCTGTATTAAGCACAACAACTTGCAACTGAACTATCTAAGATGGCAAAGGCTAGATGACCATTTCCTGGATATATCATAAAGGGCATTCTTGTTGAGGTTTGGGTTGTTCTAGATGTTTTCTGAAGTCAAAGGATCAAATATTTGGATTTCGAAGGAACAATAAAGATTATCTAGTTCAAATGTCTCATTATACATATGAGGAAACTGAGGTACAAAACCATGAAGTCACTTGGACCAAAATCAAGTCAAGATCTACCTAAGTGGCAGAGTTTGCATATGAACCCAGATCCTCTGAATTCAAAACCAACTCATTTACAAGCTCTGGATCTCTAGGAAAAATGAGTTTACCATCCATACCAATTTAATATCCATATTTAAGGGAAATAACAATACTTTACAAAGGGCTTCATCTTTAGATTACCATTCTTTAAATGTTTTCTGCACTGGGGACCCATTTCAAGAATTTCAGGGATTTCTTGGTGGGTAGATGGAATGTTCAACATAGTAATGAATCATTGTCATACTTTGTTAATGCATTTCACACTCTGTTAGCAACTCCAGTGATTTGTCAGGTAGAGAAGGATGGAAGATAATGGAAATTTCACTGAATTAGGAATTAAAGGACCTGGGTTCAAATTCCAGCTGTTATTTATTCATCTGTGTGACTGAGAGCAGGTCACTTCCCAGCCATGGACATTGAGTTAAAACCAGTTGATTTCTAAAGCTAAAGTTCTTGAGTCTAAGATTTTTAATAATGTTTTAATTGTTTTATTTTTATTTTATTTTTATAACAAATTTCCACATAAGTTTCCCAAAGCTATATGTTTCATGTTATCTCCCTACCTTCTTCCCTTACCCCTCCCAGAGCTGACAAGCAATTCAATCTGGGTTATATATGTATTATCATGCAAAGTATATTTCCATATTACTCAGTTTTATAAGTGAATAATCTTATAAAACCAAAAACCCCAAATCATATACCAAAATAAACAAGTGAAAATCATATTTTTTCATCTGCATTTATACTCCAACAGTTCTTTTTCTGGAGGTGGATAACATTCTTTTTATTGTATTGCTGTTAGAAGCAAAGTCTATCACATTTGATCATCCCACAATACTGTGTTTCAGTTATTGTATATAATGTTCTCCTGGTTCTTCTTATTTCACTCTGCATCACTTCATGCAAGTCTTTCCGTTTTTTTTTTTTTCTGAAATCAACCTGTCCATCATTCCTTATAGCACAATACTATTCAATCACCATCATATACCACATTTTGTTCAGCCATTTCCCAACTGATGGACATTCCTTTAGTTTATAATTCTTTGCCACCACATAAAGTGCAGCTATAAATATTTTTGTGCAAACAAGTCCTTTGCCATTGTAAAAATCTCTTTGAGATACAGGGACCTTGGAAGTGGTATTACTGGATCAAACGGTATACATTATTTTATAGCCCTTTGGGCATAATTCCAAATTGCTCTCCAGAATGATTGAATCAATTCCCAACTCCACCAGCAATGCATTAGAGTCTCAATTTTGCCACATTCCCTCCAACATTTATTATTTTCCTTTACTTTCAAGCCATATTGGCCAATCTGATAGGTGTGAAGTGTTACCTCAGAGTTGTTTTAATGTTTTAATTTAATTAATAAAAATTTAATTTAAAGTATTTTAATTTCACTAATTAAGAGTGATTTTGAATACTTTTTCATATGATTGTTGATAGCTTTGATTTCTTCATATGAAAACTAACTTCATATCCTTTGACCATTTATCAATTGGGGAATGACTTGAATTCTTATAAATTGATTTAGTTCTTTATATATTTGAGAAATGAGACCTTTAGCAGAGAAATTTGTTATAAAAAATTTTCCCAGTTTATTGCTTCCCTTTTAATCTTGGCTGCATTGGTTTTGCTTGTATAAAAACTTTTTAATATAATATAATCAAAATTATTCATTTTACATCTTGTAATGTTCTCTATCTCTTGTTTGGTCTTAAATTCTTCTCATCTCCATAGATCTGACAGGTAATATTCTACAATCATCTAAATTACTTATAATATCACTCTTTAGATTTAAATCATATACCCATTTTGATCTTATCTTGGTATAGGGTGTGAGATATTTATCCAAACCTAATTTTTGCCATGCTGTTTTCCAATTTTCCCAGCAGTTTTTGTCAAATAGTGAGTTCTTATCCCAAAAACTGAGGTCTTTGTGTTTATCAAACACTATATTGCTGAGGTCATCTACCTCTTATCTATGCCATTGATCTACTCTTCTATTTCTTAGCCGGTACCAGATTATTTTGGTGATTACTGCTTTATAGTACAGTTTAAGATCTGGTAGCACTAGGTTACCATCCTTCAATTTTTTTTCCATTAGTTCCCTTTCATATTCTTGACCTTTTATTCTTCTACATTAATTTTGTTATTATTTTCTCTAGCTCTATAAAATAGTTTTTTGGTAGTTTGATAGATATGGCAGTAAATAAGTAAATTAATTTAGTTAGGATTGTCATTTTTTTTTATATTAGCTCAGCCTACCCATGAGCAATTAATGTCTTTCCAACTTTTTAGATCTAATTTTATTTTTGGGAAAAGTGTTTTGTAATTGTGTTCATATAATTCCTGTGTTTGTCTTGACAAATAGATTCCCAAATATTTCATATTGTATAGAGTGATTTCAAGTGGAGTTTCTTTTTCTAATTCTTGCTGCTGAATTTGAGTTAAATGAGTTAAAAAACTACAGAGTTTTGCAATGTACGCATGAATTATTGATTGTAATTGTGGTTGTTCCTTAATAACTTTGTATTATTCATACAACTCATTAAATTAAAAACATCATGTTTAATAATTATAATTTGTGGTACCTTGGAATGGGAAAGAAAAAGAAAGTGAAAAAAGTGATAATTCTAAAATTATTCCATAATAGTAAGTTAGCTACTCATAATGGTTTCCCAGTATCAAGAAAGTTAATACCTGCCAAGAAGTATTATATACTCTTTAAAAATATGACTTATCACATAATTCTTGCCCAAGTTTTTTTTTAATTTTATAATAATTCTTACCTAGTTTTAAAAATCTATGTTTAGTGATAGATGAAAAACAATATCCAGTGTAGTGATAAAATTTTCACAAAGTTTTGAAATATTTTGCCTCTTTAAATGACTTGACTTATATTTTTCAAAATGCTAAATTTATAACCATCTATTTGCACAGAACTAAAGAATTATGAGTGGAATTCTTTTAAAATTTACAGATTCTGTTTCTTGCAGATTATCAACAGTTAAAAAATTCAGGGGGCAGCTGGGTAGCTCAATGGATTGAGAGCCAGGCCTAGAGATGGGAGGTCCTAGGTTCAAATCTGACCTCAGACACTTCCCAGCTGTGTGACCCTGGGCAAGTCACTTGACTCGCATTGCCTAGCCCTTACCATGCTTCTGCCTTGGAGCCAATACACAGTATTGACTCCAAGATGGAAGGTAAGGGTTTAAAAAAAAATTCAATAATTTCTGAGTTGCAAAATCAAAGATGTCTAATTCCTATTTTTGGCATTTTGATAAGATTCAAAAATTCACCTCTGTGAGTACCCACTATGTGGATGTAGATTGCAATTCATGCTATTATTTTTATTGTATTTATTCATGTTTTTTTAGAGGAATTGCAAATATTCTAACCCTCTCCAACTTCACACACACATGTACATGCACACAATTTACCCCTCTCAAACTTCCCTATTACTCTTGAACAGTCTCCTACCTACTGAGGCTCTAAATATTGGTGTCATCTTTCATCATTCTCTTTCCCTCTTACCCCATATCCAATCAGCTGTTGAGCTCTGCTTCCACATCTTTCCTTTCTCTCCCCTTGTTTCAGCCAGCATTTTCAGCCTTCGTTCCCACTAGCTTTGACTATTGTAATATTCTAATTAATCTATCTCCCTTCAGTCTCTCCTTTCTTGAAACAGCCTTTACATAGTTGTCAAAATATTTTCCTCAAAGCACAGGTCTGATTATATCCCTTCTTTATGAAAAAAATTTTTTTTTCCCCGTGGCTACCTATTGCCTCTATGATAAAATGCAACATGCTATTTAAGACTTTGCACAATCTGACTCCAGCCTATTTACTAGTTACATTTCACATTGATTTCTCTCACACACTGTTTTTGGCCAATTAAATTAAACTCAACATTTTTTTTAAACACACCTCATTTCCTTCTTTTCATTCATATGGGATTCCTTATTACTAGATTGTACTTTCTTATTGGCCTCTCAGAATTCTCTCAGCTGCTACATCTTCTATGTGATCTTCCCTGATCTCCCTTACCTGCTACTTTTCTTGATTTTATTGAATATTCTTAGAACATCAGTGTCTCCTTTGTTCCATTCATTCACTAATTTCATAACCTATATGTTTGAATTATACGTTACTCTTAAGAGTAGAATTATGTTCCTTGAAGATAAGGATTTTTCATTTTTGCCTTTGTATAACAACAGATCCTGCAATGACTGACCCAGAGAAGCTAAAAATATCCCTCCCCATAGAGGATGCTTCAGCTCTGGGCTCCTGTAGGTATAAAATTTCATATGGAGGAGAGGGGGAGATTGCCCTCTACAAAGAGGGGTCAGACTCCTCCAACACATTCTGATTTTTTATGTTCCCAAACTGGAACCCCAGGGAAAATCAATTCATTAAAACTGAAGTTTGGCTCAAGTCTAGGGGCTCTTCAAAATGAGAGTAGAAAGTTATTCAAAATACAATCTAGATTAGTTATAAGATAGCTAATCATCTCCTCCACACAAAAGACTTCTAAATCAGCATTGTAAAAGACTTCAAATGTGAAACATTAAACAGTCTCTCCCATTATATTTTCCAGAGGGTTAGGGAGAGGGTCAATATTTTAAAAGAAAAAAAATGAAGGATTGTTGACCAGTAACTTCACCTAAAAATTCCCTCAAAGTCCATGTCTTCTGGCAAGCTAAGCCAGAGCTTAAGCCCATCTTCCTGTGAATGGGCTTCTTCTCTGAGAGGAGTTAGTTACAGATGCAGAAAACTCCTGCTGCTGCCAGTCAGCACTGAGAATCAGCAACTCCTGAACTCACAAGTCAGTCACTTCTAAAAAGTCTGTCTCTCATTAGGTACAGGAGGAAAGAACACAGGATTTGGAGTCAGATTAACTCGGACACTTAGTTGGAATATTTTAGGAAAGCCACTTAACCTATCTTGGCCTCAGTTTCCTCATCTGAAAAACAAGGAGGCCAGACTTGATGACCTCAGGGTCCTGTCCATCTCTAAAACTATGCTCCTATGTGCCCATGATGTGATAATTGCTCAAGGAAATAAATAAAAAACAGAAGAAGTAGCTAGGATCTTGAGAGACAGGCTCAGGCTCACCTAGGTAGCACATATGCACAAAGCTCTTTTACCTCCTTGATTGTCTAAGAGAGTTTTGTGCCACACATTCAGAAAAACAAAGTAGGAAAGAATAAGAGCAGTGCTTATCTCTAATATCTCTATTGTCAAATCTGCTAAGGAGGCTCTTCTTGCCTCAGTGGTCAGTCATCTTGGTGTATCTCCCTAACCCTGATGCTCTCATGAGGACCAAAGGACCCTAGTCCAAAGTTCCTAGTGCTTTAGGACTAAGCAAGTGTCCTTGGAAGTGGCCAGGATGACTAGTGCTGGATCTAATGAGCTTTAGCTGCTATATTTTTATATGCAGTATTTAGCACCATGCTTTGCACAAAGTGGGTGTTTGATTGGATTACGTGGGGCTGGGGAGGGGAATGTTTCAGTCACACAATCTCATACTTGGAGGGGACCTCAGTAATCTTCGAATACAAACTGTACCTGAACCATCCCCTGCAGCATCCCTGAAAATAAGTGGTCATTCAGTCTCTACTTGGAAGCCTCCAAAGAAGGGGAACTCACTGTCTATCAGATAGCCAAGTTCACTTTTGAACTGTGCCAGTAATCAATTAAACAACTGAAATAACATGTAATGCGCTTTGTAAACAGCAAAGCACTATATAAATGTGGACTATTGGAGGATAGGGATAGGGGCTAGACCTTTGATTTCAATGACATAGGGTACTCCTGAGTGAGAAATCTCACTGTACCAATGCAGGATAGCATTTTCTTTGCAATTTATTGTCTTAAAAGAATAGCTTAAATTAGCTTTGCCGGAGTTATAGACCAGTATGAATCAAAACTGAGAACCAGTTCTTCCTTGCTCTGAAGCTCATTCTCTGTCAATTACTTCCTTCATCTCGCTCTCCCTCTCCTCCTCCTTCTCCTCCTATCTCTTTATCCTCTCCTTTCTTCTTATTCTTTCTTCTCCTTTCTTTCTCTTCTCTTCCTTCCTCCTCCCCTCCCCTTCACTGTCTCTTCTTCCCTCTTCCTTCTGTCTCCCTCTTTCTCAATGTTATATTTGATAGAAATATTCATGGTAGTTTTTAAAATTTCTAATAATTGGTAAACTGTGTGTAGGTTGGTAAAATAACTAACTTTTATAATAGAATAAAAGTATAAGGTTCTCTTCTGTAGACTTGCTAAAGACATCTGAAGAACAACTCTGCAGCAGACAGGATGAAGGTTATGAAATCAGTTTCTTCCTGATTTTGAATTCATTAACTGAGGTCTCTATATTTTGTTCTGTGAAGTTTGGAAATTAAGCATGTTCACTATGAAAGCGTCTATTAAAAACATTTTCTTAAGTTTTTATGGATCTGTATTGTGTCCAGGAAATTATAGGTGACAATTTTGTTTATAATAAGACTGATTCTAGTTTAATTTATTGAGTACTCAAGGATACTTTTGTGTTTACATTTGTAGCCTGGCCCTTTGTCGTCTCTTCCTCTTCTAGTTACATTCTTGAATCTTAGCTGTTTCCTAGGCATGAACAAATACTATCAGTTATGAGACTGATGATGATAGTTTTCTCATTCTTCTCATCTTGTATTGGATAGATTTCAGATAGAACTACTTCTAGGATTAGTACTCTCCTCTTTTTTAAATATAAAAATATTTAATATTCAGTGGACTGTTGCATAGTTAGAATGATTCGTTTGCATAATGACTTTTTTTCCTCACAAGTATAAATCTCTTTCTGTAATTCCTAAATATTGTTAATAGTCTTGCCCTACAGGGCAAACTGAATAAGTCACATTAATCCTTCCTTCATATGGTAATCATTCATATACTTGAAAATAGGTATTAGGAATTAATTCTATAGATATTTTCTTCAGAATAAGTGTTCCTTATTTTGACCGCTAATGCCTGTATGTTATCATCTCCATTCCCCACAACAGGCTTTTCACCTTCTTCTAGATATACTCTGGTTGATTACTTTCCTAAAGTCTGGTGCACAGAACTGAATTGCAGCTATACACTTACCTGTCCAGAGCAAAGCATGACGATCATCAATAGGCTGGATGTTTTCTTATTCTTTTAAACAAAGATGATAATATCTCATTCTCATTACTCATTGATTGTTTCTTATTTTCAGTACCTTAACCACCTTCCTCCATTTCCATCACATGTCTTCAATAATCTTTACCATTTCTATGTCATTGTTGGGAACATGAACTTACGTCCCTTTTTTGCTGCTTTTAAATTGTAATTCTTACCTAAACATTTTTTACCTTAGTTATTCTTTCTTTAAATTTAGTGGGTATTTTTTCCTGATATGTTTAATTTTGATCTTAGCCACTTTTTAATTAAGATCTCTTCAACCTTTCCGTAAAAAAATAGTTGAGTAAAACAGTTTACAAGGGTAATTTTTTTAAACATTGTTTTATTTGGTCATTTCCAAACATTATTCATTGGAAACAAAGATCATTTTCTTTTCCTCCCCCCCCCTCACCTCTCCCACAGCCGATGCGCAATTCCACTGGGTATCACATGTGTCCTTGATTCGAACCCATTCCCATGTTGTTGGTATTTGCATTAGAGTGTTCATTTAGATTCTCTCCTCATTCATATCCCCTCATCCCCTGTAGTCAAGTACAAGGGTAATTTTAATGATAAGAGTATGCCAATTTTTCATTTGTAGCTTACTGGCTATGTTTTAAGCTATAAGAAGAATACATATTTTCTTTTAGTATTTTGGAATGCATATCATTCATTGGATTTGGCCTGGATTTTGTAGTTCATTAGTTTTATTTTCATTAACATTACTCTAGTCATTCTGTTTATTTTTCTTTTAAGTGAACCTGACTCTGAAACTAAGACCCTAAAATTGTTCTTTTGGTCCTTCTTGTGTTTTCTACTTCTTGAGAAAATAGTTTATTCCTAACTTTTTGTTACTAAAAGTAGCATTGGTAGAAGGTTTTGGAATATATAGGTCTTTACTCTCTGTCATTGATCTCCTTGGGATTTTAGACCAGTAGTGAGATTGCTGGATCAAAGGTATGAATTACTTAGAACTTTTATTATTCTAATTTCAGAATATTTTCCAGAATGTATGATCAATTTACAACTCCACCAACAGTGAATTAGCATGTCTATTTTTCCTCTGCCACATTACCATTGAGTCTTCTCCCCACCCCATTTAAAAATTTTTTTTAATCTCCCCACTCCATTTTAAAGCATCTTTGCCAATTTAGTGAATGTGAAGTGAACCCGTTATTTTGATTTGTATTTTTCTAATAGTTATTTTGAAACTAATTTACATAATTAATAACATCATCTAAATACTAAGATAAAAATAAGCAATGATAACCAGAATTTTGATAAATTACTAAAATGAGCCAGGAAAATAAGATAAGGATAGAAATTCCCTTACAAAAAAATGCAAAATGATATGAGTCGACCTACCAAGTTGTGCCAAAAGAATCTAGATAAATACAACTAAAAACAATGTTTACTAACATAAAGAAGGTCTAAATAATTAGATAATTTTTGAAGGGTCATAGATTAAGAATTAGCTAGAACCTCAGAGGCCATCTTGTTGAATGGTCTCATATTACTGATGTTCTTGAGAGATAGGTGCTATTATAATCCTTATTTTACAGTTTAGGAAACTGAGGCAAACAGATTAAATGACTTGCCAAAGTCACAGTGCCTTAGTATCTGAGACTAGATTTGAAGTCAGATTTTCCTGACTCTAGGCCCAGCATTTTGTCCATGATAATGCCAACTACCTTTTTAAGATAAGAACTTTTGGGAAAAACTGGACAGAATTTTTTGAAAAAATATTAGTTTAGACCCAAACTTAGATACATACAACATGGTCTAGGTACATAAAATAATCAAAATATATAACATCATACCACAAAAAATCAGGTGAGAATGGAAGATTATACATTTCATATCTTTGGATAGGGAAACAATTGTATTAGAGGGTTGGTTTGGGTATAATAGAGGAAAGGTAGATGATCCCAGAAAGTAGAAGGAAGTTGAGATGGATTCCCCTCTTCAGTCTTCTTAAAATATGTCTCTCCACTAACCCTTCCTTTACTCCCCTCTAATAACTGATTAATGGGTAAAGCAGGAGAGAAAAAGATTATAAAATATACAATATGCAACTTTGATCATATAAAATTTGTGAAGCTGGGGAAAAAATGGGATGGGAAAGATATTTGTATCAAACACCTCAAACATCTCTGAGGGGCAATTATGTAAAGCTCAGCATATAGAGAGCCATGTCTGGAGATGTGAGGTCCTGGTCAAATTTGACCTCAGATACTTCATTGCAGTGTGACCCTGGACAAGCCACTTAATCTCAGTTACCTAGCCCTTTCTGTTCTTTTGCCTTAGAATCTTCTTCCTTTAAATATTCAATTTTAAAATTTTTAATTATTTAGTTTATTGGTTACATTAAAATTCACCAGTTACCTCCCTCCTCACACTAAAGAAGGCATCATTAAATAAACAAAAAAAAAGTGTGTATAAAACTATATCTCTCGTGTTTCCATTTGCCAGTTCTTTTTCTGAAGGTAGACATTAACAAATTATTCTTCAACCACTTCTGTTGCTACATATAATGTTCTTTTGATTCTATTAATTCTGCTTTTCATAATTTAGGTCTTATTCCATCACAATCATATAATAACATTTATTTAGCCATGCCCCAGTGGATGGGCATCTCCTCAACTTCTAGTTCTTTGCCACCTCAAAGAGAGCTGCTATAAATCTTTTGGAATATATGGGTTCTTTTTCCTTCTTTTCCTTTTTCCTTAATCACCTTGGGAAACAGACCCAACAGTTGTATTGCTGGATCTAAGGGTATACAGTTTTATAATTCTCTGGGCATCATACCAAATTGCTCTCCACAATGGTTGGATTGGTTCATGGTTCCATCAACAATATATCAATGTTGCCATCTTTACATCCCTTCAAACATTTGTCATTTTACCATTTTATCATTTTTAGTCAATCTAATAGGTCTGAGATGATTTCTCAGAATTATTTTGGCTTGCACTTCTCTAATCAGTAATTAGGGCATTTTTTCATATGACCATATATTTCTATTTTATAAATAGTCTTTTTGGAAGCATTTCCTAAATCCCTCTCCCTAGTTTAGAAGGTGTAATGTCTCATACTAAGAAGGAGTCAGCCTAGTTCAATGAAGAGTTCCATATTTTTAATTAAGGAACTTCAACAAAAGTTCAATGATCAATTCTGCTACTAATCACCTATATGACCTTGCCCAAATTATTGAATTTTGTTGAGACTCAGTTTCCTAACTTGTTAAAAAAAAGTAGTTGGGATTACATTACCACCAATTTCATTTTCATTATGATTCTATGATACAGTGACCTATCATAAAATGACAAAAAAACAGTGTAATAATGTCCTTGACCTGAGGTGAAGCCCTGAAAATGATACGTCTTTTAATCGTGGCTCCATCTACAACCATATTTCTTTATAAGTATTTCCTCTTAGCATTACACTGATAGAAAATGTTAGACTTAACATGACACTGACAGAGAGCTTACAAAAAAAAACTTTGCTTTAAAAAAAAAAGAAAACAAAGGGAAGTTTTTACTTTGGCACAAAAATCATATCTGTGGAAAAGCTCCTGGCTGTTTTTTTTTTCTTTCCTGGATTGTAGCTGCTGACAGCAGGCACAACAGAGCTATCATTTCCTGCATTTGGCTCATGTAAATGGTGATAAACAGCCTGTCCATATGTTTATTTTAAAGATTCATTCATTGAAGATGAGTGTTCTTCACTTGTATGTACATGCTAGTAAAGGAAAGCTGCAGATGTAAAGATCAACTCTTAATTTCATGGCAAACAATTAATATAACTGTGTGGTGCTCTGTTCTTCACAGGTGCAGGGGCGTTTGAACTCTTTGAAGACAGTGTGTAGCTAATAGCCCATATATAATTCAGAAGAAGATTTCTTCAATGGAAGCCCCCCAGGGAATAAGTGGACAGTCAGTAAGTAAACAGAATGTCAGGCCTAAAGAAAGAGCTATTGCTTTAAAAAAATTGTAATTACTATTTTTGTTGTAACCTGAGTGTCTGGAAACTCCTTAAAAGCTCTAGACCAATTTTTAATGATTTGAAGTTATGAATTATTACAGTATTCTATTTCAGAGACCTGAACTAATTTTAGTCTTTTCTTAAAGCTATCAGTACATGAAAAGTAGACTAACAGAAACATGCTTATTCTTTAGTTTAGCATTCAATGAGTATATTTTATACTTCCAAGAATGCATAATATCATTTTTATGACTTGTATTTATTGTCTTTTTAGAGACGACAGATATTTAATTCATGGAATTAGTCCTAGGCTGGAATACTACCTTTATCTGAACACATACTTTTAAATCTATGTGTGAACTTGAAGTGTGAACTTCATCATTCATTCTGAAGAACTCTTAAATTGAACTTAAATTAGGGAGATCTGTGCGCTTGTATGTGTGCGTGTGCTTGACTGTGTGCGTGTGTGTGTGTATGTGAAAGACAGAAACAAAGACAGAGACAGACAACCAGATAGACAGAGAATTCTATGTGAGAATTTTGATAACAGATGTCCAAGTGGTTTTGCAGCCATATCTTATAAGATTAAAGAATGTACTTTACAAATTTCTTAACTGATTTTATGAGACAGTTCACACTGAGCACTTAAGAGATTGTTCTGAAAGATACAACTATTTAGCTATTACTTCAAACAGCATAATATTCTTGATGTATTTAATTTCTTGGGTGTTTTTGTTGTTTTTAAAACTATGAATTGAAGTGAATTGTTGATTTAATGTATAGTATATTATTCATTGATCACTTCATTTCATTTATTTATACACTGTAATTTCTAAGAGAATGCAGAGGAGAAAGGATTAGAAGCTTGTTTTACAATTGATAAGAAATATAAAGTATGTTTTAAAAAATTTGCTTTCCCATTAATATCTGACTCAAGTGGATTTTCCTACCTAAAAGATATGAACCTCAAGTCAGAGAAAGCCAACTGTTGGATAATTTTTAGATGATAAATTTTTTAAATGTATGTCAAATAAATGAAAGTAGATCATACTCATTTATAGAAATTTGTTGTTTGCCTTAATGTTGCTCTGTGCTTAACTGGTAGTGTTACTTGCTGTAAGATCTTTCATTTTGAATTTTCTTCTTGGACATGATGATGCCCTGAGAGGTGCTGTCTCGTAGCTCTATTTTGTTCATGCTAGAGTTATTACAGACTTGTGAGGACGATCTTTGGTAATGCTGTTTAGGTTCCTGTAAACTGATGTTTTACAAGACATAATGGTGTGATACAATAAGTAGCAACCACTAATGTGTGAGAATTTTAATAACAAATGTCCAGGAGCTACCAAAGTAGTTTTATAGCTGTATTTTATGTGATTACAAAATGTATTTTATGGATTTCTTAACTCATTTTGTGAGGCAATTCACACTGAGCACTTAGAGATCTCTCTGCAAGATACAGCTATTACCCCAATCAGCGTAACATCCTGGATGCATTTAATTTGTTGGGGGGGCTTGGGGGCAAAATTATGAATTGAAGTGAAGAAAAGAATTATTGGAACCATTTCCTAGTATTGTTATTCAAAAGTCATTTTATTTCATTTGTTTTTATTCTTGTCTTTTTTGCCCCAGTTTTGTGTAACTATCACAGATATTAACATGTATAGAATCATAAATTTAGAATGAAAAGGGACTTTGCAGTCCTCATAATACAACTCTCTCATTTTTTGATGAGGAAACTGAGGTCCCGGGAAATTTAAGTGTCTGTCCAACATCCTGCAGACAAAGAGTGGCAGAGTTAGCATTCAAAGTAGTCCTTTTTGACTTCAGATTCAGAACTCTTTGATGATTTTAAGTAATACCAGTTTTAAACATATTGATAATTGTTCATAAATCATTCTGCTTGAAAATGCATATATCTCATGTACACTTAACATAAAAAATAAAAACTAAATCATTAAAGTTAAAAGGAAAATTAATGATAAAATTACAGAGATCATTATGAATGAAGAAAGAATCACATATAAAAATGAAGTCTACATAAAAGACTATTTTATTTCCAGTGGATCTGTGATCCAGTAGGATGCACGTTCTTTGAGGACTGGAAATGTTTCACTTCTATATTTGTATATTTAGTACCTAAGAGTGCCTAAAACATAGAAGGCACTTTCCCCTCATATTTGATGATTTCCAATTGATTTCATTGGTGTGGGTAATACTGTCAGTGTTTCTCATTGTAACCCGTCATTGCTTTTTCATCTTGTGTGATGCTTGTTCAGGCTGCTATATTGGGACTGGCCAATGTCTGGACACCTTCTTCATATTCTTTTAATATTGTGTGAATACCAATGAAGCATGCAAGCTATCCATTAGTGTTTATTACTTGATTGGTCCATTTCCCCCCAGTCACACATTTCTCTGTTGACATTCTTTCTACCACAATTTAATTATGCATCTAATTATAACAAATGTAATGATGTAGTTTTGTTCTGGGGAGATATTTGGCTATATTCAATCTACACAGAAAAATAAAAGAAGAGTCTCCAGGAAAGCTCTCTTATGTTGCAATGAAGGTGTTGTAATTGGCATCTTGCTTTCCACCTTCTCTGGTCTAGGTGGCATATAATCTAACTGGAACCTAGCTGTGCAGAAATAGATCCTTTATCCTAGTTAAACTCTTTTGGTTTCTAAATATGCTTTCTGATGAGATATTCCCAATTTTCTTTAGGCACAATGAGAATAAGGGTAGACATGAAAGGAGAATTAGCAATAAAGCTTGAAAAGAATCATGAAAAAAAGAACACCAATGGAGCAATCAAGAATAAGAATAGCATTTCATGGACATTCTCCAGACTTTCAAGTTCAATCTTGGTTTTGAAGACATTCTGGCTATCTCTACCCCCTTTGTCCTCCCTAGTCCTTTTTTGGATTGCAGTCATCTCATTCATATAGAGAAATTCTGATGAGGAAACTCCCTCTATCAATGAAGATTAACATCTGTTCTGTTTCTCACTTAAACTTTATTGCCTCAGTTTCTTAATCTACAAAATGGGAATGACAATAATACCTACCTCTTCAGGTTGTTATAAGGATCAAATTAGATCATATTTGAAAAGTGCTTTGCATTTAGCCAAACAGACAGTAAGTGCTAGACATATTAGCTATTGCTTTAGTTGTTGTTTTAGAGAGTTTATTGGTTCCCTGAAAGGTTAAGTTACTCAGGTCTTCTTGACACTGAGGACAGCTCTGTTGACAATAACCTTAACCTCTTACTTCTTGCTTCTTTGTTTCCTGTCTTGGGCTTCAGGATAATGAAATGCCTGTGCTTTCAGAGGCTTATCTTTACATTTATTCCTACTAATTGAGTTAATTAGAAGCTAGCATTTTTATTCTATAAAATACTTGGTAAACTCCTTGCCACTTTACACAAGTACATGAGCAATAAGAAGACATGGTGAGAAAACTCCAGGCCTCTTCTTGCATGGAAATTATTTTTTTAAAAGTTCCTTGGAAGTTCTTCCATTGTTGGTTTCTTATACTGACTTGGTTTTGTTTTTATTATGGTTCTCTGAATCTTTTGTTGTTCAGTTGTTTCAGTCATATCTGACAGTTCATGACCCCATTTGGGGTTTTCTTGGCAAAGGTACTGAACTGGTTTGCCATTTCCTTCTCCAGCTCATTTTATAGATGAGGAAAACAAAGTGAAGTGACTTGCCCAGTCCCACAGCTAATAACCAGATCTGAACTCAGAAATATGAGTCTTCTTGATTCCTAACACAGTGCTCTATCCATTCTGCCTCCTAGATGCCCCTGAATCTTTTTGTGAGTCATCAAATCCTGAAATCTCCATATTTACTTCATAGATGGAGGTCTGTATTACAAAAAACTTCAAAGCTTGTGTATATGTGGGGAGGACCTTCAAGCACTGGTTTAGAAAAGGAGGCAATGAGGTTCCTTAATGGACATCTCTCTCCTCAGAGTCTCTGATTTGGATAGGAAAAGCAAGTGTTCTTAATCATCCAAATGGGCTCTTTGTATAGGTTTGTGATGGTTCACTAGCATTTTTTGGAAACTTTTAAGATCTAAATGGTATTTTTTAGGGGGAAGGGAATCATTACATAATCCCTTATTAACAAGAGTAAGAGTCTTTATTGATAAATTTAGATAAAAGAGTGGCATGCTAAAATGATGTCAAAAAGCTAGAATATTGGTCAAAATTTAACAAGATTGGGTTAAATGGGAATATATCTAAAATCTTAGCTTTAAAAATCTATTTCATAAGTTGAAAGCAGCAGCAGTAGTGGTGGTAGTGGTGGTGGTGGTAGTAGTGGTAGTGGTGGAAGGGGTGGAAGAGGAGAAGGAGTTGTAATAGTAATAATATCTAGTATTTATATAGTGTTTTAAGGTTTGTAGAGTCTTTGACATACATTATTATTTTGACCTTCATGATCCTTATTAGTACCATTAGTAACATATTAGAAAACAAGTTTAGAGAAGTCCAGTGAAGGACCTAGCTTAACCATACAACTAGTAAGTGTTGGAGGTACAATCAGAATTTAGATTCCTGACTTCAAGTCTAATACTTGATAAGATGAGGGAATAGAAGTCAATTTGTCTGAAAATGACATAGAGGTTTTAGTGGACTGGATGTTCAACATGTTACCATGACATAACAGACACAGAAGAGAAGCAAAATGTTTAGAACTAGGGAGATAATAGGTCTGATATTCTCTGCCCAAATCAGATTACACCTGTAGTGTTGAATTCAATTCTGGGAGCCATATTTTAGGAAGACCACGGATAAGATAGAAAGAATCAAGGGGAAGGCAATAAGTCTTAAGAGGCTCAGTTCATGGTATATGAGGATTGATCAAAGGAATTAGGAATGTTTAGCATGAGGAAGAAAAGATTTCAGATGGACATGATAGTCATCTTTGAACATTTGAAGTGCTGTCACCCGGGAGAGGGATTCAATTTATTCTGTGAAGCCACATAATACAGACCTAAAAGCAATAGGCAGAAAGTACAAAGGTAAATAGGAAAGCTTTTAACAATTAGTACTAATTAGTCAAATGGCCTAATTAAGAAGGAAGATGAGGAATTTCATCTTAGATGAAATAAGACCTCCATGTCTTCAAGGAAAAAATAGATGATCACTTGTCAGACACAATAAAGAGGATTCTTATTTAAATATTAGTTGGGCTAGATGGGGATATTATGTGATTCTGTGGAAAGAAGTCCTTGCAACTCCAGGGGCAGTATGGAAGAGGTGCCTCTAATGCTTTCATGATCTTTCTTCAACTACTGAAATAGTCTTCTGATTTTCCCTGCATCCAGTCTCTCAAGGATGGGACATCCTTGAGATCATAGATAGGATCATGCCACTGCACTACTCAACAAATTTAAATGACTCTCTATTAATCCTCAAGTTAAATACAAACTCTTTAGACATTAAAGAATTTATCAACCTTGTTCCAAGTTACCTTTCTATATTTGATTTATATTTCTTCCCCTCATACTCTCCACAATCCAAACAGAAGTCTTTTTGTTGTTCCTCACACATAAGATCCCATTTTCTTCCTCTTTATTCAGTCTTTATTCAGATTTCCACCACTTCCTGGAATTCGTTCCCTCCTCCTCATTGCTTCTTAGAAGTTTCCTTCAAAGCTTAGCTCAAAGATTCATCTTATACATGAAGTCTTTTCTGATCCCTCTCAGATACCAGTATGTCCCAAAACAATTATTTTGTATTTTTGCATTTATTTATATGTTCTCTTCTTGTAGATGTAAGCTTGTTGAGGTCAGAGACAGTTTTGTTTTTGTCTCTGAATTCATTTAATTAAATAAACATTTGCTAAGCACCTGCTATGTGCTAGACACTGTGCAGAGGTCTGTGGATACAAACAAGAAAAAGAAAGATAGTTCCGGCTTGCCTTCAAGGAGCTAACAACCTAATGGGAGAAGACAACACAAAAAAGCAAGCTGGAAAGTAAGGGAGATATCTGAAGGTATCTGCCACAGATATCATGTTCTGTGGAGTTGAAGTCAAATAGAGCTGCTTATGGAAAGTCCAGATTCCAGCTCTCTGTAAAAGGAAGCTTTGGGCAGAAGTTTTATGCTCTACTTTCTAGCTCCCAAATCTGAGGGGAGAGGAATCACCAAATGGCTGGCATATTTAATAGATGCTTAATAAATATTCATTGATAGACTGATTAGATTATCTACTCATTGATTCTCACAAGAGCAAAAGGCAGAATTAAAGTGATCATTCATTTTGATTTTTAGATAAGTATATTGGGAAAAATATTAAGCTAAAAAAAAGGATAATCCTACCCTGATTCTCCGAGGGTCTGTGTACACCCTAAGATGCCTTTATCAAACATTACAAGGAAAGAAATTAGGCAAAGAAATATTGCTTTGCCTGTGAGTTCTTTAAACCATAGAAAGACAAACCACCTAAAGAAAGAATTCAAAAAGGAAATGGGCAATCCATGCTTCTTCTAATAAATTTGTTATAAGTAGAGTAATTTTTCCATGCTCCTCATTTTGAGATGAGAATTGCTCAATTTTTCTTCCTCAGCTACATGAAGGCCTTTTTTTGTTTGACATATTAGGATATTTTACTCTAAGTTTAATCAGAATAGAGTAGTTTTCCTGCTTGTCTACTTAGCAGAGACCAGGTACTGATGTCGAGATTAGAAAGACATCTGCCATATTCATAAATCTGAAAAATAAATATAAATTAGAAATAGTTCATTTTTATCGTAGATTCAATATAGTATCAGTATCTGTCTGTGAAACATGCAGAAAAAAGCAAGCTCTACCCTTAGTTTTAAAGCATATTTATATAGTTTGAAATAAATGTCTCAAAAAAAAAAGGCATTAATGAGATCTGATAAACTATCAACAAGTTTAAATTAGAAAAAAAAGAATTGATCATAGAATAATAGGTTTAAATCTGGAAATTATATTAAGAGATTATCTAGTTCAAGTGTCTTATATTATAGATGAGGAAAGTGAGACTCAGAGAAATAAAGTATTTTGCTTTACGTAATAAGTGACAGAGACAGATTTGGACCCAAAGCTTCAAACTCCATCTGTTTTTCCACTGTACAACATTATATTGTTTAATTAAGTGCTACAGATGTCAATGCACATGGCACTTCACATGCAGTTGGGAAAACGACTCATATTAGGAAATAACATGTCTATAAAGGAACAAAGCCTAAGTGGCAGACTAGCTAACCTATTAACATTTTTGGACTATTATATCTAGATCTTTTGGGTAATCAGTTTATATTTCAGCATTCTAACTGTGTTTTTCTAATTGCCCTATAAATCATGAAGAATTTTAGATGCTATTCAGAAGCTTTTGTGGAGACATTACTTTTTGCCAGAAATCTATTCTAATATATATATGTAGATATCCTGTACTTATATTTAGATATTCTCAAAATGAAGTTTTTTTCATCAAAATTAAACCCTTTAAAGTCATAGATTTTCTTATGAAAAACTGAGCCCCACATGTAAGAAGTCAGATGAATTTATGTAATAGCTCTGTTTGTGGAGTGCAGTATAATGTAAGGAATGCTAGAATAGGAGTGAGAAGAGCTAAGTTCTAGTATTAGCTTAACCTGAGACAGTAGTGAGTAAAAAATCATTGGAAATGCCTAATTATGATTATATCTGCTTATCTAAAATTACCAAGAAATCATTAAGGTGTGAGTTACTTCATATGAATAGATTTTTCAAATAGTTGCAGCTTAGAATTAGAGAATCTTACTGGTGGAAGGATAATTGTCAAACACTTTGTCCAACATTATTTTAAGGATGACAATATTTAAAGGATAATCTGGGAGTTATTATTTCAGGAAAATATTTCCAAAATGTATTGTATACCCCAGTGCTTAATGCTTTCTTTAACAGAGTATGCTATCGATCATTTTACTCAATGATGATCTGGGGGCATCTTTATAAGATGTTGTGATCGGTGCCCTTCCTCATATTCCTTAGGTGACTGCAATCAAGATTCTCCCTGACTGTTCCCAAGATCTTGGAGAGCAAATAAGAGAAGACTAGGAAGTGATTATAGGCAAATGCCTCTGAACAGAAGTTTTGGGTCCTGTTGCTTTTAATTTCATTTCTGTACATAACAATGTATATAATCACAAATGTTAATGTGTGAATATGGAATTGCAATGGGAGAATTGGACCCAGATGGGGCAGGAACTTGTGTGTTCAGTAAAGAAAGTAGTTTTCATATTTATACCATTTTGAACAATATTCTATTCCATTCCTAGACTAAATCCGGCTCCATTCCAGAAAGAGGTTAATTCAAGCTGAGTTCCACCTCACAGAACTTGGCAGTTTGGCAACTGAGTAGAGCAGCATATGTATTTGCAGGCTGAGCACTCTCTGGTGTCCAATGGAGATACTGTGGATTTCTGAAAAGGGCTATCTCCTGCATGATCTAGATAAAAGTATCTTACAAGGACTCTATTCATAAGCTTACAAGGAAACTACTGGGCTAGTGGTTAAATATAACACTACCTGATAGAAAATTCATATATTTCATTCTCTTGCTGGATAATTAATATAGTGATATGCTGAATTTCTTTTAGAAGAAAGCACTAGTGTCACACAACCCAAAAGACATAGGTAAGGCATACAATGAAACAAACATCAGATTTAGAAGTTCAGGAGTACTTTTTAAGGATGGGGGCTCATTTTCTGGTCACCTAATGGGTTCAGCAAGTTGGAAGTAGTCAGAAGACCGACTTCTCATTAATGATAAATAATAATAATATTTGTAATAGAGAAAGAATTAATACAAGATGGTTCCCATAATAATATCTTAGTGAAATGTTATTCAAAGTTTAAAAAATTAAGATTAAACAATCAGCTACCAATATTATGTACTCCTATTTTATAGTGTTCATTTTTCAAGAGTGCAGAGAAATAACTTCTATCTTTTTTATATTCTACCAAACTCAAGTGAAAGTATTAGAGTTTGATTTGTTGTTTTTTTTTTTAAACCGTTACCTTCCATCTTGGAATCAATACTATGTATTGGTTCCAAAGCAGAAGAGTGGTAAGGGCTAGGCAATGGGAGTTAAGTGACTTGCCCAGGGTCACAGAGCTGGGAAGTGTCTGAGGTCATATTTGAATCTAGGACCTCCCATCTCTAAACCTGGCTCTCAATATACTGAGTTACCCCAGGTACCGCCGAAAGAATGAGAGTTTTTGAGTAGATATTAATAGGCTTGTGGAAACTACCAATTTTTATGTTAAAATTGTTTTGTAACTTGGCCTACATTGAGAATCATTTGGATGAATTCCCTCACTCTATACCTCCTTTAATTTTTTTCTCCTGGGGTAAGAGTTATAAGAACCAAAGCTATCACCTGTTGCTATGCTAATCTCTGTGTTGTAGCTGGAAACAACTGAACTATATCACAGGCAGAGCTGGTGCTAGTACTAAAATAATATTCACTTCATTCATTCATTCATTCATTCATTCAATGAATAAATACTTATTAAAGCTCTATGGAAACTAAAATTGGGTACTGAAAGAGATGAATTAAACATAGATACATATGAGCATGAGCTTATCATTTTCCTGTGGGGTCATATATATATGAAAAAGATACAACTTATTGTTACAATTATTAAAAATAAATAATAGATGGCATTTGTATAGTTTTATAAAATTCCATAAAATTTATAAAATCATTTAACATTGTCTCCTCTACCCTTCAAATATCCCTTAGAAGTAGATGGTGGAAGTAATATTCCCATACTTTACAGAACAGTAAACCAAGACTAAGGGACATTATATGTCTTACCCATGACATAATAATAAGTAATACTGAATGAATTAGTGTTCATTGAGAATTCAAATCTAGATTTTCTAATTTCAAGTCTAGTACACTTAAAAAAAGAAACCATGTTATTTTCTGTCTTAGAATCAAAACAAAGTATTGGTTCCAAGGCAGAAGAATGGTGAGGGGTAGGCAAATGGGATTAAGTGCCTTGTCCAGGGTCACATAGCTAGGAAATTTCCAAGTCAAGATTTGAACCCAGGACCTTCTATTTCCAGGCCCAACTCTCTATCCACTGAGCCACTAGCTGCCCCAAAAAGCAGTATACTTTCAATTAAGTAGCCTAGTGGCTAGAGTATTGGTCTTTGGAGTCAGGGATACCAGGATTCCAATCCCATTTTACATGCTTACTTGTTTTGTTACCTTGGAGATGTCACTTCAGTCTCTTTTTTTTCTTATCTTCAAAATAGGGATAATAATAGTATCTACCTTCAGGGTTCCTGTAAGTAAGGATGAAATAAGATAATGTATATGAAACCTTCAGGTGTCATAAGATATGATTATTATTGTTATTGTTGTTATTATATTACCTTCTGCATTTAATGCAGGAAGATTAGATTAGAATTAGATTAGAATAGAAATATTTGCAGATAGGATATCTAGTTGGCACAATGGAGGGAGCCCCTGGGCCTGAAGTCAGGAAGACTCATCTTCTTGAGTTCAAATCTGGCTTCAGATGACTAACAAGACACTTACTTACCCTGTTTGCCTCACTTTCCTCATCTGTAAAATGAGGTGGAGAAAGACATGGCAAACCACTCCAGTATCTTTGCCAAGAAAACCCCAAATGGGGTCACAGTTAGACATGACTGAAAAACCTGAACAATAACAAAACATGAGGATAAATGCAACAAAGTTCTATGAGATGAAATAAGAATGAAATCACTAGCAAAGGGGTAGAAGAGGAAGGGTAGAGAGGGAAATATTTCTAGAGGAGGTGGCATCTGATTTAGCTCTAGAGGATTTCAAGAGGCAGAGGTTGTTGGGGTGGGAAGAGAAGACTAGATGCTGAAGTGGGTCTTCTGAGCAAAGGAAATAGCATGAGTAAAGCAGAAAGGCTATAATTCAGGGCATGCATTTAAGGTTGGCTATTTGCCAACCAGTTTGCTAGATTATGCAGTACATGCTTAGGATTAATTTGCTAAAATGCTGGCATTTGATGGCCTTGACTATCAAACCAGCAGATACTATGAATCTTCTTGCTTCTAATAACATCTACTTCCCAGAGTTGTGAAGATTAAATGAGAAATTTGTAAAGTGCTTCTAGCACAATACCTGGCACGTAGTAGATGCTTAATAAATGCCTATTCCTTCCCCTACTTTTTTCTAACTCTTCAGTCTCCTTCATTTTTTTTTAATAAACCTTGACTTTCCATCTTAGAGTCAATACTATATATATATAGTTTCCAAGGCAGAAGAGCAGTCAATATTAGGCAATGAGGTAAGTGACTTACCCAAGGTCACACAGCTAGGAAGTGACTGAGGCCATATTTGTACCCAGGACTTCCCGTCTCCAGATTTGGCTCTCAATCCACCAAGCTGCCTAGCTGTCCCCTTCTCCAGTCTTCTTAAATCTTCCTCCCCTTTGCATGTTCTCTGAGCAAGTGACAGGGGCCTCCTTACTCTTTTTTTAAAAAGAGATTCCTTCTCCTAACTCTGTGTTTCTTCTTTGGTTGGCCCTGATGCTTAGAATTCTTCCCTTCCTCATCTCTCCCTCTGGACTTTCTGGTTTCTTTCAAGTCTATCTCCCTTAATCTTTATACCTTCCTTCTGGGATTATCTCCAGATTCTTCCATATATACTATATCTTGTACATAATTGCGTGCATGTTGACCCCTTCCTTAGATTCTGAGTTCCTTGAAAGCCATAATTGTTTTTGTTTTTCTTTGTTTCCCTAGCACTTGGCATTGTGTTTGGCACATAGTAGGGGCTTTTAGAAATGCATGTTGTGGACTTATCAATCAAAAAACACTTACTGAAATCTTGCTCTGGGTTAAGACTACTGCAGTGCTCAATACTAAAAAGCTCTGTTTATGTTGCCCAGAATTAGATATGTCTTTACATGTGAGTTATTCTTGGTATAGTATCTCATGTATGTAAAAGGCATGATTAGTTAAAAATCTTCTTTCTATACCTCTCATTTTGTATCATACTATAGTAATACTAATCCTATATTTTATGTACCCTTTTTGAATTAATGAAGCATGTACATATTTATTTTTCAACAAAAAACATGCAGGGTTTCATTCCATGTTTTTGTTTTTACTGAATAAAGATTATACTAAAAGGAAGGAAGAAAGGAGGAAGTAGGGGTCATTGAGGTTAAGTTAACTCTCTTTCTCACTGCTGAACCTAGTACCAAATCATCAGGTTCCATTCTTCTGTTTTGAGTTGTGTGTAAATTCAGTTGTGTGGGATTGCATGGGGCAGAGGTTTTGTAAACACAGAGAAATCATCACTACATTCCACTTTTGACATTTTTGTCCCACCCTACTTCCACAGACCCATTTACTTTTTGAAGAGACACAGAGAGAGTGACAGAGAGCAGGAGAGGGAGAAGGAGGGGGAGAGCAAAAGAGAGAGAGAGAGAGAGAGAGAGAGAGAGAGAGAGAGAGAGAGGGAGAGAGAGAGAGAGAGAGAGAGAGAGAGAGAGAGAGAGAGAGAGATTTATCAATATCCATCAGGCTGGAAGAGATGAAGGGGGAAAAACATGGTAGGATTGTTTGGGGGAGGGGTATATGTATAAGTTGTGTATATATGTGTGTGTATAGAAAGACAGACTGACAGATTTATCAATGTCCTTTAGGCTGGAAGAGATGGAAGGGGGAAATGGTAGTATTAAAGAGAGAGAGAGAGAGAGAGAGAGAGAGAGAGAGAGAGAGAGAGAGAGAGAGAGAGAGAGAGAGAGAGAGAGAGAGAGAGAGAGAATCCAGTTCTAAATCAGTGATTTTCTTATTTTCCAGGATTAGGAAAAGTTAGATATAGTGCAAATAAGATATAAAGGACATGCTATACTGATAAAGACATCAAAATAACAATAATAACAGCACCTGTCTACCTCACAGGGTTTGTGTGAGAATAAAATGAGATAATATTTGCAAAGTGTTTTGCAAGCCCAAAAGTAATACTAGCTCTTATTAAGTACTAGCAATTTCATCTCTAGCAAACCTTCAATGACCTGGACTCCTTTCACTAAGATTTTGTGATCATATGACCAAAGGCTGACCTAGATATTAAATCTGTACCATAAATTGTGAGAAAGTGACTTCTAAGTAACTAAATTATATAAACGTGATTATAAGAATATGCACAAAATAATGAATTTATGTGCCAAATCATTCTTATTCACAATTATTCAAGTTCCCTAAGAACTTCTTAGTAATACTTCCTTAGCATGTCTAACATGTTAATATAGAACCAACATCATGACTTGATTATTTTGCTTCTTAGCATGGTTTGACTTGCATGTTCCCAGGTACTTGGACTTATTCTGCCTTTCAAACACAAACAAATTAAGCTCATGTTTTCTGCTTTACTGTAGCAGTTATGTTAAACTATAACAATACCACTTTTGTTTCTTTATCTAGATACTGTGATTTCACTAGTATAGGGAGCTACCAGTAAGGAAGCTCCCTCTGTTGATGTGGATAAGGAATGGTTTCTTCAATTTTTAATCTTAGAGTTGCCCAAGTCACTTTGACTGCCAAAGTGACTTGCCTAAGGTCAAATAGACAATGTGCTAGGAAGGATTTGAACTCAGATCTTCATGACTCCATTTTTATCCATCCACTATTCTATGCTGCCTTTACTTTTGGTAGTGTTCTAAAACCAATGAATGACAGCTAGGTGGCACCATGGATGTAGAGTACTGGATCTGGAGTCAAGATCTGAGTTCAAACATGACCTCAGACACTATGTAACCAGGGGCAAGTCACTTAACTCTGTTTGCCTCCATTTCCTAATCTGTAAAATGAGCTGGAGAAGAAAATGGAAAGCCACTCCAGCCAAAAATAACCAAATGGGGTCATGAAGAGTCAGACGTGATTGAAACAACTAAACAACAATAAAGCAATTGAATGGGTGTTCCTAGATTGCTAAATCTGTAAGTGTGATTGCACAGATCTGAGCACACCTAATGTTGCAGATCTGAACTTATTCACACTTTTTCTTCCTGTGTAGCTCTTGTTTATATGTTCAATATCTTTTGACATTATAGATACTAATAAATCATGTAAACCGGAATCCATTGGTTAACCTTCCTCTTGCTACTAAGAAGTCATATACATTTCCTGGATGATGTCCTTTATGAGGATTCTCTTGTAGGATTATTCAAAGACTAAACTTCATAGAAACATTCACTGTCAGGGTCTTTTCAGGCAGCCGGAATCTTACACATTTGGCACTTTGATTGCTGCACTGAAATTTTGTTGGTATCTGCTGAGAGCAGTGGTTTCTCTTTTCCTGCATTCAGGTATTTAGTTAAATATATGTATATGTTTCTAAAAATATGGAGGCAGTCAGGAAGACCTGAGTTCAATTCAGTTCTCAGATATATGACCCGGGGAAATTGTCTCAACCTCTGCCTGCCTCATTTTCATTATCTATAAAATGGGAATGATAATATTTCCTATCTCCCATGGATGCAGAAAGGATAAAATGAAATATTTGTAAAAGAATTTGGCAAACCTTTTCCTCCTTAGGTAAAGTTAAAGTTTCTCAGTGACTGGTGTAAAGGAAACTTTTTCTTTTTTATTCAATTAATTTTAAATTTTATTCTGAGAGCCAATTTTTAGTTTTGAGATTTATTTTTCCAAGTTTAACATGGCAGAGTAAACAATAGTCTAATCCATAGGAGTGTAAATAAGTGAAAAATTGAAAATAAGATATGTAAGCCTTTTATAATTATAGCCTTTTTATTACTCAAAGCAAGTAGGTTCTTGTTTACATTTACTTAGAAGATCTTTCCTT
Organism: Monodelphis domestica; assembly: GCF_027887165.1. NCBI lineage: Eukaryota > Metazoa > Chordata > Mammalia > Didelphimorphia > Didelphidae > Monodelphis > Monodelphis domestica. The sequence continues at coordinate 322,482,015 of NC_077229.1, read as the reverse complement.
TAGGTTATAATGCTTATTCCTTTTGATGTTAAAAAATCCTCTTTAAAAGCCTTCTTTGTAAATTGTCTAGACTAACACTTGGCAAGGCACATAGGATATGTCATTTCCTTTTAGCAGAGTACCTGGGACATAGCAAGTACTTAGGAAGTGTTTGTTGATTGACTGACTGATTTGCTTTCTTAATAAGTCCATCTTTCATCATGAGAACATCTCTGGGTGCTTATTAAGGGATAACCTTTTTGTGCTTTGAGTAACTGTGTATATATATATATATATTTTTTTATATATACACATGTATATATATATATATGTGTGTATATATATATATATATCCACACCAGCATACATATGCAATGTATATACACATTTTATATAGATATATGCAAACATTTTTAATTAATTTAAATTTGTATCAGGCTTTAAAAAGCACTGTATTTTTGTATAGAGATTGCTAGGTTTAATATTGATTATTTTAAAGGTTATATAGTTTGGTGCAAAAAGTTCTGCAATTTGGAGCCAAAAGGTCTGGTTCTACTCTATCTCAGACATGATTTGAGGCCTAGATTTTCTCATCTATAAAATGAGGCTAATAGTATTTATTCTATAAGCATTTATATAGTGCTTTAATCTTTGCAAAGCACTTTACATAAACTGTCTTAATTGTTCCTTACAAAAATCATAGTAGCTACTATTGTCACTCTCCTGCAGAAATTAAGTCTAAGAGGGGTTAACTAACTTGCTCCAGATAACATAACTTGTAGCTGTCCAAAAGCAAAATTGGAACTCAGGTCTTCCTGACTTCAAGGTTAGTGTTCTATCCATTAGAGCATCTAGCTGTCAATTGTTAAACACCCAAGATTTTTTGAGTGAGTGAAAAATCCTTGAAAACTATAAAATAAAACCATAAAGCAAGTGCTACAATATTTTTACTTAATGGGAGATTAATAAGTGATGTCTATTTTTGTTGGGGTTATGGTATGTTCAATAAAAGATATATCTTACAGAATATACAAAACTCATAACGTTTCTCACTAAGAACCAAAGTCCCTGGTCCCTTAAGGGTCTGGATCATGTCTTCTGAGTTCTTATTTAACATAGTTTCTCTAAATACCATGTATAATATCCTCCCTCCAACTATTTAGCATTTGATAAGAAATCATAAAAATTTGTACTTATTTTTAGATTAATAGTTTCTCTATACTACTATACTTTAAATTTTCAAGGGGAATCCTTAGGTTGAAGTTGATTTGATTGGGATAGAATGTTTCTTTCAACCCAACAGCTTTGTTGATCTACAGACATGACTCATTTTCCATACAGTCCTAGGAGGCAAAAAGCATTTCCAGTTGTTAAATTAGAATTACTCCCATAAATATAATAATCTCATTAGGCATAGTTCCATGCCATTGAGTTCCACTAGTGATACTGAAGACAAATTTGGAACATATCAGATTACTGAAAGCATAGTGAAGGATAAGAACCTGTAAGTGGGTGAATTTTATTCATTCAGTTTTGTGGTTCCTCCATATTCTGAAGTTTATTGGATTGCCAATCTATTTTTTTTTTTTTTGCTTTAGGTAGATTTTATACAAATGCCCTTTGAATTTGTTTTGTTTTGTTTTACTTTTTAGTCAATTGTATTTAGGGCAGGGAAATGCTAATAGAAATTTTTCAAAAATGGTTTGGGATGGGGATGATGTATATATAGCTTATCTATTGCCTATCCAGTCTCACAGTAGTCATAGGCATTGCCTTGTACATAGTAGTTCCATGTTTGCTTAATTGAATTAAGCTAAAAAATTCACTTAAATTTCATGTGAAATTAACATCTTTAGCACCAAGATTTATATTTCACTAAAAAAAAATGAACTATGCTATGAGAATTCTGTCATGTCAATTAGAACAGCGACAACAACACACAAGGAATTACATTTTAGTCTCCTCGTTTTGCAGAGAGAAAGTTTCTGAGTCAGACAAATGCAAAAGCTTTACTTCTTAATTTCCATCATCGACTCAGCCTTTTCCAACCCTTTGATGACAAAGGCAATAATTGTTGAATAGGACCTCATCCCTTAAACTGAACTCCAGCCTAGAGGGAAAGGTGAATTCTTTATCTCTTTTTCCAAGGTGTGGCTCTGTTTACTTTAGAAAGAAAAGATACAAGTATCTCCTAAAGTGGATTAAGCATGGCCAGACAAGATGATACATTTCCACTATAAACTTTCTAGCAGCTGTGGGAATGCAGTATGTGTGAAATCTCTTACCTTCTGAAAAATCTTGATAGAGTTGTAGCTGGGCTCTTAACAGTCAAAAACAAACTGCCAATGAAGTTTATTTTCCTTTTTGCTGAGTTTTCTGGACCATTGTTCCGCTTGAGGGGCCATGTTTGTTAGTTTTGGCTCCAAGACTTTTCTTCCTTAAGGATAAGCAATCCTTAGGCACTTGCTCAGCCAGGCCTTAAAGGACTGCTTTAGCAGTTTATTCACAGCCTCAGTTCAAGCTGAATTCAACTGTGTGACTTCCTGTCTTAAGGGGAGGGGATGGGGGAAGGGAGATGTATCCGAAATGTAAATACCTAGCTGATTTTGTTGAAAAACCAGGGCAATTTTGTTTGTTCTTATAAAAGATTCCTGCTGGAAGTCTTACTCTGAAGTTGGCTTTTAGCCTTCTCTGCTGTGACTTGGATACTGATCTGATTTTCTGCTTTCATGGCCCCTTTTTTTTTAAATTAAAAAAAAAAATTTAATTCGACATTAACTCTCTTACAAGCTCCATAGCAGAATAAAATCACATTACAAACATTGTAGTATTAGATTTTATCACCATTTATTTCTTCTAGTCTGTCCAGGGATTTCTTCATGTTGAGTAGAACTAATTTGCAGTCAGACATTGAGGTCTTGGAGAAGGCCAGCAGGCTCCACAAATTAATTTATCCAAATAACCAATCCCTCCTCGGCCAGCCATAGAGGGACACCAAAACGGCCCAAGAAGGCAAAGACTTCTTTTGAAGTCTGGAATGTTTTGACTGACTTGAAACAGGCGGCTGGAATGAAAGGATAATTTTCAGTGACCCAGGGGATTTTTTGCCATTTTCAAATATTAGGTAAAACAAAGAGAAATTGCTTGCTCTAATTTAGAAAGACTTAGTAATCAGGAAGGCAACCAGACTGAGAATAAAGTTCCAAAGTATAGATCATAAGTTTATTTACTAGATCTGGCTTCTTTCTTTCTTTCTTTCTTTTTTCAAATTCTAAACTCTTATAAACTCTTTAAAAATAGACTATTTTTAGTGGGCATATATTAGATAGATTTTCCATATTGCTACCACCTGTACCTGAGTTATTTTTGTTAGTATCTTGAAAAGAAATAAAGTTAATTGTTTTGATTTGTTGACATCTAGGGTTTAAAGTATCACTGTACTTTCAACTTGTGATTTCTTTTTTTAGTAAGAAAAGTATCATTTAAAAAAAGCTTAGTAAACCAAATTACTTCACTGGAAGCACTTATGGACAGAATTGTGTATCAGTCTAAATTTTTAAAACTGTGTTAAAATATTTAGCTATCAATCAATTCATGTCATCCCTGCTCAAATAAGCAGATTCTAAAGCTAGAAACCCAGTTCTACCTAGCCACAGCAAGATAAAGCAGGATGCTTTGTAAATTGGTTAGCTAAGGGGAGAAATTCTTTGGATGAACCCCCCCCCCCCATGCTCTAGATAGAGTGATTCTATTCATATATCTTTTCCTCCAAGGAAGAATGATGACAATAATACTAATAACATATAGTTAAGAAATATAGTATTGATCATTACTGTGTTAGGAATGTATGCATTTTATCAACTCAATATTGTACTTTGGAATGACATAGGAAACAAAAGTTCTATTTTTTAGTTGGTGGCATAAGTGACTTTGCAGTTATGCTGTAAGTTACCACCCCTCACCAGTCATTTTTCAGGTTGTCCAAGTCTTTGGGATCTCACCTGAGTTTTTCTTGGTATAGACACTGGAGTGATTTGTCATTTCCTTCACTAGCTCATTTTTACAGATTAGGAAACTGAGGCAGAATTAAGTGATTTGCACAGGATCACACAACCAATAACTGTGTGTTCAGAACTCATGTCTTCCTGCCTCCAGGCCCAGCACTCTACACTCTAACCATTGTGTAACCTAGCTGACTACCATCACCATCTCTCTCTCTCTTTCTCTCTCTCTCTCTCCCTCACACACACACACACACACACACATCTCTGAAATGTATTTGGAAGAATAAAAAGGCAGTTTATTTTCCCATTAATGACATTTTAAATGTGGGTAATTAGGAAAATAAAAGGCAGATTATTTTAATTGTAATATTTTAGGTGTTGATATTCATGTTATTGCACATATTTGAAGTTTTTGTGTCTATCTCTCCTTTAGATTAAAATGCAATATCTTTTGTTTGAAAATTAAATCCCTTTTCCATCTGACTCCAATCATTCTTTTAGGCAGATTATACTCTTCTCCTCTCATGTACTTATAGCCAAACTACCCAATTTGATGTTTCCTACCCATCAACACTGTCCCATTTGTGCACTACTTTCCCACCTCCATGCCTTTGCCTAGGAAATCCCCATGGCTAGAATGTACCCTTTCTTACCTCCACCTCTTGAATTCCCTAAGTCCCTTTAAGGCTTAGCTGATATTACTTCCCAGAAGAGATAGTTTTCAATCCTTCTAGATTTTAGGATCTCATACACCCACTTTATGTTTACTTTCTAAATATTTGATAATCTGAATTTGATTAACCTGATTAAATGTTCAACTGCTCAACTTCTTCCATTTTGTGGCTTCTACTTCCAAACTCTAACCAATGCCCTGCACATATTCTTCTTGAAGTTTATCAGGAGGTATTGCTGTAATTCTTTGAAATGAACTAGGAATTTATGCATCTTTTTCTTCTTTCAATTTTGGATGTTAAATAAACTGATGCCAATATATTACCCTTGCTAAAATAACTCCATTCCATGTTCCATTCTAAATTAATGCATCAGTTTTCATTGATTGAGTTATAAGGAAGGAAGGTATACTATAACTCAAGGTCTCTTCCTTTTTGATGCAGTAACACAAGAAGAGGTGATTTTCTTTGACTATAAAGTATACTCCATATTCAGAATATCCCTAGATGTCCTGAAGAGAAAAAAAATGTAATTATGCTTTCTTTCATCTTTAAAGAAGAAATCAACTACATACTTTAAAGAAGAAATCAACTACATACATACTTTTTCAGCCATTGAAATATTAAGAGAAAAAGTTCAGCTAGCCTTTAGTCAGAAATATGGAGATTATCTTTGGAAAGGAAGGAATATGAGAGAAATGATCCTTGGTTGAATGCAGCCTGCCTCAATAAGGTTACAGAGGAATATAAGATCAAAGGGGATTTAAGTTGTCTTTGATTTTATGAGGAAAATTTGAAAATATAGAAAAAAAAGTTGGAAAATGAGGGGCAACTGGAAACCTAGAATGACAGTAGAGAATTTGCTCAAAATTAATGATTACTAATTGTCTGTGATTATGAGGTGCCACTGCTTGTGTTACCTATCATGAGAGTAGAGGAACCTGTGATCTCCATTAACTGCGACCAAATGCCCTATCTAGCTAGCTTCCTCCCAGCCAAAGCCCTTCTTCCTTGACTCTCTACAAGTCTACAACTCTCCATTCATTACTACTAGCTTGTGACCCTGGGCAAGTCATTTAACCCCCATTTCTTAGCCCTTACAGCATTTGGAACCTTGGAACCAATACACAGTGTTGATTCTAAGATGGAAGGCAAGGATTTAAAAAAAAAAGTCTGTGGTCCTTGGCCTCTAGAAGTTCCCATTATAATAGGAAAAAAACCACATGCCAACAACTATGTACATATGAGATATAGACAATAGAAACAGAAGGTAATGTTTATCAATGAGCTGGTTTCTATTTATGCATCCCCAGCTCTCTTCTAGCCCTTACTTGCCTTAGTTCTTATATCCCCTTACTCCCTGTCCATGTGATGCCTATTAGAACTGTGGTCCAAATACCTATTCCTTTCTATCGGTATATCCCTTTAGATCAGTGTCCTGATTCCTTTTGTGTGTCTCTATGTATTTGCTTCTGTGTGTCCCACCGCAACCCCATCTGTCTGTTTCTTCATCTACATGACTTATCCATCCATGACCTACCATATGTCCATATTTTTCCTCATCTAGAATCCTGAACGCTGAATTGCTGTCTCTTCATACCTCCTACATCTTCTAGGCTATCACCTTTTACTCTGCTTTGATTTTTCTCTTTCTTATCTTTGACCTTATTCAGTTGGATTATACACTCAGGCCTCAGACCTTGATTCCCTAGTTCCATTGTTCCTTTTCATTCTTTTCATGTCTTACCTATCCCTAAGCCTTTTTCACCACCACCATCTGGCTTCTCCTCTCTGACTATGTACTGATGAATGGGCTGAAGAAAGTCCCATAACCGTATTGACCCACTACGATAAAATTCTAAATTCTTTAATCTTGACTAGAGCCTACCTACAACGTAATAATCTTTTTTTCTTCCTGAACTAAATCAATACCATACTTCACATAGTATGTCTGTCTTCTTTACTCAAGCTTCACCTCCTCTAATCTTTACCAAAGAGACCCAACTTCTTACTGTGCTAAGAAGATAGCAGTTAATAAAGGAATGAAAAGTTGTAAGGGAACTGAACTCTTAAACTGAGGGTAGGGAGAAGTCCTACAAAGGAGGTGAAATGGTATTTAAATTTGCTGCTTTAAAATGTTTTCTGTATTGTATTATGACTATTTGCATATGTTCCTCTCTTCTACTTGGTTGCAAGTGCCCTACAGGTAAGGGCAGTGGTGTCTTTCTGATATTTCTACTTTGTACAGAGTTGATACTTGAGTATTTGATTAATTAAATTTATTTAGTTCTTTATTGAGGTTAAAAGTAAAAAGAAAAGAAACAAAAGAATCCCTAAAGGGTAATTTGGAAATTAGATTGAACTAAGGTAAGAAAACAATTTACCACTCAGAAAAGAACCCAAAATCGTCTTATAGAGAGCATCATTTTTATGTAGATTGGCTATGTGTCCATGAAATTATGGCTTGAACTTGTCAATAAATGCAAAAATACAATATGGTTTATTTGCCAAGTATTCCAAAAGGCAGAGATTTTAGTAATTTCCTGCTGTTTTCCTTTGGAAAAAAATTGAAGTCATTATCTTAGGAACTTGGGTTAATTGATCATATAAGCACTTATTTTTTGCGTAGATATTGGAGGCCATCTTTTCAGTATTCAATCTATGGTTATTTATATTTTTAAGTTCTTCTTTAAAAAGTTAGTTGATATTCTTTCACTAGTTATTTACTGAGAACTGTATATATATTTTTTTCTTTTTTTTCTTTATTTTTTTAAAATATATTTTATTTGATCATTTCCAAGCATTATTCGTTAAAGACATAGATCATTTTCTTTTCCTCCCCCCCACCCCCCATAGCCGACGCGTAAGTCCACTGGGCATTAGATGTTTTCTTGATTTGAACCCATTGCTTTGTTGATAGTATTTGCATTAGAGTGTTCATTTAGAGTCTATCCTCTGTCATGTCCCCTCAACCACTGTAGTCAGGCAGTTGCTTTTTCTCGGTGTTTCCACTCCCATAGTTTATCCTTTGCTTATGAATGGTGTTTTTTTCTCCTGGATCCCTGCAAGTTGTTCAGGGACATTACACCGCCACTAATGGAGAAGTCCATTACGTTCGATTATACCACAGTGTATTAGTCTCTGTATACAATGTTCTCCTGGTTCTGCTCCTCTCGCTCTGCATCACTTCCTGGAGGTTGTTCCAGTCTCCATGGAACTTCTTCACTTTATTATTCCTTTTAGCACAATAGTATTCCATCACCAACATACACCACAGTTTGTTCAGCCATTCCCCAATTGATGGGCATCCCCTCGAGAGAACTGTATATATATATATATATATATATATGTATAATGTTACATTTTTGTATGTCTCTATATTTTGAATATTAGATTTTGATCAGACGCTAAATTTAAATATTTAAAAAATAAAAGATTGCAGTTAAAATGAACTTCATCTTTTAAACTATTCTATTTCTTAAATCACTTCTACATTACCTCCTCCCATTCTCTTCTTCTTTGTTCTAATCTCTGACAAAAAAAAATGACACCCTTTTCACAAGGCCACGCCCTTACTTTTATATTTGGCAAAACTCTTTACTGTCACCTATATCTCCTTGCCTCCTTGTTCATCCCTTCTCTTTTTTAATCTTCAATGCCTCCTTATTTATTGTCTTCTTCTCTGCTGCCTACAAATGTCCCAGGTGCCTAATATTCTTAATACAAAATAAAACAAAATATTAGATATTAATATGAATATAATAGAAATTTTAAATACAAAAGCTTTTGCTCAAACCTTCCATTCCCTCAAGATATTCAATATTCTCCTCCCTTACACAACCAAGTTCCTGGAGGTGGGAGCAGATTTGCTCATTTCCTCTCCATCCATCTTCTCATACTTCTCAGTTTCTTGCCATCTCTCCTCATTCAGAAGAAACTGCTCTCTCAACAACTGGTCAGCCATATGTTAGTTGTAAAATCCAATGGCTTATCTTCTTTGATACTGTTGACCACTCCTTCTCCCAGGTAGCCACTCTCCCCTGGGGTTTTTTAATGTAGCTTTCCCCTTTTAGTGCTCCTTCTGATTGATGATTTTATCTCAGCCTCTTTTGCTGGATCCTCACCCTACCTATATACCATGTAGGTGACTCCAAAAGCTGTCTCTCCTCTCTCTGTACTCTCTTGCTAACCTCATCAGTATACATGGGCTCAATTATCATCTCTTAGCAAATAACTTATAGATATCTATGCAGCCCGTGTCTCTCTTGTGATGCCCCCTCACCAACTGGCTGTTGAAAATCTCCAATGGATGTAGTTTAATTTCATTTTGAGAGAAGTGGGAGGCATTTAAAATTCAATATTTCTAAAACAAAAAATTTTAGAGGTATTTCAAAATAAATGAAAATTCATTATCTCCTCTCTATCCCTCTTTAGCCTACTGCTCTTTCGAACTTCCTCTTCCTATTAAAAGCATCACTCTTCTGGTGTCCTCAGTCAAACACTTAAAGTTCTTTAAAATCTGGTTCTAGTCCACCTTGCAAGAACTGTTAATTGTTCCCTTGAACACACTCTATCTTCCAACTAAACTGCCTTACATGCTGCTTCCCAAATTGGCACTTCATCTGCCACCTCTTTGCCTATGTTGCGGTGTATAGAGTGCTGTGACCGAAGTCAGGAAGAGTCATCTTCCTGCTTTCAGACCTGGTCAGAGACACTTGCTGTGTGACCCTGGGCAAGTCACTTAACCCTATTTGCCTCAGTTCCTCATCTGTAAAATAAGCTAGAGAAGGAAATGGCAAACCACTCCAGTATCTTTGCCAAGTAAACATGAAATGAAGAGTCAGAGAAGATTGAAAAACACCTGAACAACAACCCTATGCCTGAAATGTCCTTCATTTCTGCCTTTCAGAATCCCTAGCAGTTCTGTAAGGCACAGCTCATATACCATCTCTTATGGAAAGTCATTTTTTTTTTTAGTTTATAGGACTGCCTTCTTTCGCATATCTCCCCAGTTGAGCTCAATCTCCTTGAAGGCAGGGACTATATTTTTTTTTAACCTTTTCTTTCTGTCTTAGAACTGAGACTAAGTATTGGTTCCATGCCAGAAGAGTGGGAAGGACTTGACAATAGGGTAAAGGGACTGGACAAGAATCATACAACTAAGAAATGTTTCAGGCCAGCTTTTAACTCAAGACCTTCTGACCCCATGCCTGGCTTTCTATCCACTGAATTACTTAACTTTCACTGGCAGGATCTTCTTTTCATTTTGCCATTTTATCCCTCCCACAGCTTTACTATGCATATTTTGTTCTTCAGTTATTTCAGTCTTGTCCAACTCTTTGTGACCCCATTTGGGGTTTTCTTGGGAGGGTACTGGAGTGGTTTGCCATTTCCTTTTCCAGCTTATTTTTACAGATGAAGAACTTGACGCAAACAGGGTTAAGTGACTTGTCCAAGGTCACACAGCTAGTATCGAAATGAAGCTAGATTTGTACCCAGGTCTTTTTTTTACTCTTTTTGCTGCACCTTGAGCAACAGCTGGCCCTTAAAAATATTTGTTGATTTTGATTGAACTCGAATATAAAGTGTAAAGGTAAATAGCATCAATTGAAACTAAAAAGGTAAGTGTGTACCAGATTTTGGAGGCCTTAAAGTCCAACTTCAGAAGTTAGTTTTATATTGAGGTAATATAGATCAACAAAAAGTTTTTGACCTTTTGAGTGACATGCTCTGACTCTAGAATATAGTTTAGTGGTTGAGTGAAAATTGGGTTGAAGAGGGTAGAGACTGGATCAGGGAAAGCAATTGTGAGGTTATTTTAATAGTTTAATGGTTGTGTAAGTGGAATGAATGTGTAAAGGTAATAATTTTTTGTATTAAATTCTTTAATTTTTAATATAAAAATTATTTCCAAAGATATCCTTCCTCCCTCTTGTACATTGCTATCCTTCCCTCATAATAAAGATTGTATTTTTTTTAACACTATTATAGTAAGAACTCTAAGTCAGAAAGGTAAGGGCTGGGCAAATGGGGTTAAGTGACTTGTCTAGGGTCACAAAGCTAAGAAGTATAAGGTCATATTTGAACTCAGATCCTCCCAACTCTGGGTCTGATGCTCTTTTCACTGAACCACCTAGCTGCCCCCATAATAAAGCTTTGAAAGTGGTAAAAAAAGGCACAACAGCCAACACATGCAACATTCCATACTGGTGGATCACCATTCCTCTAAAGAGGGGAAGAAATATGTTTTCTTCTCTTTCTTCTCTGTTACCAAGTTTATATTCACTTAGTTGTTATGTTTATCTTGTATTGTGGAGCTGAAATTGACAAGATCTGATAGTTGATGGGGGAGAAAGAAGAATCTAGGGGAGGATATGAGTAACTTCAACAGAAACCTGAAGCTTAGAGGAGACCCGGCTTTAGGGGAAAAGAAAATCAGATCCATTTAACACATGTTTAGTTTGAAGGTAAGCTAAGCTATCCAAGTGAAATTCTCCAGCAGGCAGTTGTCATTTCAGGACAAGAGTTCAGAAGAGAGACTAAGTCTAATATATAGCTTCAAGAGACATCTGCATAGAAGTGATCTGAAACTCACCAGAATGGATGATGATAAATGGTGGAGAGAGTAAAGAGGACCTAGGGGCCTAGGAGAAAGCTTTGGGCAATATTTGTAGTTAAAGGAATCTGGGAAGGTATAATGAATAAAAAAAGGAGAACTAGAAGAGAATCTTGTCACAGAAGCTCCTTCCAAAAGGAAAGGGTTGCCATTACTGTTTAAAGCTAGAAAAAGTAGTAGGATGAGGAATGAGAAAAAGTCATTGGATTTAAAGTGGAGAGATCACTGATAACCTTTCAAGGAGGAATTTAAGTCAGGTGGCACAGTGGGAAGCCAAATTACAATGGTTTGTGAAGTGAGTGGGTGGTAAGGAAAAGAAACTTGGCAGTGAATAGGAGGAAAGATATAGAATGATAGCTTGAGGTAATAACAGGGTCAAGGGAAGGGTTTTGTAAGGATAGGGGAAACTTGGACATGTTTGTGCATAGGAGAAGCCAAAAGATAAAAAGAGATTGAAATTGAGATGAGTGAGGGATGTGTGTGTGTGTGTGTGTGTGTGTGTGTGTGTTGAGAGAGACAGAGAGAGAAGTTGAGTGATGGCTTGAAATGGAGTAAACTTGGAAGATACTTTCAATACCTAAATCTTTCTAGGGGATCTTTTAAAAATTAATTTTCTTCATCATATCAATTTCCTAATATATTGATTTCCCTCCCCTACTGATAAAATCTCTCCTTGAAAAATGATTTTAATGAAAGGAATTCAGAAAAACTAAGCAGTACACCTACTTGTCTGATCATATTTATAATATGCCACACTCGGTGCTAAGGAGTCTTTTTCTACAACAGGCAGCAAAATGATTCTAGAGACCTTCTAGTCCAACACAATTACATTATAGCCCAGGCAAGCTAAATGACTAGTCCTAAGTTATATAACATAATGTTCCTAGGCTCAGTGATAGGAAGCCCATGGGAAATTTCTACAGCATGTGAAGCATATAGAAAACTTGGTTTCCTTAAAGTAGAAGACTTTGGTTCTAACCTAAAGTATACTACTATGCAATGAGATATTTTTAAAGTGCTTAGCACAATGTCTAGCACATAGTAGGTACTTCTAAATGCTTATGCTTCTTTCTTCCCCTTTAATTAGCTGTGTAAAGATGACTGTGATTTAGGTTCTCTATTACTTATCTATAAAATGGGGACAATAATGTTTGTGTGGCATGGACTCATGGGAAAGTTTTAGAGATCAAATGAAATGATTTGTGAAAAGAACTTTGTGACTCTATGGCCTGATTTTATAACACAGAATCAGGTGACTTCTATGAATCATAGCAATGTATTGGACATCTTCAAGCAAAATTTGGGTAATCACTCTTTAGAGATCTTTTAGAGAAAATTCCTGGTTACATAAAAGTGGGACTACATTGCTTCTGGATCCAGCAATTTTTAATAAGCTCCAGCTTCCTCTAGTTCAAACTTTGATTTGAGAACAATTATCCCAAGAACTTATTCAGTATATTCTATTCTGTAAGAGTTAAAAAGGGTGGTCACCAAATTATAATAATTACAATTAAAATTATGATGCAATTAGTAGCTTTAACAATTTAGTTTAGTCAAAATGGATTGATACTAAAATGAGGGAAATGTAGGAAAGAGATACAGTTCCTTTCAGGCTGAGTCACCAATGCAGGAATTCAAATCTGAGAATCTCTTCAGCAAGGGCTACCAACACAAGAGAAAGCTCCTTCAGCAAAAGACTGAATCTGAGTGCCTCCAGAGTGTGAGTGCAAATCAGAATGTCCCTTTGGTGCTGGAACTTACCTTATAAACATTTTTGTCCACCCACTAGTCCTCCCACTGCATACCTCAGGAACCAATCATAGTTCCTTAATTTATCTGGCACCGCCCAAGGGGGCAGTGTCTGTGGGATCAATTTCCTGTCTCTGAGGGTGTGAACTTTCTTTCAATCAATGATAAAGGATCTTCAAGTTTCTTACTGATTAAGTTAAAAGGGAGGGGAATTCCAAGTTCTTGATTGATTAAATTAAAAAACACAAAAGGAGTGTTAATGCCCTTTTCACAATTCCAAGAGACTGTTAGACTAGGACTTGCTAGCTATATAACTAAGGATAAGTAATTTAACTTCAATAAGCCTCAGTTTTTTCATCTCTAATCTGAAGCCCACCCAAAGAGGCTATTAGTACAAGGTCATGCATTTAGTTACTAATACTCGAATCTCCATCTCCTAACTCTAAACTGGTTACCAGAATTATATAGATATCTGAGAATAGGAATGACCTGAGAAAAAGGCTGTTAGACTTTGTAATTGGGGGAAGGTAATGGCAACCTGAGAGAATAGTGTAATTTTGCTGGTTGGAGTAGAAGTCATATCCCACTGGGACAGAAGAGAGTGGGTGCTGAAAACACACTAGTATAAACTATTGTCATCCAGTGATTTCTCAGTCATGTCCAACTCTTTGTAAGCCCCTTCAGGATTTTCTTGGCAGAGATCCTGGAATAGTTTCCCATTTCCTTCTTCAGCTCATTTTAAAGATGAGAAAACTGAGGTAGAAAGGGTTAAGTGACTCACTTAGAGTAATAGAGCTAGGGTCTAAGACCAGGTTTGAATTCATGAAAATGAATCTTCCTGATTTCAGGTCCAATACTCTATCTTCTGTGATACCTAGCTGCCCCTGGAAGTAGAAATGACTCTTTTTAAAAGCATGGTTATGATAGGAAGGGAAGAAACAGGTCACGAGTCAGAAGGATCCTAAGAGTTAAGAGAAGTTAATTTCATATAAGGCTGATGGAGTAGAGAAGTGGTAGAATCAAGAGGAGAGAAAAAAGAAGAACTCCCCCCCCCCGAAGATTACTGAATAGTTCAGTAAGAGGGGAGGTAAAAGGGGATATATGAAGGAAAAAAATTTATTTTTCTAATTAGAAGTAGATCTGACTGAATTTAAGAGAAATACATTTTGCTACTTGTAGAAGTTCAAATGAAAAGTAGAAATGACTGTTGGGAGAACTGGAAGACAGTATGGGAGAAATTAGGTTTGGATCAACATCTTACACCCTATATCAAGATTAATTCAGAATGGGTAAATGACTTAAATATAAAGAAGGAAATAATAAACAAATTAGGTGAACATAGAATACCTATAAGATCTATGGAAAAGGAAGGAATTTAAGACCAAGCAGGAGATCGAGAACACAACAAAATGTAAAATAAATAATTTTATTATATTAAATTTAAAAGTTTCTGTACAAACAAAAACAATGAAATCAAAATTAGAAGGGAAGCAACAAATTGGGGGGAAATTTTTATAACAAAAACCTCTGACAAATATCTAATTTCTCAAATTTATAAGGCCCTAAGTCAATTGTACAAAAAAAAAAATTAAGCCATTCCCCAACTGACAATGGTCAAGGGACATGAACAGGCAGTTTTCAGATAAAGAAATCAAAAGTATATATAAGAACATGAAAAAGTGTTCTAAATCTTTTAATTAGTGAAATGCAAATCGAAATAACTCTGAGGTACCACCTCACACCTAGCAGATTGGTCAATATGACAATAAAGGAAACTATTAAATGTTTGAGGGTTTGTGGCAAAATAGGGACACTAATGCATTACTGGTGGGATGGAATTGTGAATTAATCCAGCCATTCTGAAAGGCAATTTGGAATTATGCCCAAAGGGCTTTAAAAGAATGCCTTCCCTTTGATCCAGCAATACCACTACTAGGTTTATACCCCAAAGAATTAAGAAGGAAAAATACTTGTACAAAAATATCCATAGCCGCACTCTTTATGGTGGCAAAAAATTGGAAAACAAAGAGTTATCTATCTCTCAGTTGGGGAACGGCTAAACAACTTGTTGTATATAATAGTGATGGAATACTACTGTGCTGTAAGGAATGATGATCTGAAGGATTTCTACATGAGCTAGGGGAACCTCAATGAACTGATACAGAGTGAAATGAGCAGAAACAGGAGAACATTGTACACAGAAAGTAAAACATCGTGGAATAATCCAATGTAATGGACATTGCTACTAGTAACAATACAACAAGCCAGTATATTCCTAAAAAACTTATAGGAAAGAGTGCTAACCAAATTGAGAGAAAGAACTATGGATGTAGAAATGCAAAAAAAAGAACATGTGACATCATTTATCACATGTATATGGATACGTGATTTGGGGTTTAGGCTTAAATATTACTTTATTGTAAAAATGAATAATATGGAAATGGGTATTAAATAACATTTGTACAATTCAATGGAATTACTTATCAGCTTTGGGAGAGGGGAGAGAAGAGGGGAGGGAAAGAAAATGAATCATGAAAACATGGAAAAATATTTAAAAATTAAAAAAAAGAATCTTTTCCTTCTAAGAGAAGTGAAGGGTGAATTTATTTATTCATATAAGTATTTATTGCCCTCAAATTTGTCCCATCAAAATCATGAATGAAAGTATTCAAAGTAGGGATTTGCATGTTTAGATAGAATGAGAAAATCACTTAAACCATTTCTCTCTTCATATGCCATAACTGAAAAATAATGAATTTTACTTCATAAGCCAAATATCAAAGTGTTTCATTGCTTTATAGGAATGTTCACTCTTCCCTGCATTCATTAAGAGAGAAGAAACTGACTCAAAATACTATAACAGGAGAAATGTCCTCATTTTTTAATTCACCATTGATTTTATATTTAAGATGATGAAAATGTAAAAATGGTTGTTGTTTGCTCAGAAAAGATCATACATAGTGTTGTGCCACCAAATCTGATTTATTCTGTCCAAGAGATTCTAAAATAAGATCAACTTTCCAATCTGATAATTAAATTACCTTTGGGAATGGTTTATTTCCTACCTAAGTGCCCTCTCTGATGTGGTATTATTAATAATCCAATGGTCTACATGTTTTTGCACGAATATACTTTCTTAGATAAATACCTTCATGCATAAATTATAAGACTTGGGACTTATTGCAGTATTTATGGTCCTTGGAAAAGCCTTATTTAATAAAGTTTATGCAAGTAAAACTGAATGATTTGTGTGTTAGGGCTCTTTCCAGAATACCAGTTAATTTGCATATTTTACCTTAAGTAACAGTACAAAATAAGCTTTCATGAGAAATAAGATCTTCACAATCTTTTTGCCATATTTAGTTTATACTGTACGATTTAGTTGACCAATCTTACTTACCTCAGGATATCTCAAACAAAACTTTGTCTGAATCCAATCAGTACCATGTAATTCCAGTGCCAGAGAGGGATTTGAAGGAGTAGATTGATGAGAAAGCTATATAAAAGGAATAGACTTTTACATGGAGATTAGAAGATGGGAACAAAAATAACAAAGAAGTCTAAGTTTGAGCTATAGAGGAGTGAAATCAAGAAAATCTAAATCAAATCCAGCCTCAGACACTAGTAGCATGACACTTGGAAAGTCATTTAATGTCTATTTGCCTCATTTCCCTTAAATAGGAAAGAATAATTAAATAGTAAAATAGGGATAATAATAGCACCTACCTTTCAGGGTTGGTATGAAGATCAAAAAAGATGACTTTTGTAAAGTGTTTTGCATAATTTCTGGCACATAGTAGATTCTATATAAATGCTTATTTATTCTGTCTTACATCCTCCCCAGCCCCCAGTAGTCAATAAGAGGCAATTCTGCTATAGAAAAATTGTGGGGAGAACATAACTCATTCAGAAACTATCCTGCAAAATAATGAATTTGACTTCATAAGCCAAATATCAAAGTTGGTCCCATTACTTTTTTGCAATGCCCCCCCCCCCTTTTTGTATTTATTAAGTGGTTTCAGCAGAAATGAATCTCCATTTTAATTTTCTAGTTACTGACTGAATGATAAGTATGATAAATTTACCTGAGGGCAGATGCTGTTTCTAATGAAAATTCCATGAGCTTGATTCTGCCTGTTTGAAGATGAAGAGAAAGTAGATATATACCTGTTAATAAGAATAGATTTCTTAGCACTGTGAAGGACTGCTTAAGGCTAGAAGGAACTAGATTTTTAAAGTATAGTTTAAACTTAAATGTGAATTTAGATTGGGTAGACAACTTCAGTAGTGAGATAAGTACATTAAGGAAGGAATTTAATGGAAAATTGGTTAGTTTGTTTGAACAGAAATTTGAAACCTATCCCCAAAATCTGTAACATGAGGGGAAGTTGGACTAAATGATTTCTAAGGTCCCTTCCAAATCTACATTTCTCTCATCCTCTTAAAAGGATTTAATGGATCGTTACTGAATAATTCAATTCTGTCTTACCTGGAGCACTACTACCTCTGACTAATCATTCGCCTACCTTTGACTTGTGTGTGACAAGAGGCCAGAGTCCATTAAATAGTAGTAAGTACATGGGTGACAAAATGAAATGCAATTGCACCATTCCATTCCCTACCTCCACATTTATCTGTGCTAGAGTACAGCTTAGAAGCAATGGGTGGGATGTATAAATACATGTCCTTATGACTGTTACAATCTCATCCCAGAGGAGGAAGGATTTCCCATGGGGCTTGGTGACCCCTGGACAGTTCTATGTTTGTGATTCTTCAGCTTACTCTACCCTTCCACCAGGATAGTATGGTACTTGTGTTTGGCCTATGTTGTTCCACTTGTATCAGTGCATGATCATTATGTTGTCGTGATATATAAGTCCATGGTCAGAAATCTAGATTCTTGGTGGCATTCTAAATCCAAGAATTCGAGACCAAATTCATTACCCTCTTCATCAGCAGTATAGAGGTTTTTTTTTTAGGCATTCCTGCCAAATTTTGGAATGATGACAGTAAAAGACTCTGTTAGAAATCTTTCAGCTGAGGTTGAAAGACTGGCCTAAGACACAGCTCAAGCCATCTCCCAAACTGCTAAGACCATCTCTTACTTATAGGAAGAGATTGATTCCATAGCAAAAACAGCTCTGTAAAATTGTCTGGCTCTTGTCATGTTCACAGCCTCATTAGGAGGTGCATGTGACTTTATTAATCAATCTTGTTCTTATGCAAATAGATCTGGAGAAATTATGACAAATACCCATGAGCTTCAAAGGATTTGAAATGACTCACCAATGGTTATAGAGACTCATGTAACTCCTAATGATAATGGATGGCATTTCTCATGGCTGTAGGGAACTGATTTGCTTGTAGTTATCATCAAATGGGCTCTTATAATTTTGGGGATTGTGATACTTCTTAGAATCTGCATTAACTGCTGTATTACTATTTATAACAAGTTTTTAACTGGTTAAAAAAACATATGTACACTCACTGTGGATCATGGCCAAGTTAGAGAGGAAATAGAACTTGCTTTTGAGTGAGAAACCTTTGTGTTCTGCCTCTGGCTGACCCATTGTCACATGGCATGTGAACTACAAATTTCTGATTTTTTTATTATTGTTTTTCTTTATATTTACAATAAGATATTGATTTTTTCTTCTTATTTTTTGTATTTGAGTACATTGAATCAGTATTAATGTATTTTTTATTTTGAAGGATAAGTTTAAAATATCTATTATCTATAATACCAAGGTATACTTAAAACTTCAGACTATGGAAACCTGCAATTGACTGTTAAGTATTATGGGACTTTAACTAATAATTGTGTCTGATTCCAAAAGAAGGGATCACAGCAGAACCACTCCACAGTGCAAAGAGGCACAAGGTCAAGGAGACCAAAAATCCCTGTGGGGTTGATGAGGATCTGAGCCAAGATAGAGGACTTGTTTTGAGGTTCAAGGAAGCGGCTTTTTGACAACCTCAGATGCTGGACTTCCCCATGCCAGGTTCCTACACATATCTCCATTTGGCTTTCATTTGGGCTCCTCTATCCCTGAGACTAAAATAAAAATCAGACCAGGGAATCACATTTCCCTTTTGCCTCAGAATCTAGTTCCTTCTCTCTTATGGTATGACAATTTTCTATAGTCCTAGCTGCCATTGTGTAAGTGTTGTAATGCTGCAATTGTCCTGCAGACTTGTAGGACATAAATCACTTTAATTGAGCCTTGCTAGTGATTCAAGGACCTGTTATGGGTTGACTTTTTTACTTGTAATTTTATACAAATAGGATTTATATGTATATTTAAACCCTTACCTTCCATCTTGGAATCAATACTGTATATTGGCTCCAAGGCAGAAGAGTGGTAAGGGCTAGGCAATGGGGGTTAAGTGACTTGCTCAGGGTCACACAGCTGGGAAGTGTCTGAGGCCAAATTTGAACCTAGGACCTCTAGTCTCTAGGTCTGACTCTCAATCCACTGAGCTACCCAACTGCCCCCTGATATATATATATATATATATATATATACACATATATATAATTAAATATAAATATAAAAAAATTAAATTCTGGATAAAATATATGTGTATATATTTTATCCAGAATTTAATTTTCTCTCTTCTATTTTGTTTTATTGGATTTTTTTTGTTTTCTTTTGAGAATTGATTCTTATACCTCATAATTCAGCCATGTATCCTAGGGTGATTCTAGTGTTGGTCAAAATCCTCCTAAGGGGTGAATTATATAATTTTCCTAAATTCCAAAGTTTAAGATCTTTTAAAGCAATTTTAAGAAAAAGAAAATCTTCAACACCACAAATCAAGAAAGTCAATATTCTGGAGAAGATGTTATAAGGATGTCTACAGAAACCACACACTACATCAAAAGATTCAGAGTGAACTTTGGGATATAATGAACCAAACTGAAGGGGGTTGAACATTTCATTTATTCTGAATGTAAACTCATATACCAAAAGGTAGTATCCCCTAATTGGCTTTTTGTCAATGCGACTATCAATAATTTTTTTGTTTTCTTTCTCCTTTTTGTTTTTTTTTTTCACTCATCCCCAAATGATTGTAATTTCCTCAATGTAAAGTACAATATTTTATACACCTCTAGTAAGAGAAGTTTTAGAGGTATAAGCTACATATGTGGAATGATTCAGTGGGGAGATGTGACATGTTAATCTTCCAGAAACCACAAGTGAAGACATTTTAACATGCTAATCTCCCAAAGAATAAAAGGGGGAATTGTGTGAAGTAAACCCCCATGGTAGGATCATGTATTGGGACCCTACCTGCATTCTTGTGCCCCAAGAGCATGAAGTGTGGGTCATGGGGCTGCAACCTAGGCACCTGAGCTAGAAATGATTGGAAAATTGATCTGGGGGCAAAAGGGGAGGAATAAAAGAGAGGATTCCAGGAAGTAAGGGCTCTCTATTCTCTAGGGCATGCAGCAAAAGGAAAGTGGCTAAGGGGTCCATTAGGAGATCAACTACATGGGAGGATAAAATTTGGCTTTTTCTCTCTATCTGGCTACCTTCTCCCATTCAAGTAAATATTAATAAACTCTATGGAAATTAAGGACCAGAATTTAAGTATTATAATAACATTTTCAGGGATTAGAAAGTAATTACTCAGGGTCTAGCAGGTTAAGTAAGCTCATAAGCTATTTCCTATACATGTATATAATACATATATATTTAATACATATAGTATTAAAGGTTAACTGAACATAAGACATCAAAATTCCCTCATACCCATTAATTAAAATTTCTATTTTACTTTCAGATTTAATTTATTGAATATTATGGCAAATAGGAAATATGTTCTGTGCTATTTTCTCTATAACCTGGAACCACAAACCAATGGCAAGTATATGGCACAATGTGTAATGAATTCCATATTTGGACACATAAGAACAGTGTTTTGAATCCTGGTTCTGCCACTAATTGGCTAGGTAACCTTGTATGAGTAACTTTCTCTCTCTGGGCAGTATCTTCATTTATAATAAAAATCATGACTCATATTTATATAGCATTTTAAGGTTTACAATGTGTCTTCCTCACCAAAAAATCAGGCATTATGAGATAGAGAGACAGGAGCAGAGAGAGGTTGGGATGGAAGGGGAGACAGAACACAGAGGATTGATAATTGACAGAAATTGATATATAGATACAAATAGATACAAAAAGATATATAGACATATAAGGAAATGAGTATATAGAAAAATGGATAGAGATAGATAGACTGACAGCTGGACAACTACATATAGATAGATGGATAGATAGATATAGATAGATGATTTATTAAGCCCTTAATGTCTATTGGGTACCCTATTATCTCTATTTTTACAGATAAAGAAACAATAGAATTCAAAGAAGGGATAGAACTTGGAAGAGATGAGATGATTTTAACTGACTACAAAAAGACAAAAATACTGAATTTTAATTTTGTTTCTATTTTCTGCAAAGGGAATGACCTTTATACTGGAAATGATAGAATAAAAATGACTAACGGGGAGTTAATACCCAAGATAAATAAGAAGATAGTAAGAAAGAATTTAGTTGCCTTTGATGAATTCAAATGACCTGATTCAAATGAACTGCATCCTTAGGCCCTGAAAGAACTGGCAGCTGTGATTGCTGAGCCACTGTCAGGGATACTTAAAAGATCATAGAAGAGGGCTGGATGGAGAAGGGAAAATGTCCCTCTTTTCAAAAAAGAGAAGAGTTCTCAAATGACAGGAAAATGAATTTGACTTTGATTCCTATGAATATGTTTTAAAGAATCATTAAAGAGATGGGTCAGCTAGTATCTGAAAAGGGAGGCAGTGAGGAGGAAGCCAGATAGCTGGTTTTATCAAGAACAAGACATGTCAGAATAACCTCATATCTTATTTTTGACAGGATTACTAAACTAGTAGATGAGGGAATGTTGTGGGTAGTTTTCCTATATTTAATTTCATTTAATCTTATTATTCTGGACTTAATAAACAAATAAATGGGTATGTCCACATACAGAGTAAGAGGAAAGTACTTGAAACTGCAGAACTCTATTATTTATAGCTTGCTTTTCTTTGTAAATATGTAGGTTAAACCTGTGGCTCCCATAGTTGTCTGATTTGTCTGTGCTTTGTTTGGCCTCCTTTCTTTTCTATGTTCTTAAAGAAGGTAATAATAATAAGTATTTATATTGCACTCTAAGGTTTGCAAAGCTCTTTATAAATATCATTTCATTTTATCCTCACAACTACTCTGAAGGGTAGGTGTTATGACAAATGAAAAAACTGAGGCAGACAAGTTAATTGCCCAAGGTCTAATAAGTGTCTGAAGTGAATTTTGTACTCATAGCTTCCTGACTTCAGGTTCTGCACTTTTTTCATTGCACCACCTAGCTGCCTTCAAAGTGTTAAGATTAAAATTTTAGGAAACTGAGGCAGGTAGAAATTAGTCTCTCTCTGCAAGGAGTATATTATTTTTATGAGGTTTATTAAAGGTCAAGGGTTAAAGAAAATACAAGCAAGCAAGAGAAGCATGTGCTAGGTGGGCCCACCGAAATTTCACTCACATCATGAGACACCTCTGTTTGCCAGCGGAGACAGGAAGAGAAGAGGCCCTGCCATGGGCGGAGACCCTTTAAATAAATAATTTTGCTCTCCACCCAGGTGAGAATTCAGTGAGATTACAAAGCATTCTGGGGAAGTGGAGCATTGACTTCTGGGGATTGAAGTCCTGGATTCAAGTCTATTTTTACAAAAGGAAAAAAATGACTACCATGAGAATTCTGGTCCGGGGGAAGTTCTTATTGTTGTTCATGATGATCTTTATTTTTTTGTTTTTGTTTTTTTTAATCAAGAAGACCTGTTGATGTTTCTCAAATCAAAGACCTAAGCATTTGCAAATTGTGATTGTTAGACTAGCTCTTTATTCAATAAATATTCATTTTATTTATTATATGTCAGATTCTGGGGATAGAGAAACAAAAAATGAAACAATGCTTTTCCCTTTCCCAGCCCCCAAGAACTTTCATTCTATTTGGGGAAACAGTATGGACATAGAAAAGAAATATTTTCCTTTCCTTTCCCTTTTTTCTCCTTTCTTTTATTTTCCTCTCTTTCCCTTCCAATCCCTTTTCTTCCCTGAGTATAATATCTGATTTGCCCACAAAGTGATTTTCCCCATCTCTCATGGCCAAGGATAACCTGAGCTGGGTCGGGTAGCCCAAAAAACAGATTTTTAAGAGCTCATTATTCAGCCCTCCCCTTGAACATTCAAAGATGTATTTAATTGGTCATAGCTATTTAAGCTATGTCCAACAGATCCTCAGCCCTTCCCCAAACTGGCAGGTTTGTCCACTTCCACAAGACAGTCACTTCCACAGGGGGGGAAAAACAACTCTTATCTTCTTCATTTTTTAATCAAATTTTAAAAAAAGAAGACATTCTTTGGTATTCTCAAGGATAAAGAAAATGCAAAAAGTAGCAGACTAGATGGTATCTCTGACCCAAATTCCTGACAGAGGAATACAGTAATTCTCTCTAATATATAGGAATTTATACAGTACATGAAAAATAAATTCTCACAATCCCCCCTCTGCTCCTTGGGGAAAGTGTTCTCAGTTTCTCCAGTGAAGCACCCCAAATATGATGACTATACATTACATGGAGGGCCTAACTAGGATGCTTGGGTGTTTTATAATGTGATGTCAAAAATGATTAATAGATGTGTTGACAAGGAGCCATTAAGAAGCTATTCCTCTTTTGGCACAAGACTCTTACAAACAAAATTTTAACTGTGCATGGGAGAGACATGAAAGGGATAGATGACCCAACCCCCCACTGTCCAGTCTGTTATGTTTAAGGACTCAAAATCTCATAAGGCAGCAGTCTGATTTCTGGGGTCCTCTGGTATTGCTGTCTTCTTTATAGGCCTTCTGAATTTATGTTCTGGTTCTCAGAGCAGCTTCACAGATCTGCTTTCTCCCAGTCCAGGGTTACTGATAACATCTTCCCCTAAAATTTCTTGAAAAATAGATTTTAATACAGTTTATCACTAAAATTTTACTTTGCTACTAGGATAGATGGTAGGAGCTAACACAAACCTTAGGATTCTAATTTTATTAATATAAAAAATATCCAACTTGAACCTCTACACTAAAAAAATGTACATTTCTTATATTTTTTGCTGCTTTATACTTTAATCTGAATGAAAAACCTCCTTTAGAAAACTGCCAATAATAAGCTGAAAGGAACAAAGCTGATATATATCCATTTTTTCACATGCTCAGTGCCTTAAAAACAATTAGAAAGATTTGACATATATAAAATCATTTGATCTTTTATACTTTCTTCAAAAAATTTCACTTCAAATATTATTTCACTTACATTATTTGTTATTGTTATTATTTGTAATTTGTGATAATTTGTTTACTTTAATCTTCTCCACTTTTAATTCTCAGTCCCTCCCTCTCAATCCTCCCTCAGGATGATGAGATTCTGTAAAGAATCATAGCCTTCTACAAGATCCTTAGATAACAACTGTTTGCAAACATGTGGCTTCTATGCCTAAGCTAGATGGTAACATCCATGAATACATGGCATCCTTCAATTATAACAATAGACTAGGGATGGGATCCATAAAAAGCTAGTCAAACATAATCAGTTTCTAACCATGCTCAAATAAACTGAATATAACACATATTTCATTGTGCTCTTAGCTCTCCATACCCTTGGGTAATCTGTTTGCATTATAGGATACATCTCATACACCAGTATTAGTATTACAACAAATAGCAAGTCAAGATATGTCACTTAGAAGTAACAAAAGATAGAAAACAAACCATTTTTCTGGTTGGAACAAGTCTTCCTATTCAAAACAAAACAATGCTGCTGATGTAACCTTATGAAACAATGGAATTATAGCTTGATTTAGATGTTCCCAGATCATTGCTAAATTGTATCATTCGGAGATATTGGGAGAATTTTAAATAATTGATGAGTAATTAAAGATATTAAGACCAAATACTTATCTATTTGGGTATTAAAAATAATCACAATTTCTGGGTGAATAACCTTGATGTTACACACCAGTATTTTAATATAATCTTTTTCTGTTTCACAGATCAGATGACCTGATTAAGAGGAATTTGCTATGAGATGAAATAGCTAGGACAAAATGCACACAGCATCAAAATATGTCCTTATCAACACAGAATACTTTGTCCTCAGGCGAGAATTACTGCAAAGTTTCATAGAAGGTCTCACTTCCATTTTTAGGGAACCAAAGTAAGCCTCAGGTTTTAAACATTCTTCTTTGCAAAGGGAGAAACTGAGCCAATGAAATCCCACTTTCACCTTTGTAAAAACATTTCCTCAGATTTCTTAGTGAAATTCCTCTGATTGCCAGAGCAGTACCTTTTTTTTTCCGTACCTTTTAAAGAAGTTGTGATGGCAATTTATGGTCAGACTCTAAAAATCTTAGAAACAAACAAACAACTTAGAATAAGAGCATATTAAAAGTCAGAAAGCTTTTTCTTCCAAAGGAAAATGGTCCTGATTTATAGATTATGGTCAGATTATTACTATTTTCTTCATGTTGCAATATCAATCAGGGTATACTACTGATCTATCATAAAAATAATTATAATCTAGACTTTCTGAGTGAAGATTAAAAATTGCAGCTTTGCTATATTCCAGTTATTAGCAAATAAAATTACATGATTAAATTACCTAAATAATAATTCACTAATATAAAATTCAATTTTTTTAAGTACGACAATATAGTTTTGCTAAACTGGAAAAAACACAGAACTATTAAATAGTCAGAAAAAACACTTTTTAATTGAGGAGAGGGGTTCAGTGCTTTCCACTTAGGCCTCCACACAGAGCTGCAGGCTACACACCCATGCAGAGCCCAGAGACTCTGGTTGCTCTGGTCTCTCTGGTCACTGTCCTCTGGGAACACTAACTGAACAAGATTGGGCAATTCCAAAGAGCCAAGAAAACTGGCAGAGAATGGGAGAGTATAGTTGATTGACTTTAAAATGGCAATTTTAAAAAGAAAATGTGGAGTCCTGGATTATTAGGGGAAGACTTGATGCCAAAGAATTTTGGCCTAAGGGGAGAAGCCACTGGGGGAAAAAAAGGGTACTTAACACCTGATGGGATTTGCCAGCCCCGCCTAAACTAATTTAAGGTCTATTGTTAATCTGAATTTGTGAAGTTGGGTTTTTCCCACCAAGGGAAACTCAAGTGACAAGGTCAAACTTGAGGTCTTCACCTTTAAACTAACTAAACTGTGGGTGGGGGGAGGGTTCATAGGATCTTACTAGACTACAAATTTGGGGTTTCTAGATTCCACATGGACAGTTTCAAAACACTGGCAGAAGGCCTGATAAGATCTGATAAGAAGGTCCAACAAAGATCTGAGAGGAATTTTCTGTGTCTTTTTCAAACTTCACACAACAGCCCCTCTCAAATATTAGAATATAAGAAGAATTTTACCATATTTGATATCACATACTTAAACAAGACCCTTAAACTTAGTTGACAATAGTGATAGAAGAAGTAAATTTCCTCTAAGTTTCCTTTACCAAATATAACCAGAAATATTTCAAAACCTAATACAGAGAAAACTACTCAATATTTAACAATTAAACAGTTCTATCAAATCAATGAATTCTTGATTACCACTCCCCTCCCCCAGTCAATGAGGAGTATAATGGAAGAGGGGGATACGGATTATAATTTATTTTACACATTTTAAGAAAACAAAGAGATTTAAACAGACCCCTTTAATTTTCTCCTTTAAAAAATATCTAATTGATACAATAAAACTTAAACAAATTCATTTATCATTTCCATAAATAGCTAAATAACTTCAGAATAAAACTCATTCCTTTGAAATTGTAATTTAGAATCAGAATGAGAATTAAATCAGAACAATGCATTAGAATATAATATCACAACTTTTCAAATACATATAACACATATATAATTTATTTCAGGAGTTTAGTTCATAATTTAACAATGTCCATAACCTCAGCAAGACAGTCCATGATAAGCCCAACAATCCCAGCTTTTGGGACAAAAACCCACTATTTGATAAAAACTGCTGGGAAAATTGGAAGACAGTATGGGAGAGATTAGGTTTGGATCAATATCTCACACCCTACACCAAGATAAACTCAGAATGGGTGAATGACCTGAATATAAAGAGGGAAAGTATAAGCAAATTAGGTGAACACAGAATAGTATACTTGTCAGATCTTTGGGAAAGGAAAGACTTTAAAACCAAGCAAGAGCTAGAAAAAAATCACGAAATGTAAAATCAATAATTTTGATTACATCAAATTAAAAAGGTTTTGTACAAACAAAATTAATGCATCCAAAATTAGAAGGGAAGCAACAAATTGGGAAACA
This sequence comes from Monodelphis domestica, assembly GCF_027887165.1. Lineage (NCBI taxonomy): Eukaryota > Metazoa > Chordata > Mammalia > Didelphimorphia > Didelphidae > Monodelphis > Monodelphis domestica. The sequence continues at coordinate 322,454,577 of NC_077229.1, read as the reverse complement.
ATCTTCATAACAAAAACCTCTGACAAAGTTCTAATTACTCAGATTTACAAAGAGCTAAACCAATTGTACAAAAAATCAAGCCATTCTCCAGTTGATAAATGGGCTAGGGACATGAATAGGCAATTTTCAGTTAAAGAAATAAAAACTATTACTTCGCACATGAAAAAGTGATCTAAATTTCTTATAATCAGAGAAATGCAAGTCAAAACAACTCTGAGGTATCACCTCCCACCTAGCAGATTGGTTAACAGGACAGCAATGGAAAGTAACGAAAGCTGGAGGGGATGTGGCAAAGTTGGGACATTGATCCAACCATTCTGGAGGGCAATTTGGAACTATGCCCAAAGGGTGATAAAAGACTGTCTGCCCTTTGATCCAGTCATAGCTCTGCTGGGTTTGTACCTCAAAGAGATAATAAGGAAAAAGACATGTACAAAAATATTCATAGATACGCTCTTTGTGGTGGCAAAAAAAATTGGAAAATGAGGGGATGCCCTTCAATTGGGGAATGGCTGAACAAATTGTGGTATATGTTATTGATGGAATACTACTGTGCTAAAAGGAATAATAAAGTGGAGGAATTCCATGGAGACTGGAACAACCTTCAGGAATTGATGCAGAGTGAGAGGAGCAGAACCAGGAGAACATTGTACACAGAGACTAATACACTGTGGTACAATCGAACATAATGAATTTCTCCATTAGTGGCAATGCAGTGATCCTGAACAACTTGGAGGGATCTATGAGAAAAAACACTATCCACATTCAGAGGAAAAACTGTGGGAGTAGGAACACAGAAGAAAAAACAATTGCTTCAATACATGGGTTGAGGGGATATGGTTGGGGATGTAAACTCTAAATGAACATCCTAGTGCAAACATCAATAGCATGGAAATAGGTTCTGATCAAGGACACTAGTAATACCCAGTGGAATTGCGCATCAACTCCTGGAATGGGGAGGGGAGGGAGGGAAATAATGATTCTTGCAATCAAGGAATGATGTTCTAAATTGACTAAATAAATTCATTTTAAAAAATTTAACAATGTCTAAATTAGAGAAATAACCTCTTTACATTTTATCTATTAAACTGGAAACAACCCAGAACTATTAAGTAGTTAGGAAAAACCACTCTAATTATGGATAGGAGTTCAGCACTAGATTAGACCTCCTCCCAGAGTTGTGGGCTACAAACCCACACAGAGTACAAGACTGGCAGCTCTGGTCACTGAACTCCTGGGAAGCCAATAGGGCTTAGATTGGACAATTTCGAAGAACAAAAGAATTTGAGGAACTTAAATACCCTTTTAGGGGAACTAAGGACTGAGGATTGAAGAGTATAGTTGATTGAGTTTACAATGGTAACAAAGGAAATGAGGAGTCCTAGACAGGAGTGAAAGGCTAACACTTTACAATAGACACAAAAGGGAAAGATCCAGGGAAAGGGCTAGGCGACCTTGGTAAAAAGACTTTGGTTTAAGGGGAGAAACCTTTGAGAGAAAAAGAGACACTTAACACCTGATGGGATTAGCCATCTTTACTTAAACTACTTTAAGAGACCTTTTGTTTAAATTGTTAGTTTGAGACTCTGGATTTGGGCTTTTCTCACTGGGGGAAACTCATGTGACAAAGTCAAACTTGAGGTCTTTACTTGTCAAGCTAACTAAACTGGAGGGTCATCAGATCTTACTAGGCTACAAATTTGGAGGTTTCTAGATTCTAGGTCAACATATCCTTACAACAGTTTACAAAATTTCTCCTTATCATAAACAATATTTAAGAATTTAAAATATGAAACAAAAGTTATTACCAAATTTCCAAATGATCTTACACAAAATTGCTCTATCACATTTAAAACCCTATGTAAAATTATGTATTAATTCCATCAAATTGTTAATTTGGAAAATAGTAATTAGATTCCATTAAAGAAATAATTCGATTTCATTCAAAAATAATAAGCAGTATATTTTCATTATTATTTACATTGTGTTTTGACTTGAAAATGAATTTTCCCTAAGCAGCTTCCTGGCAGCCCATGGCACATCTGGAGTACCTGGGAAGAGGGGAAGAAAGGGCCTTTGATCAGACTTAAGGAAAGGTGCTAGGTACTCATACATTCTCTAGGGCTGTGGAGAACACCCAGACCAAACAGAAATTTACATCTTTGTTCACTCACAAGACCTACTCCAGAAAGAGTAGATCACAATGCAAATTAAGAAGCCCATTTCTAACAAGGTGGAATTTGGAATTTCTAAAAGGAGCACACAAACCAATTTCTCTGAAACCCCCTCAACACTATTCTGCTCCAGGTATTAAATTTTAATTTAAAATAACAAGTTTGACATCCCAAATACATCACTAGGATAATTTTAACCTATAATAATTATTAACTAAATAAAAGCTAGCTTTTATAGCTGCTAACATAACTTTCACCTCTGTTTATATTGGAATCACTAGCCCAAAATTTTCACATAATTTAGAAGTTATTTTACTAACCCATTTAAGTTTCTATTTAATTTGTTTAATATTTTCTGTAATCTTCAGATATTGGCCATTAACTGAAAACACCTTGGATGGAAAAAACAACAACAACAAAGAAGCAAAGCAAAGATATTTTTCCCTACATGTTACAAAGAAACTAAGAAAAAAACACTTTAAAAAGTAGAACTAGACTACAACAAAATAAAACTACTTTATATTGTAAAGCAGGAGGAGAGATAGTCCACTTTGAGCAGAGAACAGTCTCTGACAGAGACTAACTGAAGAGAGACTGGGGGAGGAGCAAGAAGAAAAAACTGAAATTCCATTGAGAGAATCAGAAGCTTGGAGGTCCTGCTGGTCACTTCATTTCCAGCTGGGAACCCGAGGGAAGAGTTAGATCTCCTAGACTAGGAAGAAGCCTGTCTCTCTGGAGATCAACTGCCTCTTTCTGAGCACTTGGATACCTCTCATTCAACTCTAAGTAACAGCAATCAAAGGCGTCAGTAGATTTCAGTGGACTGGGACTTTGAAGAAAGCGGTCCACAGAGATCCCCTTCAGGGATCTCCCTCTCTATTTCTCTCTCCCTTACTGTCCCTGGACTCCCATATTCAAATTGAGAGCAGGGACTGACAGGCAGTTGGCAAAAAGAGGGATCCCCAGACTTTGGAGGGTCCATCTGCCAGAGGGGACAGGTTGTAGGGCTTCCTGTTCACCCATTTCTCTGTTTACCACTCTCCTATTTGATACCCGGACCACCCTTTTCCTGTTGAACCCCAATAAATCACCTGTTACTCAAGATCTAGGACTGGGCCAATTTAATAATAGTAAAGGAGATTAATCTTTTTGGGAGGGTCACCCATCTCCCCAAAGGGGGGTTGACTTCTGGATCCCAGTGATCTGAGACTGCCAGACCCAAGGAACAGACATTTCTCCTTGGCAGTGGAATAGCCCCAAGGTCCTGAAGGGGACAGACAGTTGATGTCCCCGAGGAAGGCAGAGGCATAAGAAAATCACTTTGCCTCTCAAGGCTCCTCAGGGGGTAGCATCTTGTCAACCTACTAAGGCTTCCCTCTCTGGTCTCCATCTCCCAAAAATCACTCTCTGAGGAGACATATTAAGGAGACAAGGACTTGGCTATCTCCCCCGCAAAAGGAAGGGAGAGGAAGAACAATCTCTTCACCCTCTCTACCCCATTCCCTCTTCTCTCCATTCATCCTTATTCCCCTAATCCCTCCACTACAATATTTGCAATGATAGTAAATGCCAAATAAACAAAATATTAAACTTTTATTAAATATTAAATATTAAAGCTATCTTAAAATTGTTATCTATTTCAAAAATGTTCCATGTTGACAATTGCCTCCCCACTTTTCAAGAATTATTGTTTAAAAAAACAAAACAAACTAAGTCTTACCCAGTGACTTCAACACAAAATCCTGATAATCTTGTTATATGGCACCCACAAATTTACCTTTGGCCCTAGGGAACTAGCCTTCAAGGAACTATCAGACACACCTAAGTCCCGGAAGGAACAATAAGCCATCAAGCATCCATTATGCACCCTGGATGGGAGTTACAGAGATAATCAAATCTAAAGCTCATTATTCAACCCCTCCCTTGAACATCCCAAGACTTCTTTAATTGGAGATAGTTAATTAAGAGGTGGTTCATCAGTCCCTAAGTCCTTCCCCAAATTGAGAGATGAACCATCTGGTCAACTGGAAAAGAACCCTTGTCTCCATTTATTAACCAAATTCTGTTAAAAAGTAAGACATTTTTTGTTTTTTCCAATGACAAAGAAAATGCAAAAAGTATCAGACTAGCTGTTGTCTCTGCCCCAGATCCCAGACAAACACAATAATTCTCCTTAATATATAGGAATTAATACAGTCATATTTCTCCATCTTTTGACCTATAAAAATTACCACTGACAAATACTTCACTTTCAACTCCTTCCTATAAAAATCCTTTTCAAGTCCTATGCAGATTACATGTAGAGTAGAGGTTCTTTTCAGCCTGATTTACTCAGAAAGGGTAATTGTTACAGAAAACTTAAGATCACAGATCATAGAATCATATGTTTAGAACTTCAACCCTTTCATTTTTACAGTTAAGGCACAGAGAGGCACAATTAAGTGACTTGCCCACGGTGACAAAGCTATTGTGTATATGAGGTGAGATTTTAACTAGTCTTCCTGACTCCAAATCTGGTGCCTTTTTTATTGTAGGGGTGGATAGAGTGCCAGACCTGGAGTCAGAAAAACACATCTCCTTGAGTTCAGATCTGGCCTTCAATACTTATTACCCGTGTGACCCTGAGCAAGTCATTTAATTTTGTTTGCCTCAGTTTCCTCATCTGTAAGATGAAGCAGAGAAGGAAATAGCAAACCACTCCAGTGTCTTTGCCAGGAAGATCCCAAATGACTGAAAAATGATTAAACAATAGCTATGGAAGGGGAGAAAGAATCTCAATGATATCAGGAGTGCCAAAGTTCTATGTATTTGTTTTCTCTAGGGGGCGTCCTTGGATCCCAGTCCCTAAAATACCTCTGCACTCATCCCAGCCTCTTTTAGCTACCTTAAAACTCCTTTAGCTACCTTAAAACATCTCTTAGATGCTTCTCACCATGCTGACAGAAATAAAAAGATAAGTCTCACTCCCTGACCCAAAGAACTTAAAATAGAGCAGGACAAGGAAGACATATACACAAATAAGTACAGAATAAAACAGAATATAAATGTTTATTATATTTCCCAAGAAATGAAAGATAATTTCCACCCTGGAAGGTGAGAGCAGGATCAGGGAAGCCCTGGGAAGGAAGTGTCATTTGATCTAGGATAAAATACAAACTCCTCTGTTTGGCATTTAAAGCCGGTCACAGTCTGTCTACAACCTATCTTTCTAGATGGATTTCACATCACTCTCCCTCACACACTCTCATTCCAGACCAAATGGGCTACTTGATGTTCTCAGTACACAACATTCTTTCTCCCATGCTTAGATGCTCTTCCTCTTCACCCCTGCCCTTTTAAGGCTCAGCTCAAGTATCACCTACTATAAGAGGCTTTTACTGCTTTGCCTAGCTCTAGCTGTTCCTGTAAACTTCCTCCAAAATTACTTATTTATTTTGCATATATGCTGCATTTTCTTCCCTATGTACATTGTGTTCCCTTCCCCAGGGTCCATAAAAGGCAAACTTCTTGAAGGCAGATTGTTTCTTTGTTGTCTCTGTATTCCTTTAGCCTTGCATAGTACCTGACAGTAGGGTTTGATAAATGCTTAATGATTTTAATTGATTTGAATTTTAGAGGATGGGTAAGATTCCATAGGCCTGAATTGGAGGTGGGGATAGGAGGAGCTATGGAAGAACATTACCACAAACACAGAACAGGATATGGAGAAAAAACTCTTTTCTTAGGAGAAAAAACCCTGGAAACTAGGGAGAATGTCTATCCAGCGGGGAAGAGCTAAACAAATTACAGCACATGAATGTAATGGAATACTATTTTTCTGAAAGGTATGAGGGGGAAAAAAGATGATTTCAAAGATACATGGGGGGAAATTGTTTTCCCCAATTTACTGCTTTCCTTCTAATCTTTACTATATTAGAGAACTGATAAAAAGAAATAAGAAATAAATAGAAATAGGAAGGAAACATAGTTTTATGTATACATATATCTTTTTGTCAAATAATGCTTCCTTTAATGGGAAGGGAAGAAGAGAGTTAATTGGATATAATAATGTAAAAAAAATCAAATAAATTATAAATTTTCATCTTAAAAAAGAAACAGAAAGATGGGAAATGATGCAAAGTGAAGAGAATTTATATTATAACATTAATATTATAAAAACAAATGATTTTTGACATGTTGAAATGGATGAAGAATAAAATGTGAACAAATTTAACAATAATATCAATGTTATGAGATGGACACCTTTGAAAGCTATAAGGACACTTGCCAATGCAAAATTCCTGGACCCTGCAATTCCAGAAGACTGATGATTAACATGCTATCTATTTCATTGAAGAGTGGTGATTGGCTCAGGATAAAAAATGTAACATATTTTTTTGGACACAACCAATAAAGGAATTTTTTTGGGGGGGGTGTAACTATTTATTTATTATTTTGGAATTTTTATTCCTTTTCTCAGAGAGTAGAAGATGAGGAGAGAAAATCCATTTCTATTAATTTAGTAAATAAAATTTAATAAAAAAAAAAAAACCAAAGCCTTGGTGCATAATATATTTGTGAAGTGATGAACATTACAGCTTGATTGGAACTCAGAGTATGAGAAAGAGAATAGTAACAGATTAGTCTGTAAAGGCATGTTGGAGGAAGATCTGAAATGCTAGCTAAAAGTTTGGGTTTTATTCAAAGTCAATATGGAATTCCTGAAAAATTTTGAGTATCAGAGTAAAAAATGAGATGCATGTTATGGAGGGAAAATTTTGGACTTGGAGTGAGAAGCCTGATCTGGCAAATGACCTTAAACAAGTCAAGAAACTTGGGTTTGAATTCCTTAAATCCTTCAACACTTATTGGATTTGTGATTATAAATCACAATCCTGAGACTCCATTTTCTTATCTGTAAAATGGAAAGTTTAAAACATTACTTACTCAATAGGATTGATGCAAAGAATAATCTTTATAAACTAAAATACTATATAATTGGGCACTATTTCAATTATGATCACCTCTATACATTAGTAAGATTAATCTGAAGGCAGTTTAAGCCAGAGGTCAGAATAAGGATATACTGTTGGCAAAATCAGTTAGGAGGCGATTGAAATGGTTTGGGTGAGAGGTGATAATGAACTGGGCTAAGTTGTTATGAGTGAAAATGGAAAGAAAGTGACATAGCTGAGAAATTATGCAGTTATAAATACATTAAATTTGGTAACTGAATAATAGACAACAGCAGCTGGGAATAAAGATGAGTGATAATAAAGAGGTTTTAACCATTGCTTCTCAATCCAGTCCATCCTCAATGTGATCTTCCTAAAACATAGTATCCCAGGCTACTCTATTAAGTTCCCTATTACCTTAAAGACTGAATATCAAGTTTTCTATGTGGTTTTTAAAGCCCTTGACAACCTGTACTCTTCCAAACTTTCCAATCTTCTTACATTTTACTACCCTCCGTGAACTCTTCTATTGGGTAACACTGGTCTTCTTGCCCCTTCCTACTATGATCTCCCTTATTCATTGTATGCCCCATACCTGGATTGTTTTCTCTCCTTACCTCTGCCTCCTTCAAGATTCAGCTCACATCTAAAATTCTAGAAGAGGCCCTTTTCATTTGTCCCCATATATCATGTGCACACATACACATATTTATAGAGACTGATAATGCTTCCTTTTGAGATCCTTTCTCAAATACACTGTATATTTCTTGTATGTACATAGTTGGTTTTGTGCTCTCTTTCCCAGTAGAATGTAAGTACCTTACTTAGCATGGCTCATAGTAAGTGTTTAATAAATTCTTTGTTGCTATTGTTGCTCTGCTATCTATCAACAGACATAGGAAAGTTAACAGGAAGGAGATGTTTTGAGGGAAAGATAAAAAGTTCAGCTGTAGATGTGCTGAGTTTGTAGTTCTGGTGTGATACTGAAGTTTAGAGCAAGCTGAAAATATGGGTCTGGAATTTAAAAGAGAAGTCGGGGCCAGAAATATAAATTTGATATTCATAGAAGTAATGATTGAAGGGTACGATATCACCAAGAGGGAGATTGCAGTAGCAAAGAAGTACTTGGCAATGGATGCCCAACATTGTAAAATGCTGTAGAGGTCCATGTAGTTGAAGATTGAAGTGACACTGCTGGATCTGGTAATTATGAAGGTATTGATGACATTTGAAAAAGCAGTTTTAGGAGGTAGCTGGGTGGCTCAGTGGATTGAGAGCCAGACCTAGAGATGGGTTCAAATCTGACCTCAGACACTTCCTAGCTGTGTGACCCCAGGCAGGTCACCTAATCCTCATTGCTTAGCCCTTACCACTCTTCTGCCTTAGAACCAATGCAGAAGGTAAGGGTTCTAAAAAAAAAAAAGAAGTTTCAATTGACTGGTTGTTATAATAGACAGCTTATAAAGCAGTGAGGAAATGGAATCATTAAATGTAAACCATTGAAGTTTTCTTTTGAATTTTAATTAAGAGGTGATGAGAAAATAGCTCTAGTGGTTAATGTCAAGGAAGAGGATTTTTGTCTTGTTTTGTTTTTCAAAGACAATAGAGATGTGAGCATATTTGTAGACATGCAGTAGGGCTAGTGAGAGGGCATCTAATTGTCTTCAATGAGTTTAGGCCATCTGATTCATATGAACTATGTCCTCAGATACTGAAAGATTTGATAGATTTGCTTGCTGGATCACTGTCAGTCAATATCTGAACAGTATCTGTGCAAAACAAGAGAAGTACCAAAAGATCAGACAAGGGAAAATGTTAGACAGAGACAGAATGTGGGGAGGGACTGGGAGGGGTCTGTAGAGTTTGAGTTTGATTCTTGGGAAAATTCTAGAATAGATCATGAAAGTGATAATTAGTGAACATCTAGACAGAGGACAATGATCACAAAGACTCTTCATGCCTTAATCAGGAACAGGTGATACAAGAAAGGTATTTTTCCATTTTTTAAAAGAGGATTACTAAATTGATAGATGAGGAGAACCTCTTAGGTAAAAGTTTGCCTAGATTTTAGTAAAACATTGGATAAAGTATCTCATGTTATTTTCTGGAAAGCATAAAAAGATGTGGACTAGACCACAATATGATGGTATTGTTTGACTGGCTGGACCCAAAGGGCATTTGTTCATTGTCAATGTAAAGTTTACAAGTGTTCTGCCCCAGAGATCTGTGCTTAACCCTAGACTTTTTAAACTTTTTTTTTTTACCAGTTACTTGGATGTGGCATACATAGTATACTTATCAAATCTGTAGATGGCACAAAGTCAGGAGATATAGCTAACATGTTGGATGATAGAATCAACATTCGAAAAGATCTTGACAAGTTAGAGAGGGTAAAATTTAATAAGAAGAAATAGAATAGAGATAAATATAAAGTTATGACTTCAGGTTAAAAAAACACCTCTTATAGTACATGATAACGGAGAGGGGATAATTAGACAGTAGTTTGCCTGAAAAGGTTCTGCTGCACAGTTTTGGGGGACTAAAATGTTGATACGAGCCAGCATTAAGATTTGGAAGTTAAAAAAAAAAAGGCGAATGCAAACTTGGCCTATATCAAAAAAACAGTAAATTCTAGGAAGAAGGAATTGACGGTCCTTCTGGGTCCTTCCCCAATGGAAACCATCTGCTGTACCACTGGATTTTTTTTCTGGGTGCTACAATTTTACAGTCATTGATGAGTGGTAAAAGGTCCAGAGTAGGGTAAAAAGGATGACTAAAATTCTTGAATTCATGGCATATGAAGATCTCTTGAAAATAGCTAGGAATGTTTAGCCTGGAGAAGTTGAGTTGAAGGAAATATGTTAGCTATCTCCAAATATTTGAGAGGAAAAATCATATGGAAATGGGAAAAGACATTTTTCTATGCACATACATTGAGGGAAGAAGGAAAAAGTGAGTGACACTATGCCCAGTCACAACAAAATGTCACTGACTCCATTCCTTCCTTCCTTGCTTCCTTCTTTGCTTCCTTGCTTCCTTGCTTCCTTTTTTCCTTTCTTCCTTTCTTCCTTTCTTCCTTTCCTTCCTTCCTTCCTTCCTTCCTTCCTTCCTTCCTTCCTTCTTTCTTTCTTTCTTCTTTCTTTCTTTCTTTCTTTCTTTCTTTCTTTCTTTTCTTTCTTTCTTTCTTTCTTTCTTTCTTTCTTTCTTTCTTTCTTTCTTTCTTTCTTTCTTCCTTCCTTCCTTCCTTCCTTCCTTCCTTTCTTTCTTTCTTTCTTTCTTTCTTTCTTTCTTTCTTTCTTTCTTTCTTCCTTCCTTCCTTCCTTCCTTCCTTCCTTCTCCTTCCTTCCTTCCTTCCTTCCTTCCTTCCTTTCTTTCTTTCTTTCTTTCTTTCTTTCTTTCTTTCTTTCTTTCTTTCTTTCTTTCTTTCTTTCTTTCTTTCTTTCTTTCTTTCTTTCTTTCTTTCTTTCTCTCATTCATTTCCTATTTTTTTCTTTCAAGCCTAGGACAAAGGAAAGTTAACCTTATATCCATTTTAGTACTAATTTGGGGGAACTTTATAAAAATTAATAATAAATTAAAATCATGGTATTCCCTCTCTCTCATTCTTAATCAGCTCCAGTGAGGAGAAAGCCTAGAAAATTGGAGGACCAGAACTAGGACTCTAAAACTTTCTTTATCTCTATGTACCAATAACCAGCTTCTCCCTTACCTACTTCTACTTCCTTTATAAAGCAATACCCAGATCAACACTAGTTAGATGGACTGCATTTATCTAACCACAAAAGAAATTTAATCCAGTTAAACTGAAATTAGAGAATTTATGAAGCAGAACAAGTTTTATAATCAGCCTTTGTGCTATTCAATCAGAGATGCGGAAAAAATATGGAAAAGGAGACAGTACTGAAGTACCTATTATTTACCTATTCTTAAAAATGGAAAGTCAGCATCTTCCATCCCATTCTAACTGTAGAAAGGTCTTCTGCAGTGCCTGGACTTCCACTAGATGCCCCACAGGTTGCTGTCTCAGGCCTCAACTCCCCAGTTTCAAGTTTCCTTCACTGGTTCTCAATCTTCACTTCCTCAAGAGGAAAACTGTGCTTGCTTCTTTTGCTGCCACCACCACTGAAACAATGTTGTTTCACAACCAACTCATTTCCTAAACATCCTTCAGTCCTGAGTAGCCAGGCTCTAAATACTTCCCCCTGCTTTCAGGTGTCTGTCTCAAACTCCTATTACATTATCTTGTGATTGTTGAAATATGAGAGGTAAATGAAGAAAAAGCAGCCAGGTGGTGCAGTGGATAAAGTGCTTGGCCTGGAATCAGGAAGTCTTGTCTTCCTGAACTTGAATCTGGTCTCAGACCCACTTACTAGCTGTAGGACCCAGGGTAAGTCACTTAGCCTTGTTTGCCCCAGTTTCCTCATCTTTAAAGGAACTAGGGAAGGAAATGACAAATCACTAAAGTATCTTTGTCAAGAAAATCCCATGTGGGGTCAAGAGTCTGAAAATGATGAAACAACAGCAAAATATAAGACACCTTAGAGAGAGGACTAGAAAGAGATGATGAATTTTTTTGTTAACCTTTTCTCAACATGTGGTTTTGGTGGTCATTGAAACTATGTGTGGTAATGAATGCATTGTGGATCATTATGCAAATACATGGGGCTTTTTCTCCTTTTCATCTCCAATACTCTACTACCCAATTTTGAAGAGAAAGCTTAAACTATACAAATACTAAAGCCTGAAATTGGGAACTAATGACTCAGTTGTGCACTGATAAAATGCTTATTCATTGGTCTGTGTTCTTGGAATGGAGGGGGAGAAAGAAACAGTTACAAAACCCTACCCACTTTTTCCAGAAATTTTTAAATCCAGAAATAATTTGAGATTCTAGTATATTCTGTGAGAAAACCATAACTCTGACACAAATGCTACAAAGAAACATGAGGATTTGGGGGTGACTAAGTAAATGAAGACCCACTTGTCAGGAGCCTGTGGGTTTGTGGTGTGATTTGACTTTAATTGTGACTCCTCCAAACTTTTATTTTCATGGGCAAACCACAGTTTAACATAATTAGGAAAAATGATGGATGTGAAAGATGTTGGTTGGGTATCTGATCTGCCCAGCCACTGAGAATTTAATCAGCCTAACTAATTGATTACTTATGATGGTGGTTAGCTTGGTATAATTGGTTTTTCTCTGGTTGAAATTCAAATTCAGCAAATTTAACCAAGTTTAATAATTCCTTAAAGGCTATATGTTAAGGAAGTCAAAACTAGAGTAAATTTTATTTAACTTTTGAAGTGGTATTAACTCTTTGAGACCACCATGGTACCATGTAGCAAATGAGCTGTCTGACTCAGAGAGAAGTGAGGAGAATAAAAAGAATAGGCGAAATATCTTTTGAAAGAATCACATTGACTTTTTTTTTCTCTGTGTGGTAACTATCACTTTAAAATTGCAGCAAGCTGAAATGTTTTAAATTGAAAACAGAATAATCAGTTTTCCTACAAATACTTAGCACAGTTTAAACTATAATATTTCAGTTAAATCTAAATAGCAATGATATTTCTCGTAGTTCATTAACCAATTCAAACATTCCATCCTATTTCATAATCTGTTTTAGACATCAGAGTATAATCTGAGGGAATTAAATAGTGAGAACCATAATACACCAATTTGCATAGATTTGCCAACAAAAATAAAGCTGGGCATGATTAAATCTGGGACAATGGCATTAACATAGTTATGAAGCTCAAGGAAGGATGGAAAACAAGTGCAATTAACATCACCAATTGGTTTATTCTGTGGGTTACAGGTGTTAAATTTTGTGTGAAATGGGGATTAAAAGGCTTATGTGAACATATTTCAATTTGTACATATGGCATTTTGGAAAACATTTATTAATGGATTTTCTGGTTGTGAGACTTTATTTTTGTGAGGAATTAAGGCAGTTGTTCCTTTGCCATACAAATTGAATTTTTCTGAGATTTTTTTTTGTATTCTCAGGGTAATAAACTATTTTGGAATTAATCACAATTAATTTCTTTTGTAATTAGAGAATTCTCTATTTTCCTTTCTATGGCATGGCTGATGACTACCCATGTATTCTTTCTCCTCTGAAAGATTTTAAATCCTAGAGTGAATGAATGGTGAATGATTAGAAAGGAATGAAAAAATATTTCTTAAGTGCTCAATGTGTACAAAGTCTTGAAGATATAAATAAAAAATTGAAGACAGGTTCTGATTCAAGGAACTTACATTATAAGGAAGTAATATTATATATATATGAAATTACATTCAAAAGTCAGATGCAAAGTCATCATGGACTAAGATTGTTCATAAAAGCAAATGGTAACCCATACTTTTTAATCATGAAAATCATATCAGTTTCATTTTGAAGCATTTGACAGTATTTAGGACTTTGGTGTGCAGAGCTTTCTTTTGGGATCTCCAGAAGCTGTAGTTTCAGGAGAGATGAGAGATGAAGCACTAATCTCCATACAGGTTACTCTCCCAGATGATGGCTATGGGGTGAGAGGCTGGAAGCAAGATTGATAATCTAAGGAACATTGCCATTCCCAGGGCTTTTACGTTTATCTACTCAAAGGTGGCAGTTGGTCAGTGTTAGTGGCAATGAGGAAGGTGGGCTCTTTTCCCACAAGGGTTGCTTCCCTTAAAGATGGAAGTTGAGGTCATACTGGAAGCAGGGCTTATGGTCTAGGGAATATTGCTATGCCCCCCCCCCCCCAGCTTTGGGGTTCAGAGTCCTGGGCTATCCCCAGGACTCTTAGATTCATAGTCCAGAAGGGGAAGTAATAGCTATTATTTTACTTGCCTGGCACATGCTCCCTCCTTTCTTTCCTGGAGAGGGAAAGTTGGGGGAGTAGAAAGGGAGTGCTATACTCTGTGGGAGATAGAACCTGCTTCTCTCCAAGAGCTTAGTTAGTATTCATTTATAAGTACTCCTGGACTCAAGAAATCCAGTTCAAAAGTATTTGGCAACCATGCCTAATCAATCATCAAATAAAGCAATAAGTGTTTACTAAATGGCAGCTTTGATATTATCGTTGTGTTAGGCACTAGACAGGCAAAATTGGAACAGTTCCTACCCTCAAGGAACTTACATTCTATCAGATGAGTCAAATGTACACATATAAGTGTTTGCAAAATATGCTCAAAATAAGTAGAAAAAAGCTTTATTGGGGGGAGCTAACATACTAGAAGCTAGAAAGACATTAGGAGAGTTTTGAGGTGAAGAAAGGGCAATATCTGGAGGAGAGACAGCCCATGCAAAGGCACTAAATTGGAAGATGTAGTATCATGAGTAAGGAAGAGCAAGAAGTCTGGTTCAGTTTGGCCAGAGGATAGATAATGTGAAAGGAAGTACTGCATATTAAGTCTAAAAAGGGAGGTTGTAGCCAGGTGAAGAAGGGTTTTCAGTGGTAATGGAGTTTGTTACTAATAGTAATGTGGGATCATGGGAATTTGAGTTGGGAAGTGACCTGGTCATAGCTAGGCTTTGGGAAAATCACTTTGGCACCTGTGTGACAGTTTTTACTAAAATGATTGTTTTTTTTTTTGCCTGCATTTTAGAAATTTCCAAAACATGACATAAAATGTGACTATTTGACAACATAAAATTTTGGTGTTAAGCCTCTCTTAATGTAGCTTTGAATACTCATGATAAAGCATGTATAATGTATGTGTGTGCATACATACATATTCATATATGTATTCATATTCATACGCACACATACATGTTGTTCAGTCATTTCAATCATGACCAACTTTCTTCATGACCCATTTGGAGTTTTCTTCACAAAGATACTGGAATGGTTTACCATTTCCTTCTCCAACTCCTTTTACATATGAAGAACTGAGGCAAACAGGGTTAAATGACTTGCCCAGGGCCACATAGCTAGGAAGAGTCTAAGGTCATATCTGAACCTAGTACCCCTGTCTCCAGGCTTTGCTCTCTCTATCCACTGAGCTGCCTAGCTGCCTTTAACCTTTTATAATTTTAAAGAAAAAAGAATCCAACAAATGTAAGTTCATGACTTTTAAAATTTCTCTACTTTTTGTAGAGAATAATAATTATAATTTACATTGTGTTTTATGGTTACAGAATATTTTCTTCAGAAACAGACCCATGAGGTACATTCTTAAGTAAATGAATCATTTTATTAGGAAGAAATAGTTGTGAAAGAATGTGATCTAAAAAAAGAATGACAAAAATAATAACAACAATGAAAAGAATAATAATTCCTGGAAAATTTGTACTTTGGTTAAGATTAAATTAAAATTTTAGCCAGGGGTTTTACTCTGTGGTCAATCTGTTACTGAAAATTCCACCCCTGTGTTCACCTGCTTATGGTCCCTATTTTGGAGATTTCAACCTTCTGTTTCCAAAAACCTGTGTTTTGTTATAAGGAACTTTGGAATTCTAGAACTATATGTCTTTTTGAGGTGAGTTTAGTGCTTTTCATGATTCAGAGCTGAGTTGATGTGCCATCTCAGATTTATAATGACCATAGTCATGTTTTAGTTATATCCTCTTTTGTAAATTTCCAAAATGAAGATAAAAACAAGAATTTTATTATTTAAAAATCTTTTTTAGTTCTTTTAAATACTTTTAAAAGAAAGTGGCTTATACTCCTTGAAGACTGTAAATACATGTATAGAGGGAATATAGTGAATATATAGAGAGAAAGAGAGAGAGACAGAAACAGAGATAGAGAAGAGGGAGGACAGAGAGAGA
The DNA here is from genome assembly GCF_027887165.1 of Monodelphis domestica. NCBI lineage: Eukaryota > Metazoa > Chordata > Mammalia > Didelphimorphia > Didelphidae > Monodelphis > Monodelphis domestica. The sequence goes on along the minus strand of NC_077229.1, from coordinate 322,438,707 downwards.
GAGAAAGAATGAGAATTTCAAATTGCTTTCAAGAATGGAAAAATTCAGCCCTCTGCCAACAGTGATTGTTTTCTTATAGACCTTTCAACAACCATCATTTTAGTTTTTCTTCATCTTTGTTCCATGTATGAGCTGAACTTCACAGTGTTTTAGTTTTCATTTCTATTGTTGGTGATTTGGAGTATTTTTTCCTATGATTATATATTGCTTATATCTCTTCCTACGGAAACTGCCTATTCATATCCTTTGACCATTTATATATTAGGAAATGGCTTTTGTTCTTATGTTTTTATCAGTCCCCTATATATTTCTTGAATACCAGACCTTAATCAGAGATTTGCTGCAAAGATCTTTTTCTCCCCACTGTTTTCTTTCCAGTTCTAATACTATTGCTTGGAGGCACTAAAGCTCTTGAACCAAGTAATGATATGATTAGATTCATGCACTGAGAATTTAGCAGCTATGTGGTGGAAGGATTGGAGACAGGGGAGACCCTGGGTACAGGGAGTCCTATTAAGGGGCTATTTTAAAAGTGCAATTGAGAAATGATGTCTGTGATCTCATTTATGTTGGTGAATAATGTTTTTAAATTGAAGTATTCATATTTATTTAGCATTTAAATTGCTTAGGTTTAAAAAGCTAGAAGAGATCTGAGAGGTCATTTAGTCCAACCATATCATTTTTGTACGTGAGGCCAGAGAGACCAAGTGACTTCTAAATGCAGCAGAGGTAGACATTGACTATTGGTCCTATGATTCCAAATACAACATTCTTTCCACTGTACCATACTATTTCAGTATTACTATTTTCTAACTTTTATGCTAAGGAGTTACCCTTACCTTTTACCCTTACCTTTCATCCAAGAATCAATATTTAGTATTGGTTCCAAAGTAGAAGAATGGCAATGGCTAGGCAAGTTGAGTTAGATGTTTTTCCCAAGATCACACAGCCAGGAAGTATCTGAGGCCAAATTAAACACAAGACTTTCCATCTTTATTGTCTTGGAGTTGCCTAGAGGCAGTAAGAGGTTAAGTGAGAAGGATCTCACTGTATGACAGAAGTAAGACTTGAATCTATGTCCTTCTTGACTCTAAGGATTGCCCACTGTGCATTGTGGCATGCTGATCCCTTTAATTTCATTTCTTGACCTAAATATTTTTGCTACAGAGAATGCCATTGGACTTGCTCTGTGTCTCTATGTCTGTCTCTATCTCTATCTCTCTCTGCTTGTGTGTCTCTTCTCTGTCTCTGCCACTTGTTACCTTGAAACACATTCACTTCATATATTTTTCAAAATGATTTTATTCAAACCCACAATAGACAATAGTTTTGTAGTTTAGCTTAATTCACAGTGGAATATACACATGATGGACTACTACATTTTCAACCTTAAACAACTATGTAAGCTTTAGTTACCTCATGGTAACTTAATTAGGCAAATCAAGAAATCCAGGCAATCAGAGCAGTGGAGAATCATCTCCTTTCAGGAAGTTTTGTGGTCAGTGGGCAAAAATGGCAACCAGCTTCTCAAAGGCTAAAGATGTTATTATGTACTACAGGTCACCCACAAACTTTTATAATAGGAGACCAGCTGTGTAAACTGTGAGATGTTGTCCAAAGGCAGTGCCAAGTAAAACTCTGGTGCTGTTTGCTGACTGTGCTGAAGTGCTGAGAATTGAAATTCTTGCCAGTAATTTAGAAAATAGTTCAGAGAAGTATAGCCTTCAGGGGGTACCCTCTCTCTAGGGACTGGAATCTAGTAATGCTAGTCACCGTTACACTATTCCTGGGTACTCCAGCTCTTCCTTGAGTCCACGTCAGTATCCATCAGGGTAATCTCAGACTGCCTAAGCATTCTCAGGGTAGGACTCTATTTTTTGTTGTTGTATGCCCAGCTTTCAGTGGGAAAGTGCACAGTACTTGGAACATAATAGGAGCTTAATATTTAATGATTTATTGTTTGCCTGTCCATTGAGGGAAACTGGCAAACAAGTGGGTTCTTGGAAGAGATCAACCCTTCTTTCCACAAGCTATTGAGGCTGTCATACTCTAAAATTAATTGTGGTCCCAGGTCTCTTGGAATATTGTGTACTATGGTCTTAACAGACCTGCAAAACTGAATCCATAAAAAATGGGATGGGGAGTCAACTTTAAGTGGCTCCGAGAGCTGATTGTTAAATTTATTTCTCAGAAATCAGCAAATGCTACAAATTTGGCTTTCTTGATTCATTTTTTTGATGATTGTTTAGACAAAATAATGATGGAGAAAGTGTTAATGTTACAGATTAATTTTATTAAAATGGAAAATCCTATCTTTTATTTTAAAACCAATATTAAGTATTAACTCAAAGACAGAAGGGTGGTAAGGGCAATTGGGGTTGCATAATTTGCCCAGGGTCACACAGCTAGGAAGTGTTCAGGACCAGATTAGAACCCAATTCCTTCCAGTTTTAGGTTTAACTCTAATATCTGTGCTACCTAGCTATGCCTCAGATTTAATTTTTAAATGTCATAGATATTTTTTTTTCAGAAAGTCAGTCATAAAATATTTACCAGTACTCCATTGGACAAAACAGACCTCTTGGGTCAGTAATCAAAGTTGGTCCTTGAAGAATACCTATAGTTAATAGTGTGGGGAGTGCAATTGAGTACTGCAACATAAGGAAAACGTAGCAGTTGCTTTGGTTTAGAGGCAGGTGTTTGGGCTTAATGTGAAGTGATAGATCATAGAGAGGAACATAAGGAAATCAATAAACTGAATAAAGAGTTGATAGGACCTGAAAATTCAATTGCTTCTGCATCATTTCTGGAGAGAAAGTGGTCAATCAGGTTTATGTTTACAGATTAAAGAAAGATAGATAACCAATAACACATCTTTCAGCAAACAGCTATTTGGAGGGAAGGGGGAGAATAATGAGAGAGGACAAGAATTTTTTAGTAGTAGACATATGTTTCATTAATTGGCCTGTTTTGCCCTAGGCATTGGGCTATTGGATGGGTGGGCAAAGATGTTATTATCTGAACTGACTAGATCTTAATTCACTCGTGACCTTCCTTTTATTATATTAAGCTTGCTCTCTTGCCTCTATTCAAGGACACATCATCAGGGACCACATGTTCTATTTGACCCACCTTAGGTATCCCTGCATCCTTTTCAATATTCCTTGTTAGAGGTGAGGCAGGCTTTTGTTTCAGTCCTTTTCACTTAAGCATTCAGCTAGAAACTGGGAAATCCTCTGTAGATTATCCCTGTAAATCAATACTAACCTCCCCCTGAAAGGAGGGTTCCTGGCCATACTGTACTAGAAGGAAATTATACAGAAAGAAAAGAAAGCCAACAATTATTAGATAAGATGTAATAGGCAAATTACAGTAGTCCAAAGTCCCACAAAGATCATTCTCAAGTAAAGGACGAAGGATCTGATAATATCCTGTTCTATACCCCATGCTCTCTTCCACCAGCATGAACTGCTTCCACAAAATTTGCTGCCCTGTCTTCCATTGCAGTAGTTGGTTCAAGTAATTACATATCAGCACACCATTGCTATAGACCATACTGACCTAGGAAACTGAGGCAAACAAGGTTAAGTGACTTGCCCAGAGTCACATAGTTAACAAGTGTCTGAGATCAGATTTGAACTTAGAACGATGAATCTTCCTGACTCCAGGTTCACACTATCCACAGTGATACCTAGCTGCCCAATGTTACAAGGGAATCACTTTAAAAGACTGATATATATTAATTTAAGGTCGCCAAGGAATCAGCTATGTAATTCCTAAATGAAAAACTCAAGTCAGCCGTCAGCCTTTTTTGGAGTTTAATTACAATAGGAGTAAGAAAGGAATTAGAGATATAGAGAGAGAGAGAAAAGGGGAGAGAAGGGAATAGGGCTTAAATACCCCTTCTGTTTAGGCTGGGCCAAAAGGCCCAAGCCCTTAGATAGCTGGGGCAAAGAAAAGAGATCAGTCCCTATTACTCACGTGTCCAAAATGGAGAAACAGTCTCAGAGGCCCCCACCTTCAGCTTTCTTCAGAGCAAGCTTCCTCAGAGCCCAGGAACCACACCGCTCAAAAACTCAACCACCTCACCAGTCTCCAGACCCTCCTATCTTTAAGGACACCATCCAAGTTGCCTCCCCTCAGTCCTCACATCTACCAATCACTCTTCATCAATTTCCCTGTCAATGGAGGCTCTCGCTTAACCCAGGACCGCCCAGAGGTTTCTGGCTTTTGCACATGTCTGTTGAAGGTCATATTTTCAAATGATTAAATCTTTACTCCTTTGCTACAGCCCTTTCTAAATCCTGTTAACTTGAGTATGGTAGAGATTGGAATAATTAAATTTTGATCTAGGCTGCAGCCCTTACTCAATCCTATTAGGACTGAATAGGGTGGAGTATCTCCATTGTATCAATTCTAAAATCAATCAAGACTCAAAGAAATTCCTGTTCTATGCTTAAGCATAGGTCAAAGTCCTTTCCATTGTTCAGCAAAGGGTTTCTGTCCTAAAGTAATCTTAAAAAGGGAAGAGAAAGAACCTCCCATGCCAATGGGGTTCCCATTCCAATAGACTATCAGTAAGAAATTTTCCAAGTATGAAATATCCCAATGGTGAAATTTTCAACAATTATAAGTCTAAGGAAATTTGAGGTTTACAATCCCCCCTGATGATCATTGGGAGACTAGTCTCCCCATTGATCATTTAACATAATCATTTTGTAGTTCTAAATTCACTTCTAACTAAAGATATACACAATATTCAATTTTCTAGGAGAAATTAGAATAGTGAGAGAGGAAATAGAAAAGAAAAGAAAGCAAAACCAATGTTTGCTAGGCGCATTGACAGAAAGCCAAATTAGGGGCAGTCCCTTTTGGCATAAATGTTACAATAAATGTTCAATCAAAAGTTCAGTCCAATCAATCACATCCAAAGTTCATTCTTGATCTTCTTGATGAAGTGTAGGTTTTTGGCATCTTTCTGCAACAGTTCATTCTCTGGATATAAAAGTTTCAAGCTTCTTTCTTGAATATCTTTTCTCGAACAAAATCAAAATCTTTGAAATTTTTATAACAGTAAAATCTTAAACAAAAGTCTTGGATTTTTATAAAAATACAATCTCAAACAAAAAAAATTCAAAAATTCTTAGATTTTAAATTAAAATACAATCCCCCCTGAAGTAAGTATTAAAAAAAAATCAAGTTTAGCTCAGAATGCAATGTTCAGTTATGGGGGTGTATGTGTCAATTATCAAAAGAATAGAAAAATAATCAAAAACATAAGAAAAATTCAAAATAGACCTTGTATAGGTCCAGTTTAAAGTAATTTCTATCCCACAAGTATGTAGGACAGAATGCAGTAATATTTCACTTAGCCATTTGTAGCCAAGACTACAGGAAGTTGCCATAATATAAGAAGGAAAGAATTAGAATTCTATTTTGATGGAGAAATATCATTCCCTTGTCTGATTTTTCCTCAGGGATATAGGGAGCCAGCATGATAGTCAAGCTTTGTACTTGTTTGAGTACTTCAAAAGGAGTGTAGATACAAGGAAATCCTACGACTTAAACATAAGTTAAGCGTCGCAACCTTGAGTCTCACTTTAATATTTCATGTGTGCTCTATTGGCACTATTCAGGTTTAGTCTGTGCTCCTTGTTTTTATCCCTTTTCCTGGAATCAGACACAAACATTAATCACAGTCCTATAATATTTTATCAATAAATGGCAGGTTCCCATAGTTTAAAGCTTTTAGGCATATATTGATATTATAGCAAGAGTATATATATTAACTTGTATTACTGCAGAGAAAAATAATATTAATATTAATTATGTGTACCTTCAGTACAAAAAATGAGAAAAAAATCAAATATTCTGATAAAGAATAAAAGAAAAGAAATAAGAAAAAATAAGAAAAAAAATCAGTAATTCAATATATTCTTGAAAAAAAATATCCATTTGTCTATGGATTATTATCTCCAATTCTTATGATAAGATAGAGTCACAATTCATATGATAGGATAGAGTCAATCAGTCTCAGCAGAAGATGCTTTCTTCACATGTGAGCAGTGAATCCAAGAGTCTCTTTCTCCAATCTTTATAGATGTTGGAGTAGTTAATAATATTTGGAATGGTCCTTCCCATGAAGGTTCAGTTGCTCCAGTTCGCTTGAAATTCTTGATATAAACTTTATCTCCTGGGTTCAGGTCATGCAGAGAAAAGTCTAATGGTCCAGCTTGTACTGCAGCTCCAGATTCATGAAGTTCACGTAATTTGTGCTGTAACTCCTGTATATAGGAAGCAATAGTAATATCTCCCCCTAATAGCGATGTATAAGCCGGGGAGAAAGGCTTAGCCTGTATAGGCGGATGTCCAAAAAGCATCTCAAATGGTGAAATATGTAAGTCTCCTCTAGGCCTGCTTCTAAGATAAAATAGGGCCAGAGGGAGAATTTCAGGCCATTTTAAATGGGTCTCAGTGCATAATTTGCCAATCATAGTCTTAAGTTCTTTATTCATCCTCTCCACTTGGCCTGAGCTCTGGGGGTGATATGGAACATGGAATTTTGGAGTTATCCCCAAGCAAGAATATATTTGATTTAAGACAGAATCGGTAAAATGACTCCCTCTATAGCTATTTATAGCTAACATTTATAAAGCATCTACTATGTGCCAGACACTGTGCTAAGAGCTTTATATTTATGTCATTTGATCCTCTCAACTGCCCTGGGAGGTATCATTATCCCCATTTTATAGATGAAGAAACTGAGTCAGAGGTTAAATTACTTCTATAAAGTCATGCAGCTTGTAAGTATGCAAAGCTGGATTTGAATGCAGGTCTTCTGACTCCAGGCTTGGAGATTTATCCATTGTGTCATCTAGCTGTCCGCATCAGTAAGAGATAAGTCTGGAAAGGATGGGGTTTTAGAGGAGTAAAAATAATAAGTTTAGTTTTGGTAGTGTTGTGTTTAAGATTTCAAATAGATAGATATCCAGTTAGAGCTAATAGGCAGGTGGAGATGTGAGACTGGAAGTCAACAGAACTTAGGGCTATATTGGAAGATTTGAGAATAATCAGCAAAGATATGATGATAATTGAATCTCTGGTTGCTGATGAGATTACAAAGTAATATAGGATGAGAAGATAAGAACCTTAGAAGACACCCATGGTTATAATCTGGATGAACCAAAGGAAACTGAGAAAGAATAGTCAGGTAGGTAGGAGGAGAACCAAGAGAGAGTATTGTTCTGAAAACGTGAAGAGAATATCAAGAAAAAATTGACCAACAGTGTCAAAGTTTGCAGAGAGGGCCAGGATGAGGACTAAGAAAAAGCTATTGAATTTGGTAACTAAGAGATTACTTGGGACAGATCAGTTGAAGTTAAATGATGAAGTCAGAAGCCAGAGTTTGGAAAGTTAAAAAGTGAATGAAAAGAGAGGAAGTAGAGGCAGCCATTGTCAACAGCTTGCTCAAGGAGTTTTAGCCATAAAAGGCAGGAAAGGTAAGGTATGTAGCTAGTGGAAATGGAAGTATTAAGTGAAAGGTTTGGTTTTTTACTTTTGTCTTTTAAAGAATGAAGGAGGGGGCAGCTATGTGGCTCAGGGAATTGAGAGCCAGGCTTAGAGAAGTCTAGCTGTGTGTACCTGGCAAGTCACTTGACCTTCATTGCCTAGCCCTTACTGCTCTTCTGCCTTGGAACCAATGCACAGTATTGATTCTAATATGGAAGGTAAGGGTTTAAAAAAAAATGAAGGATAACCACCACACACTCATCAGATGGGCTGACATGACAAAAAGGAAAATGACAAATATTAGATGGGAATGTGAAAAAGTCTACTGCTGGTAGAGCTACCATTCTAGAGAGCAATCTGGAACCCAACCCAGAGGGCCATAAAACTGTGTTTGCTCTTTGACCCAAAGGGTCAAATCCCAAAGAGATTGAAGATAAGGGAAGAGCACCTTCACGTACAAAAATATTTATAGCAGGTCCTTTTGTTGTGGCAAAAGACTAGAAATGGAAGGCATGCCAATTAATTGGAGAATGGCTGAACAAGTTTGGTATGTGCTTGTAATGGAATTCTTTAAGAGATGACAAACAATATAATCACACACACAAAGAAAACAACCTAAAAAGATTTATTTATTTATTTGAAGTAATGCAAAGTGAAGTGAGCAAAACCAGGAGAACACTGTACACAGTAACAACAATCATGTACAATAATCAACTATGAATGGCTTAACTGTTATCAACAAGACAAGGATCCAGAACAACTTCAGAGGATTCTTGCTAAAAAAAAAAAAAAGGATATCCACTGCCAAAAAAGGAACAGATAGAATCCAAAAGCAAATTAAATCATATCATTCTTTACTTTATTTCCTCCATGAGTTTTCCCCTAAGTGATATGTCTTGTTTCACAACATGGAAATATGTATTATATGACAATATATGTATAACCTATATTATATTGTCTGCCATCTTGGGGAGGGGGAGGACTAAGGGAAAGAAAGAACATGGATTGCAAAATATCAGAAAATAATAGTGAGAAATTGTACTGGCATATAATCTGGAAAAAATTTTTAAAATTATAATTAAAAAAACAGTGCAGAAAAGAAAAAAGAATGAAGGAGACATGACCATGCTTGTAGGCAGTAGAGAAGCATCAGAGAGATATGAAAAATTAGTGAGAGAGTAGGGATGATAGAAGGAACAATCTGATGGAGGAAGACAAGATGAAATAGAGCACTTCTGCATGTTAAAAAGATTTACCTAGACGAGCAGTAAAGTCAACCTTTTTATTTGAGACCAAAGTGAGGCAGATTGTGGTAGAAAGCATCTTAGAGATGAGAAGGAAGAGGATGGAAAGAAGGAATATTCTGCAAATGACCAATTTGCGTTTTTTTTTACTAAAATTTGAGACAAGGTTCTCAATTGAGGGGTTGAGGGGAAGATTTTGGATGAGGAGCCATGGGAGATTTGAGGAAAGATGAAAAGGTTTGAAAGAGATGTTGTGGAGAATGGAATATTGACTTTTGATTAGATTGATATAGAAGAATTGCCTAAAAGCTCTGAGGGCCCTGTTGTTTTGTGGTAGACTTAACAGTTACATGTTTTTCTCTACTTTCATTCACATGGTAGGTATGGGGCAAGGGAAGGTAGTAAATGGGTGGGAGTGATAAAAGACTGAGACATAACAGGGCATAAATGGTGATATTTTAAAGGAGCAAGGGGCCTCAAGAGAAGAGAACTGTATAGAGTTGAACTATTCAGCAAGGCATCTAGAAGGAGAAAAGAAGAGAGATTGGCAAAAGCAGAGATGATGGATGAAAACTGATGCATGAAGAGCATGTTTTGTTTTGGGAAGGCAGATGAAGAAGTGGGAAGATCAGGTAAAGTACTTACTTCAAAATAAGTACAAATTATACACTAGTGGTTTTGTGTTGGGGAGGAAAGCACAAAACACTTAGAGAATCAGGAAAAGCCTCCCATAGAGGTGAGCTGATTCGTGAAGAGAGTTCAAGATTTCAAAAAAAGAAATTAAATAATTTCAGGATTGTGTAGCCTATCATTGGAGTGTAGAGATGGAATGTCATTAGTCCTTTGCTCAAGTAGACAGACAGACATTTGTGAGAGTGAGCAAGCATGGTTTCAGAGGTCATAAAACCTGATAACCATCAAGGACATACTGATAATCTGGTATTACTATTTCATATAAAGATTGGTCCTTAAGTGGTTTGGATGAAATAATTCAAGAACCAAGATGAGCTCTTTGTTGGTCTCAACCTTGTAGTCAGAATGATGAGACACCAATGCTCTGAGTATAGTATCATGGGTGCCAAGAAATAATTAATAAAGAATTAATAAAGAAATAATTAATAAAAAATAATTGGATGAATTAATAAACAAGACCTTGAACTCAATACCAACCTCAGATAGGCAAGGTTGTGCTTGCTTTCTATTTTTTTAATTATATTTTGTATATGCGCTTCCATAAATGCTCTCATAACTTAGCTGATTTTTATTTCTTACTAGTTATTTCTTTTGTAGTTATTAAGTTATATAAAGCTTCCCCTTTCCTCTTTCAAACATTTGAGGAGTGTTGATCCTACAAAGTAGATGTTTTAATATTTCTGTTTTCAATGTAATTTTTATGCATGTTCTATTTCTCTATTTTTTAGATTTTTCAAATTAAAATGTATGTAGAATTAAATTGAGACATTTTGCCAGGCTTTAACTTGGTTTAGACAATTTCTTTCATATCAGATTTAAGTGTAGATTAATTTATTAGATTTCAATTTGTATATATTAGATTTTGATTTGTAAAGATTACTTTCCAGTTTGGATATTTGCCTAGGAAGTTGCTCACCAAAAATAAGAAACCCAGACTTCTGGTCTGATTTTGTAAACTTTGTATATATCATATGGAAAATTCATATAAACTTTTGCCTGAAAGCAATTCTGATTGATTTTTTTTAAACAAACACAAACACATAGCTAAAAAAGTTACGTTTTCCCCTATTTTATAGCTGAGTATAGGAGATTTATTTGGAGAATATTTTGGAATAGAATAATGTTTTGTTTAAATATTAACTGGAAATTGAAGCATAAATTGTTCATTTTCATTTTGAGGAATTAAATACTTTATTTTTCTAACTATTTATTCATCCGTAATGCTAAGCCTGTTCTCTCACACAATTTTGACCTCAATTTAGGTTTGTAATAAAAAAAAAGACGTAAACAACACATTTATTTTGTTACACTAGGCACCTGTATTTTTAAACTCTTAAAGGTAAGTGAATTGCTAAGAAGCTAATCTTAATCTTCCCTCATTTTATCAGGGAAATCAGTAGGATTTAGTTGAAATGGCCTAGGACAATGTGTGTACAAGTGACTTGCTTGATGATGAGAATAGAAAATAGCATTTGCTTTCAGCTAACCTACAGCTATTGTACTATTGTATAAGGGCAAACAAAGGTGTTTTACTCATTCCACTTTGTTTCTGGATAATCTCACTTTATATCCTGAAAAATCCCTGAATACAGTTTTCACACATTCCTAAATTAACATTTTAATGATGAAATCTTTTTCTGTTGATTAAAATGACCATGATCCTATAAAGTAGGCTTTTACTTTTGTTTTATTTGAAATATAAAAGTGACTAAAGAAACTCTAAACATTTTTTTCAATATGGAAACATTACTTAATAAAAGAGCATTAGAGATGTTTTTGAGGGTAAACAAATGAAAAAATGAGGAAATAAAAAAGTAATCTAATCATGGTCTTGAATATAAGGAATGTGAAGAGAGAGGGGATTTACAAAAGTGCATGAAGTAATTATCCTCATCTCTTTCTTCCTTGTTGCTTATATATGAAAAGCTATTTTCTCTCAGTTCATTTTAGAACAGAAGGAAAAAGTAGACCATTACATAATGTTTTTCATAAAAGTTATTTCTTCATATACAGGTGTCAAGGGTAGTTAGGTGGTTCAGTGGATAAAGTGCTGAGCCTGGAATCAGAAAGATCTGAATTCATATCCAACTTCAAGCACTACTAGCTGTGTAACCTTTGGAAAATCATTCAACCCTGTTTGCCTCAGTTTCATCATCTGTAAAATTGAGCTAGAGAAGGAAATGGCCAGTATCTTTCCCAAGAAAACTCTAAATGGGGACGCAATGAGTCAGTTACAACTGAAACAACTGAATAACTATAACACATGCCAAAAACTGAGAGTAACAAAAAAGCACAGGTAGAAAGAACGGCTGAATGATGAATTCAAGTATTGGGGTAAATATGATCCAGTACTGAGTCATATTGCCCTTCACATTTTAAAGGTGGGGTTCAGCCTTTAATGTCAGGAGATTTAGCAGTTTATTTTTAATAGCATTTTATTTTTACCAATTACATATGAAAACAATTTTTAACATTCATTTTCTAAAAATTTAAATTTCAAATTTTTTTCCTTTCTTCTTTCCCTCCCCTATCCCCTAAACAGCAATTTGTTATATGTGTTCTAAATGTTATGAAAGAAAACAAACAAAAAATGGAAAAAAATAAAATGAAAAATGATACATTTTGTTCTGCATTCAAACTTCATTACAATCATACACCACAACTTGTTCAGTTATTTCTCCATTGATGAACATTCCCTCAATTTCCAATTCTTTGTCACCACAAAAAGGGCTGTTATAAATATTTGTTCAAATAGATCTTTCCTCCTTTTCTTTGATCTCTTTGGGATACAGACCTAGTACTGGTATTGCTAGGTTGAAGGGTATGCACAGTTTTATAGTCCTTTGGGCGTAGTTCAAAATTATTCTCTAGAATGGTTGGATCAATTCACAACTCCACTAACATGGCATTAGTGTTACAATTTTTCTACATCCCCTCCAACATTTATTGATTTCATTTTCTTTCATTTTAGTCAAACTGACATGTATAAGGTGGTACCTCGGAGTCATTTAAATTCACATTTATCTAATCAATAGTGATTTTTTCATGTGATCATAGAGAGTTCAATTTCTTCTTCTAAAAACTGTCTGTTCAAATCCTTTGACAATTTATCAGTTGGAAAATGACTTGTATTCTGAAAATTTTGATTTTGTTCTCTACATATCTGAGAAATGAGGCCTTAATCAGAGACACTTGCTGTTAAAAAAATTCCCCCCACTTTCTACTTTCCTTCTACCCTTGGTTACATTGATTTTTGCTTGTACAAAACCTTTTTAAAAATTTTATCTAATCAAAATTATCCATTTTACACCTCACAATACTGCCTATCTCATTTGATTATAAATTCTTCCCTTATCCAAATATTTTACAGGTAAACTATTTCATACTCCCATGATTTGCTTAATGTCTCACCCTTTACATCTAAATCACATAACCGTTTTTGTCTTATCTTGGTATTTGGGGTGAGATGTTGGTCTGTACCTAGTTTCTGCCATACTGTTTTCCAATTTTCCTGGCAGTTTTCATCATGTAGTAAGTTCCTCTCCCAAAATCTTATATTACTACAGTCATTTTCTACTGAATATTGTGTACCTAATCTATTTCACTGATCTACCACTCTATTCTTTAGTCAGTACCAGAAGGAGTACCACTTTAAATCATTATTGATTAGAGAAATGCAAATCAAAAAGATTGTGCGATATTGTCTCAAACTTATCAGACTGACTAAAATAATAAAAACACAAAATGACAAAGGTTTAAGATGATGTGGAAAAATAAGGACACTAATACACTGTTTGTGGGACTGTGGACTGATTCAGCTATTTTGGAGAGCAATCTAGATTATAGTCAAAGAATTATAAAACTGAAAACGCCTTTTGACCCAGTAATAATGCTATTAGTTTTATTTCCAAAATGATCAAACTATATATCCTAAGATATTCATAGTTGCTTTTTTTTTTTGTGGTGACAAAGACATGGAAACTGAAGGGATGTCTATCAGTTGGGGAATGGCTGAACATGTTATATATATGATTGTAATGGAACACTAATGTTCCATAAGAAATGACAAATGAGATGATCACATATATACACAAAAAGCCTGGAAAGACTTATTTGAAGTGATGTAAAGTGAAGTGAAAAGAACCAGGAAACAGTTAAACATGGTAACAACAATAATATATTTATTATTATTTATTACATATTTATAACAAATTATACATATATTCTTGTTATGTCATATGTTCTATTATGTTATATATCAAATAAAAATAAATGGTAGCTCAAAAAAATGGTTACTAATGACTACTATCAATCACACTGACAAGTAAGTTTTCAATCAACTAATGCTTCTAAGTTCACCTTTAAAAAATATTTTTATAATTTTATACTTTATAATAGTTTGAGATTTGATATGGTGAAGCCACCTTCCTTCACTTTCTTTTATATTAATTCCCTTGCCATTCTTGCCCTTTTGTTATTCCAGATGACTTTTGTTATTATTTTTCTAGCTCTCTAAAATATTTTGAGGGGATTTGATTGGTTTGCACTGAATAAGTAAATTAATTTTGGAAGGATTGTTATTTTTGATATTTTGGCTCAGGCTTCCCATGAGCAATTAATATTTTTCCAATTGTTTAGATCTCATTTTATCTGCATGAAAAGTATTTTGTAAGTTATGTTTGATTTAGCAGTTTAACAAGCAGTTCAATTCAACAAACATTAAGTAAATACAATGCAGTGGAAATTCAAAGACAAAGCAGGAAATCTTCCGGGATCTCATGAAGCTTATATTCTACTGTATGGATGTGGTGGGAGGATCAGTTTACAACTATGTAGGAAAATACATGAAGGAAGCTAACAGTCCTAAGAGGTGGAGGTACAATGAGGAAATGTATTTTCTAGGCAAAGGGATCAAATAGGAAAAAGGCACCAAAATTAGAAGTAGAGTAGTATTTTGCCACCATAAAGAGCACAGCTATGAGTATTCTTGTATAAGTCTTTTTCCTTATTATCTCTTTGGGGTATAACCCCAACTGTGGTATGGCTGAATCAAAAGGCACACAGCTTAGACAACAATTAGCTTCATCATACTCTCTACAACAAACCTGGGTAGTGCTTATCTAGTTTTTTCTATAGTTCTAGAAAACCCTAGAAGTTTTATTTCCATCAAGACATTTTGATATCTTTTTTAAAAGTGTTTTTCTTTTATTACTATGAAATTGATAAGCATTAACAAGTATGAACATTTCCTCTTTCAAAGAACAGGAAAAAGAGACCCTCTAATGAAATTGTGAATCTCTACAGCTTTTAGAACATGTGTATTTCAAATTTAACATGGTAGTTCCAACACTGCTTTGCTTGTCTGGGACCCATACTGCATTTACCTTTCTTCTCTTATTTGTATTTTTAAATGATTCATCAATGTTCTTTTTTTCTTTCTTTTTTTGATATGATTATCATTAACCCTTACCTTCCTATTCAATAAGAATCTAATATATATTTTAAAATTTCCCTCCTTCCTACCTAAGAAAGCAGGTTTGTATGTAGGCAGTAAATATATTACATTTAACACATATTTCTGAGTTCAACATGTTGTGAAACAAGACACATATTGCTTACACTATCAAAAAATTCACAGAGGAAATAAAGTGAGGAATGTCTTTTTTGCTATTTTTATTTGTTGTTCCTAATTCTGTTTTATGAGGCCAAATAGAAAAATCTAATAATGATAATGATGATGATAATAATAATCATTTATATGTTAGTCAGTGTGAAAATTTTTTTACAAATATTATCTTACTTCATCTGCATAACCATCCTGGAAGATAGGCGCTATTGTTATTCCCCTTAAGTTGAAGAAACTGAAGAAAATAGAATTCAAGTGACTTGTCCAGTGTCACACACCAGTAAATGTCCAAGGCTAGAATTAAGCTCTGATCTCCCTGACTCCAGGCCCCAAACCATATCCACCACACTTCCTAGCTGTCTCTAATCATTATTGTACTTGACAGCCTTTCAAATATGTGAAAATGGTTATTGTATTCTTCCAACTGTTCTTTTCTTCAGACTAAATACTGTAGTTCTTTCAACTAATTCTCTTATGGAATAATTTTAAATAAAGGGTTTTTTTTTATCATCCTGGGCACCTTCCTCTTGTCCTTAAAATATGGCACCCAGGACTTAACCCCAAGACTCCAGACATGATCTTACAGAGAAAGGAAAAGGATAGCAAAATTAATTCTGAGCCTTGTCCTTTTCAACACGGGCCAGGATCACATATGATTTCTTTGTTATTGCTGTTGCCATATCCCATTGCTTACTTATATTGAGTATAGAGGGTTTTTTTTTCTGACAAAATTCATTTAAATTCAATTCAATAAACTTTTTTAAAGCTCCTACTATTTTCCAGGCATTTTGCTAAGTGCTGAGGATAACAATGAGGAAAAGTAAGTTCCTGCAGTAAAGAAATTTGCAACCTACTGGGGTAAAATGACATACATAAGGAAGCTGAAAAGAGGGGGAAGAGGAGGCCACTAGAGGTACTCAGGATAGGAGGGTGATATCCTGGGTTTCAACAGAGCAGGGCCAATGACAGAAGAAGAGAGTAGAAGTAATAGAAAATCAAGGGAACAAGGATTTAAGGCTAAAAATGCATATATATATTTTATATACATACATATATATATATATATACATATAAACTTTCTGCTATCTTGTAATAAAAGTATGAACCTACGTCCTTGAACCCTTGACATACATATGTGTTTAGGTATATAGGAATATGGGTATGCACACGTATGTATGTGTATATCTATGTATATGTGGATAGCTAGGTAGCACGGTGAGTATAGTGTTTGACCTGGAATGAAGAACGCTCTTCTTCATGAATTTGGATCTGACTTCAAACACTGTGTGACCTTGGGCAAGTCACTTAACCCAGTCTTCCTCAGTTCCTCATCTGTAAAATTATCTGAAGAAGCCACAGCAAACCACTTCAGTATCTTTTCCAAGAAAACCCCAAATGGGGTCATGAAGAGTTAGACACAACTGAAATGACTGAATAACAATATGTATGTATATACATGTATGTATATGTGTAGACATGTATATATGTACATGTGCTATACATGCCCTGTCAGGAGTATCCAAAGCTGCATTGAAAGGCACAGCAACCTGAAATCAAGAGGTGATAATATCACTGTGTTTTGCTGTGGCCAGATGGATTCCATGGTATTTTGTTCACGCTGACACCATATTTAAGGATATAAACAAGAAAGAGCATATGAAGAAGAAATGATGGTGATGGAATACTATTGTGCTATAAAGAATGATGAACCAGATGATTTCTTTAAGAACCAAAAAGAGCAGAGTGAAATAAACAGAACCAGGAGAACATTGTACATAGTAACTGAAAAATTGTGGGACAATCCAATGCGACAGACTTTGCTGCTAAAAGCAATTCAATGATTCAGGACAATATGGAGGGACCTATGAGAAAGAATGCTATCCACATCTAGAGAAAGAACTGTGGGAGTAGAAATTCAGAAGAAAACATGTGATTTATCACTTCTTTATATGGGTATATTATTTTAAAAGATTACTCCGTTACAAAAATTAATAATATGGATACAAGTTTTGAGTGATAATACATGCATAACCCAGTGGAATTGTTTGTCAACTCTGGGATAGCGGGAGGTAAGAAGGGAGGAAAACAACATTAATCATGTAACCTTGGAAAACTTATGTGAATTTGTCACTTGAATAAAGTAAAGGAAAAATAAAAGAAAGATGAAGGGAAAAGGAATAATATAGATATAGATGATAGATAGATAGATAGATAGATAGATAGATAGATAGATAGATAGATAGATAGATAGATAGATAGATAGATAGATGTGTAGGTAGATTATTCTAAGGGAGAAAAAGGGCAATAAAAGACCAATGAAAAGCAGTAGAGTCTGCAGGCTTTAGAGGTAGATCCACACAGTCCTTCCTCCCCCTCCCCCCATCCCACATTTATTTCAAGTAAGAAAATATTTTATTTTGGAGTGGTAGGAAAAGAGAAAAATACAAAAGACAGATAAGGCCAGTTGAAGTTGGTTGCTGACACCTTGTAGAATTCTTCACTTTCATCTTTTCCCTCTAGAATCTGTGCCTGCTTCCTCATAATCCTTTTCCAGGGCAGCCTCAAGACAGTGAATAGCCTCTATTTCAAGATATGTAAAAGTCAGCTAAAGGGCACATCTAGAAAAAGGGAAGACTAAGAGGAGCTGGGATAGCTATCTTCAAGTACTTCATGCAATGTAATCCAACAAACTATTCAACACTTGTTAATGTAAAAATAGAAAAAGCAAAACAGTGTCTGCCTTAAGGAATTTACAGTATACTAGGGGTAGGGGTAGAATATGTATGCAAACAAGAAATTACAAAATAAAGAGAGATAAAACATTAATAATTGCGGGGCTTGGAAAAGGTGTCACAATACTAGGTGGCCTTGAAGAGAGTTTTGAAGTAAACAAGGGATTCTAAGAGGTGGAGTTGAAGAGAGAGCCCTTTGTAGGGCTAAGGACAACCTGTTTAAAAATACAGAGATAGGAATTGCAAGTCAATTTCTAAATTAACTGGAACATCAATAGTGTGAGGGGGAGTACTTAAAGTAAGGTGGGAAAGTTAGATGGGTGCCAGAATGTGGAGTGTTTAATCAGTCCCTAAACTATTGAATTGCTATCCAATCAGATATCTTAATCCAGATAGCTGGTGTCCAGAACTAGGGAGAGCAATAGTCTTGCTGCATTCTGCCCTGGATAGACTTTAACTAGATAGCAGTGTTGGGAATCACTTTTTAGCAAGTTGAAGCCTTGAGGTCATGCCTATGAGGTTCAGTCAAAGGAAGTGTATATTTTTAACCTGGAGAAGAGAAGACTTAGTAAGATAATGATAGCTATCTTTAAATGTTTGAATGGGTGCTATATAGAAGGGCAATAAATTCTGTTCCTCTTGCACCTAGAATGCAGAACTAAGTAATATGTAGAAGTTGCAAAAAAATAATTTCCTAGCAATTAAAGCTGCCCAAAAGGGAAATATATTCTTTCTGACTTTATAATAATATTTCTTTATAGCCCAATTACATGAAAAATTTTTAACATTCATTTTCTAAAAATTTGAGTTCCTAATTCTCTCCCTTCTCCTCCCTCTTTGAAATTCAATAATGTTATACAGGTGTGTTAGTGCAAAACCTATTTCCATATTAGTCATGTTATGGAGAGTTCCTGACTTTAAGGAATGGCTACTGTGAGATCCCTCCCAATTCAGAGATCCTGTGATTTTATAGTATATTCTATTGGAGATGTAAGACCTTCAAGTATTAGGAGTCTCATTGGACTGTACATCTGAACTAAAAAGAGATTTCTTTGGCTGGGAAATGAGCTGATCTAATTTTCTTATCTTTACAATGGACATAGTGCTTGCCACTCTGTACCTTACAATGTTATTCTAAGGAAAGCTTTTGACAAACCTTAAAGCACAATATAAATGTGAGTAATTTGATGAATGGTTAAGAAGGTTCTTAATTCTGTCCCACTCCCAAGGAGATCAAGATCTAGGTGATGGAAGGACTGTAGGTGATTCAGTGGTACAGACCAGAGGTTCCCACAGAATTAATACAAGCTTAGTGTAAAAATGGAGACATGAACTCCGGACTCCAATCCCCAGGAGTTCTTACTAGCTCCCAGGATGCCCTCTAATCTCTCTGAGATTTCCACCTGGGCGAGGTCAAGAATTTCTATTTAACCTGGCTGTAAAGGCTACTGGGTCTCTTCCCTACTTCTGCTTTGGAGCACACATGGCTCTCCACCTAGCAGGCAAGATGTGAGTGGTCGTGAATAGGCTCTCTGGGCCTAGCACATGCCTTTCTTACTTGTATTTTCTTTATATTTTAATCTTCAATAATCCTCTAAAAATATAATACTCCTTGCAGAGAGAAACTAATTTCTACCTGCCACAGCTTGGCCCCCTAATTTTAACTGTTACATTAGGTAAAACTTTTGGAATAGCACTTTCTATTGGGGCATTTGCCAGAAAAGTCATTGCATCACATCTTTCCTTTAGAGACATTGTGAAGTCACTACATCATTCTCTCTACCTTTGTTCTAATCCCATCCTGTGCTCCTGCCACTCCAGCTACCAGCCTCTTGACATATAGAAATACTACCCATTCTTTAAGGCCCAGCTTAAGCCCTACAATTCTAAGATACTTTCATCCATGTTATAGTGTTTGATTCATGCATTAACCATTGTTGCTTGAAAGATGATGTGATAAAGTGTCAAAATACTGTCTTGGCTAGTTATTAGCTAGGAGGCCTTATTGTGAATCTTAAAAACTGCTCAGTCTCTACTTTAGAAGATTTGATTAAGCTATTCCCCATTTTTAACAATGAAGGTACTTGATCAGGAATGTATTGGGAACTATTAAAATTACTCCACCCTACTCAGACAGTGCCTTAGAGGAAGATAAAGTTGCAAACTACTGATTGAATAATGAAAAGTCCCTCCGTGATTGCCAAAACTGTGAATGTTCAAAACTGTAAATGCCAAAACTGTAAAGGCTTTGGCCAAAATGTAAAGGATAATTTTAGTGTTTTGACTTAAAATCTAAAATAAGTGGTCACCATGGGAAACCCCCAAATATGAAAAATACCCAAGTCATCTGGGATTTATGGAGATTTTAATTAATATAAATGAAGGGAGAGAGAGAGAGAGAGAGAGAGAGAGAGAGAGAGAGAGAGAGAGAGAGAGAGAGAGAGAGAGAGAGAGAGAGAGAGAGAATAGCTAAGCAGTAGAAAAAGGCCTCACATTAGGCAAGTCATTTCAACTCTTTTGGGGTCTGAGTTTCCTGATCTGTAGGGCAGCTAAGTGGCACATTGCACAGAATGCCCAGCTCAGAGTTAGGAAGATTCTTCTTTGTGAATTCAAATCTAAACTTAGACACTTAATAACTGTGTGATCATGGGCAAATCATTTAACCCTGTTTGCCTCAGTTTCTTCATCTGTAAAAGTTGCTAGCTAAGAACATTCAAACCACTGTAGTATCTCTCTGAAGAAAATCTCAAAAGGGGTCACAAAGTATCAGACGTGACTAAAAAACAAGTAGTTCTTCATCTGCAAGAGAAGGACCTTGGTTCTAATGACTAACTCAATAAAAGTTGATCTAAATCAGGAGTTCTTAATCTAGGGTGCATGAGCTTTTTTTTTTTCCCCCTCAGGGTATGTTGGTCACCATATTTTCATATAATTTGTTTTCTTTTAATTAAAATTTTACATAATTAGTTATATATGATTTTAAAATCAATTAACATATGCCATTTAATTAATTTAATATACCATGCTAATTTATTTTTAAATAATAAATTAATTTAATTTGTTTCCTATGTATTTTATTTTATGCATTTAATAAGGCTCTTCTAAGAAGTGTCCATTGATTTCACCTGATGGCTCAAGGAGTCCATGATATATAAAAGGCTAAGAAACCTTCATTTAGAAGACTTCCAATGTCTCTTCCAACTTTAGGTTCAGTGACCAAGGATAGAAAACAGTTTGGTAGAATGAAAAAAGCATTGGCTCCAGAATCTGATGGTCTGGGTTTAAATTCTATCTCTGTCTTTTCCTATTGGACCTTGGGCAACATATTTAATCTCTCTAATCATTAATTTCCTAGTCTTAAATGAGGGAGTTGTACTAGATTGACTTTGAGGTTCCCTTCTAGCTCTAGACATATGATTCTCTCACCTTCTGTAAATGTGCAGTCTTAAATTGATAAGGTTTCCTATGTTCACATCTTCTCTATTTAGTTTATACCAAGCAACTAGTTCATACAGTGGATAAAGTGCTGAGTCTAAAGTCAGGAAGACTCATCTTCCTGAGTTCAAATCTGGCCTTAGACACTTCTAGCTGTGTGACTCTGGAAGGTAAATATTCCTGTTTATTTCAGTTTCCTCATCTGTAAAAAGAGCTGGAGAAGGAAATGACAAACTACTCCAGTATCTTTGCCAAGAAAACCTCAAAAAAGGTTGTGAAGAATTGGACATGACTAAAAAATGACTTAACCACAAGGTTTTGAGTAGGGAGCATGTATCAAACTTCCAAATTGTCTGGCATAGTAACCTGGATAGTATAGGATCTTATTAAAATTAAAATTCAATGTTGATAATAAAAATATTATATTCTAAGGGATTTATTAATGATCATTAGAAATAAAGGAATAAAAGGATACAAAAATAAAGAATATGTGCCCAATGCTGATCAGCTATCTCAAAACACCCTCCTTACCACCACCAAACTTGCTGTCCTCATCCCAAAGAGGGCAGGATCCTCCACGTCCCTGCCTAATATGCTCTGTCTGTACAAAGTGCGTAATGACAGGAAGTCAGTAGGCTCCCGGGAAATGTTGTTCTTTTTTAGGGTAATAGATTTTCAATTATACATTCCCCCCTGATATCTGTGGAAGGCTAGTCTCTCCAATGGATCTTGTAAACATAACCAACTTTTAAATGACAATAATTTGGGGATAAAAGGAAAAGAGAACAAAACCAATGATTGCTAAGCAGATTGACAAAAAGCTGATTGGGGGCAGTCCCCATCAGCATAAGAGTATACATACAAAACAAATGCATTCAACCCCATACAGTTCAAATTATCATATCCCAAAGTTAATTCTGGATCTTCTGTTTCAAAGTGTGGTCTGTGTAGGCATCTTCATGGTGCCTTTTCCAACCAGTTCATTTTCTGGATTTGGAGATGTAGCATATTTCTTATCCTAAAATTACTCTAAACAAGAATTTAAACTTTGCATTTTAGAATAATTATACATCCCCCCCCCCAAAGAGGGTGTTGAAAAATACAGGGATCACTTAGGGATGCATGGCTGAGTTATGAGGTATATGAATTAATTGGTAAGAGAAATAAAAAAAAAACATTAAAAAATCCAAATAAAAGAGAAAATAGTTTGTGGATGAAATGTAGACTATCAAAATCTTCTGTGGAAAATATTCTAAGTAAAGGAAAATAAACCTATAACAGGTCCTTGAATCAGGGCCCAATTAAATTGATTTCTATCCCACAAGTCTGTTGGACAAAATGCAGTAATATTTCACTTACTCATTTGCAGCCAAGACTACAGAAAGTTGCCATACTATAAGAGAGAAAAGGGACTCGATTATAGGAGAAAATGGGAGCCAGGATGGAGCCAGAATAATTGATGACATATATTTGATATAGAGTGTGTGGTTCAAGGAAGTCCTGCATTTAACACATGTTAAACAGCCACAATCTCGAATCTCACACATGATCAAATCCTTGTGCATTTTGTGCAGAATGTCATCAATCCACGTAGGATTGGTTTGGTCTTTTTTACCTTGTGCTCAATTGACACTATGCAAGTAGCTTTGTGCTTCTTTGGCACTGTGCAATGGCTCTTTTTCTTTCCTTCTGGAATCATACAGAATCATCAAGCAAAGTTCAATATATTTTTTTAAAACAATCAATGGCTTCATTTTTATAGTCTAAAGCTTTTTGGATATGCATTAATATTAGAACAAATGTATTTTAAACTTATATTACTGCAAAATAAAAATAATTATAGAAAAATCTTCTCAATAATGTTGACACATGCTTCAAATTAAAAAAGGAGAGGAAAAAATAAAACTCAGATACTATATTGCACATGCAAGGAAAAACAATAATAAAAAAAAGTTTTAAAAATAAAAAATATGTAGCTTATAATCAGTGACACACTGTGTCAGCCAAGGAGAGGTATAATACAAAGTTTTCTCACCAGAAAAAAATTAGATCCATTTCCTTTTTAACTTAACCACTGTGTGAGTACAAACAATTTTCAGAATAAAACAGTAATACAGTAGATAATGCACATTCAAAGAAGTACTAAAGTTCCCAAAATTCACAACAGTTAATTACAATAGCAAACAAACCCACTATAATATTTCATATAAGTTGCTATATGACAAAACAAAAAACAAAAAACCCTATGACCTGATGGATATTTGTCACAATTTTTACAGACTTAGCAAATCTTTCAACCTTGGCAAATATATTTTTAAACAAAGTAAAACTTATGTGGGTCTAGAACATCACCAAGAAATCTAGATTGTTCTGGTGGAAGTAAATTAAACTGAAGAGTTTTACAGGAGCTCTTTTTGGCTTCCTGCTTCTTAGAAACACATTAATAGGAACATTTCTTTGTTTTTTCTACCTTTAATACAACATTCTTTATAATATAAATATTTTTAAAAATCATCCATTCAGAAACCACTAGTTAATTAAAATTATTTCTGAAGACCCCTTAGAATTACCATTTAAATTCTTAGCTCATTAAATTTTTCAAAGGTTGTTAGCCAGGTGTCATCTATGTGACAATTAAATGCAAAAAGGTGGGGGGGAGCTGTAATTATTGGCTTTTATAATATTTTACAATATTTTGTTCAGTAGTTAAAGGGGAAAAGTAACAGAATATATTTAGTAGTTAAAACTGAATCAGTGTAACAGAATAGTATTGAATACATTAATATACAAACTTAAAACAATAGAATTAAATTAAATCTTAAAGCAAACAAAACAGCAAAATACAGAGACTTTCATAAAACAATGGAGTCTGTAAAGGCTTAAAAATTTAAAAATTTCACCTCCAGTCTCTTTAAAGTTCCTTTATCTATCTATTTAGATTCCTTTTGTCAGAACTGTGGTATTTGCCATAGTGAGGGAGAACACGGGGTTGAGGAATCTCAAACTGGATTAATCTTAGAGACTGGGCAGGCCCAAATGGAAAAGGGTTGTAGGGAGATGAATTTCTCTCCTGAATCCCAGGCAAGATAAGTGAAAGGATCAGTGTACTCATGAAAGGTAGAAAACATCCTAAAACTGGAAGCTTTTTGAGATAGGTAATGCACTGCTCTGTCATAGAATACCCCATGCTTCCAATTTTACTTCCTGTTTGGAAGAGTAACTTACTTCTTCCAACCCCCCCCCCCTCACCTCCCGAGGTCCCCTGTCATGCGGAGGCTAATTATTGCCTAAGGAAAATACACCACGGTTTTTACCAGTTGCCAGGAGAGTGGCTCCAAGTTTGTGAGTTCCAAAGACACAGCAGCAGCTACCAGCAGTCTGGGACCTGGGGCTGGGACTGGGGCTAGATGAGCGAGCAGGGGCTGGGAGTCAAGGGGAAGCAATATCAGCAACAACAGGGAAAGAGAAGTGACTTATCTTATCTTTACCAAGAGTCCCCTGGCTAAAAATAGCCCAACCAGTAGGAAGAGTGATGAAGCAAAAAGCAGGGAAAGAAAAAGGCATCACTTCTGGTAGGAAGTTTGGAGTTCTTTCAGAGTTTGTGAGGGTGGGTGGGTGGGGTGGGCGAAAAGCCTTGGCAGGAGAAATGTGGCTTAAAAAAAAGTTTATCTAGGTTATCTTAAAAGGATTGAGAATTTTTTTCCAACTTCTGGTTGCCATAAATGTAAAAATTAAAATTATATGCCAATAATAAAAATGTTATATTTTAAGAGATTTATTAATGATCATTAGAAATAAAGGAATAAAAGGATAAAAAATAAAGACCACATGCCCATGGCTGATCTGCCATTTCAAAACGCCTGTCTTACCACCACCAAACTTGCTGTCCTCATGCCTAAGAGGGTGGGACCTTCCACATTCCCGCCTAATATCCTCTGTCTATAGGTAGTACATAATAACAGGAAGTCAGTGGGCTGCCGGGAAATGTAGTTCTTTTTTAGGGTAACAGATTTTCAGTTATACAATCTTCATAGTTATTGTTGAATGAGTATGACTTTGAATTAGGATGAATTCAACCTTACATAATAGACTGGGACTAAAAACACAACAGTCAGTTTCACTAGGAGGCCCAAACTCCAGTAGGTGAGACCCTGTCACTAGCTATAATAGAATTGCTGGTCTAATTGCTGTGATTTTAATTTTATTTTTTCATTCTAAAATGTTTGTATTTTCATTCTGAAGTAGAAAAAATATATTATTTATTATTTTACAAGAAAATAATATGTTTTTTCTTTATCTAAAAGGTATGATAGAAAGGAGAGTAAAAAATAATTGGCTAAGAGGGGACAATGTTTAAAGGTGGCTTAATGCCTTCTTTTTAAGGAAAGGAAAAACAAACAAACAAACTGTAAACACTAGATTAGCCCATGCCCAGAGAACTCTATTTTAACAATGATAACAAGTAAGAATTGAAAGAAATTAATATGCAGTTACAGAATACTACAAATGTTTTTTTAAGGATGATTATAAAACAGCCGTTAGGTGCCAAATGACCTTTTTTCTCCATTAATTCTCACACTATAAACAAGACTTTTGGCTCCTAGGGAATAGTGGAGGCTTCTTTGCAGCACTGGATGGATAACTTGAGGAAGCACATAATCCATATTTTCATATCTGCCTGTTTAAATAATGGAGGATTAGATGAAGCAATAAATGGGTGTTTAGTGATTTGAAATCAGAAGCAAAGTTTGACTATTTAATAACTACAAGGCTCTTGCCACTGAGGATTTCTTTTACATAACAACACTTTCTATCTCCCCCCTCTCCCTCCAACCTCTAAATTTACCAAACCAAAGCACTATAAAAAGTTTTTGTCATGATCTTGTGAGAATTGGAGGAAAACTGTATCACTGGAGACCAAGAGCAAAGGTGAATAATTTCAAGCAATTTCCAAATTTACTCTCAAGTTGTTAGGATCATGAGGAAGTTAAATAGTTGGTTGGAGTAGTTGGTGATGGTTTTGGTATCATACTTAGGAGTGAATAATATTTACAACTATAGAAATATTACATTTCTTATCCTAGAGTTTGTAATACAGAAACATGTTATGTATAGTATAAACAACTTTTAACTTTCCCCTCTAGTCCTCTGTTTGGCATTTAAAGTCTTTTACAACCTGGCTCAAATATACCTTTCCAAGCTTATTGGATATCATTTTCCTTCATGTACTCCATCCAGCCAATGTGGTCATCTATGTCCCATGTCCAAGACTGCAAAGGCTGTCCCCCATGTCTGGAAGGGACTCATTTCTCAAATGTGCTAACTAGAATATTGAGCTTTATTCCAAGATCAACTTAAATATGATTTTCTCTGAAAGGCCTTTCTTGACCCCTTTAGATTCTTTTAAGACTTTCTCCTTCAAAACTACTTTGAATCTACTTTA
This sequence comes from Monodelphis domestica, assembly GCF_027887165.1. Classification (NCBI taxonomy): domain Eukaryota; kingdom Metazoa; phylum Chordata; class Mammalia; order Didelphimorphia; family Didelphidae; genus Monodelphis; species Monodelphis domestica. The sequence goes on along the minus strand of NC_077229.1, from coordinate 322,412,025 downwards.
AAAAAATGAATATATGTGCATCATCTTTTTCCCAATAGAATATAAGCTCTTTGAGATCAGGAATTTCTTTTTCACATTTCAGTGGGCTAGCATAAATGCCTGGTGCTAGGTGGAATAGTGGAAAGAGGACAAGACTTGAAGTCAGGAAAATGTGAGTTTGGATCCTGCCTCAGAAACTTAGTGTGTCCGTAGACCAGCTACGCAACCTCTATTTGCCTCATGCCCTCATATGTAAAATGAAGATAATAATAACAGCTATTTTCCAGGGCTATTGTAAGAAATGAATAAGATAATTTTTATAAAGTGATTTGCAGAGCTTAAAATGTTTAATAAATGTTAGTTATTATGATTTATTTATTATTGCATAGTAAAAATTTAATAAAGTAATTGATTTTTAATTGATGGTTAATTGACCTACCAACTGAATGGTCATGGTCTAAACCTGTGATTTCATCAATATAGGAAATGCTCAGCATGGAAATTTCCGTATTTTCAATCAATAATTTCATTTATGTGCAGGGTGCCCAAATATACAAATGGCTATTTTTCCTTGTAGGTTACAGGTATTTTTTTTTAATTTCAGGAATGATTTATATTCATTTAAAAATAAACTACTTTATTATACATGAATGCTTTGTATGTGTATTCAACTGTTCTTATGACCTGTATTTTGACCCTTTCCCAAGCATAAAAAGTAATTCAAAGTCTTATCTTGAGTCCCTTAGGGGTTATGAAATGCAAACTATAAAATGAGAATTGCTTTTCTCAGGAGATTGAACCAGTACTAACAAAGATATTATGTTTTGGACTGGGCTTTACATGTGAAACAGCAGTGTCTCAAGATGAGTTATGTAATAATAGTACATTTTGAAAGTTGTAAAAAAAATACAGATAAAATGTGTCTTGAGTAACAATCTTTTTTTTAAGTACAATGATACCACAACTTTATATTATATAAGAACAGCTCGTAAGAAATAATTCTACCCATCTAGGTCAAACAATAATAAACTGGAAACATTTTAACACATGGTATTTCATGATAGGTGGAGATACTTTATTACTATTGTTGTTGAGTCATTTTTTAGTCATGTTCGGCTCTTCATGACCCCATTTAGGGTTTTCTTGGCAATGACACTAGTGTGGTTTACCATGTCTTTCTCCAACTCATTTTACATATGAGGCAACTGAGGCAAACAAGGTTAAGTGACTTGCTCAGGGTCATGTAGCTAAAATGTGTTTTAGACTAGATTTGAACTCAGGAAGATGAGTCTTCCTGATGCCAAGCCTGGTGCTCTAACCACTGCACTACCTAGCTACTCACTTTATTGCTATAGTTGTACTTTTTAGAAAACCACTAGTTTTCTACATTCATTTCTGAGGCACTCTAAATTGGATGGAATTTTTTGTATGCAATGTCTGGTCAGTTATTTATATTCTTTTTCTGTTTTTATTATGAGGACAGTCATGGCAGCATTGAATATATTAGCACTTAAAGGAATACTAGAGATCCCCTAATCTACCCTTTTTCCTTTTTCTAAAACACCATTCCCAACTTGGTTATTATGCCTTTATAATATGGTTTCCTTCCCTATTAGAATGTAAGGTTCTTGAGGCAATGTCTTTCTCCTTCTCTGTCTCTACTCTGTCTCTTTCTCTCTCTCTCTCTCTCTCTCTCTCTCTCTCTCTCTCTCTCTCTCTCTCTCTCTCTCTCTCTCTCTCTCTCTCTCTCTTCTCTCTCTCTCTCTCTCTCTCTCTCTCTCTCTCTCTCTCTCTCTCTCTCTCTGCCCCCCCCCCTTTTTTTCTCTTTGGAATTCTCAGTGTTATAACTCCTTCCATCAGTGCATATTACAACCTGTCTGTGACTTAGAAGGTAAAACCTAGGAAATTATCTCTAGCATTTAGATGTTAAATGACTTTGCAGAGTTTCATAGCTAGCTTGTAAGTGGCAGAGCCAGGATTTGAGGCTGACTCCAAACCTAGTACTCCAACTGAGACAACAAGCTCCTTCAGTAAGACATATTGTCATTGTGTTCATCATCACAATCATCCTCACCATTCCTTAAATATTTAAGGTTTTCAAAATGCTTTAAAGGACAAGCAACAATACAAGATAGTGTGTGCCGATTTCTAAGTCATTGGTACAGATATTTCACACAGAAATTCAGAAGAGTGGTGATGAAAGCATGAAGCATTCAATGCTTCATGAAAAGGATGACTTCATGAAGAAGATGGCTTGGACAGGCCTTTTGTAGAAAGGCAGGATTCCATTGCGTAGAAAGGAAAGGGGAGAGCATTATGAGCAGGAGAAATGGATTAGACATTGCATGGCATATCTGGGGAGCAATTAGTCTAGTAGTGACTGAAATGAAAAGTTGAAGTAAAGGAATGGAGGTTGAAATGGAAAATTGATAACAGATCATGGAATATGAAAGTGCTCAAATGGCACATTTACTGGGGATGCTGCTCATATCTGTGGTACTTTAGGATTTTCAAAGTGTTATTTTCACATCAACCCACTGAGGTAGTCTAAGTACTATTATTCCCACCATTTAAATCAGAAAAAGAATTCTCAGAGAGGTTTCATGACTTTCCCATGTTCACACAGCTATAAATTGTTTATAATAATTTCTATTTATAATTAATGATGCTGAGAGCAAATAATGTAAATATTCCTATCTCTGTTTTAAAGATGAGGAAACTGAGACTTACAAAAGGATGTGATTTGCCAGTGGTCGCACATCTGGAACCCAAGTCTTCTGACTCCAAATCCAATTTTAGTTCTATGACATGCAGCCTTTCTGTTAAAGGCATATGTAAGCAGTTTCTCTGAGATGCATTGGAAATTACAGTCCCCAGGGGAACAAGCACAGGGAATCCTCTAAGGGCAAACCCAGAATGAAAATAAGCAATGTTAAAGCTTCTGTTTGACAAAGTGAAACAACAAAAGTGGATGTGCCAAGAGGCACTGCAGGAATCACAAATGGTCCTTTTGTGTAAAGTCATCAAACAACTTGAGAGGTGATGTTTCAGAGCCCCAAACCATGAGTTTGCCCTGGAAAGAGTAGGAAGGCCTCCAAATAAAAGCATCCACCTTTGGTTTGCCTGCAAGCAGTGCAGCAAAAGACTGTGTATAAACATGAGTTTTAAAATGTATTTGTTAAACACTTTTTGTGTCCTAGGCATTGTGACAATTGTTCACATCCATCTTATTTTTGTAACCAGAAGAGATATCTCTCAGTACCAGTTGTAATGGGTGGTTTATGCTGAGAGACAAACAGGCATGGCACAGTGGATAGAGCCCTGGTATCAGGAAGACTTTTCTCTGATATACAAGGAGCTAGAGGGAAGAAGAGAAATCACTTCTTCCTAGTACTCTCTGGCAATTCTTTAAGGGTATAAATTAGAATGAGCTACTGGTTTGCTTTGGTGAAGACACCAGCGATCCTCTATACTGATAAAATCACAAATCTGGGCTTGTACATGCACATATACATATATTACATATGTATATATATATGCATATATATTTATTTATTCTATAATTTGACCCTAACTCTCTTTCCTGACTATACAAACATCCCCTTAGCCAAAGAGATGTAGAGACAAAACCACAATTATAGCCTTGAATTTCTCTTGAGTGTCAGATAAGTTTCTGTGAACTCTATCTCTGCTCATTGATGTCAGAAACCACAACATAATTTTTCCTTCTCAGACTTTGCGATTTTGGAAAGTAATGATTGAGAGCTATGAAAGATGCCATATGAAACAGAGGTGGTGTGGCAGATGGGAGAAATAGTACCTCACTAAAAGTCAGGAAATATTTCTGGTTCTGCTCCTAAATAATTAAGAGAGTCATTTAAGTTCTCTGCATCCCTGTTTCCCCTTATGCAAATTGGGTGATAAATTAAATTATCTATAAGGCCTCTTCTAGCTCTAACAAGCTATAATTCTATGCACTGAATTTTCACATCTTTGGTGAACATGTCGTGTACCTCTGTGAAGATAGGGCAAACATGCTCTTATTTTATCACTAGACCCAGGGATCCTTGTAGGCTCACTTCCTCATTCTTCGCTATTATAGATGTTGAGATCTACAAACATGTTTCTAATACTACTTCTGTCCCATGCTTCATTTGATGAAGTCAGAGCTGCAGACAACTCCTCCTCCTTCCCTCAACAAGTACTTATTAGGCATCTCCTATAGAAAAAGGAGATCTACTGTGCAAAGATCTGAGATTAAAAAGACAAAAATTAAAGCATATATGCCCTTAACACAGATCAGCAACTCACTTTACCTCATGGTCATAGAGAGTTTCCTGACATCCTGCACGATTTCAGTTGGATATGGTCCACTAATGTTGGATTGTTTTCATCAAGTAGAACTTTAACAGTCCACAGTTAAGGAAAAGATAAATTCATAATTAGCAAGACTATTAGTGGACTAGAAAGGAAAATTTAATGAAAAATATAATTTTGTAATATGGATCTTGAGTAATAGATAAAACCCACTGATAATTATGATTCCAGTTGCTTTGTGCTCCATGTATTCTGGTATAGCTCAATACATTTCAGAAAATGGTCTATGCTAGCCTAATTACTAACCCAATGAAATAAACTTTAGATGCTTTATAAATACTTCTGCTCAGTGTATATGCTTGTGTGTGTGCATGTGCATGTTTATGAATCCAGTGACCCCCAAAGGGTAAGGATTGAATTGAGTTTTTATGGGCAAATCACACCTTAGTTGATTGGTTTTATGGAAACACAATATTAGATGAAATAACATCAATAAGCTCCAGCTATTTCCACAGAAACAAATGTTATAAATGAGAGAGAACACAACCTGAGAAACAGAAGATTTCCAATTCCTTACTGATCCTGTGGGCTAGTTTATCAGCAAACACAAATTATGCAAGATCATTCTAAAATCTCTAATGCTTCCTTTTACATTAAAGATCAAATATCAACTCCTCTGCCAGGCATTTAAAATCCATCACAACCTGACCTTGACCCACCTTCCCAGCCTTGTTGTCCTTTACACCCCTCTACACACACTGCCTTCTGGTATGCAAACCTTGCTGTTCCTGACATATTGCTCTTCCTTTCTTACCTCTATGCCTTTGAATACGATGTCATCCCCCTTGCCTGAAATCAACTTCTTTTCTCATATCTATCTCTCCAAATAAATAATTTCCTTTAAAACTAAAGTTCAACTGTTCTCTTCTCCATGAAGACTTTCCTGATTCCATCAACTGTTAGTGTTTCTCCCAAATTAGTTTGTATGTGTTTTGTATTCACCTGTCAATTAGCCCTAACTAAGCATTTAATGAGCCTACTATGTCCCAAGCATTGGAGAGAAAAAGAAAAGTAAAAGGCAGATCCTGCCCTGAAAGAGTAGACAGTCTAATGGGGGTAATAACATGAAAACAACTCTTCTCGAACAAACTATATATTGGATAATTGGCATTCAAATAAAGAGAGGCTGGGGAAGGCTTCCTACAGAATGTGGGAGGCAGAGATGAAGAGGAAAGCATTGTAGGCACAAGGGATAGCCAGATAAAGTACCAGAGCTCAGAGAAGGGGGCATCCAGTTTGAGAAATGGCAAGTACTATTGGTTGGAAGAGTATGTTGAGTTTGCAAGAGTAGTACAGTATAATGTGTAAGAAGCATGGAAAACTTTGGGGGTGGCAATTATTAAGGGCTTGGAATGTCAAACAGTATTTTGGAGGTGATAAGGAACCACTGGAGTTTAATGAATCAGAGAATGACAAGATCAGACATGTGCTTTAGGAAAATCATTTTGCTAGCTGAACAGAAGATGGACTAGAGCCAGGCAGATTCCCTAGCTGGCTATTGCAGTTGTCTGGGTGTGAAAACATAAGAACCTGCACCAGAGAGGTGATAATACCAGAAAGGAGAAAGAAAAGTATTTGAGAGATATTGCAGAGGTGAAAGCAATAGGCACTGACATTAAATATGGGAGATGAAAGATGGTGGGTCAAAGATGATATCTAGATTGTAAGGCTGAGAAACTAAGAGGTTGGTGATGCCCTCAGCAGTAATAGGGAACTTTAGAAGTAGGAAGACTGGGAGGATAGAGGGTAAATTCAGTTTAGGTCACGATGAGTTTAAGATATCTATAGGCCATCCTGTTAGAATATTTAATAGGCAGTTGGAAAAAAAGTGGAGGTCAAAGAGGTTAGGAGCTATATGTCTACACACACCTATATATATTTATGTTGCCTACCCTGGCAAGACTGTAATCTCCTTGAGAAAAGGGACCCCCCCCTTTTTTTTGTATCTCCAGAATGACTGGAACATAGTTGATACTTAATTCTTGCTTCTGTTTCTAAGACTCTTAATTTGTTATTTGTAGAATTCAGAGGAATAAACCTCTTCAGGACTGAGGCAAGGGGCAGAATGTTGGCAAAATAATGTTACAATATGGTTTCACTTAGGAACCGACATTTTGGTGGAGTCTGAATTTAATACATTAATGATATAGAGAAAAAAAATTGACTGGTACAAATTTTATACAGTATTTGTCCATGATTAAATAAATTTATTAATAAACTTTGACTTCTTAAATGTTACCATAGTGACCTAAAGGACTTTGCAGGGATGCCAAAGGTACCAATATTACAATCAGGAAATAGCTTACCAACTAGCTGAATATGTAAAGGCAAATAAAACTCGACTCTTAGAGCTGAAGTCATTCCCCAGATGGAATCTTCCCTTTAAGGAGGAAACACATTAATTGTTCCTGGCCATTAGAGAGCCCTTTAGTGCACAGCAACAGTACCCTAGTGGCTAAAAAATTAACATACCACTTTAATGGCTAACTCACTGGAGATTGTTTTCAGCACTGGGGAACATTTAGCTCATCATTTAAACATGTTCAACACATTTACTTAAAAAATATTTCCCATATTTAAAAAATACAATGGCATAATTCTATCATCTATCTTCAAGTAGTTAATATACAAAAGGAAGGGTAGGCTTCCAATATATAATTATGAGATAAGCTTAGAGTTATTAGCATTTTTCCTCTAATTTATAAATTTGTGATGAAGTATGACCATACTGGACAACTTGGTGGCACAGTGGATAGATTGCCCTTCCTGGAGACAAGAAGACTCATCTTCCTGAGTTCAGATCTTGCCTCAGATACACTGACTAGCTATGGGATCCTAGGTAAGTCATTTAACCCTGTTGGCCTCAGTTTCCTCATCTATAAAATGAGCTGGAGAACAAAATGGTAAACTCTTCCAGTATCTTTGCCGAGAAAACATGAAATAGGGTCATGAAAAGCTAGATATGACTGAAAAATGACTGAACAAAAACAATATAACCATTTACCCTTATAAAGTTAGATCATTTAAGAACCATAATACATCTAAGAATTTGATATTTATTCAAAACTGTATTTAAAAAACCCTTTTGAATCCACATGGTACTATAGTTATACTTAGATATCTATTTCTTATACATAACATTGGTCATCTTTCTCTTCTTTACGTTAATACATATTGATCACATAAGGAGAAGTGAAATCCCTATGGAAATGGAAAATTAGATGCTAGTAATTAGCATACAAATAGTAAAAAGCAGAGGTATGGGTATAGGTCTCTTCCATTACAATTTGTAGAAGTTGTTTTTTTCTTTAAATTTTATAGGACAGAAAATATACAAATATCTATATATTTTCTCATTCTTTTCTTTAAATATTCTATTCTTAAATATACTTATGTAAAAATAAAACAAAGGTATATATATATAAACATATACATATTTGGTATCAACATTATCAACATACAAATAGTTAAAATGCATACATAAAACAAATTATAAATTATTCCTAATTTATTTTACAGATATATCTGTTTCTCTGCTGTCTTCTCATCCCTTTTTCTCAGATTTTTTATTTTTTCTTATTTTGTCATTTTTATGGAAAAATGTGTACTTCATGCAAAAAAAATCTTTTAATATATCCGACTGAAAATATTTTATTAAGTATATAAATCTTTCATTGGAGGTTTATGTGCAACTGTTCTCACACACTGATTAAGGATTATAATTCTGCACATGTTGTAAATATAATTTTGTTGAAATTTTGTGATCAAGCTCATTTTCTTCTCCATGATCCTTAAGAATACATTCAAATGTCATTCTCTCAGTTCCTTGGACCTTCTCAACTTGGAACATTCCACCTCCATGTTCTCCTTATTCTCTCACCCTTGTTCTCCACCTCTTTATTCTCCCATTGGTGAATTCCTTCTGTGATCTCCATTTTGGGGACAAGTGGAAAGGCATTATGCTTCATTCCCCCACCCACCCTCACTATCATTCTTTTGACACTCTGGACTTTGCCATCATGCCTTTGTGTACTCTGATTTTCAGGTCTTTTAGTTCATTTTCTTCCTTTGCCTCCTCCTTAGAATGAGAGTTCCTTAAGAAAGAGGACTAGCTTTCTTTTTGTTTTTATTTTTATCTCTAGTGTCTAACCTATAGGTGCCACTTAAAAAACATGTTTGCTGCTTTTCCACTAGGCATAATAAAGTGCTTTGGTGTCCCATGGCTCTACAAAAATCTTATCTTTTTTGAAGATCAATTTTCTAAACTTTAAATTAGGGAATAGAAGTGGTGCTACTTGATATCCTAAAGTGTTGTTGTGAGCTAAATGTTTTATAAACTACAAAGTTACATAATTGTGTTATCATCATTATCATTTTCATAATAGAATTCTCACCATGATGCAGAAAGCTTTAAAAAAAATTTTATTTAGAATATTTTTCTTTCGTTACATGAATCATGATCCCCAAACCCCACTGTCCCCCTGTGTTTGTTTGCCAACAAACAGTTCCACTGGGTATCATTGTTCAAAGCCCATTTCCATGTTATTCAGATCTTCAGTCAAAAGATCTTTTAACATCAAAACCCTAATCACATCCATATCATACTATATGATGGATCATATATTTTTCTAACACATTTCTGATTTCAAAGTTCTTTCTCTGGATGTGGATAGCATTTTTTTTCATAAGTTCCTCTGGATTTTCCTGGGTCATTGCATTGAAAGTCCATTACATTTGATTGTGCCACAGTGTATTGTGTCTCTGTGTACAATGTTCTCCTAGTTCTGCTCCTTTCGCTCTGCATCAATTCCTGGAGGTTGTTCCAAGTCACATGCAATTCCTCCAATTCATTATTCCTTTTAGCACAAAAATATTCCATCACCAACATATACTACAATTTTTTCAGCCATTCCCCAATCGATGGACCCCTCTTCATTTTCCAATTTTTTGCCACCACAAAGAGTGCAGCTATGAATATTTTTGTACAAGTCTTTTCCCTTATCATCTCTTTGGGATACAAACCCAGCTGTGGTATGGCTAGGTCAAAGGGTAGACATTCACTTAAAGCCCTTTGCGCATAGTCCCAAATTACCTTCCAGAATAGACCAATTCACAACTCTAACAGAAGTGTATTAGTTTCCCAATTTTGCCACATCTTTTCCAGCACTTATCATTTTCCTTTGCTGTCATATTGGCTAATCTGCTGGATATGAGGTGGTGTCTTAGAATTGTTTTAATTTGCATTTCTCTAATCAGGAGGGATTAGAATACTTTTTAATGTGTTTATTGGTAATTTTGATTTTATCCTGTGAGAACTACTTATTCCTGTCCCGTGACCATTTATTGATTAAGGAATGTCTTGATGTTTTTGTAGATTTGACTTAGTTCCTTATATATTTGGGAAATTAAACCTTTGTCAGAGAGTTTTGTTATAAAAATGTTCTCCTAGTTTGTTGCTTTCCTTCTAATTTTGATTGCATTGGTTGTGTTTGTACAAAAACTTTTTAATTTGATATAATCAAAGTCATTCATTTTACATTTAGTAATGTGCTCTGTCTCTTGCTTGGTCTTAAATTCCTCCCTTTCCTACAGATCTAACAGGTATACTATTCTATGTTTGTCTAGAGTTTTTATGATTTCACTATTTATATTTAAGTCATTTACTCATTTTAAATTTATCTTGGTATAGTTGTAAGATGTTGATCTAAACCTAATTTTCCCCATAGTTTTCCAATTTTCCTAGCAGTTTTTGTCAAATAGTGAGTTCTTGTCCCAAAAGCTGGGGTCTTTGAGTTAATTTTATTTACTTACTGAGGTCATTTACCCCTACTCTATTACATTGATCTACCCTTCTTTCTGTTAGCCAGTACCATATTATTTTGATGACCACTGCTTTATAGTACAGTTTAAGATCTGGTACTCCTAGGCCTTCATCCTTCACATTTTTTTTCATTACTTCTCTTGATATTCTAGATCTTTTGTTCTTTCAGATAAACTTTGTTATAATTTTTTCTAATTCTATTAAAATTTTTTTGGTAGTTTGATAGGTATGGCACTGAATAAGTAGATTAATTTCAGTAGAATTGTCATTTTTGTTATATTAGCTTGTCTTATCTGTGAGCAATTAATGTTTTTTCGATTGTTTAGATCTAGCTTTAATTGTGTGAAAAGTGTTTTGTAGTTGTGTTCATATAATTCCTGTGTTTATCTTGGTAGATAGATTCCTAAATATTTTATGTTGTCTAGAGTGATTTTAAATGGAATTTCTCTTCCTAACTCCTGCTGCTGAGTTTTGTTGGAAATATATAGAAATGATGATGATTTATGTGTGTTTATTTTGTACCTTACAACTTTACTAAAGTTGTTAATTATTTCCACTAGCCTTTTAGTTGATTTTCTGGGGTTCTTTGAGTATACCATCATTTCATCTTCAAAGAGTGATAGTTTAGTCTCCTCATTGCCTATTTTAATCCCTTCAATTTCCTTTTCTTCTCTAATGCTAAGGCTAGCATTTCTATACAATACTGAATAAAAGAGGCACAAATAAATAAATAAATAAAATGTGCATCCTTGCTTCACTCCTGATCTTATTGGGAAGGCTTCTAACTTGTCCCTATTGCAGATGATACTTGCTGATGGTTTTTAAATATATACTATCTATTTTGAGAAATGGCCTTTCTATTCTTATGCTTTCTAGTGTGTGACCATGAAAATGTGGGTTTCAAGACTTTCAATTGCCAAAACTATAAAGATAATTTTTAGTGTCTTGATTTTAAATAAAAAAAATAAATGGTCGCCATGGGAAAAATTCCCAAATATGAAATACCCAAGTCAGCTGGGTTTTAACATTACTCCACCCATACTTAGGCATACTTTAGGGGACGATAAAGTTGGAAACTCCTTTTGCTTTTTGTCTCTCCCTCCACTTCATTTACCTCCTACTTCCCTTGACTTGTTCCCCTTCTACTTCTCTGTAGGGTAAGATACAATTGTATGCCCCACTGAGTATACTCATTTTCCCCTCTCTGAGCCAGTTACAAAGAGCATAAAGTTTAAGCATTGCCCATCATCACCCTTATCCTCTCCTTTGTATTGATTTTTCTTGCCTCTTTATGTAATGTAATTTTCCCCATTCTTTCTCTCTTCCCTGTTCTCTCAGTTAAACCCTCTCTTTTAGCCCTTGATTGCTTTTTTACATGTCACTCATTTACATATATATCATATCATAAATACATATCATTCCATATCATCATATTTACATATACATTATGTCATCATATACATCATATCATACTCAGCTTGCTTTTCCACCCTCTTTCTGAGTAAATTCATTCTATATTCTCTACTACTGAGTGATTTTTGAGAATTATAGAAATCCTCTTTCCATGTAGACATATAAACATTTTTACCCTAATGAGTCCCTTAAATTTTCTTTTTCTTATTTACCTTTCTCTGCTACTCTTGTGTCTCATATTTTCATATTTGGCCTTCAAATTTTTTGTTTAGGTCGGGGTTATTCCTCAGGAATGCTTGGAAATTTTCTATCTTATTGAACAACCATTTTCCCCCTGAAAGAGTATACTCACTTTTTCTGGATAGGTGACTCTGTGTTGTAAACCCAAATCTTTTCCCTTTCTGAATATCATATTCCATGCCTTCTGATCCTTTAATGTAGAAGCAACGAGGTCCTGAGTGATCCTGATTGTAGCTTGATCCTGATTGTAGCTCCATGGTATTTGAATGGTTTCTTTCTGGCTTTTTGAAGTATTTTTTCCTTGGCTTGGTAGCTCTTGAACTTAGTTATTATATTTCTGGTAGTTGTCATTTGAGGATTTCTTTTTGGAGGCAATTTGTGAATTCCCAATACATTCCTGATCAAGTACCTTCATTTGTTACAATAAGGGAATAGCCTTAACCAAATGTTCTAAGGTAGCTATGGGAACACCCACTCCCTGCTGCTTTAATTGACCCTTTAACTGCTGAGGGCTTAAGGACTTGCCTCACAATTGTGTGTAAGCTTTTGATATTAGTCTGAACTTGATCAGGTCAGGTGTGAATCATATTCTAGCCCCAGGCTTAGGCTCATATTTTTGTTTGCAAGGTGTTCTTGATTCAATCAGGCATACCCTTGATTGCCCTGTCCTGGAGTTCCATCCTTAGTTTTGGGCAAAAAGATCTGGGAAGGTTCCCCCTGAGAAATATGTCCTCACCCCAAACTGTGGATTATGTCCTCACCCCAAGCCTAGACTGGGATTCTTGGCTTTGCTCTGGGCCCACGCAGAGAGGTCCCCTTCAGTCCAGATTATCTTGGGCTGGGACTCCAGACTTCTCCACATGTTTGTAATTTGAAGGGGTATTAGTTGCCTTTGACCTCTATTTCCCTGGCAGGATCTCAGGGCATGAATTAGCTTGGACTTAAGTTCAGATCCTGTGAGAGCAGATGTGTGGGGCGGTTGGGGTATATGGTTTGCTCTTGGCTTGCTCTTACTTGCTGATATGTTTCTTGCTAGCTCTGCTCCTCTCTCACCTCAGTTCCTCAGAGGATCTTTGCCTACCTTTTGGGTTTTTCTATTTTTGAAGGTTGTTTCCCTCTGTCTCTCTCTCTCTCTCTCTCTCTCTCTCTCTCTCTCTCTCTCTCTCTCTCTCTCTCTCTCTCTTTCATTCCTATATTCATTTTGTGGTGATAATTTACTCTTGATCGGAAAGGATTTTCACGGTGAAATGGTGAGCTGCTGCCCTAGTTACTCCTCCATCTTGCCTCCCACAGAAAGCTTTTAAAGCAAGTGAATTACCCTTATTTCTCAGTGACTTTGTTAAAGCAAGTTTCCACTGACCTTGAATTGGTTACTGTGTGTTTCAGGGTCTTTTTATGCTGATATCAGTAAAGTTTCTCCACAGTTCCTGGCACATATTAGGTACTTAATAAATACTTATTGAGGAGAAAGCTAGGTGTCTCAGAGTATTAACAGTTAGGCCTGGAGGTGGAATGTTTTGGGTTCAAATCTGGCTTCAGACACTTCCTAGCTATGTGAGCCTAGGCAAATCACTTGACCCCCCATTGCCTAACCCTTACCATTCATTCTTGTGTCTTAGAATCAGTATTGATTCTAAAATGGATTAAGGGTTTAACCCTTAAGATAAGGGTTAACAAAAAAAGAATTAAGGAAAACCATCTCACACTCATCAGACACAGTTGAATAGGGATGAAGGTTTCTGATTTCCCTGGACTCAGTCCTACAGCCATAGGCTCTGGGGACAGAAACAAAGCAAATAGTGTCAAATTCATAAAGCAGTTCCCAGGGGCAGAACTAGCAACTTTACCTTGTTTGCTTGCTGCATCCCAGAGCTTGAATCCTTCAAGAACCTCTGGAATCCTTAGACAGGGGGCTCTGGAGATAACTCTGCCTGTTGTAGACTTGACTTTGGGAGACTGGTTCCAGTCCACAACTGAAGATTGAAGGAGTGGACACCCCAGAGTCTATGGGTGCCAGGCCCTAAAGGCAGGAACTTAAGCTTTACTGCTAACCAATTGGGGAATTTGGAGGCTTAAGGACTGATGACTAGACACCTGTTCTATACTAGACTATCACAATAGGAGAGAAGTAGAGAGAACAGAGCATGCATAGTGACTGTGGTTGCTGAGTTACTGGGACCCCACCAATGAATGGCTGTTGTCACTCCCAAGAGAATGGAGTCCCTGGTTGCTACCAAAGAGGGAGATGGCCCAATTGCTTGCAGTTGCAGTGGCAGGACTGCCCACAAGCTCTGGTTGAAGCACCTCAGGACAATCACAAATCGGGACTTGAGAAGGGGAACAAGGAGTACACAAAAATAACTAAATAGAATCCAGGTAAAAACAAACACATAAAAAATCCTAAAACATGAAGTAACCTATCCCAGCATATTAGGAATTCTGGGACTTCAGCAAAATCAAACAAAACAAAACAATAATTAAATCTATTGGCCCCTAGAAATTTTTAAATTACAAAATGTGCAAGCAAAGGAGAAAGAACCCAACTATTGTTAGCATTATGGGGACAAGGAAGACCTCATCTATAATTCAGGGGACAGTGAAGTAAAAAAATCCTACTTCAAAAACAGACAAGAAATAAAATAAGTGGCCACAAACTCAAAAAGAACTTTAAAAAGACCTCAAAAACAAAACGAGAGAAAATGAGGAAAAATTAGGAAAAAATGAGATGAGTGCAAGAAAATCAAGAAAATTATGAAAGATCTCCCAAATGGAAAAAGAGATGCAGAAACTTATGGAAGAAAATAATTTATTAAAAACTAGAATTAGAAATGGGGAAAGTAACAATTTTCTAAGACAAGAAGAAATAAAACAACGTCAAAAGAATAAAATAATAAAAGAGAATATGAAACATCAGAAAAACAAGTTACTAGGCAAATAGACCAAGGAGAGACAATATGATACTAGCTGGACTCCTAGAAAGAGCTTAGATATCCGACAACAGTGGCTTAGAGAGCATAAATATTCTGCAAAAGTCTTACTTTAACACTCATCATACTATGGAGGTCATCTCAAATCCTGAGGGGTTTGTGGCATTAGAATAAAAATTCCACTGTGTATTACCAAGCTGGAAAGACTTGGTTTTATAAAGAGTATGCCATGGCAACAGATTGTGTCTGCTCCTTAAAGACAAATCTAGTTAAATATGGTCCTGGTAATATACATCAATTGAGAATCAGACAGGTTAAGTTGATGAAATTTAATGCTGATAGGTACATGGAGAATAAGAATAACACACTATGATTACATAAAGAAATAATGGCCACAAAATCAAGAGAAAAATGTATCAAAGGAAAACAAATTCAAAGGAAACTCAAAAGCAGAGGATGTTTATATTAGTATATACAAATAATTCATGTTTTAAAATAAATTGTAAACAGTGTGGAGTTTGTAGTTTTGCATGTATACTCTTTTGCATTTCTTTATATGTATTTTTTGGTGATGGAAGAGGTTACTAAGTATAGGAAGAAAAAAAATTTCTGAAAAAAAAATTAGAGGTCCTGGAGCATTTGGTTAAGTGCATTACCTCTCCATATATATTCCTCATAAGTAAGCCTTTCATTATATTAATATATAATGTTGACTCCTACATATGCATATATGGTATACAGATATTTATAGGAGTCAACAGTGGAATATTTAACTATTTATGTAATTAATTCAAAATGCTAACAGTATCTATTGCATTAGTTGAAATTCCAAAATCAAGGAGGTGAATAAAAGCATTAGTCTTTACTAGTGACAATACAATTGAAGCATCAGGTTCAGTTTTGGGTGCCACATTAAGAACCTCTAGGTCTGGCTCATTGATACTCCTCCTAAAATGTAGTTGCTTTGTAGTCTTGTAAATTTTATTTCACGCATTTAAAAACTTTCTGAGAAAGGATCCATGTCCTTCACCAGAATTTCCAAAAGGGTCCATGACACAAGAAAAGTAAAGAAATCCTGAGCTAAATAATGTGCAGAATAGGGCAATTAGAGTGATGAAGAATCTTGAGTTCATATCATATGA
Organism: Monodelphis domestica; assembly: GCF_027887165.1. Classification (NCBI taxonomy): domain Eukaryota; kingdom Metazoa; phylum Chordata; class Mammalia; order Didelphimorphia; family Didelphidae; genus Monodelphis; species Monodelphis domestica. The sequence continues at coordinate 322,396,126 of NC_077229.1, read as the reverse complement.
GGATTGTTCAAAGGAAATGGGGACACAAGTCTGGAGAAGAAAAAAATTTGTTGAGCATGATATTTATCTCCAAGTATTTGAAGGATTGTCAAGTGAAAAAAGCATTAGACTTACTCTACTTGCCTACAGATGTTGACCCTAGTCAGTGTGTTGTAGTAAAAAGCAAATTTAGGCTTAATGTCTGGAAAAGTTTTCTAATGATAAAATATATCTAAAATTATATAATGGGCTAGCTTGGAAGATAATGAATTCCCCTTCCTGGGGAGTCTGTAAGCAAAAGACTGTATTAACTACTTATCACATATATTGTAGAGGGAATTAACTTTCGTGTCTGAGTTAAACTATGCATCTACTACTGAAATTATATGTTTCTATAACATAAATGTATTCTATTCAACAGGGAAAATACCAATGTTATTAAGGCTCGTTAGAATGAGACCTGAAAAATGTGATCCTGATGGTATATGATATCCGTCAAAGAGTTAATGTCTAGAAAATATCTTACCTTTAGGCAAATGAGCCTACAGAAGTTTTGTACTGGCATTATAGTTTTTATGATTTGATATCTGCCTGGATGGTGTATGGGGTGCTCAGGGAGGTGTAGTATCTCTGGTATGGAGGGCTTATCGTGCCCTTCTAGGGCAGCTCTCCAGCCTCTGACCCTCACCTGACACCCAGCTCTCACTTGTGGCTCCTAGTAGCTGCTAGCATGTGGCAGCGGCCACACCCCGGGCAATGGCTTCAACAGGCCGGCTAAACCTTGTAAGGGTAGCCATTGGGTCGACGTCGACCCCTGGTGAACCAGGGCTTTGTTCACCCAGCATGTGAAGACTGCTTCGGCGGAACAGGTGGAAGAAACCAATAAGAAGGTTCAACGGCTAAGATGGCGACGCAGCAAGGCACTGTAGAGTGCTTAAGGCGTGATGGAGCACAAAAGACAACACGGCCATCCAATGCAGCTGAGGAAGTCTCCAGGTGTAATGACTTTTCGTGCCACTGGACCCAGGCTTCCAACGCCGAGAGAGTGGGACTGTCTCTGTGCATCGACTTTTCCACTTAAATCTTCATGCACAGGTGTCTTTGTGCACAAAAACGCATAAAGACAATCGTCATCCTCGGTTCGAGAGACAACCAACTAACTTATCTGCCTGGAAAGATTTTGAGGGTGTAATTTTGTAAGAAATGGCATTAATTCTCTATGCAGCTGCCTCTGCATTTTCTAGTTATATATCTTTTTTATGATAAAATAAGTTCTCATTTTTCTTATGACCCTAATGATGATAGTGGTCCAAGATAACAATGTAGAAATGAAAAAGGACCACTGATATTTTAGAAAAAAAACACATGAAAAATATCATAGTGAAAAGAAAATATTAAGGATGAAAACACTGGGAGAAATAGTTTCTTCTTGACTGAAGTTGTTTAATGGAAGGCATGAATAAAATGGGTTGATGTTTATAACTTTCAGTGAACTGATGGCAATCTGTTCATCACTCACAGAGGCTCATATGGACAAACATTGTTCCATGATGTCCACATATCACAGTTATTTTTCTGTTGCATGAATATTGCAAACTATAATGTGAAGATTCCGCTTTAAAAAAAGGAAAATGAGTTGCAATTTCTACAACTTTCTGTTTTAAACAAGTTTTAACCCTTACCTTTCATCTTAGAATCAATATGGGGTATTGGTTCCAAGGCAGAAGAATTGTAAGGGCGAGGCAGTGGGAGTTAAGTGACTTGTTCAGGGCCACATAGGAAGTGTCTGAGGTCAGATTTGAACCTAGAACCTCCCATCTCTAGCCCTGGTTAAGCCCTGGTTCTTAATCCCCTGAACCACTTAGCTGCCCCTTTTATAGCTTCTTTGAGAAAGAAAAGTATTATTGCAGCCATGTCCAGATTGAGTCTTTGAATTAGAAACTTTCCCCTAACTAATCAGAATTTTAGTTCCCTAAAGCATTGCATGGTCAAATGACCTTGCACAACTTCACTTGATCTGTCTTTTTATAGGAGAAACTTGAACCGTGATGTTACTGACTTCATACCAATTGTCTCTCTAATATGCTATGATACCTTCCTTTATTTTGATGGAAAAAAAAAAGACTAATTTACTTAAAATATATATTAACAATACCAATACTGTAGGATAGACTGTGTGTGTGTTTGAGCACCTGAGATTTCTTCCTTACAGTAGACCACTAAAAGTTACTATTTAGAAGAAAATTATGATTCTATTCAATGACTTGGGAAGATACTTGATATTGATAAACAACTTTTTAAAAAGTTTTATTTAGTCAATTTAGAACATTATTCCTTGGTTACAAGAATCATATTCTTTTGTTCCCTGCCCTCCCCCAGCATTTCCCATAGCCAATGCCCAATTCCACTGGGTATTACATGTGTCCTTGATCAGAACCTATTTCTATGTTGTTGATGTTTGCATTAGAATGCTCATTTAGACTCTATATCCTCAATCATATCCCCCTCGACCCATGTAATCCAGCAGTTGTTTTTCTTCGGTGTTTTTACTCCCAGTTTTCCCTCTGAATGTGGATAGTGTTCTTTCTCACCTCCAACTTGTTCAGGATCACTGCATTGCCACTAATGGAGAAGTCCATTACCTTCGATTGTACCACAATGTATCAGTCTCTGTGTACAATGATTTCCTGGTTCTGCTCCTTTCGCTCTGCATCACTTCCTGGAGGTTGTTCCAGTCTCCCTGGAATTCCTCCACTTTATTATTCCTTTTAACACAATAGGATTCCATCACCAATGTATACCACAATTTGTTCAGCCATTCCCCAATTGATGGGCATCTCCTCGTTTTCCAATTTTTGGCCACCACAAAGAGTTCAGCTATGAATATTCTTATACAAGTCTTTTTCCTTATTATATCTTTGGGGTACAAACCCAGCAGTGCTATGGCTGGATCAAAGGGCAGACAGTCTTTTATCGCCCTTGATGCCCAATAGATTTTACTCCATCCTCTTAAGTTTACCCAATGTGTGTCCACCTTCCTCATGTGTGCTTCTTGTATACAGCATATGGTAGGTTTGGGTTTTTAATCCACTCTGCTATTCACTTGCATTTTATGGGTGAGTTCATTCCATTCATATTCAGAGTTATGATTACCAGCTGTGTATTTCCCAGCACTTTGGTTTTTACTCCTAGTTATGCATTTTCTTCTCTCACTATTTCCTTCTACACCAGTTTTGTTTTTAATTGGTCCCCTTAATCCTCCCCTTATTTTACTTCCCTTTCTACCTACCCTCCCTTATCCTCCCCTCTTATTTTCTTTACAGTCTTTTTAAACTACCCCCACCCTCTCCCTCCTTTGTATTGCTTCCTTCCCCACCAGTCTATTTGTTACCCTTCTACTTCCCTATAGGGAGCAAATCAATTCTCTGCCCCAATGTATTTGATTGTTCTTTCCTCTTTGAGTCAATTTCAATGTATGTAATAATTGAGTATTTCTTATTTCCAACCTCTTTACCCTTCCAGTGTATTGATGTTCTCCCCCCCCCCACCTTGCTCTTCTTTGTGACATATATATTTACCTCATTTTGTTTCGTTCCCCATTTCTCTTAGTATTAACCTCTTTTTAACTCTAGTTATATGTATATGTACATATATATGCATATACATATATTTGTGCATACATATATCTATATACATATTTGTGTCTTGGCATTTCATCCTATACAGTTTGTCACTGTTCCTTGTAAGTATAATTCTTCTAACTACCCAGGTGTTAATAACAATTTTTAAGAGTTACCAATATCTTTTTTTCTTATAGGGATAGATATCATTTTAACTTATTGGGTCCCTTTAAAAAAAACTTTTTTTGGTTTTATTTTGTCCCCCCCCCCCTTTCTTAATTACTTTTGATGACTCTCTTAGGTTCTGGTTTTGGGCATCACATTTTCTGTTCAGATCTGGTGTTTTCTTTACAAATGCTTGGAATTCTTCTCTTTTATTAAACAACCATACTTTCCCTTCAAAGAATATAGTCAGTTTTGCTGGGTGGTTGATTCTTGGTTGTAGACTTAGTTCCCTTGCTTTCCGGAATATCATATTCCATGCCTTTCGATACTTTATTGTAGAAGCAGCCAGATCCTGTGTTGTTCTCACTGTAGTTCCATGCTATCTGAATGACTTCTTAGCAGCTTGTAATATTTTTTCTTTGGACTGATAGTTCTTGAATTTGGCTGTAACCTTCCTTGGTGTTGTCTGTTGAGGATTACATATAGGAGGTGATCTGTGGATTCTTTCAATCTCCACTTTTCCCTCTTGTTTTAGAATGTTGAGGTAGTTTTCTTAGATAATTTCCTGTAGTATGATGTTTAAGCTTTTTCTTTTGTCATGGTCTTCCAGTAGACCAATGATTCTTATGTTGTCTCTCCTGGAACGATTTTCTATATCTTCTGGTTTGTGAAAGAGGTGTTTCATATTTTCCTCAATTTTTTCATTCTTTTGATTTTGTTTTATAGTTTCCTGCTACCTTGTGAAGTCACTTGCTTCTAATTGTTGTATTCTGGTTTTTAAAGACTGAATTTCATCCCTGGCTTTTTTGTCATCCTTCTCCTTCTGGTCTGATTTTCTTTGGAGGTCATCTTTCATTGTCTTTTGCCTCATCTTTTATCTCCTTTACCTCATTTTCAATCTGATTAATTTTGGCTTTCAAGACACCATTTTCTGTTTCTAGATGACTTATCTTGCTTTTTAAGTTCTTTTCACAGTTGTCTTCAGCCTCTCTTAATTGTGTTTTGAATTGTATTTTGAGTTCTTCCAAAGCCCGTATCCAATTCGCTGGAATTTCTGTGTTTTTGCTTGGTGTTCTTTGATCTTCCTCTGTTACATTTGCTCTTTGTTCATTGCCAGGACAGAAGCTGTCAATTGTAATTTCTTTTTATTTTTTCTGTTGTTTGCTTATATTTTATCCTTCTTTCCCCACTGTAGTTGACTGTACTCTTGCTCCTCTCATAGTGTATTGCATCTTTGGATTTGAGCTTTTCTGTTAACCTTCACCCTCTCTCAGAGCAGTCTGTAGCAGAGGGGTGTTGGAGTTTGAGTTTCCCTGCCCTCTGAATGTTTGATAAGATTAATCCCAGGGGAGTTGAATTTGAAGAGCTGGATGTGCCCTGCTGAAACTAGGCTGCCTCCTCTGTACTTCTTCTCCAACTGCTTCCCCACCGCTTGTGTTCAAAGCCCTTAGCCTGGCATAGCTTTGCCCAAAAGGTACTCCCTCCAGACTAGTGCCCTTGCCTACCCAGAGTTTCCAGCCACTGCTGGAGGCTCAGTACTATAGTTAGGGGAGGGGTCCTGGTACCTTCCTTCTTCCTTCCCCTTAACCCCAAGTGTTCTTCAATTCAGGCTTTTTCTAGGCATATCTTTTAAGTTGAAGTCAGCAGTAGGGTTTCTTGACTCTGTCTTGTTGTTAGGTTTGGTTTTCAGTCCCCTCGGAGCATTTGGTTTTTAATCAGTAAGGAAGGTTTTTCAGAGGTCTGAAATTTTGCTGCCTCTATGCTGCCAACTTGACTCCGCCTCTGATAACATTTTTTAAAAAGAAATTGATGTTTAAAATATAGTTTTAAAATATAGCAAGAACTTCCAAAATACTTATTTTTTCTCTTTTATTTACTTGTCCATGGTTAGAGTTACTCTCTAAATAAAATTTTCACAATCTGTTTCTAAGTACTGGAGGATCCATTGCATTGCCTATCCTAGGCCATTAATATATACAGTTGTCCCTCACTATAATGTGGTTCACTTATTATGGCTTCACTGTATCACGGGTTTCTTTTTTTTTTTAAATCTAATTCTATATTATGGAGTTTTTGTTATATTGTGGGATTTTGCATGAATACTGTACTGTAACACAATGGAAATGCAATATGCCCCTAGCACTTGCACAAAGATGACCAACCACAGAGCTGAGTTCTGTATCCTGGGCATTGATTGCCTCAGTGACTGTAGCATTGGTTTGCTTTCCTGGTACTTCCCAGATTTTCACCTATGGTTGTGGTGGTGGTGGGGTCTCTGGAAAGTAACTCCCATGATAGGGGAGGGATCACTGTATTAATTGCCCCAATTTGATCATGTTCTTACTGTTGCTAGTGAATGGAAGGTGAGGGGAATATCAATATGCCTGGGACTACATAGATTGGTGATTCATTGAATTCTGCACCTGAACAAAGATCCCCCGACAATATCACTGGCAAGTGACCAATAAGCCATTACTCTGAGACCTCAAAGACATCACCAGCTTCCAAGGCACTGGGAATTTCCACTTATGGATTATGAAGAAGTGTTTTCCTGAAATAAAGCCAGAATATTTATTCCAGGAATTTCTCTAATTAATCAGCCAACCAACAATCTTTTATTAAACACTTATTATGTGCAAGGCATTATGCTAAGCACTGCAGATACAAAGAAAGGCAAAAATAATATCCCCATCCTTAGATAGCACACATTCTAACATGGGAGAAACACAAGAGTCACTCTGTGCCTAAAATATAGTAGTAGTCTCTCAGTGAGTGAGAATGACTATTGTCTTTGTGCATTTTCATCTACGGTGTATCCTCATATGGCTTTGAAGTCCAAAGGCTGAGGCGCACAGTTTGTGGCATGGGACGCCAGTTGTTACGGGAGGTGCGGTGGTGGCCTGGTGTCGGCGTTCACGCGCAGCGGCAAGATGTCGACATCGCTCATCTTCAAAGGTAGTGGTGGCATGGTTAATGTGCGTTCACCAGCTGCTTCTGACAGAGGCAGCGAGTTCTAGTTGCTTTGGTGTGATGCCAGCCCACTTCAAGTTGGACTTTAGCTGATCCTTGAATCTTTTCTTTGGTCGGCCTTGTTTCCTGAGTCCAGCTGACAGTTCCCCATAGAATACCTGTCTTGGTATTCGCTGTGGGTCCGTGCGGATGACGTGTCCAGACCATCGTAGCTGGGTTTGGAGGACCAGGACTTCGATGCTGGTGGAGTTGGCTCTGTCAAGGACTTCCTGGTTGGTGATTCGGTCCTGCCATCGGATCCTCATGATTGACCAGAGAGAGCGTTGGTGGAATTGCTCCAGCTGTTTCATGTGCTTCTGGTACAGTGTCCATGTCTCACAACCGTACAGGAGAGAGCTGAGGACCACTGCGTTGTATACTTTGAGCTTTGTTGCAATGCTTACACCGCTGTGTTGGAGGACTTTGGAGCACAGCCGCCCAAGTGCCTGGCTGGCCTTTTGGATCCTGGCATTGATCTCGTGGTCTAGGGACCCGTTGTTGGCGATGGTGCTGCCCAGGTACTTGAAAGTTTTGACGTTGGAAAGCTGCGTGCCATCAATAGTTATGCATGGCTGGTTCGTTGGCTTCCCTGGTGCAGGTTGGAACAGCACCTCTGTTTTGCTGAGGCTGATAGTCAGGCCAAACTGTTTTGTTGTGGTAGAGAACCTGCCCACAATGGTTTGGAGATGATTTTCTTGGTGGGCCATGAGAGCACAGTCATCTGCGAAGAGAGATTCCAGGATGAGTCTCTCTGTTGTCTTTGTTTTTGCAGTCAGGTGGCGAAGGTCGAATAGTGAGCCATCCAGTCGGTATTTGATGTTGACGCCCAGGTCTAGATCCATCACAGCATGTTGTAATACTTGGGTGAAGGATAGGTTGAATAGTACCGGAGAGAGGACACAGCCTTGTTTCACGCCATTGGAGATGTTGAAGAGATCAGAAGTCTCTCCACCAGATAGGACGTCCCCTGTCATGTCGACATGAAAGAGCTGGATCAGTTTGATGAATTTTGATGGGCAACCGAGCTTGCTGAGGATCACCCACAATGCGTCCCTGTTCACTGTGTCAAATGCCTTTGTCAGGTCTATGAAAACAATGTAGAGACTCAGGTTCTGCTCAAGGCATTTTTCCTGCATTTGCCTCACCGTGAAGACCATGTCGATGGTGCTGCGATCTGGTCGGAAGCCACATTGTGATTCAGGCAGGTTCTGCTCTGAAACAGATGACAGGAGTCTGTTGAGTATAACACGGGCGAGGATCTTTCCAGCAGTGGAGAGTAGTGAGATGCCTCTGTAGTTGTCACAGGCTGCTCTTGCGCCTTTGTTCTTGTATAGGGCTACGATGGAGGCATCTCTGAGTTCTGGGGGCATGTCTTCCTCTTCCCATATGCTGGTCAGCACTATGTGGAATGCCTGGACCGCCTTTCCATTTAAGGCCTTGTACACTTCGGTTGGGATCCTGTCTTTACCGGGTGCCTTGCCTGCACTCATTTGTTTAATGGCTTTTTGGACTTCCTCTATTGAAGGAGGGACATCAAGTTGTTCAGTGGTGCGGTTTTGGGGGATCTGGTCAAGGGCACTTTGGTTGACTGAAGAGGGTTGGTTGAGAAGCTGACTGAAGTGTTCTTTCCACCTATTGCTGATGCCTTTTTTGTCTTTTATGAGAGTGTCACCGTCAGAGGATAGCAAGGGAGTGGTGGTGGGTTTTAATGGCCCATAGACAATCTTGAGGGCACTGAAAAATTGTTTGTAGTTTTTTGTATCAGCAAAACACTGGGTTTCTTCTGCCTTTTTTTCCCACCATCGGTCTTGCATCACGGCCTAAAATATATATACACTAAAGGATAATATTTGAGAGAAAGCACAAGCAATGTTGGGGAGAAGAAGCAATATTGTTTTTCATTACATCCACATTATTTACTTAAATCTTTATATTAACTTATCCATTGTTTGACTTGGCTTACTGTCCTTTCATCATGCTATTCAATGTCCTCAGAATATTTTCAAATTGGATATTGTCCTCTCTCAATGATTCGTAGAACTGAATACAATATATCAGTTATAATATTCAGTGTTCTATTCCCTCCAATGTCTCATGAATTCTACCTTTTAGAGTAACCTAAATTCACACTAGGTTTTTTTTTTTTTGTTGTTGTTCTCTGGGTTCCTGACAAAAGAATTTCAGGAATTTTAACCAGAGAATATCATGTGATTCTTGATTCATATTGACTCACAGCTTGCATGTAGTCCTTGGGGTGAGGGAGAAAGTATTTGAGTGAATTGGCACAGGATAAAAATTTTAATAAAATAAACATATTAATCTACCTGTTATTCACAGTGAATATGTATAAGTGAATGGCTCCACAAGGCTTACTAGAATACAGAGGCTTGGTGTTGATCATCTAGTGTTCTGTTGTATTATCTTCTGCTCCTTATTTTCCATTGTGCCCAACCAGCAGTTGCTTGAGATAGGCAGTTAGGAGATACTGTCACATTATTTACATCTTCCAGGTGCCTATGTATGGGTCCTACTCTAGTCCTGTATTGCTAAGAAATGTTGACATACAATATCTCACAGTTTCTGGTTAGAATTTTTTATTACATACTCAGTTGTTGGTCTCATTTCCTCATCCCAAGGGAAAGGATGTCCAGGAACAGGTAGCATAATGTATATAATTTTGATTTTCTTTTCAATTGAGAGACTTGAAACATGATTATTGACTGTATATATAGATTTAGCTATACATAATTTCTTCACATTCTGAGGATGTTTCCAAATTATATCTATATAATAACTGTACTAGCAGGGAATCAGAAACCAATGTTTTGACAGGTATGATAGGGAGAGGGAACAGATAAAGAGGAACACCAATTCTCCCTCCCCCCAGGCAGAGCTGTCTGGATGATGGCGTTAGATCTGACCAGAGCTGAAGCATAAGAGAAAATCCCCTTCAATCTCTTTCTTCTTTTGTTGATTGTATTTATGATCCCCTTCTAGTATATTTAAGGTGTCTGAATTCTCAGTAAAGTGAAAATATCTATTTATTAGATAAGGGGTTGTATACTATAAATTAGGAAAGAGGAAATGGGAAGTCCCTGAACTATCTTCCTCCTATAAGTTTCTTTAGGCATTTTTGAGGCTCAAGTATAGTGACTAAGTCTCAGACAATATTAGTATCCTTGTAGGTTCAAGATGATGGTATTTCTTGGCATAGAGATATAGCTTTGAATCAGTCTTCTGAAGGATAGGCTATTGATTTCCCCAAAGGGAAAAAAGTCTCTATCCAACTACTGTAATACAGATGATTATTCTGGATCTTTTTCTGCTCAACAAGGGATTTGAAGCTATGTAGACACAGTCAGGATTTTGCTCCTTTCCTCTTCAATTCAAAAAGGGAAAACCTAGCAATCTCTAACTGCTCCACTCCTTTTATTAGCTGGATGTTCCATTCCAATTCCCCATTGGCAGCCAGAGTTCTATCTCATTTTTTCATGAGATAACCTTGCAAAATCAGTCCTTGCATTCACTTCAGCTTTTCTCTCTTCCACATATATAACACATCAATTATTTTTCACAAGGGCATTTCAAATGTATACACTATATACAAATTAGAAGCACAAAGGAAAAGGGTAGTAAGATTTGTGTTCCAAAGGTCAAATATTCAACCTACTTTAATTTGTATCAATAACTTGCATCATGGAAAGATGATTATATCAAGAAGGATAGTTTAGGGGATCTAATGTAGGTCATGTTATTTCTTACATAACACCAGGGGCCATGGTCACAGGTGAAAATATTAGGCATGTTCATGGGGTGTACTGAGATGAGGTTAAGTTGAAACTCAAATATTTCTGAAGAGTTCAGTATGGGGAAAGGAGACACCAAAATGGGATTCCTGTCAAGGGAATTTTGGGAATTTTAACCAGTTTAGGCTGAAATACAAGGCATAGAAGAATCCAAAATAAATGCAACAGCAATCTAGGAAGTTTTCAGCAGCCAGTAATAGTTATTTTTACTCATTCAAATGCAGGTTTCCTCTTTTTCACACATACTGTATCCTGTCCTCTTCCAAATTTCCCTATTTTTCTGAGTCACCACTACTATTCTTGGAGTCTTACAACATATTTTTTTCACATTTGGTCTTTTCTCTGTACTCCCATGATTGGACATCATCTTGGTAAAATGCCCTTATGATATCTCACCTAGATTACTTCAACACCCTCCCAAGGGTCTTACCTTCCCTCAAGTCTCTCCTCTTCCAGTTCACTCCTTGCAATACTACCAAAGAGATTTGTATTTAAGCTGAAATCTGACCAGGTGATTCACCTACACTCTTTTGTTCAGTTTTAGAAGCTTTCCATATAACTGTCCTTCAATCTTTACAGCTTCATTAGCTATTTTTTTTTCCCTTTCTGCATTCTGTGATCGCACCAAACTGGTGTTCTCTATGTTCTTCATATAGGAAGTAACAAATTTGGTCTCTATGCCTTTGTTTTGTACATTGTTTTCATGTTTAATATAGTCCCTCCCTACCTCTACCTCGTAGAATTACCATTTTCCTTCAAGGTGAAGCTCAAGTACCACCTCTTATGTGAAGGATTTCCTGATTTCCACACAAATGCTAGGACCTCCTTTCCAAATTATTTTTCACTTAATTATTTTATATTGATTTGCTTTGTATTTATTTTGTATATATTCATATAAATACCTATCATTTTCTCTGTTAGAATTAAAGTTCCTTGTGATTAGGGGCTCTTTTATTTCTTATATAATGTTACCTCTCAGGGAATTTGCACTCTCATTTTCATTCCAACCATTTTCTGCCCTAGCACCTTTTTTTTTTAAATTTTAAACATTATTTTATTTGGTCATTTCCAAACATTATTCACTGGAAACAAAGATCATTTTCTTTTCCTCCCCGCCCCCCCCTCCCCCCATCTTTCCCTCTCACATAGCCGACGCACAATTCCACTGGTTATCACATGTGTTCTTGACTCAAACCCATTTCCCTGTTGTTGGTATTTGCACTAGAGTATTCATTTAGAGTCTCTCCTCAGTCATATCCCCTCAACCCCTGTAGTCAAGCAGTTGCTTTTCATTGGTGTTTTTACTCCCACAGTTTATCCTCTGCTTGTGGATAGTATTTTTTAGATCCCTGCAGATTGTTCAGGGTCATTGCATTTCCACTAATGGAGAAGACCATCACCTTCGATTGTACCACAATGTATCAGTCTTTGTGTACAATGTTTTCCTGGTTCTGCTCCTTTCGCTCTGCATCACTTCCTGGAGATTGTTCCAGTCTCCATGGAATTCCTCCACTTTATTATTTTAGCACAATAGTATTCCATCACCAACATATACCACAATTTGTTCAGCCATGCCCCAATTGATGGGCATCCCCTCGTTTTCCAATTTTTGGCCACCACAAAGAGTGCAGCTATGAAAAGCATTTCTTTGAATTTTGCTCTTGGCCCCAGCAAGTTTTTTATCTTGAAAAATTACTTAAACCTTAGGACTCTCATTAGTTCTCTCTGCCCTTGGGCCCGTCTGACTGGAGGGCAGAGTAGAGAGCTCCCCCCCCCCCCCAGGAGGTGGAGGGCAGGTATTTAAAAAGGGCATTCAAGACAACCATTTCTCCATTTTACACCCAGTTCTTTTGTACTTTTCCATTTTACATATTTCCTCACCAGCTTTTCAGCTTCTTTTTGTGAGTTTTGTGGGAAACCATTATATTATAAGATCTTTGAAAGTAGACTATTTTCTTTACCTTTTTTTTTGGTATCCCCAGAATTCAGCACCCTGCCTAGAATAAAGTAAGTACTTAATAAATGTTTATTGACTAAGTGGATGGGGAAATTATCTCTTTATTTTCACCAACCTGTAGTTGAAATTCAACATTTCCTTTTATTATAAATGTAGACAATAAGCCACAGTAGTATTGGACTTCTCTAGACTACCAAACTATGGAATACACACACACAAACACACACATGCATACACACACACACATTATTAGGTACCCTTGCTATAGAAAAAGAGTTCCTTCAGATGGTCCTGTTAAAATATTTTGCTGAATACTTTAAGCCCCATAACACCTCAAAATCTTCTCAGTGAGATCCAGAGCCACTCTAAGCTTTTCCTAACAATCTACACATGAAAATAATAGTAGCTAAAATGCTTATTGCATAAATTCATTTGGAAAGGGACAACAAACTGGATTGTATTTCTGAAATAGATTGATTCTTTCACTGATGCCAAGCTCCTTCCTGATACAAAATCTTATCCTTTAAAAAAAAAACACTAATATTTTTCCAGTGGATGTTAATATTAGAGCTAGAAAAATCAGAATATCAGAAGAATCAAAAGAGAGAACTACCCAGGTTGGATGTAATTCCACTGTAGCACATTAGCAATTAGGAATCATGCACTAGAAGTGACATAAATATATTATAGACATTTGTTATGTAGTAAGAGCTAGAGATAATGGAAGGATAGCCTGAATATGCCATGATATCTTGAAAATTCCAGAAACTATAGAGGAAGGCCTCTAGTATTTTTGGTAGATCTTTTAAGGAAGATTTACTAAAGGACATGAGCAAGATTTGCACAGGATATGAAGACCTAGATGTGTTGTGACCTATAACCAATGCCCACATTGGTGAAATCATTACTCAACAAAAAGCATTAAGGTAGTATTTATTATTACATTTGTTTGAATGAGACCTGATTTTTCCCCTCACATATCTTCCTCTCTTTTAAATTATTTTGCAAATTGTTAAAATTGTATTGCATAGACCTCCTCCTCTGGATGAAATTAGTCTAGTGCAATAGCTTTTGCCATTTTTGTTTTTTTTTCAGTGTAATTTCTTTTTCTTCTTTAATCATATTCTAAACCATGATGTTAGATTTCATATGGTGTCTCTATTGTCTTAAAAAGAATTAAAAGTTTACTTATAAAAATCTTTACGGATTTTTTCCATTGTTGTTTGTTGTCCTTCTAATTTCTTTCTTAACTGCCTTTGGGTTGACAGAATTATTTTCTTAAAAATTCTTACTTTCTGTTTTAGTAACAATTCTAAGACAGAAGGCCAAAGGTTAGGCCAATGGAGTGAAGTGATTTGCCTAGGATTGCATAGCTAAGAAGTGTCTCAGGTCAGATTTGAACTCAGGCCCTCCAGATTCCAGACCTAGACCAACCCCTTACCCCTTACCAACTTTTAAACTTTTTTCCCCTTTTTCATTTGTTGCACATGATCTTCCACCATCCTTCTTTGTAAGTTTTTTTTTTTTTAAGGGGTTTATATTTTAAACAATCATTACCCTGGGCTACCATTACTCTTTGCTTAGCAATATAATCAAGTGTTTGCTGGCCATGGAAATGTGTAGGCTCTTTTGGATTCCTTATCAAGGAAATAAATTTACATGAAATAGACATATATATATATATATATATGTATGTATATATATATATATATATAATGATTTAATGTGGGTTGATGCCCTTTTCTCCATCTATTTTACATTTTAAGTATCAATAACTTGTTTAAATGAGTCAGCTTAGAATAATTTTAATTAAATTGCATCATTTTTTCCTCTATTTTTTATTCTTTATCCTATGTTAATATTAATTTTTATCTTTGCTCCAACAAATTTGAGGGTCAATTTTATATATACATGATTCAATTCTCACATCAGTAGTGAGTCATTTCCCATCTGTTTAAATATAATCAATTTCAATTTTGTTATGTTATCCAGTAATTTTTTCTGTCTAGCTCCTTCTCATTGCTTACTCAAAGAGAATAATCAGGATGTATAGGTGTGAAGCTTCTATATGGTATATAAGTCTTTGGCTTTTCTAATTCTGTACTCTTGAAAAATATTTTCTAGTTTTTTTTTTATTCTTTTTACCTTTGCATTGAAGTCACTAATTGTCACCATATATGGTGATTTACTTTGGAAGGTCTTAGTATTAGATAGAATTTCTCTTTCTTTTCATTCCTTGCCATAGATGTTAGAAAATAAATTGCAATCATTTTCCTGGTATTCTCTTTGAAAATACTTATGCGTACTGCAATATTAGATGACCAAAGATAATTCTAGTTAACTGTATTTTACATATTCTGCTAATTTCTGTTTAGACATCTAAAGACATGGGTATTATTGTTGCCCTTCCTCCTTGATGCTAAGAATTAGTTGGCATATTCTCTATTCTAGTTTCTATATCATACCTGTGAATCTGAATACCAAGTGAATCTGAAAACCATTTTAGCAAATTTTTCCCCCTCCCTCTTCATTCTAATTTTAAACTATCTTGATCAGACCTGCAAGCATCCAGGCACATACATTCTTCCGGGTTCTTATTAGATATACTATATGCCATCTCTAGACAAGTTTATCAATAGTGTATCATCAGCCATTTCTAACACATTTTCTTAGCTGTTTACTTCTCATGTGTTCATTTTTCTAATATAGTTCCTCTCTATAATAGTGATGAAAGTACCCTGTGTGCCCCTTCAGGTCTTTAGTTTAATGGACAGAACTTCAAACCTGCTTGGGACATTTTTTAGGCACCTTTTGGTATTGTCCCTAATTCATGTCCCTAACATGAATATCCAGTCTTGGGAATGGGGTGCTCTTTAATAAATCTAGGAAAGTCATTCTAATTACTGTCAAAGCCCTATTGTTTCACCTTTCAAGGTTACCACCTGCCCCCATGGGCTGAGTACAACAGCTGGACTTAGAAAATAATGCTTGTTCTTGAAGGGCTACTACTATCTCTGCCCTCAGTGCTATAGGAAAAGATGCCAAGCTTTTCATTCCTACTTATGGGCTTGAATGAAGGAAGATACTGAGGGGGCTACCAAAGCTTTGTTGATTAGGTATGAATGGGAAAGGTCAAATGAAATGGTAGGTGAAGGGTAATCGCATCTTGGAATACTGGGCAAAGTTGCTGCATTAAATTGTGACAGGTATGATTTTGAAGCTGGGTTATTGTCTCAGAGTTCAATCTTAGGAAATATTAAGAATCTGAACTTGGGTCTTGTTGATAAGATAAGTTCAGGAGTTGTAACTAGGATGGTCAGGTATAAATCCAAACACAGAGATGATAGTTATAGAGTATCTTGAGAGTACACTATGACTGGTATGCATTAATCATTTACTCAGCATTATACTATATCTCCTCAGCTCTTCTGTACATGTTCAAGCTATTAATTTTCTTTCTGAATGTGTTCTATAGCTCTGACCCTCCCTGAGACTGCACACATTTATCAATAAGCACTAAATTATATTTAAAATAGGGATAAGATATATTTATTTATTTAAATATTTTTAGTGAATACTTAGGATCCTAGAATTACATTATGAGTTCCACATGCAAATTATGAAAAGGAAAATATTGTTAATCAGTATTTAAGAATCTAGATAAAGTATACATGTTATGTTGTTCTGATGGAAGTTCATAATTCTACATACAAAGTCAGAAAGAAACAATTTATATACAGAAAAATGACTATTCTCTTTCTAAATCTATTACTTTGGATCTTGGTAGAAAGTAGTTGAAATACAAGGCTAAATATATATTTGGGCAGATAACTGTGACCAGCCAATGGAAATAAAACTATGCCATTAAAAACAATTCCCAGAAGTACTAGAGAGTTATCTTAAACATGACTAATCTCCATTTGTCGTTTAGACTATGTAATGTCAGCTATTCATAAGTAAGAGTAACAATAGAGCTATGGTTTGTGGTCAAAATAATGGAAAATTAGAATTAGATAATATTCTATAATTCATTATCAAAGTAAAATGATTTTAAAAAGAAATTGTAATTGTGTTCAGGAGTCATCCATGCACCAATACTATCCCAAAGCATATCTATACCATTATAATTTTCAATCCATATTGATCAAAACAAATTTCACCCCCTGGTGGGAGCTGCTAAGTTAGGTTCTGGAGTCTCATTTATCTACTCAAGAGGAATATATCACGGGAAAAAAAATCACACGGTCTCCCTTTTCTTCTCCATCTTTTGCCTTCCTGGATTTCTTTCAAGCCCCAATAAACATTTCATCTCCTACAAAAGGTTTTTTCTAATCTCCATTAATGGTAGGTGTTTGCATCTTGTCTTACCCACATTAGACTCCTTGAAAGCAGAGTCTTTCTTTTGCCTTTCTGTCCTCAGCCCTTAGAACAGTGCACATAGCAAGCACTTAATAAATGCTTATGGACTAACTAATACAGTAGCCTCTTGTGCAGTGAAGGGGTTGCTGGGAATGTTTGTGAAGAGGAAGGTTACATCCATGTGAAACTTACAATTACACACACAATAAAATAAAAGTGAAGTAGACACAAGATTTCAGGGATCTGAAGTGAGACGGCTATTATACCAGCTGTGTTGGCTGCACTGAATTATACATGGGTTTTAAGCAGGGAAAACACAAGAATGCTGTTGTACAGGCTAGCAAGAAAGACAGGTGGTATTGATGCATGGGGCAACAAGTAAACCACAAGGTAGAACAAAAATAGTTGGATTATGCTGAAAGAAGTGGCAGTGTGCCAGGGATAGGCACAAAGGTTATCATTACAAAGCCCCAAGGAGGAAAAAAAGTCTAACTGAAAGTCTTTCTTTGGAAAAAAATTTGCAGAAAATCTAACCAATAGTCTTATTTATTGGGTAATTATTTATTTATTGGATATCAGAGCTGGAAAAAACCTGAAAGGTCATAGAGTATGACCTCCTTTGTTTAATAAACTGGGAAACTAATGTTCTGGAAGTTGGAAGAACTTGTAGAGGGTCAATATAAGTATACAATATACCAAAAATATGTAAGAGATACTAGAAAGGCCTCCCTCCAGGGCAGGGCTCCCACCTTCCATTCAGTGTTCTTTCCACTAAGTTAGAAACAGTAAAAATACCTCATAGTAATGTGATTTTTTTTCTCCCTAAAGACCTCTGATTGTATTGGAAATGGGAACTCCAAGAGACTTTCTACCACTGTGGAATAATATCATGACACACATTGTTGAGTGAATATAGAAAGTAACTGAAGTATCAAAGGGAGAAGAGCAAAATCTGTATCTTACTCTATGTGTATTTTGTGGATCTACTCATAAGAAAAGTTGTATGTGATGAACATAAGAAAAGCATGATGTAATCATGACCAAAGGGCAGAGATTGATATGTGAGCAAAGACCAGTTCCAGTATAGGAAGATCTTATGTTAAAACTAATGGAAAAAGGAAGAGTTCTTTGTGCAATATTAAAAGAAGGTGCAAGAGAGTCTGGTACTTTCACACATGGTTAAAGTGTAAAACTTTTGAAAAGGTTGTATATAAGGAGACAAAGGGAAAAATAAGTGGATGAAACTTCCTAGAGAAGATAGGGGTATGGAAAGGAACTGGGAAAGGAAAAAAGATAAAAATGAATAATTGGGGCATTTCTTTGAAAAGAGTAGAAGAGTAATAATATAATTTCTTATAGCAATTCTTTTTAACAGAAGTTGTGTGTATCCTTAGGTGAATTGTTTGATATATCTGCTCTAATCTACTCATTGTCTACCAAATGACACATCAACATGTAATTGATTATGTTAGCCCCACTCTTCCTTAGATCCTTCACTATTTATTAAAATCCTAATCAGAATTAATACCCATTTTCTCCTAGAATCTTACTTCACTTCTCTTGCTGAAAGTGATGTCTTCTCATTCTAAACTTTAATAGAATTTAACTTTCATTCCTTATATGGTCTTATAATAAATTTATAATAAACTGCCTTGTACTATAGATATGTATATACCTTATCTTCCAAACTTGATTATGAACTCTCTTTTCTAGTCTTTGTTAATTACCAAGATTAATGGTGGTTCTTTATGTCATGAGTACACTGAGTTCAATGTTCCAGAGCTGGCTAGGTTGCCCCCTCAAAGCTTTAGTAGACAACCCTGAAGGACAAGGTATTTCTTCTCCAACAATATTGACTAGAACCTTCCTTCCATTGTCTAAAGCTCAAGTTCCATTTAACCTATTCACTTCAACTAACTTTTTATAATGGGACATTTACTTTAAAGATATAATAAGAACAAAATTATAAATATTTCCCTCTAACACCTTGAGGAAACACTCTCTACTATTTGTCTCAGGAGTGTGACAAGGAAATCACTTTAAAAGACGGATATATATTAATTTAAGGTCGCCAAGGAATTCAGCTATGTAATTCCTAAATGAAAACTCAAGTCAGCAGTCAACCTTTTATGGAGTTTAATTACAAACAGGAGGAAGAAAGGTATGAGAGAGAGAGAGAGAGAGAGAGAGAGAGAGAGAGAGAGAAGAGAGAGAGAGAGAGAGAGAGAGAGAGAGAGAGAAGAGAGAGAGAGAGAGAGAGAGAGAGAGAGAGAGAGAGAGAGAGAGAGAGAGAGAGAGAGAGAAAGAGAGAGAGAGAGAGAGAGAGAGAGAAGGGAATAGGGCTTAAATACCCCCTCTGTTTAGGCTGGGCCAAAAGGCCCAAGCCCTTAGATAGCTGAGGCAAAGAAAAGAGATCAGTCCCTATCACTCACGTGACCAAAATGGAGAAACAGTCTCAGGGGCCTCCACCTCCAGCGTCCTTCAGAGCAAGCTTCTCAGAGCACAACCTCTCAGAGCAAAACCTCTCGAACCACTCTAGTCCTCAGACCCTGCTATCTTTAAGGAAACCATCCAAGTTCCCTCCCCTCAGTTAGCATACCCAATTCCCACTATACGGGTGCCCTGGCTTTGGACAGCCCGATTACTGTGGGAGTTACTCAGAAGGATTCTGTGCCACTTGGGGATGCGAGACAATTGGCACAGCCAATTGGATTCCCCAAGGTAAAGACCTTATCACACTTGCCCGCAAAAGCTCCAAGCCCAAACACTGTACTTCCAACCAGTTCAATTGCAACCCTCTTATTATCAAATTCACCAACAAGGGTAAAACGGATCCCCGTTGGACAGATGGACTCACTTGGGGACTGCGCCTTTATAAAATGGGCCCTGATGATGTCTTTCTCTTTACACTCAGACTGCGTGTGACCCCTGTTACCACTCCCATGGGTCCTAATCTTGTTTCTACAGACCAGCGCCGCCCCTCATATCGATACCCCCAGCCCTCCCGACCCCTCTCCCCCACCCGAATCCCTCCCTCTATTCCCTCACCTGCCCCTACTTCCAAAGTACCCCCTGGTATCGCTGATAGACTCCTCAACCTCATTAATAGTACATATTTGGCTTTGAATGCTACCGCCCCAAACCTGATGACTGGCTGTTGGCTATGCCTCCGTCCGCAACCCCCATATTATGAAGGAATCGCTTTTACTGATCACCCTCATCGTACCTCTACCCCTTCCCCTCGCTGCGCCCTGTCCCCCCACCGCCTCACCCTTACTGAAATCTCTGGAAAAGGCCTTTGCCTAGGTCACCCCCCTCCCTCTCACTCCCATCTTTGTAATGTTACCCTTCCCATCTCCCACTCCCCTCATTATTTAGAAGCTCCCAATAACACCTTTTGGGCCTGCAACACTGGCCTCACCCCCCGTATCTCCCTTCAGGTCTTTAATACTTCCTCCGAATTCTGTGTGCTTATACAATTATGGCCCAGAATTACCTATCACACAGACACCGCCTTGGATAAACTTTTGTCTTCATCCCCTCGGGTTATACGGGAACCCCTCTCTACTATTGCCATTATTTTAGGTATTGGTGGTCTTGCAGCCGGCATTGGTACCGGCACCACCGCTCTTCTACAGACCCAACATATTACAGCCTTACATTCTGCTATGACATCTGACCTTGTAGCCCTAGAAAAATCTGTTTCTGCTTTAGAGAAATCCCTATCCTCCCTCTCAGAAGTTGTACTGCAGAATAGACGAGGCCTCGACCTACTTAATTTAAAAGAAGGGGGATTGTGTGCAGCCCTTAAAGAAGAATGTTGCTTTTATGCTGACCACACGGGTGTAGTCAGAGAGTCAATGGCAAAATTAAGAGAACGCCTAGCCCTTAGAAAAAAGGAGGCTGAGGCCAAAGAAGGATGGTACAATAATCTTCTGAGAAGCTCCCCTTGGCTTTCAACCCTAATCCCCACGATAATAGTTCTCTTTTTTATCATCCTCCTAATCCTCACCTTTGGCCCTTGGGCTTTCCAACGCCTGACTAGATTTATCAAAGGATTTATCAAATCAAATATTGACTCAGCCCTTGTCAAGTATCCTACGGTCCAATACCATCGTATCGAAATAGCAGATACTGACCAACCACACATTCCGTCTGATACTGATCACCTCCAATTTAATAGCAGGGCGGTAACCCAACGACGGGAATAGCACAGGTCCTCGATCCCTGATGATCGAGTAACTCCCCCTGTGTAGCCTAAGACAGGGGCCATCGCTGCGGTCCTGACTTAACAACCTTCCCTCTAATAAAAAAGAAAGGGGGAATTGTCAGAGACCATGTATGGGGCAAAAACTTATGACCAAGAATAAGATAATTATCAGAGACTATGTGTGGAGACAAACTTATGACCAGGAATGAGATAAGGGTTTCTGAGAACATGATCAAATAGGTTATCTCTTGGAAACTGGCGTCGCTAAGTCCAATGGCCACAAACCATGACAATTCTTCATGTTCCCTCCTGGTACAAACCGTCCTTAATCACCACCATCCCCCTGCTACCTTAACTGTATATATTCTCACCCTGCACCTGCAATAAATGAGCCGAGCCGAGCCTTGCTGCAATCAGACAGACTCTTTGTCCTTCTTGCGTGCTCGGTCTCCTCTCTCTCCCCCTATGGGCTTTTAGGTGGCTGCTTCACGGACCCGACAGCTGTTTCTGAGCAGGACTTAGAAAACCAATCACTGTCCATGTCTTCCCTGTGCCAATGGTGGCTCTAGCTTAACCCAGGACCGCCCAGAGGTCTGTGGCTTTGCACATGTCTGTTGAAGGTCATATTCTCAAATAATTAAATCTTGATCCTTTGCTGCAGCCCTTCCTAAATCCTTTTACTCTGAGTAGGGTGGAGATTATATCAATTCTAAAATCAATCATGACTCAAAGAACTTCCTATTCTATGCTTAAGCATAGGTCAAAGCCCTTTCCATTGTTTAGCAAAAGGTTTCTGTCCTAAAGTAGTCTTAGGTAGGGAGGAGAAGGATCCTCCCATGCCAAGGGGGTTCTTACTATCAGTAGGAAATTTTTTCCAGTATGAAATTTCCCAATGGGGAAATTTCCAACATTCATAAGTCTAAGAAATTTTATGTTTTACAGGAGAATGGGTTGAGAATTACTATAGTTTCTACATAGCACTGATCCTAGAAGATTCATCTTCAAATTAGGTATCAATAATGGATGAATGTGCATTTCTGCTACTAATGGTGACTCTTTGCACCTCAATATTGGAGTGCTCATCTGTGAAAGAGCTTGGAATCCACTCCCAGACCTCATGGCTCACTCACCTAACCTTTTTCAAAGACATAGCTTCTGTGCATGCTCCAAGTGTCTCAGACACTTCTATTACATGCTATCACAACTCTCCTGGAAGCAAGTCTTTTCCCTATGGGGGATTCCATCAGTGACTTTGCATATGTCATAAGGTCTGAGTTCATTGATCAGTCAGTTCCCCAATGTATTTATATCTGCCATGGTAAATTTCATAATGTCTTGCCTATAGTAGCTTACTCAATAAATGGTCAATATGTTGTTTTATTAACAAAATCATTAACATTCAGGCACTTGATTCAGTGAGACAATGTCATAGTTATGCTGTTCTGTACATAGTAAATGCTTAACTTCCTGCAACTTCTGTCTCTGGCTATCTCCTCTCCAGTGAAAATTTAGTGCCTCTGCTTCCCTCAGGTGTGATAGTTAAGCTTTTATCTTTATTTTAAGCCTTCTCTAAATTAGGCTCAGGCCTTCTGAAAATTTCTCTGTTTCCCCAAGATGCCCTCACACCTCATTCCCCAACACAAGTACTCTAGCTCTGCCATGATCCTACTTTTGAATGTTTTGTTTCACTGTCTACCTTGGCTGGAATGCTCACCATTTCTCCCCGTCTATACAAATATTGGTCATCTTTCATTCTTGAGCTGGAGTCTTACTTCCTTTTATGGACACTAAGACTCCCTAAACCCCAATTATCCCCATCCACCATTCTTGTAACATTCTCTCTAGTTATCTGTGCCTTTATTCACACCTTTTCCTCATGGCTAGAATAACTCCTTAAGCTGCCCAACACACTGTGATTTCTACTTTTCAAATTCTTAGTCACCCATATAGAAAATATTTACTTAGAAAATAAAACATATAATAGAAATAGAAAATAGAAAAAATACTTAATCATAATCTACCCTATTCTGTAGCTCATAGGGTAGATGTATGTTGTGATTATTTAATTTTCCTATTGTTAACTTTTTAAGGACATATTTTGTCTCTCCAAATAAATTCCATCTTTCTGAAGGTCAGGACTGAGCCTTATACTTCTTTGTATCCCCCTTAGAGTCTATTGCAGAACATACAACACCAATTCAATTCATATAGTATTTAAAGTACATAAAATGAAGCTGATTCTCTGAAGCAAGTAAGATTATTTTGCACATGGTAGAGTGCAATTACAAATATTTGTTTACTCTTTAGATATTAGACATAATTGTCATTGATAGTATAATTGGAGATTTTGAAAATATTTCAAAGTATTGACTGCAATTAATAGTAATAGCAGCTATAATTTTTAGCCTGATATTTAAGACTCTTGCTAATCAGGCCGTTCTATTTTACATTATTTCTCTTCATGTACACTAAGATTCACTAAACTTCATTTACTCTCTGTCTACTATTCTTACACCATCTTCTCCAGTCTCTGTACTCTTATTCATACCTTTCTCCAAGCCTAGAATAACTCCTTCTTTCCTCCTCCATCTCCTTCCATTGAAGTCTTTCTTATCCTTCAAGCAGCAACTCAGAAGTCACCTTCTCCATGAATCCTTCCCTGAGCTCTTTTAGGTCAGAGTCTGGATTATAAACTTTAACTCTTTATTGGGAATAAGTAGTACCTCATTTGCTGAATCAAAAAGAAGGGCAAAAAATCCGAGCTGTATGTGACTTTGATCTCCATAAGGAGAGAGGTGTTTTAGATCTCAGAATCTTAACCCCTAGAGGATAAGTTCTAAAGAATAAACCATGCAACCGTCTTAAAATGAAGTTTCATGATTTCTCCTTAAACTTCCCAAATTCTTTTGGATCTCTATTGCAAATGAAGAGGAATGTTGTTAAGAAAAAAGAACTAGTAGAATTATTCTAAGGTATCATTTCCCAAATCAATCCTTTGTTCCAAATTTCTGCCTTTATTTTATGTGGCTAACACCAATCCCTGGAAAGTTGTCCTTCATTGCTATTTTCTGAGACAAAGATTGAACCTACTATAACACCACAAAGTCCAAGGTAATTGAAGAGCCTAGCCATCACTTTTAAAAAAAATTATTTAATTGACTAATTTAGAACATTTTTCTAGGATTACAAAAATCATGTTCTTTCCCTCCCTTCCTCCCATGCCCTCCCATATTCAACGCACAATTCCATTGGGTTTTATATGTGTCTTTCTAACCATCACTTTTTGACAGTGATATCCAAGTTGATAACATATCAAACACAACAGAAAAATGTGATTATTGTTGCCATTGTTGTTAAACATGTTGTTAAAAGGCAACATGATGTAATAAACACAATGTAGAACATGGAGTCAGGAGAGACCTGGATTTCAGTCCCATTCCTGACAGTTTCCAATTGCATGTGACCATACCAACTCACTGAACTGTTCCAATGCTCAGTCTTCTCATCTATAAAATGGCATCCTGTAGTGCTTAAAAGTTTATTGAGAAGATCAAATGAAATAATGTATTCACATAAAATTTTCTGCAAAACTCAAAGTTCTATATACTAACTATGATTATTTGTCCATCATAAAGCATTAATTCACCTACTTTGCTACTAGCTCTATTTAAGGGAGTCAGGCTCTCTCCTGCAGCAGACAAACAAATTCATGACATGTTTGGCACATAGTTTGGTGTCAAAGCTTAGGTCTGATGGCATGAGAGAAGTCAGAAGCAGAGAATCCTAAAAGGAAACTAGGGATTAACTGACCTGGCTATGACTGAGGTTTTGGCAGTGGAGTAAAATTAGGACATAACTGAGATTGTACTGAAGAAGACTGACCTGAACTGGCATCACTTCAAGAATGGGGATATTTTGATCTCACTTTACCTGACATTTGTTTTAGATAGCTTTCCTTTCTTAATAGAGGCCATTAACTTCATTGGCAGATGGCAATGAAAACTTTACAGAAATGTTATTCTTTTCCCATAAGAAATAAATGGTTCTTTGCATTGTATATATGCATGTATGTATATGTCTATCTATCTATGAATTTCTATCTATCTATGAATTTGTATACATGAATAAAATATGATGTTAGAGAGATTCAGGGAGATAGTGGAGGACAGAAGAGCTTGGCATACTATATGGTCCATGGAGGCATGAAGAGTTAGGCATAACAGAATAACTAAACAACAGGAGCATGTATGTATGTATATATGTGTATACATGTATTATATGCACACACATGTGCATACATATATAACAGAATGAAGAATTGGAAGAGATTGTAGAGGTTTTGTAGACCACACCTCTTATTTTTTCTGATGAAATGACTTATACCTGATAATTCAGAGCTTCATTGGATCCATCAGCTTCAGGGTCTTATTCTCCCTAATCCAACATGACAAGATATTGTCATTTTAATGTTCACAGTCTCCTATATCTGCTCCCTTTGTATCCACTCAAATAATCACCAACATATCTTATGAACCATTTCAAGAGTCCTAATTGTTCTCCATATATTAAGTCTCTGCCTGGTTATTTCCAAATAATACACTGTGGCCCTCTTCCTCATTCATTACTGACTGGGACTTAAACTTTGCTCCTATGACCCCATACTCTGAAAGATGAGCATTTACCCTAGTTTACCTGAATCACAGCCTTCACATCATGCGCTGACCATTTTCAATCTATGATGCTAAATGTGCCCTTCTTTGTTCCTTTTCCCATTCCTCTTTTGCATTGTTTCCCCCACATTAGAATTAAGTTACTTGTGGGCAGGCAATATCTTATTTGGTTGTATTTGTATGCCCAGCATTTGGCACAGTATCTGTACATGGTAAAGACTTAATAAATGCTTTTTCATTTTTTCTTTCATTTCTAAAGACTATGCCACTAGTATAATCGACATATACTAGAATCTCTCTATTATCTCTGGGATCATTTTTCCAATTCCTCTATTTAGCATGTAAAGCATTTTACCACCTGGTGCTAACCTACCATTTTAGCCTTTTGTATTACTCCCTCTCATACAATCTATGGTCTGTTCAAATTGGTCTTATTACTGTTCCTCATATATGACATTCCATCTACAGTCTTTTTAATTTAAAACTCTCCACAGATCTGGAGTATACTCCCTTTCCATTCTTGCCTCTTGGGATCTTTAGCTTCCTTCACAGTACAGTTTGGATGCAACTTCCTACTCAAGGCTATTCCTTATTCACCCCAACAGCTAGTCGCCCACCTTAATAACCTCGAATTTATTTTAATTTTATTAGTAGTATATGTATATGTACACGTGTACATGAACACACGTGCATATGCTGATATGTGCATATATATTATATCTGATTATAGAATGTAAGCTCCTGGAGGGGCAAAACTATTAATTTTTATCTTTGTATGCTAAATGAATAACAGTAACTGGTGCATTATAGATACTCCATAAATAATTATTGTTTAATATGGCTACTCACTACATGTTGCAGAGTCCATGTCTTCTCATTTTGCACAACTCATGTCTATGTGTTCCCTAAAATTCCTAAATCTACCCAATATGATGAATACCTTCTTGTAAATCTTTCAAAATTTAGTGGGGCTACTGTAGCTGTCAGATGTAATCATCCCATCTCTTTCTATTAATCATCCATGTTCTGGATGATATTTTTTTATATAGCTTATTACATGTGAATCATGGTAAAGATACTTTAAACAAATCACCAAAAACAAATAACCAGATTTTAACCTAACCTTTACATTTCTTAGAAAGCTATTGTTAATAGTTGACTTGATATGTACCCAATCTACCTAATTAAATTAAAATACAGAATCATTGAATGTGTGAGTTGGAAAAGACCATAGAAACCACCTAGTCCGACCAATACATGAAAGGAATTTTCACTAGAATATACTTAACAAATAATGTCCAGTCTTTGCTTGAATACTTCTGAAAAGGTGGAACTTATCACCTCTTTAGCCAACACATTGTGTTTTGGGGCTATTCTAATTGTTATAAAATTTGTCTTTTTTTTCCCCTTGACATTGAGCCTATCTTTTCCTCTTTTCAACTTCTACCTAGTGCCTCAGAGGTAATAAGTGACCTGAGTCCAAACTGGCCTCAGACATTTACTAGCTGTGTGACCCTGGTCAAACTATTTAACCTCTGTTTGCTTCAGCTTCCTTAGTTGTAGAATAGCTATACTAATAGCACCTACCTCTCAATGTTGATGTGAGAATAAAATGATGCCATATTTGTAAACACACACACACATACACAGAGTACAGTGCTGGGCATGTAGAGTTCTATGAATGTTTATTTCCCTCCCCTTTCTCTTCTTCCACCTCTGCTCCTTGTTTTGTCTTTGGGACCAAATGGAACTAGTTTGGTTCCTCCTGCACATGAGAGCCCTTCAAATTGTCAAAGACAGCTATTTCCCACCCTTTACATTGTAATCTTCTTTTCTAGAAGCTACGAGCTTTCTCCTTTTCTACCAGTACAATGTTTTTCCCCAGAAGAATGTAAGCTACAGGAAGGTGGGAACTCTTGTTTTCTTTTTTTCATCTTTATTTCCTGGGCATCTAGAACAGTACTTAGAACAGAACAGATCCTCAATAAACACTTCCTGATTACGGTTTTAATTGAATTTGCCAACCTGGACACTTATATAAACATCAGTGATGATGATGTTGATGATGATGATGGTGATAATAAATCAGCTTTTACCAGAATCAAAATTACTACTTCATTTAGTATTCCTATTATTAGTGTAATTCACTTGGTTTTCATCATAAATTGCTTTCACTGCATTTGTGTGTATCTTATCTCCCCAACTCAAAGTAAGCTCCTTCTGATTTGGGAGTAAAATACAGGTATGTATGCAGGAAATGTTCAATAAATATATGCTCATTGATTTAAATACTGTGAATTTTTAAATCTCCATCTTGCTTGGTCTGGCACCCAAAATTGTGTACACCCACACTAAATGGGCATGTGCTAGTCAGTGACAAATCAGAAATAACTAACTGCCCACCTGGGCTGTCCTAAGCCAAGCTTGAGCCACCATTGGCACTTGTGAGGCACAGGAAGTGAGGTAGGGAACAACCTCTGGAATTCGCTCACTTCCTGTGGACAGGGCTAGGTGGCAGTTGGTGCTAGGAGCTCGAGCAGAGAGGAGGCCAGCAAACAGCTTTCCTTCAGATAGGTCATGTGAGTCAAGGACTGATTCTCTTCTCTACCTTGGCCTTTGGGCCTAAACTCCCTCTGACACTGCCAGAAGGTTGAGTTAACCTTTTCCCTTTTCTCCTTTCTCCTTCTCTCCCTCTCCTTTTTCTTACTCCCATTGTGATTAAACCACCATAAACTCCATTCTGACTTAAGTGTTTCATTTTAGGAATTTCATAAGTAAATTCCTTGGTGACCATAAATTAATATTTTAACAATCTTTGAAGGTGATTTTACCATAACAGTTTGTAAAAATGGAGACTTGAATCCAGGACTTCAATTGCCAGAAGTCCTTGCTCCACTTCTCCAGAATGCTTTGTAATATCCCTGAATTCTCACCTGGGCCGAGATCGAGATGGGGTATTTAACCTGATTAGAAAGGCTTCTGAGCCTCTCTCTTTTCTTTCCTGTTTCTACTTGCAAGCAGATGGCTCTTTCATAATGTAGGTGAGGTTGTCTAGGCCAGAGGCCTAGAAACGTGTTTTCTTATTCTGTATTTTCTTTAATCCTTAACCTTTAATAAACCTCTAAAAATATAATACTCCTTGCAGAGAGAAACAAATTTTCTACATGCCTCAGTTCCCCCCAAATTTTAATCTTTACAGTTTGGTGTAACCATGTCGGGAAAACGAAATATTCTTAATCTTCTGATTCTTTTCTTTACTGATCTTTAGCTCAGCCTTTAATAGCTACTGCCTAGAAAATTTTTTTTTTAAAGCCACGTTTCTCTGGTCAAGGTTTTTTTTTTTTTACCCTGGAAAAGCTGCTGCTCGTTCCAGCCATTAGATAGCTTATCCCACCTGGCTTGGCCGCTTCTCCCTGCCTGCCTGCAGCCATCCTCTCCAGATTGGTTTGCTGTTTGACTCAGATTGCAGGTCACCTGCCCACCCCGGCTGCTCACTCTGGCTCATGGCCTTGCTTGTCTGCGTTCCTGTCCCAGCCCTGCCCACCCTGATGTTCTCTCTCGCTCACCCGGTCCCTGTTTAACCCATATCTTGACCACCTGGTGACCTGCCTGCTCAACCAACTCTAGCCTTGGAGCAGATCACTCATCACTCAAGACTCATTTCTACTAGCAGGTAAAAAAATGGGGGTATTGACCACGTGGGCAGATGGTAGGAGGGGAGAGACAAGAGGGAAAGAAGAAAGGTTTTTTCAAGCAGGAACTTAAAAACATGGCTATTTTACAAGGATATCTTTTAATTGCATTTATCCTTTTATTGAATTCACTTGTGTGTCAGGGAAAATATTAAGCTCTGTACAACCTTTTAGCTAACTTTGGGGAGGTGGCTGGGTGTCTCAGTGGACTGAAAGCCAGGCCTAGAAATGGAAGGTCCTCAGTTGAAATCTGGCCTGAGACACTTCATGGCCATGTGGCCCTGAGCAGATTGCTTGGACCTCATTGCTTACCCCTTATCAATTTGCCTTCAGACAATAGACATTTAAATGGATAATAACCCAAAGAACTTTAAAAAATGGAGGTTATATATTTTAAGGCATTTCAGACTTCAATGGTTTATATAAATCTCTGTATTCTATTGCATTTTACTGTTTGCTTTGTTGAAGGTTTAACTTTGTGATTTTAAATTCATATATTATTGAATTCAATATTATTCTGTTACACTGAATCATTTTAATGTACTGGGTTAACTACTGTTAAATTCTGTTGCTTTTCCCCTATAACCATATTGAGATCATTGTAATTAAGTCCATATATGAAAAAACAGCTTTTCTATTTTTGCCTTTGTAAATTGTCACATAGAGGATAGATGGACTTCAGAATTGGTTATAATTGCTATAACAACCTTTGGAAAATTTAATGTGCTAAATATTTTGAATTTATTTTAAGGGTTTTTTAAAAAAAAACATGATTTTTGGAATTTTTAAAAATAATCTCTGGTCATTTTTGCCTGTCCCTACCACGAGGTAAGGCCCATTCTAGTAGCTGAAGTGAAATACAATTATAACCCCCAACCTCCTGCATTTCTAAAAATGTGAATGGAAGTTGGGCAGTTAATCTCAGGGCATTTGTACCCCTAAAAAGCCTCCAAAAAAGGAGCACCTCTCATTTATACTCTTCAGTTCACTATTTTACTTCCACCAGAATGATATATAGATTTCTTGATAATGTTCTTAACCCAAGATGAGTTTTACTTTGTTTAAAAATATGTTTATTACCAAGGTTGAAAGATTGCTACATTTGTAAAAACTTGTAACAAATATCCATCAATTCATAGGTTTTTTAAAAATGCCATACAACAATTATTGGGTTTTTTTTTCTCTTATTATGTTTTTATGATCCTTTGGGGAAGTCCTTTTGCCCAGAGGATCAAATGGGGGTTGTAAAAATGGAGACTTGAATCCAGGACTTCAATCCCCAGAAGTCCTTGCTCCACTTCCCCAGAATGCTTTGTAATATCACTGAATTCTCACCTGGGCTGAGATCAAGATGGGGTATTTAACCTGATTGGAAAGGCTTCTGGGCCTCTCTCTTTTCTTTCCTGTTTCTGCTTGCAAGCAGATGGATCTTTCATAATGTAGGTGAGGTTGTCTAGGCTAGAGGCCTAGAAAGGTGTTTTTCTTATTCTGTATTTTCTTTAATCCTTAACCTTTAATAAACCTCTAAAAATATAATACTCCTTGCAGAGAGAAACAAATTTTTTACATGCCTCAATTCCCCTAAAATTTTAACTCTTACAATATATTATTGTGTTACTCATGGCTTTAAATTACTTTCTTATCTATGATGATGGGGCTGCACTGAACCATCCACAATCTCACACCTATTTATTCCTTTTTTTTGCTAGTAGTTTTTGCCATTGGTCTTAGAAAATTAGTGATAAATTCAGTGACCAATAAGCAAAATATCCTGCTTAAGCAAAATATATTGTTTTTAAAGACATAACCTTAGTTTCTTTGGGATGACTCACTAAATGACTGAGTGAATTGATTCATAGAGAGTCTAAAGATGAGTACAAATTGGACATTAAGAAATTAAATGTAAATTTGCTTTAAGATATTAGATTGTTTTGTATTTAACTTGGAAATCATCAGTCACTAGCTGGAAAAACTCTTAACTTCTTTTCCCTATCCTTTCCACATTCAAAATGTCTTAGAGCATAACTGACAAGTCATCTTGGTATTGTCATTTTTCAAAAAAAAAAAATTCGGTGCAAAGGAGTAGTTAACTAGGAACTAGTAGTCATGAGTTCTATTTGACACAAACTTTTGCTAGCCACATGACTACAGTTAATCATCTAAGGTTTCTAAAGTAGAATCTCCTTATCTTAAAAAAAAAAATGGGAAAAACTACCTGTACTGCCAAGCATGCAAGTTAGCTGGAAGAATCAAATGTGAGAACTTATATGAAAACCTCTTTGCAATATGTAAAGCATTGATACCATGCTTAGTGGCAACCCAGATATTTGCTATGCCCTCTCCAATTCACATTCCCTTCATAGAAATATATATTTGTTCACATGGAGGTCATGTGCCCTCCCCCCTTCATAATTTGATACACAAATTTGAGTCATAGAGCTCTAAAATTTAATAAGCTTCTGTCTTTTGTTTGAGTTGTTGAGTCATATTTAAATCATGTCATATTCTTCATGACCTCATTTGGAGTTTTCCTGACAAAGATACTAGAGTTGTTTACCATTTTCTCCTCTGGTTCATGTTACAGAGGAGGAAGTTGAGTCAAATCGGGTTAAGTGACTTGCCCAGGGTCACATAATTACTAAGTGTCTGAGGCTGGATTTGAACTCTTTTTCCTGATTCCAAGCCACTGAACTGCCCTAAATTTGTCTACATTAAAAAAAAAAAAAGATTTCTTTTATCAGTTAATGAGTTAGTGGCTTGAAATAAATGTTTCACTTCTTATTTTTGAAATAACCCTTAACTTAAACTGGAAATCATAGTGACTTTATAATCTGGATGCAAATATAAACTACATAAACTATTATGTAAAATGAAAATGTTGCCAGTCAGTACTCAGGGTACATCAAATGAGAATGGGCACAGTTGCAGTCTTTGGTGGTAGAAAATATACAAAACTATAACTTTACAAAATTGAAAGCACTCTGTGAATGTAAGGTATCACTTTTTTACTCTTTCCTATTGTCTCCAACCCATAAAGAACACATACAACCTGGATTTTAATCAAGTGTCCTTTGTGAGCACACAGACTGACTAATATATATCAAATAAGGAAATAAATAGCATAATTTAACTTGAAATAAGAAGACAGAATCTGACCTGTAGATGTGGCCTGGATGTGGCATTTAAATCACCCTGAAGAGCCTGAGAGGAAGACAGCTAGAAGAGTAGAAGATTCCATCACACAATGCGTGTAATAAATAATGAATATACTAACATAGTTTGGATCAGCAGGGCTAGCCCTCAATAAGTGTTGTGAGTGGATGATGGTGTCATGCCATGCAATTCAAATAGGGAATTGCAAAGCCTCATGGTGGGGATTAGAATTCTGCATTTCAAAGAGATAGACTTTCTGGCCTTTTGCCACCCTTGCAGCTGTCCACAGTTGCCACCCAATGCTATGCACCTGGTAAGTTTTCTGATTGGGGTATGAGGAGTGGCAGGTGGCTCTGCATAAGAGAGCAGCTGGCTTTGAGAAAGCAAGACACAATGCAATGGGGCATGCAGCCTGTACCCCAGGGGAGCACCAGTTGGAGAGGGCACCACAAGCGAAAGGAGCGTACTTACCTAGGAAATACTACCTACTGAGTGATTAATGAAGATGTGGGTCCTGACTAATTAGTGGTATTTCAATGAAGACAGTCATAGCAGCTGTCATTTGTTTTAGGCAAATGGAATATGGACCTGCCTTCAGATGCTACTTCATAAATTGTATATCATGACAAGACAGGAGAATCAGGAATGAAGTACTGAAGTACAGTTCTCCCATCATTGGACTAATGACACTCACTTGTCATGTACAACTGAAGATGAATCATGATGCCAATCCCTTACCAGAGATGAGAGGAGGAAAGGACTTAGAATACAGAATAATGTGGATAGTTTTGGACATGGTCAATGGGAGATTTTCATTTGACAAAACATTTGTTAGGAGGTTTTTCTTTTGAATTTTATTGTTCAGTTTTGGGGGGAGCAGGGAGTGGAAGGATTTGAAAATTAATACCCATTCATTAAAAAAAATAAGAGAGAAGGAAATAAAACAAAGGCAACAGGTGATACAAGTAAAGGAGAAATAACCATTGACTCTGAATACCTTCCCACATTTCATTTATCCTCCCTGTGGAAAACTGCTGCTATTGGTCTCTAACTGGTCTTCTCATTCACACATACAATGGAGAATATTATGGACCACAAGCTCTGAATTTTCTTATTAGTATATAAAGTCTCTTCAAAGAGACAAGATGTATTCAACATGTTTTTCCCCATCACCATAATCTAAAATTAAATTAACATAGGACACTCTCAGAGGAAATTCCCTTTACAAATGCAAGTCAACACTTGCCTTGCAATTTATAATATCAGAGAGTTGCCTACCTCACTGAGATGATAAATGACTTGCTTGCCTTGGACCACACAGCTAGTCTTATAGGTGGAACTTGAACCCAGGTCCTCCTGATTCAGAATTCTTCTCTATATCAACTCTGCCATACTGATTTTCATTATTTACTTTATTTGCTGTTGATGTCTGCCTTTCACCCAACTCTCACTTGTGACTCCAAAAAAATTGTAGCAATCCTAAAGACTAGACTCTGGTAAAACTGTCAGGTCAAACAGGCTAAACCAGATTGAGGGTAACAAACAGGCCTCAACTCCATTGGTAACTTAGGGGGATGTCTACTCCCAATATGTGAAGACTTATGGAATGGGTAGATTAAAACAATTTGTTCCAGACACCATAAAGATGGCTGAAGCAGGAACTTTAGAGAGCTTAGAGCTTGGTCAGAGCCATGGTCATTCACTGAATGCTGGACCATTGTCAATCATACTGACTTTTTGTCTTGCCACTGGACTTTGAAGACTGAAAAAAAATTAAAGTTGATGACTGTGCAACTCTGCTTTACTTAAACCCAGTTTATAACTGAATCAAGACATCACTCTGCTATGTTATTAGTTCATTTTGAAACAAAAGATGAAAACGTAGTTCCACTCAAATGTTACATGGGTACTTATAGGTATATTGGTATTCTTGAGATCTAAAAAACCTCCGAGTAAGGTACCATAACACTGGGATATCCTTTGTGGAAGATGAGCATGAGAGGGAAAACATGGTCAAGAATCACATACCATGAGGAAGCTTAAAGAAATTGTAATACAAATCAGTGGAGAGATTACTCACACTGATGAAATTACTGGTTTGCCAGTATCAACATAAAATGCACTGCTCTTTCAGAACTTAAATTTTAACATAGAAAACCAGGTGTATTTTCACAATACCTGGTTTTACTGAATCCTTATGTCCAGGACAAAAAAAATTCAATATTTGATATTCATTTTTTAGTAAAATATTTTCTTACTTTGAGT
Source organism: Monodelphis domestica (assembly GCF_027887165.1). NCBI lineage: Eukaryota > Metazoa > Chordata > Mammalia > Didelphimorphia > Didelphidae > Monodelphis > Monodelphis domestica. The sequence continues at coordinate 322,361,241 of NC_077229.1, read as the reverse complement.
ACTAAGGAAGAAATGAATGAACTATGAATGACTGCAAATACTAATAAAATCCAAATCAGCCCTAGAAAAAGTACTTTATATATATTTATTATATTATAATATATATTATATATAATATTATTATATATTGTTATATTATATATTTATAAACATTATTGATTGAATAACTTTATTTGTTGAAAGTCCAGAAACAGACAGTAATATGAAAGTCTTTATGTGAGGAATAGTTGAAGTAAATTGAAAAAGTGAAAAAGTTTTTTTTTTATCAACTTAGTCATTCAACATTTTTTATTTCTAAAATTGTACTCTATGTGATTAAAATTATAATAAAATACTGTCACGGTATTCTCTGATATAAAATCATTTGATTCCAAATATTAACTTTAACAAATTGGGTCATAAGATTTAAACCTTAATGGTACATAGAGATTATATTGTCCTCATTTTTTAGGTAAGGAAACTGAGATCCTCCCCTAGCCTCTCTTTGTGACCTTGACACAATTTTCTGGAGGGAATTGAGTAGCTTAAAAATAATAATAATTGCTAATGTTTATATAGAGCTTTGAGGTTTGCAAAGTATATATATATACATATACATATGTATATATATATATACACACACACATACAGATATAGATAGATATGTGTGTATGTATACACATATATACTTATGCATATATATGTAGCTTTACCCTACATATATATTATATAAAATCTCATTTGAGTTTTCACAATAAATCTATGAGGAAGGTATTATTAGAATCACAATTTTATAGATAAGTAAAGTGAAGCTAGGAGACAGTAAAGGGCCTCACAGATAGTTAATATCGGAGGTAGAATTCAACATCATCTTCCTGACTCCAAGGGTCTATTCAGTATGCCAATTAGCTCCCATTAAATGCATTTTAAGATTGAAGAAAGAAAATTAAGGAAGACAGAGAAAGAAGGAAAGAAGGAAGAAAGGAAGGAAGGAAGGGAAGGACGGAGGGAAGAAAAATAAATTAGTATCATCTAAAGTGGAATATCAACTACTGAAAAATTAAGAACCCACTTTAATCTGGAGGATAATCCATATTTTTTAATTATTGACAGACAATTGTTTGCCTAATGGCAGTGGAAACCATCAAGGTCAATCATTCACTGAAAACTTGGACATTTGGATATATGGTTTTTGTAATTTAATGTTCTATTATAGAATACCATTTCTCTCTCTCTCCAATTTCACATGTGGTTTTAATAAAAAAAACCTCTCATTCTTGGGGAAAAATATTGTATTTCAAAATTGTACTTGGTACTATTCATTTATCATATAGAATATGAACAGCATCTTGAGAGTTATTTTTCTACATAAATGTTCAATTAAAGGAATATCTCTACCTCTCACTCTGTCAGGATTAGATATAGCAGATAATAGTTTCTATACAAATAAAATAGAAATAGAATTGATTCTTTAAAAAGAGATATTATAATGAATTGCCTGAATTCCTGGCCCCACCTTTCTGTAACACTGACAGCTGAGCATATTCCTCATCTGTAGGCTAAATCCAATTCCACTCTAGGATCAATCCTACCCCGACAATTGGAGGAATGTAAGGAGCTCTGTCAGGAGTCACTGCCTTAACATCATCTATCTTAGCTGACTTTGTTACCAGTCTTCAGTGACTATGTTACCCACCTAATGACCAATAACTACAGTTTCCCAGCAATTTATTCCTTCCTCCTTCCCTATTCCAATGATGTGATGATAACTGTTTAATACCTGGCTATCCAGGAAAAAAAAAAGATATATGCTCTCAAGTACCCTCATTCTTGGAGTAGAGATTAAGAGGATATGTAAGCATATAAACATATACAAAGTAAATACAAGGTCATAGGAGGAGTTGGTAGAACCTGGGAATATGAGGGACTCATCTAAAAGGCAACACTTGGAGTGAGCTTTGATGGAAATTAAGAATTTTTTACAATGAAGGTTGGGAAGGAATGTATTCTAGGCATGAAAGACAAGCTGTGTAAGAAGATATGGAAATCACAAATGAAATTTTGAGTATAAAGAACCACAAAAAGGATAGACAACAGTGTTCATGAAAGGGAATAATATGTAATTAAGCTGGAAAAGTAGGTGGACCCAGATTGTAAAGGGTTTAAAATAGCAAACAGTAGTTTATATTTTATCCTAGAAGTAATAGGGAGCGCTAGAGTTTACTGAGCAAATGAATAGCATAATAATAATTGAAGTATAGGAAAATCACTTTGTTAGCTCCAAGGAGGATCCAAGGTTGCTTTCAGTGCTAACATTCTGTGACTGTGTTAATCCAGCTAATCCACTTGGAGACATAGGGAATGTTCATTCAGGTGTTTTTTTTTTACTACATAAGAATCATCCAGTGAAGATTCTTTACATATCACCCTTCAAGGCAAACTCTACCTCTGAATATACTTTTGTTGTTGTGATTGCAGTTTTTCTTGAGTCATTTCAGTTGTGTTTAACACTTTATGACATCATTTGGGGTTTTCTTGGCAAAGATACTAGAGTGGTTTGTCATTCCTTTCTCCAGCTCATTTTACATATGAGGAAACTGAGGCAAACAGGGTTAAATGATTTACCCAGGGTCACACAGCTAGTAAGTATTTGAGACCAGACTTGAACTCAGGAAGATGAGTCTTCCTGAATCCAGGCCTGGCACTCTATGCACTGCCCCACCTGGATGCCCAAATACACTTTTAGAGATTTCTAAATAAGTACTCATTAATATTTTCTTGATTAACAGGTTTCATCTTGAAAACCACCTATTATAAAAGCTCTCTCCCCTATCAGTCCTGCTACTTTTGATCCCAGTTATAGCTAGTATTTACATAATACTTTAAGGTTTGTGAGATGCTTTATCACATTTTATGCTCCTAACAACTGTGGGAGGAAGGTACTATTATTACCATCCTTATTTTATAGATGAAGGAAATTCAGTCTGAGAGAGTTCAAGTGACTTGCTCAAAATCACACAACTTATAAGGATCTGAGGCTGGATGTGAACTCAGATCTTCCTGACCCCAAGACCATTATTTTACTGTGCCACCTACCTAGACAATGCATTTATGTTTCTCTGATCAGCTTAGCCTCATCTAGATTGCTATGAATGTCAAATTTCAACAGGCAATCCACTCATTCTTAACCTCAGACCATCAGAGCTAATCTTGGTCTTTCATTTGTCTTTCAAAACAAGCCAGAGCACTCTGGAATGCATCACAGTTATTTTTTCTACCCTAGTTTTCTCAGTAATTACACTTTCTTTGGCTTTGGATACATTGGGACTCTTCAATTCATTTTTAATCCTCCAAGGATAAGATAGATCTCCTGATTAAAATAAAATTGTTAAATTCTTGAACTTTGGTGAAGAAAGTAACTTGAAATAACATGAATGAAAGTTTCTCCTCAACCAACTAGAAATTGGAATAAAGAAATTAGCTTTCTCAGGAAACCTAAAAACAAAAAGAATGCCGATTTTAAAATAACAGATTTTCTTAACATTTACTGGCAAATTAAAGTGGAAAACTTTGGAAGCTTGATGTTCCCCATCCCCATCAATTATGTCACTTATATAGTAAATGTAAGCTTAGAAGCATATGGTAGAAGAGTTCACCCAAATGAAATTGAATGTAAGTTTTCTCATTATTCTAGTTATCTGCACAGGGGGAAATAAGGCAGCTACTTCTTAAATGCTATATCTTAAAATAGGCACTCTCTTCAATCTGCTGCAGGTAGAGTATTTGAAGTATGATGACCTTTTCTTCATTAGTATGAATTTACCTTCAAGGCAAACATTTTTCAATCAGGGCTAATTTGCATATAATTTATCAAGAGAGATGCAGGGGAAAATAATTTTGTTTAAAGATTTCCCTTTGTCTTAAGTGTCATTAGCAGTTCTGACTAATCAAATTTTTACAATCTCATCAGACGCTTTTAGAAAATCTCTATGAACTCATCTGGAGGATGCATTTATTCCTAAGTGTCCTATATTGCATTACAACTCAGTAACGAGTCACCGTCTGCTACAGATGTTTATGTGAAATACAATTAACACTCTGCCAATTTAGTTTTTATAGGGACACAATCAATTTTTATTCATTTTAAAAGCAGAATGCTTTGTTTTATTGTGTGCAGCCTCTCTGCTGATTATAGAGCTAAACAAATTACTCTTCTGTTTATACTAAATGGCAATGGTCGAGGAGGATGATGGCATGGCATTAATGGAATACATTTATATCAAGTACTAAATATTGGTGTTCCTATTCTCTTGGTTTGGGGAGAGATTTATTTTAAACATTGTTACTTTGGTTTTATCTATTGAAAGTGTATTCGTTGGTACCAAAGTCTCTTACATGAACTTGGGAAAGTGAGCATGTTTTTAAATACTTGTATGTTGTATGATATTACTTTAGTACACATTCTCAAGCAATATCTAGTAACCTTGCAAATGGTTTCTGAGGCTTACTATGTTAATTGAACCCATGTATAACTATGTTAACTGTGCTTCATTAAAGTGTTATCACCATGATGACATTCAAATAGATTTAAGGAGGAAAAATGTGAAATAATGGTAGAGCAACACAGGCCAAATAAGCGGTTATATTTATGTAGGATTTCCATTTTAATTACACTGTCTCAAGTGAAGCCCTTTTTAGTGGTGATGGAGACAGTTCAAACAACAGTATTACAGACAGTGATCTTGTTTGGGAAGTACATGGTGATTTCACCAATAAATCGTTAAACATTTATTCTGTTCCAGGCACTATGTTAGGCCATGGAGTTACAAAGGCAAAAATGATACAATCTCTTCCCTTGAGGAAATTATATTCTATCTTGAGAAACAACAGATATTGTGTACATATGGGTATGTATATGTATAAACAAAATAAATAATAACTTTATAGTATGTTTTAATCTCATTTGATTATTATAGCACTGCATGTTAGATGTTATTATCCCAATTTTCCATGAGCTATAACATATTACCAGTCATGCCTTTTGTGCATGAAGTGGAATAAATGATATCATTTGGTCCATATACACTAAATATACACTAAATACTATGTCCTGGCACTGTACTAAGCACAGGGGTTACAAAATAAGACAAAAGGTGTTCCTGCACTGAAAGAGCTCAGTCTAATGGGAAAGACAACAAGCAAACAGATATATGTACAACCGAACTATACATAGGAAAAATTAGGAAGTAATTAAGTGAAAGAAGGCAATAGAGTTAAGAGGGGTTGGGGAGGTGTCCTATAAAAGATTGAATTTTATTTAGGATGGAAAGGAAGTAAGGGAAGTCAAAAGGCGAAGATGAAGAAGGAAGGCATTCCAGACATGAGAGGCAGTCAGAGAAAATTCAAGCAAATATATGAGCATAAAAGAAATGGGATTGATTGTATAAGGGACAGAGGATGAAAACAGACAGGTATATATATATATATATATATATATATATATATATATATATATTACACAGAGACTTGTAAAAAAATAACATCATGAATGCTAACTCTTTGAATGACCTAAAGCTGATGAAGTAAACCAAGGACCATTAAAAAAAGTATATTTTGGAGACCAGAGAGGTGACTGTCAACATTTTGAATTATTAGTTAGCTCCATAATCCCCTCTATTTACATAAAGAAATTTGCATGAATCCACTATTTTGTCTACAAGTATTGTCTGAGTTAAATGCAGATGTCACTCATACAGAGACTTTTGATACTAGTCTAGCTTTTCCAAAGGCTTCATCTGTCAGAAAATCACTTTCAGTTACATTTGACAAATGAAATAGCATGTACATGTTGTCAGTTTTTACTACTGCTCAGGAAAGTATTATCTGCCTGAAGCAAAAACATTTCCGCAGAATTTTGATCTACTAATCATATGCTCTGAGAATGTCTATCAATCCTCTTCCTTTTTGATGGAGAAATATTCATCTTTCTAAAGCTACCTCATAATGATTTACCCTTGTTATGAAACTGTACTAATCTATTTTGATCCATTTTATAGTTCTGAAAGTATGCACTAATACTAGGATTATGTAGGTGCTAGTTGCTCTAAATGTGTTCTTCCTTTTGATTTTTATTTTAGTATGCCAGTAAGCTTCAATATATTCAGTCATAGCTTTCTCCTTGATTGTGTTAAGCTCAATTAGGCTTATGTGGAGGAGACCAGGCATTTGTAAATATCACTGGTGCATGAGGGTTTTATTTGACTTCTTGATTCTTTTATGAAAACTGGGCTGACGCATCTGAGAGGAAGATGGCAAAAACTTTTCCTAGTTTATTATTATTTCTTCAATGAGTTCATTCTGATCTTTTTCCCCTCTGAAGTTCAGCTAGAAATAAGACACTATCCTGCTAATATTCTTTTATATTTAATGTTCTGTGGATTACAAGAGATGGATGTTTCTATTAACTGAAGAATATTAGGGATCTAAGTTCATTCTCTGTATGATTCACAGAAAGCATCTTATGAATGGCTGGAACTAGAAATAAGGGGATGATACATATTTTGTCTACCCTTACATGGTTTTAATTTCTTCTATTAGGGCTCTATATTTTAAAGAGCTTTAATTCCATGTAATTTGGAGATTATGAGTATTCCATATGGTGACATTTGTCAAAAATATGGTTCTTGAGTTTTTATGTGTCTGTTTTATGCTTGTGCTTTTGTAGGGAATTCTTATAGTTCTAATGTTGCTTCTGTTTATTGAATTCTCTAAGATAATGAGTTTTGTATGTGTGGCATGTAGATAGGTATGTTATCTATTAGTTTATAAATGGCAACAAACTTCTAGCATATAATTCTAGTTATCCAGTCTGGGAAGCCTCAGATGCCATCTGGTCTAATACATACTCTTTTTACAGATGAGGAAATTAAGGCTTTATGAGACTTGCTACAAGGTTTCAGAGAGAGTAAATGGTAGAAGTGGGATTTGAACTCAGGTTCTCTGACTACAGAGCCACTTTTTTTTTCTATTGTTCCATACAGACTTTATTCTCTCTGAGATACAGTCTATTTACTGTCATTGTCCCCAGCCCAGCCCCCTTAACCCATATTTTTTTCTCTTTCACAAGTCATGGTTTAGTCAATTCTACCTCAGGCAATTAATTTCTCTGACTAGATTTCCATTTAGTAGATGCTAAGTTGTTTCCAATTGCATTAATGCATTACATCATTACCATCATTTTTTTCATGATAAGCTTCAGTTGGTGCAGGTTGTTTCAGAATAACCTTTCTTTAATTTCTATAATCTTTGACTTGATTCTGAACCAAAATTATAAAATCTTTCATTTCTACAAACAAATCTTTGTGATTTATATATTCTTTGATAATTTTTTTTGTTGATCAAGATTATATGTATATCACCTTTGGGGTGCTTTTAAATATCACTCATTTTAGTTATTTCATAAGCTTTGTCCATATATATATATCCATTCTCTATTATGATTGACATATCCAGCATTGTCATCCTTTATGAACTGAAGTCTTTTTGTTCCAAAAGGATTTTTGTTAAATTTTTACCTATTTATCATATACTTCGAGAATATCTATCAATCTTCTTCCTTTTTTGACCATGAAATATCGATCTTCTATGTCTGCTTTAGGATAATGAGTCCTGTATATTGTTATTATTGTTTATGTTTTGTTAGAATTCTTTTCAAATCTGTTTTAGGTAATTTAAAGTTATTGGTATTAATATAATTATCATTTCTCATCTTATTCAATAGAGGTCAGGTAGAAATTGTTCCAATATTATGAGTTTTTGTTTAGACAACTGTAAGATAGTTGTCCTCCATTTTACTGTATCAAAAGCATACAGTGAGACTGGTGTCATATGGGTGTTAATTTTTCTAAATGTGTTCTTCCTTTAAAGCTTTGACATCAGGATGCCAGTCTCTTAACATGCTCAGCCTCAACTTTCTTCATGATAGCCTTGTATTTGATGTGTCTTGCCTGGAGAAGACCAAAATATTTGTAAGTATTTCCTTTTCCTCTCAAATTGTGATCCTATTTCTTTCTTGGTGTTCCTCTTGTTCTCAACAGAGCTTTCCAAAAGGACTTATTTGTTGTTCTCACCATTTATTGCAATCCTTACTTCAATCCTAGGCTTTCAGCCTTCCTCCCAATGTACCTTGTCTATACAGGGCTTCATTTTCACAGAATTTTGAATGCAAATTAATGTACTTTTACTTAGGAATGAGAGAGTTTTTGAATAGGAATCTACTAGTATTATAGTGATGTTTTAGGAAGAATGAAATCATGATAAGTATCTAAGTATTGGATTTAAGGAGGGTGACACTGAAGGCAAGGACCTCAATTAGGCTACTACTATAATAGTCTATTTGTGAGGTGATAAGGACCTGATTTAGAGTGGTGGAAATAGGCATTACAACTGCCTGGATTCATATTCTTCACCCTAGTTAATTACCATAGCTACCATAACAAAAGGAGTGTTAGACTCCAGATTTTGTGAAAGGAGAATTAATGTGATGATTACTATGTTAATGTGTTATGTTTTAGATCTTGTTTAATTAGGGTATTTCTATGTCTTACCAACTTGCTGAAGTCCAAGACCATATGATATGAAATTGGGGAGGCCATATAGAAAGAGTACTAAATTTGGAGTCATATCATCTAAGTTCAAAACTTAGCTCCACCATTTTTATTTTATTTACAAATCATTTGAACTCTATAGGGCTTAGTTTACTTTTTTGGGGTAAATTTTAGTCAATGGTATTGAGGTAGAAATTGTACCTATATAATGAGTTTTTCTTTAAACAGCTAGATCTGTTGTCCTCCATTTTTTGATGTCCAAAATATGCAGTGAGACTGGTACCATATAGAAGTCCATACAAGTCATTTAAACTTGTTGGGACTCAACTTCTTTTTTCTGTAAAGTGAAGGAGCTAAACTAGATGCAAATATATATTCCTCTGATACTGCATTCATTTAATTAAACAGTTACTGAGTATCTATTATGTAATAGGTACTAGTATACTGATTGTTGTTGTAGAGGTTATAAATGCAACTAAGACAGTCCTAATATTAAAGAGAGAAAGACAAGCACTAAAATAGCAATAATATGAAACAAAGTATAATTAGGGATCTCAAAGTTCCCAATGATAATTAAAGATAGCCTTTCTATGAAAAAGTAATGTTATTGATAGCAGCAGAGTCTTTCCAGTCCCAGTTATTTTTATGAAAAATTAGAAGGACAATCTAGCTTTTCCTAGTAAGAAAATTTGTACGTGACTATAGAAAATCGAGTGTGGCAAGCTGTATGAAATCTTTATTTTATGGAACTTACATCTTATCTGTTTTCTCATTTCAAACCTTATAGGCTCACTTCCAGACCATGTCTCTTTTTTTACTCCTAGAACTCCATTTGGATCTTGTTACTGATTCTGCTCTTTATTTGGACATCAACTTCTGTCTCAGATCTAGTATTAACTCAGCAATCTGGTCAACCAATTCTTCAACTTCCACCACTCAATCAATGCTTCTAGTCTCTTCCCAAGAAGATTTCCAGAACATGTTGTTCCTATCTCCCTAGCCTATCTTTCTAGCTAAACTATGGAAGATTCTCAGTTCCATCCTATGGCCCAACTACATTTCAAATCAACATATTCAATACAGGATTCATTATCTTTTCTCCAACACTTTGTCTTATTCCTAACTTTCCTATTTTTCTATATAGTCTGTAAATTTATTCATCAAAGTTTGCAATTGTAGAGTCAGCCTTCATTCTTATCACATTCCTCAGTTCCAACCAAATTGCCAGTATTGCCAGATCTAGGCAATACTACTTACATAGTATATCTCACATCTGTCTGCTTCTCTCCATTCACACCCTTATTCAAGTCCTCATCACCATTCATCTGAGACTATTACAAAAGCTTCCTACTTGGTTTCTCTGCCTTAAGCCTCTCCTTCTTACAATCTATCCTCCATATGTTTGCCAAGTTGACATTCCTAAAGCACAAGTATAATGATGTTACTATCCTGCTTAAAAAATTCACTACTCCATCTTGCCTCTAGTTTGTTTCTAGTTTACAGTTGAACTCAGACTACTTTTCTAGACTGATTTTGCCTTAATCTCCCTCACAAACTTTATGTTCCAGAATACTTACTTTTGCCCCTTGTAATTCTTCCCTCTACTTGGAATGCATTTCCTCAAAATATCTGCCTTATAGGATTCCTAGTTTCTTTTAATGCTCCTTTCAAGTGCCATCTCCCATAGAAATCTTATCCTGATCCTTCCAGTTGCTAGTACCTTCCCCTAAACTATTTCCTCCTGACTTTCCTGTTTTAATTAATGATGTTGTTCAGTTGTTTTTCAGTCATGTCTGGCTCTTCATGACCCCATTTGGGGGTTTCTTGGTAAAAATACCAGGTTTTCTTTTTCCTTCTCTAGCTTGTTTTATAGGTGAGGAAACTAAGGTTAGCATGATTGACTTACCCAGGATTACACAGGTATCTGAGGACAGATTTGAACTCAGGAAAAAATATTTTCCTGATTCCAGGCCCAGCTCTCTATTCACTGCACCATCTAGCTGCACTGTTTTAATTAATGGCATTCTCCTAATCACCTATGGGAAAAAACTCACCTACTATAGCTAAAAAACAACAACAACAATAAATTCTATATCTAAAATAGTTTATGATTACTCACAATATTTTCAGTCTCTACTCCTACAATCCATGCTACAGAACTTTCTAGGTGATATAATGGAAAGAACACAGTCTGGAGTCAGAGATCCCCTAGTTCAAGTCCAGTCTCAGACACTATAAAATAGGATAATAATAGCTCCTCTCCCAAGGTTGTGATGAAGATACCACTTTCCTGATTAGAAGCTCTGACAGTCTTCCATATAACTCTGACTGCTGGCCCCCTTTTCCTATGCCCCACAAGTCCTAAACTGATCAAATCCTTCCATCCCTATACCCCTTGGTACTCCCTAAGTCCATGACTTCACTTTCCTCTCTTAGATTTCAACCCAATAGTTAGCCATTTAAACAGCTATACTATTTTCTGTTTTCAAATCCCTTGCTCTCATTCTTATCCTTCATTCATCTTTTGCTAAACCTTAGCCATGGATTATTCCTACCATCTTCCTCTTCTACTCTGATTCACAGCAGGTGGAGTCTCACAACTCTACTGTCTAGGTACATTAAAATTCATGTTATCTTACCACAACTGGTCCCTCACTATCACAAAACAGTCCCTCTATTATTCCCTGTGATTCCTTCTCTGAACCTACAAAGAACCTATTTCAAACCTTCTCTTCCCTACTAAAATCTGCCATTTCACTCCTCACCCCACTCTTTTACCTAAGAAGATTGAGTCCATTCTAAACAAGCTCCCTTTTTTCCCCCCTCATTCTTACCATCTCAAATTCCTTTGACATCATTTCACATCTCTTTTTTCCCTTTTTGAAAAAAGGTGTCTTCTTGCTAAGGCAAATCCCTCTTCATAAGCACTTGATCCTAACTCCTCCTGTCTTTAACAAATTGTATCCTTGGAATCATTCCTTCTGTCTGTCTTTTTGCTTCTCTTTGTAGCTCTAAGACTTAGTTGGAAAATAAGTACTTAATAAACATTTATTGACTTTTTTACTTCTAGGTCTCTAATCCTCATCTTCTTCATATCTATAGTTATATTAGTAAACATCATATGCACACAGATATCTTCTCTTCTATTTTCTTCAAGCATTTCCATCTTCCCATCCTTAAAAAAGTAGCCAAACAAATAAAAACAATTTTCAGTAGACCTTACCATCTTCTAAAGCTATCATTTTATATCCTTCCTTTTGTTTTCTAAAACTCCTTGAAAAAAACTATCTACATTCACTTTTTCTATTTCCTCTCCTTCCTCAGTTCTTTATAGCCTAGTTTCCATCCTTATCACTTAACTAAAACTTCTTTCCACATAATTTTCAATAATCTCTTCAATGTCAAATCTGATGGTCATTTCCTAATTCTCATCTTTCTTGATGTCCTTGTCACATTTATCACCAATTACTACCCTCTCCTCCAAGATACTTTCTTTTTTAATTTTTTGGTGCTATCAGACACTCTTCTTCTTCCTACTCATTTAACCATTCTCTCTCAAAATCCTTTATTGACTTATATCCATATCATGCCCCCAGTATTGGGTGTTCCCCAAGTTCTATCCTAGGTCCTCTTCTCTTTTGCTCTACACCCTCTTCTTTGTAGACTTCATCAGGTGTAATGGGTTCAACTACCATCTCCATATATATATATATATATATATATATATATATATATATATATATATATATATATATCTGTGTGTGTGTGTGTGTGTGTGTGTGTGTGTGTATATATATATATCCCCAGGCTCAGTATCTTGCCTGAGTTTTTGTGTCCCCCCCACAAGTAACTGCCTACTCATATTTCAAAATAGATGTCCCCAAAACATCTAAATTTAAAATGTCCACAATTGAACTTATTACTCTTCTCCCAAAATCCTTCCTTCTTCTAAACATCTCTATTCCTATCAAAGGCAATTGTTATCCTTCCAAGTACTCATAATTGACATTATCCTTGAGTCTTCATCCTCTAATATCTTACCTATCTAATCAGTTACAAATCTTGTCTTTCTACTCTCACTTGTCTTCACTCATGCAGTTACCACCTATATTTAGGTCCTCATCACTTCTCCCTCAGGTTATTGCAACAGATTCTTAATGAGTCTTCCAGCCCCAAATGTCTTATCACCCCAGTCCTTTCTACACATTATTGCCAAAGTAATTTTCCTTAAGCACAAATCTGACCATGAGACTCCCTCACTCAGTCAGTGATTTTCTATTACCAATGAAATTAAAATAAAAACTTCCCTGGTTTCCTTAAAGCCCTAAACACAATCTCCCTCCAACCTAACTTTCAAGCTTCATTTGGACATCACTTCTCCTCTCACTCACACTTGATGAATCTAGACAAATTGGTCTTTTCTCTGCTCCTCATACATATCAATGGCAAAGGTCATCTCTGTGCTTTGTACTGACCATTACCATATTTCCAAAATATACTCCCTCCTTGTCTCCACTGCCCATCTCTTCTTTTAAGACATTTCTCAATGGCCATCTTTTGCTGAAACCTTTCTTGATTCCTTTAATAGCTAGTATCCCTCCCCAGAAATTGTGTTTTGCTATTTTGGTATATTTACTTATTCCCTTTATGTTTTATACACATTTATTTTTATATTTGTGCACATACCTATATGTGTACAAGCACATGTATTTATCTATGTATGTATGTATGTTCCTTTCCTCCATTAGAATATATCTTGAGAGAAGAGATGATTTCATTTTTTTGTATTTGTATCTTTTGCATTTTGCACAGTTTTTAGCACATGGTAGATGCTTAATGAACATTTGTTCAGGGTTCTGTGATCTCTTTCTTTGGGTATTTTGAGGGCTTTCGGATCAAATGGAAGAAGGATTAGACTTATTCTGCTTGGACCCACAGGACACAGGACACAAGCAATGGATGGAAGATCTGGAGAGGTATTAAAAGGCATTAAGAACAAGAATTAAAGCTATCCCAAAATGTAATGAACTTCCTTCCCCTCACTGGAGATTTTCAAGCAAAAAAAAAAATGCTGGAGATTGGTCAGGAAAGTTGTAGAGTTGATTGTCATTCAGGTATGAATAGGTTGTATTAGATGGCCTCTGATGTCTACTTCCCACTCAGACTTGGTGAGTAAATTAAATAAGGAATGAAAAATGAAACTCCCAAATGTAAGACTATTCAAAAGTAAATTAAGTGATGGATGTTCAGTTCATGTTTGCTCTCTTTCTATTGCTAACATTTTTATGAACTATACATATAACCCTTGATAGTCATATATATAAATTGCTAGCATGTCTCTGGTGCATTTATTATGTACTATTAAGTTAGAACTATTTCTGTGTCTTATCAAGACTCCATTTTGGGTAGGGACCTTTTGAAAATCTAAATATGGCATTTCCCCTAACTCTTTGACAGAATATTCTACCCATAGTAGAAAGTAAACTCCTTAAGTACAGGGAATATTTCCGTTTTGTCTGCATACCCAGAACCTAGCACATTATCTGACACATAAAAAAATGCTTGTTGAATGAATGAAGGAATAGTTGTTGTTGTTGTTGAGTCATTTAGTCATATCCAACTCTTTGTGTGTTCATTTGGAGTTTTCTAATGTAGTGGTTTGCCATTTCCTTCTCTGACTAATAGTATAGATGAGGAAATTGAGACAGTTAAGTGCCTGGGGTCACATAGTTAGTAAGTGTCTGAGGCCAGATTTGAACTCAGGTCATCATTCTATCTAATGAGCCACCAAATTGCCTCTCATGAATAATAGGTATTTAGTAAATATTTTTTTAATTGTTTTTTCAATATCTATGATGACTACCTCTTCTGTTGCCATTTTGTTTTGTACCATTATCTCCCTCCTCATTTCTGGCTCCTTGTTTCCTTCAAGTCCCAGCTAAAACATGCACTCTCCTACTCTCATATATATACAGCACACACACACACACAGTATATATACATATGTGTGCATATATCTTATAGTTTGTACATGGTTGTTTATATGATGTATTTCCTATTAAGTTGTGAACTATTCTAGAGTAATCTATTTTTTGCTTTTCTTTACCTTTCCATAACTTAGCACAGTATCTGTCACATAGTAGGTGCTTAATAAAAGTTTAACTTATTGATTAGATTGCAATGAATTTATATAAATGTACTTAAATATAAATTCTATCTGGGTGATTCAGTGTATAGAATAAAAGTTGGGTCTGAAATCAAGAAGACTTCAGTTCAGATCTGGCCTCATATAATGACTAGCTGTGTCATCCTGAGTAAATCACTTAACATCTTTCTACTTTAGTTTCCTCAACTGTAAAATGGGAATAATAATCATATCTATCTTGCAGGGTTGTTGTGAGAATCAAGTAAGATAGATATTTGTAACTGTGTACCATTTGCACTTAGTACAGCATCTGGCCCATAGTAGGTGTTTAATAAATGTTTATTCCCTTATCTCCCCTACACACTCCACTAATTTGTTCAATAATATACACGGACAACCCTTTTTGCATTGTTTAAAACTACAAATATTAAATAAATATTCAATTTCACACTATATTGCCTGAGAAAATCCAATTGTTTCTTTTTTTAAAGCTCTTACCTTCCATCTTAGAATCAGTAATGTATATTGGTTCCAAGGCAGAATAAGTAAGGGCTAGGCAATGGGGATTAAATTACTTGTGCAGAGTCACATAGCTAGGAAATATCTGAGGTCAAATTTGAACCCAGGACCATCCAGCTCCAGGCCTACCTATCAATAAATCAAGTTATTTGGATGCCTCTAATCTAATTGTTTCTTAACATTTTATTGTTTTTTATTCTTGTGGACATGGAGATAGTTTTAATTTAATGATATTTTCTTTCCTTTGGCTCTGTCATATTTTACTTTATTTTACTTTAAACCCTTACCTTCTGTCTTAGAATCAATATTGTGTATTGGTAGCAAGGCAGAAGAGTGATAAGGGCTAGGCAATGGGGATTAAGTGACTCCCCCAGGGTCACACAGCTAGGAAGTGAAGCTGGATTTGAACCTAGGACCTCCAGTCTCTGGACCTGACTCTCAATCCACTGAGCCACCCAGCTGATCCCCCACCCTTTGCCCTCTTATTTATTTATTCATTCATTCATTCATTTATTTTCATCATATTTTTTAAATGCAAAGGCTTACCTGTTTATTTTAAGTAGGTTATAAGAATTCCTTTATTTTTTAATTATTTTGATAACTACAATAATTAAAGAGAAAACAAAGTTTGGAAGCAAAAAAAAATAAAAGACCTTTGGCACTCCAGGAAAAATAATTTATGCAAAGAGAATCAAAGTATTAAAGGAATCCGTAGACTTTTTTTTACTACACCATTTTGACCTGAGATGGCTTGCTGTGCAAGGTAAGCAAATACTTCCATGGAAGGTGCTAATACTAGTAACTCACAGACAAGCTCTGAGTTTTCCTCAGCTTCCCCGCAGACAGAAGAGAAGGCCTCTCACTTCCCTTCTTGAAATTTATTAGTATTCAGGCTCAGTGAAGCCTAGATGAATAATTGCAGAAAATAAACACCCCTAGGAAGTATGGAAAAGGTAAACTGTAGAGACTGTTCTTGAACTTCGTTAAGATTTTTCACTTCTCTCATGTTTCTCCTGGCATTTTTCTAAGGAAATGCCACAATGACACTGAGGTTTTTAAGTCACATGCTGAACTTGCAAGACTATTAGAAAGGCAAAGTATTGTGAAACAGGAAAAAAAAAAAGAAAAGGCACAGTTAGGACACTTTAATGAACAGTTGAATGCACCTCAAATGAAAAACAGATGTTCTTTGTTAAATTTAATAGAAGCTTTCTATTCAGATTGAGGTAACTAGGCCATTGAGTAGGGTTGAAATTGACAGTAAGATGGCCCTGTACTAGGAGAGTTTTATAGTTCATGTTGCTCCTTACACAATATTTTTACAGTTTCCCCCCCTTACTTCGAAAAAGAACCTCTGGGATTTTTTTTTTTCTTAGCATCAGGGAATGTATGTAAATGTTTCTTTGCATTCGTTTTTTTTCCTTTACAATAAAAGCTGCATACAATTAGAGCTAAAGAAGTAATCCTATCTTATGACTTAGCATTTTCTTTTTTAATTCTAACCTTTATATTGGGTTTTTAAAGAGATTGCACTCATAAATTTAGATTTAGATTTATTTCCCTAATATTTTAAAAGCTACCTAATATTACATTAAATAGAAATAATTTGGTGGAAAATGATCACTGACTAGTACTATTTCATTCTTACAATTATAATTTATTAAACTTCCATTATGTATAAAATTATACTTTTGCTTTACTTTATATACATTTTGAATATATGTATTTATGTATATGTAAATGTTGAATCATCCAGTAGGATATAAATTCTTAAAGGACAGATTTTGTGGTTATTCAGTCATTTTCGGTTGTGTCCAACTCTTTGTGGCCCCATTTGGAGTTTTCTTAACTGGAGTGGTTTACCATCTCCTTCTCCAGCTCATTATACTGATTAGGAAATTGAGGCAGAGTTCAGTGACTTTCCAAGGATCATACAGCTACTAGGGACTAGGAACTTTGTGCTAGGAAGACACAGTAAGTGTTTGCAGATGGACTTGAAATCAGGAAAATTAGTCTTATTGACTCCAGGCCTCACTCTCTACCTGCTCCATCACCTAGCTGTCTCCTGTAAGGGCAAATTCTGTTTCTTTTTCTTTTTTCTTATTTGGTCTTGGTATCTCAGCTACCTATTGCTCTAGTTCTCAAAGTTAATAAATGTGTAGGGCAGGATTTGAACTGAGGTCTTCTGAAAGTGGTCCACTGTGCCACCTGGTGGCCTAAATTTAAGGAAAGTGGGAAAGAGAAATAGAGGCACAGAGTAAAAGAGAGAAAAAGAAAGATAGAGATAGAGACAAAGACAAAGACAGAGAAAACTAACAACTAAGAGGATTAGAAAAGATTTCCTGTAGGAGACCAAGCCAAGATAATAAGCATATATTAAGCAACAACGAAATGCTAGACTCAGTACTAAGGGAGTAGCACCTGAACTGAACCTTGCACTTCCTTAAAGAAAGTTCATTAACCAAGCAGATCAGTAAATTGCCAAGAAATTATCAATATCGATGCTTTGTACTCTAGATAGTATAGAAGAAGGTTGAAACACACTCTATATACATGAAATATATTTTTTCTTTAAACTAGAACATGTGGCTTATTTATGGATGGTCAATGACATAGTAGGAGAATTGTAATTAAGTAGCTCAAAAATGTCCAGTGACCTACCTTGTAGACCATTTTATCTTTTAAAAGTATCATTGCAATTGCAAAAAAACAAAAACAAAAACATTTGTTGTTTTTAAAAGAGCTTTATTAGTTAAAGAGAGAAAACAAATGTATTCCACAATAAGTAAAAAACAGGGGAAGGACTTCAAGGTACTCTTAGTTAGTCACTGCATGTCTTCTGTAAACCCCAAAACTGGAGCAAGGCCAAGGACAAACTCAGAACCCAAAAAGAAAAGGAAAAAAATAGTTTAAGTTGAAGTAAATCATACATTATCCCAAAACTCTTCCAGGTATATTATTAAGCTTTAATGAATTATCCCCTCCCCCCCCACACACACTTTTTTTGAAAAAGGCTCTTATAGAGAAAGATGCCAGAGAGCTTGGTGAAGTAAACAGAGGTAAATTTGACTTCCCCTGCCTGATACAGATTGATTGTGTGACCTGAGTAAGAAATTTAATTTCTCAATGATCTAGGTGACTTTGTAAGATTATATGCCACAAAGAAGGCACCAAGCTACTTTGGTACAAAGAGTTTTTCTTTTTGGATAGTTCCTCCACCAATGAAATCAAGAGTCTGGTTCATATCCCTGAATAGAAACTGTAACTCTTCCTGCATGCAACTGTTTTATAAACCTAAACAAAACTCTTCTCTAAGCTTCTCATGTAAATCCCAAAGCTGAAGCAAAATCAAGAACAAACTTAGAACCCAAAAAGAAAAGGGGAAAAATAATAGTTCAAGATGGTATAAATCATACATTATCCCCAAACTCTTTTAGGGTTACATCCAATCACACTAAGAATTGGAAAGAAAATTAAAGAAAAGTCAGACTTGAGGACAAAGGGAAATTCTTATTTGTAAAGAAAAAATGCTAAGTTTAGAACTTAGTAACAAAAAATTGCAAGAAGCAACCTCCAAATAGCTAAAAAGCTGCCCTCTTAAGGATAGCTAGATAGTGTAATGAACAGAATGCTGAGCTTGTAATCAGGAAGATCTGATTTCAAATTTGGTCTTAGTCATTTACCTGCTGGTTGCCTATGGACAAGTCATTTAACCACTGTAGCCTCAGTGTCCGCAACTGTTAAAAATTTGGATCATAACTGTACCTATACTGTAGGGTTGTTGGGAGGATTAAATGAGATAATATTTGTAAAGTGCTTAGCAGAGGACCCGGCACATGATAAATCACACATGGATGTGTATTCTCCTTTTCTTTATTTCTAAATTCTATACAGTTGGCAAGTATGTTTAAATCACACTTTAAAAGATTTCAAGGGGGCAGCTGGGTAGCTCAGTGGATTGAGAGCCAGGCCTAGAGATGGGAGGTCCTAGGTTCAAATCTGGCCTCAGACACTTCCCAGCTGTGTGACCCTGGGCAAGTCACCTGACCCCCATTGCCTAGCCCTTACCACTCTTCTGCCTTGGAGCCAATACACAGTATTGACTCCAAGACAGAAGGTAAGGGTTTAAAAAAAAAAAAGATTTCAAATCTAATTTGGATGATGCCAAAACCAGTCAGGAAAGAATTCTCATATCTAGTCTATAGACTTAAAGGAAAATATTTTACTTTATCACATTATGCAATAGAGACCTGTTGAAATCTGGAAAGGAAGCAGTAACCTGTTGATATTAAACTGTGGAAGAGTGAAATTTCCTTCCTGAAAAGTCTTTATAATAATATATTTTTTTTAGCTTAGGGGAGAGATTTAATCCTATATTTCAGCATATGCAAATATCAAAGTGGGAAAAAACTCATTTTTTTCCTTCAAAAGTAGGGATTTACATTTTCATTATTTAGTTTACTTAAAGAAAAACAAAAATAATTTTAGTTCTATATGAAATGAGTTGATGGCTTGCTTTCTCAATCTTTTTTCCCCCACTGAGAAACAATATTTTAAAAATGTTATTTTGGATGTAGCCTATTACATTCCCAAGTTCTCTTTTTTCTTATAAAGAGCTCCATAATGTATGGTGTTTTCTTAAAGAGTTTTTTCTACATGTACCAGTAGCCCTGATCTTGCTGCCCTTAGTCTGGAGAATAGGAAGTAATGTGTAGCTAAGCAGACCTGAGGAAATAATCAATCAGGCCAGGGTGAGAACCAGACACCAAGAAAGTCTTTTCTCTTTATACAAAACAAAATGAAAAATCTTAACAGGCAAAAAGTTCAACAGGAACTAACATTGATCACAGAGAGGGGAGTTTATAGATTTCACTTACATCCTACTCTAGCTGTGTTAGAAGATGACATTCTTCTACCATTTTAGAAAGAAAAATGGCTCCACTGAGGACAGTGTTTATTTTAATGAGTTTTCATTTGTGTGGGATTTATGTTTTATTAAGATAGGTCCTTGGGCCACGAAGTTTAAATATTAATATGAATGTAAATCAATTGAATTTAACAAGCAATTATTAATTGTCTGCTCTGTGGAATCTAATAGGGGGAATTAGACCATTATGAACAAGAAAGTTGTGATAAAGACTAATGAGTGATCTAAACAATGATATTAGAAATGGAAGGTGAGAAAGCTCACCTTTATTCTGCAAAATACTTATTAAACATTTGCCGTGGGCAAAGCAGTATGTTCTGGTGCTAAAGATTCAAAAACAATTATGTTTGTCCTTGAGGAACATCTATATATTAAGGGAGGTGTTTTTAATATATATATATATATATATATATATATATATATATATATATATATATATATATATTTGCCCCAGACACTTTGGGAAGTCTGGTGAAGCTGATGGATTATTTCAGAATATATTTTTAAAGTTTATAATTGAAGAAAATGCTATATTTCAGCTAGGGGGTCAGTGAAAATAAAATGTTTTTCCCTCTCCAAGTTTGCTGACTCTTTAATGGATACTGGGTTAAGAATTCTTATATTATTACATATAAGATAGATTAAAACTAGTATTATGTAAGTAGGGAGTTGCTGTTCAATCTTTTCAGTCATGTCTGACTCTTAATGACCCCAATTGGAGTTTTTTAGGCAAAAGATAATGGAGTGGTTTGCCATTTTCTTCCCCAGGTCATTTTGCAGATGAGAAAACTGCGGCAAGCAGTGTCAAGTGACTTGCCTAGGGTCACACAGCTAGGGTCTGAGGCCAGATTTTAATTTAGATCTTCCTGACTCCAGACTTGAAGCTCTATTCATTCTGCCACATAATGACAAGCAGAATCAGAAGAGAATTCCAGTTGGAGGTAGTATTTAAGCTGAATCTTGAAGAAAAATAAATCAACCATGTGATCCCAGGCAGGTCATTTAGCTTCTATTTGCCTCAATTTCCTCATATGTTAAATGGGAATAATGCCTTTCTCCCAGGGTTGTGAGAACCAAATAAGATATTCATCAAGTGCTTAGCATAGTACATACCATATAAATATTGACTGTTAAAAGTTGGAGGTAAGGATGGCGAACATTCCAGTATGGGAAGAAATTCTGCACAAAGTCAATAGTAGAAGATAAAATACTGCAGCTGAGGAACGAGATGACAAACAGAAAGTGCATTAAGGGAAGTGGTGTGAACTAAGTGTGATGGAGTAGGCTGGAGCCAGACTATGCAGAACACAGACCGCAATGCCAAGAAGTTTGTATTTATCTTGAAGGCAATAGGAAGATGCTAAAAATTCTTAATTCTAAAGTGGGAAAAGAATGTGTTCAGATGAACATTTTAGGAAGATTTATTGGGCAGCTGAGTAGGGGATAGATTAGAGAGGGAGAAAAAGGAAGCAGAGTTGCCTGTCTAGAGGCCAATGGTCCAATGAAAAACTTATATCTGAACTATGGTGGATACTACATGATTGGAAAGAAAGAGATACCTACCAAAGAGGCTGTTGGGGATCAAGACTGGTTCCCTTGAGTTGCTGACATTTGATCTGGGCTTTGAGAGAAGAAAAGGATTTTGCCAGTTGTAACTATGAGATGAGTATATTTCAGGTAAAGGCAATGACCCATGGGAGTGAATAGAAGCATTACTTTGTCTGTAGGGCTCACATCCCTGGGGATATGTGACTTGAAAGTGCACCAAAGTTCTTCAGATATTTCTCCAAATAAATCACCTTTGTCCTCCAGTCCACCCTGAATCCTTTGATATACCAGATTGTGTTGGATTGAAGCTTCTAAAAATGAATGAGACAAGAAATGGAATAAAGAATTCAATTGCCATGTTTAAAGAAGAAATTTTAATAGTTGGGGAGGGTGGTGGAATTCAAATTATCTCTTTGTATTATAAAAATTCTACTGCAAGGAAAACCATCTAGAAATAGATGAATGGAAATAGCTAAGAGAGAAAAGCCAAATGCCCAAAGGGAAAAATCCTTTAAGCTGCCCCAAATTACATGGGCTTTCCCCCAACATAAATGTACCTGGCACCTGACACATAGTAGGGGCTTAATCAATACTTGTTTCCTTCCTTACTATATATTCTAAGAACCCTCACAAATTCTCTACATTGAAAGAAAGAAAATAACAATAAAATGCCAACTAAGAAAGGAGTATTTTCTTCTCTCATGTTTCTCTTTTTCAGGTTAGGCAGCATTAGTAATTGTGTGTCACAAAGTGAACAGCATTGAGGAATTATAAAGAAACAGACCTTTTTATGTTCGGCAGTCTGGCTCTAGTCTATTTCATCAAACTTACATGCCAGTCTATCTTATTCTTCCATAAGCAGTATTTTATCTCCTGCCATTGACTTTATCGCCTACTATTTGACATCCACACTCGAATTACTCCATACTCATTTCCACTTTTTAATAGCCAATATTTAGGGGGCAGCTGAGTGGCTCAGTGGATTGAGAGTCAGGTTTAGAGAAGGGAGGTCCTAGGTTTAAATCTGGCCTCTGACACCTCCCAGCTGTATGACCCTGGGCAAGTCACTTAACCCCCATTGCCTAGCCCTTACCACTCTTTTGCCTTGGAACCAATAACACAGTACTTGCCCTAAGAGAAGGTAAGAGTTTTGTTTTTTTAACAGTAGCTTATATGGCACTTGTTATGTGCCAGGTACAATGCTAAGCAATTGACAAATATTCTCTCATTTGATCCTCATCCCCATTTACAGTGTGTCATCAAGCTAAATAAAATATCCATCAGAATTTTCCTTGGTCTTTTTGGCTGCATTGAAGAATCAAATCCTACTCCAAAGAACAGAATGAAAGAACAAAACACAAAAACGAAAATAGTTGTTTCTAATAAGGAATTAAATAGTTTTAAATAAACTATTAAAATAGTAAGACTACAAGTTGATGAGGGTACAGAAACCCTTTTCGGTGATTTGTCTGATTCTCCAGACATAATCCAGGCTGAGTTAGGGGAAAAGAAGAAAAACTGAATTAAACAATATATCATTTGTCTTGGTAATCTAAATTCATCCTTTGGGGGTATTGTTTTTCCAAACCAATTTGGTTATATAAGAAGACACAGCTGTAGGGAACTTCTAACTACTAGTAAATAGCAAAGACCCTAAAGATCTGGAGGTAGGCTATTGACATATTTTAAAATTATCATTTTAAACTATTAGTTTCTAAGACTAAAGGAAAGAAACTTAATTTGACAGCCAGAGGCTATGACAATAATTTTATTTATAAGGAGATAAATAATAGTGATAATAATAATTCTCCAGTTATATAGGCCTTAAAGTTCTCTGAACACTTTCCTTACAACCCTTTGAGGTTAGGTAGTACATCTTGCAAATGAGGAAAATTGGAAAGCTAAGAGTTTAAGTCAGATAGCTATTAAATATCTGACGTGTGATTCCAGTGCATCCCCTGACTGCAATTCCAGCCTGAATTACACTAAGTACATTTACTATTTTTAGAAAAATACAAAAGCATGTGGCCTCCCACCTATGGGAGAGGAAGGAGGAATAAGGATAAGAATCCTTTTGCAGATGTGGCAGTTTTAACTCAGGCTCGTTAGTTCTAAGTTTCCTTTCGTCATACACTGGTTTTTAACTGAGAGCTGAGAGAGTATACATTTTTGAGAAGGATCTAGAAGTAGATGAGTAAGTTGGGCCAAATTGTTTCTAAAGTCTCTTCCAAATTTAAAATATTTTGTTCTTTAGATTATTTCTAAGCTCTCTCCTAACTTAAAATTCAATGACAATGACCATTATTTGACCAAAAAAATTTGACAAGAACTCAAATGAATTCATTACCATAATAGAAACACTTGAGAAAGAATCGTCAAATTTTGTTTTTATACCATCTTTACTTCCCAATATATATATTCCTCTCTCTCCCAAAGAACTATTTCTTAGACAAAACAATTAAAAATTATGATAGGAAGAGAGGGAAAAACAATACAACACAACTAACCAAAATACCCACTGTATAAGACATTATACTGAGAATATTTCTATATTTCTAATGTAATGCAGATATTTCTAACAAAAAATTGTAATTTCTTTCTTTTGGAGATTTTTTTTCTTAAAAAGAGTAGAGAAACAATAAACTTTTTTTTTCAGAAAAAAAAAAAACCTTTGAGAAAAAACAGGAAAGAATCAAACCCCTTTCTCCCTTAGGTCTTCATCCTCTCCCTCTCTTTCATCTCCCTCCCCAGGACTGAATTGAGTCCTAAGGCAGATTGTCTTGTCCAGCAAGGGAACAGACCAAATAATGTCTTTTCTTAATGCAGTAGGGTCTGGAATCTCTCTTGTCTTGCTCTTGGGGTAGGAAAGGGGGCACAGAGGGGATCCTGAAAAAGAGGCGGTGGGGGGCAGGGATGGTTTATTTTTTTCTTTAGAGAAGGAAGAATCTGATTCAAAGTTTTGGATTCAGATCATTGTGCAATATTTTGGAACTGGATTTTAGAGTGTGTCTAGATTTAGTTTGATAACAAACCCCCTATTGATCAAATCTATATTGTTTCTATTGTTTCCCATTTTTTGTCTCCAAAGACAGTTGTGTGGTACATTTTCATATCCCTTCTACAGACCAAATGTGGATATTATAAATGTACGATCTTTATTTCTAAGATGTTTTGTTGTCATTATTCCTTCTATTTATATTGTTGTAGTGCTTGTGTGTGTTGTTTTTCCTATTTTGTTTACTTCATATCACTTCATATAAATTCTCCTATTTTTTCTGTATTCTTCATATTCACTATTTTTTTAAACCCTTACTTTCTGTCTTGGAATCAATACTAAGTGTTGGTTCCAAGGCAGAAGAGCAGTAAGGGCTAGCTTTCCCAGAGTCAGGTACTTTGAACATAGGACCTCCCATCTCTAGGTCTGACTCTGAGTTCATTGAGTCACCTCACTGCCCCTATATTCACCATTTCTTATATCATAATATCCCATTGCATTGCATTCCTCTGTAAATTCTCAATTTATGAAGCTATTTTGTGTCTAGTCTCTTTTCTAATAGCACCATGATTTGACAAATTGATTTGACATTATTGATAAGTGCTCATCTACTTCCTGAAAAAAGAGGGAGAAGGGAAGGGAACAAGCATTTTAGTAACCTATAATGTGCCAGGAACTATATGAAGTACTTTACTAATATATCATTTAATCCTTATCACAGCTCTGAGATATGGATGCTATTGTTATCTACATTTTATAATAAACAAAGCACTCCTTCCCTAGGGTTTTCACCTCAAATTTCAGAAGATAAATTCCCACCCACCCAACCCCTCAAGGTGTTTGTTATGAGCAAGGAATTGAAAGAATCATAGGATGTAGAGCTGAAATGAATCTCTTCAAACTTCTTCAGTTTTCAGATGAAGCACTTGTGTCCTAGAGAGACAAAGGACATACATATAGGTGATTTATGTGTGTGTATGTGTGTGTGTGTGTGTGTGTGTGTATGGGGGGAGAGAGAGAGAGAGAGAGAGAGAGAGAGAGAGAGAGAGAGAGAGAGAGAGAGAGAGAGAGAGAGAGAGAGATGTATATATAGATGCAAGGGCAGGACTTGGGACCTGATCTCCTGACACTAAGTGTGGTATCATTTTTTCCTCTTATACTTACTTATTCACATGTCTGACTTGACATTGGATGCTCTCCTACAATCCTCTACTAACTACTGTTCCAAATGCCGATTTGGCCATATTCACTGGCTCCAAGGCAGTCAATGTACTTTGTTACTCTGTCATATTTTTGTTAGAAAAAATGTCTGCCTTGAAGAGAATAGCCTCTAGGACAACTTAGTTCTAATACTATGTTGCCTATACTTCTATCTCTCACAAAACAATACTTTTTCTCATATTAGATATGAAAATGTTTCCATCCATTGTTCATATGAATTCATCAAGGTTCACCTATAACTGAGATAACTGCTTAGGCTTGAAGGTTTTACTATTCTAGTCCAGTTAAGTGCTTCGGGAGACTGGGAGCACAAAACTCTGCCTACTCAAAAAGCTTGTTAATGGGTCCCACATGACTCAACTATCAATTTTTTAGTATCAGATATACATGCTGTATCCATTATAACTTTCACTTAGAGGCAGACTTGACCTAACAGTACAGTAGGAGCATGTTAGATTGTACTTGTTTTCACTTTGAGGAGCAGAGAAAAGGAAAGATCTTAGAGACAATTTCTCATGAAAAATATGTATTATAAGTAGACGCATGTGTTCAGTGTATATTTTATTGAAGTAGCCTCTACTGTCTTTTAAAAGACCTGCTAAGCCCGCAGTATTGCTTTGGGCGTGGGGGTGGGGAGTCTGTTTTCCTCTTTTAATGTAGCCTAGGTTGTTTAAATGTGCTTTGTAAGCAATGATAAAATGACAAGTTATCATTGATCTGTCCTTTATTCCATCTCAGAGGGCTTCATTAAATAATGCATGCACCCTTGTGAATTACCCTTCTTCCTTATAGTATCCCCAGACCATTAGCTAAATATAGCAACATTAACGTCTTTCAACCCTTAGAAACCCTTTAGCTTTCATTTAATTAAATTATCCCATTATGAAAACTCTTATAATGAGATTAAATTTAATTATTTATTAGACACTTATTTGCACTAGGGAGCCTATCAATTATGCATGACTGAGCTAAATATTTTTCAATCCATCACCTTTTCTTTTAAAGGAAGGTGTAATTTATTAAGTACAATGGGAATTCGTTATCTGGGAGGTTTTAATGGAAACAAAAGTGTAATACTCTCTTTAGAGTAACTGAAATGCAGATTTAAATGAGATATAGTTTTACATGTATACATATGCATATGTATATGATAGATCAATATATTGTCATATAGTTCTCTCTCTCTATGTAATATACGTCATATATAATGATGTGGAGGGGGAGGAGTGGCAATCTTTTACATTATCCAGTCTAATTTTTGGTCTCTTCTGGAGCAATGTTTCCAATATTGTTCACTTATCAAAAAAAATCACTTTGTCTAGAGGGAATTGTAGAAAATATTGATAAAGACAGACATAATTAATAGATTTCATAAAAATTAATGAAATACATATAAATTACAAATCTTTTAAAACAATTTGCTATTCCTCATTAGTAAACCCAGTTTTCAGTAACTCTACCAATATTAGCTACAGTGGGAGGTAGGAGAATGGAACTTAGCTACCAAAAATTGATAAACTCTCTACAAATAGAGTGTATTCTGACAATTCTTATGTACATTTCAAACATCAATTCAAAGCTCTCTTCTATCAGACCTCATCAATATATAATTAATTATTCAACTCTAGCTCTGACTATAGCTGAGGAAAGGATTTCAGGGAGTTTGCCATTTTGCAGATTGTGGAGTCATCATAAGATTTGCTTAATTTTCAGCTTTATGGCTCTCATTCATGTGCAAAGGATATACATTGCATCATTTGGTGAGATGATCTACCAACTCAATGTTAAAGTGAATGACAATGGTTTCTAGCATAATTAGCACCTTTAACACCCCCCAAATAATACCCTCTAAAATCATCATTTACCTTCTTCAGCTTTGGTAGGTAGTATTGGACTTGGAGTCAGGAAGACCCAAGTTTGACTTCTATATGAGACATCTGTAGGTAAGATGATAGGTGAGTCTATTAACCTTTCTCAGTCTGTTTCCTCATCTGTAAAATGAAGATAGATAATAACTGAACCCCTTCAAAGATTATTGTAAATATCAAATGAGACATTATATGTGAAGCATTTACAGCTAGAAAGCTCTCCATAAATGATGCCACTCAGGTCCTAATAAATGCAAATAATGAAGCCCCTGGAGTGGTTGTATTATTTGCATTTGCATGGCATATTTCCATTAGGCTGGAACCAATTGCCATAGTTTACATAATTATAACTTCAAACACTGAAAGTCCAAATACTTGTAACCACTTCAGGGAACCCATTATTTGCACTAATTGGTACCTAGCTATATTATTAAATATATTTGTGTCTTTAATGGATTATTTTTGTGATCCAAAGGGATATGAAATTGGACTTTTAAACTAGAGATAGTATAGAAAGATATCAGCTTCATATAATTTATCTTATTTACATAATGTAATTTGTTATAATAACCATATTTATTACATATATTCTTATATTTATATTTGTTAATTATTGAAAATTTACTAACTATAATCTTTATGTATTGATATTTTTATTATAGCAGTATCATGGGAGTAAATAAAATGTGTATATTTACTAAATGTTGAAAACATCTCTATTAAAAATGAGGGTGTTGGGGGCAGCTGGGTAGCTCAGTGGATTGAGAGCCAGCCCTAGAGACGGGAGGTCCTAGGTTCAAATCCGGCCTCAGACACTTCCTAGCTGTGTGACCCTGGGCAAATCACTTGACCCCCATTGCCTAGCCCTTACCACTCTTCTGCCTTGGAGCCAATACACAGTATTGACTCCAAGACGGAAGGTAAGGGTTTTTAAAAAAAAAAAATAAGGGTGTTATACACCCTATTGCAAATACCAACAACATAGAAAGAGGTTCTGATCAAGAACACAGGGGATACCCAGTCAAACTGTGCATTGGCTATGGGAGGGGGGTGAGGGAGGGAAATAAAAAGATTTTTGTAACCAAGGAACAATGTACGAAATAAAAAATAAAAATAAAAATAAATTTTAAATGAGGGTGTTATAGATAAGATCTTCTTTTGCTTTTGTATCCCTCACAACACCCCACAAAGTTTTCTGTATGTAGTAGTAATCTAATACATGTAAATAAGTATGGAAACTAACCTGTCTTGATTGTTAAAGCAAATATCAAATCAGACCACCCACGATTCTTAGCAACTAAAAAAGCAATACAGCATTGTGGCAAGAATTTTTAAAAATGATAATGTTATCTGTAACACAGAGAGCAAGTTTAAATTAATTTCGAGTGTACTGAGAGACCTATTTCTGTAGAAGAATATGTTTCTGGTTACCTCTTCCTACAACTTGGAAGATTTCTGACTGACTAACCATGGTCATTCCATTCCATTTCGCTTTACTTCTGGGAGGTTGGCAGAAAAATTTCTGGCTGTATTCCGAAACCTGCATTTTTTTTCCTAGCTATTTAGAAACATCCTCCCTCTGCTACCCACAACATTTTATTTCCAACTTTCTAAATTTTCTTTCCATAAAATTAAAAAATAGAAGATACCTTAAGATCATCTAGTTCAATCTCTTAGTCAATGCTGGTATATCTCTCATTCTCTGCTTAAATGCTTTCAATACTAGGGAACTGACCCTTTGGTAAACTAACCCATTCCATTAGTGCAGAACTCAATTCTTTTTTTTTTTCAGAGATTTAATTCTTTTTTTCAGTTTATTTTTTTATTATAGATTTATTTACAAGTATCTCAACCTCTCCTTCCCCTCTCTACAGCACAGAAGACATCACCTAGGAGACAGGTGTGTATATATAGATTATATCTTTCAGAGTGCTAATTCTTGAGCAAAAGTTTTACTGTAATTTTTATCCTGTCCTTTCTCACAGGACAATCCTTCAGATATTTATGAAGATATCACTCCTGAATCTCTTCTCAAAGCATTCCCCCAATTGTTCTTCATTTAGCATTATTTCCCAACTCTCCATTATCCTAGTTATCCCTGTCCTTCTTTAAAAGTATCCTGATATGTCATTATCTCCTTTTAGTTGAATTGCCTTGAACTTAATACAAAATCCATCATTCTATTTTTAGTTTTCTACCAATGACGAGGTATCAACAAGTCCTGAACTGAAATTTATAAATATAAATATATGTGTATATATATATGCATATATATAATTAAAATCCTTACTTTCCATCTTAGAATTAATACTAAGTATCAGTTCTGAGGCAGGACAATGTTATTGGCTAGACAATTGTAATTAAGTGATTTTTTCCAGTCATATAGCTAGAAAATATCTGATGGCATATTTGAACCCAGGTTCTCTTGTCTCCAGGCTGGGATTTCTATCCATTAAGCCACCTAGTTGCCCCTACCAAAGTAACTT
Organism: Monodelphis domestica; assembly: GCF_027887165.1. Lineage (NCBI taxonomy): Eukaryota > Metazoa > Chordata > Mammalia > Didelphimorphia > Didelphidae > Monodelphis > Monodelphis domestica. The sequence continues at coordinate 322,330,947 of NC_077229.1, read as the reverse complement.
ATAAAGGGAAACTACTAAGATGTCAACTTGTCCTGGTCTGCATAGCAGGAGAGTATTAACTATACCCTGAAATAACAGATCCTAGAAATATGGAAATAAGACATTAGTATTTTTAACCATCATGTCAAATTGTTACCAGTAGAGATCATTTCCTTTTTGAATTTGTGTCCCCACTACTAAGCACAGTGCTTGATGCAGAGTAGGTGATTAATAAATACTTATTGATTGATTATTGCAACTGAAATAGCAAGGAATTTTAAAACATGAACTGTTTTAAAGTTAGGCTCCCCTAGAGCCTCTCTTATAGACATGCTTATTTTTATATAAATGGAGATTTTATATTTATTCCTTTTCAATTTCATTTTGGTTTGGTTCCATTGTTCTAGTCTTTTGAGAAAAGTTGTAATACTAATTCTGTCATATAGTGTATTCACCATCCTTTTCTATGGGATTTGTTGTTTCATGCACGTCTTCCACCTCTTCATTCAAGTCATTGATATATAAAGGTAAATAGTAAACCAGGAAGAGCCACGAACATAATCTTGTAGCTTGTCACAAAAGGAATGCTCTTACATTGATAAATTTACTTAACTGTACTATCATCTAATAGAAGGCTCTCAAGAATATTGATTGGATTTCTTGTGAAAAAAGTTAGCAACCTAAATCATTCAAAATGAGAGGCCCTGAATAAGTTTTAATCTCCATATCTAGAAGTCCCCAAATATATGATCTCATGGATTCATCTAGCTCCAATAGCTTCATATTGTGCACGAGGAATAATTATAGTTAATATTTCTGTAGTACTTTAAGGTTTATATAATATATAATATCATAAAATGCATTATTATAATTTCATTTTCATAATAACCTTTTGAAGTCATGCTTTTATAATGTTAATTTTGCTTTTTTCTGAAACAATCTTGCTTATCATTTCATATAGCACAATAGTATTCCATCACCAACATGTACCATAATTTGTTCAGCCATTCCCCAATTTATGGACATTCCTTCAATTTCCAATTCTTTGCCACCACAAAAAGAGTAGCTATAAATATTTTTGTACAAGTAGGTCCTTCCCTTCTTTTAATTATCTATTTGGGATACAGATCCAGTAGTGGAATTACTACACAGTTTTATAGCCCTTTGGACATCATTTCAAATAGCCCTCCAGAATGGTTGGATCAATTCATAACTCCACCAATACGTTTGTGTCCCAATTTTGCAACATCCCCTCCAACATTTATCACTTTCCTTCTGCTAAGTATGAGGTGGTACATCAAAGTTGTTTAGTTTGCATTTCTCTAATTAAGAGAAACTTAGAAAAATTTTAATGATTATTGATAGCTTTGATTTCTTCATCTGAAAATTGCTTGTTCATATCCTTTGATCATTTGTCAATTGGGGAATGGCTTGTATTCTCATAAATTTGAGAAATTGGACCTTTATCAGAGAAATTTGTTATAAAAATCTTTCCCCAAATTTTTTGTTTCCCTTTTAATCTTGGTTACATTCATTTTGTTTGTACAAAACCTTTTAAATTTAATATAATCAAAATTATTCATCTTATATCTTATAATAGTTTTTATCTCTTTTTGTTTATAAATCCTTCCCTTCTCCAAAGATCCTCTAGGTAAACTATTGTGTTCCCCTAATTTAGTTATAGTATCACTCATTATATCTAAATCATATATCCATTTTGACCTTATCTTGGTATAGGATATGAGATATTGGTCTATACCTAGCTTCTGCCATACTGTTTTCCAATTTTCCTAGTAGTTTTTGTTAAGTAGTGAGTTCTTATCCCAAAAGCTGGTATCTTTGGATTTACCAAACACTAATTTGCTAAGGTCATTTACCCCTATATGTTGTGATTCTAATCTACTCCATTGTTACACCATTCTATTTCTCAACTAGTGCCAGATTATTTTGATGACTGCTACTTTATAATATAGTTTGAGATCTGATACTGCTAGGTCACATTCATTCACTTTTTTTTCATTAGTTTCCTTGATATTCTTCACCTTTTGTTCTTCCAAATGACTTTTGTTATTTTTTTCTAATCCTACAAAACATTTAATTAATACTTTGATTGGTGTGGCACTGAATAAATAAATAATTTTAGTTAGAATCATCATTTTTATTATATTAGCTTGGCCTACCCATGAGCAATTAATATTTTCCCAATTATTTAGATCTGACTTTATTTGTGTGAAAAGTATTTTGTATTTGTTCATATAATACTTATGTTTGCTTTGGCAAGTAGATTTCCAGGTATTTAATATTGTTTAGAAAGATTTTAAATGGAATTTTTCTTTCTAACTCTTGATGCTGAACTTTGTTGATAATATATAGAAATGTTGATTTGTGTGGATTTATTTCATATCCTGCAATTTTACTAAAGTAAATTATTTTGACTAGTTTTTTAGTTGATTTTCTAGAATTCTCTAAGTATAGCATGATTATCATCTGCAAAGAGTGACAATTTAGTTTCCTCATTGTCTACTTTAATTACTTTTTCTTTCCTTATTGCTAATTTTTATTTAAAGTTAGCATTTTTAATACAATATTAAATAATAGTGGTGATAATGGGCATCTTTGCCTTACTCCTGATCTTATTGGGAAGGCTTGTAACTTATTCCCATTGCAGATGATACTTGCTGGAGGTTTTAGCTAGTGTTTTTTTAAGTTGGTAATAAATTCAGGACATTAATTTTAAAGATGTTCTCTGGGCCTCTCTGTACTCTCTTCTGTACAATTAAAAATGTTTCAATAATCCTCTTTTTTTCCTTAAAGAGAATGACTGTGACATTCCTTTATTGTCTTCTAGAAAGTCTAATGTAAAATTATATATGTTATAGGCAACTTAATTAAACAAAATTATTTGGGTTTACTTTGTAATCTGAACATTATCAGATGCCTAAATCTGCATCTTGATTTCACCATCTCTCAGTCAGCAAAGAGATAAAATGTTGCATCAATATTTCTAAAGTAGCATTTCAATCCTTAACATAGGAAGATGATGGACACTAAGGGAAACAGAATACACACACATATATAAATATATATATATATATATATATATATACATATATATTATCTCTCTTTGAGAAAAGCAAACATTCAGCAATCTTATCTGATTCAAGGCAGGTGTCCCAGAGATTACCTGATTTCTACCTGTTACTTTTTCTCCTAACTCCTTAAACAGAGATATTCATCTGTTCCAGAATGATGAAAGGCCACTATATTAACACCATCAATGGAAGCCTGGCTTTTCTCTGTTTTCATTTCCTGGCTGCAAAATTCTTGAGCATGGAGAGACTGATGCAGGTCTTCAAAATGTATTTTTTATGTTTCTCCTGTTTCTTGAGTTTGCTCTATGAATATTCTATGCAATTCTAGTATTTTCAAAAGAAGTCATTTAATTAAAAGTCCATTTCTGCCTTCCTCTCTTCATATAAGTACCAAAACAATCATATTCAGTTATAATGTGTATATTATAACTGGTTTTAAGCCTCTAACATTTGGAATAATAGTCCAAGCTCTATAGTCTTTTATAGTAATGATTACTAAATTTTGTGGGATTTTAACTGTGGATACTTAGTACGTGGATTCTTTCTTTCTATCCTTTGTTCTTTTATCAGGGAGAACTGAATTTCAGCTCTAATATTCCTAGAAGTTTTTGTTTGGAGTTCTAGGTGGTGTTCAATAGATTCTATTCTCACTTTATCCTCTAGTTCAGAGGCAAGCAGGCAAGAAGCATGGTAGATAGGAGGTTCAGAGGATTGCAAACCTTAAAATGTTATATAAATAGTAGATGTCAGTCTGCTATATGCCAGACACTGAGCTAAGTGCTTTACATATGTGAGATGTAGAACATAGCTAATAAAAGGAAAAGGCTAATAAGTTTAAAATCTCCATTGATTTAGTCTGCACAAGTGTTAACTTTTTCATCATTAGTAGAAGAATTGACATACATATCCTGATGTGAGATCTTTTGATAGCATTTAATAATATTTCAGTTTAAAAGTATATAGAGAAGGTGCAGGTGGGTAGCTCAGTGGATTGAGAGGCAGATCTAGAGATGGGGGGACCTGAGTTCAAATCTGACCTCAGACATTTCCTAACTGTAATTCACTTAACCCCCATTGCCTAGCCCTTACCACTCTTCTGCCTTGGAAATGATACATAATATTGATTCTTTTTTTTTAATTTGGAAAATTTTATTTAATTAATTTAGAATATTTTCCCCTGGTTACAAGATTCATGTTCTTTCCCTCCCCTCCCCCCTAAACCCCTCCTGTAGCTGATGTGCAATGCCAATGGATTTTACATGTGTCATTGATCAAGACCTATTTCCATATTATTGATATTTGCTCTAGGGTGATCGTTTAGAATCTACTTCCCCAGTCCTATCCCTACCAATCCATGTGATCAAGCAGTTGCTTTTCTTCTGTGTTTCTATTCCCACAGTTCTTTCTCTGAATGTGGAAAGTATTCTTTCTCATAAGTCACAGTATTGATTCTAAGACAGAAGGTAAGGGTTTAAAAAAGTATATAGAAAAGATAAATGAGAGAGGGTATCTTATGCTGAAAAAAAAAACTATGCTGGAGGAAACTGGGGTGATGAATGGACTGGATTATACAAGTTTCCTGCTGGAATTCATCTCTTGCTATGGGTCTCTCTCATCTTGGTAAAGAGCACTGAGGTGAGCAAGATGGTTGACTTCCTAATAAGACAGGTTGGGAGGGCAGTAGAGGAATGCCCTACCCCAGAGGCATCTATGTGTAGAAACTACATACTTCCTAAATCCCTTGGAACTGGTGAAGATAATGAAGTATTGACAGAAAGCTTTGTTTGTATAAATTCACTTATAGTTTATCCATGTGATCATTTTCATTCTTATGAAGATACTACCCGAGCATCATAAGTAGCTATAAGAATAGAGATTAGACCTGTGATTATCCATTTATAGGAAATTCCTCGATGAGGAACTTCTGCCCATGCATGTTGATTCTTTTTCTGCAATTTATAGAGTTGATTTTAACAAAGGTTCCAAACTCATGACCACCAGCAGACAAAATTAAAATGTAATTGGGAAATGTCTAATAAAACAAATGAAAATATAACATAACACCAATAATGTTAATTTGTGGTTTTAAAAATCAATATGTATCCCACAGGGATCTCTTTATATTTGAGGTCAACAGTATTGACTTAGAACACTGAGAGGTTTACTGGGAAAAGGTAATCTTTCCATAAACTATACCATGGTATAGCTATAAGATAACTAAAAATTAAAAACGGTATTTGTCAGAAAATCATAATTTTACTCTTTTAAGATACAAATCTGAAGATTATAGTTTTAGATCTGGAAGGGACCATTGAGACCATTGTGTCTAACCTCATCATTTTATTAACAAAGAAGTGAGGTCCAAAAAGGTTAAATTACTCATCTATGGTGAAACCGTTAATAAATAAGTAAAGTTAGATTTGAAAATGTGTCTTTTCACTTCAAAACTATAAGTTTCCATTGGACGACACTACCTCTTGAAAATATTTTTATAAAAATTTCCTTCTGTTTTAAATTGTGGTGAGAGACAGAAGTCTATCAATTCCCATTCAAGGAAAACTCAGTGATTCAAACTACAGTAAGAACCATCTCAGAAGTCTAATAAGTGGAAGAAAGGATCTATAATTAGGTGTCCAAGAAGAGAGATTCAAGATGAAAGTACCTACTTATAGTAATCTTTTTAAAGTTTCATACCAGAATGCCACAAAATGAGATTGTAGATAAACGATTCTCTTTTCTTTTTACAGTCCCTATGTATATTCTTGGTTTTAGATCAACAGAATCATTCACAAAATTTGTTAGCATGAGCAAGAAACTATTCCTTATCCCTTTTGTTCCATTCTAGTACTCACTTATGTTAGCTATCATTTCACTTTTCCTTTAAAAAATATTAAGAAATTGGATAGTGGCCAATATTGGAATAAATTCCTACTTTACTAGAGTAAATCTGAACAGAAAATGTAAAAAAATATGGTTTTAAATAAATAGTTCTGCATATTTGGGTAGAAAATTGACTCCACACATGATCATCCAAATATTAGAATCAATTCTGGTCACAGGTTCATTAGGGATTTTTCATCTCTGAGAAAGTAGATCCTCAAAAGAAGGTGCAGATAAAACACTTTCTAAAGACAAGGCAACAGCAGTAGCATATTGAAGAATTTGTCATAACAGAGTTATGTTCTTTATTTTTAAATGCTATAATAGCAACATGTTTCTAAGTAGACGGTAAATGATCCAACTAGCATATTTTTAGATCATAAAACCCAAACATGCAGAAGCATATTTGACAACTTCTTTAATGGTAGAAAGTAGGAGGTACATTCTCAAAGAAGTAAGTGGGAATGCAACCGCATGATTCCCATTAAAATTAATAAGAACCACACTGCTTAGTTTCAGCAGAGGGTTTTGAAATTTTTATAGGTGTTTCCTTATGAATATTTATGCAATCAGAAGGAAAATGTACAATGAAATATAAGGCATCTAGGTATTATTCAATTATTATAGCTAATTTTTTAGATCATAATGTAATTCACCTGGAAATTTTAAAATCTATCTCACCATTATTTTGAACTAGTATCTTCATGGTGGTCTTTTCTCACCAGTATCCTTATGAGCTCTAAACAATGTTCTTTCTTGTGTTTGAACAAATAGAAAGAAAATTACATCACTGGGGAAGCACAAATAGATTGCTTTAACAAATAGGATGATTTTCATCATTCTTACTCATTTTTATAGCCATTTTTTTTCTTTCTGCTGTCACTTCCTCTGAATACTATACCTATGATCATTGAGTTTTCTTAAATGATTTATATATAATTTATGTTATAAATAGGTTTATATAGATTTATATTTGTGAATTGGCTAATTAGTAATTTATTTGTTGATTGGGCATATTCATTTAATTACTTGCCCTACTGTGAGACACCACAATGCCTATTATCTCATTGGTGCACATAGTGTCTCTAGTGCTGCAGATGATAACTTATTCATACTTTTTTACCCTGTACAATTCTTGAAGGAAGGAAGGATAGAAGGATTTATTAAATGCTTACTGCATACAAGGCAGTGTTTTTGACAAATACCTCATTTGATCCCTACGATAACCCTGGGAGGTAGATGCTTTAATCCTCCTAATTTAATAGTTGATAAAATGGAGACAGACAGAATGTAAGTAGCCTGCTGAGGATCAATCAGTGTCCAAGGTCAGATTTGAGCTCAGGTCTTCGTGGATCCAGATTCAATGTTCTATTCAAATAAACCCTCAAGAGAACAAGTTGCCTTTCCAGGTATCAAAAGATGGGGTCTGGAAAAAGTACATTAAAGGTACTGTAAGAACAGGCGGATGTGATTGCTGAAAGACTTCTAAATCACAAAAGAACATTTAGAAAAGAAGATCAGAGAAGGACAAATGTTCTGATTTGTAAAAGTAAGAAGAGAATGGAATCAAATGGGGAAGACAACATGCAAAGAACTCTATGGAACAGTAACCATGATAAAAGCATGGTTTGAAGGAAATGGAAAAATTTAGGCTAACAGGATAATTAACCCTTTAAGAACCTTCAAATAAAACCCTTCAACTGAAGAGTTTTCATATAGAAGAAAGATTGGGGAAGAAGTAGGAACAAAAACTTTATGCAGTGATCTATCTCAGAAAACAGAGGATTCCTTTTCACTAAAGGTATTCAAGCAAAATTAATATGATGACTCATTGTAGATGTTATAGAGAATATTCCTATACACAGAGAGAATGGGCTAAGATGGGCTCTTTGGTCTTTTCCATCTCTTATTGTTGTTTCAGTCATGTCCAACTCTTCATAATCCCATTTGGGGTTGTCTTGACAAAGATAGTGGAGTGGTTTGACATTTTCTGCTCCAGCTCATTTTATAGATGAGGAAATTGATGCAAGCAGGGTTAAATGATTTGTCCAACTCACACAATCAGATTTGAATTCAGGTCTTCCTAACTTCAGATCCAGCTCTCTATCCACTGTCCCACCTAGATGCCCCTGTCTATCTCTAAGAGCTCTATGATTCCATTTAGATTCCAAGTACCACCTAGTGTGTGTTTAAACTGTTATTTGATTTATTTCTTCAGGGAATTCATCTGTTTCATAAAGTGAAGTTCAGCTTGCTAGCTTTCAATATGTTGGACATTTTCTGGCACTTAACACAGTGTTTGTACATAGGAAACATGTAATAAGTGCTTGTTGACTCTGACAGGTATATGTGGTTAGTGAGCTATGCTGTTAAACTATGTCTTGGTTAATAAATAATTTCCTTAGATATCATAGATTATTGCTGAACTTCAAAGAAGCATGATGTGATGAGATACACTTAACCCTAGAAAAAACCCTGGCAAGAATGAAACTCACAGAACATAAAAAATAGATGTTAAAAATGTCAGAGAATGTCTTTTTTTAATTTTTCTTAGACTCATAAATTTGGAAACTTGAAAGTCATTTGGTCAAATTCTCACATGTTATAGGAGGAAAATGAAGGAACTAAGAATTTAAGTGTCTTGCCCAAGATTACACAGGTAATAACAGATTCTGAATTGCAAACTGCATCCTTTGACTTCAAATCCAAAATGCTTTCAATTACTCTTAAAAATTAAGACAATACATATTTTGGATTTTGTTCTAGGATGTTATTCAAGATAGATGCTTATGGGTTTTTTTCCTTGTTTTTTTTTACTAACTCATCCCCACCCCCAAATTATTTCTAAAGTTTATCCATTGGGGAAATTTTAATGAATATTATATAGATCAGGTCACTAGAATTCTTAAACATTGAGTCTAACCAAATTAGCAGTGACATTTAAGGTGTCTTTTTTTTTGCCTTTGGTTTTTACTTAGCCACTGTTTCTTATTATATTATACCCTTAGCCTAGAAGCATGTCTATTACCAAGAAAAGGTATCACATTCTTGGAGTTTTCCTCCTACCATTCTAATGACTCTTCCTATCTTTTCTTTAGTAACTTCTTTTAAAAATATGTATTTTTATTATGAATGTAAACTTTAAAAATAAAATTCAAATTGTTCAAATTATAAAGAATAACAAGAATACATGTTGCATAGAAATGGTGAACTTTTTAACAAAATGACTCTTTTTTTTTGTCTTCTCCATCCTTTAATATGGGTGTTTCCAAACAGTCTGTCTTAGGTCCTCTCTTCCCTATATATTTCTTCCATTAACAATCTCATTTATTTATTCTTTTAACTATTACCTCTATCTCACCTTTCATACTATCTTATTGATTCCATCTGTGAAACATCTCATATCTGTTTTTTCTATTTCTACTGTATTCATCCGTGCTGCAGAAATTCATTACGACTACTTGGAAATATTTCCAAACAAGTTTTCCAATCCATTCTTGAGAGGCACAGTGGATAGAACACTGGGCCTGGGATGAGGAAGACGTGAGTTCAGATTTGACCTCAAATCCTTACTAGCTGTGTGATCCTAGCAAGGCACTTAGTCTCTATTGCCTTAGTTTCCTTAGCTGTACAATGAGGATAATAGTACCTTCCTCCTAAAATTATAACACTCAAATGTTGTAATAATCATAAAGCACTTAGCATAGCACCTGGCATAAATAAGTAATATATACATATATAAGTGCTATGTGTTCTTGTAAGTGCTATATAAATGTTAGCTCTTCTTGTTAAAGCTAGAAAAATGTTAATTGTACATAAATTTGGGCATGTCATTCCCCTACTCTTCTGTCAAAAAATATTTAGTGATTGGTTTCCTTTTACCTAATAAGAAAAATTCAAATCCTTCTTCCTAGCATTAAAGATCCAAAATCTAGAACCAAAATCCTTTTCCAGTTATTTGGTATTATTCACCTCTATGTACTTTATATCACAGCAAAAAAAGGAAGGCTCAGCTTCCTAAACATTCATTATCCTCTCTTTACCTATGTGCTTCTATTAGCTAAGGATAAAAGAAATGTTATCTAATAAGCAATCATCTCTTACTTTCTTTATTGGCTCCCTTTGCTTTATTAGAGATTACTTGTGGCATAAAGACATGAAAGAGTTAATCCTGTTTTTGGAGGACTGACAGATTCAGAAAGTCACATCCACTGGGAGGATTTATCTGAATAAGCAACTCATCCCTACACCACCTATGTTATTGTCCTAGCAAAATAAATTACTTAATCAAGGTCATACAGTAGGAAAAAAATCCCATCTCCTAGCTATGCTTCATAATCCTTTTCGAGGTGGCAAAACTGCATACCTAAAATTGGTATTGGTATCATTTGCCTAGAGCCATGAACAAAAAAATCAAAATTGTTTCCTTAGTGTGAAATCTTCTGAGAAAAGGACCTTAAAGTTCTTATATTCTTTTCATTTGCTCTTCTTATCATGTAGGGTTCTCTCTAGGTATGTGGCCTGATATAATCACTTTCAAGTAGTTTAAGCAAATAATTGCCCAGTAATTTTAGATACCATATGTAGTCTGGTCTTTAATTCAAATGAAAAACAAAACTTTTGGGCCCTGGAATCATCTGATTTGATGATCTTCATACTCTCCATTCCTGTAGTTGCAAGCTACTTATTTTATTGTTATGCTGTTGAACTGACCTGTGAATTATGTATATAAATCATTCTCACTTCAGAAAGCAAAATCAGTCCTTTGATTTTTTTTTTTAGAAAGAGCTTTCCCCCACTATTATAAAACATTTCACTTTGAGTTCAACTTCAACTTTTAAAATTGAAAACTGAGCACCCCATGGGTATAAAGTGGTATTTTAGGTACTAATAATAGTGTGATGAAACATAATTGAGGTATATGTAGTCTGCATTCCAATAAAATTAAATTTGATATACATGCAACATGCATGGTTAACTTTTGGGACACTTCCCCAGTGGCTCTTTTTATTTAAATATTTCTGTTAGAGTAGAACAATCTTGAGATTTTTGTTAGTCTACATTCATATGAAAGTAACTTCAGCTATTTTGTCCAACATTTTAATATTATAAATAATATTCTATATAGAAAATTGTTTTACAATTGTATAAAATCATTTAAATTCATGATCAGTTAAATTATAAAAAAGTTTTTATCAGCTATCATCTGATTTTTATTTTGAAATTTTTATTTTAAGATCCCTTTATAAATATTTTGTGAGTCATATGTGACTCTACCAGAAATGTCTAGTTTTCTATAAAAAAAAATGGAAGATTGAATAGTAGCCTTAAAATTTTGTTTTTTTTTTCTGGATTTTTCATATCAGTAAAAGTAAAAATTATTTTCCATGTATAATGAAAAATGCAAATTCAGAACAGGGTTAGCTTTATTTCAAACAAATTATAAAGTACCTCAGGCTTTAAAGACAGTAGGCTACATCTTAGCCCATCTTCTCTGTATAAAGGTTCTCTGTAAGCAAGAGCTCAGAATCATCCCGTTACCAGAAATATCCATAAAATCAAAATGCAAATTGGAATGAATGAGAAATAAAAATGGAGCTTATCCACTTGCGTGAAAATATGGGTCATTATAATACTGAGATTGATATCATAAAAGAATAAAAAGGCAATCTATCAATAATAAGGATTTCTGTTTCTTTGTACAGGGCACTCTACTAGATAGTGGATTTATAAAACCAAAACCAATATAGCCTCAGTTCTCAGGAGAAAAGGGTGTTTCTGAGTATGTTTGTATATATATTCCAATAAGTGACTGTAATGACAAAACTCTCCCTTTTGAGATACCATGACAATTACAACTTTAGTGGAAGGTGTTTATTTCAGCAATAATAGATAATAGATCCTAATATTCTATAATATATGTTTTATATATAATAATTTTAACATGAATTTCTCCTATTTTTTCCCTTAAAAAGAGCCGAACTGACTCAAAATCCCTTCCTGGAGCTTCTCTCTGACCATTGCCAGATATGGTTATACACATAGATAGAAAAGGAAGATGCCAACTTGATATGATTTGTTAATTACCTAAGACTCGTGAGAATGGTTGGTCTTAGGAAATACTGAAAATCAACCAATTCATCAACAAACATCCAATATGTGCCCATGCTAGACACTGAGGATGTAGAGAGAAAAATGAAGTAATTCCTGCCATCAGCAAGTTTATATTCTAAAGAAGACAGAGTTTTCTCATAGTCCATTCTTTCCTCTTTCTGGTACAAGTAGCTAAACACAGTAGCCTTGAACAATAAATTCAATGGAACGTATAATAAAATTAAAAAAAGAAAATGAAATGCAAAGAGAAAATTTTGTGTCTTTTCCACTAAGTACTTAGCAGTTTTAATAATGTCGAATTTAAGCCTTCTATATTCCCCAAGATTTGATTATAATGTTCATATCTAACATTCTTCATATAGAGGTAATTCAGATAAGGAATAGTTCTTTATTGAGAATAGGTCTGAGTTTAACTGCAATATTTGTAGAAACTCAGGTTTCAGAGCTAGACATAAATAATGGATATAATTTTCCCCAGATAGAAAAAAATACCCCCCACATACCCACAGTATTTCCATATAATAATAGTCTTACATTTTCATTTAATATACTTTTGGAAATATTTTATAAAATTCCTGTGGGGTATGGGTTTTTATCTTATAGATAGCAAAATCATTTAAGAATCATGAGACTTGTCTTTTTCACTTATTCACTGGTGTTATATTAAAGGGCAAATTTATGTCCTCAATCAGTGAAATACTAAAATCCTTTTAAAGTGGTTATGAGGGAGTGTCCTGATTTGCTGGACTGGCACATCTTCCATGAAACCAGGCATGTACACTTTGGTTCTATAGTGCTAGGCTGTAGCAGACACATACTCTGTTCCCTTGCTAAGGCCATGCATTGCCAGAAATTCTTTATTGGCCTCTGTGGTTGGGAATAGTGTCTAAAGAAAATAAATTCTTGTTTACCTGCCTGAGTGACTAGTCACTGAGCAAAGAAGATATTCATTCAACAGGCTTTAAAAAGGAATGCAAAAGTTTTACCTCCTTCCTTCTGAATTTCAAGAGTATCACAGGAAAGCCTGCCTATTCTCTTACACTTACAGCATGGAAGCAGAAGAGTATTTCTCTTGACTTCTCACCAGCAAGAAATAAGATAGCGATTTATACATGGCAGTGAGAGCATAGACTTCCATAAGTGAGCCTGTAATGGCTCTCAAGTTCCCAGCTGCCCCTTCTTCTTTATGTTGCTTGTTGCTCACTGAAGACAAGTGACTTAAAAAACCTTGGAGAAGACCTCAGAAGTTTGTAAAGTCTGATGCAATTTAATGAAGTGCTAATTGCCCAGTGGGTATTACTTCCTGTAACTACATCCTTCTCAGAGAAGATCATTAACAAGAGGATGAGCAGATCATGCCTAGAGGGCCAGAAGATGGGAACCTGAGTGTGCTGAGCCTGGACTCTGATCTAAGTTAAATATTTGAATGAATCTGTTAAGTAGGCTCAGAACATATTTCATATATTAAGCACTAAACTCCCAGGAAAAAAAAAATTACTCCCTCCCTTCCTCCCCAGCACACACACACACACACACACACACACACATACACACACACCATAAGGGAAGAGTTAATGTTGTTTATGTCTCTACAAAAAGGCTACCTTGAAAAACGATTAGGAGAGAGAAAAGCAAAGCCTGTCTTCTTTTAAAGCCTACTGCACAAATGCTTTTTCCTAGTTTGATATCCAATCTCTTTTGACATAATCTCTAGACAAAAAGCCTCTGTGTGTCTTTTAAGGGGTCAGAGTATATGGAGTATATCCTCAATGAGCCAAAGCATCTGTACCCAGGTCCATGGAACATACCTGGTCGTGAAAGCCAGAACTTTCCTGAACTTTACTTACTCAAATAGTCATATATCAGTCAGTCAACCAGTCAACAACATTAAAATGCCTACTAGGTGTCAGATACTGGGGATACAAAGAAAGACAAGAATAAAAGGAGCTCTCTCAAGGAGCTTACGTTCTAATATGGGGTCTTTACAGTTTAGTTACATTTGCTTCTAATCTATCCCTGTGAGAACCAAATGGTCAGTTCATTTTTCATTTTTCACTAGTATTAAGGTCGTATGGTTGGCAAAATGACTAGTATTCACCTCCCAGATAACTCTTCCATCAAACAAGCTCAAAAGAATGAAAGACCTGCCTCAGTAGATGTTCAAGTTGAACTATCCAAGATTCACTATACAAACATACAATGTATATACTATATAACTATGCAAACACCATACAAAGTAACTCTATACTATACAAAGTAGCCCCACTTGCTCTCTCCTCTCCTAGTCCAGTCGACTCCATGTACCAGCCCAGGCCACATAAAAAACTTCACAGGCTTGTGTTTTAGGGGCTGGCTGAAACGAATGGACCTCCCATAGCAGCCATCCAATATGGGTTCTCAATCCACCGTAAAGGGAAGAAATTGTCCAGTCTTTAAAAGAAAAGAGAGTGAAATCTGCTGAGCGTAGAAAAGCTGTCGCCACAGGTTTGACTAGAGAGAAGGAAGCTTTTAAGGCCAAGAGAAAAAGGATAGAAATCTATTTGAGATCATGACCTTCTATGTGGTATTATTGACTCTGGGTAGGGAATCAGCCAGGGCCCAGGTCTTAGGGTCCTAGCTCCTACTGTCCAAATAAGCAAAATAATAATAGAAAAATGCTACTTATTTACTTTGATATTTTGTTGATGTGGGTATTACCTATGTCAGTACAAATTGTAATCTGTTCCTGCCTCCCCATCCTTTGTTATTCTTGTCAATGTCTTCCCATAAATCTCTAAAAGAGAATCCATCTGACTTACTAGAGACCTTTTAAAATGTTGTAAATTCTAAGACAGTATTTGGGTATTTCATTAATTGCCTTTTGCTCTTACTAAATGAGAATCCCAGTTCCAAATTCCCATCATGAATGTCTGGTCCACTATTTCTCCACAAAGTCCTATTCAGTGCAATGTCTTGGTATGATCTTTGTTTATAGAAGAGCAAATCCCAGGAGCACAAGTTCAGTAGCTTCTACCAGATACTAAGATTTTGAATAACTCCTGTCAATAGACTACATGGCTCAGTGGATAGAATATAGGACAGGAATCAGGAAGAACTGAATTCAAATCCAGCCTCAGACATCTACTAGCTGTATAACCCTGAGGAAAGTCACTTAAACTCTGCTGTTTATCTTCTGCAAAATGATATATGCTATTATAATAGCACCTACCTTCCATAGTTGTTATGACAATCATATGAAATAATATTTATTCATTAAAAAAACACTTACCTTCCATATTTTAGTTCCAAGGCATGAGAGTGTGGGCTAGTTAGTGGGGGTTAAGTGACTTACCCAGAGTCATACATCTAGGAAGTATCTGATATCAGATTTGAACCTAGGACCTCTCATTTCTAGGTCTGTTTCTCAATCCACTGAGCCACCCAGCTGCTCCATGAAATAATATTAATGAAGTGTTTTGCAAACTTTTAAGCATTATATAAATGCTAACTGTTATTATTTTTGAAAGTCATCTTAGGGAAGCATAAAATTGATCACTAGTAGAATCTTATTTGGTGACCCTACACAGGTAGAAAGATTCTGCATTCAAAGGTCCTGTATCTACAAATCCAATGTTCTTTCCATTGGGCTCCACTTCCTCTTCCTAAATTACCTTTATAATTACTCAAAAAATTCAGTCAATCTACATAGGAATCTTACTTAAGTAAAAAATTGATATTGCTCAGAATTGACCCATTAGACACTCCTAATGGATAAATAACTGACTAGGAAGAGGGCAGTGGGGTTGACTATTTATTCTCTTAGAAATTGTGCAGGGGGTCTTGCACATGAGTCCATAATTTTCCATCAAGCAATGATACATCTTTATTCATCAGTATTTTTCCAGTAGTGCTGTATGGTTGGGAATTCTTTAAAAAGTTAAAGTTATGTCATTTAAAGGGCAATGTGAAAGTAATGGTAGATATAAGCTATAACATATTACAAACTAATAATTGTGCAGAAATAGGGTAAGACACAGGTTATCAAACTCTTGGTTGGCAATTAGCCTACAAAATTCTGAAGTACTGCCTAAAGCAGTTTAAAATATAATTGGGAAAAGTTTTACAAAACAAATAAAAATACAATACAATGAAGATAATGTTAATATGTCATTTTCTAAGTTAATATACGGGCCTAGGAACAGTCTCTATTTGAGTTTGACAACTGCCATGAGAGATGTTATCAAAGAAATATATGAACAGGAGAGAAAATGGAACTCTTATGGAAATCTCACCCAATCAATATCCAAAAGGAACTCCCACAATAACATAATCAACAAGTTGCCATCTAGCCTCTTCTTGAATATCTACAAATCAAGGGAAAATCATTCTACTTATGGGCTGCTTTAATTAAGACTTTTTCCTGAGGTCAAACGGAAAATTTACCTTTTTGAAGCTTTACTCCTTGTTACAAGATATATCCTCTGGGGTCAAACAGAATAAATCTAATTTCCTTTCTACATGACAGCCCTTCAAATAATGGAACACAGTTTTTGTATCTTGTCTGAATCTTCTCTTTTTCTAAGCTAAAAAGGCTCAGTTTCTAAGTTTAACCTGTCTTCATTTAACATGATGCCAAGGCCCTTCAGTGTCTTGATTTCTCCCCAGATTATCAATGTCCTTTTTAAAATTGTGATGCCTATAATTAAAATATTCCTTAAGATGTGGTCTACATAGAGGTGATCATCTTCTTATTCCTAGAAGCAATGCCTCTCTTAATATAGCCAGAACTGCATTAACTATTTTAGCTGTGACATCAAATTGATGATGCATATTGTATTTGCGATCCACAAAAATTAGAGATCTTTTTATGCAATTCTGATATCTATCCCCCCCCAACCAATCTGTTTGTAATTGATACTCTGAAACCTAGTAAAAATTTGGAATGTATCCCTATTAAATTTCAATATGTTAGATGCTGCCCAAAGAAAATTTTGTCCTGACTTGGTCATCCAGTGTGCTCGCTCTTCCTTGTAGCTGTACGTCAATGTTGATTTGATGAACCATCTATGGTTCTATATACCATATCTACATACCATCTATGCCATTATCCAAGTCCTAGATAAAGATATTGAAAAGCACCAATCTTGACACAGATCACTGAGAAACTTTGAACAATTAACAACTGCTCTTTAAATCTAGGTATTCAACAAATTCCAAATTGCCTAGTTCACATTTCAAATTTTTACAATAATAGTAAGAGATTTAAAAAAAAAACCAATCATTTGCTAAAAGGTCAATAAACTCAATATTTATTACTCTTTTCAAATGAAAGCCTAATCACTCTGTCACAAAAGAAAATATCATTCTGTGATACTCTGTTCTTGATGAAGCTATGCCATCTCTTTGTAATTGTTACTTCTTTTACCAACCACCTCACTAATGATCTCATCTAGATTTTTCCCAGGAACTAAAGTCGTACTCATGGTTATTATTTGCAAATGGTTTCTTTCTCTTTTCTTTTGAAAGATATTACAAACTGTTTTCTTCTCTGTGGAATTATTTTTCAAAAATAAATAAAAAATTATTACATTTGTCTTTCTCCAAACTTCTTGTACCCTTTGTCTTTCCCTCATGGTCTTTTAAATATCATTTACAGACTCAGTAATCACAAAGGCAAGTCTTTCAGTGCATGGTGATGTAGTTCATCTGTACCAGGTGATCTGAAGGGCAGCTAGATGATCTTTTACTATCTCCTTACTTAGGTTGGCATTTAATGCCATGTTAGATATTTTTATTCTGTCCTATATAGTGGGTGATTATTCTCCTTAGCAGAGAAAACAGACACAAAATGACTTGAGCAGTTCTGAGTTTATTCTCTCAGGGCCAGTTATAATTTCATCCACCTCAAGCACTGAGGCTCTGTCCCTTTGATCCTCATGTTTTTCTCTCAGTATAATTCAAAACTTCAATTTTTGAATCCTGAGCTTCCCTAGTCTGCCTCAGTTTATCCTGAACTATAGCATTTCTAAATCAATTTCTACATATTCTGCCATGTTGTATCTATTCTCTATTAAGATCCTTCCTTCATCTTTTATACAGATTTTTTTATCTTCCTTTCCATTTGACCTATTCTGATTTTTAGGGAGTTGTTTCTTTCAATGTTTTTTATTCTGTTTTGGGTTTTTTTTGTGGCCTTCCTTTCCATTTGGCCCATTCTATTATTTATGGAGTTGTTTTATTTGGTGTGGGGATTTTTGGCTTCCATATTCTTTTTGCAGGTTCTCAGTTCTAATTCTTAAATCTTAGATAATTTCTTATATTTATTTTGCTTCTTCTCAAGTTCATGCAAAATTTCTTTTTGGGGCCTGACATCCTTTTTTGTTTTCCCTTGGGGTTTTGCATGTTTTCTTTTTACCAATGTTGTCCTCTTCTGAGTTTATATTTTGATCTTCCTTGTCACTAAAGTTATTTTCTAAATTATGTTTTTTATTTGTCTTTTGCTTATTTTTCTAGTTATTATCCCCCACCCATCACCTTGTCCTTCTGTTGAGGTTTTGCTCTTCTCCTAAGTAGAGGGAGTACTATTCTTAGCTTGCAGTGTAGCCCTCTCTGATGCTTGGTAGACTAGGCAATCTTTGGATCTCTTAGTGTGAACTCTGAAGGTGTAACCCAACTGACTTCTTATGGTGAAACTTGCAGCTGTTTTGTCCAACTGGATTCTGTTCCCCCTGCTGTCAATTTCCTGGTAGTCTCCTTTGCTGGGCTATTTCTTGCTCTCCTGTTCAATTGCCTCAGGCCATGTGGAAGCAGGTATGGCTGGTGTTGGGCTGCTCCCCCACTCTACTGTTGCTTGAGCTGTTCCTCACTCTGCTGTTCTTCTTAGACAATTTTGATTTTTTCCTCATTGGATTTTTTTTCTGTCCTGTCTTTATAATTTCATTTTGGAATGTTTTCTATTTCTTCTGAATTAACTTCCTATATAGATTTTAGTTCATGAAAGCCTACCTTAATTTCTCTAAAACTTTTGAATGAGGCTTTCACAAAATCCTGTGGGCACATGAGACTAGGTCCAAATTTTCCTCTTTATTGAAAAATCTCTGAGAGAATGATCATGTATCTTAAATATTCTCATCATTTCCATCCCAGCATATATTCCTGACCCTATTAGTGACAATGAGATAAAGCTGAGAATTTCCTCTTCCAGGTCTCTCATCTTTTAAAGAATGAAATTAGCATTAGCATCAAGTTGATAAATTATTAGCTGCTCTATTAAAAAAAAACCCTTACCTTCTATCTTGGAATCAATACCATGTAATGGTCCCAAGGCAGGAGCTAGGCAATGGGGTCAAGTGACTTGCCCAAGGTCACACAGCTGGGAAGTATATGAGGCCAGATTTGAACCTGGGACCTCCTGCCTCTAGGCCTGGCTCAATCCACTGAGCCCCCTAGCTGCTCTATTTTTGACAGAGAGTACCTCCAGTAGATATAAAGATATCTGAATTAACAATTAATGCTTTTCCACAATTCTGTGCTAGTATTGGGATCTGTTTCCCAAATTCCTCATCTCTTTTTTCTTTTGGTCCAGTGGACCAATGATTTCCAATGGAAATAATTGATTACTCTATTCTGATGGCAAAACACCCCCTCTTTCTTCTATTGACCTTTAATCAAGTCAAATCAACAATATTTCATTATTTACTGAGTATCAGGCACTATGCTAAATTCTGAAAATACAGATACAAACAGAAAGAAACATAGTTCCTGCCCTTAAGGAACATAATGTCTAATGGTAGAAGATAATATATAAAAGGAACCTGAGGGGTTAGTGGTGGGAATACTTATGCCTAAGTATGGTAGAGAAAATCCAGAGAGTCAGCAGTGTAGTCTGAAGAAAAATGGAGACATGGCTAACCTAGACATCCTCCTTAAAATGCTTTACCAAAATTCTTTATAACATAATATGCCATATTTCACTTCCTTGAGTTCTGAGGACCTTTTTCTTAAACCCTTACCTTCTGTCTTGAAATCATACTCAGTATCAATTCTAAGACAGAAGAGCAATAAGGACTAGGCAGTGGGGATTGAGTGACTTGCCCTGGGTCACATAAATAAGAAGTGTCTGAGGCTAGAATTGAACTCAGGTCCTCCCAACTCCAGACTTGTCTCTCTGTGCTATCTAACTGCTCCAGGAGTTCTTCTTACCATAGAAGTCTTATGTTCCATTGATATCAATATGATGTTAAGAAAAGTAGGGGATGGCCCCCAAGGCAATCATGTGTTAAACACTTAGTATGTGCCAGACATATGGTCCCTTTCATCAATGATATCACATTGGAATGAAGTAGAAAACATGCAAACAACTATGTAGATACAAGATATATGCAGTGTAATTAGGAGATTATCTCAGAGGAAAAGCATTAACAGTTGGGGTTGGGGTGGGAATGTGAGCAGGAAAGGATTCTTGTAACCAGGAAAATCAGTAGGAGAAATCCAGAAAGGGGGGGGGGGCAGTGGAAAAGCATGCAGTAACGAGACAATGTGTTGTATGTAAGGAACAGCAAAAAGGATTGTGTTACTAAGTCTCAGTGTATGTTAAGGACAGGATGGTGTGAGAAGACTAGAAATAAATGAAAATCTAAGGTTGTTAAGGGCCTCTAATTCCAAACAGCTGATTTGGTATTGGATCCCGAAAGCAATAGAGAGCCAATGAATTTTACTCAGTGGGGGGAGGGGTGATGTGCTCACATCTACCCTATAGGATAGTCACTTCTGCAGCTAAGTGGAAGATGGGTGAGAGAGAGAAGAGTTGAAACAAGAAGACCCAAAGAGATGACCTTTGCAGTAGTTCAGTTGTGAGGTGATGAGATCTTGAAAAAGACCAGAGTGATATGAAGGTAACACAAAATGAGAGGTTATGAAGGTCATAACAAGACTTGGCAAAAGGTTGACTACTTAGAGTGAGTTTGAAATAGGAGTTGAGGATGACACTGAGGTGCAAGCTTGGGTGATTGGGAGGATACTCAACAGTTGTTCATGATTTGAAAAGAGAAGAGGGTTTGGGGGCAGGTAATAAGTTTTCTTTTGGACATTTTGACTTTAATATTCATCTGGAAAATCCAATCTGAGATGTTAAAAAGTGAGTTGGTGATGTAAAAGTGGAGGTCAGGAGAAACGTTAGGGTTAATTCTGAGAATCATGTGCATAGAAATGATAGCAGACTGATAGAAGTTGATGAGGTCAACAAGTAAAGTAGGATAGAAAAAAGTAAAGGAAGAAGTTCACAACAGAGTTGGGGGTTCTAGTTAGTTGGTATTGTACAGATGAAGACCAACAAAGGAAGCTGAGGCATCCTCAGGTAGAAGAACCAGGATAGAGTGGCATTATGAAAACCAAAAGAGAACTATTTAGAAGAGGATGACCAATAGTGTTAAAGCCAGCACATTGAGTTTGGAATTGGTTTCTTTTGGAAGATATACAGGAGAACATTTATAAGCATCACATCTGATGCTTATAAAGTCATGAAAAGCTTATGATAGTCACCCCTGAATTTGTTAATCATATTGATGAGATCTCATGAATTTAAGTATTTGTGGTTTCCTCTATACCATGGGTTCTTAGCCTTAGGTGAACTTGGTGTATGTGTTTGTAAATATATGCATATGTAAGAGAATAATAACTATATTTAAATATAATCAGTTTCCTTTATAATCAAATATCTTATTTTATTCATTTTAAAATATTTTCTGAGAACAGGTTCATACACTTTATCAGACTGCCAAGGGAGACCAATGCATAAAAAGGTTAAGAACCCTAGCTCTACCCTCCCTCTTATAGAATCTATTAAAATCCTGTTGGGTAAAGAATACGAAAGGGGAAATATGAATTGTATTAGGGATGAAGGATAAGCAGAAACAGAATGCAAAGCATGTTGACATAAAGCTATGACTTTCTTCTTCCTTCCATACCAAAATTTATGGTGGTTTCCACTGCCCTAATTTTATTGCTTTTTGACTAGGTGATATTTTCAGGAGAGTGCCTTTAAAGCCCAAGACCAATATGTATTTATAGATGGTGTTTAAGAAAAGTTTTTGATCCTGAAAATTACATAGTCCTCCCAAGGTAATAATGCTACTATCCAGGCTAATGACCTAGGTTCTAAGTTTGAGGTAAGAAAATTAAGCAGAAAATGAAATGAAGAATGATTCAAGAAGAAGATAAATGTTCTACTAAACACTAAAGGTCAATTCCCATTAAGAAAACCAGGATAATATAGGCTACCATGTGATGTAGCCTCTGGACACTCAATAAAAACTAAACTAAATTGGTTTGATGACTGGATCATTCCAGACCTATTTTCTGGAATGATTTTACATACCAAATGTCCTAACATAAATTTAATGTTTTTATCTCAACATTTCTGGAAGAGGAGTTACATTTCCTAAATCCATTTTATATATGCGGTATACATAATCTAAGTAACATAATAACCAAGGTCACTGAGCAAGTCTTTAACTGAATTAGAATTGGAACTCACTTGAGTCAATAATTTATTAGGCACCTACTATGTGCCATACACTATGCTAACGGCTAAGTCTTCCTAATGGGTGATTTAATTGATTGAGCAATCTCCTAGACTAGATGGCAAAAAAAAAAGCCACTATAAATAAGAGCAGTCATTTTAAAACCCACAGAAACATATACATAAAAGAAAAAAACAAGGAAAGAAATTGTGTAAATGATGTTCTGCTTGTAGTATTTGTGTATGACTTTTAATTTAGAATTCCCTTAACACAGCTTTACTCAGGTTAGAATAAGTATCGATTTGAGACATTCTAGTTAAACAATTTTGAAACATTACTTTTAAAATTCTTGAAATATGAGTCAATTTGAATGGATGCTATTATAGTTATATATGTGTGTGTTTGTACCACATACACATGTACCACATACATATCATGTGGAAAAATTTTTATCCCTTTCAATTTGACCAAAATATAATCATTGTATTTCCACAGGATTATTATGACATACAGTAGGGATTTCCAGATTAATTTCTTATGAATAAATATAAAATAGGAGTCTTTAAAGTTTAGTATTTAAAAAAGCAAAATCAAGAGAATTGAATATGATTCATATTTTCAGGCAGGCTCTTTAATTTGCTAATAAAAATCTTTAAAATGCAGGAACAAGATAGTTATAAATCCCCAGGAAATTTGTTCCTTTTATTACATGTGTGTACACATATGCAAATTCAATTTTTAGAAATATATACAGAATTTCCCAAAATCAAGAGAAATTTATGGGTAAATTAGTGATTATGTAAAAAAAAGCTCCATGCCTAAAAATCATTTCTCCTTTGGTTAGATTCTCCATTGAGGCACTGTCACCTCTTTTGAGAGATGGACTTTCAAAACTAAGGCAATTTTTTTGACTTCAAGACTTAGCTTCTCTCCTTTATTTTGCTTTGACTTCTCCATCTCTCTCTCTCTCCCCAGCCCCCACCTATATCTCACACCTCTCCCTAAAGCCAGTACTCTTGGGGAAGATGTCTCTAGCAGGGACAGGAAGGAAAGTGAACAGCTCTCCCATGAGGTTAGGCCTAATTGGAGCTTTATGGATCACTCAGCAGGGGTTCTCTCAATAATAGTGTCAATAGAATTCTCCTCTACCAACTGTCTGACCTCTCTATAAACTGTTTGTTTTTCCTTCTACCACACAAAATAGCTGCTTATATGTCCTACTATTGCTTATCGCATCCAGATCTTTAAGCTTACAATTCATTCAAAATATATTAAATCATCAAAGTCAACTGAGAAACCAAAAATGCTTGACTTTATGTTATCCTCTACCTTTCATATTCTCCAAAATATCATCAATGGAGTTTATAAAATTATTGTATGACACACAGTAGGGATTTCCAGATTAATTTCTTATGAAGAAATATAAAGCAGCAACCTTTAAAAATATGGTATTTAAAAGAGCAAAAACCACAAGAATTGAGCCTGGTTCATATTTGTGGGCATGCTTTTTCATTTGCCCTGAAAAGCCCTCTTTTAAAATGCTCTAACAAAATAGTTGTGAATCCCTAGAAAGTCATTCTCTTTATTCCATCTCTAACTGTCCTAGTTGCTAATATATATAAAAAGGAACTCTAATTTTACTACTTCTTAAATTCTTAGGCCAATTAAATTTGAAGTAGGATCTAGATGGCTGTCATTGTGATGCTTTTAGGTAGAAAATATGTGCCCATTGAAATAATAAATACCAAAGCTTAATATTTTCTAAGTATCTAAGGACTAAGAAGTTTAAGCTTTATTTACATTTTGTCTACCAAGATGTGCCCCCTTTAAATATTTGTATAAACAAACTGAAGCTGTTGCTCTCATTAGCATGTAACACAAGGTCCCATTTCCTTACCTCACAGAATTTTACTAAAGTAAAATTCAGTGGCCAGAGGCAATTTGATCTCTTGCATGTATGATTCTAGATAAACTTTACAGTACAGAAATACGTCCAGACTGTATACCTATTGACAGTGCTTAATAAAAACATCTAGAATAATGGTGTTCCTGGTTGTGTTTCCAATAGTGATGTGATTGCAGTGCACTGTGGATTAGGTTACCAGTCCTTTGAATTCTGACCTTCTGTCTAAAACAGCTTTAGAGGTTACTTTTTCTCCCGATTTGGGAGATTGCAAGGAAGGGAGGGGGGAGGATGTTAATGCTGCTTGAAGGAAGGAAAAGTTTTGGTCAGTTTGTCAGGATTTATACCATGGCAGTCATTTCTTAGCAACAAATATGGCTTTGCAAATCTAAATATTTAAATTATATCCCAAAATATGGCATGTAATATAGGGAGCTTTGCAAATGTAATTGCTTCCTTGGTGAGCAAATGATGTGATCATGATGCAATTGCCATTAAAGATCAAAGCCAAGCACTTCATTTTAATTGAAATTAAAGAAAACAATAGGGGATCAATTGATGGTACTATGAAACAAGTTATCCATGAAATTGCTTATTGTAAACTCACTTTCTGCTTTTCTTTACAAAATAGGAAACATTTATGTACTGCAGATATTTCTCTATTGTTGATCATTATAAGAAAAATGACCTTGTCTGCTTAAATGCTTCCAAATTAAAGATACTCATTTATTTTATATTCTGCTTAATCAAGGATTCTTTTTAAGGAATTATAAACCAGTCTTCAAAGAACACTTAGGAACAATATATTTTTTTTTCATTGGACCTAATCTGCACTCTATATTCTTTGAAATTTCACAATTTGAAGTATTCTATCTAAATAAATCCTTTTCTGATTTTATTAAATTGTGCATGCATCATCACCTTTCATAAAGAATGGTACAACCCTTCACTCACCTAGGTTACATCAATGACCCAGTGCTCCATCTACTGTTGGATAGTGACTTTAACAATGTTATAAAAATGGGGGAACACAACAAGGTAAATTTTGGGGAAAAATATTTTAATATGGTATACACATATATTATTCTGTTCATTATATGCTTAGTTGGGATGTACATTATTTCTGGAGAATTTTTCAACTGTGAGCTGTGTTGTAATTCAAAACTGAGATACAAAAAAGAAAATTTCCAGCTCTTGTTACATTTTGTGAAAGGTGCCGCCAAGATTGGTTTTTCCCATGCCAGAGGAAAAATGGTATAAGAAATGATAAACCTCAGTCTAGTAGGCTGACTCATGTCAATATAAACATGATGTATACATAGTGGACAAATGACCACATTGCTGTGATCAAACTCAGCCTATGTGGACCAATTAATTGTAATAATTTAAGTAAAGGCAAGAAAGTTTGAAGAACTTCATAGGGTGTACATCTCTTTGTTGTGTTGGAGAATAAGTTAACTAAAATGAAAACTAAGTAATGTCATATACTTTGCTTAATGGAATGGGTAGATTAAAAATGTTGAGACCCTTTCTTCAATTAAAAATTTGTTGCTGCTCTATTATTTGCCAAGAATAGATTTTTAAAAAATTAAAAGCTTAGATTAACAATTATTTTTTATTCCTAAGTAATCATTATTGAATTTCTGAATTCATACTCCACAAACATTATTATATCTGAGGACAAATGATGTGCTCACTAAGGTTTCAGGAAATGGGCTCTATTTTCATATTGCATTGTCATAAAAGCTCCAATATAATTCATCAAAAGTCAATTTCCTTAGGAGTTTATAATTCTCTTGCTAAAGCTATTTATGGTGTAGGTGACTAAAAGACAGTTAACTGAATTCTGTTAGATAGCATGGTCAATTTCATATCATTCTTAAAATAAACTGTAAATGTTTTCCTTGGTAGAGTTTCAGCAGTAGCTACTATGAGTTTGGTTCAGGATCATAGTACTGATTTGTAGGTCTTGTGCCAGTGCAGAAAGAATAGATCATGCAAGTGACCATGTAAGCTGTTAGTAAGCTGCAAAATTCTTGATCACTACATGAGTTTTTTCTATCAGCAGTTACCTAAAATACTCAGTATATGTTACCCTGAAACAAATCATGAGAGAAGGAAATGATAAATCTGGTATTAGAATCTGATATTCTAATAATCTTGGACAATCTTTCTAGTAAAATGCTAAATACTTCAAGGAACATTTGACATAAGTAATATGAAAGAAATCATGCCAGACTTTGATTTACATATTTTTTATCTGGAAGAAAAACAACTATAAATCTCTATCAGTATTTAAGAAAATTAGGTGATGCCATTTGATAAGTATTTATTCTCAAAAGATAGTCTTCCATGCACTGAAGACTGTTACATTAATTAATTATTTTGACAGGTAACACAATGAATATTTAATTCTGAAGTTATTTAGTTATAAGGTTAAATAGAAATTATACAAAATGCCAAAATAAATGTTTAAGGGAAATATTCATCTTTATAAAGGATATTTTTTACCTGCCAAATTCATTTATCATATTGAAGTCAAAAATGGAAAGGGTACAATATCTTTTAACCCTTAAATATTTGTTTGATTATTTTATGATGGTTTTATTTTGAGTTGGATGTCTAACTCTAGAAAATGTTCAATTACATTTTAAAATTTTCTTTTGAAGTCTCCAAACCTTCCATCTTTTAAAGTAGAAATGGAAATAATACCTTTTCTTATTTCTGTAATCATTACATATTGGCTGCTTCTTTAATCCTGAAGCACTAAGAAAGCCTGTCAAAATTTCAAACTTTACAAAACTAGGCATGTAACTAGGCAACAGCTTGGTGTGTAAGATAAAACCTCTTTGGAGATATAGTATAGGAAATATATTGTGTCTTTCAGGACTTTCAAACATTATGTCAGAGTTTGATGTTCAAAGTATTTTACTTATACAGCAACTAAAATTGACTTTCAAACACAAATCATGATTCTGTTTTCAATGGTCAATAAGTATATTATCAATATCTAAGCCTCTATTCATCAGCATTTTTTATCCTAGACTCATGCAACAAATTATCATTTATTATTCTGTCTTACAATCACCTGTCTTTATTACCTGTATTTTATCTCTTAATTTTCAGGAAATTAATTTCCTAAGTTATGCCACTGACAGGTAGGAAAGGGTGACCCTTCATTTTTCATTCAGAAAAAAAATTATGTTCATCATGAAATTCCAAGAGATCCAATTTATACAATGAACACAGTAGATATGAAGTAGTAGTAAACAAGAAAATACACTGATGGATTGAGTGTAGATTGAATTGTTTATATTAGTTTTGCTTTCCTTCCTTCCTTCCTTCTTTTCTCCCACTCTCCCTCCATCACTATCTCTGACTTATTAGAAATGGCCACATTTAAATTATTAATAATAATTTAATTTTTCCAAATTTATATAATAAGTTATACTAACTTCAAAAAGATTCCAGTTTGATTGTAAGTAGTATAGTCAAACTGGAATCATATATATGTGTGGATATATATAGTCCTGTAGCAAATTCCCCCTTCAATGATTAAATGTTTTACTATAGGTATTATGTGTTTACTAAAGATTTGAAGTTCTTATGTCCATAACTGCCCATCATTAGCTATACTTATATGCCAATTAGTCACACTTTGAATGTATGACAGTTTTGATACTTTTCTTCACATAGCATGCATAGATTGCCTAAAGATAGGTTATTTGGCTACCTAAGTACAAATAACTAAATTTTAATTTAGAAATATTCAGTGTAATGAGAAATATAAATTAATTAAATAATTTTCTTATTTATTTGTGATCTCTTGCATATCATACCTGCTAATTATTATCTTAAATGATTAGTGTTTCTATATTTTCCAATTATTGTCATAATCATCAAAAATAAATTTGAGAATTTGATGCTCAATTAAAATGTTTGAATAGCACATGAAATATAGTTCAAATCATGTAATAACAACTAAAATACTATGCATAATAGTTGAATTTCTCATTCATCACCTTATTTTTAAAAGAGATGGCATTTTAATGTAATCTTGAAAAGCAATTATAATTGTAAAAGCAGTTCATTTTCTCTGGCTGATATTTTAGATTAAGTCAATGCTATATTACATTAAGTCAGAAAATCCTAAAAAATTTCCATTACACTCATTTTTATATTAACTTTTTTTCCCCAAATAATATCTGGTATTTCCAGCATGAGAAATTGTTATAGATGATAAAAAATGCTCCATCTCTGGGGATTTGGACAAGTCCAATAGGAGCCTACTTATTTTGAACTGGCTTCCCATTTATGATTAGAATGGTATCCCAAGATTCCTTTCTTGTCTACATCACATAAATTGAAATCTTAAGTGAGTTTGCAACTTGAGGCTGTATTACAGCTTTGCCAAAGCATTCTCTTTTTTTCTGAGGAATTTAGATTGGCACCCTTTTTGAAAAAAAATTCTTTGCTTGGACTTCATAAATAGAACTTATTTCTTTACTTGAAATAGTTGTCATTGATACATTAGTTAAGAAAAGGAAGAATGGATCTATAGGACCAGATTGCTAAAGAAATGCTGTACTAATTGAAAATCTCAAAGCTTGATGTAAACATTCTATGACATAACAGTAGCAACTTTAACAAGTGCTTCTTTATAAATCATTACCATGTTTTTGTTTTTTAAGAGACTGCCTTTTGATAGAAAGGTCTTGGCACACAGAAAAAGGTTTCATGTAATAATAAAAACAGTTGGGAAAAAACACCTTAATGTATAACAGAAAGGAATTTATAAGAATTCCACTTTATTTTTATTATATAAAACATGACGAAAGAGGCAAAAACAGAGACATTTGTATTGAGACTTTGATCTAAGACTTGTGAAATATATAGATTTTTTATCAGTGCTTTTAAATGTTTGGAATAAATACATTATCGAAATAATTAACTTTTAAATTTAGCATTATAAGCCATTAGCAGTATAAAATGTAACAGTGATAAGAAACTGTAAAAAGGCAATTTTAAATTTTATTTTTCATCATAATATTCACTCAAATGGTAGAGTTCCATCCGTTCAGTGTTTAGTTACAAGTATCCCAATTAGCAAACTGCAAAGATCCTAAATGTGTGAGAAGAACCTTTTCTCCTAAAATGATTATAAATTAGCCTAGTAAAGATCAAATCTCATTCATACACTTGCTCATGTAGAACTTTATGAAAAGGTAGAGTTCTTAGAGTGCTGGAAAATTCCTTCACTCCAATTTCTACTGGAATCACCATAAAGAGGCGATTTGAATAAGAATTTAGTTCATTTGTAAATTGGACTTTTTTTTCTTATGACTTACTATAAGTTAGCAAGAGGTCAATTTATTTTCCATACCTGTAGTCAGGTAAAAATCAAGAAAGATTAAAAAGCATTGGCTCTGCTCCTTTCCAGAAGGGGTAAAACAACAAAAAAAATCTTTGTTAAAATGTTTTAAAAGTGGTTATACGGCAGCTCCCCAAATAAATGTGTTGGTAGCTGCTATTAGAAGTGAGTGTGTGCTGACAGAGTGCTTCCACTAAGTAATTCACACACAGCTGTTTATCCAGATAGCAAGAGGCTCGTTCATTTACATAATAAATTTTTCTAAAGCTGCAAGATTGAGTCAGACAGAAGAGTGCTCATTTCAATTGTTACATTTAAACCAATAAGGTTAGGACAAGAGAATAGCTGTGGTTTGCGTTGCAAAAACAAAACCAAAAAAAAAAAAGCCCTTAGGCTACATGGGCAGACCTACAAGACTGAGCAAACAAATAGGAGGGATGAAGATTCTGCTGTTTCTTTGTCTAAGGATCTTAGATATTATCTGCTGCTGTTTAGTGGGGGGTTAGGGGGAGGAGAAGCCCACAGCTCAAAGCTGTGACTAAATAGAACAGTGGGAACTGATGGCTCAGGGGTTGGTGCTAGATACAAAGTCTCTAGTACCACTTCCGACTTTAAGTCTTCCTGTTAAAGTCCACTGTGGTGGTTTTCTTCGTCGAGGAACCGTTTTCTCGCAGACACTCGGCAGTCAGAGCCTACAGCAGCAATCTGGGAGCTTTGCCTTTAGCTTGGGTTTGCCCTCCAGGGACGCTGCACTTCTGGTATTGGGCTCCACTGAGAACTTCTAAAAATCACCCACACGGTCGTCAGCACTAAGCTCTACCTTCCCCAGGAATCCAAACATGCACCGAGCGGAGATTTGTTAAACCAGAGAACGGGGGGAGAGGAGGACTGAAAGTAGTGGATCAGCATACGGGAGCGCTGTAAGTACAAGTTGGCTATTGGAAAGATTGTGGAGACTGACCAAAACTCTCTTCTGGGCAAAGTCCCAGATAGATAACAGGAGGGATGGAACTGGGCTTCTCCCTGCTTCCCAATGAAATGGGTCCCCCCCCCCTTTTAATGAAAAACAATACTTAAAACTGGCCAAATTTGGGAGGCAATTTTTATGACTTCATTAGTCCCGATGTCCCATCTTAAGCAGTCTAGTTATTTATTGCCTATATGCATGATTCAAATTATTAATGCTAGGTCATTCTGAATCATGTATGTTAACATGTGTCTATTCTCACGCTGTAAATTTAAATAGAGAAATATTGCAGGGCTGTTGCAATTTTACGCAGACAGAATTTGGCACTTCTATCCCTGCAAATAACATTACATAATATGGAATAGAAAAGATATATTTAATGCATATGTTATATTGCATATATGCAGTAGCAATGAGTGCCTTTTCATAGCCCCACTCAAAATCAATACCTGAACAAAAAGAAAAAGTTGAAAATCAGGAATTTTAAAATAAAAATAAATTGGCAGAACCTTTTGGAGGAGAGTCATTTCTATAAGAGACTTAAATACCCCCCCCCCCGAACTTTTCAGGCTGACAAAATATGCATTTATACAAATAAAAATCTTTGGCCTTGATTGACATTAAAATGGACTTATAGACATATACCTATCACTTTGAAATCAAGATATTGATTTTTAAAAGATCATTTAACTTATTTCACATTCAAAGTCAATACTAGAATAGCTGATTATTTACAAATTTATGTGATCTAGAATAAGTATTTTAAAATAGCTTTCAGCATAGCAATACTTGAACTTCATTAAATTCATAACTGTCATTGCATTTAGTAGGTTATTTTTCTTCTTCATGTTTGGAAATCCAAAGTGAACGGCAAGGGAAAAAGGAAAAAAGTTAGTGATAAGTCAGTGTAATGTTCTTTAATGTTGCCATCATATAACATTTTTCAGATAAGCTTTAATTGATAATTATTTCATTAAGTGCTGTTCATTTTGGGAAGCAATACACACATGAGAAATAATACTCCTACATTGTCGGATGCTAGATGTTTGACTGCCTTACTTCGAAGGCCCAGTGTACTCTGTGACTGAACAGCCGTAGATTTTCAAACCTGAAAATACTTTGCGGTGACAGACAGAGAAGCCTAATTGAGCCACTGTTCAGTATTAGGTTGCCTGCCATTTAAACATACAATTCCAAAGGAAAGGTCATTCTTATGTGTTTGATAGATATAATAAATGATTTCTTAAGAGACAATAACCCCTTTGCACTTTTAAAAAATTCCTGGTATTTTCCAAATGATACATTAGAAAGATAATATACTTGAAGAACAAACCAGTTTATGTTAAGTCAGATGTCAAAAATATTTCATTCAAAGTTTACATAAATACTTCTAAAGTCAACTAAATTTTGAAGGCTATAGATCAATTATTTCATTATTCCTATTTGCACAAGAATTCCATTTCTTTATTTGCATTGAACTATTTGATCAAGAACAAAACATATATTGTGAGATGTAGAGAAATCCATAATTAATTTTATTTTAAAACATTTCATTTGGAAATTGAACAGTAAAAGGTAAGAGTCTAAAATCAGTGAAGTTAAAGGACACATATCTTTGCTTACTGATGCTTTTGAATTTGTGGTTTTGTTTTTACCAATGCAGTTTCTGGGGTTATGAGTACTGATTGGAGAGAAATTTTACCAAGAAAAATATGCTGCTTTAAAAGCAGAATTATCATTAAGACAGGTTTTCCCTATGAAATGCTCTGATTAGAAAATAGCCATTGTCTTTCAGATTTGCTGGGGAGTAGGGTCCATTTGTGGTTGAACAAAACTAGCTTGCCTGCCAGCTCTATTTATTTGGATAAGCTTGGTACTTTCACTTTGAAAATTTCTTTGCAGTTAAAAAATGTTTTAAATTACAGTCATTTTATAAAAATTGCTTCTAGCAAGCAAAAAAAAAAAAACCTATGGAAACCCCATAATTTAGACAAGTACCTATGTTTTATTTGCTCTGTGCTGCTGAGATTTAGAATCCCTTACCATTTACAGTTTACTTTTCACAGAACATTATTAACTTTTTGGCTTCATACATGATCTTCTGTCAGATGCTTTTGATTTGTAATTTAGTAAAGTATAATAAACAGTGCAAAAGTCATGAATTTTCTTCTGCATCTCTAACTCTGTGGTAGGGAAAATGTGATAAAATGTGTACCTTAAGTCTTGTTTGATGATCTCTCAAAGCAAGTTTGCCTTCTGGAAATAATTTCTGGGGTTGAAGAGCATGGTATTAACAGATTTAATGTGGCTATTCAATGGATTGGTGAAGTACTCTGTGAGGTTTAACAAAATGAGAGAGACAAATTGAACATCAACAAAACTTACATCTGTGAAGAATTATAAATTTAATTAGAAAAAAGGCAAACTTAAAAGACCTCATTAACTAATCAGAAGTCAATGTTACCAGTTTGAGTTTCTTAAATGTAGAATTCCGTGACTTTCTTATCAATTTGATTTTGCCTTTTATAAGTGCCTCTCAGTAAGCTATTGCTATTTTGGAGACAAAAAGAAAATACTTTAAAATTAATGATATGTAATGATATGTAATGATATGTAATGAATGATATGTAATCACATAAGATACATTATAGGAGAGGCATATTTTTGCTTGTGCAGAATCATTTAAAACTCCAAAGGAGCAGGCTTCAGAGAATGTCTTCTATAAATATATAAAGTGTAAATTTGAATTAACTAGATGCCAAACTATATGTCTTTTGAAGCTCTGAGATGGTTTTTTTTTTTCCCACTTCCTAATGAAAATGCCCTCAATCGGTTTTGGAAGACATTATAACAGAATCTTACTAAGAATAGTAACTTTTGTTAAGTGTAATACATAAGAGAAAAAAAAAATCAATGTCAATCAGAAATAGGTGTCCTTTTGGATAAGTCATTAGGAGAGTATATTTCCCTTCTGCATTGCAATGTTGGGCTACATATAAAAAACTAAAAGCATGTGAAGTGTAGCATTTTGTAAACTGTAACTAATTTTGCTCACATCTGTGTCTAATTGTTGTCTGCATTCGCATTCTTGAGAGTAGATTTATTTTTCCTGGACCACTATGTGGATTCAGCTGACCAGCCTAAGTGAGGATTAGTTGTTTTAAAGTTATTTTGATTAAAGAGTCATTTTTAAATACAGTAACACACAACACATGGTTTAAATAATCCCTGAGACACAAAGGAATATATCTGAAGTATACTTAATGAAATGGAGATCGTGGACGTGGACTTTCAGAAATCCTGGAGTGTAAAAAGTGCAGTATATCATAACTTTGAACCTAACTCAGTGGAAATAAGATGTGGTCTTGAAAACACTTAACTTTTTTTAAAGGAAAGTGTTAGATTCAGAGATGTTCATATTAAAGTTTCCTTTAGAATTAGTGGTATCATATTTTGAAATTGAATTTGGATAAATTAAACCTCAAGCAAAAAATACAATCATTTCAAATTATCTGATTCCAAAGTTATTTCAAGGACATCTAGCGAATATAAAAATAGGAGTATCAATAAAAGAATTACTCTTTTATTATCGAATAGTGTAGTCTAGATAATCTTGAATATAACTAAACCAAGATCACTTTTAAAACAGTTCTCACCTATGACATAGTCAGGTATATAAAAATAGCAAGAGGAAAATATACCCTAGAGGCATATTGCTATACTTTCTAATCATTTTATCTGAAGTTTAAGCATTTTTTTAAAAGGCTGTTTTCATTTTTAGAAACCTGTCTGCTTCCCCAAACTGAATTGGTTTATTTGAATATTTTAAAATTTAGATTCTTACCTGATCCTTTATGTGTAATTTTTTTGTAATTAAGTTTTTTTTAAAACATACATATAGTAGAAATACATATGTTGAAATGACATCTAATATTATGATGGTGTCAGACTTTGAGGACTCCATACTTATGCAAAAAGTTTCTTAATTTTATAATTAGAAAAAACATAGCTGAAACTCAGATTGTGTTTGCCTGAATAATATTTTTATGTCACTTTTGAGATGCTTTACTTTTCTTTGTTTTTCTATAATCATTAGTGATATCAATTCAAGTTTGACGAAAACACATCAAAAATCTGGAATTTGGGGGCATAAAATCCCTAGGTAGAATACAGACTCTTCACTGGTGGAGACTTACCTTGTGCTTCTAAGTCAACAGCCAGTCTTCACCTGGGTTTTATCACTTGCTGGCAACTTGCACTGTCCCCGGAAGAAGGACTGTGATATCAAAGACTGCATATAAAACTATTCATTGCATCCTAACTAGATATAAATCCATCTAATAACTTAGGAGCCATCCTAACACTGGTTCACCAAAGTGTTGAATTGATTACTTAACTACTAAATATACTGATTTTCTGGCCAAGCCTTAATGGCTGATAATTAACTGAGTAAGAACATTTCTGATTCTGAAAGCAATGAAACAATATTGATCATTTTTATAGCATGGCTCTACATGAATATATGGAAAGCATGTTTTTGCCATTTTGAATCAGGCTGGCAACAACTGGAGTTGCCCAGAAACTGTTCTGGTGAAGGTTAAAGGAAAAATAGTGAGGGTAGGAAAAAAAAAACAACATCATCATGATCCACTGTCAAGACTTAAAGGGGTGGGTGGGAAGTCTATTTCAACCAGTGATAACAGAAGATGAAAGATCTTTCGTGGAGGCTAGAGGGTTAATGCTCCAACTAGTCCTATTCACCATGTTGGGGGGGGGGGGTAAATAGCTACCTTTCCTAGGCACCCTTTCCAAGCTGCCTTCCCCAGGCTGCTTTGCATGTTGATTGGGGGAGGGGTAATCCAGTTTGCAGCTGTCATAGGCTAGTGATGAATCACTATCCCGTCATTTGGCTGCCTTCCCCCTTCCACGGGGAGGAGGATAGACCTGCAGGAGGAAACAACAGTTGAGACTTCAACTTATAGACAATATGCCTTTCACTGCTGCAATATGTCCCCTCTTTTTCTTTCGGTTAAAGGCAGTATTGTCATCCTCAGCCATGTGCTTTGTATAATTAAGCCTGGACACTGAGGCAGAATAACGAGAGCGTCTAATTTTTCTCCCTGATCACAGGTGCAAAAATCTCAAACCAGTTCAGATGTTGCTGTTTCCTCAAGTTGCAGGTAAGGGCATGATTGATATTGGCCTTTTTCTGAGGAGGATACTGTAGGATCCCCATCAGTTTTTATATATGGTTTTTAAAATTCTTATCATTGATAGCAGAAATTTTAATTGTAAACTTTTTAGCAAGCTTTCTATGCATGTAAGATATTTGTTTGTATGAAGAAAGAGGATAGAGGCTGAGCCTGAAAAAAAAAGCATTATGAGCCAGTAATCATTTCATCATGTTAAATATCTGGAAGGCCCATGAAAGTAAGTATCTACTGAAATCTTTGAGAATGAACTGGATTTAAAGGACTCCTAGTTGGAATTCAGCAGTGAAGGGGAATTCGCTAAATTTTAAAAGGACAAATACTTGAAAGGTTTTTAAGTTCCTATTGAAATTTCAAGGATATCTTAAGTGGTCCTGCATAATTGATTGAACTGAAATCTTTAAGCTAAAATCTAAGTTGTAGTAGCTTTGATTGAGTCGGTGAAGAGAAAATGGTGTTGACATCATATATGTGGATATGTGGATACACATGCATAATGTGTCAGCATCATATGTACAAGATGTTCCAAAAGTCTTCATGCAATTTCAAACTATTAATTTAATCTACTAAAGCTTAAAGCTGCATGAAGACTTTTGGGATACCTTGTATAACATTCAAATGCATGATACCCATGCACATCTATTTATACATGTGCATGTATTATATATTTGTAATATATACATTCTCTAGAGGAAGGGGGACTGAGCTTTTAATTTTTCTTTTGGAAGTGCTGACTGAGTAGAAAATAAGGCAAAAAAATAAAGCAATGTGTAGGTGGGTCTTTTGGTAACTTAAAATAAATCCTCCCCCCTTTAGTAACAGATTACAAAATATAAACTGGCAGTTCTCTACTGGCAGTTCTCTACTAGTGAACATGATTAGTGGCTTCTGCACCTTTATAGAATAATTAACTACTGAATATAAGAACTTTCAGAGGGAATTTCACTGTTTTGATATTGTAAAATGTGAAATTATAGCATTGAAGTAGAATTGTTCTTATTTCCCTGACTAAGTGACAGCTGAGGTACTAGTGAGTGCTAAGGCAACCTAATGCCTGTATGGATTCCCTGTATGTTGGCCTTATCCCTTTTCAATTGGGCACGCTGTATATAATCCACAAAGCAAACAAGTGAGCCAACATAATAATGTTTTAATGCTGCATTTGTTTCAAGGGAAACAGAGGAACAATTAAGTAGTTTGCCAGAGTAAACACATGCATCAGGAATATCTCATTCCCTGTCACTAGACTGTAGGCTTCAAGTGTTTTATTTGGTTTGGAGACCCATTAAATTACAATTGGGTGGTAAATTATGAGGGAGTACACAGTGCTAATTTATTGCTTCTTTGGAGCACACCCGACAATAAAATGATGGCCCTTCATATTTTGTGTATATAATGCACCTTTCCTATTGCAAAAAAGTGTTTTTAAGCATTTTTGTAACACACGATTTAGAAATTTTTGTACCAAGATTGAATTTCTCCTTTAATATTAAAAAATTGATGTATTGAGCTGTGACTCCCAGAATATTTGTTCAATTTGGAGTTCTATAAAGTAGGGATTGAATAGTGTATATATGTATATACATACACACACATATATCACAATGTGATCTCTGATGGATATAGACTTTGCTCTCTCTCATTGGCTGTTAATATCATCATAGGACTAGCAAAATTTAAGACAACCATTTGAATTACAAAAAAGAATACAAGAAAATTTGTACAAGTTTATTTCAAAGAAGATATCAAATAACAACCAAATTAAAGAATTGTTTATGAATTTAGTACATCTGTCAAATGGAAGGCTTCTTGTCTTTAGGTCTATGGAAATGCAGGATCTAACCAGCCCACATAGCCGACTAAGTGGTAGTAGTGAATCCCCCAGTGGTCAAAAGCTTGATAACGCTCATATAAATAGCAGTTCCATGACACCCAATGGCACAGAAGGTGAGTTTTTTTTTCCTTCTGGTTATTATTTGCTCTGTATTTTCTTTTGTGAATATAGACTTCTTTTTTCTTCTTGAAGATTGCTATGATTCAAAATGGTTATACTCTCAAATGCCATTATCAGGCTTTTATTTTCCAGTTGTTAAAATGAGATTTAAATCTAGTTTTCTATATCTATTCAGCATTTACAAATAATTAACTTCCTATACTATTCTAATATGTTATTTTCCATTGATATGCACTGAAAAGTATTGCTATTGATTATTTCTACTTATATCTCATTGTTGATAATTCTCAAGAAATTCTGGTCATTTGACTCTTTTTCAATTATATGAACAATTCAAATGATAAGTTGTCTTCTTTTATACTTTGATTTAAAAGATATAACTCATTTTGGTAAAATGTGAGATTTTAAAATAATTTACAAAATATTTTGATTCTCTATTGCTGTCCTTTCAGCCATGGGCATATAGAAGACTCAAAGCACTGGTTTATAAAATCTATATTCTAAAATAATAAAGCATATTAGTACTAAAACAAAATGGTATATCTTAACTAAAATTATGTCATATGTATATTTCTATAATTAATTATGATATTTTCTAAGTCCTGGATTTAATTCATCTGTAGAGTTACATTTGTGGTTGCCTATTTATATAAAATATACTTTGGGCAATTTTTGAACTAAAACATTTATATAGATGCATTTTTAGAAAAACATTAGCTATAACAACATGAATCATGCATGTGTGGGTACATAAATACAGTATTTATTTCTACTCTCACCTAATGTAAGTATCATTTGTTTGCTTACTTTTGGTCCTAGAAGAGCAGAAACAGTGAGCCACTGTAATCTATAAAACTTAAAATTTCTGTACACTGGCAAATGCAGAGATTTTGTTTCCAGTAGAAGTTCAAGAAACTGTACCTTCTATAATTCATTACAATACAAATAAGACAGCAATTTGAGGTTCAAATTTTTGTATGCAATAGAAACTTTTAGTAAGATTTGAAATAATTGTTTGCATGATTTATATAAAATGATGACTTCTTAAACTGTCTTTCATTGCTTGAGAAAAAAAAAATCACCACTAGAAATAATGAATTCCCATCCAAAAACCTTTTTTGTTCACTTATTCAAAGAAAAATTACTGAAACTTAATTTATATGAATTACAGGAATACAAAAATAATTTTTAAATTTATGCAACGTATAGCACA
Organism: Monodelphis domestica; assembly: GCF_027887165.1. Taxonomy (NCBI): domain Eukaryota; kingdom Metazoa; phylum Chordata; class Mammalia; order Didelphimorphia; family Didelphidae; genus Monodelphis; species Monodelphis domestica. The sequence goes on along the minus strand of NC_077229.1, from coordinate 322,291,765 downwards.
AAGCCAAACAGTTCTTGTTTTCTTTCTTTCTTTTTTTTCCTTTTGGCCTTTCCCTTCAGGTGACAACATGACTCTGCTCAACACTGCAGCCTGGTTTTTAAATATGAATACTCAGACCACTGCAGGTTTGTGTGACTGTGGTGAACACAAACACACAGATGTTAGCCGGCATTCACAGATAACATTCACAGACAGGGAGGTTAGGAGAAACATCACTGAGAGAATGAGCAACCTCTCTGAACCTTAGTTTTTTTCAAATCCTGGGGTAGCCTCTGGAGGGTCAATGTATTGTATATACTGTATAGTGGATAAAGTGCTGGATGTGGGGACGAGAGAACAGGTTCAAAGCCTGCCTCTGACACTTTGTATCTGTGTGAGTAAGGGTGCATTACTTCAGTTTTTAAGTCTATGCATTATATAGACTTGAGATAGCTCAGACCTACTGACAGGGTGAGAAATTTAGAAGCAGTATCTTTATGTTTCTTGTTCATTGTTATTCACTAATTCACTTTGCTCATAATCCAGTTACATTTATTAATAAAAACTTCAACAGCGAGTTGAAGTGATCTTAATGAACAAATTAAGTGTGAGTAATTCTAAAACTTTTATACCATTTTGCTGAAACCCAGTCTTACACAATATCAAGCCAAATAGTTTTGACATGTGTGTGGTGGACTTTCTTGTTGGAGTGCTGCATTGTAGTGATGTGTGGTTTTCTCTTTTTCTTGCATGTGAAATAATAGATTTCTTTAAGCATACCCATTTCGCATCAGTTTGAAAGTGATTGGGAATAGGGCAGCTTTGTAAGTTTTGTATATCAAGGAGGTAATTTTTGTTCCATGAGTAATCAGCACACCATAAGAATCTATCATCCCAATTCAGCCCAATGACTAGTTGAATGCTTCTCTTTAATCTAGAGGTCATAAATCCATTTCCTAAATTCTAAGGATGTGTGGGGGGGAAACAAAGGAAAGAAAGACACCTGCCCTAAAAATGGCGATTTCAAACACATATTTGGGCCACCAATTCTTTTCAACACGTAATCTGACATGTCTTACACTGATGTAAAAATGGTACTTTGCATGTCATTACTGTCACTTTTAATATAGATTCCTCTTACTAGGTTTAGTTCTCCTGCTGAGCCGTGCAATCTTAGGTCCCCACACTGCTTTGAAAGTATAAACTTCATGTTTTAGAATCTGCCAGGCTAACTTGTCCTTTATAAAATAACAGAGTATGGGTTATATACTCTTAATACATAAAACTATTCAGAAAACTTTGGAGGATTTGAAGTTAAGATTATCCAATTTGGGGTTCAAATTATTTGGTTATTATAACCATCTCTTCCATTATATTTCCTTTATTAATATTAATCGACTCTAGAGGAATTAAGATTAAGAGTTGTCAGATTATTGATGCCCAAAACTCTCTATTATCTTGTCATTTTGGTATAGATATTTCCTTGTTACTTTTGCCTGTTTCAAAACAAATAGAAATGTTGCAGTTATCAATAATAATAATAATAATAATAATAATAACAGCTAGCATTTATATATGAGATAGCATTCCTAAAAGAATTTAGCACAGTGCCTGGAACATAGTAGGTGCTATATAAATGTTCCTCCCCTTTACTCATCCCTCTTTAAGGTTTATAGAGATGTTTGCAAATATTATCTCATTTTTATCCTCATGACAATCCTGGAAAGGACCATATCTCTTGTGGATAATAATGACATGGAACACTGGAAAACAAAACAAGAAAACCAAATATTAAACTCTCATTTCTAAAAACAAAAAGTCAAGAAGTTAACCTTTGCCCTTAATAATAACAAAATGCTAATTCAAAGGAATGAAGAAGTCAATGATCAAAATAGTTTTATTTTTTAGAAATATAGGATGATAACTAGAAATACCCTTGGAAACTGTTTACAAAAATCAATAGGGCCAGCAGAGCCTACACATTTTACCCTGGCTCTGCCTACATTTATTTTGTCTACTTTAATACTTTTTCATTCCTATCTTAAATTCCTTTTGCCACTTTTTTTAAACTGTATAATTTGTGTTTCTTTAATACTTTTGAAGAACTGTGATCTCATCAGTGCAGGGAACTCTTTGCCAAAATAAATTATAATGCTTCCATATTCACAGATAATCTTCATAGACTGCTATGGCCAAAAAAAAATCATCACTGGGGATCCAATCCTCTAAAGATATTCATTCTCCTTAGGGAGACTTTAGTGAGACTGACTAGTCCTCAGGTGAAAGACACTACTCAAAACTTTCTTGACTTTTTCTTGCCATAATCTTAGAGTTTAGGGTTACTTTCATACCAGACATGCATGAAGAGTAAGACTTCAGTGGTTGATGATCATGATCAATAATAGCAATATACATGGATATAATACTTTACAAAATGCTTAGCATGTATTGCTGCATGTGATTCTCCAAAGAAAGTAGTATGGTATAGCCAAAAGAGAAGTGGATTTGGAGTCAGAAGATCTAAGTTCAAATTTCAACTTACAGTCTATATGAGCTTGGATAAGTCACTTAATCTCTATGGGCTTCAATTTCTTCATATTTAAAATGAAGGAGTTTGATTAGGTGACATCTAAGGCTTCTTTTGGCCTTAAATTTATTATTCTAAGCTAGTAGCACTTAAATAAGTTTGTGATTTTAGCTTTCTTTGCTTATTCTAATATTATTCACAATCCATCCAAACCTTTGCATCTTTTATAACTCTTGTTCATGACTTCCCATAAGTTCCAAACAAGGGGTCCATCCAACAGTCCTACTAGAGGCACATTTCTCTATGGTTCTCATAGATACCAGCTGGAGTATTTAGGATATATTAAGTAGCATTAGTATTATTATTTTTTTTTTAATTTTTATTTGGTCATTTCCAAACACTATTCATTGGAAACAAAGATCATTTTCTTTTCTTCCCTCCCCTCCCTCCCACCACCTCTCCCATAGCCCACGTGCAATTCCACTGGGTATCACATGTGTTCTTGATTCAAACCCATTTCCACGTTGTTGGTATTTACATTAGAGTGTTCATTTAGAGTCTCTCCTCAGTCATATCCCCTCCACCCCTGTAGTCAAGCAGTTGCTTTTCATTGGTATTTTTACTCCCACAGTTTATCTTCTGCTTGTGGATAGTGTTTTTTAGATCCCTGCAGATTGTTCAGGGACATTGCATTGACCCTAATGGAGAAGTCCATTACCTTCGATTGTACCACAATGTATCAGTCTCTGTGTACAATGATTTCTTGGTTCTGCTCCTCTCACTCTGCATCACTTCCTGGAGGTTGTTCCAGTCTCCCTGGAATTCCTCCACTTTATTATTCCTTTTAGTACAATAGTATTCCATCACCAACATATACCACAATTTGTTCAGCCATTCCCCAATTGAAGGGCATCCCCTTATTTTCCAATTTTTGGCCACCACAAAGAGTGCAGCTATGAATATTCTTGTACAAGTCTTTTCCCTTATTATCTCTTTGGGGTACAAGCCCAGTAGTGCTATGGCTGGATCAAAGGGCAGACGGTCTTTTAGTGCCCTTTGGACATAGTTCCAAATTGCCCTCCAGAATGGTTGGATCAATTCACAACTCCACCAGCAATGAATTAGTGTCCCTACTTTGCCACATCCCCTCCAGCATTCATCACTTTCCATAGCTGTTATGTTAGCCAATCTGCTAGGTGTGAGGTGATACCTCAGAATTGTTTTGATCTGCATCTCTCTGATTATAAGAGATGTAGAACACTTTTTCATGTGCTTATTAATAGTTTTGATTTCTTTGGCTGAGAACTCATGTCCCTTCCCATTTCATGTTCATGTCCCTTGCCCATTTATCAATTGGAGAATGGCTTGATTTTTTGTACAATTGATTTAGCTCTTTGTAAATTTGAGTAATTAAACCTTTGTCAGAGGTTTTTATGAAGATTGTTTCCCAATTTGTTGCTACCCTTCTGATTTTAGTTACATTGGTTTTGTTTGTACAAAAACTTTTTAATTTGATGTAGTCAAAGTTATTTATTTTACATTTTGTGACTCTTTCTAAGTCTTGCTTGGTTTTAAAATCTTTCCCTTCCCAAAGGTCGAACAGGTATACTATTCTGTGTTCACCTTATTTACTTATAGTTTCCTTCTTTACGTTCAAGTCATTCACCCATTCTGAATTTATCTTGGTGTAGGGTGTGAGGTGTTGATCCAAACCTAATCTCTCCCACCCTGTCTTCCAATTTTCCCAGCAGTTTTTATCAAATAATGGATTTTTGTCCCAAAAGCTGGGGTCTTTGGGTTTGTCATAAACTGTCTTGCTGAGATCATTTACGCCAAGTCTATTCCACTGATCCTCCTTTCTGTCTCTTAGCCAGTACCAAATTGTTTTGATAACCACTGTTTTATAGTATAGTTTGAGATCTGGGACTGCAAGTCCTCCTTCCTTTGCATTTTTTCCTTCTTTTTGTCAGTTGATGCCCAATAGATTTGGCTCCACCCTCTTACTTTCACCCTATGTGTATCTACCTTTCTCATATGTGTTTCTTGTAGACAGCATATGGTAGGGTTTTGGACTCTACTCCGCTATGCTGTTCGCTTACGTTTTATGGGTGAGTTCATTCCATTCACATTCAGAGTTATGATTACTAGCTGTGTATTTCCCAGCATTTTGATTTCTTCTTCTTTACCTGCCTTTTCTTCTTTCACTATTTCCTTCTACACCAATGTTTGCTTTTGAACAGTCCCCCTTGTTCCCACCCTTATTTTACTTCCCTTTCCACCCCCTCCCTATTTATCCCCCCCCTTATTTTCCCTGTAGTCTTTCTAAAATTAATTCCCCGCTCCCTCCCTCTCTTGTACTGCTTCCCTCCCCACCAGTTTGTTACCCTTCTACTCCCCTATAGGGTGCAAATCTATTCTCTGCCCCCAATGGATTGGATTGTTTTTCCCTCTTTGAGTCACTTTCAAAGCACATAAAAGTTGAGTATTTCCTGTCTCTGACCTCTTTACCCTTCCAGTGTATTGATGTTCTCCCCCCTCCCACCATGAGCTTCTTTATGACATATAAATTTACCCCCATTTGTTTCTTTTCCCATTTCTTTTAATATTAACCTATTTTTAAGCTCTAGTTATATATATATATATATATATGTATATATATATATATGCATACTCATGCGTATGTATTTTTTTTTAAACCCTTACCTTCCGTCTTGGAGTCAATACTGTGTATTGGCTCCAAGGCGGAAGAGTGGTAAGGGCTAGGCAATGGGGGTCAAGTGACTTGCCCAGGGTCACACAGCTGGGAAGTGTCTGAGGCTGGATTTGAACCTAGGACCTCCTGTCTCTAGGGCTAGCTCTCAATCCACTGAGCTACCCAGCTGCCCCCATGCGTATGTATTTTTGCATGCATATATCTATATACCTATTTATGTCTTGTCCTTTCATCCTATACAGTTTGTTGCTGTTCCCTCTAAGTATACTTCTTTTTGCTGCCCAGCTAATAACAGCTTTTAAGAGTTACCAATGACCTCTTTTCTTATAGGGATACATATCATTTTAACATATTGAGTCTCTTAAAAATTTTTTTTTGTTTTTCTTTTTCCCCCTCTTTTTTAATTATCTTTTGATGATTCTCTTGAGTTCTGTGCTTGGACATCAAATTTTCTCTTCAGGTCTGGTCTTTTCTTTATGAATTTTTGAAATTCTTCTATTTTGTTGAATGACCATACTTTCCCCTGTAAGAATATAGTCAGTTTGCTGGGTAGTTGATTCTTGGTTGTAGACCTAGTTCCCTTGCTTTCCAGAATATTGTATTCCATGCCTTTCTTTTTTTCAGTGTGGATGCAGCCAGATCCTGAGTTATCCTCACTGTGGTTCCTTGGTATCTGAATGACTTCTTCTTGGCAGCTTGTAATATCTTTTTTTGGTCTTATAGTTCTTGAATTTGGCTATAACATTCCTGGGTGTTGTCAGTTGGGGATTAAGTACAGGAGGTGATCTGTGGATTCTATCAATCTCCACTTTTCCCTCTTGTTCAAGGATTTCGGGGCAGTTTTCTTTAATAATTTCCTGTTATATAATGTCCAGGCTTTTTCTTTTGTCATAGTCTTCTGGTAGGCCAATAATTCTTAAATTGTCTCTCTTTGAACGATTTTCTAAATCCTCTGTTTTGTGAATGAGATGCTTCATATTTTCCTCAATTTTTTCATTCTTTTGGTTTTGTTTTATAGTGTCTTGCTGCCTTGTGAGGTCGCTCGATTCAAGTTGTTGTATTCTGGTTCTTAAAGACTGGATTTCATCCTTAGTTTTTTGGTCGTCCTTTTCCTTTTGGTCGGATTTTCTTTGGAGGTCATCTTTCATCTTCTTCCCCTCATCTTTCATCTGCTTTGCCTCATCTTTCATCTCCTTTGCCTCATTTTTCAGCTGGTTGATTTTGGCTTTCAAGACACTATTTTCTGTTTCCAGATGACTTATCTTAGTTTTTAAGTTCTTTTCCCAATTGTCTTCAGCCTCTCTTAATTGTGTTTTGAATTGCACTTTGAGTTCTTCCAAAGCCTGTATCCAATTCGCTGGGATTTCTGATTTTTTCTTTGCTGGGTTCTCCCCCTCTGTTTCATTCGCTCTTTGCTCATTACCTGTGCAGAAGGTGTCTATTGTAATTTCTTACTTCTTTTTCCATTGTTTGCTCGAGTTTACCCCTTCTTTGCTCCCTGTATTTGGCTGTGCTCTTGCTCCTCTCATTTTGTTTTGGTTTTGGGGCTGTCAGTCTCCCCTCTTGGAGCTTTGTTAGATCTCTTGGTACAGTCTCTAGGGGAGGAATGTTAGCTTCCCTGTCCTCTGGAGGCTTTTGATTGGATTGAGTTCAATTGGGTTGGGCTTTATGTAGTATGAAGCACTGAGGCTCTGAAGACTCCTGGAAGGCTGGGCCACCCAGGCTCTCTCCAGTTCTCTCCAGCTGCTTCTCCCTTGTCTGCAAGTGCCTTTGCCCGCCTCCCTAAACTCTGAGGAGTTCTGATGGGATTATGTTTAACTGGATTGGTCTGGATGTGCCCGAGGCAAGGGTGAGACTGGAGCCAGATGGAGGGACCCAGCCACAGCCTGTTTCTCCCTGGCTTCCTTCCGCTGTCTAAGCTGGATGCTCTGAGCCCGGTGCCCAGCTGCTCACAAGGTAGACCCTGCAAACCAGCACAACCCTCTGGGTTGTGGGGGAGGGGTCCTGGGACCTTCGCTCTGCCTTCCCCTTAGCCCTGAGTATTCTAGGATTCCAGCTTTTGGTGGGGCGTACCTTTTGATTTGAGTCCAGAAGGAGGGTTCCCAGCTTCTGTCCTGTTGTTCAGATTGAATTTCGGTGCCCTAGGAGCATTCAGTCTGTATTGGTAAGGAAGGGTCTTCCATGAGGTCTGAACTTTTGCTGCTTGCTAAGCTGCCATCTTGACTCCGCCCCTTTTGCCACTTTTCTACAAAAAACAAAACAAAACACTAGGATTAGCCTTTAAAAATATTCACCATCACTTTAACAGAAAAACAAATAAGAGAGTGAAGGAAAAGCATTGTGTTATTTTGCATAGGTAGCCCCTGTTTATGGGGTCAACACATATCTTTTATGCCCTGAGTACATAGGCCAATGCTTATTCTCATGGTCAAACAAAAAGATAAATACCAACAGTTTATGGAACCCAAATTTCAAATACACTGTCTTTCTTTTTCTAGTCTTTTTCTAGTTTTCTAGTGTAATCTAGATCCTATTTAGAATAGATTGATGATTTCTTTGAAACAATAATAGTTATCATTTATGGAGTATTTTAAGGTCTGCAAATTAAGGCTTGCAAGGACTTTAAAAACATTGTCATTTTATTGTCAGAACGATCCTGTGAGACAAGTGTTATTATTATCCCCAAATGAAGAGACTGAGGAAAACAGAGGTTATGTGAGTTTCCCAAGGTCAGACAGCTCATGTCTGAGGTTGGATTTGAACTCAGATCTTCTTGACTCTGGGTTCCACACTATCTATGCAGCCACCTGACCCCCTATATCTCATGACCCTTTAAACTTTCTTATATTTCTCTTTCTCTGAGTATTACTTATTATTATGATTATCATAAACTTCATCATCATTATTTTTCTGGTTTGAGTTCTGATTGTTACAGTTCTAGTTGCAGTCAAAATGAAATAATAGATAAGGACATTTATTAGTCATAAGAGAAAAAGGTAATAAAAGAAAGTATAGAACAAATTGATAGGAATGTTTTTAAAGACATGTCAGACTTAATAAAAACCGTTCCACAATTCTGCAATCAAGATACATTGCAGAACCTTTAAGTGCTGTAGTTCTGGGGGTGACCCAAGGCAAAATTATGAGAGAAGTAGTCTTTCTTTTTTTAACCTTGTCTCTTTAAATTATTCCTTACCCTACTTTTATCAATACCAAATTGAGTTTCGAGCTGGGAAGGACTTTACAATCTCATCCTATGATTTTACCCATCATGAAGCTAAGGTTCAGACCTGTTAAGAAACTGGCCCAAGATCACACAGCTAGTCAGAACAAATTTGATTAGAACTTTTCCTAACACTGTCCAATGTACCACATTATTCTTTTGATGATTTGGGGAGAGGGAATAAGTGGTTCTAAAGAAGCCCTAATTATTTAATCTGAATTAGCTTAATTTGTAACCTCTCCCAGGAATATTTACATATTAAGAGAGCAATCTAAGGGAACACCAGTAGTACAATGGGAAGAGTTTGGTCTTTGGGAAATATAAGTGATAGATTAGAAAAGATAGCTTAAAAAAAAAAGGAAAGCAGGATTTAAAATTAAAGGACCATGGCTCTACTCTCACCTCTTCCACATATCATATGCAAAACCCTGGGGAAGTCACTTAGTCTCTGACTTCAGTGAAAGTGAAGATTTTGGACTATAGCAATTCAAGTCCCTTCTAGTTCTAATCAAAATAATCCTACAAACACCTTCATGTAATGTGAACTTAAAAGAGCACCCAGACTAAATACTTTACTCAAGATCTCTCCCCCAAATAAACAATTTTTCCAAAAGAAAATTGTCTATAAGACAATACATTAAATAGCATTTTCATAATTTAATGATCAAAGTGTCAGTAACATTTACAAAAGTTAGTTATCCTTTAAAATATCCTATATAAGTTATATCATAGTTGATTATAACCCAAATTGAATACATACTTTTAGGATGGCAAATGTGATCACTTTAAACATAAAGATATTAAATAAAATACCCTTGCATTGATAGCTTAGATACCATTACCTGGATTTAGAAGTGGATGCCAGATGACAGGGTTTACCCAAGTTTTAAAAACATGAAATTAGGATAAAAATTCAGTATGACAAAAAAATTAAAAAACCCAAGTAGTTCAGTGGGAATTAGACTTCATTTAAAGTAGAATTTATTTCCTAAATATGTTAGTTAATATTTTGGATGATATGAAATATTGTTATTACTACATACAATAACAAATTATTAAACCTAAAAATGAAAAATAGAGAAATTACTAGAAAGTTAAGAAAATAGCTTTTATTATCATTTGATAGGCAAAGTTAGCCTTCCATTGACAGCCCTACGTGTATCATTGTAAAATTTTTTGGGTGTCTTGTAAGAAAACTTCTCAAAATTTAAGAACATGTTCTCAAAAAGTATACTTTGGAGAGTAAGCTAGATGGTGCAATTGATGGTACTACTCTTGGGAGTCAGGAAGACCTGAGTTTAAATCCTGTCTTAGACTATAATTAGTTGACACTGAACAAGCCATTTGACCTCTGCCAGCTTCAGTTTCCTTATCTGTAAAATATGGATAATAATAACACTTATCTCCCAGGGTTGATGTGAGGATCAAACAATATGATATATAATCAAGTGTTTTTTTTTTTAACTATGAATGATTAAATGAAAAAAAAATTAGTGAAGAGCTTTAAAATGTTCTCAGAATTGTGCTAAACTCTGGAGAGACAAATATAAAAAGCCGACATCATCTTTCCTCTGAAGGAGTGTAAATTCTAGTGAGATAAATTCAAGGAGTTTAAATTCTACTGCAGGAGATGATACATGAAAAGAAGTGGTGTAGTGAGAGGGGTCATTTGATCCAAATAGTTATAAGGACAGTGAATGAGGCTATAGGAGACTAAATTGTCACTAACTATCCAGGAACAATGGCAGTTATCTTAATCATGGTTCATAGTTCCAAAGTTGAAGAAGAATGAGAGGAGTGATGTGTAAAGGTTATCTGTCAGGGGCAATACAGCTGTCAAGGATGTGAAAGAGAGTTGGGAGTGAAGGAATTTTAAGTTAGATGAATAACTGGGGTCAAGACAGAAAAGATTTCATAAGTTTGGTTATATTCTCAAACATGGTTTTGACAGAGATCCTACATAATTTTTTATTGCTGTTATTTGTTTCAAGATGTGAGAAAAATTTCTGGAATAAAATATTAAAGGATTTAGTGATAATAAGAGTTTTATTTACTTAACCATTGCAAAAACTTGACATGGTAGAAAGAAATGGGGAAGCTGAACCAGGAAATCTCTTCTACTAGCAGGCTGTGATTTCTGTACTACTTTCCTAGGCTGTTTTCTTCATCTACATTTTTCTGATATTTCTGAAGACTTCTCCCATTTGAGAATTTTATTTTTATTCTGATTTCAGAGGCATGAAACCAATGCTTTGGGGTTTGTTTGTTTGTTTGTTTTGGTTCTCTAGTTGTCATTCATTACTTTGTTGGTTGTGATTTCCAAGTATTTTTTAGGAGTGGGAGTATTTACCTTAAACCATATTACTTTTATCTATTTTTCCTTATGGACATTAAGCCAAATTCAAGAAAATTCTTTTTAACATATCATTTGACTGACTTTCTTACTCCAGAGAAGCAAAATTAGATACAACTAGAGACTTGATCTGTTTCACTAGAGTTTGGAAAATTCTGATGGCTATTTGGGGAGCAAAACTGAATTGGTATCTCATATTTCTGATGCTCTAATGCAGCTAGAACCTTGAATTAAATGATTAAATTTTAGGCATTTTTAAATGAAATTTGGATGTGTTGCATGTATAAGGAATAATAGGTTAATTGAATTTTCATGACTTATTTTTCCTTAGTTATAGGGAATGAAACATTTAAAATCAACTCTAAGTAAACTTCTAAATATTTTTTTTATCATAGTTTGACATAGATTGCCAACAATTTCCATGTATTTATTGTCTTTCATATGATATTTTATTAAGATAAAAATAATTGCATCTACTTGAAATACTTGACATACTTATTTGGATATGGCCATAAAATAAGTAATTAAATAAATTGTCAAATACAGATTTCTACACATTGGAGTAATTTTTTAAAGGATAAGATGACTAAAATATTTGTGATTAAATATCTAGAGGAAAATTGCTCTCTGCCATTATTGTTCATATATTTCATCTTTGTAAGTTCTAGTTTCCTTGGATGTAAGGTAATAAACACATTAAAGCTAGAAACATTTCTAATTTGTAATATATTAACATAATTTCTTGTCATCCTTCTACTTGCCAAAAGGAATTTTTTATATTCAAAAAAATAAAAGAAGACCAAAAAATCTAAGTTTGGTTTGCATATATTTTGTAGTTTAATATTCGTATTGTTGAAAGAAGAATTGAAACTATTATTACCATCTACCATACTTTTCCAATGCTATTTATAGCAAAATCAATGAAAATGGACTATAGCCTTTGGTGGTACAGAATGTAATTCTCTGCCATAAGGCAAAATTTTATTGTACCCAATCTAGTAACCTCTAGTCACCAAAAGGAACCTCATTTTTAGGCAGTTTTATCTAGGAGTGAGTTTCATTTTGTGAGACCAAAAATACAGTTTCTAACGAGGGTCCTTGGTTCTACTGGAATTGTGTTCTTATACAGAATTTAAAATATATCAGATGTGTAAAGTGACCTTTTCTCTTACTGGAGTTCAAAGCTTAAAAAGTCCATTAGCCATTTTCCTATGCTTAGCCTGGTAAGAGCAAGTGTGATTGTCACATTTTGAGCTGATCCTTATTTCCATTGTATTAGTATTATTTGCCACTTTGTTGAATATATGGTTTCACCAATGTGGGTAATGCCACATCAAATAGAAACATAGACCATACCCATTCACCACTATGGCTTTTCATACTGTTTAATTCTTATTTGTATATTCATATGAATTCTTTGGAGAGGATGCTGTCACTAGCACAGAGGAGATCTTTTAATGTCTTAAGGGTACACAGGTGCCATCTGGGCTATATATCTGTTGTTCTTTCACAAAATGATTAAACTACGAATATAATATTTATGGAAGGGAGAGAGGAAAGGATATTTATTATTTGGGGTAGACTAATAATACTGTGCTATCATTTCAATATTTGGAAAGATGTTCTGTTTTATCAGTTGTCATTCATTATAGACTTTATAAACATTTATATTTCAGTCATTGTGCTAGTCATTTGGAATACAAACACCCAAATAAGATACTCACTACACTCAATGATTTTCAGTCAATTGGACATATATTTAAATGTAAAATAATTTGGAGAGGGGATTCTAGTAGCTGAGTAAATCAGGACAGGCAAGAAGTAGCCCATAAACTGAGCTTTACAGGAAGTTAAGAGCTCTGCACTGTATCAGGCAGAGGGAATAGCAAGTGTGTTCCTGGCTTAGAATCAGACTGGCATTACAAGACATAGAGGCCCACATTGGAAGGTTATAGGGTGCAGTCCTTGACCAGTTTGTATAGAATGTAGAGTATATCAAAGATAGAAAAACACAATAAGTCTAGAAAAGTGGATTGGTGCCAGATAATAAAGTGCTTTAACTGGCAAGTGGAAGAGATTATTTTTTCTCTTATAGAGTAATCTGGTACCACTGGTGCTTCTGATGTGGGGAATAGATTGGAATGTTTTGAGATTGGGAGACCTATTAGGAAGCTTTTGCAGTACTACAAAGAAGAGGTGGCAAGGTCTTAACTCAGATGGGGATCGTGTGAATGGAGAGAAGACAGATTTGAAGGAATTTGTGGAAGCAAAACAGATGAATACATTGAGGGGAAAAAGAGATTAAGAAATTGAGGATGGCTCCAACACTGGAAATCTCGTTGACTGGAAAAACTACCATTCCTTTAACAAAAATAAGAAAATTAGGAAAAGAGGTGAGTTTGGGGACAAATAGAGCAATTCCTGTTTTTGGCATGATTAAATTTTTAAATGCTTATGAGATACCTGGTTGCAAATGACCAATAGGTAGTTGTACCTGCAGGTCTAGAATTTGGAAAAGCAGCTAGCCTTGCTTGCATGAAGCTTTTATATTACATATATTACATTATATTACATATTTTCATGCATTCATATGTGTGCATCTTGCTCTAGCTGCTATGGATGTATATGCATACATATATAGGGATATATATTTACAGATGTGTTCTTAAATGTGTAGATAGAAAGATAGAGTCTGAAGGAGGATAGCAAAGAAAATGAAGAATTTAGTTGTGAAATCTGTGGGCAGACATTTGGAGGAGTCTTTGATGTTGAGATCCACATGAAAAAACATAGGGACTCTTATTTACTGGTGTAGTATATGTGGAAGAAAGCTCAAAGAACCTCAGTCCCTTAAAAGTCATATGAGGACACACAAAGCAAACCTGCAGCCAGAAACAAACCACAAGGCTTAGATAATCCAATCACAATAAATGAAATTGTACAGAGCAAGGAGCTGAAATTGTCATATTGCCTTACAAAATTTATCTCAAGTGTAGCTTCCTATATCCAAAGAAAGAAAACATAATTTAAAAATGCATCTATAAATATTGATATCATTGTCCATGTTTTATTCTCTTTCTCTAGTCAAAAATATGTATTGATATAGATATAGATTATGTATATATATATAGTGGCCAAGAGGGGATAGTTGAATCTATTGGAGCTGACAAAATGACTGAAGGAGAGTATAAAAAAAGAAAAAGGGAGTCCATGACATAATCTAGGAGACACCCATATATACTGGGCAGGACATGGAACCATGATCCAGAAGAGATGTCTGAAGAGGAACAGCATGACAAGTAGGAAAAGAAAGGGAAAAGAATCGTAACCAAGAAGAGGCAAGCAACATTGTTAAATGCTTCGGAGAGGTAAAGAATGAGGAATATTGAGAAGAGACCATGGTATTTGTCATTTAGAAATTATTGATATACTTGGAGAGAGGAGTTTCAGGTGAATGTTGAGATCAGAAGCCAGATTACAAGGAGTGGGAGAAGTAAGGGAATGCAGAGAAAAAGGGAACAAAGAGAAGATACTTTGCCCACCATTATGAATTTAACAAAAACAGGTAGAAGAGATATAGAATGGGATATTGAGTGTTTGGTAGGGTAAAAAGTTTTTTAAAATAAATGGTGGGAAGTTGAACTTGGTTTAGAAAATAGGAAAGATGCCAGAAGATAGAAACAAATTTAAAATTAAAAAGGTAATAAAATTATTTCAAGGGTAAATTTCTAGGAAAGATAGGAGGAAATGGGATCAAAGACACAAGTAGAGAGGATGGCCTTGATAAAGGCTAGGCTTCTTTTTTTTATCAAAGACTAGAGGAAGGGAACAACATGAAGGATGATATCATGTATTTTTAGGATAATGGAATAGAGGAGCAGAAGCATCTGACAAAGTAACTATTTTTGAGATTGCATACTTCCTCAGATTATGAGAATAACTACTCCATGCTTTTTTAGGCACTTTTACTGAATTGGTGTTGCCAAAAATATTCATCACTGGGAGGGCAACTTTCTTGATGAATTTACAGCTAGAGTGGTTTTCAGAAGACAGACGTGTTGGTGAATAGAAAAATAGAAAAAACTTTCAGCACTTTAATTGGTATGGTCACATGTTGTTATAGGAATTGAACAATATAATAGAAGCATTGGGCATTAAGAAGGAAATTTTAGTAATAACCACTCTGGAAAACTCTTTAAATCTCAGAAAATATTTTAGTTCAATTGTCAAATTTCTTCAAAATTTCCCCTTTGAGTTTGCCTTCAGTGATTTTTTGAAGCACCTAAGTAAGACATGAGATGGGAAGAGACGAGAATAATGACTTTTGAATCCTTGAAAATAGTTAATATTTTAAAATTTATTTTTAATTAAAATTTTTTCCATGATTCATGTTTTCTC
Source organism: Monodelphis domestica (assembly GCF_027887165.1). NCBI lineage: Eukaryota > Metazoa > Chordata > Mammalia > Didelphimorphia > Didelphidae > Monodelphis > Monodelphis domestica. The sequence goes on along the minus strand of NC_077229.1, from coordinate 322,276,572 downwards.
CCTACCCTCTTTCCTCAACCCTACTGGAGTTTACAAGCTATTTCACTGGGTTATACATGTATTATCACTCAAAACCTATTTCCATATTATTCATTTTTGTAATAGAGTAATCTTTTAAAACCAAAACCCCAAATCATATACCCATATAAATAAGTGATGAATGTTTTCTTATGCACTTCTACACCCAACAGTTCTTTCTCTAGCTGTGGAATGCATTCTTTTCATAAGTCCCTCAGAATTATTGAAAATAATTAATATTTTTAATTGAACAAGAATGTTTAGGTGACAGAATTATGAACATTTGTTATTCACTAATATCAGTACTAATTCACAAAAGTAATAATTTTTAAAATGTAAAATGATTTTATGGTTTTCTATACAAAATTATAACAGTTCATCATAAGACTCTAAAGGAATTTTTCCTAAATCCTTTAAGGCGACTATTCACTTCTGAACCTATGCTCCATCTATGCCATTTAGTTCAAGTTGAATTTAGCATTTTATGCTCATAAGTTTTGTCCAAATTAATAGCTGAATATTTGATATATACTTGTAGCCTTCTTTTCCATACTACAAAATAGAATATGTTAGCAATAATATTTCCATTGTAATAATAAACAAAAATACTTAGGATATAGAATACAGAAGAATACAGAATATACTAGTTTAGAGATGAGAGGAGAAAAGTTGGAGAGGAGCATTATAAGAACAGAAAAACTTAAAGATATTTGGACATTTGGTGGCAGAAAGGATACTCAGTACATGTTGTGAAGAGAACTGGGAGAGCTGGTAATTTGTAGATTTTTTTTCTATGATAAAATAGATTCTCCCATTGACCTATGAATAGGACTTGAGGATGAATGATATAGACTTTGATACTTCAATAGCTATGTGATCTATCAGTGTGGGTTCTCCCTCCAGCTCTACACATTACAATCCATCCATACCTTTAAAAAAGTAGATTTATTGATATTTTTATTTTTATATCACTTGTATAAATAGAGGATATATAAATTATAGAGCCAACATAATTCCCCTCTGTTCTTTCCCACTCCTAGAAAGCCTTCCTTGTAACCATTTTTTTAAATAAAGAGAAATAAGATTGAAAAAATCAGCAAAATGTTTCAACACAGCAAAAAAAAATCTGATATTTTATATAAAACTTTCCCACACCCATTTCTCTACAAAGGAATTATGGAGAAGGGAAAAGGTATCTTCCTACAGCAATTCTTTGGGACCAAGTTTATTCTCTTTATTAATTTAATGATATTCAATTTTGATTATTAGTAGTGTTCTATTTTCATTATTGTAGTCATTGTGAATTTTGTTTAATTAGCTCTGCTTCTTTCACCTTGTGTTAGCTCTTATAAGTTATTTCATGCTTCTCTGTAATTATTATTTCCTATGGTATAGTAAAATTCATTACATTCATGAACCATTTATGTTTAGCCATTTTCCAATCAATGGATATCGATTTTATTTTGAGTCCTTTGCCACTCCAATTATTTTGTTATATATGGATCCTTTTTTTTCTGACTTTTATCTTTTACTTCCTTAGTGTATATGTTCTGTAGTGGACTCTGTGTCAAAAAACGTGGCCATTTTGGCTCTTTGTTTGAATAATTCCAAATTGCTTTTCAGAATGGCTATACCAATCTATAGCTCCTCCAAAATTGAATACCTCTATGTTTTGTCATCCTCCATCCACACCATCTGAATCCTTATCTTAATACCTTCCAACAGATGCTCAACTAGTGGTCTACTCAATAGTGTAGGGGCCTTGCTCTAGACCTCTTGACATCATGTGGATACTAGTGAATTGTATGGGTCTACCTTTATGTTTATTACTTACCTTAATACATTGATTCAGTTACATTTAGCAAGCACTTATTAAGTGACAAATATACAAGTATCTCTATTGTTGCTTCTAGTGCTCAGTTCTCCATTGGCAATATACTATAGCCTATTTATTCCCACCATGCTTCTCTTTAAAAGAAATGTCTGGAAATTGTGTTCTGTGGTAGAATAGGCAGTAAAAATGTCCTATGAACACTGACCTCCTTTGTTCAAATGAAAACTCCTTGAGGACTGGGACCTAGTCTTTGGGTATCAGATACACAAAAAATATTCTAATGTTTTTAATGGATTATGAACAAATTGATTATTTTTATGGTGTGCTTGTTTGTGAGTTCATGTATGTAGATGAAAATGAGCATATGGTATGTATGACTTTTGTGAGTAGAATATGCACATATTTTGCAGGCTAATTAAAAGATAGATTAATCATTTTCTTAAATTATATGATTGAGGTTCTAAGTCATGGATTGATTATCAAAAATAATTTTTCATTGATTTCATGGGAGTTAGAAATATAGCTTAAATATCTTTAAGTCTCCCACAATACCAAGCATAGGCCTTTGTGCATAGTAGGAACTAAGTAAATTTGAATGAATATGTCACTGACTGGTTAGTTGGATGAATGAATGAATGATTATAAAAGATACATTAATGCTATCAAATTCATAGTGTTTCAAATGAATATAATACTCAATGACACGATTATTTTTGTGTTCCATTGTTGTTGTTTTACATCTACTTTCAGTTTTAGAATCAATATTAAGTATCAATTCTAAGACAGAAGATCAATAAGGGATGGGCAATCAGGGTTAAATGACTTGCCCATGGTCTCATAGCTAGGAAGAGTCTGAGGCCAAGTTTGAACCCAACACTTTCTGTCCCCAGGCCTGGTTCTCTATCTAGGTGCCTGAATTCCTTTGTTGTTGGAGGGTTTTTTTTGTTGTTGTTTTCTTGGCCTTCTCTCTCTCTCTCTCTCTCTCTCTCTCTCTCTCTCTCTCTCTCTCTCTCTCTCTCTCTCCTGCTCTATATATGAACTATGAACTAAATATTTTACAAGAGAGGAGATAAAACCCTACTCAATGCTTTGTTTCATTTAGCTATGCATGCTTTTTCTTATGCTTTAATAGCTTCTTTAATCCAACACAAATTAAGAAATTATTTTATTTTCACACAAATTGAAATAATTTGTATGCATTTATCTCATCAGCTGGTTTGACTGCCTTATCAGAGTACTGACTCTCATTAATTCAGCTAAAACCCACAGATTTTTTACAAAGACTTTCCTCTATACATAAAGTATATTTGTTGAATGAATGATGAATTAGTTGATTAACTATATAATGAATGCATTTCCTATACATCTTTCTCCATCCTGTCTTTATGAAGTTTACTTTTTTGCTCAAAAAACTGTACATTTATTTCTATGTATTTTCTACTTATTATATTTGACCCATAGTTCTATAATTTTTCCATATTTCAATTATATCATTCAATATGTTTTTGCTACTTCTCACCAGAGAATTTGAAAAGCATTATTTTAATAGCTTCATCCATATCGCTGATATAGTTGAATATTTCATGGTGAAGGATGGAACCCTTGAAACACCCAAATAGAAACTTTACCTCAATTTTATATCAGTCAATTATTGCTTATCTAATTGTTTAAAGATCCCATTAAGTCTATAATTTTTGGATGGTTATTATTTCTTTGTGGAAGCTTCCACCTCACTATTTTTCTGTTCTTCTATTAATGCCTACTAAAGTGCTCTAGAAGTTGTCACACTATCTGATCAATAGTGTTGAATTGCTGTTTTAGAATATTTGATACACAAGTATAAGAAAAGTTTCTGGAAAAGGAATTAAAAGTTTTTATGATGGAAATAGTTTTGTCCTTGTTTCATATCATTTAAGAGACATTGGGTATTTTCTCTGGCAATCTGATTATTTTTTGTAGAGTTCTGTGATAAATCCTTTCCTTTCTTCTTGGCTGTAGTGCTAGAAATGATGCTAAATTTGAAGCAGTGCTGTGGCTTGAGATTTGTGGACTCTTTAGTGGTTTCTTAATATGGGTAGCCACTGAACTTTTTTCTCCTGAGGATATTCGCCACTAATCTCCATTTAAAAATCTAAAATATAGTTATAAAGCTGTTTAGATCTTCTTCATAAATTCAGCCATCTGAATCAATAGAAATTCTATAAATAAGAATTTTCCATTTTGTACATATTTTATAGATTTCAAATGTTATTTTAATATAAATGAAATACGCATTTTATTTATAATAGAAGATCCCCAAGGAAGCCTTTTTATTGATAGTTACTTTGGATGATGGTAGATAGAAATCTCATTAAGGTATAATGGACAAGTCTTTCCAAATTTATTGCCCTACCTCTTTTAGAATCCTATTTAAACATTCAAGCTGGAGATTGTAAATTACTTAGAAGATTCTAGTCCTGAACCTATTCAAGGAGGCCAACTCTAGCAAAACAAAGACAAGGGGGGAAAAGTCTCCACCTTTAAGGAGCTTGAATTATTCTGTGAAGATAGTATAAAAAATAACTTTGTATCTTTGTGATAAGTTGAGGAAGAGAGAAACATCTAAGAGAATCAGAAAAACTTCCAGTGGATAATAATATATAAGCAGGGACCTAGAGTTAGTGATGTAAAGTGTGAAGGTGAAGAACAAGTGAATATATTTCAAGCATTTGGAGATTATCCAACTTTTTCTTATTATATAGATGAGGAAACTGAGACACAGAGAATTAATTTGGTTTGCCAAAGACACAGCTGGGATTCTATTCAAGATCTTCTAATTCCTTTTCTAGTACCTTGTCCATTTTATACCACTTTAATAGTATTCCAGTGTACTAGTAGTGTACCAAGTTCAAACACTTGGGACTGAAAACATAATTTCCAATTAGGACATTATAAAATGGTGATTTGGGGGGGGGGAGGCAGCTGAGGGGCTCAGTGATTTGAAAACCAGGCTTAGAGCTGGGAGGTCCTAAGTTCAAATCTGACCTCAGACACTTCCTACGGCAAGTCACTTAACCCCTATTGCCTAGCCTTTACCACTTCTGCTTTGGAATCAATACATAGTTGATTATAAGACAGAAGGTAAGGATTTTTTAAAAAAATAAAAAATGGTGATTTGGGTTTTGGGTTGTTTCACATTTTCTTTACCTAAAATATACCTGAAGTAATATTATTCTGGACCATAGCTACACTGTATTTCCGTGGAATTCAATTAAGCATATCTTGTATAAAGAGCATTCTTCTAAGAACTAGATAAATTCTAGGAGTAGTAAGAAGATAGGACATAGTTCCTGACTGCAAGATGCTTAATAATAATAGGGTTCAATTAAGCAAATATGTATTAAGTACTTAATATGTGTAAAGTATACTGGTAGACTGTAGGTATAGAAGATGACAAACAACATATATCCTATCCAATGGAGTTTTCAATTTGTTGTGGTTTTTTTCCCAGAAGTGAGAGGCAAGGAGAACAAGTCAGATGCTATTCTAATGGTCCATATCAGATCTGTCCTGGATTAGAGTAGTGGAATGGTTATTGCTTAGTTTTTCAATTGTGTCCTATCCTTTGTGACTGTGTTCATGGGATTTAGTTGGCAAAGATACTGGAGTGGTTTGTCATTTCCTGGATTAGGGCAAACAGAGGTTGCGCCATTTGCCCAGAGTTATACATTTGGGAAATGGCTGAAGCCAGATTTGAATTTAGGGCTTCCTGACTCTAAGTGTAGAGCTCTTTCCACCTATATAATGAATGTATTGCCCGTACCTCTTTCCCCATCCTGTCTTTGTGAAGTTTCATTTTTTTAAATTGGCTCTACATGTTTGAATAGATAAAAGGGAGAAAATTGGGAGATTGTGGAGATAGAATTAGCAATATTTGACACCCCATTGAACATAGAGAGTGATGGAGAAGGAAGAATCAAAATTCAGGGTAGATACACAAATTTAAAAGTAATCAGTACAGAGGTGTTTACTGAACCCAGGGGAGAGAGGAGAAATCACCAAAGAGCTATCCAGGTAGAGATGTCAAGCAACTACCTGGGAGTGTGTCTATAAGATAGGGCGAGATAGAGACTAGATGTATAGATTTGGATGTCATTTTCTTTTTTTTTTCTTTCTTTTTTTAAACCCTTACCTTCCATCTTGGAGCCAATACTGTGTATTGGCTCCAAGGCAGAAGAGTGGTAAGGGCTAGGCAATGAGGGTCAAGTGACTTGCCCAAGGTCACACAGCTGGGAAGTGTCTGAGACCAGATTTGAACCTAGGACCTCCCATATCTAGGACTGGCTCTCAATCCACTGAGCTACCTAATTTCCCCCTGGATGTCATTTTCAAAGAGTGGGATAATTGAAATTTCAAGTGTTATTTTATAGAGAAAAAGGAAGGCTAAAGACAAAGTCTAGGGATGCCAGTGCTCAGTGACTATACAAACATATAAGATATACTGATTTTGTCCAGATATACTTTAATGCCTGAAAAACAAAGTATTTTGTGTTTCACTTTAAAAATTTTTGTATTTCATAGAAAATAAGGTTTAACTATTAATTTTTAAATTAAATTTAGTTTGATCATTCAACAAATTTTTATTTTAAAAATCCCCCCAACTCCCTATGTATACATTATAATACAGCATACTGTATTTCATTATTGTGTTTCAAACATACCTATATTAGAGACTTCAGAGATTAGCTAGAAAAGGAGTCTAATAAAGAATAGTCATATAGGAGAAAAAGAGACAGAACTATACTCAAAAATAAGGGTGGAGAAAATATCAAGAAGGATGAGGTGGTTGCCAGTGAAAAATGTTGCAGAAAGATAAAGGAAGATAAAAATTGAGAATAAAACCATTTTATTTGACTGTTACAGAAAAATAATCCTACATGAGGAGAAACATTAGATTTGTTCTGCTTAGCCCCAGAAGACAGAAATAAAATTGAGAGATAACATTTGACCAAGGTCTTCAAGGGTTGATAGGATTTCATCAGGTAGACATTGAGGTGTTAGTGAAAGGAATTCCATGTGCAAAAACCCCCCAGAATCAGTGAAGGATTTTTTTTTCATTAAATAGTTCTCATTAAAGTCTGAGATTGAAAGTATATGTATATGGAATTGAGAGAAATGTATAAGACCAAAAGCTAATTCTCAAGAGATAAAAATCAAGGATAGATATGAACAAACAAGTTTTCAAAAGGACAACTTACAAACTATCAACACCCATATCAAAACAGACCCTAAATCTGCAATAAAAATGCAAATTAAACAACTCAAATTTCAAATGATAGCCATCAAATTGGTAAAGATAACATAAGATATGAACAGGGAATAATGGGGGGACTTTGAGAAGACAGGTACATTGTACTACTGGTAGAACTGTGAATTAGCTCAACCATTCTGGAAAACAATTTGGAATTATGTGAAAAGATTCATTATTATTCATATTTTTTTGCCATAAATCCTACTGTTAGGCATATACCCTATGAAGTTAAAGGTCAAATAAAAGTCCCACATGTGCCAACATTTTCATAATATAACTTTTGTGATAGTGAAAAACTGAAAACAAAGTAGTTGCTTATGGATTGATGAAGGGATAAAAATTATAGGTTATGATATAATAGAATATTATTGTGCCATAAGAGACAGAGATGCTTAAAAACCTAGGAAGTTTTGTATGAGTTAATATAGTGCAGTAAGCAGAACCAGGAAATCAATATGAACAATGATTATAATAGTATAATTTTAAAAAATTTCTGTTTAATTAGAATGATTGATTAAGTTGATCTAAGGAAATGCAAATCCCTCCTCCATATCTGGCTGATCTCTCTTTGTAATTGCATTTTATAGTCTTTGAGAGGTCAGCAACCAATGTCTGTTCTCTAAGCTTATTCAGCTCTTTCCTCACCTTTCTTCATTGACGAGTTACTATACTTTCATGTATTCACGTAATCTGTGTAACTGATTCCAGATCTGTGAATATGGCCCTGAATATTTTTCTTTAACTAAACTGACATTTATTCAGCTACTTCCTGGAAATATCTTCCTGGTCAACCAGCTAGGATCTCAAACCGTATGTTCAAATCCAAATTTATCCTTTCCCCCAAATACACCATTTCTCTAGACTTTCCTATTTCTTTTGATTATACCATAATTTCCCCAAATGTTCTCAGTCCATTTTTTATTTTATTTTGTCAAAAAACAAAAATCTATTTTCTCTTGCTTCCATTCCTTCCATTGGGTAAAAAATCAAAGCAAATCCTTATAACAAATACTCATAATCAAGTAAAACAAATCCCCACTGTAACCATGTCCAAAAAACATTTGCCTCAGTCTTGAGCCTGGATCTATTGTCTCTCAGAATCGACTTTGACCCTTTCTTCTCCTTCACTCCCACATCCAGTCACTTGTCAAATCCTGTCACTTCTCCCTCCTCAAAATCTATTATATTGTCACCTTCTCTCCACCTGAACTGCAACTGCCCTTGTTCAGGATTCCATCGGTAACACTATAATAGTCTCTAATTGGTCTTCCTACCTCCAGGGTCTCCCTTTTACAATCTGTCCATCACAGTATAGTCAGAATAATCCTCCTAAAGCACATCTGCTCACATTCACCATCTTGCATTGACTCTCTTGCCTCTGGGATAAAATAAAAATTCAGTAGCATGCCCTTTAAAGCTTTTGTTGCTCGGGATCCAACTTTTCTTTCCCAAATTATTTCACAAGTCCCTTCACATATCTTGTGTTCTTGTCAAATGGACCTACTGACTATTCTCTAAAGCCACATGCTGGGCCCTACCTCCATGCACTTATGTCTATTATCTTTGTTTTAAGAATATAATTCTTCGTTATTTCAATCTGAAAAAGTCTTCCTCAAAGCTTCCAATCTGGCGTTTAATGGACAAGACTTCTAAGATACCTTCAAGTTCTATTCTAAAATCTTATAATCCTCTATAGCATTCCCTGAAATCTCCATTGTAAACCTTAAAATTTCTTAGACTTATAAATGTTGGAAATTTCAAATTTCCAACATTTATAAGTCTAAGAAATTTTAAGGTTTACACCACTCAATGAAGTTGAAAGGGTTTTCTCCTTAATATATTTTGCATTTCTGCTTCACCCCAATCAGTATCAGAAGCATTTTTCCCTGCTCAATTTATGATAAACCAAGTTCAAAGACAGTGAAACAACTATAACTTTTCAAGTGACAATCATGGAAAGAACATCTATCTGAGCAATGCCTAGAGGATCTTGGGGTCTTGGTGGGTACATTGCTGGAGGTGGAGGACCTCTCATTCCTGGTAGTAATGTTTGTACATATATAGAATGTTCTTTCTGTAAAGTTTTCTTTCATAAGCTTTTTAAGTGGATGTTCTAGCACACTATCTTTTTTTTTATTCCCTGGTGCTGGGGTATGGTCCTTTGTACATTTTAAGCTCATAGGGAATGAAATTTTAATTTATTCATGTGCTTCATTTTATAACAGTGAGTTTTATCATATTTTTGAATCTTTCTTCATGGGAGAGGAATTATAAAGGTATAATGAAATAAACACAATAAGCACCCAAGACCTAAACAAAAGTATCCTTTACCATTCTGTTTTACCTAGATTTCAGTATATATTTGAAGGATCATAGACCAGGTGTTCCAATACTCTATCTGGAGAATGGTAAGGGGAGATTTAGAAGATATGATGGAGAAGAAAGGCATTGAGTGATTGGAGACAGTACAAGACCTAGAGATTTATAAAACTTTTATATCACAAAGACTTTTAGAATCATCGATAATTAAGATTTGAAGTGATCTTAAAATTTGTGTGGACTTCCTTAAAATTATATATTATCTGTTTTAGGACTTCTTGAGTATTCCTAATGATAAGCTAGCTACTACTATATTGATTAGAAAATAATTTGCCATTCCAATGTTAAGGATATAGTTAGGATGGACTACTGAAATTTGACTCCCATTCAAAAAAATATTTACATTGTTGAGTAATGAATGTAAAGATGCCATTCGTAAACCTCTTTTAATAATTCTTAGAAATTATGTAGAACTAGAATTTATTAGAAGAACAGAGGTAGCCAGATGGTATCCTAATTTTAAAAAGCAAGTAGAATAAAAGTAGATCTAGGGAAACTAAAGACCAATGAATTTGACATCCATCTTTGACAAAATTTTAGAATTAATTATTAAATAGATGACATGTCAGCACTTAGAAATTGGAGCAATGGCCACTAATAGCAAGCATGGCTTCAATTGACAGGTTTACTAGACAGGTAAATCAGAATAACTTGTGGACAGAGTATATCTGGATTTCATTAAGGAATATGATTGTTTTTCACATTCTTTTGGACAAGATGGAGATATGTGGACCAGATGATTGGGTTTTGGTAGGGTACATTTGTAACTGATTGAAAAGCTTGTATTAATTAATAGAAAAAATAGAATAGAGTCAGCCTAGGAGGAATTTCTAGTATATGTCACATGGAAGTATCCCCAATCCTTTTTTAAAAAATACTTTATCTTCTGTCTAAGAATTGATATTAAATATCGGTTCCAAAAATGAAAACTTGTGTCCTTGGGTTATAAAAGGCAATTGTATACTCTGAAGTGCTTCACAACTTCCAAAAAGAACTGTTTTGATTTTATGGGGTAGCTGGGGGAGAAGTGGATGGAATACTGATCCTCAAGTGTGGAAGATCTGAGTTCATATCCAGCCTCAAACAGTTACTAGCTATGTGACCTTGGGTAAACCTCTTAGCTTCTTTTTGCCTCAGTTCCCTCAACTGTAAGATGGGAATAACAAAAATAACAACATCCCTACCTTGCAAGGTTGTTGTGAAGATCAAATAAGATAGTATTTGTTAAACTCTTAGTATGTCTAACAAATAATAGGTGCTATAGAAATGCTTATTCCCTTCCCCGTTCCTTATGCTACAATAAGATAAGTATACTGTCCAAGACAAGGAGTTTTAATAATTGTAATCAATTTCATTTATAGATCACTTTATATCAGTTGCTTCATTTAATCCTTATAACAACCGTGGAAGTCAGGGGTTAATTATTATCCCCATTTTACAGAATAAGAACTGAGACCCAGAAAGATAAGTGAATTGCATAAGGTCACATAGCTAGAAAGTTTCTGAGGCAGACTTTGGTCTTAAGTCTGACTATGAGTCTAGGTTCTAAGCTCTATGCCACCTAGAAAACTAAGAAATGTGGCACAGCAAAAGAGGAGTATCCCTGGAATCAGAAGAGAGTTGGTCTCAAAGTTCACCTCCAAATCTTACCAAGCATCTAGCCATGGGCATGACTCAGAAGACATGATAATAAGGAGCCACCAATATGTATGCAGTGATGCATATATCTGAAACTCAATTTCCCCCTCTATGGGACAGGAATAATAATATCTAAGCATTTATAGAGTGCTTTAAGGTTTTCAAAGTGCTGTACAAATTTCTCATTTTATCCCCAGAATTACCCTGAAATGAAGGCAGTTAGATGTTAAGTGACTTAAATAATGTTGCATGGCTAATTAGTACCTAAGTCTAAATTGAACTCAGAGCCTCCAGGCTCCATGTCCAGATATCTGTCTACTGCAACTCAGCAATCTCAGAGGATAAGTGTGAGCACCAAATGAAATAATGCGTGTAGGGGGTGTTGTTCATCTTAAAGTGCTATATTGTAAGCCTGATTTTCTTTTGTGCTAGATAAACCATGCTTTGATTATTATACTCAGTGCTTGGGCATCAAATTTCAATGGGATATTGATAAGTTGGGACACCCCAAATGAGGGACACAATAGCTACCTTCACATATTTAAAGAGTTTGACAAATCTTCAATGACACAAAAAGAGATCTGATTTATCCTTGTAGTTCCAGAGTTTAGAACAAGAAATTATAGAGAAAAATTAGGGTGGTAGTTTGATTCAAGACAGAAGAGTGATAAGGGCTAGGCAATCTGGGTTAAGTGACTTATCCAGGGTGACACAGCTAGGAAGTGTCTGAGGTCATATTTGAACCCAAGATATTCCATCTCCATGCCTGGTTCTCTACTCACTGAGCCACCCTGTCTCATTTGATCTTTACAACAACCCCCTGAGGGAGATGCTATTTTCTCTTTTTAATAGATGCAGAAATTGAGGCTTGACCTCTGGTCCCCCCCCCCTCTCTGATTTTATACAATAAAATTCTACTCATCTTAATATAATATAATTGTAGAACAAGAAAGGAACCTTATGTTATGTCCAATCTCTTTTTATAGATGAGGATATTGAGGGGCACAGAGAGGTTAAATGAGGCTATAGCTTCATTCTGCTTTCTGTTAAATATCTGCAACAGATACTGGAGTGGTTTGCTCTTTCCTTCTATTCATTTTACAGAAGAGGAAGTCAGGCAAATTGGGGTTAAATTACCTGCCCAGAGACACTTGGCTAGTAATTGTCTGAGGCCAGATTTGAGCTCAGGAAGATAAGTCTATCTCACTGTACCACCTAACTGCTCCATAGAATAAACATAACAGCTTGCATTTGGATGCAAAAAAAAATTAACTTCACAATTATAAGAGGAGACGGTATTATGATTAGACAACATTTTGCCTGAAAAATATTTAGGAGTTAGAAAGAGCTGAAAACTGAATTTGGGCTACTAGTGGGATATGACAGCCAAAAAAGTGAATATGATACTGATTGGGCTGCATTAAGTAAGGTCCAGCTTCCAGAAATAGGAAGTGATAGCACCACTTTTAGGCATCATCTAGATTAATTTGTTTGCATCTGGTGGCCACAATTAAAAAAATTGATTGCATAAAGTATCCAGTGAAAGGAAACTAAGATAAAGGAGCTTGAGTCTATATCCTGTGAAGTTAGGTTGAGAAAACTAATGCAGACCTGGAGAAAAGAATATGCCAGAGAGACCTGGTAGCTTTTCGGTAGTATTTAATGACCTTTTACATGGAAGAGGGATTAGACATGTTTTAGGTGACACCAAATTGTACAATCAGTAAAAATGAGTGAGAGTTGCAAAGAGGCAAATTTAAACTCGATGTCAGAAAAATTTCCTAACAATTAGAGCTGCCCTAAAATGTAATAGGTTATTTTAGGAGGTTGCATTCCTCCTTTCATGGAAGTGTTCAAGCAAAGGCTGGATGACCACATTTTGAGTTTATTATAGTGGGGTTTCCTTTTCTGTATGTTTTGGAAAACATGGCCTCTGAGATCCTTTCCAGTTCTCAAATTCCAGGGTACATGTATATACACCTACTCTTCTTGTAACGTAAACAAAATTTCATCAAAAATAGATGAGAGAAGCCTAAAGAGAGATTAGTTTGAGATCCAGCTAAATCAAATTATTCCCCAAATGCTCATAGAGGCAAACAGAAGAAGGCAGCAAAACAGTGTCTGATAAAATGTGTCTGCCAGCATTTTCATGTGATTTATTTTCATTGGCAACAATAGTGGAACCACCACATTTGGACTCTAACCAAAGTATGTACTATATTGAGAAGTGGCAAGTGCACATAAGCAAGTGGAGCATTCATTTGAAAATTTTCAGGGATTGAGTCTCCTATCAGCTCAAAGCCAAAGGGATGGAAAAGATCACAAATAATTTTGTTACTGATATACTTCCTGTAACACCTCTGAAAATATTCCACTTGATATTTAATTAAACATATCCTGACCTTAAAACTTGAGAGGAGAACAGGTAGACTTTCTCAAGAAATTTTCTAAAATATACCACACTTGCAATCAGACAACTGACTAAATATTTAGAGAATATAAAATCACATTCTGTTTATTACAAACAGTTTGTAATTATATGTGTATGCAGCTTGTTAAAGTGAAATGCATCCAGGAAGACCCTCCTCAGGCAAGATTTCTCACACATACATAAAGAAGAAAGTTTGGGAGAAGAGTGGATGTGGGGAATGAGGTTTAGAGGGAAACAGTTTTGGAACTAAGTTTGACACACCTATGGGACGTCCAGCTCAAGATGTTCTTTAGGCAGTTGGTAATGTGGGCCTGGAACTCAAAAGAAATTACAGTTGGGTATGTAGATATTGGAACCACATGAATAGAGATAATAATTGAACCTTTAGGAACTGATGAGCTCAAATGAATTGAGAGAAAAGAGAAGATGACACAGGATAGCAATCTGGGACACTTGATAGCTAGCAAATATGATAAGATCAAAAAGTGGTTTTTTAAAAAAATAATGGGGATATATTAAATGTATTTGTAGGTAGGTAATAGAATATGAGTTAATAGAAGAGAAATTGAAGATTAGAGAGAATGAGGATAATAAAAGGGGCATTTTTTTTTTTCTGGAGAAGATAGGAGAGGATGATACCAAAGGTGGATGTAGAGCAGTTGACCTTGGCAGGGAGAAAGGCTATATGGAAAGAAAGAAGGGAAGAAAGAAGGAAGAAAGAAAGGGAAAAGAAGGAAGCTGAAGCACTACAAACAAGGACTTACAAAGGAGAAACAAATAATGTCTGCAAAAATATATGAATGAAAAAGAAGATAGGCTAGTTAAATGTAAAAAAGCAAAGGGAAGACCAACCCCCATTCCCAATTGGAATAATTGCTATGTCAGCACCTCTTCAGAAGCATCTTTCTAGGTACTCAATTTCACAAACTCAAAATAAGCCTGAATTCTTCTTTTTTCCTCACCCTGTCTAGTTACTTGCCAAGTGCTGGCAATTCCAACTCCATTGCATGTGTTGCTTCCTTCTTTCCATTCACATACCACCCTTGTTCAAATGTTTATTGTCTCTCATCTGAACTAGTGTAATAGTTTCAAATTACTCTTTTCTCTACAATATCTTCCACATAGTTGCCAAAGTCATATTCCTAAAGCGTAGATCTGAAAATGTCACTCTTTTTCTCAAAAAGCTTTTGTAGCAACCTATTGCTATTAGGATAAAATTCAAATTCCTTCCTTCAGCATTCTGAATCCTTAACAATCTGGCTCCCGCTTCACTTTCCAGGCTCATTACCAAAAACTCTTTTTCCCATTCAACATCTTCCAGTTTTCTGCTGTTCCTTATATACAGAGTCCCATTTCCTACTCCCTCACTATTAAACAGGCTGTTCCGCCTACATAAATTATGGTCCTTCTTAGTCTTCCTTTTTAGAATCCTTAGTCTCTTCAGAATGAAAGTGTCTTTCCTTGTGTGAGATGTTCTCTGACCCTACCTCAGCCAATTGCTAGTGCCTCCAAACCTTTGAAAACAGAGCATGTTGCCTAGAATTTATTGATCAAGAGATCTCAAAAGTTGGCACACTGTGGATCTACTTTTTGTGCTCAACTTATGGGAGGACATAAAAGAGAGTCACGCAGGATGGGTAGGCATGAATAGATTATTAGTTGTATAATTGGAGGGAAGATTCACATCACTGAGATTACAGATCCACTGGAAGACAATGTTTCAGATAATTAATGAGAAATTAAAAATCAATTTGTATTTTATTATCGAAGGCTCGGATTGCTAATCCTGTAAATGACAGAAAATAGTTTTGCTTCCTTATTATTCATCTTCCTAAAAAGGAAACATTTAGATTCCAAATAATTTATTATATCTGTAACATTGTTTTAAATGTACTGATTTTTTTGATTGGATAAAAAATAAAATTGGGACTTGTAAGCTGATCAATATTTTTTTTAAAGAATGTTGTTTTCAGTGGCTCTTTTCCTAGGGTTCATTATTTTTGCATTTTCAAAACTTTATTTTTACTTAAGAGTGACATCAACATTACCGATTCTTTCAAAACTTCCTCTGATTTCCACAAACACTCCCACAGGAAAAGGCTAGCTTTCTGTTTTTGATTTCTGCAATTTTTAGGTTAGCTGATTCTGGTTTAAATGTGTGTGTGTGTGTGTGTGTGTGTGTGTGTGTGTGTGTGTGTGTGTGTGTGTGTGTACACACTGGGGATATCCATAAGTTATACATCCTTTATATAGATTATCTCTTTTTCTAGTTAAAACAGAGCCAATGAGCAGCAGTGAGATTGCTACAACAGCAGCAGACGGGTCGTTAGACAACTTCTCAGGATCAGGTATGAAGCAAAAATTAATGTTCTGATAAATCCTTATGCTAAGTGCTCTTTCCTTTTCCTTCTTACCATTCTGTGTGATAAACTACTTTACTCATCTTGAAATTCTATGCAGGTCATCTAAGTGGCATGATTTATTGATAATTTTTTAAACTCTTACCTTCTGTCTTAGGATCAATACTGTGCATTGGTTCCAAAGCAGAAGATTGATAAGGGCTGGGCAATGGGGTTAAGTGACTTGCCCAGGGTCACAAACTAGGAAGTGTCTGAGGTCAAACTTGAACCTAGGACCTCCTGTCTCCGGGCCTGACTTCATCCACTGAGCCACCCAGCTGCTCCCAATTTATTGATTAATTAATGTTTATTTTAGTTTTATGCCTAAAATGTATTTATTGGTAATGCTGCCAAAAATTAAGCCCAAGAGATTTGACTTTACTGAAAGCTTGAAGATAAATATATAAAATGGAACATCCTTCAGGAAATATAAAAAAAGTGTAAAATAATAGAAACAGGTACTCTTTTGAACAGGAAGTGTATGGGTTAACAATTATAACAGATATAATGGAATTATATGCTTTGGGGAACAAAATATACATTGTAACCAGAGATGAGACATAATTAATGCTTGATTAGGAAGTGTTTCAGACCTCTTCCTGGGTGTGGGGGCCTCAGTTAAATGTAAATTAGTGTTTTAGCTGACGTAGGGTGTCCATCAGTTATGTGTAAATTAAAATCATGTTGAATCCCATTTTTTTATTCTGGTATGTTCTTCTCAAACCAATTTGTTTCCTCTGCTTTTAGCACATTTCCAACAGCAGTTAGTTTTGTATACATTTTAAATATACATGAAACATAAAACTATTCTGCCAACATTTACTTAGAAAGTATATGAATTACAATATAGTTCAATGCATGATGACTTATGAATGCCTAGTTAATATTTTAGATGGATTACTTTAGGTATATATCGATATCATATCAATATCCATATTTTCCCTTCTTTCTAGCAATTGGAAGTAGTGGCTTCAGCCCAAGACAAACACATCAGTTTTCCCCACCACAGATATATCCTTCCAAGTAAGATGTATTTTCTCTTAATAAATATTTTTAATAAGAAAGGTTTTACCTAAATTCAAATCATAATTGAGGCCATGTGTCAAATCATAATTTAAACCAAAACTTGTTCTTCAGGGAGTTTAATGTATTTACTTCTTACTAAAAGTAAGAACTTGTTTTAACTGTCATTCAGAAGAATTTTTCTTTTCTATAGTACAGTCTATTACAATGTCAAATAGAAGAGTTATGATGTAGTTGTTATTCAGAAACCTTGCATGTTTCCATCTAATGCATGGGCTTTCTATTTTCTGTCATTTCTGACAAATAGCAGACCATACCCACATATTCTCCCTACCCCTTCCTCACAAACTATGGCTGCATATGGGCAAACACAGTTTACCACAGGAATGCAACAGGCTACAGCATATGCTACATACCCACAGCCAGGACAGCCATATGGAATCCCCTCGTATGGTGAGTACATTATTAGCAGCATTACGCAGTATTTTATGCTTGTGTGTATGAAAGAGTCACTTGAGGAAGCCTCAGGAAGTCTCAGCTCTGGGCTGAATTGCCAGAAAGTATTTTCTTAGCTTTTGGTCTCTAAATTTTCCATATGATTAATTTGAATATGTATTGCTTGTACTACATACTGATTACTTGAGTAGCACAGGTGACAGGCTACATGGTCTAAATGTATCTTTAACTTTTTATATTAGTCATTTTTGCACTCATAAAATACCATATTGTACATGTTCCCTTAAAGTGAGTAAAGGTCTTACTAATGAGTCACTTTTCTAGTTCTATTTCTAACTTTCATGGGGAAATAGAAAAGAGATTTAATCAGTCATTTTCTAAGGCAATATTATCAAAGCTCAGAGTAATCAACATTCAGGAGAATAAAGCAAACATTTTTTCAAGGTATTTGGGGGAAAATGTAAATCAAGAAATATTTGAAGATGATGTATGCATTTCAAACTTTCCTATTTGGAGATTTATGGGTAACTTTTTTCTGTGGAAAAATATTAATTCACTCGAATACATGAATTGAAAATGACTTTTCAAAGACCTTCATTAATTTAGATCAAGACCTCAATATAAAGTTTTAGCCATTTGGGGAGTGTTTTTTTTTGACCAGTTTCCATCATATCATGATTTTAAATATCAATTATTTTAATTTATTTCTAAGTGTCACTTTTATCACAAGTGAGATGAAGGGAAGGAGGGGACTGTACTCTGTAATTCAGTGTAGTAGTTATCAGCTTTAAGCTTTAGTAATGCAAATCTCAGTTCTATCCACTTCATATGTTAGATTCTCCATTTGTTATGAGTTCAGTGACAAATATCTTACTTTTAAGTATTTACTTTTTTAAATCTTAAAACCATAAGGAGATCATTTAGAGATAGAGTGGGAATAGGAATAGAACAGGAAGCTCCAAACAAAGTCTGTGCTTTAGGAAAATTCCTTTATTTCAGCATAATGATGAAATTCACCTAAAAATGAAATAAGAATAACAAGATTACTGTTTGTTTTAGATCTTAAAGGTAATTTTTTATATATAAAATTTTTCTTTCTAACTTTCTCCATGTATTTACTCTCCACCCTACTCTGCCCCCCAAAACTACATCTTCTGAGGTCTATTTTCCTCTCTTCCCTAGCCTGTGACCAAAAATGAATGCTAATTGATAGTTGGTCTTAGTTATGGGCCAGATGAAATGACTGGACCTCATTGTTTCTGAGTTCTAGTCCTGACCTTGTGGGGTTAAGCAGTGTTTAGCACTGAGAACCATTTTATGATGTTATAAATGAACAGAGAGACAGCAGAATGTGTATAGAGTCAATCTTTAAGGGTCACAAAGGCTTGAGTTTAAGCTCTACTACTAATGTATACTGGCTAGGCTATTCTGGGCAAGTCATTTAACTTCTCAAGTTCCCAGATAACCCTTTAAGGACCAAATTTTGTTGATCTCCATCGGTAAGAGATTTTGTCAGTGAGATTTCAAAAGGGAATTTTCAACACCAATGAAATCAAAACTGTAAAAACAACAAAATGAAAAGGATGCAAAATTACCATTTTATAACATTTAACATCCGATTTAAGCAAAAGGGGGATTCAATATTTGAAATACATAAAAACAAAGTAAAGAAGGAGAAAAGGAACTATTGACCAACATTTTGTATTTTGTATTAATTTAAAAAAAAAACAGCTTTATCTTCTGTCTTAGAATGGATTCTAATACAGAAATGCTGCCGAGGGCTAGGCAATCAGGGTTAGGTGGCTTGCCCAGGATTACAGTTAAGAAGTGTTTAGATGTGAATCCAGGCTCTCTTGACTCAAAGTCTGTTGTTCTATCCATTGTGCTACCTAGATGCCCCTTTTGTAGGCTTTCAAAAAATTGTATACTTTGGAGAGATTGAGTAATATGATAGAGGAATAGTCTTCGAGTCAGGAAGATCTTTTTTTCAAATTCTTGCTTTGAAAAATACTAGTTGTGTAGTAGACTACATATATCATAGACTACAGCTATCACAGCTCCCCAAGCTGCTCTCTAAGAGTGTAATTGACAGAGAAGTTGCTGATATATAGCAAAAAGAATTTCCACAACTGTTATTGAAATCACAGATCCAAATTCTCTATCTTCCCCTTCACCCCCCCCACACCCCAACATACAAACAAAAACTAGGTAAAAGACTTTATGGTTCTGCCTTTTTTTCTCCAAATTCCCTCTAAATCATCATCAATTATTTGAGTATGGCAAATGTGTTCCAGAAAAATATTGAGGAATTGGTTTAGGAATATTGGTTGCCCTCTTAATTCTATGGCTGACCACACTTCATTGAATTTAAAGAGAAATTTTCTAGTAGAATCACATTCGTTATGAGCAGAGAGAAATCTGGCATTCTTAAATATATCCTTTAGTTCTTATTATTCATTTTTATAGTAGTTTTCTAAGGAAAAGCAGCCAAAGATTTTGTTCTGCCCAAAGTCCCCAAGTGCTAAGCCAGTACAAAACAAGCAAGAAGCAAGTATGACATTTTTTTCTGTTTGCCCTGTTTAACCCATGGGGATTGTAAGATTTTCATTTTTGGCCTCATTCAAAATCTCTTATTGAATAACACAGATAAAAATAGAATCACAGAAATATATTTTTCCAATTCTTAAATAAACACTGTTCATATAAATCAAAGTAGGTCCATTAATATTATTAATTGCTTTACAAAAGAACACAAATATATGTAGTCAAGGTAGGTTTGTGTTTTCTAGAGGACAGAATTTGGGGAAAGAACTTGAACATTTTATGTATTCCATTTAGGAGTAACCCTTTATTTGAACCTGAAGATGTAATGATGGCATAGCCTTGGAAATTTAAATGTCCCTTATTGCTCTTATTAAAACAGTATAAATTCTACCAGCTGGTTGGTGACTAAACCATTGTTAGTTGTTGTAATACTGTTGTATTTCTACCAATTTTTGAATCTGAACAACTAGATAAGCTATTACTAACTGATTTAGGTGCATTGTGGGCAGGCATCAAGACAGAAGGTGGATTGTCCCAATCCCAGACACCTGGACAGACAGGATTTCTAAGCTATGGTACAAGCTTTAGCACTCCTCAACCTGGACAGGCACCATACAGCTACCAAATGCAAGGTTTGTATCCATTTTGCCATTGTTTTTTTCCCATGACTTCATTTATCTGCGGGAAGGGGGGAGGCGACTATTTATTACATACCTACTATGTGCCAGGGACTGTGCTACACACTTTAAAAATACTATCTCATTTAGAATACTAAAATAAAGTTTGTAAAGGGGAATCATGTGCCCATATAGTATAATATGACAAAATCCAGAAAAGTTGGAGAGGGTAACCTGATTATTTAAAAATAATAAGCTTAAAAATATTTTCAATGAAATATTATTTTCAAGTATAGAAAAAGCTATATTATGCACTAGGGTCATGTCATATATTAGCAACAGCAACAGCAAAGTCATGCTTATTAAAATAAGAGCTTTGAAACTGTAGCCAGAGGACCTGAGTTTGAATCCCCACCTCTGTGACTTTACAGAAATCATTTAACCTCTCTGGGTCTCAGTTTCATTACTAAAATGAAGAATTTGGCCATGACTAGATGATTTCCAAAGCCCTTTTCATTTCTAAATCTATGATCCTAGAATTTCATTTGTGAAAAATAATGGTTCAAATTATATTGTACATATTGATGGTTTGTTCATTTGTTGAGGGTTGATGGTTCCTTAATAGGAATCATAAATATTAACAAAATTTATTCAACATAATTCTAAAAATAAATTCAGTCCTTTAAAAATTCAGACATTTCTTGTTTTCACCTACCAAGGTGAAAATACTTCAAGTGTGGGCTCAATCATGAGCTCAATATCTTCTTGTGCAAGTATGAATCTTGCTGTATTTGGAGGAGCTTGTCACTATATTGGCTTTAGGATGATTGAGTTTTTTAGCCATGGCAACTCTCAGAGGTCATCTTCTAAGTTACTGAAGGGTTGTGGTCTTCATTAATAGAGGGAGTACTCTATACCTTTGGTTCCCATTTATTTTAGTAGTTCATGAACCCTTTGGGGAGTTATGATGGATATTTGAAGAAGTTCATGTTAGGAATTCTGTAATGGTACCTTAAAAAGTAAATAACTGCCTACCAAAGCTACAAATATATATTTCCTCAATGACAACAAGCTGTATATTATAACTTTATTGCTGCAGCAATTTGGAGCTTTGGAGGGGGTCAGGCAAAAACTAACATTTTAATCATTTGCTAAGCACTTAAAGAAATGTAAAAGTATATTCAGAATAAGATATTCATTATCCTAAAGTTTCACCACCCATTTTTGTTGCTATTATTTTTAAAATGGATATGCAGAACAAAAAATATTGGGAAATGCTGCCAGACTCACGTGGCATTGTGGATCTTTAAAGTACTGAAGTAAAGTCACCTTTTGTGAAGGGACAGTAAATGAATTTGTTGCTGTAAAAAAAGAAGTCTCCACTTTTTTATCTGTTCTCTAATGCTCCACAGTAACATGGAAATTCTCTAGTTATACTGAGAAACATGAACTCTTTAAATTCCTACCAAGCTCAAAAGGTTTAGTTACAAGCCTGATTTTGGACTCCCTTTGGTATCCAAGTAGGACCAGCATAGCCAAGTTCCTAGTTGTTTATCACCAGAAGATTAGACATCAAAGGACAGTGTTTGATGATGATAATGGGACTCCTGTCTCAATCACTTATTAGATATATGATCTTGACAAAACTCTTAATTTCTCTATCCCTCATTTTTCTCATCTAAAACAGAGAAGATTGGGCAAGATGTTCTCTAAGGTCCCTTCCAGCTCTGTATCTATGATCCTTTGATAGTTTTTGTTATTTTAACTACAGTAACTCATGGTGATGATGGTCCACTAAGGCATGGAGGATTTGGGATTTGATTAGAGGAAGTAGCCACAGTGATGAAATCAGCGAATCTTTGGTAGTCTTGAAGCACTGTGGGGAAATTATTCTCAAGTTCATTGCTATATGATATACCTTTAAGATCTTGCTACCAGGAGCCATTTGTTCTATGTTGCCTTTTAACAGCTGTAGGCACAAATGGCTTTAATTGCAGTCATGATTGATTATTTTCCTTGGTAGAATGACAGGTTACTGAGTTACTATGTAGATCATAAACTGAATTTTGATTTGTTATAAATGTTTGTCAAATTGACTTGAACAGATTATTTGCATGTAGTTACTTCTAAAGTGCTTGAGAAGGAATGTTGTTTCTTTAGCCTTGTTTTCATTTAATCATTTTTCCTATAAATACTGCATAACTGAACTTCATCCCAGCCCCTTTGGAAGAGTAGAATTTCTAGATGAAATTTTACTGTATGTGAATTTTTCAAGTCTAAAAATTGTATTATAAACATGTCTTGAAGAATTGAAGTTACCTTCCCTATCACTGCACCATTTGACATGCTCTGAGCATATTACCGTCTACTTGCAACACTCTCAGAAATGGTCCATATTGTTCCCATCCATAAAAAAGTAGTAAATGAACAAAGGACAAAGTAGAAATAATAAGATGAAGAGGGAATTGACTGAATTCTTTCTTTCCTATTCTGTTAAATATAAGAGCAAACAGAGTATTTAGCTAATTCTCTTGGTAGATTGAGAGTACCTGGCATATTAAGTGCTTATAAAGACTGGATTGATTTCAGAGCTTAAAAAGTAGAATTTAGATAGTACCAATACTTTTCTTAAGTGGAGAATTTACTACCATTCTTATACTTATTCATCATTTTCATCATTGTTTTCATGTTCAATAGCATCCCTAGTGCAATGAAATATTGTTTTGATAACGTGCATTTATTATACTGTGAATTCCTTTAGGAATAGAGATCATTTTTGCGTTTTGTGTCCTTAGTGATTAGTATAGTGCCTGACATATATATTAGGTGCTTAAAAGTTCATCCTTTGTAAGGAAAAATACTTGTACAAAAAATATTTTTAGCTGCTTTCTTTGTGGTGGCAAAAAATGGGAAAATGAGGGAGTTTCCCACAATTGGGGAATGGCTAAACAAATTGTGGTTTCTGATGGTGATGGACTACTATTGTGTTGAAAGGAATAATAAACTGGAGGAATTCCATGTGAACTGGAATGACCTCCAGGAAGTGATGCAGAGCGAAAGGAGCAGAACCAGGAGAACATTATACAGACACTGATACACTGTAGTACAATAGAATGTAACAGACTTTCCTACTAGCAGCAATGCAATGATCCAGGACAATCCAGAGGAACTCATGAGAAGGAACGCTATCCACATCCAGAGGAAGAACTGTGGGAGTAGAAACGCAGAAGAAAAACATCATTGATCATGTAGTTCTATGGGGATATGATTGGAGTTTTGGCGTTAAAAGATCACTCTACTGCAAATATGAATAACCTGGAAATAAGTTTTGAACAATGATGTGTGACCCAGTGGAATTGCTTGTCAGCTCTGGGAGGGGGGAGGGACATGAGGAGGGAAAGAACATGAATCATGGAACCATGGAAAAATATTCTAAACAAATAAATTGTTTTTTTTAAGTTCATCCTTTAATGATAATAAATGTTCATTTAATTTTTAAAAAAATACTTGTTGATCATTTTAGAGTAATTGGCAGTGGGATTTTAGAATTTATTCTCCAATTCTGACACTTTTACTCTATGATGAGATATATTATGTATAGATGTTTTGTAAGGTTGAGGTTTTTGCAAATTTTAGATTATTGGAAGGTGTTTAAAAAAATTAGGGATTGTCAGAAGCAGGTGCCAGGAAGGAGTTCATTCTAGGCACAGGGAATATGAGCATAGGCATGGGGACAGCCAGTAGGTTGTTGTGTATGGAGAACAGCAAGTAGGACATTAAATTAAAAATTGGTCTGAGTGAAAGGAATGAATATGGAATAAACCTGGTATAGTTGACTGGATCCATACCATAAAGGGCTTTAAATACCAGAGTGGTTGTTGAAAATGTCAGTGGAACTTTACAGATATGGATTTAGCTGTCTAAATGTCATATAATTGAATCATGGAAAAGCATCAAACAGCACTTTGCAAGTCACATACCAGGCTCAAAGTAATTGAAAAAAGGGGTGTGTTTTTTTCTTTCTATTTATTTATTTATTTTCAGTTGCATGTAGAAACACTTGTTGTCAATTGTTTTCTGACATTTTAGGATTCAGATTTTCTCCTCTCCCTTCCCTCTCCAAGATAGTAAATATTCTGATATCGGCTATACCAGTATTTCATGCAATACATATTTCCACATTGCTTATGTCATGATAGTAGATCACAATAAAAAACTCCTGAAGGAAATGAAGTGGAAGATGGTATACTTTGACCTGCATTGATCTGCAGTCAGACTCCAACAGTCCCTTCTTTGGCTGTAGATAGCTTTTTTCATCATGCTTCCCTTGTGACTATTTTGGAAACTTATTTTCCTCGTAATGGTTTAATCCTTAACAGTTGATTATTGTATATTCCTTTTACCACATATATACATTGTTCTCCTGGTTCTGCTCACTGCACTTTGTATCAGTTCATATGTCTTTTCAGATTTTTCTGAATCCATCCTATTCATCATTTCTTACAGCACAATAGCATTCCATATACTATAATTTGTTCAGTCATTCCTCAAGTGATGGATAGAGCCTCAGTTTTCAATTCTTCGCCACCAAAAAGGGTATGTTTTTTTAAAAAAGGTAACGTGGATATTTAAACTATCAGAGGAGAACTAGGAAGGTGATTTCCCCAGACTTGGACCTTATCTATTGCACTCTGCATTGAATAAAATGTGAGAACCTTGACTCTACAATTTGTGGTAGTGGAGGCCCAGCTTCATGCTTTTCCCTGAGAAGAGAAAAAGGCTGCATGAAGACACTCACCATCACTAAGTTCACTTTTTAATGCCTATAAAATCAGAACACTAGATTGGTAAAACAAAACAAAAGTTAAAAAATTTTTCCTTAACATTTCAAAAGGAAATGTTATAAAATGTGTAGAATGTTTCACTCTTTAACAGAAGTGGGAAGTTATAGTCATTGTGTATTGTTTCCCTATTCCTACTTAACAATATGTTTTCCCATTACTTCTCTTATTTTTCATATTCATGATGTCTTTCAGTTCAGTAATATTCTATTATGTCATACATGTGGTTTAGTCATTCCCTAGTTGGTGGTGATCTACTTTGTTTCTAGTTGTTTGTTAGTATCAAAAGTGCTGTTATCAAAATTTTGTCATGTATGGACTCTTTCTTCTCATCTTTAACTTTCTTAAGCATATTACTGATAGTGGAATCTTAGGATCAAAGGATCTGGACATTATAGTCCCTTTCTTTGCACAATTACAAATTGCTCTCTAAGAATGATAAAAATGGTACTTTTTAAAAAAATAAAAATGAACAGCAATTTTATTATCTCAGGAAGACATTTTGTTTTTATAATTTGGGGCATTATTGGGTTATACTGAAGTCTAGAATCTGCTGATAGAAAATTACTTTGACCACCATAAAATGAAATAATACAACAGTTGGACAAATGAAATTTTACTTTGAGATAAATTATTGGAACTTTCCTTTCCTAAGGCTTAAAATGTAGGATCACCTGCTTTTCCCTTCAGGGCTTTCAACTATATAATTATTCTTCAGTGTTTAGCTTGCTAGAATTTTTATGCATTTTTTTACTTTAACTTAATAGTACATATAGTTATTGAAGCATTTTGTATTACTTTTACATCATTGACTTGTATATATATCTTGAACCTCTACTGCCCTCAACCAGTGGGATGTTTATCCAGTGAAGATTGCTAAGGTATTGGCATATTTGAATAGTTTTGTCAAAATACTAAAGCCAATAAGATTAGAAATTTACCCATAAAAACACATGTGAAGTCTTTATATCCTTTATCACCTATATAAAATTGGATAGGGTAGATAGATAGGCTATAGGGCAAGTGGAGAGACTTTTAACAAGAATTTTTAAGTGACATAAGCAAGCAGAAAAACCTTGATTTTAAATAGCCCATCTGGCCTTCATAGGCTTTTCCCCAGAGAGCTTCACTAACGTCTGCCGCAAATATTGTGCCCTGATGATAGACATAGCCCATGGCAAAGAGGCCAATGAAGAAAAGCAAATGGACTTCTGTAGAAAATACACAGGAGACTCTAGCCTCCTGCTTGCTGATTAAGTACTAGAGAAAGGTCCTCCACATGGGAACTACAGACAAGCCCCAGCAGGTTCCAACATTCTTCCTATGCTGGCTGAGATTCCTAGCTTTAATGTGGGTCCTTGTTCTTTGCTAAATAGACCTTTGACCTAGACGTTGCCGCTTTTATCATGTTTGAAGTTATAGCTGGGCAGTTTAAGTTAAATGACTAAAACTCCCATGTTTTATTCATAAAACTTTAGACTTTTTTTTTCTTCATAGGGAAGCAGTCCCTATGTGTTGACACAACTAATTTAAAATGGGAAATCAAATCTTTTTTTCCCCTCCTATTGTTACTTAGCAATCATAATCCTGGGTGGCCCAGACAGCATCTTCTGAGAAGGCTGTTTCTTGTTTGTTACGGTTGGTGAGACTATCATCCTTTCTCTGTAGGAATCAGTGATATTGACAAGATGAAAGATAATTTTTGTGATATGCTCAATAAGGGCCCCATTTATTTACCATTTTAAACCATTTATCTAAATAATTTTTCAGTTGGAAAAGACAATAACTTTTAAAAAACTCAACTTATTGAAATGGTAGTTTTCTTTCATATCATTCCCAACAATAAATCTTGAAGCATTACATAAATGGGAGTTGCTATCCTTATCATTATTATCCTGTAAATATCTTGATTTCTACCATATATGTTTCTTTGTACTTTTTTATTTTTATAAATGAGCATCAAGTTCAGGCACCATCCATGAAAATGAATTGTAGGGCTTGTGTTTTAGTCCAAATAATTTAGGAGAAAGAGCTTGAGAATCTAATTTCTTGTCCCGATTTTGTCATTACCTTACTCTATGACCATGGCTAAGTTACTTTAGTCAGAAGAAAAGCATTCTGTGTACCAGATACAGTGAAAAGCATTGGGAATCAGAAGGCAACAGTGAATATTGCCCTATACCCAAAGAATCTAGATTTTTCTGAAATCCTATCTAATCGGTCTATAACTATTTCCTCAGCTATGAATTGAAGAATAAAATCTTGCCAGGCCAAATTTCCCAAATAAAGTACAAAGTACAATACAAATATATTATGTTGTATTCTTGTTGGGAAAGTTTTAATGAAACTTATCCTCATATTTTAACCATGATATGGGAATAATTGAGTTTTCAAGATCTGTATCAGGAAAGTAAAGGCTTGGAAAGTCCTCATCTTCCCCACAATAAAAAGAAGCTTCAGACATTGCCCAATGACATCTTAGCTATACTAGAAGGGTCTTGGTCACCCAAAGATTGGCCACTAGTCATTGAGTTACTCTGTCCAATGAAGCCCATAAAGACCCTTTACTGAGGTAAGGAGTGATTGCAATCTGGGTCAGTGTAAAGAATGCCTCATTTGAGATTTCAAAGTATTACCAGACTCGACATTATCTACAAACTTTTTATATATAGAAAATCTTTGTTTGACTTGGACTCTATGTTCAATCTTGTCTGTGACAACTTCAAATATTTTTGTCACATATATGTCTCCATGTTTTATACCACTTGACATTAATAATCAAAGGATCATTAACAAAATATCTCTTGTATCTTTCAAGGCATTTTATGTGATTTTCTCAGATGATTCAGGGAAATGAATGGAGGAGATCCTTTAAGGCAAATTCAAATGTAAATGGGGTCACTTAATATATGCATAAGAATCCCTCATTAGCCACATATTGTTTTAGTTTTTAAATGTAATGTTATATTGTTTTATTATATTTTATTTATATTATTAAATATGTCCCCATTATATTTTAATCTGGTTATGGCTGCACGGAGTTTTGTGGGCCACATGCTACATGTTTGGCATCTCTTTTAAGGCAAATCAAATTGGTCTACTAAATCAAATGTATTTTATACTTAACAAATACAATGTGGTGGGACTTGTATTCTCTATACCTTTCAGTCAACTTGCACAAACATAAATGTTGTCCACTGTGGAGTGTCTCCTAGAAAACCCAGCCTGTCCCCTCCTAATACCCCCTTCTCCTGAGGAACAAAACAAAATATTTGGATTTGGAATGCTTATTGTTCAGGCAGTGATATGCAGTTAGACAACTCACAGCATTAAACAGAAATTGAATTAGGCACAAAAGAGGGCAGGAGGAAGAAAGAAGACTAAAATGCTAATAAGATATTGCATATTTCTTTTGATGAATAGTTTTCTACCTAAAACAGAAATCTATCTTTTTAATATCAACATTTTATCTGTTGTGATATATGGTTGTAAGTTTTTAGATATTACATTATGATTTTATGTTACATTATATTATAATAGAGTTTGCCTTAAAGGATCTTATCCATCCATGTCCCTGATGCATATAAAATCATTGGGAATATAGTTCCTAAAGAATTGAAAATGAGGGCCACCTAAAGTCCTAAATAGGACTAAATAGGCATATGATGAGTGTGAACAATGCAACACAATACAAATGAGGGATTATTTTAAAAAGCAATATGAAGGATGTAATCTTAGACATATATGATTAGATAAGATAATGGATCAATTGCATGAGAGCAAGAGACAAAAGATGGAGAGTTCACAGATTCCAGTGTTATGCTTGTGATTCCAGAAATGGAAGACGGTTCCTACCTTTTATGAAGCTTTCTTGTGATCAATAAGTGAGAGTCACATAGGATGGATTGACATGGCTGGGTTCCAGCTTATTGGTTCTCCCTCTCTTGTTTCTTTCTCATACGAATTCATTATCTACATAGACACCAAAGTAATTTTCCTGAAGGACAGATCCATGTCAAATCCCCTACGCAATTCTATTAATGTTCTTGCTCCCCTCCCTCCCTACCCCTTAGTCACCCTTTGGGCTATGAGTAATCATATAACACTCTTGCTTTTGGAAGTGGCACGTCAGTTGATCTATACATGAATTCACTACCCCTGTGACTAACTCACTGGTTGAAAATTCCCTTTCTTGGCCACTATTCTCCAATATGTGTTGTCTGTGTCTGCCTTTATCCATCCTCTCCACTTGGAATATGATATCCTTAAAGAAAAGGACGCCCTAGATTTTGGTATTTGTATCCTTACCATATAACACAGTGCCTGGCACAAAGTAAATACTTAATTTTTTTCATTCATTTATTTATTCATAGATAGAGTCTCTCAGCACTGCCACACATAGCAAGTAAATTCATGGACTTATCATAGCTTTTTATCTTCCCCAACTTTTAAACCCTTGAAGGGAAGAAAGGGAAATTCAGTTGCTCTCAAGTTCCTAACTTGAAATTTTGAGATCCTAAAATTGGTTTACATATAATTTTGATCCTTGCTTGAAGAATGCTACACATAATCTATAAATAAATTCTGCTGAGTATTTGTTCTTACTTTTAATCCCATATTTGGTTAGGAAAATCTACCTAACATTCCTTTTCTTCTTTCTCAACTATCTTATCCCTCAATCCCTTCACGTGCCCCTAAAACTTGTTCTATATTTAAAAATAAAACCCTTACCTTCTGTCTTGGTAACAATTCTAAGCAATTCTAAGAGAGCTAGGCAATTGGGGTTAAGTGACTTGTCCTAGAGTAATAGAGTCAATATGTATCTGAGACAGGACCTGAAAGTCTTCCTGGCTTAGAACCTAGTGCTCTGTGTACTATATCATAATTCCTATTTACTTTGTTTTCCTAACTCCTCTCAAAAGAAGTAAGCATGGCATATACTGCATTTCTTTGCATCCCACAATAGTACTGTAGGAGAGGAGTGATGGAGGATATACCTGAGAATTTTAAGGTACAAATAAATAATTTTAAAAAGCAGTATCGTACAAAACCAGTTCCCAATAAATATTTCTAAGACTATTGGGCATGAATTCATCTATTTTATGTTATAAATATGTAGGACCTTGCCTACCAAAATTATGGAAACCCATCAAATAAGAAGAGAACAATGTTGAAAAATAATTTTTATTATTAAAAACTTAGTACTGATAAAAATGGCAATTTTCTCTTCCAAAAATGTCATTCCCCCAGAAAGTAAACTATGTGTCAGTTACAGAGGATATAAAGACATAAGTAATAGTCTCTACCCTCGAGAACCTATTATGGTGGAGTTAACTAGGTAGTACAATGGATAGAATGCCAGGCCTGGAGTCGGGGTGGATCTGGATTCAAACCTGACATCAGACACTTCCTAGGTATGTGGCTCTGGGACTATCATTTAACTTTGCTTGCCCCGCCCTTGCCCTTCTATCTTAGAAGGGCTACTATGACAGAAAGGAAGGGTTTAAAAAAAGTGTTTTTTTAAAAGGATTCTAGCTAGAGGAGATGACATTTGCATATGGATATACAAAATATCTGTAAGTCAAATTATACACATTCATACACACATTGTGACACACATATGCATACACATATCTGGAAGTTTCACAGTGGTAAATCATTTAAACAGATCATAGGAGATAAAGAATTCTGCTAGTGGAAAGATAGCAGCATCCTGGAAATAGTTTTCCAATAAAGAATTCTTGGATTAAATTCTTAGCTCTTTCCCTCTAAATGACTATATGATCTTAGATAAGTCTTTAAACCACTCTGAAGCTCAACTTACTCACTGTAAATTAGGGATAATACTATATATATGTATATATTAATATCAGACCATCATTTGTGAGGATTTAAGTAAATCATGGATTGAGTTGATTTCTATATGGCCAATCACTATATAAATGTGAGATATTCTTTATTGATAATAGGCACATGCTATTTAAGGCTAATTATGCTAAAATTAAAAAATATGGAGAAATAAAAATGATAATTCTCAATTATTCTTTAAGGAATTTTCATTAGGTTAAATAATTTTTAAATTTTATTATGTAATCTTTGGGCCTAATTTTATTTACTTAAATTGATTTACTAGCATTAATTTTTTTTATCAAATATGCAAGTAAGGAGGCCATTCTTGCTTCCTTAAATTTTCATTGTTGTACAGGGTTGTACAGGTTTAGTTTTATTGATAGGGATAAATAAAGAAAATTCTATAGACCCTAAATATATGATTTCTTTTTTTTTTTAACCTTTACCTTCTATCTTAGAATTGAAGTTGAGTATCAGTTCTAAGGCAGAAGAACAATAAGCACTAGGCAGTTGGGGTTAAGTTACTTGCCCAGGGTCACCCAGGTAGGAAGTGTCTGACCCGAGATTTGAGCCTAGGTTTTCCCATCCCCAGGCCTGGCTCTCTATATACTGAGACATCTAGTTGCCCCTATAACTATGGATTTCTTCAAGGCATTGAACAAACTGATGGACTGTTAGAAGAGGCAATAGGTTCCTCCTTTTATTGGAAGTTTTCATGCAGGTGTTGGATAATTTCTCATTGAGGATATATTAGGAAATCTTTGGACAAGTATGTGGTGAACTAGATGACCTCACAGATGCATTTAATTCCTGGATCCTGTTATTTTGTTATGTTCTTGTGACTGAGGAATAAATATGTGGTGATTTTCTAACTGACCAAACAAGAAGATGCAGAGTATTACATATAAAAATATTATTATATATCATATTAATAGATAATATATTCTATATCAATATATTAACCATATTATATGTTACATGTAAATTATTTTTACATATATTACATATAATACTTATTATATACATATATGATCCATATATATGTTAACCTGGAACAAGAATTCTGGAGTGGCATATCACCAAAGTTTTATCTTCAACTCCTTCTTGTTCAAAGCTTTTATCAATAACTTGAGTGAACATGCAGAAGATATCCTTAACTTCTCAGTAGACAAAAATCCTTAATTGGCTTGCCGAATCAAGATTCCTAAAGATATCCTAAGACTGTGGCATGGAGTCTAATCTAACAAGCTGATTTTTCTAACAAAGTGACATCTAAAAGGGATGCATTTAGTAGAGGCATTCATTTAGTTAATCCACTCAATAATCATACATACAGAGTATATGACCAGAATATAATTTTTATAATTTTAGTGGATTGTAAACTCATATAAATTCACTTGTTCCCTCAACTATAAAATGGAAATAATAAAAAAAACTCCTCTTTCCCAAAAGTTGTTATGAAGATCAAGAGAGATATTTATAAAGTGCTTTGCACCATCTAGGCACTCTAAAACTGCTAGTTATTATTATTACTGCTATTATTTTATCATGATTGCCAAAAATCCACTGTAAAATGAGGCTACATAAATAATGCTGGGATCCAATAAGAGTTCCACAGCTATCTGAAGTAACATGATCATTACTAGATGCCACATTTTAAGAGGCACATTTTTACAAATAGTAGAGTAAAATTTATTTTTCCAGCAGTTACAAAGCAGCTATTTTTGAGCCAGACACTATGCTAGGTACTGAGAATAAAAAGATGAAATCAGAATAATCCTTCCACTCTCACGAGTTTATATTCTATTGGAGAGGGGAGAGAGTGAGAAGAACATAATACACACAAAAATTAAATGTAAAATATGAAGTAATTGGGAGGGGACTGGGCAGCTAATTAGGATTCTTTTGCATTAGTCTAGCTGAGAGTTAATAAGGACCTGAACGAAAGCAACGTTGTATATGTAGTGTCAAATCCAGAAGAAAATGACTAATATAGAGAGTCTCAAAAAATTATATAACATTTGTAGGAAATGGAAATATATAAACTTGAAATGGAGAGACTTACTGAAACAAGATAACTAGCTTCCTATACTTGAAGTATTATCATGTGGAAGAGAAATTTGACTTATTTTATATAATTCAAGGGGAAATAACTAAGTTTATAGGTAAAAGGTACAGGGGAGTAGATAAAGAAACACGAGGAAGAATTTTCTAGGAAATTAATAAAGGAATGGACTCATTCTGTAATTATTATTCTCCCAGGTACTGGAAGTGAACAAAATTTGGGGAAAAAAACAATAAGCATAAGATGTTCTAAAATGGATTCTATTATTGTACAGGAAGTTGAAGTAGATGGCCTTTGAAGTCTCTGTATCTCAAAGATTATACGATTCTTTTAGCTCATCAATATAAAAGGAAATATATAAATTCGTGTCATAAAGGAACCATACATACCTTAGGTCTAATTCAAATCCTTTGGAGAAAAGGCTCATTCAAATCTTATATAAACCTTTAATCTCATTTTATTATTGGACTTGAGTGTGAAACAATGCTCCTTTTAACTTTCTATCTCACGTATTCTATATATTCTGTTTAGCAGCACAAATAGCTTGCAACATAAACAATTGAAAATCCCATTATTGAATAGTGGAGCTAGAGACAGGGTAAAGATAGAGTTTAGCAACCACTATAGCATGATACTTTAGGCTACATAAACATTGCAGTTGTGCCCTTGTTCTTAGATGTCTTCTAATCATTTACTAATTCTATGTTGAAAACAATTGATGTTTAAGACCCTACATATGCAGAAACAGGGAAATGATCTCATTTTTCTTCTCTGAATCAAACAATAAATAAACTAGATGTTTGTTTGTTTTTTGTTTTTTGTGTTTTGTTTTTTTTTTGGATAAGATAAAATACCACTTCTCTCTAGAAAGAATTGACCCGTACATGTTTGATTGGGGGGTGGAGGGGTAGAGGGGAGAGGCATTTTACTGTTAATACCTGCTAGATAAAGTGTTCTTTACTCACAGCAATTTGTTCCAATTAGTTACATGCTGCTTTTAGCTCTAGTAGATAGGAAGAGATTATGTAAAAAAAAAATCTAAGCACCAAATCTGTAATATTTTGTCTGTCTGTCTGTCTATCTATCTATCTATCTATCTATCTATCTATCTATCTATCTATCTATCTGTCTGTCTGTCTGTCTGTATTATCAATATATTATTAGAAATGCTAGTTATTTCCTCTGGTTAAATCTTACTCTAGACAAATAGGGAGCACAAATAGTGGAGAAATGAATGTTATCAAAGGAAGATTTTCCAGTAAGTGTATACTACAGTGTGTACTTTCCCTGGGAGGAAGACTTTTGGAAGTTGCATTAATGCTTTCAGGCCACTAGGGGACCATTTAGTAAATAGCTGCTTCAAAATTCTAAGTGGAATCCCAGTGAAGCCTGAAGTCAGCCAGCAAATGTATTTACAGGCTAAAGTAGAATCTCGGAAGTACCTTTAAGTCTGGCTAGTCTCCTGGGTGCCATTTTGGTATGCCAAAGCATAATTTACTCAGTAATACCTGAATGGACAAATAGTTTTCAAAATTGCCTGCTGATCTTTCTTCCAAAAGAATAAGATGCTGGGGGTGGGGGGTGGGGGTGGGTTTGGGGAGATCATTATTCTAAAAAGTATATTTTTCTTTTTTAGTTCATATAATAGCTAAAGGTAACAAATTCATGTCCTTTTGTTGCACTGAAATTAATACTCTTTTATAGAAAATGCCAATTTGCAAAGTCTTTTCAAAACACTATCCATTTGTTCTGTCTAAATGAGTATTTTCATATTAACAATAACTAGCTAAACAATGATATACATGCATATAGAATAAAAAAAATTCCTGTATGTCAATGCTAAAAGTGGATAATGTGATTTTGATAAACATAATCATATTTTATGAAATTTTCATTGGGTTTGGGTAGTTTTAGTAGATGTTAGTAGTATGCAAATGTTTCAATTATATTTATTATCTAAAATGGGTGCCCAAAGAATTTTTACTTTCATAGCACAAAATATTACATCCTTGTCCAAGTTTATTGCATTGTTGAAATGTTAACATAGAAAGAAATTCAACAGATGAATCAGGGTGATTAACAGAATTTCTCAATCTGAATTAGATTTAAGGTTATCTAACCTTAGAGCTGCTAAATGATCATACATTATCTGACAAAGAGGAATATTGCATGAATTCAATTCTTAGAAATAATTTCTATAGAAATGTTTGATATTAGAATAATGGATGGTTGCTGAAAACTATTTGACAAGGAGAGAAAATGTCTTTTTTTCATCTTTTAAAAACCTCATGGTAGGGGGCAACTGGGTAGTTCAGTGGATTGAGAGCCCGGCCTAGAGACAGGAGGTCCTAGGTTCAAATCTGGCCTCAGCCACTTCCCAGCTGTGTGACCCTGGGCAAGTCACTTGACCCCCATTGCCTAGCCCTTACCACTCTTCTGCCTTGGAGCCAATACACAGTATTGACTCTAAGATGGAAGGTAAGGGTTTAAAAAAAAATTAAAAATAAATCTCATGCTAACTAGGGCAAGATTTACTCTTATATAACACACCAAATACATTTTATTAATGTTATTAAGATTAGGAGCTTTGTTTGATGCGTAATATATATATATATATATATATACACATATATATGTATTTACATAGTAGCCATTGAAGTAATCTTTAATTCATTTTCAATTTTTGCAGGAGATTCTAATAAATTAAACTCTGGCCCTAGTTTTCCATGGATTAATGTGCATAACAATTTTCTCTGAGGGCTATAATTTATCCATGTTTATGATATGATATTAGCTCATACACTAATTACTGTAGAAAGAGAAAACATGTCAATATATACAAATATGTGAACACATTTGAGGTTCTCTAGAAAAAGGAAATAATTAAAACAAATATTATTTTTAAAAGAAAAAACTTATTACATGACTGACAGTTTATAAAATATATAAATAAATAAATAAAATATATTGCCCTTGTTTATATCTATTTCAGGTGGACCAGGAAATCCTTTGTCTTCAAATTTTTATATTTTTAGACTTATAGCCTTAGGGATTTAGTTGTAAAAGGAATCAAATCATCAATATTTTATGATATTAAATGATAAGGATTAACAGAGTTTTAAAAATTAAACTTTAACCATAAAAGGCAGATATGTGAAATTGTTAGTGTGTCATAATATATGTAATTACCCTACAGATAGAGCAAAAACTACAGAAATTTTTAGTGACTGATTTCTTAATGCATTTTGTTCTAGGTAGCAGTTTTACAACCTCATCAGGACTTTATACAGGAAATAATTCTCTCACAAATTCTTCTGGATTTAATAGCTCACAGCAGGTAAATTTGTAAAGCAAAAATGTAAAAATATTTGGAATATGTTAACTAATATGCTCCTCTTTATATAAAGACTTCTCATATTTTAATGGACTTTCCCACAATTTCTTTTAAATTTTTATTTTCTTTTAAAATATTCAATTAATGAAGTTGTTTACATTTGGTGAGTGACTGAATTTTTGCTAGCAATATATATCTTTTTGTATGAAAAAGTGTCCAAACATTCCCAATATTACATAAGATTCATGTTTGCATGTATAAACATGTTAGCCTATGTTTATTTTGTTTGCCCTACTATGTGAAGTACATAGAAAAAGCAACATAAACATGTGATTACTGTTATGATTTGGAAGGTTTGATGCAGTATTTTGACAGAATCCTCTTTGGTTGCTTTTTGCTTTGGTAGGAATATGCATCTTATACCAGCTTTGGCCAGGGTCAGTATGCACAGTATTATAATAGCTCACCGTACCCTTCACATTACATGACAAGCAGCAACACCAGTCCAACAACACCTTCTACAAATGCGACATACCAGCTTCAAGAACCACCATCTGGCATCACCAGTCAAGCAGTCACAGATCCCACTGCAGGTAATTACATGAATTTTATTAGAAGTGCAGGCTATATTTTTGTGAGTTTGCATGTACTTCAGTGGCTAATACAGTTTTGGCAAGGCATAGAACCATAGTTGTATTGTGCTATTTAATAGATTCCATGCTTAGAATCTTATTTAAAGTAATGTTAAAGTTTAAAATATAGGAAATGATCATTTGTAATTATTATAATTTTTTATTATTACCAGTGATTGTTAATTTTTGCATAAATTTTTTAAAAATCATATAATGCCCAACCAAGTGGAATTGCAAGTCGGCTCTGGGAGATGAGAGCGAAGAGGAGAGGGAAAGGAAATGAATTATGGAAATATGGAAAAATATTTTAAAAATTAAAAAATATATATATAAGATATAATACCTGCAACTAGAATGATATACGATAGTATAATAGCATTGCTTAGGAATATGAAAATATGTTAGTATTAGAGAGAGAGAGAGAATGTCATACCTCATGTCCTACATACAATGCATTGAATTCTATATATAATTATTCTATATATATATAATATTTAGAATTCTATATATTGTATTATATATATATATATGTTTGTGCATGTGTGTGTGTTGGTATTCTGCAGTTTTCTTATGTTTCAGGACAAGTAAAAAATTCAGAGGGTGCCTGACAGAAAAGTTGAGTTTTAGAGTCCATATTCCTAAATGGGATTCATGATTTCAATAGGGCTTGGCCAAAAGAATCCTATATTTAGAGATAGAAAGAACCTTAAAGATAACCTAATCAAGCCTTTTCATTTTATACATGAAGAAAATGAATCCGAAGTGTACATTAATAATAAGTAGCAGGTTTAGGATTTGAACCCACTTCCCCCAACTCTTAACCTCATGTTCTTTCCACTCCACAAGACTCAGTGGCCCCTAAGGTCCCTTTTCAATCCTACTCTATGATTGACTGCTAGTAGTGAAACAGATAAAAAAATGTTCACTGTTCAATATTACTCCTGCTCTGATAATGTTGCTCATTAGAATGCTTTTTCCTATGTTGGATAATGAAACATGAGTTTTAAAGGCATAAGATTTCTATTCATTTTCTTTTTTGTTTTGTTTTGTTTACGTGAAAATGCCTGCCTAGCAAAAATTAATGTTCCTAAAAATAAAAGAAAAAGGACAACTTCCATGTATATTACTGCGATGCCTGGTGTAATATCTAGATACTTAAGAAACAAATGACAAACATCCTGAAATTTATCATCACAAACTTTGGAAGTTTTAAATGTTTTTTAAGGCCAAAATTGAAAATTTGGTCCAAACAAACAAACAAAAAACTTTTGCTATCTGCTAACTTGATAGGCAGTGTGGTGTATTAGATAAACATTGTTATGGAAGCCAGGAAGACCTGGTTTTAAATTCCACCTCTGACAACATACTTGTATGCTTCTTGATAAGTGACTTAATGTCTCAGTACTCTATATACCTTTTTAAAATTATAAGATGTGGGGAAGGTGCCGACCAATATGGGAGAGAAAATGTCCTCACCTAGAAATTCTTTATGCCAATGAAATCACAGGTCCCTATGCCTTATATATTTAACTAGGAAAATTGAATGCATTTATCCAAAACACTTAAATGCATTTTTAAACATGTCTTGTACTTGACAGCTCCATATATTTTCTGTATTCAAGTCCAGAGTTCCTTGTCTATGGGTCTTTTGAAGTAGGATGTTATTTATATTTCTTTGTCAAGTACTAACCTACTATAGTGATATTTGCATGTAGTGTATTTAATAATGCTGTGCCTTCATACACAATCAAAGTATATAACACCCTCATTCATATAATTCATTTAATGACCTAGTTTTACGTCCTAAAGTAGTCTCCATACAAGTTTTATTTATAGGCAGACTAACAGTGCTTATTTGAATATGTACTTGATATTGTAGGTTAGATTCTATAATTTCAGAGCCTCAACAAACTGGTTTGAACATAACTACAAATGTGCACATAAACACACACCTGCACACATTTAAAATATCTTGTTTGCAGGTTCTGATCAGGCTGGAAATATTTAGAAATCTCTTTCCTTTTGTACAACCTTTTCTATTCATACTCTAAGAATTTCAGTGAGTTTACAAATGAAAAAGAAGTAGATTATTTCCAAAATTAAAGGAGAATTTGGGGGAGGTTTATTTTAGATTTGGTTGTATTTGATTTTTGTTTTTCTTTTTTTAAAGAAAGAGATCCTCAATTAATTTGGCAACTATTGATTTGTCTCCTCCCAAATGCATAAAATTAAGACCTGGCACACTTGTTGGAAGAATAGATTACTGATGTTTTGGGAAATGATGTATTAAATGTGAAAATTCCATGACAACAGGAGTACTATCTCTTCTGAACCTCATCTACCAGAGAACCTTGTATATTTTTTTTGTATAAAATAGGGTGCTTAATACATTTTAGTTGAAAAGAACCAACTGTTTTATCACTGATTTTAAGAGAGCAACATGCCTCTCTTTTTAATTGTCTATGAGAAGTTTTGCCATCAAGACCAGAGAAATGATCTTTCCTAAGTAGTAGAACTGAGATAAATAATTTAGTCTCTTTGAATTATTTTAGATTTTTCTTTGAATCTTAAGAGGTTTTTGAATTAAGGGTTAAGTGCTATTCGAGGCTCAAAATCTGGATTCTACTCATATTTCCAACCTAGATCTTAGGAGAATTAATTTGTCTTTTTTGTTTGTTATATCTCTGAGTCTTTAAAATGAAGATTGCAATTCTTAACTATTTTATAAGCATCTTTTAAAGACTAATGAACTTGTATCTCCTAATTATTTTTTCTAACAACAATTCATAAAAATATTGTATAGAAAATCTGTTAGCCCCATGATACTTTCAGTTATGATTGTTTTAATATGTGTAAGGTACAGCATACATCTTAAGTCCAGCACTTGGGAAGAATGTGTTCATAGTTAAATGCTAAAATCTGTGTTCTTTAAATGTGCATATATAATCCATTAATAGTAACATAAGAAGAATATAAAAGTCTAGACCAAAATAGCATCCTTGATCTGTTTCAAGAATACAGTATTTTTACAATAATTTATTTCTGGAGTTTTTTTCAGCGAAATGTTAAAAATTACAACAAAAAATCACATCATTTAGAAATACATAAGAAACCATGTCCAGTATTAATGTTTCACAAGAATTTTAGTGAATTTTCTCATATAAAAGTACTTTATAAAAAGCCAGTTCTTGGTTTGGTTCCATATGTGATCCTTATCTAATATTAAATAACCACCACCAAAAGAAACCCTATGTGGTCTTTAAAAGGATTCCCCCCATAGTTCTAAATTAATCCAGTGAGTTGAATATATGGCTGAAGCTTCATTTTGTAAACTAATTGGGTTTTAAAACAGATTTTTTAAAAAGTAACTGTGGCTATTTTCTAGATCCTTCATTTTAGGACTTAGTCCTAAGCCATTTTACTTGAAGAATATAAATTGATGGCATGTGATTAATATCACTAATTGCATAGTTTCAGAGTTGGAAAAGTACCTCATTGATAATCTGGTCTAATTATTTTTTTTTACAAATGGGAAAATCAAGGTCCAGAGAAATGAAATGTCAGTCAATAGCTATCAGAGTCTTCTTAAGTATACTTTAAAATTTAAGTATAAAAAAAATTAGAAAGGATTTGAAGCTTTAAAGTTTGGTGAAAAAGAAAAAGCTCAGAATAGAAATTACAGAAGACCTGGGTTCATATGTGACCCTGAAACATAAATTCTGCATGTCATTGAACTACTCTGGGCACTGGGGGTTAGGCTAGGTGGCTTTTGAAGTCCTTTTCAGCTTTAAATCTATGATGCTAATGTATTTCAGTTGTCTCCAAATTTAATGAAATTAACAATCCTAGACAATTATTGGAAAATTTTCTTTTGCAGGGCTTGTGATTTCATTGATATAGGGAGCTCCACCAGAGGAAACTCTAAGTGCCAGTAGAAAGCAGCATTCCTTCTACAATTGTTTTTTCATAGAGACTTGCCTGGTGGGCTCAGAAAAGTAAATGACTTAAGGGGAAGGGCTAGACAAATAAGGCTAAGCAATTTGCCCAGGATCACATAGTTAGGAAATATCAAAGGCTAGATTTGAACCCATTTCCTCTTGACTGCAAGCCCAGTACAGTATCCACTGTGCTACCTGGCTGCCCCCTTGTCCCCTTCTTTCCTCATCTCTTCAGCCACCCCACCCCCAGTCAAATAATAGAATGAAGAGAGCACCAATTTTAAAAGAATTTCCACTCAATTTTTAATACAAATATTTTCCCTCATTTTTAATGCCTTCCTGAAACTTTTAATTCTTTTTATGAGAGCAATGGTATTCTTTTATCCCTTCAGAATATGTAGAAAAGAAAAAATAAGAAAAATGGATTTTAAGATGTTTTCCTTTTGTGATGAGATTTGAACCAGTACATTAGAATTTCATTCCATAGCCACTGAAGTGTAAACAGCATGTTGTTACCTTGCACTGAACCCTTAAAGCTTAAGGCATATCATTACCACAGTAACCTTATATTTTTTAGTGAATCAAAATATTTTTAACCACTTGTGGAGAAATGATGTAGTCATCAAAGGAATATTATTTTTCAGCTTTTTTTTTTCTCTGAAGGGTCACCTAAGTGTCTTTTCTCTTTGTTTATCCATGTCAAATATATTTCATATAGGAAGTAATATATATTGTCAAATTACATTTCTAAATTCTAATTATCATTTGTAGCTAAATAATGTGGTTAATTTGGGCACCTAGGTGGCACAGTAGGTAGAGTGATGGGTTTCAATCAGGAAGACTTCTCTTCCTGAGTTCAAATCCAAATTTAGATACTAGGTGTGTGACCATAGGTAAGTCACTTTACCCTCTGTGTCTAAGTTTCTTCATCTATAAAATGAGCTGGAGATGGAAATGGCAAACTACTTTGTTTTCTCTCTGTCTTGTAGAGTCAGACACAACTACAGAACAACTAAAAACAAAACAAAACCAAATGTGTTTAAAATTAAGGGACCAGATTTTGTTGTATGCAAATTTGTGCATTATCTTGTGAAATTACACTTCATACATGAATTAATGTTGTATACAACTGCAACCATGATTACTTTTATGATTTGTTATCTCATTAGAATTATCCTTATCGGGGTTAATAAGTCTCCTATCTTAAAAATCATTATGTTCTTCTGGTTTGCTTTTGAAGCTTAATATATCTATGACATGTACAGGAATTTCTAAACAACTTAACATTATTTTTTTCATGCTACAAGATGAAATGCCAGAGATAATTAATCTCTGAATTGCACACAAAGCATGTTGCTTGATTCTTAAATTTCATTGCCTTTTTTAAATGTCACAAGAAAGCAAACATTACTCTTTTTTCCTTCATAATAAATGATGTCAGAAAATTTTGAATGAAGTACATATTGATTACAAATTGTCCAAAAAAGAACATAATTGTGTAGAAAAAAGTTAAGTATTCAGTGCAAAAATGTGATCATGAAATAGACATGAGCAGACAGAATACAGTAATTGCATATATACATTTAACTGGCTAAGGTGGCGTATAGTAAAATCTTGCTAATATTGAATTTCAAATGAGAAGAAAAATCAGCATAAGAGGGAATTCAATATGCATGGGAAACCATTTCCTCTCTCTACTTCTTTGATCCCTGCCAAGGCTCTAGAAAGTGGAGTGGAGGCAACAACACTGAAACATTCTTGTGCAAAGTTCCATGAGAACACTAGACTCTCAAAGGAATTCAATAAGAGGGTTCAAAACTAGGTAGCTGTCTTTACTAG
Source organism: Monodelphis domestica (assembly GCF_027887165.1). Lineage (NCBI taxonomy): Eukaryota > Metazoa > Chordata > Mammalia > Didelphimorphia > Didelphidae > Monodelphis > Monodelphis domestica. The sequence continues at coordinate 322,233,444 of NC_077229.1, read as the reverse complement.
TAGAATGGTATTTGCTGGAAACTGAGGCCACATCTATTCTACACAGGTTAACCATGGCAAAAGTCCATGCATTTCCAAAAGCATGAATGCTGACTTGGTTTTTGCTGCATGAAAGTTTTTGAGAATGTTATTGTTTAGTCCATACTTTCACATTTTTACAGAGGGGCCTATGAACAGCAGTCAATCCATGGAAACATTTGCAAAACTGCAATTCGTTAAGCTCAAAAACAAACCATTTCACTGCAAAAAAAATTGAAACAAACATTTTGGAAACATTTGTCAGCAAAACAAATATTTGTAGCTAAAATAACTGAACTGGTAAGATGTGAGAAAACAAAACAGATGTTTGTTTTTTGTTGTTGATGTTGGAATGGGGCTTTTAAGACATTCGTTTTATTTTTCCAATGGAAATGTAGCTTTGTCAGTAAAATTTTCAAAAGTAAGTAAAATGAAGTTTACTCTTTATTTGCCATGGACAATTTTAACTTTTGAAAAAGGATTTGATATTTGTCATTCTGAGATGACATGGAAAGTGAAAAACGCCATACATTTTAATAGTAATTTCCTCTACCCCAGGCCAAATATCCAATCTGAGTTTGCTTTTAACTGATTTAGCCAGCTGTTTTGATGTTATATGCAATGATTCAAATGTACATAGTTTACAATAGACAATAAAAATTCACGTTTCCAGCAAAACTCATAGAAAACTCATTCAATATTTGATTATTTTTAGTATCTTAAAAAATTAATTTGTTGAGTACCATATGAGATCCATATAATTTACAAGAGTTTGAGTATCATTTCAGATGTTTTTATAGTCTGCCATTTCTAAGTTAAGAATATTCATGTAGAGAATGCAAGACTATTAATAGTTCTGTCTTGTCTTGCCTGTCATATCTCTGTTCCACTTATTTTCCATAAAGTAAATATAAGGATGAATTTAAAATAAGGAAAAATTGATAGATTGATGGAAGGTAAATAGCTGCCTCAGCCCTAGTACAGCTCCAAGAGAGATCTTAAACAAATTCTTCTTGCTGAATCAATGGCATAATACTATGAGTGAAGCTTCATGTAAAAAATGCCAATAGAAATTCAGAAAAAAAAAACAATTGTAAAGTCTACTTGTTGAAATGAATTTTAAAATTAAGAAAAAAGTGAGATGAAATACAAATCATGTATTTGCTATAATCAATATATCACTTTTAAAAACTGTAATTACTACACTTGCATGTGACTAACATATACAGATAGCTCATTGTACTTTCTTCTTGTTTATCTTACTACTTACAAACCACTGTCTTCTTCCCCAACTATCCAGACAGTGACCACCTGCCCTGAGGCAGATTGGAGAACCAATTATCTTAGTCACTCTTCCAATACTGATTCCCTTCTCTTCCCTTGGAAGGATTATACACATACCATTCCCTCAACCTTTCTTTTTCATCACATGAAGCTCCTGGCAGCTTAATTTTAGAGTTGTTCCTAGGAAAGCTACAAGTTTCTATGTGAAATCAAGCTTTATAAAAAGAACAAGTCTATAGCCAAAAAATTCTGTAAAGTACTTAGAAGTTCAGTTCAGAATTTCTACCTAGCTCCTCACCTGTTTTTCTTAAACATTAACATTTTCAAAACATAAAAAAAAATTGTTTTATAACAGCTTTGGTTTGGTTTGGTTTAATTGCAAGTATCACAACAGCATTGCTTTATTCTGAAAAATTATAGTATTTCAGTTAAACTAAGAGTTAAATCTAATTAAGTGAGCTAGCTTTGGAACATCACCACCATCCCCCCCACCCCTTAGGAAATTGTCATCTTTCCCCTTAGCTATAATTCTATGGGAAAATGAATTATGATTCCCAGGTAACAGGCTTACAAATGAACTTTTAAAAATTATTTATTTAGAATATTTTTCCATGGTTACATGATTCATTTTTTCTTCTATCCCCCTCCCAGAGCTGACAAGCTATTCCACTGGATTATACATGTATTATTGCTCAAAATCTATTACCATATTACTCATATTTTACAAATGAACTTTTGGGGCTCATTTTATGCCTTTAAATTTTGATGTGATAAGCTTGAATTTCATAAATTGGGAAATGAGGAATCACTGAATCATTTTTAAATTAAAAAAGACCTCAGAGGTGTCTAACCTAACCATTGTTTTGAAGATGAAGAAATTTTTATACAGAAGAAGTGATTGTCCAATAGAAGTTTTATGAATATTAATGTGATGTCAAGTCTCTTCTGTTGTATTTTCCAAAAGGAGGGTTGAAAAGTCCCCAAATTACATTTTGCCAAAGGGTAGGTATTTGAAGGTATGAAGTAGTGGTTGAAGTAACATTTGAGAAGAATTATGAGTTCTTGTACATAGAATGCAATATGCTATGGAGTGGATAGGAGCATAGAGTTCATTAATAAGCATCTTAATCAAGTAACCAGAATAGCAATATAGGCTAGCGTTTTCTTGTTCACTGTTCAGTCTTAGCTAATTATCTACAGCACTGAGAGACTAAACAACTTAAACCTAGACTCAACCAGGTAGTATGTGGCAGGGGCAGAACTTGAATATGCTCTTCCTAGCTTTGAAGCTGACTATTCACTATGTCATTCTGCCTCATACAAAATAAGTCTATAGTAATTTGAGGTTCCTCAAGGCTCTTATCACTCTAATCCAAATCCCTCAGAGATGCCAGTGATTTTCTTTAAATATATCTCTGTGTCCTTCTCTTCAGTGATTTTCTTTGGCTAGTAAGATAAACTATAACACCTCTGTTTAACTTTTAAAAATCTTCACAAACTGGACCCAAACTATTTTTCCAGCCTAATTTTTTAATTACTCTTTTTTTGTGTACCATATGACTCAGACAGATTCTCAGATGACACTCCGTTCCTGGTCTTATGTTATTGCACAGGCCATTCCCACCTGCCCCCAGCCCCAGACTGTACCCTTTCCTCATCTCTCCCTCACAGAATCCTTCTCTTCCTTTTAATATATAGAACAAGCACAACTTTATACATGAAATATTCCCTGAACTCTACACTACTAGTACCATCTCCCTTACTATCTTTTACTTATCTTGTATGCAGTTTATTCTCTTCACACTTAACTCTCTCTGTGCTGGGCTTCTTTTCTCCCTCATTAGAATATAGCAATTTTTCTTTTTGCATTTGTATCTTCAGTTCCTCACAAAATGACTGGGGCTTGGTAGATGCTTTTTGATTGATTAAGGGTATACAAATATTTACTGAGTCCCTTCTATGATACTTGGCACTGTGGTAAATACTAGGAGGGCTATAAAAGAAGATAACTCTCCTCAATTAGTCAACAATCTGACTGGCATAAAGGAATAATACCTGAAGCAACCTGGGAACAGAGAAGCTTTTATATGTATACATACATACATACATAATTAAGTACCAAATTACATGGTACAGGTAAGTGGTTTATGAGTTGGGAAGTATAAAAACTTTATTAAATAGCATATCAGTGAGGCAATCAAATATTCTGGTTAATGAGAACTAGGTAATAAAATTGTTAATTTACAAACAAGTAGAATATTACAAACTACGTGACCCTAACGCCATGCTATACATAATCTGATCTTTCCTTAGTGATACAGAAGATGTTGGGGGATCTTATATTACCTCAGTTTCATCAGTCAGTCAGTATTTATTAAAGCTCTTACCATGTGTCAGCTATTGGTTCATCATGATGAACATGAATTGTGATTAATATTGTACATATGTATCTATTATAGTTAGGAGAGGCACATAATTTTATTGATGTGGTCACTGTTTATACTGGAACTTTTACAGTGCAATTCTTGTGCATGTCATTCTATAAAACTTTCATTGCTCATTGTTCATCTATAGGGGCAGACCGAGGTACTGATGGGCTAACCCATCCAGCTTCTTTTCATTGTAGGTGGGAGGAAACAACTTCTTTATTTACCTCTTTTTCCCTTGTGGATTATTAGATTACTCTTTGGAGTAGCCAAAGGTCTGATGGAAAAGATCTTGTAGTATTCCAGGGTTTAATGCCATCAATCAATGTGCACAAACCAGGAACATTAGAAGAATGACTTCATCTATTCTTCAATTTTGTTATACTCTAAAGAAAGTGGTGAACACCTTTGGTGATGACACATTTCCTTGTTTTCTGTCTAGCTTGTTATTAAGAACCAATTAATTACTAGGTATCAGGCTAACAGTGGATGAGTTTGGAGTTAGGAAAATCTGAATCAAATTCTTCTTTCAGCATTTATTAGATACATAATCTTAGGCAAGTCAGCAATAAACATTTATTAAACATGTACTTTGTGCTAAGCAATAGGAATACAAAAAGAGGTAAAAATGCCTGTTTTCAAGGAGCTCATAGACCAATGGGATAGGCAAGATGCGTGTGGGTGTCCAAATGAGACATATACAGTATGTCTAGCCAAGACATAAAACAAAATGTTGCCAGAAACGTCAAGGATAACTGCTTATTTCTTCATTTGATTATCTTTTTCAGCAACTAGACCTTAATTTGCAATTCGTGAATCATGAGGATTCCTGTCTGAATCCTACATCAGATATTGCCTAGCTATCAATGACAGGAAAGAAACAGTATTAAGGGAGATCAGTAAAGGGTTATTCTAGAAAGTGGAATTTTAGCTGGGACTTTAAGGAATCCAAGGAAAATAGGCAGCAGAGATGAGGAGGTAGAACTTTTTAAATATGGGAGACCTCCATTGAAAATATCTGGAGTCAAGAGGTAGAGTGTTTTGTTAAAAAAAACACTAAGGAGGTATAGTATATGCAGCAGGGATCATAAAGTGTAAGAAATCTGGAAAGGGAAAGGGCAGATTTTAAGGGCTTTGGATACTAGACGGTTTTATATTCGTTTTTGGATGCAATAATCACCCAAAGTTTAAGTCACTTAAACTCTGGTAGCCTCAGTTTCATCATATGTACAGCAGAAATAACAATAGCAACTAATTCACATTGTTGTTTTGAGGAGCAAATGAGATATTTATAAAGAACGTTGCAAATCTTAAAGCACTATATAAATTCTACCTATAATTAATAATTAATTATTAAAAAACCATGTCTATGGATGTATCTCTCAAAAAATTATATCTATTAACATGAATCAAAGGTATCTTTTGATAGACATACATCAATTATACTTAGCTTGTCCAAATTAAGTGCTTTTTAAAAAAATCAACAACCAAGTAAACCACAGATTGCTCTTATATTATCTATACCACTTAATTAATCATATGGTTATGAATGTGGTCACTGGATAGCATCATGTCAGGTTATTCCAACAACATGGTGTCATTAATACATATTTGGATCATACTTTACATTTTGGAAGTACATTCACATGCAATATCTAATATAGCACTAAAAAAGTTTGTAAAGCTTTTTACATAATTTAATTCATTCAATCTTCAAAGCAATCCTGTGAGATAAATGCTATTATTAGCCCCATATTAGCTTTAAAACTGAGACACTGAAAGGTTAAGCAACTATGGCTAAGGAATATTTGAAGTAGAATTCAAACACAAATGTTTCTGATTCAAGAATTACAAGTTAAGACCTAGCTGCTGAAAAATGCAATAAAATTAAGAAATAGAGTTTTTCATTTTCTGGCAACATTTTGTTCTCTGTCTTGATAAGAAGACTCCCCCCCTCCCCAAATATTTCAAGGGCTAGAAAATGATCTGATGTGCTCTGATTGGTCCAAGAAGAGGAATATTTGAAGTTGCTTAGGAACCAATTTAGATATCATATTAGATATCATATAAGGAAAGAACTTTATTAAAATTATAATTGCCCTAATGGACCCTGTCTGGAGATAGTAAATTTCTCCTTATTATAGATCTTCAAGCAAGATTAGATAAATTTTTTTTTAGATATGTTGTAAAAAGGAATTCTAGCTCAGCTACAATTTGGATTAGATGATCTCTGGAATGAACAAAACTAGGCACTAAACCACTGAATTCAGTATATGGAATGCGAGAGAAAAGCAATGCATTCTTATATCTCTTCTTTGGAACTAAATTTAATCTATAACAAAAATTTGATATTACTTGGTTAAAATTTCACCACTGAAATTTCATGTTGATTCAGTGCCATGGTAAAACAATTACTCTGGATTTTCAAAAACTGTACCAACTGAGGTCAAAGTTGTTTCAGATCCTATCAATTTAGAAAGATGTAGTGGTGGAATTTGTGTCTGTTGTCTGAGAACTAGCCTAGTTAAATTTCGAGTAGCAAAGTACTAGGAAGGTGATCACAAGGTGATGGATTTTTTTTTTCAACCAAAGCAACACAGGAAATATCTAGTAGATTCATACCAATGAAATCCTAGATCTTTGAAATAATGTATTAGAAACCAGGAGGCAGGGTGAGAACCATGTCTTGTTTTCTTTTACAATGACTTCCTTTACTCAATTGTTCTGATTTCCTTTAAAGTAGAAGAGTTATAGTGATTAGAGTAATATATTTGTTTATGGAATTAATTTTTAGTTCTAGCTATATACAGCTGCTTATAGTTATTTGAAGCTTCAAGTGTTTATTCAGCATTCATTTAACAAACATTTTTAAGAAATATATGTAATATATGCTGTGAAGTACTAGAAGAGATATATAAAAGAATGAAATGTGGTTCCTTCCTTTAAAGAACTTCTAATTAATGAAGGGAATATTCCTCATAAGAATGCAATATTGCCCATAACTTTCATAAGATTTTTTTTTTAAAATAATCTTTTATTTAAAGCCGATTGTCTCAAAATAAGTTAATTTTTAATTAACATGGATAAATTTGCATTTAAATGAACTTAGAACCTGTTTTTCCATCTTCTTTTCCCTCTACCTAATTTTCTCCATATGGAGCAGTTAGGGAGATAGAATCTACAGTGGCAGAACCTTTCAATCTACTCTCTTCTCTCAAAAATGCAGACTAACCCATTGTCCACTGTCATCAACATCATTTGTTATCTGCATATAATTTAAATGTGTTTGCTTCCTCCAGATTCAAATACAAAGGGTCCAGTAAACAAGCAATCCTCCTCAGCCACAAGGTCACAGGCCCAGGCTGCTTCTCAGTTTACTGCAGTTATGTTAGGCCTCATGCCAGCATGTATCCACTCTATCTTATGTTGGAACTCTAAAAACTACTCAGGATGGTTGTGTTGAGTGCCAATATCAACAGAAGAAAAATTTGTAATCCACCCTACATTTGGTCCTTGCCATCTTTGAGATTTTTTTAAAAGTCTTCCAATTCTTGGCTGTACTGAACATTCAAGAGAGACATACTGGTTTTAAAACCTACTTTCCATTTTCTAGCAATGGGCAGATATTTTAAAACAGTACAGTAACACAACTAATTTTGTTTCCAAGGCAATTATAGAAAATTGTGCCCCCTTATTCAAATGATGTCGTACTTGAAATATTTAATTTTTCTAGATCTTCTGCCTTTCACAACCTGAGGTAAGTACCTTATATTTTATGCACTTGTTATGCCCTGTGCTTTAAAAATATAAACTTGGACTTCCTCTTACATTCAAGGTACTGACAATCTCCATATTTCAATCCAGATTTTTTTTCTAGTTCAAGAGCCTATCTCTAGATAGGACTGCAAAGAAGCCATCTGATATAAATCCCTCCTTATACGACAAAACATTTATTTGGGGGAGGTGACTTCCAAAATTTGCCAGATAATGCTTTCCATTAGGTACTTGATATATGCTCAGTGGAAGGAAATTCTGTTTGTAATTTGTCATGTCAGTCTGACATGCTAATATGCCAAGTCAAAACCAAACAAAATTCTTAAAATAATCAAGTTCATCTTGACCAGTGCCAGCAAACTATTATTTACCTACCATCTTGGATGTTTAGATATGAAGCAGACAAATAAACACTAATTAATTGTGATGTAAAAAATCTGAAAAGGTGATGGAAATTCAGTTTGGGGTATCCATTTAAAAAAAATTTTTTTAGCCAGATTGTAATTAAATTACTTGAGGCAATATGCTGTAGCAGAAACGGAGCTAGACTGAGAATAGTCTGACCTCTGTTTTCGTTCTAAGTCTACTACTATTAACTGTGTAACCTAGAATGAGTCAGGAGTAGGAGCTTACAGACTAATAGGAAAAATAATACATGTATGTTACTAAGTATGGCACAAAATAGAATGTGGTAAAATAGGATCTTAGAACATACACTTATAAAACACGCAAGGATGTGGAATTGTCTGAAGGGATGGGAGGTGCCTTGTATAGAGATCAGGGGAAATTCTACAAAACGCTTTGAGGGAAAAACATTTCACAGATAGAGGTTGGTCTGAGTCTCTTTAGTCTGAGTAGATGAATTTTAAGACCCTTTTAGTATATTTTTACCCATCTGATCCAGAGACTTTTTATGTACAAACATTTCTTTAGATAGTTTATGACTAAATAATGACAAGGCTTACATTTAAGTTATATTTAATAATGTTTAGTCACTTGTCTCCTGTCTTCATTTTTACATGTTTTTCTCATTTTGAGTTGTCATCAAAAGGTATTTGAATGGCCAGATGATCATGGTGCTATATAGAGAAAGATAAACATAGTCCCACCTTTTAGGAATTTCCAGTCTAAAATAGGTAACAGACAAGTGCATGCAATCAACATTTCATTAGCCATGGTAATAGAAGTTATATCCATACTTGCTTTAGAAAATTCAAAACAGCACATAAACCAAAAATCAAATCTGTTTATCTCTGGAATGCATTTTATGATCTCTCCTCCCCATCCTGCCAAAGTACATAACCCAGCCTAATGATGTTTTGCTCAGGCTAAAGAAAAATTAGTGTACATTCACTGAGCCACACTTTACTGATGGAAGATCCTAGCAATGATCTTCTTTGGTTAAGCCAGCAATCAGATTCAAATAAATTACCCAGAATTATACACTTAGCAGATTCTTTACGTGTAGATATCTGTAATCAGTCAAGGGATATCTGTTAAATCTCTACTAACAGAGCTGGAGAAGGTCTTTGTTTGCAAGGCAGTAAAATTGTACCTCCTCTATATTGTTGTCCACTGTAGCTTGTGGGCTTTCAACATCTGAGGTGATGTATAACACACATAAAAATCCATTCTATGGCAAATGGACTTTTCTGGCATCAAAATATGTATATATATATAAACCACAATATTTAAGATTATTCTTTGCATTTTAGCAGACTATAGCAAGTACCCTAAACTTGATCCTGACCCCACTGCCCAGTACTGTATTTAACTTTGAGAACAGTACAAAAGGGGGATAAAATGTTGACCTTACTGTCAAGGTCTGGCACATCATACATAAAAATTATGAAAGAAAAATTAAGGACTAAACTGCATGGTGCCAACTTGAGTGTGTTAGGATTGTGGAGAAAGGAGATATAAGTTTGTACTTGAGTAATCAGAGATTTCTTGGAGGTTATAAGATAGAAACTAAACCTGAAAGCTGAAGTGAGATTTACATATTTAATGGGACTAGAATGGGAACCATATAAAGACAAAGAAAAAGGAAAGAGTAAGAAATGTTTGGGGAATAATATTTTAAAAAGAGATGATCATAACCTTGATCCTTGCTATCCCATACAAATGAGCCATTCTGTGTTTACAGACTGAGAAACCTCCTTATCTGATTAGAATCTGTTTTCATTCCATCTGTGCCTTGTAATACAAAGCCTCATTTCCAACCTCATCAAGACCTCTATTTCCTCTCTCCCAAGTTCTTTCCCTGGCTGTCACTCCTACATTGGCTATATTCTCCTCTTTTCCTCATATTGACCCCTCGGTGAAATAGTTCATCTCTGCATTGCACATACATACATATATATATATATATATATGTATATGTATATGTATCTAGCTTCCAGTAATCACATTTGCATCTATAAGGTATAACCAAGTATTTTAAATTTATCAAAAAAGTTGATTTTATGGTTGACCAAAATATATTATAGTAGATTCTATACTAAATGAGGGAAGGACCCATTTCTTTCTTTCCGGGAGGTTTTATTCTAATGAAATGGAATGTATAGTAATTCACAGATAGATAGATATTCATTGATATTTAAAAATGAAAGAAGAACAGGATGAGTTTGCCAACTAGTTTATAAATAATGAGGCTTTCCCAGACACTCAAAGATAAAATTGAAAGAAACAATAGGAGGAGCCAAACTGGAATCCATTTGGTTAAAATGAAATTAAAAAAAAAAATAGGCCTGGGAGTTAGAACAAGTTATAAGATATCTAGGAGGTCATCTGCCCTGATATAGGATCTTTACACTGATCTTGATACTATAAATGTGAATACTTATATACTCTTTCACAAAATTTTTATATTTATTTCCTTAGTGTATACAATTGAAACACTGTGAAAGGGGTGATGTTGAACAGTTTGGGGAGAATTGAAGATGTGAAGAATAATTTTATTTAGGTGCAAATAAAAACATCAGGTCTTCAGGCCCTCTTACCTTTCATCTGGACTAAGTGGTCTCTCTGCCTTTACTCTCTACCCTCTTCAAATCATCCTTCATATATTTACCAAAATCATCATCTCATCGAATAGGTCTGCCCATATTACTCACCTGCTCAAAAATATTCAATAATACCCTTCATATTGTCTAGAACAATAATCCCTAATTTTTTTTTATCATACTCCCCTCTCAGCAAAAAAAAAAAAAAGAGTATTCATCGCCACTCATCCTTCTAAACATATTTCACGTCACTGCCTTCAAATATCTTACATTTCATGCTCATAGGACAGAACTTTCACTCTCTGGCCACTCCTTCCTCCTTACATTTGTTCAGTCTTTCTCCCATATACTCAATGTATGAATTCCTAATAACAGAATACATTAAAAGCAAATTTGTGTGTCCCCGAATAAATGATTTTATGCATTATATTATCTAGTTTTATCTAAACCCAGGGGTTCTTAAACTAAGGTACATAGATCTACAAGACCTTTGCAAAGAGATTTCATTGAGTCCATGAATTTGGATGAGGAAATTGTGATTTCATTTTCACTAATCTGTAAGCAAAATTTAGTATTTCTTTCAGTTACTTAAAAACATTACTCTGAGAAGCAGTCTATAGTCTATATCTGAAATAGACATCAAAAAGTGATGATCACTTCAAGATCTCTTCAAGATGAAATCTCTTAAAATTATCTTATTAAATAGTATGAAGATTGTGCTTAATGTCTTCAAAATAGTTATTAATGACTTAAGGGTTTTAATAGGAGCAATGAAATTGACTGTTTTATTACTTTTTGAAATCTTTGCCATTTTGTGAAATATCATTAAAGATCTAGTTCTATGTTCAGTTTATTTCAATACTTAAGCACTGTGATAGCTGTAAAGACACCTTCCAGAGCGATGTATATTTACATGAGGGAAAGTACTTCATGGATTCTGCTTCCTAAATCGTGGTGTTAATCTTTCAATTTCATCTTCCAATTATACAAAGTATTTTTATGGAAAATTAGATAGTACTTTCCATCTTCTTCATATGCATTGATTGTTCTTGCAAACTAATCATATGGAATTGTTTAAGTATACTCGTTAACTAATGTGTTGAAAATTCACTGAAATTTTTTGTTTGGAAGAATTCAGAACAGTTTAAAAAACTCTTATTTCCAAGATGAAATATGTAGCTATGAGAGTTTTTATGTGACATTCATTGTTTTCAGCAATGAAAGCTTAATTTTTAAAAATCTTAATAATCATGATGTCATGCTGTCATTAGCTTTTAACTCAGAAAAAATATACACTTATCATGAAGTTCATTGTTCATGACAGTGGGTGTGAATCTATGTTTTCAATAATAATGGTCATTTCAGTTTTGTAGCCAAGTTCCTGTCAGATCAAATTAGATCATCATTGTATTTACCTCAGGATGTAGATGCTAAAGGGATCTCTAGGAATAGAAGAATTAGATCTGTCATTTTCTTATTTATTTGTACCGATATTATTAGTGTTTTATTCAATCTATGTTTTCTTGTCAGGACTCTTTGTAAACTATTTGTCTATTTTGTGAAAACTACTCACTTATCAGGGGTTCTTAGTCTTTTTTTTATATCATGGATCCTTTAGGCACTCTGGCAAAATCTAAAGACTTCTCAGAATAATGTTCTTAAATAATTTTTAAAAATTCCAATTCTACTTAGATATTAGTGAAAATGAAATCACAATTTCTCACCCAAATTCATGGGCTCGCTGAAATCTCTTTATAAATGCTTTGTGGATTCATTCACCCCTAGGTAAGAACTTCTGGTTTAGATAAAACTAGATAGTATGATACATATAATCATTCAATCCAGTACATATAAATTGCAGTCTATCACAAATGGACAAACAAATGAAGATGGCATTTTGAACCCTTTCATGTTGTGGAACTCATACTCTTTCCGTAGGATGCCTTACGTATTCACATACCATATATGACACATGACTATTGAATGAGTTTGTAAGTGTTAATGTGTATATTAAATATTAGTAAAGGATAATTGCTTTATTGTCCTAGATCAAAATAAAAAGAAATAAAAGTTCCACATCTTTTCTTCCAGCATCTCAGAGGACCATCTTGAGCATTGTATCTGTTATATACACCATGTTTTAGAAATAGCTGGTCGATAAAATAAATAGGTTGGCATTTTATGCCTTTCATAATCTGGCTTCAATTCACCTTTATGCCCTTATTATATAATCCTTCCCCGGAAATGTTCTACATTTCAGTCAAACTAGACAAGACCAGTTCCCTCCTCCTAACTTAAATTATTCCTCATGCCTGAAATTAACTAACTTCTTAGAAGTTTACATTGAGCTATCATTCTTACTGTCAAGGCTCTGCTCCACTATTCTCTCTTTCTTGAAGCATCCTCCATCCTAAGTAAAAATGTTCCTTCCATTCTCACATTTTGTATTATTATCCATGTATTCAGACATAGCTCCTATCAGACCATGTAACCTAAAAGATCCTTAAAGAGAGACACTGGGTCATTTTAAAAAATCTTATATCCCCAGCACCAAACATGGCAACTCATAAAGAATGATTGCTCAGGCAATGCTTACTAAATTTAATGGACTCATATTTATAAGAAAAATAATCTGAGATATGGCTAGAATATGAGTGTAGTCTGTGTGAAGATATTTCAAAGAGGAAAAGCCATTTTGAGTAGCACTTTTTTCTTATTAAGATCAATTCATATGGACACACATAAACATATGGGCTCTCCTTTGTCTCTCTGTCCCTCTCTTCTATGTCTTTCTCTGTCAAACTCAAGACTTCTCATTTAGAAATAGTTTCATTTTTACCCCAACATCAAACCCTTCTGAATTACAAAGGACACCACTGTCCTCCCAGTCACCCAAGCCCATATATAACCTCTGTGTCCTTCTTCATTACTCACTTTCACTGTCATCCTACATATCCAGTCTGTTGCTATACCTTCATATCATCTTTCATAAATGTTCAGTTCTCTTTACACTCAGAGCCAGTATCCTATTCCAGTAACATCTTCAAGGGGAGGGATTATTTTTTTCATTTAAGTCTTTATAATCTCCAGGCCTACCAAGGTAATTTGCATGGAATAGATGCTTACTCAATGCTTTTCAAATTGACATAAATCCACAACTTTCGTCCAGACCGAGTTCTGTAGTACTTCCCCTGGAAAGACTTCTTTATCCCCCAAGTTATTAGTGTTCTCTCCTTCCTCAATTTATCTCATATTTATTTATCTGATTAAATGTTAGAGATCCCAGTATAAATTAAGTTTCTTGAGGAATTTTATGGTCACATAGCCCATATTTGCCATTGAATCTCTGGTGCCAATGCAATGCCTTATAAGCACATAAGTACTTAATAAAGACTTACAGGTTTGAATTGAATCTTCAAAGTCACAATATTTTTTGATAACTTCAATATCCATACTTAAGTATATGTATGCTCTTGCTTGAAATGTCAGAATACAAATAATTAACATGTAACTAGATCTTGGGATATACTCTTATTTATAGTATATATGGAGTGATCACTCCTCAGCTAACTTGTTACCAAGATTCATTCTGTTCATCTTTAGTTCTAATTCTAGGGATATGTTTGTGTATCTATGCATTAATTACTTCAATTGCAACATCTCCATTGTTAATTAACTAGCTTAGAGACCCTGCCACTTGCTATTTTATAAACTGGACAATTCTCTTGTCCAACATCAGTTGCTTATGTCTCTCTATATTAAATCTTTAATCTTTAAATGAAGTTTAAAGTTACTAACAAGATATACAATAACCAAAGAAAGAAATTATTGCTTGCAATGTTTAGACTTTGAAAAATGTGACAGTTGAAGTTGCCTATTACTACAACACTTGGTTTTTCTCTTAAGTGAGATGGTCCCGTCATTCAGTTATCTCAAGATACCAGGTAAAGAGCTTCTTAGGAATTCTCCTCCTCATCTTTGAATAACAAAGATGAAAACTTCTCTAACAAAATTTTCTTCATCTCATCCTCCTTCTTTCCCCTTTCCTCTCTTTTCCTTTCTTCCCTCTTTTCATCTCCCTCCTTCCTTCCTTCTTTCCCATTCTTTCTCTTTAATCATGACAGGAAAATAGGCCATTTACAAATGGATCTTCAGACAAGGCAGTTAAACTATATTAAATATTCTATAGCCTCTTCTAAAGATAAGGTAACGATATCTATAGTCTCTGTGGGAGAGACTATTGAAGATACTGTTACATGTAATATCGTATTTAGCAGGAACAAGTAACATTGTGTATAATGCACAAATAAATTAGCAAAGGATAAGAGCTAGAGAGGTTTTCCTGAAGGTTGTATTTCTTTCCTACTAGTGAGTATGGAAGGAATATAGTTGGATAAGATCCTGAAAACTATTTCAGGTATTGATAAAACAACAACAAAAAAAAACCTGTAGGAAAAGAGGAACATAAATATGAGATAAAGGCTGTTCTGACGGAAGAGGAGACATTTCTGCAGAAACAAGAAATGAAGTTAGTAAAGAGAAGTCAACTGATAAAAGACTTGAGAAAAGTCCCTGAGAAAGCGTTTTATCTTGATTTGGAATCATTGTGTCAAGGAGAGCTGAATAAATGAAGAAATAATTGGCACAGATAATCTGACGTGCCTTACATACTTGGCTCCCCAAAGGTAGGAAGCAACCTGTGTTCCATACCATTTCACTTGGAAGAATTGTGAAGATTTTGCTGTCTTTCTGTGGGAAAAAAAAAATTGGGGGGGATATAATCGGCTTTCAGATATCCATTGTTATTCTGACTCTCTGACCTGTAGATTAGAGTCTGCCAAGAAAAACCTTCAACAGAAAGACATCTATATATTTGGACGTATGCTCAGTTTACAAACAGCCTAAGAGATGAGTGGTCTCTCTGTTCAGAGAACATGTGTTTCTTGAAGGGTAGGAAAATTAACTATATTATTATGACATACATCAGGTAGGGTTTGGATGAAGTAATTCTTAAGATTCCTTCCAACTCTAAAGCTGAATAATTCTTTGACAATTTCTGTCACTATGTAAGCAAATAATTTAGGGTTGGAAAAGGTCTTAGAGATGATCTCATAAAACTCTTCATTTTATGCAAGAAGAAACAAAGATCTAATGAAATTCAACTTCTTGAAAGGCACACAGTGGCAGAATCAAGACCAGAGCCCACATCTGCTTCCTCCTAGTGAATTTCTCTTTTCAGCATGCCATACAGACATTTATGATTTGGAGAGATAAGGGGTGCGGTAAGGAGAAGTTGGGACCTGTGATTTTATCAGGCAAGGTAACTTATGGTGTAGAAACTGTCTCCACTGATTCAGATCAGTAACTTGTTTATAAGGTATATGGTTTTGGAGAATTACTCCAAGCAGTAAGACACTAATTGACTTCCTTATAGTAACACAGCTACCCAAGTAATGGAATCTTCCTGGCTCCAAGATCAGCTCTCTACCTGTTCTCCCACACTGTATCTACTGATTTAACAGATCAAAACTTAGAACTTTTTTGCTCCTTTCATTTTTTCTTTGAATGTGTATGTAACATCACAGGTTCTTAATGTATCTCATGTGCATGTATATTTTGCTATTTTGTGTGTTAATCATATATGAAGGTGGTAAATTAAACATTTTATAAGACCTGAATTTCTAGAATTTGAAGCTAAAGCCTAAAGAGGTATATTGTTTTACTCAAACAGTGCTTCTTAAAAAGGAAAAAGGCAGAGATCCTTTAGGATGTCCAGAGAGAAGAAATGAAATGATTGAAAGACCACAAAGAAAATAAAAGAATATTTGCAGAAAGATTAAAAAGAACTAAATATGTTCTATATAATGAAAATTAACTAAGCAATAACTTAGCCAAGAGAAGATGATTGCCACCTCTTATTAAATATTTGAAGGGTGTTAATACCAGAGAGTAAAAGAAAAACTTTCAGTGGATAAGAAGTAAAACAAATCTAAAACAGAACATTTCAGACAAATATTAACTTGATGAAAGAGATTAAAAATAGAAAAATTATTCCTAGTGACAGTTGAAGTCTTCTTTCTTTTAACATTGAAAGCTAAACAGGATAATATACTGGAAGGCAGAATTCTACTTGGGAGAGTCTTCAGTGTCCTGAATAATAGCCAGTTGTTTTTGTCACTCCTTTAGCCACCTTTCATTTTGTTTTTACAAATGAGTATAAGAAACATACTGAGAATGAGAACAAAGGAACACAAATTACACAATTAGAAATTTTGACACTGTTAATATTTATAGGATTAATTTATGTAGGAAATGGCATTGTTGAAATGTGAGATAGAACATATAGCAGAAATTTGTAAGTTTTCAAATGTAAATCATGTGTATACTACATATATATATGTATGTGTATATATATATATATACACAAAGTTCAGGTTTATGGTCTTCTTTAAAGAAAGTAGTGTGTATCTTTAAATTTCTTTAAAAATTGTTACATGATTATTTGTAGCTTTATACTTCAATAGTAGGAAACCATAACAAATAGGGGCAATCTCTCTCATTCTCCTATTAAAAATTTATTTAATTTCACTCAATATTATTTATTTATTCACAAGAAGTAAATCATTAGGAACTTGAATCAAGCACTTATTTTCATGATAGTAATTCTCTTCTATAAGAATGTGTTATTTGAAAAATATTGGGAAAGTAAATTATGCAATAACATTTGTGGAAAACCAGCTAAGTACCAAAAGCTTCTTGGTATCATAGAACACATATTTTCTTCAATTGAATACTAGTCATTAATCCTAATGTATTATCTTTTAAATATTCAAGTAATGTCTCATGAATAAAAAGCCGATTGGCACAGATCTATAGAGGAAATCCTTTGGTTTTGGATAAGGAAAGAATGTGTTCATTATATTCTCTACCCACATGCATAAGGATGTCCACATGCATGAGCAGTCTTGCACTTGAGACTCTTCTCACATTACCGGAGTTATATAGTCCTGCTTGAGTGATTTCCCTGGGCTAACAGTAGAAAGGCAGTTCTATATAATACCACACTCCTACCACTAACCCAGAGTCTACTTTTTTGTTCCTCATTTTCCATGAACCAAAAAGTCTTCTCTGGGCTCTTAGGCAGTAAGAAAAAAAACTACTAGGACAAACTAATGCTTTTTTTGACATGGTCAAGCATTGCTACTTTGGATTACTTGGAAAATTTAGGAGGGAACTGACAAAGTCATTTTTTTTCTAAACTTTGAACATGTATTGTGCCACCCAGAATCACAAATAGGAAAATTAGAATATATTAAGTTAGAATACAACTTATTTTGTCCAATTTCAAATTAGGGTGGTGCCAGATCACACGGATGTTAACATTTTCTGCCCTTTAAAAATAATCTACCATTCTATCTTACATTTTTTTCAAAAGCAATTACTTTCTAAAAGATGTTTTAGAGGTTAATTCAGAATTGAGGTTAAATGAAATGTAAATAGTTATAAAAAGTTCCCTTTGAATTAAAACAATTGGTACCATAGTATTAAAACTAAAAGGTGAAAGTCATTTGTGTATTTCAGCAGAGTACAGTACAATCCACAGTCCATCAACACCTATTAAAGATTCAGATTCAGATCGATTGCGCCGAGGTTCAGATGGGAAATCACGTGGGCGGGGCCGAAGAAACAATAACCCTTCACCACCACCAGATTCTGACCTTGAGGTATGTTATGTGCCCGGGCCCAAAATGAACAGCTATAAGGTGGTCCTGTGTGTATCTGTGTAAATAAACCACAGAGACTAAAGCATCAGAATAATTTTTATTGATTGATCTGTCAGAGAAATTGCATAGTAAAGCTATTGTCTTTTTTATATTTCATTTCTCTCCAGAGTATGACAGCAAAAAAATTATGGAGCTATTGCTTATAAAGTCTTTTTTAATCATAAAATTCTACATTTCCCCCGATTTCCTATTAAACAGCAGGAATTTTGGAAATGATCACAGTACCATCCAAAATAATCCTACAAATTCTTTCTATAAAGAGCAGAGAATAGTTCTATATAAAGACAGACCATTAGCATGTTTAGTTAAAAAGCAGAAGGGATTTATTAAGACCTTAATGAGGAGAAGATTTCATAACTGTGAGTCCACTACAATAAAATTACTATTGCTTGCCAACCTGAAGTCCAATGGAAAATATTTTATTCACTAGTCATTTTGTATGGTGGTTGTGGTCATTATGTGGTGTGTGTGTGTGTGTATGAGTGTTTTGGGTAAAGAGAGGATAGAAAAGTTTTCTTCATAATTCTTACAGCTCCTACCACTAAATTCAAACTTAGTATATAGGGAATAAGACAGAATTTATGCAGTGTTTCTTAAACCCTTAATTTCCATCTTAGAGTCAATACTACGTACGTATTGGTTTCAAGGCTGAAGAGCAGCAAAGGTTGGGTAATTAGGGTCAAGTGACTTTCCCAAAGTCACACAACTATGAAGTGTCTGAATTCAAATTTGAACCCAGGACCTCCCGTCTCTAGGCCTAGCTCTAAATCCACTAAACCACATAGCTGCTCTTAGATTTAGGCAATACTAAAAAACAAACAAACAAAAAAAAACAACTTCTAAATAATTTACCAAGTAATTTGACTTTAGAAGGCTTTAAAATTCAGCAAGAGTAAATTGTTATTTCTTGTTAATAGTCATTCTATCACACAAGGTAAAGAGCTAGTGCAAAATAAAAATCTTCAAAATTTGTAGCTAGTAAAACTTGGCTTTTTTTTTAAAAGGGGGAAAAACCTTGGAAGCTAACATTTCCTTCCAATAAATTTCTTTAATAAATGAGAAATATGGGGGCAGCTGAGTAGCTCAGTGGATTGAGAGCCAGACCTAGAGACGGGGTCCTAGGTTCAAATCTGACCTCAGACACTTTCCAGCTGTGTGACCCTGGGCAAGTCACTTGACCCCCATTGCCTAGCCCTTACCACTCTTCTGCCTTGGAGCCAATACACAGTATTGACTCCAAGACGGAAGGTAAGGGTTTAAAAAAAAAAAAGAGAAATATGAGGAACAAAAGAGAAATTAATGTCTTACTTTAATCAAACTTTGTCTTTACTATAGCAAAGGAAAGAGTACTTCTCTCTTTTCATTTCATAACTAAGATTGAAATTGTGCCCATTTAACAAGAATTAAATTACTATCTGGCATTCTCCCCTATGTATAAATTTTTGTTGTTAACCTGGCAATTTTAGACTTTTTTGTTATTAAGGTGGTAGGGCTAAATGGTACCTAGAAGATACATATCATACTCCTTGTTGATTTCTCTTGTAAGAATACTGAAAAAAATGTTTTCAGTATATCTGGCATTTCAATATTTTTCCTTTCTCTTTCAACTTTTTATATCAATGCTAATTTGAGTCATATATTTCTGTAATTGGTACAAAGACACATTGATTTGATTCTATTTTTGCAGAGGGTATTCATCTGGGATTTGGATGAGACAATCATCGTTTTCCATTCCTTGCTTACTGGGTCCTATGCTAACAGATATGGAAGGGTGAGTACTGAGGAATAAAGGTGCCAATTTGTAGCTCCTTTGGACTGAGGATTAATCTTGGGATCCAAAGGGCAAATTTAGTGGAAGATGATAATTTAAGACAAAGAAAAGAAAAGGCATTGGACTCACTTTTATAGTCAACTACAAATGTAGAATAAAATAAATCTGTATCAGACTATCTTTAAGGTGGGTAAAAAAATATATATTTTCTAAATTTTTTATCTTTTCAAACATTGAACATCATACTCTGCATACAGTAGGAGCTTAAATATAGAATAATTAATTAATGGTAGAATTAATAATAAAATATAGAAATGAAATAAAGGTCTACAAAGTAAAAAATGGCCTAAATATAGATTAAAAATAAATCCAATCCAAAGCATAGGCTCAAATAGAACAGTTTAGTTGTATTTGAGAAAGGAACTAAAAATCAATGGTCCCAGGTTTTTGTGACATATTAAATTTTTCCCATTTTCTTGTTCTTTCCATATTCTGGCATAAGTCAGTGGGAACAAATACTGCTTTCTAATATCTTCAGCAATTGGTAGCACTTGGGTATTTAAGCAACTTTGCTTTCAGGGGTAAGTTTATTTGAGTGCAGCAAAAATGAAATGCCTGAAGGAAACAATACTACTAAATAACAATACTAAAAGTATTTTTTATCAGTATTTACATCAGTATTTTTTGCCTCTATATGAAATCACAGTAGGATACCTCTTTAAACAGTCTATAATTTCACTGTTTTTCCTTTTCTGTTCTCCCAAGGCCTTGGGATTTCTCATTGGCTTAGGTATGTATCAGTGGTTTCATAAACATTTATCACAAATGGAAGCATGGGTTTTTGTTGTTGTTTTTTTTTTTAGTTTTTTTTTAGTAGCTATAGGAAACCACTGCAATCCCTTTTTTTCTTTTTAAACTTTACCTTCCATCTTGGAATCAATACTATGTATTTGTTCCAAGACAGAAGAGTGGTAAGGACTAGGCAATGGGGGTCAAGTGACTTGCCCAGGGTCATACAACTAGGAAGTGTCTGTAGCCAGATTTGAACCTAGGATCCCCATGTCTAGGCCTGACTTTTATTCCACTGAGCAACCCAGCTGCCCACCACTGCAATTCTTTTGAAAGTCTTCCAAGGATTAGAACCAAGAAAATAATCCTGGACTTGATACAGAATTAGTCACTATAGCATTGGTTACCTACTGTCCGCTAACATTTCTTGATCCATAAAGTAGGACTTTTAAAGAAAAATCATGATTTTGTGTAGTCTGAAATTGAGAACACGGAGTCATATCTTAACTTTGTAACTCACATCTCCCTTTGTCTAGCCCTAAAAAGCAGAAAAGTAAACCCTTAAACTGTTCCTTCATTCATAGCTCTTTTGTCCAGGAAAGAGCCTGATCCCCATATCCACCTTTCTGTTTTATTTAGTGGCATTTTAGAGTAGATAGGGTAAGTGGTCCACATGAACTTTTCCCTCACTAAACCCAAATGTTTAAGGAAAATTAACCTAGGGGAAGATTTTCCCCAGCCTTTTTTTTTTTACCATTTAAAATGTCTATTGCTTTAGACAAAACAAATTCATTACCTTTATCATGTTTTATTTTGTTGTGTAGGATTGTTAACTTATTATGTATTCATACCTTTACTCTTTAGTATGTTTTGGATGGAGGTAGAAGGCCAAGAGAGTTCTGACATGTTCCTGAGGACACTGATCATAGCTTAAAATAAGTTTAAAACTCCTGACTAATGTTCAGTTCATCAGAAAATCTTAAGAATTAGCAAAACTTTTAAGCAGGTTTTTGTTCAATAAGCCTGTAACAAACATAACATGGAAATTTTTTTTCTCAAAAAAGACCTTTCAGGAGTTAACAATGAGCACTTTGACCTGACCTGGAAACTAAATGGTTTATTAGGATTCCCTTCATTCTCTCAGTGATTTGGGAGGTCTTGGAAAAGATCTCAGGTGGCTTAGTAGCAAGCCTAATTTCACCGGTCTTAGCTTTACTGTGGTAGAGCTAAATATGGGGTTGTACTTTAATATGTACGTTATAAGGAAATGAATGCTGGACAATGGACTGGCAGTTCTGTCACTATAGGAACCAGCTATTTGAGAGCTGGCTTAGTCACAGTGGGTTAGGTGACTGAATGGGAAGGCCATTCAGTAAATTGATACTGGTTCTCATTGATATAATACAAAATTAGGGCATGTTACAGCACTATGTACATTCCCCCCTTAAAAAAAAGGTTTGAAAATGTCCCACCTTCAATGTAATCCTATCTGTGGGAAGAACACATATTAGGTGTTATGAGGAAATGTTTTATAACAAAAGTGATGGGAACAAAGAGAAAGTACGTTGCACACAGAACAACACGTAGGGAGAAAAAAACATCTCAGCATCTCATGGGAAGAATGAAGTCCATAAGAGTTGCTTTAAATCTGTTGTTAATACTAAGATGAATGGCAATTTATAAAATGAAAAACATCTTCTTTCTTTCATGTGACACCAGTAATGCATTTTTAATATATAAGAAATGTAAATATAAAAACACATAACCAAAAATGCAATTACAATATGAAGCAGTTAGGCATTAAGCTATTATTTCTATAAAGAATCATACTGATATTGCGACACCATCCCAGATTGTATAGACTTGTGGGGCTTCAGAGAGAACTGATTGGGTCATTTTTTGTTTGATTGCTTTATGTAACTTGAACTTTATAAGTCAATGAAAACTTGGAGATCATGAAGTCCAACTGCTCCATTTTACTGTTGAGAAAAATGAGGCAGAAAAAAATGTGTAACTATGAGAATTATGGTTGTTTATCTGATGAAAAGGGTCATATGCATTGTTATCTATCAGTTGTTGTTTTTTAAGGAAAGCCATGAGTAACAGCAGTAATTCAAGGGGAACAGGAAATTATGAAAGTATGCCTGTATCTCAGACTCACTGGGGTTTGGCCAGTCCAACATTCCCACCCCTATTCAAGCCGTACACACCCTGAGTAGTACTTTTCTAAATGGGAAGTGTGGAACAAGGTCAGCCCAAGATAAGGATTATTTTTACCTTCTTTAATGCTTTTATATAAAACTATGTGTGTATGTACAAATATTCTTCCCCTTCAAAAATATGAAGTTATGACTTCTATTAAATCACCCCCAGTAATTTGTCATAGTAATTGACCTTCAGTTTCAAAGCTGAAGCAGATATATATTACATATATGCACAAATATTCATATATATATATAATTGTCATCACTTAAGAGGGATACTGATCATCATGAAAATAATTGGCTGATAAAGATGATGCCTAAGAAATTACATTCAAGTATATTGTGATAGCTAATGAAAAGTTTGTTTGTTTTTTAAATGTATCCCTTGCTTTTCAATTTCTTCCTTGCTGGTATTCCTGTTCCACCCTCTAAAGCAAACTTCCATAGATCATAGCAATGGGAAACTAAGACTCTCAGTTCTGAATCCCCTGGAACCTCATATCCTGATCTTCATCCTAATCATTTTCTGCCTTTTGCTGTTGCTCCATTCTCCAAACTAGCTCTCCAGAGATCTTTCCAGGAAAGGAGCTGAAGCACTCCACTTTGAACATCCTTGACCATTTGTACTGATTTTCATCCCAACCATTTTCCTCCCTGCCCAAATCCCACTCTTTTTCTCGACCCTAAGAACCATAATCAAATCAATACTATCATTCCTTCTGAAAAGGACCTATCATTTGACTACCTGAATGATTCTAACTACCATCCCTGGGATTTCTCGGACTGAAATACCCTTCCAGGATCACTATCCTATTGGGTATTAGAATATACCTCCTTGAGAGCAGGACTTTGTCCTCACTAGTTAGCATATTGCGTTGTACACAGTTATAACTTGATGCTTTTGATCATTCTAACAAAATAAGCAATCAAATTAAATGTCAATTTACAAGCATCATCCATAAAAGCAATACATTAAAGTCCTTAATACATACATCATAAGAGAAAAATGATTTTGTTTTTATGTTCTGAGAGTCTAGGAAGGCACAGTATATCCATAGATCTCCTGACATTTTTCCAATCAATCAATCTCTCTCTCTCTCTCTCTCCATATATATACATATATATGTACATATATATTAACATTTTCCTTCTATCTTGATATCAATTCTAAGACACAAGAATGCCAAAGTGACTAACATTCAGCGTTAAATGACTTGCCTAAGGTCACAAGCTAGAAAGTATCTGAGGTCAGATTTGAACCCAGGTCTTCCTAACTTCAAGCCTAGCTCCCTATACATTGTGCTACCTAAGTGCCCCTCAATCAATATTAATTAAGTGCCTACTGTGTACCAGGTTCTGTGCTAAGTGGTGGGATACAAAAAGAGGGCAGGGTACACAATCTGTGTCACTGAAGAATCCCCAAGCAACTTGCATATTTAGGAGTTTCCTAAATGTCTATTGCTGTTTCATAAAAGATCCCATGCATGTAGAGGAATAGAGCCTAGCACAGTTCTTTGAGCATTTATATTTGGAATGAACGTTTGATTTCATTAGGCTAGGGAACTCTCAGTCAGGAAACTCTCCCTACCAAAGCAAATCATGCCTCCATTTAGCATTTGAGATTTTCTCAAGGCTTTAGAAGGTTAAATGATTTCACGAGGGTCACACAGAAAGTATGTGTGAGAAGCATGACTCAGACCAGGTTTTCCTGACTCTAAGACCTATTTTCTATTCACTCTTTCTCACTGGCCCAGAACAGAGCAATTGTGTATTTTTTTTTGTTTGTTTTTTTTATATTTTCCCCAATTACATGTAAATGAAATTTTCAAAAATTTTATTTAATTGATTAAGAAAATTTTCCATGGTTACATTATTCATGTTCTTTCCCTCCCCTCCTCCCACCCTCTCCCATAGCCAATGTGAAATTCCACTGGGTTTTACATGTTTTGTTGATCAAAACCTTCAATACAAATTTTAACATTTGCTTTTTAAAAATTTTGGCTTTCAAATTCCCTCTCTCCCACCCAAACTCTCTTCCTCAGTCCCTTTAACCACTAGCCTGAGAAATTAAGGGAATTGAAATATATTTTACATGAGCAAAATTGTTTAATAAATGCTTGTTAAATAGAACTAATGGGACAACCAGGCCTACTCCAATACCAACAGCATCTGTGGAATAGTCTGAATCCCTCAGTCAGATTAGTAGGCTTGTTTCTAAGCTAATGATACCTTGTTGGTTATTTAGCATTTAGACAATTAGCTACACAGTGAGAAAATATGGTTTTGGTTTTGGTTGTTTAGTCGTTTAAATAGGCCCTGACTTCATGACCCCACTTGGGATTTTCTTGGAAAAGATACTAAAGTGGTTTGCTATTTCCTTCTCCAGTTCTTTTTATAGATGAGGAAACTGAGGCAAACAGAGTTAAGTGATTTGCCTAGGGTCACACAGGTAGTAAGTGTCTGAGGCTGGCTTCAAATTCAGAAAGATGAGTCTTCCAGATTTCAATCTTTGTCCTCTATCTAGTGTACTAGCTAATTCCTCATTTTTGTTTTTATACATTGTTAACATTTGGTGTTAGCTATTTTTATTCCTTATTGAATCTGAGTCATACTAACAGTAAAGGTAAGTGGCAAAGTTATGATAGAGTAAGAATATAGAAGATTTTTCCTTCTTACCAAATATATTTTTTACTTTGCTACATCACCAAATATCAGTCAAGTATTTATTGAGCAATAACATATATGAGAGACACTGTAGTGTGTGTGCCATGTAAAGAATAATAATAATAAATATGTGTAATTTCTATAGTGCTTTAAGGTTTTAAAGCATCTGAGCCTTCCAAGTCTGGGAATTCTAAGGGTTTCTGTCATTATCTACATTTTATTTTTGAATAAGCTAAGACAAAGAAATTAAGGAAATTCCCCCACAGTGTAGAAGTATTAAGTAATTGAGGCAGAATTCAAATCCAAGTCATATTATTTCTAAGGCCAGTATTCTTTTAGTATACTATACCTTTCAAAATTTAAGGAAGTAGAAAATATGAATTTACTCAAAGAACTTCAAGTCTATTCATATTTTTCATATTTAAGCAAAAACTTAGTTCATGTTACTGAGAAGCAACACGGCAAATTTGAGTCCTGGCCTAGAAGCCAGCAATACCTGAATTGAAGTCCCACCACTGACCTTGCTTGGTCTCTGTGACTCTGGACAAGTCTCTTAACTTCTCAGTGCTCTAAGCAGCTCCCTAAGACTAGAAATTGAAGAAGAGATGCTGACCTACTTTGATGGTGAGTTTCTTTCCCTTTCTCTTAACTCTGTGTCAATCAGTGGTTTAGACAAGTGATATAAGCACAATGTGGGGAAGAACCAAGAAAGGTGGGTGCCAGAGAAGATTGGTCTGGCTATTTTCTCATAGATGATTACAACTCAGATAAGCAGTAAAACACAGTGAGCAAATCTGGGGATGCATAAAGCTTGTACAGTGGACAGTAAGGAGAGATGAGCAGGAGGAGTGTCATGGCAGATGAGTTTTAAAAGATATTTAGGAGTCTAAGGAGTTGAAGGATTTGACTAAATATATAAGAATTCTAAGATGTTACTGTGGTCGCTGATTTAAAAATATTATAGCTCAAGTCAAATTGACTTTCAGTAGCTATATTTACAAAGAGGTGTTGAGTGAAAATAGAGAAATATAAAAGAAGGTTGTATAAGAAGTCTAGCTTATCACCCTAAATGTTGCTCCAGTCCCCAGATCAACCCACGCAGGGCTCATTAACCTCTCAGCCAGAGGAGGACTTGGTGGTGAATTAATCAAGGGTTCAATCCACAAAGCCTCCTCCAAGAAGGGGAGGCTTCTCTGGAACTAATCTCTCCAGAAGCCAGGAAAGGAGGGTCAACTTCTCACTCACACAAGCCAAAGCTCCAAGGGGAGAAGATCCAGGAGCAGTCTTACCAGAAGCAATCCAAGAGCCAGAGTCCCAGGTTGAAGTCCCAATTCATAGCTCCAAGATGCAGTCCCATTCCAGGATCCTCCAAGCCCCATATTCAGGCTGAAGACCTCTCAGACAGGAAGTTCAGGACCCTTTATAGTCCTTTTTCCATGTTACTTCCTGTCCCTTAAATTTGCTTAGCACTGCCTGGGGGTGGTCAGTCATCTCTGGATTTTCACCCACTTTTAGTAAGTGGCTTGCAAACCTCCCCTACTTAGTGTTAAGTAGGGGTGTTTTCAGTTTTTGTTGATTAATTTAAAAATAGTCAAGGGGAGAGTTAATCCTATCTTCAAATAGGGTAATAGCTTGGTAGCTCAGTGGATTGAGTATCAGACCTAGATGGAAGGTTCTGGGTTCAAATCTGGTCTCAGACACTTCCCAGCTGAGTGACCCTGGGCAACTCAATCCCCAATGCCTCACCTTTACTGCTCTTCTGCCTTAGAACCAATACATAGCATTGATATTAAGATGGAAGGTAAGGGTTTAAAAATAATAATAAATAATAAAAGATATTTATGGACCAGATTGTAGATGTCTTTGATTGCCAAGATTTTCTTATAGACAGTAAAGTGGCAGTGCAAGAGGCTATTGAGGCATTTCTGATAATGGGAGGACTACAATATAACTGGTACTTTAAAAGGGGCTAATATAATGAGGCACATTTGCTTCTATAGTCATCCTACTGTGAAATGCTAAAGGGTAGAAATTGGGTATTGGCAGCTGAACGTGGGAAGAAAATGGCATTATGAAGAATTGAGAGGACTTCATTCCTAATTGGCTATAAATAGATATTCAACTCTGCTTGATCTGGTCTGGCTTTGATTTGGCCTTTTCTAGTTCCCATCTCTCTTTTTCTGTTAGCACCTTCTCTATCCTTATAACATGTGGTTATCCAGTGCATGAAACCTAATGTTTAGTTTTTCTGTGTGTTTAAACATAAGTTTAGGATGCCAAATTCCTTTTGATTCTTTTTTAAAGGCATATGCTAAATAAGGCAAGCAAAACACTGAAAGGCACCACTTAATAGGGGGATGTCCTGATTCTTCTCATCACTCATTTGACATCCAGGCAGTAATTATACTAGAAATGCAGAGATGAAAAACATCGATTAACACTTGTAATTTGCATAAAAAGAAATTATAAATAAGAGTTTGCTTACCATTCCATAATTCCAGATAGTTAACTCCAATAAGTGTGATACTTGTTATTTATTTCTAGTTTATTAGACTATAAACTCTTTGAGGACAGAGACCATGTTGAATCCGATGAGTGTATGTTCTCTTTGCACATTGTGAGGACTTAATATATTTTTATTGAACTTATTTTAAAAGGACCATCAGTTGGGTATTGAAAAAATGGGGAGGAGATAAGAAGGGAATAATTTATGTTCTATAGAAGTCTTATAACTCTCAGCAAATAGAAAAACAGAAACCATATACTATATGTGGGTAACATTTTTAATACCATTTTTTAGAGGAATGACTTTCAGCAAAAATATTTCTTTATATCTCAGATAAGGGAACCAATTTTTGAAGCTTATCCTTAATCCTTCCATTGTTAGCTGTCAACCTGTGTGGAAAATAAGCAAGCCAGTTCCCCATAGTGCCCTTTCCTGTTTTTCAGCTTCTTTTTCCAAAAAACAAAGACATTGAGAGGGCAGAATTTTAGAATGCCATTCAGGCCGTGTTTGTGGCTGTAATATCAGCATTCTAAAAAAGGAATTGTTTGAGGGCTTCAACACTGGTATTTCTTCATTCAGTTGATCTGTCCCTCCCTCAAAGGTTTGCACCTGATTTGAGCACACTTTATAAGATATTCACATTGAACTGCAAATCCCAATAAACATGCGCTTATTGTTAGCTTTGCTCTTCTGTTGTACCATTACAGTGCTTAGTAATTACTTGGCAGTTGGTGGCTTTAAATTGCAAAGAAAGGCTCAACTTAATGTACTTTATGGGGCCTTATCTTTGATCCCACACATGCAAAACCAGCACTAAGCCTGATATTCTAGCCAGGACCTTAATTTTACTTTAAAGAACAATTAATAATAAGATATCCTTAGCCAAAGATTAAATGCTTTTAAAATATGAAATATTTAGATTTTTAAAAAAATTTAACAATGCAATAGAAATTTCAGAGATCATGTTTTCTTTAAGTGAACTTAGTGGTGGCATACCTTACAGAGAGATCATAATAAACAGCTTGTGCATTAACCTTTTGTAAAATGATATCTATTTTTAAAAGTTTATTCATAAATATTCTTCTAGTAAAACTTAATTCCATTATTACCTATACTTTGTGTAGCCCCGACACTACTCTAGGATACTATTAATTGCCAGAATTGAAGCCATTATATTGCTACCTAATCATAATTTTTCAATATTTCAATTTCTATGCCCTTAAATCTATAAGGTCATAGTAATTTTTGTTAGCTTTTAGTTAGGATTCATTTTTATAAGGAAAAGAACAAAGGGAAAGAAAAAGGTTCAGATGGACTAAGAGTATGTGTGAATGTAGGTGATTGGGGAAGGGTGAAAGATTTTCGTTGATATGTATGAATAAAAATAGATTCTTTATAATATAATTATCTTTTTAAAAATTCCTTAAAATGCCTTATTGATTTTTTTAAGATCTGGGAGTCTTAAGGTCTTCCCCATGTCTAGAACTCTCTGCTTCCTGGTTTCCCTGGATTCCTTCAAGTCTCATCTCCAGGCCTACTTTCTATAAAAATCCTTTTTTTCTTCAGGACTCCTTAATCCTAGTGCCTTCCCTCTGAGATTATTCTAATCTGTCCCATATCTATTTGGGCTGTATAGTTGTTCACATGTTGATTCCCTCTTTAAAATGTTTTTATTTTATTTGTTTGTTTGTTTGTTTCAACCCTTACCTTCCATCTTAGAATCAGTACTATGTATTGGTTCCAAGGCAGAAAGTGACAAGGGCTAGGGAATGGGGTTTAAGTGACTTGCCCAGGGTCACATAGTGAGGAAGTGTCTGAGGCCTGGGCCTGGCTCTCAATCAACTGAGCAACCCAGCTTCCCCCTGTTTGTTTGTTTTATCTTTCTTTTATATCTCCAAATTTTAGCA
The DNA here is from genome assembly GCF_027887165.1 of Monodelphis domestica. Lineage (NCBI taxonomy): Eukaryota > Metazoa > Chordata > Mammalia > Didelphimorphia > Didelphidae > Monodelphis > Monodelphis domestica. The sequence goes on along the minus strand of NC_077229.1, from coordinate 322,203,312 downwards.
CATTATGTGATGCATAGTAGATATTTAATAGGTGCTTATTGAATGACTGGCTTACTGATCTATTAAATTGCTATCCTATATTCCTAATTTTAAAAATCAAGTTTTTAAAGGACAGTTAACCATAACTATTTAAAGGGTAGTACTAATTAAAATTTTATATTGATGTAAAGTTCTCTAAGACAGAGGAAAAGGGCTTCAGACTTGGATATTTATTTTTTATTTTATGAGCTATTCACATGTGAAAATTGGCTTTGTTATTAGCTCTTTTGACTCTGCACAATCTGAATGTAATACTTATTATTTATGTCTTTTACTAATTTAATTATAGCTAATTATTGCTAATTCAATCCTAACCTAACAAATTTAGAAAATATTTCCCAATATTCTTAAAAGGGAAAATATTTAGTTCTTGAATTTGAAAAGAATGGTCTTTGTTTTTACATTGGAAAAATAATCTAGTTCATATTCTCAAGACTTAAGAAAAATTAAATAGATTTTCCTTAAATGTTCTACAAACATTCATTTTGGGTACACAAAGAGCCATAGTTTGAACCAAAAAATAGTTTCTGGTGAAAATAACTGAAATTGGATTTTTTTTAAAAACATACAACCACCAATTTTGTCACATTTACTATGAGATAACAATGGGATGTATCAATAAATACATGTCATATATATATATATACACATGTGTATATATATAAAGCATTCCTATAATATGTATTATATATTCAAATTATATATGAATACCAGGTAAGATTTTTTTGTCTCTTAGGTTCTGGTCTAGTTTTGTTGGATATGATGCTTGAGAACTGGGTGAAGTTGCAATGGCAGAGAAAGGGGGCTAGAGAAGGATTAAATAGGACTAACTCTTTAAGAGGGGAAAGGAGAGGTCTTTTCAGGGCTGATACAGGAGAGGGAAAGGGAAAAAAGTAGGAAAGAATGGGGACAGAATGGGGACTCAAAGGGGAGGCAGGAGTATAAGGCAGAAAACTGAAAGAAGTTTCCCAGGAAACATGAGCTGCCACCAGAACCCATTTTAGTTGTTCATAGGTGACAAACATCACTCCACTCCAGGAGCCCACACAGAGAAAGGAAGGCATGAACCCTTTGTATAAGGCTGGGAGTCTCTCCTTCCAAAACATGGTGAAAGTGCTGTGGCCAGTACTGGTATACTGGCCCATTGCAGAGTTCACATATCTCATCTTGGCCATATCCATGGGGGAAGAAATGATGGTGGTCCAAAAGCTAGGATCAGAAGCTAATGTGAAGTGGCATGGCAGGTCTTCAGCCATAAGGTGGACCTTCAGGAGGGCATCTTTGACAAAGCTGTAGTCACTAGCTCAGCAGAGTTAGCAATAGCATCGGAAGTGACAATGGATAAAGTTCTTTTCAATAGACCCCAAACTCCCTTCTCTGGTGATATAGTCTCATAGATACCCACTGTGCCCTGATGTCTTCAGTTGCCACCTGCATGAGCCAAAGCCTAGAAACATACCCTCAATATATTTGGGTTTGGCTATACCTACTACCAGTGCCCCTGTCATACAGCCTGCCAGAAAGTGGCTTCTCAAGCCTACATGGTTGGATCATGGTTGTGAAGAACTCCTAGTACGTGAGAACTTACTCTAGCAACAGCCTATACATTAATCTGTGATTTATGATCTAAGTCTTAGGGAGTCAGTAAATCTATTAACATTTATTAAGTGCTCATTGTGTGCCAAGAACTGTGCTAACTACTAGATATAAGAAAAAAGGCAAAAGGCAATTTCTGTCCTCAAAAACCAACAATCTAATAGGAGAAGACTAATAAAAAGAACTGAAAATAAGGCTGGAAGAGAGAAGGTGAATGGTGGACCCAAGACATGATGAAGTACTGCAGACTGATGGTGTCCTTGACTCCCCCACCTTAAGTGGGGATCTGGGAGGTGACCATGAATGTTCATTTACCAATCAGAGAGATGGAGGACTTGGGAGAAGGGTTTACTGAGGAAGTGTGAGTAGAAATGATTCCATCTTGCAGGAAGATGGGTTTCTAGAGATGATCAAGTCCAGGAGAGCAACCAGGTACAAATAAGATACAAAGAAGTTTAGTGACTTATCTAGAATAATGCAGCAAACACCAAATATATGAAATGGATTTTGAACCCAGGTCTTCCTGGGCTGACATCTTTTGAACTTGGGTTTTCTAGATGCCCGACCCCCTCATTTCATATACTACATTTCACCACTTTTACAGACTTACCAACATACATTTACTCACACATGTGAGAGCCTGGTTTTCACATTGCTGTCTTCTTTTTGGAATGGTTTTCCCTTGCAAATAACATGCTGCTTCTCTTTATTTGTTGGTTAGCTTATATAAATTTCATTAGAATATTGTTCTTATACACATTTCATAAGAACAATTAGGCACTGGAATGGCAGCTTAGTTTAGTGTAAAGAGCACTAGAATTAGTATTTAATTAGTATTATTATTAGAATTCGCATTAAACTAGTATTGATTTGGGCAGCTAGCTGACACAGTGGATAGAGCACCAAACCTGGAATCATAAAGACTTGAGTTCTAATTTGACCTCAGATGCTTACTGTGTGACCCTGGGCAAGCCATTTAACCCTGTGTGTTTGTTTCCTCACCTGTAAAATGAGGTAGAGAAAGAAGTAGCAAACCACTCCAGAATCTTTGCTAAGAAAACCCCCAAGTGAACAACAACAATGAAACATTAGTTTAACCACTTTATTAGCCATTTGACCATTAATGACTCAGCCTCAGTTTTGTCATTTATGAAATTGAGATAATACTACCTTCCATTCTACTCCATTAGGGTTATCATGCTGAACTGATGAGATAATATGTGACAAAGCAAAAATAAAACTGTAAAAAAACTATACAAATTTGAGTTATTTATTGTGGTTAGTAATGAGTACAGAGATGAATTGCATAACTGAGAAACATAAAATAAGCACCTATAAGAAATAGAAATGATGAGATTAGAGAAGATAGAAGTATTTGTTTAGCCAATGGTTTGAAGTAATAGAGAACATTAAATGACTATCGGGGATTGGGTGGATGAACACCAAACAAGAGTTATGGTTAGACATTTGCATCATGACTAACAGTATAGGTAAATTTCATGGGAAGAACAGAACTGTTGAGAATCCATGTTGAACCAAAAGGAGATTTCTTGGCTATGTTTAAAAAATACAGAGTATATGTCTTTACTCTCCTTTAGAAAGTGACCTCCTTGAGGGCAAAGACTGTATTTTGGACTCTTTTTGTGGCTCTGGTACTTAGCACAGTTCGTGGTACATTGAAGGTACTTAATGTATATTATGGTTGTTAGTTTATATAAAAATTATATTCAGTGATTCCAAAGCTCTTTCCTACATGAGGCTTTACCCTCATCCCTTTAGCTAGCAGTATCCCTCCCCAGCTGGAATTATATTCTGATGTTTTTGAAAACACTTCATTATATCTATGTTGTCTGCCTGATAGAAGGTAAGCTCTTAAAGAAAGGAACTGCTTCATACTTGCCTTTATATCTCTAGTGTCTCAAGGCAGGCCTGAAACAGTAAATACTGAATAATAATACTTGTTCATTTAATTGTCATAATAGTCAAATTCTCCATTGCATAACTTGCAAGAAAATATTCATCTTTTTACAGTTTTTGGAAATGAAGTCGTCTTTTCCTGTTTACTAATTAAAACAAAATATAGTCATTTGATAAATACATTTTAATTAAACCTACAAACTTCCTATCCTTATGATCTGCTAAATGACCCTGAAACTCTACTTGTTACATTATTTGTAAAATGATGAGTGACTCCTCTCTTCTTAAGAAGGATGTTCTAAGAATCCATAACATAACATCTTTATGTTACCCTATTAAAATGATTAAATCACTATTGCTCTGTATCAACATCATTATTTCTAAGTGAGGTTAGGAGAATTTGAGAGTATTTTCCTGTGCTTCAAAATAGTTTTAGTACTTGAAATACTTGCATCTTATGAATGGAATTGAATGGATTATTGTGGCCAAAAATCACCCATACTTGCCCATTTTAAAAATTGTAGGATAGACAATACTGAATAGATATCCAACATCAAAGTATGCCTGAGTCATCCAATTGCTTTCATTAACACAGCTTTCAAACCCTCCCCCCACCAATGTATATAAGTAATAAAGGCATCATCACAGTCAACCTGTCATTGGAGCCTAGAAAGGATAAAAGAACTTTCCCTGTGGCATAAACTTATGCCAACTCTAAGTAGCCTTTCTGCATAAAGTTCATGAACCAGGTACAGGAAATTACAAGACTAGAAATGATATCAGATGAGATATCGCCTTATCCTTTGAAATCACAATGGATTAGGTTGGCTTTCGATACTTCATTTCCAGGATCTTTGTTTTCATTATTGCACACACCACCCATGGAGATGACAATCTACTTCACATCTTAGTAGGTAAGTTTGTGTGAGTTGCAGTGACCAACCCAAAATAAATACCTAGTAGACAAGCCTAAGCCAATCATTTGGTGACAGGCATGCAGTCTATCACCTGGCCATGTTTAAAGTAATAATAGTTTGACAGGGCATTTTGTTAACATAGTGTGGACTGATTGATTAATTGATTGTTGGTAATACTAGAACTTGTACTCTATTGGTCCAATCTTTAAGAACCTTGGATGACCTCCATAATACAAGGAGATACTGGAGTATGAGAACAAACATGCCAGGGTTGACCAAAGTCATTTAATTCATCTGTGGGTAATAAAATGCAATTTAAAACATTTGAAAACCATGATAGGAAGGAGTTATTGCTGCCATTAGGCCACAGGTGACCTCAATCACTTATCCCACTTATATAGCTACATCTATAGACTTCTCCAATCAAAAAACTGTAATTATCCATTTGTATGACAAGCATGGAGTATTGCTATGTCTCTCCATTATTTCCTGAGCACCTAAGAGTCACTCATCAAATATTTATCAAGGATTAAGTAAAGGGTCAGTACATTTTTTGGTTGATTGAATGCTTTAATTTGGGGGGAAACCTATCATCGATATGGAGAAAGTTCTGGTAATTTAGCTCCCTCTATTATTACAGAGTAGTAAGTCTCCTGAAAATTCCAGTCTCACAGAATTCCTTTAGGCACTTAGTATAGGGTGAATTATTCAGGGTCAAACTGTCACTGTTAAAAGAACAGAGCTTCAGTGTAAGTCTTCTGGATTCCAGGACTACTGCCTCTCAGTATAAATACTAAGAATAAGTTTTAAAGATTCAAACACACTCTTTGCCTCCAGGAAAATTTAAAATTAATAGATGTAAAATAGAAACATATACTCAATGAAAATTTGCGTGCACAAATACAAAATTTATGTTAAAATAATAAAACTGTCAAGCAAGGCAGATTAAAATTTCAGCAAGTTCCTTAACAAATTGTTTTACTGAGTTGCATGTGGAAAGAAGGTTCATCATTTTAATACCATACTAACAGTTTTAGTTGTTTTTTTTTCCTTGCAGGGGGTAAAATTGCCATTATTTTAATATATATATATATTTTAAAAATATTGCCCTCCCTCACCAGCAAGATTTTTGTTTGTTTAGCATAAAAGCCAAAGTAATTCATACATTTGTTTTCTGGTAAAATAATGTAACCTTCAATTTTCTTTTCTCTTTTCAAGCCACTTCACTCCACTGCTTTGTTTTCATGAAGAAGGATCTATGAATAGCACAAAATTATATATTTTGTACAATGATATCTGTAGAAACCACCATGACTTTTCACCAATCCAGTTTCATCCAATAGAATTCATTAAATAACTGCTGGTTATGTTAAAGGAGCTGTGCTAGGGCCCAGAGTGCAAAGACAATAATGAAAAATAGTGCTAGGCTCAAGAAGCTCTCATCATTTGGGGGTTCACAAGATGTGCTTGTTAAGGAAAAATATGTTTATTTGAGGAGTTAGCGCTATAATTGAGGGAGAGAAGGGAAGAATTCCCAGTGAAGATGGTGCATGGACTTGACCCTGAAGGAAGCTCAGATTTGAAGAAGCAGGCTTCATTACAAGTGTGGAGAAAGCTACTGCCAAGGTGTGGAGCCAGATGATGAAATATCCAATTTGGCAAAGTGTTAATAGTCTAGTTTGGCAGGAACATATATGTGAAGGAGAGTAATGTTCAGTGGGTCCAAAAAGATAGGCTACAACCAGATTGTGAAAACCTTTCAACCCAAACTGAGTTTGCTCTCTGTCTTGGAGTCAGCAGAAAAACTGAATGTTCGTAGAGGAAGTAGATAGAGTACTGGACCTAAAGTCAGAAAGACTCAAGATCAAATTCAACTCCAGACACTAACTCTGTGGCACGACTTTTATCTGCCTCAGTTTCCTTATGTATAATGTGAGGATAATAATAGCATCTACCTCCCATGGTTGTTATGAAGACCAAATGAGGTCATATTTGAAAATCCCTTAACACAGTGCCTGGCACGTAGTAGGATGCTTAACCAATATGTGTTCCCTTCTCTTCCTAAAATGAACATGACAGTGGTGTGGACAGAAGTATGCTATAGGAATGCAATGGCCAGGTAGGCTTGGCTTTAGACAGTTGGGAAGGTTCAGCCATCACTGACTTCCTGTTTGGAGCTACTCAGGAAATATTGTACCACTTCCATAAAAACATAGAAGCATCACTAAGAAAGAATCTAGTATACAGAGAGTGGATGAACCTAATAATTAACTGTCCTCTGATCTTGTTGGATGTTCCACTGTGACTTTAAATGTTTTTATAGGAATCATTTCTTGGTTGCAGCACAAGCATTTGTTGTCATAAAAGACGTAAGAAATATTAGATGAAAGACTACATGATTGAAAGTTAACAAGTTTAAAATGGATTTGTAATTTTTCTTGTAGGCTCTCTTTTTGAGAGATTGACTTGATAATTGTTGTTAACAGTGTGCTATATCTTATTCCTCAGGTCAGAAAAATGTTAGACATTTTTAATATGTTAAAATATGAATTTGATTGTAGAGTAAAAAATGAAATCTGGTCTTGATATAACTTTGTAAAAGCACAAGGACATTTTTCGAAACACCTCTTCTTTAGGTCTATGTTTTGTTTTACTAAAAAATTTACTGATTGATTAAGGCATTGTGCCTTAGGAGTACTTAGGGGTACAAAAAAAAATAAGATGATTATTGCCTTCAACTAATCTTAGTTGCTCTCTGAAATCTCTCTACCATATCAATGCCCTTCTTATTTTTTAAACCCTTACTATGTATTGACTCCAAGGCAGAAGAGTGGTAAGGGTTAGGCAATGAGAGTTAAGTGACTTGCTCAGGGTCACACAACTAGGATTTGAACCTAGGACCTGCCGTCTCTAGGCCTGGCTCTCAATCCACTGAGCCGCAAAGCTTCCCCCAATGCCCTTCTTAAAATGTTGGGCCCCAGGATTCAACACAAAATCTGCTGACTGACAAGGAAAGAGGACATTAGGCTTATCCATATTCCTGGAAACCATGTGTCTTTCTTTTAGTACAGCTGAAGATTTCATCAGATTATTTTTTTAGCTTCCACAAATTATACTGTGGACTCTAATTGAGTTTGTAGTCTACTGAAAACACCAAGACCTTTTCAGAAATCTTGCTCTTTATCCATCCCTTCCCTAACTTATGTATGTGGGATTGATTTTTTTTTTGCAGCCAAGCATAATAATCTATATTCTTCTTTATTGGATTTTTATCGTCTATTTAACCTAATTGCCTAACCTGTTAGAACCCTTAACTTCCATCTTAGAATCAATATTGTATATTGGTTCCATGGCAAAAAAGCAGTAAAAGCTGGGCAGTAAGGGTTAAGTGACTTGCCCAAGGTCACCCAGCAAGGAATTGTCTGAGGCTAGATTTGAACCCAGGATTTCCTATCCAGGCCTGACTCTCTACTGAACCACTCAGCTGCCCTCTGTAAAATAGTCTTTAATATGATTATGAAACATCATGTCTTTTTTATTAGTTTTTTTCCTATGGAGAATCAAAGTAAGTCAACACAACAGCCTGGTATTTTTGTCTGAGCAACAGCTATTTGAGTTTTCATTACCAGCTAATTTTGCTCTAACATACTATTTAATCATTTAAATTTAATTTTTTTCCAGTGTACATAAGGATTTCTTGTGTGCTTACCTCACCTGAAAGATTCCAAAAAGCTAACATTTTAGGGAAGAACCCTTTTCCACTTTAAATGCTTATATAGTTTTTTTTTCAAACCAAAAAAAATTATAAATAGATATTTAAGACTCATTAGCATTTCTTAAATTCTTCTGCTTAATCCAAGAACTAGGAGTAGTGGGTAAGGAGTTGAAAAGACACAAGATTAGGCTTGATTTACATAATAGGTTAAAAAGATTGTATATTTCTATTAATTCATGGAGAAATATAAAAATATAACCCCTTTGATTGCCATAGAACTTGGCATGGGAATTAGTAAGAAAAATGATCCAGTAGCACTTAAGGAAAGGAGGTGACCACCCCAGCTACAGTAAATACTGGGTCATTGAACTTAAAATCCTACCATATTAGGAAAAACTTCCTACTGATTAGCAACTACCCAAAAGTGGAATTGGTAACTTAAAAAGTGATATTTTTCCTCTTTGTAGAAGTCTTTGATCAAAGGCTTCATGATCACTTGGAAAGTACACTGATGAAGAATTGTTTTCTTCTTTGGGGAAGACAGGGATGAATTGAATTAGATGGACCCTCAATTCTCTCAAGTACTTTTAAAATTAAAATTTGAAATAATATCAACTGCCCAAAAAGTTTTGTTAACATAGTTTTGTTATCCATGCAGAGAGAACATTTATGTTCATTGGGGTTTAGCTGTATACTGTCATTCTCGAACTTTCTTGGCTTCCTTCCCACCAATCATACAACCTTTGTTTGATTACTTTGCCTATTGAGCTCTCTCTGCCAGATACTGGCAGGTATTTTCCTGTATGCTATCATTGCCTCACCTTTCTCTACTGTCAAATGAATGTATTTGCAGAGGTCTAAGTATGGTAAGAGATGAGAAAATAGTGATCTTCTGAAAAGTAGTTCAAAACTTCTCTGGTTTAGGAAGCAAGGAAGCAGTTACAGGATGTCACAGCGGTACCTAACCATATTTGCTGCCCTATACCTAACCCTGAACTTACACAACCAAAATATTGGTTGTAGTAAAGATATAAGCAAGCCAGACCTCTTCCTCTTATTACAACAATCTTGTTTTGATCAGGTAACAACCGTATTATTGCCTATTGATATAAGAAAAGCAGCAAAAGCTATTGAAAGTCATTTTTTTGCAATTTATTTTTATTTTTTTTAATTTGGAAAATTTTTATTTAATTAATTTAGAATATTTTTCCATGGTTACAAGAAACTTGTTTTTTTCACCCTTAATATTTTTTGTATTTTAAAATTTTTATTTAATTAGATGATTTAGAATATTTTTTCCATGATTACAAGACCCATGTTCTTTCCCTCCCCTCCCTCCACCCCCTTTCTGTATCTGATGCACAGTTCCAATGGGTTAACATGTGTCATTGATCAAGACCCATTTCCATATTATTAATATTTGCATTAGGGTGATTGTTTAGAGTCTACTTTCCCAGTCATAGCCCTATCAACCAATGTGATCGAGCAGTTGTTTTTCTTCTGTGTTTCTTTTCCCACAGTTCTTCCTCTGGATGTGCATAGTGTTCTTTCTCACATGTTCCTCCAAATAGTTCTGGATCATTACATTGCTACTAGTAGAGAAGACCATTACATTCGATTGTACCACAGTGTATCGGCCTCTGTGTACAATGTTCTCCTGGTTCTGCTCCTTTTGGTCTGCATCAATTTATTCCCATGGAATTCCTCCAGTTTATTATTCCTTTGAGCACAATCACCAACATATACCACAATTGGTTCAGCCTTTCTCCAATTGGAGAACATCCCCTCATTGAAAAGTCATTAAAAAAAAAGAGAAACTTCATACAAGGGGCATTACCTAATTTCTACCTCGCACCTAGAATTATTTTTAATTGGTTATTCAGTATTTATGGAGTATCACCCGTCTACATAGTACTCTGGGAATCATTGAGAGGGGCAAAAAAGAATAGAGACAGCTTGGTGACAAATAGATAGAATGTGGGTAGAATAAGAGAGCAACTGAGCTCAAATCCTACTCTATACATATATATATGTATATATATATATACACACATACATAATATATTAGTGGTGTGACCCTAAGCAAGTCACTTAACTTACATTAGCCTCAATTTTCTCATCTGTAAAACAGGAATCAGAACATCTACTTCCTAGGGCTGTTGTAAAGATCAAATAAGCTAACAGAAGGAATCCTCTTTGCAAGCTTTAAAGGATTCTATAAGTGCTCGCTATAATTATTATGAGGGATGCTATTGCCCTTTAGATGCTGAAAGTTTAGCTATTAATGATGATAATGATACCACTAATAATAATAATGTCACTTACATAGCCCTTTAAGGTTTGCAAAGCCCTTAAAAAATCTTATTTGATTCTCACAACAAGGGTAGGAAGAAGGTATTCTTATTATCCTTATCTTCTTGATGTGACAACTGAGGCAGAGAGATGTGAAATCACTTATCCAGAGTTAAACAGCTAATAAATGAGGCAAGATTTAAACTCTGGTCCTCCTGACTCCAGGTCCTGCACTCTATCCACTGTACAACTTAGCCACCTATATGTTTACAAGTTTTTCTCCTGACTCCCACCAAGAATGTAAATGTCTTGAGGGCAGGAAATGTTTTTCATTTTGGCTGGGTATTCCCAGGACCTACATAGTTCTTGTTGAATTGGATTGAAATATAGGAAAATATACACATGAAATATGCTAAAATGCAATGCAGTATGATTAGATGCTGAATTTAGTTATATGGACAATAAATTCTTTGGAAATTCCGAAAAGGGTGATGTTGGCATAGCTGGATCATAAAGTCAGAGAGTTTCAGATTTGAAGAGGACCTCATAGTTTATCTTGTCTGACCTCATATTAAAATTGGGGAACACTGAAATTATTTTAGTCCCAAGAGTGGGAAGGGAAGAGAGGAGGAAGAGAAAATGAATCATGTAACCACGGGAAAATACTTAAAAATAAATAAATAATTTAAAATAAAATAAAAGGGGGAGGGGGGGATGAAACCCAGGGGGAAAAAAAGACTTTGCCACAGACACAATGAAGTTAGCAACAGAGCTGATACTTGATCCTAAGTCTCATGATTCCTACTTCATCACTCTTTCTAAAATTATACTATCTTACCTCTCACCTGGAAAGGGAAGGTAGTTGGGGTAGGGAGATAAAAAGGGAATAGACAAAGACTTGAAATTTTAAAAACTTGAGCAGTGATTTTACCAGCCACATTTTACTTGAAAAGAAGTAGCTCCTTGATTTTGCATTCTTATGTCTGAGGCACAATTTAATGGAGTTCAGTGATTTTTTTTTTAAAGTACCTACCTTCTGTAAGGCACAGATATGTGATTGGGCAAATTCTCTACCAGCTAATCAATTGATATAGGTAAGTCCCACCCTGTTGTTCTTTGGTTTCCTCTTCAGGCAAACAGGGATAATGACTTATCTAGTTAACAGTGATGTTAGATAAGCAAGAAAATTATGGAAGTACTCTTAGCAAGTTAAAACTCTATGCCAATATGAGGTAGCATTGCTGTTGTCATTGGGCTACATAAAAGCATAGAACTCTTTGTATTCCTTTTTCATTCCTTTCTCAGAGAAGATTATCCATCAACACTGTTATACAGTGCCCTTTGATTCTTTGATTTAATAAAGGGCCTGAAAAGGGAAGCTGCAGTGATTACACATCATGAAAAACACATGGTTTTGGCCTTATTGCCAGAGGATCCTAAGGATACCATTGGTTCAGACCAACTATAAGGAATCTGAGGAATGGTAGAGGACAGGGAGAGTGGAGCAGTCTGTCTTCTCCATCCTTATGGAGTACTGGGTCAGATTTCCTAGGCATCATTTGGTAGAATGAATGTATGGACAACTATCTATTAATTGACAGACTTGGCTGTGTCTTGTAGTGTTGACTCTTTGTTGGCTAGATAGCTCTCACCCAAACGGCATAGTTTTTGTGCCTGAATGACTTCAGGCAATCAGAGTAGGGGCAATGCAACCATCACTTTTCTTATAATGACTCAAAATTGATTGACTGTTTGTATAACCACTATTACATCAGTGGGCATTTGTGTTTTCTTACTGCAGTATGTTGAGAGTAAAACAATGCATTTTGTAATTCTTTGTTATAGCTGTTGTAGCTGGACTCTGGCATTTATGACTGAGTATTTAAATTCAAAGAGTTATAAGTTATAGAGACAACTGAATAGTTGGTTTTCTGATTTATTAAGCTTGCAGAATTTTTTTCTTTTGAAGAAATATGTCTATAGTTGGCTTTGCTGCACTTTATATGACTCTAAATTTTAAATTATTTGTAGTGTTCAGAACCATTTTCTTTATGAGACAGTCAAGTCTAATAAAGTAACATTTTAGACAATTGGTTGTTTTTATATATAATGTTTAGATGCTTATTAATTTAATATTCTATTACTCAATGGCACATTTTAAATTTTACTTAAGGTGCAAAAGTCTTATTGTTGTTCCTTCCTTCTGTACTGGGAGCCAGATCTCATTTAAAGTCACGTAAGATTTCAAATAACAGAAGGAAGTATGTTATTGACTTTAAAAATTCTTTTTCTAGGATCCACCTACTTCTGTTTCACTTGGACTTAGAATGGAAGAAATGATTTTCAACTTGGCAGACACACATCTGTTCTTTAACGATTTAGAAGTAAGTAGTAATTATTTTATGTCAGCTATTTAGCATTTGTTTCCTATTATATCACATGAAACAATGGTAGGCCTGACAGGCAACAATTGAGTATAACATTAAGGGAAATTGGGCTGGTAAAATAAAAATAAAGTAAAATAATTTTAACTCAGCTGCTTCAGTATATTTTACTATCAAAGTCTTCCTCATGTTCCTATCTGAATAGATGGGTATATAAAGTAGGCTATGACATAATTATATACAAACATTAGAATTTAATATCGAGGACATAAAATATTCAACTTTGACTTCCATAAATGTCTAATAAGAAGCTATGAATTTCTAAGTTGCTGTCCAGTTTGAGGAAGTTCAGCCTTAGAACCAGAAATAAATCATGCATTTACATATGTTATCACTTTTAGAAGTATATTCCCTTGCAGGCTTGTCCTGCTTGGTAGAAGGCTCAATTCTCAAGATAATGAGCTTTCTTTTTTAGCCTTCTGGTATCCGCTCCACTAGTAATACATGTCAAGATTCCAGGGACTTTCTTATTACTTTATGCTTTTCTCCCCCTCCTGACAACTTTGAAAGATTGCGGTGAAAACTGTTATGGCCACTGAGGGACCTGCTCCTTCTATGATCTGGGGTAGTTCACCTTTTAAAAGCAAAAATGGCTGCTGCTTCTATCTTCATTATGACAAAACATGACCATAGCTACAGTTCACTCTCATCTTAATATAGACAGTTGTTTATTTAAAATCCTGCCGTTAAGCAAGCTTGTGGTAGGGCTGCCAACAGGCATTAATCATCAAGTTGTTGTTTTGCTCGATTTTATAAATGTATGTTATTTCAGACAGGAGAAGGAATCTGAAGGATTCAAATACAACTTTTGCTGATCAAAGTTAATTGGCAGCAATTGGCCTTTAAATATTTCCTCATGTTTCCCTTTTTAAAATCAAGCAAAATGCACCTTATTTAATAGATGAGCCAAAATCATTTGAAAAATGCCAGTGTGTGACAGAACTTAAATGTGGTTTGCTCAACATCTGTCCTATATTTTGATTTCTTTTCATCTGCAAAGAAACTACTCGCAGACGAATTGGCAACTTACAGTGCAATAAAATTATTTAAATGTGCTTTATTTTTTCTTCCATTCCTTAGTGAAGTATTTATTTTTACACTTAAAGTAAAATACAAGATTTCTTGCATTTTAGAGTGTTTGCTTTCATTAAGAAAACTAAATGTAAGACTTTACTGCCTAACACAAAAAATTGTCTCAAATGAGTGAAGTCTTTAGGATTTATTTTCAGAGTTTTAGGAAAGATTAATAATTACACTTATTTTCAAAAGCTGTTCCTAATTCATGGTTGTGTTTCACTCCATAAGAGAGCAGCAAAAGACATACCATATTTTACTGGTATGTTAAAATGCTTTTACAAAGTTTCCATTTGTTTCTAATGATACAGAAGAGTCTTTAATTCTGTCCTGGATACAACCATGTAACTCTTATTGATGTTAATGGGTGTTAATAGCACACATCAAAACGAAATTAGCCATAATTTGGTATGGTTTAACCATAGCTTATAAAATGGCAAATCTATGTCTGTAAGATGCCAAAACAATAAGGAAACTGGTGTTTGGCTGCATATATATGATATGTATATATATTTATACACACATACATACCAATGTACATATATATATATATATATATATATATATAAAAACTCAGTCATGTTTGGGATTTTCTTTGTACATTTCAGCCATACTAGTACATGTGTAGACATCACTTAAAAAAGTACTTTTCCAAACCTGAAAGCATATTAAAATTAGTGCTTTAATAATGGGGAAAGTATTTCTGTAGGATCAAATTAAAAGCAATATGAATACTGAATATTTCTAAAAAGTTAAATAGGTTAGAAAGAAAAATGCTGAAATACGTAAACTAAAATTTTAACATCAGTTCTTAAGGTTAATGAAACATTAATCAAAACAGAAAATGTTTGTCTTATAAAAGCTGAGTCTCTAGAGGGTTTGTTTTTCCTATTGGTGACTCAATCATGTTTTGTTTAAGCGCAGTCTGAAATGTATAACCAAAAAGTTGATTTGGTATATGTTGTCAGAAATTCCGGGTACTTGCTCCAATTTTTGACAGCATTTGAATAAGTAGATTGATCTTTGTGCTCATTTTAGACCTTCATTTCATCCATATGTAACATGACAGAAGCGGAGTCTGTCGTTGGTCATACTTGATTTCTTTAAGAAAATGTTACTTAGTGGCAAAAATAAATATATTGGTATAATGCTCTTAAGAGGACCAAAATTATCTCATCAAGCAGGAATGATGTGGTAATGCCTGATTTCACACTCCAATTAGCAGTGTGTTGTGGTAGGGGACTTGAATGTTTTAATTTATTTAAATTATATGTTTTTTAGCATTTTAAACCTACAGTAGAAGTAATTTCAAGGAGGTTAACAATTTGTTGGTTAGCCTGAAGTGTGATATCTGAACTCCATTTAAAAAAAATTGGCCTTAGTACTCTTTATAAAAACTTAAGTTACTGCCAGCTACCCCTCTGCATAATTTAGGTTTTTTTCCCCCTACATCTTTGGCATATTAAATATTCTGCATAATGAAGTACACTGTATGAAGAGTTGCCAGTAACATTTGTGTTATCTTGGTATGTATTTAAAATGGTAATTTGCTGTAGGAACTTAAAAGGAGTAAAGAGCAATAAACCAGCTTAAGATAAGATTTTTTCAAATGAATGTTGAGGCATATTCAGTAACTGACATAACTCTTTTCATTTTTTAGACTCAATTTCGAGAGCATTTAATTTGTTTAAAATGTAGACAACATCATAACTAATAAATCTTGCTTGGCATTCACCCCAAAACCAAGAAAAGAGGCAGGCTTTGTTGTTCTGTAACATTAAAAAAGTTTAATTTGTGAAAGACCAGGACTGGTATATAGGTCTAATTATTTTTGGAAATTATGATTTCTCCAACAGTGAATGGTAGACTACGCTGGAGCTCTCTTAAAATACTCAGGCTTTCTCATTTATGAGTCTGAGGAATGTCCTGCAGATCATTTTACAATAAATGTCTCCATGTGCAATATGATGATACTTATATGGAAGTCATTTATTAAGAATGACAGTATGGAATTGGAGTTTCTTGGTTCCTTTAAAAGAAGTATTACTCTTTCTGACTGAAAGGAGAAAGGCCTTTCTATCAGATCCTTCTCGTAAGACAATAATAGTATATATCTCCAAGTAGTATGGGAGGAAAAGCCTTCAGGAAACTTTAGTGTTTTAATTTTACTTGTCACAGTCTAGTGTTCTTATTAGTAATCTCCATGGTGAAAAAGAAAAAAAATGTTTTGCATAGGCCTGAATATTTGAAAACATAATAGTAAAGCAGAGGCTTATATTGATTTTTTTCTTTATGATTTGGAAAAAATATCACTTGACTTTAATCTTCTGAGGATTGCTAGTGTTGTTGACACTATATCCAACTCTATTGAAGGCAGTCAGATTTATACTCAAGACTGCCCACTTTCAAGCTTTTACTGCCTTATGGCAGCTACCTCTACTTTGTTCTGTTCATTTAGTTACGACCCTCACTCTGAACCCCCAGAGTGGCCCTTCAGTGAACAAAAGAACTGAGATTTGGGGGAAGGGGCAAGAAGAGAGTGGTAACTGAGAAGTCAAACATAAATCTTGAATTAAAACTTCCAGCACCTCAGTTGGTGCCGTGACCATTTTCCCTCTAAGGTAGCACAACAGCAACAAGATGCCACTATCTTGGCTAGAATTTCACCTTGCCTAATTAGTTAGCAAAATTATATCATTTCCCAAAAGACTTCAACCCAGACTCCAGATTTATATTCAAATTAGTGACCTCCCAAATAGAGATGATTATTTGTTGTATACTTAAGGTATATATTATACCTTGATAATTTTTTAAATTTCACATTTATGTATTGTCCATAACAAAAGGGGGGAAACTTGTTGAAATGATAATCATCCATATTAGATATAGAATTTTAATTAAAATACTTTGAACTGATATAGTAATTATGCTCCTGCAATTAAGAGGAAACTGGGGAATAGTAAAAAGAGTCTTGGATTTTCAAGTCAAGAGGTGGTGGGTTAAGTTCCAGCATTGCCATTTATCAGCTAATGACCTTGAACAAGGTTATCTTGCTTCACCAAAATTCAGCTTTCTTATAAGTAAAATAAAGTTGGGCTAAACCATCTGGCTAAGAGGCCCTATTAGCTGTGAATCAAAAGGTGAGGATTTTAGATCCATGCCAAATCATAATAATCATAATATCATAATAATCATAATATATAATAATAATATTCATAATAATCAACAGTCTTTAAGGCAATGGCAAATATAATTTATCTAAGAAGTCTTCCACTTTCCTCAAAAAAGAACAGGGAATGATGAAACTACACTACATTTGATCTTAGCCAAAGGCCAAGAAGTGATGGATGATGAAACTATGGAAACCATTTTATTAGCTCTCTTTCATGCATGCACTGGAAACTAATTAGTATCCCATTATTCCAAAATGAGAGACAGCTAATTGTTACAGTGGATAGAGTACTGGACTTAAATCAGGAAGATGGGTTCAAATCTAGCCTCAGACCCTTACTAGCTACGTAATCTTGGGCAAATTTGCCTTAGTCTTCTCAACTGTAAAACGGGAATAATAATAGCTCCCACAAGCAAGAATTCTCCTAAGGATCAAATGAGATAATATTTGTATTTTTTAAAGTACTTAGCACAATGCCTGGCACATAGTGGGTGCTATATAAATGCTAGCTATTTTTGATATTTGATTGGTAACTATCTTTCATTTCTTTCTGATAGATAAGAAGAATGACAATGAAAAAGATACATATACCTGTATACATTGTATTTCAGTCAGTTAATAAACATTTATTAAGCACCAATTTTGTTCTAGGCATTGTACTAAGTGCTGGGAATACTTAAAAGAAAGAGGCTCTGTTTCCAAGAAATTTATAACCTAATGTATGTGTGTAATGTATAATCTAATGTTTATACCTGTGGGGAATGGATCCAGGAAGCCAAAATGTCCTAATTTGCAAAAGGAAGATAGAGTCCAGCTATTGAAACCGACCTCAATTCTTAGAAAAGTCCTATATTATTTTATTAAAGGATGGATTAGTTAATATCTAGGAAAGAAGCACAAATCACAAAAAAGCTATCATGACTTTATCAAGGACAAGTCATGCCAGAGTAATGTTATAATATTAGATAATTGTATTTAGTAAAGCCTTTGACAAAATCTCTCATGCTCGTCTTATGGACAAAATGTAGAAATGTGGACTTTAATATGCTACAGTTAATTGGATTCAGAATTGGCATATATCTAGACCCAGAGAAGAATCATTAATGATTTCATACCACCTTGGAAGAAGGTAACTAGTGGGATGGACCAGATTTGACAGCAATATTGTTCAATGTTTTTTTCACTGCCTTCGATGACAGCACACTTGTTAACAAATGGCAAAAATTTAGTAGAAATAACTAATATTTTCAATGAATCATAATCTAAAAAAGATTTTGATAAGCTAAAACATCAATCTAATCCAAAATTTTGCAAATTTAAGGCCAAGGGCCAAATATGCCCACCACCAAAACTTTATTTTAAACTATAAAAATCATTCTTAGCTTGGTAGGGCTTAAAAAAGCAGGTTGTGAGCTGGATTTGGCCAGTAGGCTATAGTTTGTGGATCCCTAACATAATAAAAGGAAGTTCAGAAAAATCACAGAATTTAGAGTAGAAAATTATCTTAGTGGTCATCTAGTCGAAGGCTTACATTAAAGCAATCCCTATTGTATATGCCCCTCATGAGTCTTTTCTTCTTGAGACTAAATATGCTTTGCTTCTTCAAGCAATCTTCATGTGATATGAACTCAAGACCCTTCAGCATCCTAGTTTTTCTGGAAGTTCTCAAGCTCATTTTAGCCTGGGTTCAAAAAAATCTACTTCCTAACCAGATGGAGGAAGAAAGACTAAATAACAGTTTGTTTTTATAAGACCTGAGAATTTTTAAGATTTGCAAACTAAGTAGGAGTCAGTAGTATTATATGGCATCCAAGAAAACGGATATAATTTATAGCTAGCTGTTTTATGAGAAAGAGTGGTTAGAATTAGGGAGATGATATTCTTCTATAACTTTACCTATACCAAATCTGGAATGTTGTGTTCAGTTCTGAGATGCCCAAATTAGGAATGTTAACTTGAGAATGTCCAGGGTAGTCAAAGGACTCTAAGGTCATTACATATGAAAACTATTTGAAAGAATTGGTTAGTAGAAGAGAAGACCTGGCCGAGGTGGCACTTGGGTTGGGTTGAAATGTTTGAAGAGCTATAATGTGGAAAATGTTTTATATTTGTTCTGCTCTACCCAGAAGGAGAGAGGTAGAAGTAATAGGTGAGAATGGCAGACAAACAGATTAGTTACGATATCAGAAAAAAAGTTCTAACTGATTAATGGTATCCAAAATTGGAATGACCTTGCTGCAGAGGATATGGATTTCATTGCTCTGGAGATATTTAAGTACAGCTTAGAAGACCATTTTGATATGATGTTGTAGAGGAAATATTTATTCACGTATGTGTAGGATAGCTATGTGGTCTCTGCAGTCCCTTCTAACAATGAATGTGATTGGGATTCTGACATAATGCATTCCAGGTGTAAAGCGAAATGATCTCTTATTATCCATTGTTTTATATGGTTCACTTTCTTTCATTTTCCCTTATGTATTCTGAAATGGAGTATTTTAATCAAGAAAAATCATTTTTACCAAGATTGTAAAAAATTCATGAAGTGACAGTTCATAGTCATTCTATTACTATTAGTGTTGCTGTTGAACTGTTTTTTCACACTCTGGCTATTACTTCATCTTCCCAAGATTTTGTTGTCTTCCACCTAAAACTGAAAACTATAAAGATGCATTCAAGGACTCTTTTCCTAATCATTTTATTTCAGTTTGTGTCAAAAACATAGTAAAAGTTTAGCCCACAGCAATAGATTTATCAAAAGTGAAATTCATTCATGCATTCAGCTAACATTTATTGCATCCTTACTCTATGTAAGAGTTATGGAGCTTACAAAATGACAAAAACAGGAGGGCAGAGGTCTTATAAATAATGTTCCAACTCAGCAGTCACAAAGTGTGGTCTGAGACCCTTTCAGGAGGTTTGAGAGGTCAAACTTATTTTCAGCCTAATACTAAGTAAGATGCTTTCATTATTGATCCAGCAAATATCAATAGCTATTACCCACAACAATGAAAACTTTTTGAGAGATCCTCAATCATTTTTAAGAGGTAATAGATGAGAATTGTTTTCTTGGATGAGCATATTTATTCTAATTTATTACATGTTTAGAAAAAGTCATGTGTTATATTATTATGTTAGGTATTAAATTGTTACATATTTAAAAAATAAAAATAAATTGTAACCAAAAAAGAGGTCAAGGGAAATCCAAAAATTTAAGAATTCCTAACTTCTTTATGGGAATAGCACTGTGACTCATGACAGTAGGTGGGGGGGAAAGGGCTTGAAGAGCTCTATACTCTAAATATCCAGACACACCTACCCCACCCATAAACATACCTTTCTCAAGCTTCCTTTGTTCATCTGCCATCTGCTCAGTGATTATGTGAGGACAGTCCTGTTGGCCATCTCCAGGTCACAGCCATGAATAACTATCTTTATTATGTGAATAATATATAGTTGTGATTCCTGTCATAAAATAATAAAGTTTATACTTGGCTACTACTATTTACAAAGAGGGTATCTGGGTGGTATAGTAGATAGACCTCTGGGATAAGAGTCAGGGAGACTCATCTCCATCAGTTCAAGTCAGGTCTCGGATACTAGGTGTGGAACCCTGGTCAAGTCACTTAATCCTGTTTGCCTCAGTTTCCTCATATGTAAAATGAGCTGGAGAAGGAAATGGCCAACTACTCTAGTATCATTGCCAAGAAAGCCCCAAATGGGGTTGCAAATAGACAGACACAATTGAAATGACTGAACAACAATTTTCAAAGTACTTTCTCTCCTTTGATCCTCACAGTAATCCTGTTGTAGGAATTCATTCATTCCACAAGATGAGAGATGAAGAGTGTCATGTGTGAGAAATCATGTACTACAATCATAATTTGTTGTCCTGTTGTTTCAGTCAGGTCTGCTTCTTTGCAAACCCATCTGGGGTTTTCTTGGCAAAGAAAATGGAGTGGCTTGCCATTTCCTTCTCCAGCTCATTTTGCAGATGAGGAAACTGAGGCAAACAGAGTTAAGTGACTTTCCATGGGTCACATAAAGAATAAATGTTTTAAGGCCAGATTTGAACTCAGGCTTTCTTAACCCTCAGGCCCAGTGCAATATCCACTGTGCTACCTAGCTGCCCAACAATTCTAATTATTCCCATTTATAAATGAGGAAACTACCTATGCCATCTTGTTAAAGTCCCTTCACTCTGTAGGTCTCAATTTCCTCTTTTGTAAAATAAAAGGATTAAACTAGTTGTTCTAAGGGAAACAGTATGGGAAAGCAGAAAGCACATTAATTGCACAGTTAGAGGATTTGGATTTGATGTTAAGCACATTCTGTATCTCTATAATTTTATACTATGTGACATTGAACAAATCCTTTAACCTTCCTATGCCTCAGTTCACTCATCGGTAAAATGAAGAAGATGGAGTGAGCAGCCTCAGGTTCTGCACCTATAAATTTTAAGAACATTTTTGGCTTTAGGTCTATGCTCTTATAATCATAATTTTGTATAACCAAGTAAGTAGTTTATGATGCAAATTCTCTAAGTAACATCTGTGTTGAGGATTATTCTTTCCCATCTAAATATTTGTTTTACTTTATAGTTGCATAAAATTGCTTTATTCTTAGATATAAATTTTAACTATAGATTTATATAATTTATAATAATAATTCCAGAAAAGGTTGCTATTAAGTCACCTCTGAAATGACCTCCTTAATAATACCATATTCTTTTGGTCAGAAATAATAATTTTGTATTTCTCCCCTCTTCAAATTAAAGTAAACCTCCTAGGGAAGAGAATTCTCCTAATTTAAAATTCAACTACTTGAGATGTACTCAATCCACAGAATAGGAATAGGCAGATATGGAAACTTGCTGTCAATCCTAGACACACATGGTAAAAAAGAAAGCTAAATTTCAGCTGTCTGAAATGTTGGCCTTTTAGTGTCATCTATGACAGGCTTTTGGTTTACACTAGATTCCTTGATTTTGACAGGTGTGCACTATTATTTTAATCTGAGGAAGAGTAATTTTTAAAAAGCTACATTTCTTTACCTTGCTAGGAAGTTTGCTTAGTAGAAAAAAATACAAGGTGTCCTCCTTTTAAAAAAAACAAAAAACCTTTGAATAGGGTAGAAGAAGTACTGTAACTCCAGCTTCCCAAAGTGTGTTTCATTTGAAGTCTCAAGAGGCTTCTCCTATTTCAACACTATTACAATAAAGTCTCTATCTGAGCTCAACCCAGTTCAGTACGCAAACATTTTTTTTTAAGACAGGAGGGGGGGGGGGAGCTACAATTCTTCTTGCTAGTATGATCTTGAATGACTTCATGGGGTGGGGGAAGCTCATGTTGATACTGTTTAATTTTAAAGTTAGTTTCCTATTCTCAAAAAAAAATGGTTGAAATTGTCTCCATCCCTCCATTGTAGTCCCCATGGGAGGACCTCAAGCCCCAAATTCTGGCCTCAGGTAAAACTTTCAAGCTGTTTATTTGTGGTTGGTTTGTTTTTCAATTTATCTTAATCCAGTTTTGACAAAATAGGAATTACTAAGGAAAGACCAAGTAACTTTAGGTGAGGAAATTCAGAGAAATCCAGAATTTAAAAACAGAGAGCAATTGGCCTATAAGCACTGCGATTATTAAAGATGTGAAAAGCTAAAAATTCTCCCATGTTAAGGAAATATGTTACCTCCTCTATTATACAAAAATAAATTCACCTAAATTGTGAAGTAAACCATACTTGTCACCAAGGAGTAGTCCTTGCCGCTTATAAAAATATAAAGCTATTTCACTTGTAACCATAATATTAATTCCTTAAATGTACAGTTCTCACTCCCATCTGTCCCTTTATTCCCTTCACAGAGATAGTACCTAGAGAAGACCTTCATCACCTTTTTCCTGGACCATTACAATTGCCTCATTCTCACTCCTCTTCAATCCATCTCTTCCATGAATTTGCATACTATCTGTGGTTCCCATAACCAATAAAATAATGAGGAAGAGGAAAAAGATGGACACACTGATGACAGCTAACTTTTTTTTGGTAGTGCTTTAAGGTTTACAAGAGCTTCACAGAAATGTTCTCATTTGGTCTTCATAATCATTAAATAAAATAGGTGCTATGATTACAGTTGAGGAAATTGAGTGTGAGAGATTTGGTCAGGGTCACATTGATAGTAAGTGTCTAAGGCATCATTCAAATGAAGGTCTCCTAGATTCCAAGCCCCAGTCTCTATCCACTGTGTTCCCTAGCTATAAATCCTTAGTTTGTCATTTAAAGTCCTCCAGAATGTGGTTTTAGCCTCTCTTTTCACACACTCTATACCACAGCAAAATTAGATTTTTCTTATTCTTCCATGTCATTCCCTGCCTGAATCACACCTTCTCCTTATCTTCATCTATTGAAATCCTCCTCTTCTTTGAAGCCTGCTTTCAGCTCAGATAATACCTCCTACATGAAGCCTTCCCTGATGTCCCCATTGAAAAGTGGCCTTTCTCCATTTCTCAGAGATCTTTGTTTCTATTCCATTCTCATTTGCATCATAGTCATTTTTGTTGAAGTCTTTCTTCATCTCTTTTAACTTATTTGGGATCAAGGAATTCTACCTACTTTGTGTACCTCAGCATGGAAAATGATTGTCTGAAGGAATTTCTTCCCTGTGGCCTCCCCCTTTCTAGTAGATTCTGAATTTTGGTACTTTGGTGGCACAATTCATTGTCAGAGATGCAAATTGCGATCCCTCTAGGAATTCTACACATAAATAAATAGTGTATCTATTCTGCTTCAGAGAAACTTTCCTCTTATGCTATTAGTATCTTTTAGTTTTACATAAGCTACCCTTCTGTTGATTACATTATATGATCAGACAACCTCCTTGAGATTCATCACACCATTCTCCAATTAATATTCTTAAACCAGTCTTTAATCATGCTATTCTCCTGCTCAAAAGACTTATATGTATTTATATTGCCTTAGATCAAATCATCAAATCCACCCCCAATCTCTGGCATGCATGGCCTTTATAATCACTATCTACCTTACTTGTCCAATTTATATTCCATTAATCCCCAACAATAAGTAGTCAGTCCCATTTCCTTTCTTGCCACCCTGATATAAAACATTTTGATTCCTTTGTGCCTTAGCTAACTTGTTCTCCATCTCCCTAGAATGTATATATTTGTTTCTCATCTCTGTCCTACTTCCTCCTGAAAGCTTTCCCCAAACATGATGCACTGTAAGGAGCTCAGAACTTTTGTACTTATTGTCTGTATTACAGAGGTTAGCTAGGCGCTGGAAGGTGTGTGTGTGTATAGTTGTGTATAATTCCTGCCCCCAAGGAATTTACATGTTAATGAAGGGTTTTATACATATAAACATGGATTATGGTACAAAAGAGAACATAATTGCTAATGCAAGCATAACAAGATTTACAAGGAAGGAAAGTCTATATGACAAGGAATATAGAAAAGATATGAAAACCTGAGTAAGATTACAATTGAGTTGGGGTCTTATATGAGTAAGATTTCAGTAGGAAAGAATGAAAGGGAGTTCTGTGATTGGGGGGGAAGGAAATACATAAGCAAAGATTTGAAATATGAATAGAATAATTTGGCTCAATCTTAGAGTACATAAAGTGGAACACTGAGGTGAACTTCAAAGCTATCTTAATGTCATGTTATATAGAGCCTTGAATGACAAATAGTAAAGGATTATTAAGCAATGGAGACAGATGGGCTATTCTCTAAGAAAGATAAGTTGATCTAGAGTGGGTTGATTGGAATTGCTTGAGTTCATCATTCTCAACATGGGGAAGAGGGTAAAGAAGGTAGAATTCTTTTTAACAACTCAGTGCTTTAACAACTTTATGCAAGAAAGGAGTTAATAATTTTTTCTAATATATTTTAAGCATATACTACTAAGATGGACATATTCATATCAAAATGGTGGCTTTAGAAGAAAAAAATGTATAATCTGTCTTTCCGTACACACAAACATTATTATTATTATTATTAGGGCAGCAAGGCTGACCTTACACACATTAACTGGGTTGCTGAAGTCTGCCTCGGAGGCCTTGCCCCTTCCCTCCACTCCCCCAAACCTCTTTTCAGTTCTTTAAATGGAATAAAGGGTTAAAACGAAGTGATTGCAGAAAGGGATAAAAGGTTTCCTGGTTGGGATGTCTTCCCCTTGCTTCTGGCAGCAAGTTTGCAATAAAGGGAATGACTTTTATGGGAATGTGGTTATTCACAGCAAGACTACAGTTGGTGTCAGTATGAAAAATTCTTCTTTAGTGGATTCTCTCAGCAGGAATAATAGATCTAAAAGAAAAGCCAGAGAATTTACAAAGAGCATTGACTGGTGCCAGTGACAAATTACATTTGCAAAATGATGAGCAAACCCATTGAAAATTGAGAAATCGGAGTAGCAGTAAATCAAAGATGTATTTCTAAGAGCAGTTCTACCTCAGCATTCAAAAGACATTTGTATTAGTCATGAATATGAGTGACTCTTTTCTTTCACTTTTTTTGGTTCCTTGGATAATAATCCTTTTTATAAAAATCAAACCTTTGTACTCTTAGTTTTCTTCCCTCGTTCCCTCTAATATAAACTACATATTTTAGATAAGACTGTCAAATTTGGATGAATTACTTCTACTCTATCTTTTTTTTTTTTGTATCTCTACAAATAGATACAAAAAATTCTCATTCTTCTTGACTAATTGTCAAAGAAGCTCCTGTATTCACTTGGTATCAGACTTCTATGGAATGAATATTGAGTGGTTAGAGAATAATGTATTCTAAAATCCTACTATACTAAATTCCCTAAAAGTAATTGTGTATACACTAAAATTAAAGCAAAAAACTGAAGCCCTTCCTCTCTCTAGGGATTCTTAACCTCAGGTCTGTGAACTTTTCTTTTGAATATTTTGATAAATGTATTTAAATATAATTGGTTTCCTTAATAATCTTTTGTGTTTTATTTTATTCATTTAAAAATGTTATTTTGACAGGGGTTGATGGGCCTTACTAGACTATCAAAAAATGTCCATGAATTAAGAAGCCCCACTTTGGAAAAAATATTTATGGCTAAATGTTTAGTATCTATAGCAAATAAGGGATAGATCAGTTAAATTTATGTGCTAAGCAAAACTTTAAGAATAAGAAAAAATGTGAATGATTAAGAAAAGGCTTCTTAATTAGGAAACATTCTTAATTAAGAAAGCACCCAAGTTAATGTTCTCTTCCATAATTTCAAAGGAATTATGCTAATTTCTGAGTCATGATGTTGGCCAATTTCATATTTGTCTTCATTTCTTTTAAATGCTTCATTAAAAAAAAAAAACAACCTTTATTTTTGGGGGCAGCTGGGTGGCTCAGTGGATTGAGAGTCAGGCCTAGAGACAGGAGGTCCTAGGTTCAAATCTGTCCTCAGACACTTCCCAGCAGTGTGACCCTGGGCAAGTCACTTGACCCCCATTGCCTAGCCCTTACCTCTCTTCTGCCTTCTCCAACACTGAAGGTAAGGGTTTTATAAAAAACAAACAAACAAACAAAAACCTTTACTTTTAATTAGTCAATTCCCAATCTCTCTCTCTCTCTCTCTCTCTCTCGCTCTCTCTCATACACACACACACACACACAAAGTAATTATATACATATAGTTTGGTCATAAGAAAAAGACAATTGTGGTGAGAAATCTAAGATGTAAACTCTTAAAATGTAATGAAACTGACACTGAATTAACCTTTCATTTCCCAACCTTTGATTCTCTATTACAAGAAGCCAATGGAAAGGAATCTGGCCAATTACATGCTAAATCTGACAGGAGAATGATTTTTTCCTATTATTAAGTAAACTCAGTTGATTTTGAGAGGAAAAATTCCCTATATGAATGTGTTCCAGCAAATGCATTTTAAAATAGCATTTTGCACGTCTCCTTTCTTAATTCATTATACTTCATATTTAAAAAAGAGAAGTTTGGGGATCCTAGGATTTGGATGTCACTCCAAATATTATCTTTAATTTGATTCAGTATTCTCATAACTCAAACACTTCTATTTGTTACCTTTAACAAATTATTGACAGAATGTCTCAGTAAATTTTGAAATATAATATAAATGTGGTTCTCTAAGTATTTTATGGCATTCTGTCTTATGGCTATCAATATCAATAGTGTAATAGCTTAGCTCAGTTGGTCTACCATAATATAATCTGTCTTGGGCAAACTAGGTTCTGAGCTAGTATAAATAGTATTTTCTTTTTTAAATCACTTTTTTTTAGATCATCCCATAAGGAATACTAAAATAAATTCATTAAAGTATCTTTTTTTTTTAATTGTCAGCCTCAAAGAAGAGGAACTTTCTTTTTTACTGTTTGAAATAATCCCCCCCCCTTTCATTCTGATTCAGTCATTTTTACCATACATATATTACATATAGAAATATACATACTTATGTGTAATTATGTTATCAGTCATTTTTGATAATTAAAATGTGAATAAAGAAAAATCATACAAGTTTATTATAATTCCTTTACTTGTTCATCCACAAATTTCCAAATGGAATGAAGTAGATTTCAAGAACTCTTTTTTTGTTCCTCATATCCTGTGCCTGCCCGACAGGTAATCTGCACCTTTCCCCCCTTCAGCATGAAGTAATTGCGATGGGAAAGCAAAGAAAATGTACAGGTCACCAAGTGCAAATGAGACAGGGATGACAGGTTCTGCCAATTGAGTGCCAGTATTGAGAAGCTGCGAACCATAGAACCTGCTCTTTCACATGGATTCCTGTTGTAGATTAGAAGTAATTTCTTGATAATGGCTGAAACAGGTCTCAGCAGCATTTAAGCTTTTTAGAATGTCTTTTTGATGCTTTGTCACACCTTTAGAAACTGAAGTGGAATTATGTTATTCCACATCAGTAATTGCAAATGCTTACAAGAGTGAGTGGATTGTTGATTTTTTTTTTCAGAGATGAATATGAAAGTAAAAGTCTGGTTTCAGTAAATCAACTGCTAAACTATAGGCATTCACATTTACATGTCAGATTAGTTGTCAGGGCTAATTAAAAGCCAGATTCTGCACATCTTTTTCTTATTCTCCCCTTCTTCTTTCTTTTCTTCCTACCCCCAACCTCTGAATCAGAAGGAAGCTCAGGAACTCTCCACTTTGCTTTATTTTTAAAAAGAAGTTATAAAAATATTTAAAAAGCCAGAAGTTGCCCCAGAAGCCACTGTGGGTCCAGCTCTGTTAAAAATCTCTGTAACTCAAATGCTAATCACCTTATAAAGTCTTCTGTATTACTGAGTTTGCCTAGAAGAGGACAGGGTAAAGTGGCCTGCTTTATGGAGTGATGTGATTTTAGAGTATTACTGTTCACTTGTCAGAAGCAATATGTACACATTAAACAGACTTTTTTTGTGAATATGCCTCCAAAATACTATGAATGCCAAGGGACCCAAATGTAAATTCCACAAGACTGAACCTTTTTTTCATATTTATAATGGATTGGGTCTATTTTTTAAAGCCTTGTATACAGGGATATGCAAAAGGATCTCTTATTTGGTGGGAAGTTGAAGCAACAAATATAATTGCCTCATAACAAGAGAGTAAAATCCTCTAATTATTTCCCATTTGTTGACTAATTTCCAGATAGTCTTAAAAGCCATACCGGTATAAAGATGAAATAAAAATAAATAGATGCTTCCCAAGTTGGGAACTTCTTTTAAATTTTGCAAAACAAAGTATTATTAGTTAGTTTATATAGGATGATAGATCTGGAGCTAAAAAGAATTTTAAAGGTCATTTAATCCAATCGCCTTGTTGTACAGATGAGGAACTGAAGGCCAGAGAGTGTGACTTTCCCAGGTTCATCCAGAACTACTAAGTAGCTGAGGCCTTTCTGACTTGGAAGCCAGTATTCTCTATACCACACCAAGATGCCTTTCTGGTCAACACTGTGGTGTTAGTTTTCTTATGCTAAAACATGAAACCAAAGCAAGCATCAAAGGATATTTGGTCTATAATTAGCAAATTTAGGCTTTGTAACTGTTGTCTTCTTTGAGGACGTTTGCAACATTATTCATTTTTTCCCTTTTATAACATGTATACTAACTAAATGTCATTGGCTATCTGCTGCCTGTTCAAAGACTAGATTAATTTAAGTTTATTTTTCAAGTTTTGTAGCTTGAAAATACAGAAGATTAGTGTGTTAGTCGTTGCATCACTGTGATTGGCAGGCTCTCCTGGTACAGATAACAAGACTCATTGTGAGTCAATTTCTTCTTCTATTAATGTTCCTAACTAAATTGAATGTATGGGGTATTTTCACATAATTGTGGTACAAGTGAAAGGTTTGAGGGGGAAAATACAACCACTATGCTATCAAAGCAATGTAAATATTTGCAGAAAAATTCTGCCATAACTTAATATTTTGCATATGAGCCTTTGTGCAAAATCTGAGTTATTCCTGGGGCTTAGTCCAAAATAACATGTCTGTGGCCCAGCCATGGAAGGCCAGAGATGATGATAGAGCAGAAAAGGTCAGATTGAGGCACAGAGCCAAAAATAATGTGAGAGAGAAAGAGGGAGGAACAAGGGAGTGTGGGGAGAGAAAGACAGAGAGAGGAGGAGGAGGAGGAGGAGGAAGTATTGTACAGGCAGAGACCAAAACACATATACATGCTATGGACCCCATGTGACTATCTTGTGCCACTATCACCAAAGTTGGTATTTTAGCTGCTTGAGAATCAGTGTGGTAGAGGGGATAAAGTGCTGGCTTTAGGATTAGAAGAACTTTACTTTAAATACCACTTATTAGCTACATGGGCATGGATAGACAAAGTGCTTAATTTTCCTCCTCATCAATAAAAACTGGTACAGTACTCATAGTAACTACTTCCCATGATAGTTGCAAGGCTCAAATTAGATTATACAGTGTATGTGTATTAAATGACAGAAAGTAAAGTTTATAAATCATATGTGTATGTATGTATATCATGTATATCACATAGACAGTGCTATACAAATATGAGTTATTATTCATGTATTTCCTCTGTCCCCCAAGAATCCATGTGAGCATTTTACAATCCAGCACTATCCTTGCTTAAATTCTTATGAGCCTCGGGCCAAAAGTAAATGGGGCTTATCCATTTTGTTTATTTTTCTCTTCTATGAATCACAGGCTGTGTAATATAGAGGAAAGTCAGGAGAATATAAATATCAGACTTTTTATTTGCGACATTATCTGAAAGTTGTTTGAAAAATTGGTGCAGTCAAATGTCACATGAAAACAAGTATGAGATCCCGATAATAACTAAGGTGATAATGTATATTTGTATAGCATTTTTTAAATTTATAAAATACTTCCAATATATTAACCTTATAATAATTGTATAAAAGAGGAAAATAGGTGGTTATCTCTTTATTCTACAGGTAATAAAACAGAATCTTTGAGAGACTAAATAACTTCCATAAGTACACACAATCTGCAAGCATTTATTAAACACCTACTAGGTACCAGGCATTGCTTGATATCAGAGCTACAAAGACTAATTATCCCCTCTCCTTAAGAGACCTCACTTTCTTTGGGGGAAAGAAGCAGGTACACATGTAAGTTGGGATTGCTGTACTCTTTGTATTTGTATCCAAAGCTCCTCACACAGCAGGTATTTAGTAAATGCTTGTTGATTGATATATAAATTAAATATAGTGTAATTTCAATGAAGAGTCACTCATATCTGGAGGGGATACTTAGGATCTTTGAGATTGTATAGCAAGTAAGGAGAATAGCCAAACTTTTGAATTCACAGCCAGGCTTAAAACATATTTCTTTGCTTATGGGTTCAAAATTGTCCATTTAATCATTTTTTCTGCTCACTATCCAAATCCAACTCATCTGTTCTGTTATAACTCCAGGCTAGGATTCAGTCATTTCATGGTGCCAACTCTATGGTAACATGGAGTATTGAAGATTTTGCAAAGCCTCCTGTCAGAGATATGCTTGCAGTTTTCTGTAATTTTCAAAGGCTCCACTAATAATTTAGGGGTAAGACAATAGCCCAGATAGTGATATGAAAGTGTGTCTCCCCTGCTGTATCTCTTCACATTGAATTTCTAATAATGGCTCCATGGTATGGAACTTAAATGAGCTGGGTTGTTATTGTTTGCTTTGATGTAACTAATGGAGCAACTCTTAGATCATTACCCATCTAGTAGTTATTTATATTACTCATTTTGGTACTGGGTAATATCTTAGTGTCATTATTTCACTATTTCATAAGGTTGAGTTATTTTATTTTTATATTTTATTATTTTTATGTTCTATCATCTCCCCAAATAGATTAAAATTAGTTTGTGGACAGAGACATATGCTAAACTTATTTTTTAATCTCCCCTGTCCCCAGTGCCTTGCATGGTATTCTGAATAATTTTTAAAATGTTTTGTTAAATTCAATGAATAAATCTGCTTGAATGGTAGGGTTTCTTAAAAAGTATTTGGATGTTCTATTTCCATGACTTAGAAACTTCTCAAGTCAAGCCTAAATATTTAAATCAGTTTTAACACCTCCCTAACTGTTCTATTCAGTATCCCTGTCATCTCTGAAATATACCCCTCCTTCAGCACCTACAAGTACCCTTAGACTGCCTTTCACCCAGGTCTGATCTCCTTTTGTAGTACTCCATATTCCAAAATTATTCTACATCCTTCCCTCTGCCAGCAAAACTCTCAATAATTAAACAAAAGTCTGTTAAACATCTATTATAAGCAAGATGTTGTATTTGGACACTGAGGATAAATATCAGAATTAGTTAAGACAAAGCTATACTTAGAGGGCTTGCAGTCAAAGTGGGAGAAGAGACGTACACAGCTGACAGTTATGCACAAGCCATAAAAGAGAGCTTCATTAATTTAAAGGAAAAAGACAACCACTGAAGAGATTAGAAAATGTAATCCTTCATAAATGTACATATCTACCTGTCCTTTCTTTCCATGCCTTGCTCTGAGGAGGTTGTGCTTTTCTAAGATTGAGGATTTTCTGCACAACCATCTGAGCTAGCTGGATGTGGATGTATTTCAGTCTATGTTATTAGAGAGAATAACTACAATGATGAGATCAGGGGTCTACAGGCACCCAGCTAGGATAGAAAATAATCAGAGATGTACATACTGTGCTGTGAAGGACTGTTCACTTCATGTTTTACTACATCATCTATGTCAGGAATATTTGTGCTTAAAGATAATGCCAGGTATCCAATAGAATGAATTTTGATGGAATTTCAGGCAGTGTAGCAGATAGGAGAGAAATGTGGGGACCTGGGGCTCTTCTGATTCCCCGTGATGTCCCCAGATGATTACCAAGTCCCTCTGGGCATGGACTTTGAAGCTAGATGTAGAGTTCTATATGTCGAGTGGAATATTTGGTGAAGGCTTCCTGAAAAAGCAGGGAATCACATCCACACCGTGCTGTTTAGCTAAACTGCTTCCTGTTTTTTTTTTAAGCATTTGTGACTTTACAGTCACAAATATTATGTCTTACCCCTTTTACCACTTGGAACCCCAAGCTCCCTTCAAGAACCAGATTAGCTGCCACATCCTTCAAGAGGCCTTTCCTCATTAGTGACCCATGAAAGACACTTTGCATTTAATGTTATATATTTTACATTTATTTATTTGGGTGCGTATTGGAACCCCTCCTCACCTTCAGTAGAATGTAAGTTCTGGGGCAGGACCTATTTCTTGTTTTTGTCTTTGTATTTCTAGAATAGTATGCACATAAATGATTGTTGACTGATGAAAACAGTCATTGAAAATGGAAATCACAATTTTACTTAATCACAAAACTGCTATTTGGAATAGAACTATGAAAAATCAAGTTAAATAAAATAGTGATTGCAGGTATTAAAAAGATTATATCTTACGAAGCCATTAGTAAGAATGGAACGTTAGACAAACAAACGTTAGCAAGATCATCTGAACTTTCCCCTCCCCCTCTTGACAATTCTTTGGTTCCCATATCTATTTTCTCTTCTGTTTTTTGGGGAATTAAAGGACCGGTAGCCTCAAGATGCTGAAAGTTATTTCCCTCTCACCTTTTCAGGGTCCTGCCTCATCATAGCTCAGAAAAGAGATCCTCTCTATCCCTATATCTTCTGGATATCTTCTATGAAGAAAGAAGCCTTGCTCAATAAGGTTCTCCCCCTTTTCAAGAGTACTCTGAAATAGAGGATTGATACAGTCATCCCTGGACCAAAAAGCCTTTTCTTAGTTCTACCATTGCAGGATGAGTGAGAGTTTGTTATATCCCTAAACAGTCTGCCAGTATTTTTCCCTAAATTCTGAGAGCCACAAGGAGAATTCATGGGTTCCTGGGAGTTCTCTGGACCATCAAAACACAATTGCCAATTGGAATATGTGGCCTTCAGGGTCCTCAGCCTTAATCTACTAAGCTTTAAATGATTCTATAGCTTCTAGAGGCTTCTGGTGACTGAATATCCACCAGTCTCAAAAATTCATAAATATCCTTAAGTCCCAGGATCCTTGGAATGAATTTTACCCCCAAAATACTGTAGAACTGGGGAAATTATTTAAATATCTTCCTTCCCTAAAATCTTCTGGGGTCAGTTTAGGTCTCTTTGAGTAGACTCAGCATAGGATGAATCCTATTCTAGACTAGAAACAGAGAGATTTGGTCTACCCTTGATATAGGGCCAGATCTCAGTTTTCTGACATGACACACCAACCAGTTTATGGCAACTGGTACGACAGCCTCTTGGGCATTCATTTGATCTAGAATTCTTCCCCTTCTCTCAGGACTCCCCTCTCCTAGATTTTATTAATGGGTTGACTTAAACCCCAACTATACAATACTATAATCCTTAGGTCTGCAGCATTTTAAGTTAATTAAATAGTTTAGACCTTGAAAAATAAGACACTTCAAAAAATAGGAAAGATTCCACCAAAGCCTCTGATATATATAAGCATTCGATCTACTGTTTGAACTAGTGTAGCTCAGTTATCCCAAATATGCCCTGGTGGTCATGAGTTCTCCTGAAGTTTGCTTCCAAATTTGTGTGGTCCTTTCACACTGTTTTGGCACTAGCTTTTAGCCCCTCTTCTGTCTTCAAACATCATAGTCTATTTTTCAAATTAAAGTTTTATTTTCCAATGGAAGCCTTGTGGTTTTGAACTATACATATAAAGCAATGACCTTGTGCTCTCATTAGGATATTATCATAAATACATGTCTATTTAGCATGCTTGTCTCAAGCATTATATTTAGTATTAATATTATGCTGACAATCTCAGGCAAGCCTATCTGACTAAGTGAAGCCATTTGTGTGTTTTAGTTGTGCTATGATCTAGAGTAGTGGTGTCAAGCTCCAATAGAAACAGAGCCATGGAACTATGTATTAGGAACCTTGCAGATCGCCCAGTGACTTTGAAAACCATTAATATTGTTATATGAATAATATCTAAGTTCTATTGTGGTATTTATTTTATGTATCTCCCAGTTACATTTTATTCTGATTCTGGCCACACTCAGGAGGTGGGGTTGGGTCTGCTGTGGGGCTAGACTAGCAAATCAGGGATGAGGGAAAAGAAGGTAGAAAGAGAGTAACTAGATAGCTTAGTGGATTGAGAGTCAGGCCTAAAGATGGGAGGTCCTGGGTTCAAGGGTAGCCTCAGACACTTCCCAACTGTGTGACCCTGGGCAAGTCAATTAATGCCCATTGCCTAGCCTTTACCACTCTTCTGCCTTTAACCAATACTTAGGATTGATTCCAAAACAAAAGGAAAGGAGTTTTTTTTTTTAAACTTTGTTTTTGAAAAAAACTTTTAAAACTTTGAAACTTGAAAAAAGAAAGAAAAAGGGAATTAAGAAAAGAAACAAAAAAACACAGTGGGTAAGAATTGAGTAACTAGTGCAGTACTCCTGAAATCTTTTTCTTTCCTTTGGTACCACCATTTATTTCATTGTGATTATTCACCTCTCCCTGAACCATCCCCTAAATATATATGTGTGTGCGTGTATGCACATAGGACACATACACATAAGTACACACACACACACACACACACACACACACACACACACACACACACACACACACACACACCCCTCTTTCCTTTCATTGTGTCAGAAACTAGGCTGTTATTAGAAAATAGGACCTATCTATCTGCCCATGGCTTTGGAGTAACCATGGTCAGGGTGGCTCCCCCCTGTGGAAGGGGGAGTCAGGAGTGAGGGTGCTATTAATTATTGCTGGGCTTCTTTTACCTTTCCTTTTAGATTATTAACTCTTTAGAGGTAGGGGCTCCCTTCTTAATTCTCTCCTCCCTTCATTACTTATCTATCTAGCACACTGGCATCTTAACTTCTTAATAAATGTTCAATTAAATTCTCTCCTTACCTTATATACACAAACTGTTATGTATATAACATCACACTGCTTTTGGTTTCTTTTCTCCCTTTTTCTTTCAGCTCCCTTTCTTCAACTTTGCTTTGATTATATAATTATAAAAAGTCTATACAAAGTTTAAGTTGCTTGTGTTTATATTGCCACAATCTTTTCTGTAAAAAAATGTATATATACATATAAAATATATATGTGTGTATATATGTATATATATATATATATATAAAATTACTTATATTTATGCACAGTGCCTCTGATACTTAATATATCTTAGAACCTTGGAATGTCTTAAGCCTGCCTCCCAGCTATCTAATTTTCTGGTTTTAAAAGAACACATTTAAGAAACTAAAACAATCAGACAATTGCTAGAAAAAGAAAAAGAAGCTAGTTAAATTTTACTTAAAACACTCTGGAAGTTAGCAGTTGTAACATAAGGGTTCAGGGTTGAATTTCAGATACAAAATAAATTTCAGAAAGAAATTGCTGAATGTGCAAACCTTTGCAAAAACCAAACTGTTTGCTTTCAGCATTCCCTAACATTAATCTGTTCTCTTGGGGCTTTGAGAGTTTCCAGTAGAATGTCAAAATGATGATAATACACTAGTTCATCATGAAAACATGACTTAGATTAGCCATCATGTCCTCTTGTTGCATCACTGAATAGGGTATTACCAAAGTATATAAGCTGGCACACACTACATTAGAAAATAAATAAGATTAATTTTTACATGTTTACATACCAAAAGTACACAAATTTGAATTTTTTCAAATGCCATTACTGAGATGATAGAAGAGTTTCCTGCAATTTCTTTCTTTCTATGAAGGTACATGTTTTAGAAAAGCAAAATTTTAATGTACTATTTTCTCCTAAAATTAATGAACCTTGGATTTTGCATTTGGGTTTTTGTCATGAGACTTGTTTAAAAAAATATAAAACTCTGATAAAGTACAGGATCTGTCTAGTCCCTTCATTCAACCTTCACTTTAATCAAATCACAGTGAATGGAGTTTATGAACTGGATGCTAATGCTCAATACTTATTGACACTTAATTAGAGTTAGGCCACTGAATTCTTCTAATAGCTGCCTCTGCTAGAGAACAAAAAGCTCTCAACACACACATACACACACAAGTGGGTAGGAGAAAACAAACACAGGATGTTTAAGAATAATAGCAACAATGGACTCATTAACAGTTAGTTACAAGATAATTGACTTCTGTCAGCCCTAAATATTTACAGCTAATTTAACTTAAGAAAAGCTTACTACCCCTTCCCTCCCTTCTCCATACCCACCAAGTCTAAGCTCTCTCAGCCTACTGTTAACCAAGTAGGCTTTTAGTTAATGATTTTTAAAAAGTCAAAATTGGGAGATAGTACCATGGACAATAGTTAAAACTCTTCCTTCAGTTATCTTCTTTTCCCATTCTGGTTCCTCAACTTCCTTCTCCCTTTCTGTCCTTTTCTCTTTTAAAAAGAGAACTTCCATATCATTCACATTTCTGTCTTTTTTACAGAACAATAATTTGCTAACAATTTAAAGACCAAGGTTAATAAGGTTGGCTAAATGGGAAAATTTACTACTCTGACCTTGCTACACAGTTAAAAAGACTAAATGTCAAAAAATATAAACAACTTTCATTACTTCCTTGAAATAAGACTTTTGAATAGCTTTAGAAAGTTTCTCAAATATATCTTAAAATAATGATCTGGGTTCTAAAAAAGTTAAATTCATAGTCAAAAAATACAGCAAAACTAAGTAAACTTTCTTTTCCTTTTTTTTTCTTATCTGAAGTGGTTGACCTCAGGAGAAGAGGAGAAGGTTACAAGGTCAAAGTCTTTTCCTCCTTGGATCTCACTACTTGCTGAGAGAGGGTTGGCTGGAAAATAGATGTTTTAGAGCAGAGGTCAAGGGTCATGATTTTAATTCTGTTAAGGAACAGCTGGTTTGAGTTTCTTTCCACTTCTATCTCCCCCTCCCTTCCTTACAAATCCACAGAGTGAAAAAAATTTGTTCAGAAGAAACCAGTAACATAAAAATACATAGCTCCTGTCCTTCAGTACTTAAAATGTGTCATCTTTGTTTTATCAGGAGCAAAAGAATGGATTTTATAGAATTAACTATACATGAGACCTGTCAAGAGCTTCAATCTCTGGAATCTATTTAAATTTCAAGTTTAGTAGATCACAGAACTGTAGATTTAAATCGTTGTTTCCTATTTCTTTTTTTTTTACCATTCCCCATCAAATATGAAGGATTGAATGGAACCGCATGTTATGAAAGCCTCTAATGCATCAGATATTTGCAGACAAATTATGAAGTGTGGTACAAAGACTTGAAAGACCAAAGTGGGCCAAATGTCGAAACTTACATGGATAGTCACATTTTGGGATGCGTACATATGTATATGCCTTTTTATGCATACATTTGGTCAGGTGCACACTCAGTACAGAATTATACCTTTTCATTTGAACAGCATAGGTCTTTAAAATTCTGTGAGGTTTTATTATTTTCATAATATAATGATGAACAGAGAACTTAATGTGAGCATGTAGCAGTAGTTACACATAAGTCACCGAAGAAAGCATAGCTTGACTACTTTTATTTATGTTTCTGAGTCTTTCATGCTTTTTTTTTATTTGAAGACACACACATAAAGAATAAAACTCACAACTCCCAAATAAATGGCAAACCAGTAACAGATTTTTTGTCTGCACTCCTCAGAAACATTGGCCTCAGGCTGTGTTGGTGTGTGGCTCAACAGCAATCAGAGGTCATAATTTCATTGGCGGTTAGCATCAGGTTTAATTTTTCTAGCATGTTACATTTACCAAAATGTCTGGTTTCAGTTATACTCAGGCATTGACTGAATCTGCTTTGAGCTGCATGATGTCTTAAGGTACCTGAGGTTTATGGAACACATATGCTAATTGTTTTTAACCACTTTCCTTTCTAAACACAAAAATGTGTTTTCTGAAAACCGTATAACAGTAGTTGTTAATGACAGTGCTTATTTCTTACATTAAAGAACTTGCAAGTAGGTAAAAATGTTGATTTAACGAGAGTGCCACCTACTGATTGACATAGTAGAAAGTGCCCCAATGAAGAGAATTAGTGTTTTTTTAATTAAATTTTTATTTTAGATTTTTATTAAAAATTGCATGTATTTTCTATTTTAATTAGCTTTTGTTTCTGTTTTTCAAAATCCAAAATGCAGTTAATTTTATCATATTACTCCTTAATTATTATTTCACTCCAGGAATGTGATCAAGTTCACATAGATGATGTCTCTTCTGATGATAATGGCCAAGACCTAAGGTAAGTCACATTAGAACGAAGTAATAGTCTTCATGTAGCAATTTAATTGATGGAAATATTAGAAGTGAAGTCTTTTCTTGGCTAACGTTGCACTTTTCTTGTATATAAATAGCACATATAACTTTGGAACGGATGGTTTTCCTGCTGCAGCGACCAGTGCTAATCTGTGCTTAGCAACTGGTGTACGAGGAGGAGTAGATTGGATGAGAAAGTTGGCCTTCCGCTACAGAAGAGTAAAAGAAATCTATAACACCTACAAAAACAATGTTGGAGGCAAGTAGCCACAGTAAATATCATATATTGTGCTTTTGTTCAGATTGTTGCCATCATTTAGTCATTTTAGTCATGTCCCATTTTTCATACCCCATTTGGGGTTTTCATGGCAAAAATACTGGAGCGATTTGCCATTTCTTCTCCAGTTCATTTCACAGATGGGGAAATTGAGACAAATAAAGTTAGATGACTTGCCCAGGGTGATGTCCCAGACCATATTTGAACTCAGAAATATGAATCTTCCTGACTCCAGGCCCAATTCTCTATCCACTATGCCACCTTGTTGCCATCATATAAAATTGGTTATCCTTCTCAGAGCATCAAAATGATTTTTTTCATAGACATCTAATGTTTATGTCAGCACTTTTCCATTTATTTTCTCTTAGCAATGACTATTATGTCTCCTTAAAATATTGTCATTTGCATTTAACTTTCATCAGAGCAGAAAAGAGCATTAGACTTGGAATTAGAAAGCGTGATTATAGGTCTAGGCTCTATAACGTGTAAGCAAAATGATTTAGGGCAGGTCATTAAATTTCCTTGAGTCTTAGTTTGCTCATCTATTCTATAAAATATGAGACTAAGGTATGATAATATCAATAAAGAACTTTCTAAAAATAAAGGCTCCACTGCAGAAGGAGATGGCAATCCATTCTAGTATCCTTGCCAAGAAACCCCTTTGGATAGCTATGGTCCATGGGATCACCAAGTGGACATCACTGAATGACTGAATAACAACAAAAATAATATGCTCCATAACAGTTAAATTGTTGTGATGGTTAATGGAAGCATCAGGAATAGAGTAGCTTTTGTTACTCAATGTACACTCCTTGAGGAAAAGAACTGTCTTTATCTTTGTATTTATATTTCCCAAATCTTAACACATTAGTAGGTCCTTGTTCATCTATGTGCTTCTCCCTGTCAAATCAACAGGTCTTCTTGGTCCTGCAAAAAGAGAAGCTTGGCTCCAGTTAAGGGCAGAAATCGAAGCTCTAACAGATTCCTGGTTAACACTTGCACTGAAAGCCTTAACTCTGATTCACTCTAGGTAAGTGGCCACAGACTCAGAGAACATTGATGGCAAAATGATTGAGTGTTTATAGCGAAATGTGTCTATGGTTTGTCCATAGTTTGCTTTCAGGTGGGTTTCATTTGGGGAAGTTAATTTTCAACATTTTTTTCCCCTGGTTCTCACAGGACAAACTGTGTGAATATTTTAGTAACAACCACTCAACTTATTCCAGCCTTGGCGAAAGTCCTGCTGTATGGATTAGGAGTTGTGTTTCCAATCGAAAATATTTACAGTGCAACAAAAATAGGTGAGTTATTTTTGTCATCTGCTCTTTTTGCTGCAGGCTAATAAAAATTAAAGACAGTCAATGAAACTTTTATCTGATGGCTAGGCAATTAGCAAAAGAAGAATCATCTGAGCAATTTTATTTCATTTTCAGAACTGGCATGAGAGTTAAGGGGAAATAAAAATAGCATAATCCATGCAGTTAGATGTATTTTTTCCAGAACCTTCATGTATCTGACTGTGATTATAGAGTATATACATATTTGTTACACTTGACTTAGAATCTATTCGGAATAATATGTAATACCATTTTTCTTCCTTTAAACAGTAAAGAGCAAAACTCCTTTATTCATAAACTGAAACAAGCCTGCAGTAAGGATTTAATGTGGGACAAAAATGTAGCTATACTCATTTTTTTTTTGTCTAAAAATTTTCTACCTTCTTTTATGCTATCCAGTCCAACAGGTACTTATTTGCTATCCTATATCATGCTAGGAATTATGAGGAAGCCACAAAAAATAAAATCCAGGAGTACAATGTAGTTGAAGAGAAAACATGTACAGATGTGAAAATAGTATTATATAATTAGAGGTTCTCAGTTTCTAAAATATGTGATTATAACAGTGAGTGATTATTAAGTAGACAACTAAATATGGACCAGAGCTTTCTGAAAAGGCTTCAAAAAGGAAGTGATGTTTATTTGGGTATATGTTTGGGGGTTTGGGTTCTATAAGTTTATTTGCTTACAAAAATGAATAATATGGAAATATGTTCTGTGTAATAATGCATGTACAACACAAACCAAATTGCTTTTTAGCTCTGGGGGAGGGGGAGAAGGAAAAGGGGAGGGAAACAATATAGATCTTATAACTTTAGAAAACATGTAAATATTTATTAAAACAAAAAAATTTTTAAAAGGAAGTGAGATAGGAAGTAAACTTTAAAGGATGAATAAGAGAGAAGAGGATAGAATTTTACATGAGGAGAGGAAGAAGAGCCTGAAAGCATAGAGAAGCATAAACAAGGCATATTGAGGGAACAGTGAGGAGAAAATTTGGCTGGCATGAAGAGTACATATGTGTTTGTGACTACTATAAAATACCCTTCAGGCAGAGAATTTAGATTATGGCAGGCTTTGAATGACATAATGAAAGTTTATACTAATTGTAATAGGACCTTGCTTTAGTCAGAAAACATTATGAATTCTTTAGTAGGGAAGTTGCATGATAAAATGTTTGGGAAAGCTTCATCTAGAGCAATTTAACATGATCTAGGAGTAGAGAAAGAGAGAAGACAAAGAAAACAATTAGTCTATTACTGTAATCTAGGTGTGAGGTAATATGGTGAGCAGTATGAGCAGAGAGATCAGCAAGAATCCTATGTGGCATGGAGAACCCCAATATGTTTCTCAGTGTTGATCTCTGTGAGACAAAGTTCAGTATTTTTGGCACTGCCTTAACTAAATGCAAAAACCCAATCCCTATCCTCAATTATATTCTAAAATGAATGAGTCCATTACTATTTAGTAAATTAACTTCCTTTGCTGGTTCTGCACCCATCAAGCTTTATTGAAGCCCATCTTTGAGTCCATTTGGTCAAGTATTGGTTAAGCTTTTTCTGTGTCCTAAGCACTGTGCTTAGCACTAGAGAGTCAAAGAAAGTTGAAAATATAATCCCTTTCCTCAATGAGCCTATGTTCTAACAAGTTGGACAACAATAGGTAAATACTCATATACTTATAAGATGTAGAGAGTGTAAATGGAAAGTAATCTCAGAGGGAAGGCACAATTAGTAGCAGAGGCTAGGAGAAAATCCCTGGGCAGAAAGTAGGATTGAAAGTCTGAAAGAGGCCAGTGAATCCCTGGG
Organism: Monodelphis domestica; assembly: GCF_027887165.1. NCBI lineage: Eukaryota > Metazoa > Chordata > Mammalia > Didelphimorphia > Didelphidae > Monodelphis > Monodelphis domestica. Next base: position 322,160,976 of record NC_077229.1, on the reverse strand, counting down.
ACAGAAGTGAGGAGGAAATGAGTTCAGGTGTGAAGGAAAGGCCATTGTGAAGGTAGAAAGTTGGGATTTAAAGTCTGATGCTCCAGCAATGGCAAGAAGGACAATGTGCATGAACTGTAGAGTACTGTAGAGTCTAAGACTCGCAAGGTGGGACAGGGACAAGTTATAAAGTACATTGAACACCAAAAATTTTGTATTTGATACAAGCGATGAAGACTGGCATTTCGAAGATCTTCAAAGATTTTCAAAGAACGAAGGAATAAGCCCCAAATAGAAGAACTCCATTCCCCAAATTAGGATATGAATTTGAATATGCCTCATAATAAAACTATTTTAAAATATTTACAAAATACATATTTAAATATTTATGGTATTTAAAAAGTTGGAGGAAGAGGATACCCATTCAGGCAGATTAAAATATTCCCCTTATTGCTATCTTTCCAAAGTTGATTTTGCTATCTTGCTATGGTTATGGTACCAAAAGTATATAGTAGTACCTACCTCCCCAGATTAAAAGTACTGTGCATCGTTTGTTATTTATGTAAGATGGATCAGACTCCCTAATATTTGGAGAGCTAGAATGGGCATGGAAAATGACAGTATTAGTCATCTGAGACATACTTAAAAACATGTGTGCCACTTAGAATAGAATTTATATTTACTATAAAATGGCTATTATATTAAAAAAACATTTTGGAGGTTTTTACCTTTCAGTCCAATTAAAAATTATAAATAGAAAGTTTTCTGGTGATATAATAATAATATTAAATATAATACTCCCTTTCTATGGAAAGATATTGTTCATTCGTGGAATACTTTCTAGATGAAGGTAGAAAAGGGAAAAAATAAAAATGGAATTTACTGTGTTTTTTTTTTTTTTTTGTTAACATCACCATCAGATAGGGCATGATCAGAAATTTGAGGACTCAGGACAATTCAGGGTTGGAATAATGGACAAAATAACAAAACTATATGAAGATTGCTTGTAACCTGCAGACTTTCATAACAATAGCTTCATTTTAATGAAAACTGAAGATTTCTACATTAGACAGTATTCATTTGCAAAATTAATTTTGCCTTTGAAATGTAAATTATATTCTCCATTAACCCTGAAAGTGATCATAATGAAAACGATCATAATCAGAGGCATATTTAAAAGCAGAAATGTATCACTTAGAATAAAATTTATATTTACTATAAAATAGGTATTTTATTCTAAAAACATTTAGTGGGTCTTTACGTTCCAGGACAATTAAAAATTATAAATGGAAAATATTCTGGTGATCAAAAATAATAATATGAAATGTAATACTCTCTTTCTTTTTTTTTGAATTGACAACTTCACTAATAAAGGGAGATTACCAATAAGAAAACTAGCAATGAAGAATAAACAGCAACCATCCTTTATCTTTTACTCTTGGAGCTGTCAGGAATACTGAGTGTTCAAGTGACTTGCCCAGAGTCACAAAGTTGAAATGTGTTCCAATTTTGTCTGCCTTGTCTATAGCAGACAATTGGAACATATTTTTATTTTCATCAATTTCACATTAAAATTCAGATAACCTAACATTCTTTTTTTTTTCAGAAAAGAAATCTGTTATTTTGAAAGATACATTTGCTTTTTAGAAAATAAAAATAGCTTTACTATATCTAGTTTTACTGTTTTATGTTTATGTGGAGAAATCAGGCACTGTTCATCTTGTTTTTTTAGTGCTTTAGTATTTTCCTAGTGTGGGACATCTTAATGAAATTGTGTCCTTTGAATATATACATACAAATCCCATTCTGTCAGATGCAAACGAGTATTATTTGAGGCAAAATACAAATATAAAGCAGACATTTGTTTAAGCAAACAGGTAATTTGTTCTCCTGTATATCTGATACCTATTTGAAATGGGTGCAGGCACAGCTCAGCCATTCACATTTTTAAATCTATTTATAAGCTGTGTCATTGTCCACTAGAACAGTCCTGATTGCAACAGAGGGCTCAAAGTCCCAGGTTTTTTCCAGGAAGAGACAATGCTAGCATTAACTGCAGCACAGGTCAGACAGTGCCTCAGACAGACACTGTAGTCTAAACGAAGGTCTGACATAAGTAAGATAATGAACAGATAAGCTGGTAGTCTGTATAGAATTACCTTTATCCTATTTTTTTTTCTTTAGGAAAGTGTTTTATTGAACACTGGTTGTCTAGGTATGGGATTTTCCATTCAGAGCAAAAACAACCATTATTTCTCTATTCTGCTCTAACATTATTTCAGGAGCATTCTCACAAAAATATCTAAACTGGACAGGACAACCCTTTTTCAAAAGAAATATGGTGGGTGTAACATGCAAAGAAATTTAGACTTTGGATCAAAAGAAGCTCCCAATTTGTTCTACCTGTAAGGGGAATTTTATTTAAATTATTTTCTATTTTCAAATTTTCAACTTTTTAAATGTCAATGTAGTTCAAAGCATTATTGCTTTTCACATGTATGCATTAAAGAAAATCTGTGTGGCTGTGTGGCTGTGTGCATGTGAGAGTGAGTTAAACAACAGCATTAACTCACTGTTACTCTGTTAATCTAGTAGATAACACTACACTGTTATAAAACAAAATCTTAAACTCAAGCTATGTACATAGAATTGCATATATTTGTGCTCAGAGTGGACATCAACAAAAAGACAATAGAGAAAGATTTTTGTTTGGTTTTCCCAGTAATCTGAAGTTCATGTTTGTCCAGGTCTTGCTAGTAAGTAAATGATTCCCTCAGTCATTTCTTGACATATTAAAGAAAAAGTGAGGAATATTTAAAATTTCAGTTTAACTTATGAATTTCTTGTCCTAGGGGTCTACCATAACAGACTTCTTTGCATATCATATGTATTTAGGCAGAATCTGTCTGAATTACTAGCTTTAGGTATATCATGAATTAGCAAGATATAAGAACACCTTTTATTGGCTTAAGCTTATTGTATGAGCCTCATTATTTCATTAACAATATTCTATTGCCCATACTTTTAGAAAACTAAACCTTTTACTACTTATTTCTGTTCTTTAGGAAAGGAAAGCTGTTTTGAGCGAATAATTCAAAGGTTTGGAAGAAAAGTTGTATATGTTGTAATAGGAGATGGTGTTGAAGAAGAACAAGGAGCAAAAAAGGTAAATAATCTCTTTCTGTATGGTTGATTGCTTTTCTTTTAAGGGAATGGGTCACTTTGAGGACAATGAAATCTATTCTGGGGGCATTTAGATGGCTCAGTAGATAGAGAGCCGATCCTGTAGTTGGGAGATTCTTAGTTCAAATCTGGCCTCAGAAGTTTCTTAGGTGTGTGACCCTGAGTCAGTCACTTAACCCCAGTTGCCTAGCCCTTATAGCTCTTCTGCCTTGGTACTAATATTTAGTATTGATTCTAAGAAAGAAGGTAAGGATTAGTAATAAAAACAAAAATATGCTTCCACAAGAGGAATTCATCTTTAGATGTTAAACATTTCTCATAATTGCAGCTGTCCAACTAAGCATTCATTTTCCCGACTCTGGATTAAGATCTTAAAGTGCTCATTGAAAAAATTATTGTGAATAAAATACAAATTGATGCAGTTTTCCAAATAAAAGACAGCACTTGAAGGAAAAGATTCTATGGATAGTGCTGTTAAATATAAATATTTTCAATACAGCTCATGCAGGTCTTTTTTTTTTTTAAGCAGAATGTGTGAGAGATTATTAAAGTCTCATTTTACAGATAAGACTTCTGTCTCTTTTTAAATTGTTCAACCTTGTGAAGTCACCTTTTCTAGAACACTGGTTACTCTCCAGAAAGCTTGGTTTATTCACAGGACTATAAGCTTAAATATTTTGGATCCCTCTCATATGAGTCCCACTGTAGCACCACCATCTAAATGTATTTAATTTGAAGAACTTTATTTTATTATTTTGTATTCCTAAGGATAGTAGAGACAGACTTCTTCCTATCTGTAATTATTATTTCATCAAGCTCAGGTTTAACTTCAGAGGACAGAGAGAACTGGGGTATCTTCAATCTAAAAGAAGCTTTCTACACCTTAATGGCAATTTAGCTCTGACTCTGATTATAGAAATACTCTCTAATTTTATCTCCTATTCCAGGTTTACAAAGGTTTAACTTTTACAAAAGGTTTAATTTAACTGTGGCATCTCCCTGTTTCACTGTATATCTTGGTTCTTTCCATATTTTACCTAGATAATGATTACACTTGCAGAACCACAAGTGAATGTTTACATTGTAATTTGAGTATGACATATTATTGCTGAGATTAAAGTTTAGATAATATTTAGCAGAATTTAAGCAAATTGAATCTATTGAGATCCACAGAGATTTTATACATTAAATACTGTAAGATTTAAATATAATTTCAGTGCTAATCTTTTTATTTTTTCTGATAAATGTAATTAGGCCTAGGTTCAAATCTGGCCTCAGATAATTTCTGTGTGACCCGATCCTGGGCAAGTCACTTAATCCCCATAGGTAAAGGGTTTTGGGTTTTTTTTACACATATACTCTGATATAAATTTTCCATGGATATGTGGAATATTTCATTAAATTAAGCAATAGGTGGATTTATTTGCAGCTAACCTCCGATGCATTGAACATGCTCTCTTCCCTAAAAAACACCCAGATTTAGGTTTTCTGGGACCTCCTATAGCACAAATAGTACTTACAGACAAATTTCAACCCTGAATTAAGCATTATAGACTCTCCACCTGCATGGTGTTGGGTTTTATATGGTCATAATTTTAGCCTTGTAATCTGGAATAATTTCAGATCTGCCTGAAATTAGGGTGGGCTCAATGAGGATTCTCCTATAACATCTAGAATCTTTCCTATAATAAATAGATCTGAATGCTGGGAAAGGTCATGTCCCTTACTTTGACTTCTCATTAGCTGATGGACAAGTCCCATACTTCTCAAAAAAGGTCCAGTCCTACACTTAAAGTGGGCTCAGATAGACACAATCTCATGCAAGAATGGTCTTAGAATCCAGGAGATGATCACAGACTCCCACAGGAAGCTAGTTGACAAAGTAATTCATAGTTCAAGTCCTTGAACATTTGGTAGTTTGGGTGGCAGAAGCCACTGATAGTACTATCTGGATGCTCCATATTCTCACTGTCCAGTGACAATGTAGGGAAATACATCTGTTTGTTCTATCAGAGCTGAATGCAGTCTAGTGAAGCATGAGATTTCCTAGGTTGTATTAGGGCCCTCCAAACCCACCCCTCCCTAATGAGCTGACAATAACTCCTGAATGTAGTCCAGATCCATTTCATCTTCTTGGCAGAGCCTTGGGATAGTGACAACTCAGCTACAATGGATCTCCAGGAGTGTCTTCATGGAGCCTGTTACTGGCCTGTATTTCACAAAAGAGAGCCAAGGTTGAAGTGTAGTCAGTCTTGTGCCAAAGTGGTCACTTGCCAAAACATGGGTCTGCCTTAGAGGCTGGTATTTTTTGCTCTAGCATTCTCTGGAAAGGAAAATTCCAGGATAATCCCTATTAAAGGTACCAAAATGTTGCCTTTCCCATTATGGTGGCCAACGCAATGAGCCTAAAGCCAGCCATTTACAATGCCAGGAAAAATCAGTAAACTCCATTGAACCAATCAAGGATACAGTTACTTCCATATCAGAATATTCATAAGACAGTTTTTGACTATAAATGTATATTTTAAATAAAATATATAGAAATAAAACAATTTTGTAGATTATTTCTATGTGTAATATTCATTTTTGCTAAGGTTTCTATAATGTTTGTTAATTTTTTAATGCTATTGATCTTTTATTCTTATATCTCCTTATTTCTAAATGTATCAGTTCCCCTTCAAAGAGAAGATAGATGAGCTGGGACTCATTCTATTAAATAATGCTATCTTACATCTGTTAGGTCTTAGATATGTATTAATTTTTGTGATCCTTGAGAGGAAAAAATGTCCACTAGAACCATTTTCACTGCAATATAATGGAACTAGCCTCAAAAGTAAGATGACCTGGGTTTCAAATGCCACCCCTGACCCAGAACAGTTGACAAGTCATTTAACCTCTCAATGCCTTGGTCAACCCACAAAGAATATGCCTTATAGACAAGAGAGCAACCTGATGTGATGGAGTCTTTTTCCTTATTAGGGAATTATCTATTCTATGGAACTAATAGATCAATTCCCTCAACCTATCCTTATTTAATGAAATTCACTAAAATTTATGTTCAAGTTTGACCCTAAAGAAGAGAGGAAATGTACCTCTTCTTTGCAGTCAATCTCACTCATTTATATATTTTGAATTCTGTTGAATGTCAGTTAAAATCGTTTTCTTATGAAGCATACTCACTAACATATCAGAGACCTAGCAGATATAAGGCAGTAATTGTTAAATATGACTTCTGACTCATTCTACATTTTAAATAGGAATTTGTATTTTTATCAGAAGTCCAAAGGTATGGGCCAAAGGCATTATGCTTTTTTGAGGGACAATGATCTTCGGGAAATATTCACTAATTTTGGATGCTATGTACCCATGAAGGAAGACAGAAACAAAATATTATTTGTCATCTGGGAATTTACATTCAGGAGAAAACAAGATATAAATAGATACAGATGTAGATGGTATGTGAATGTGTAAATAGATATACACATACAAACAGTGGGGAAGACCCTAGCAAATTAGGAGTGAATCAGAAAAGTTCTCTTGAGGAGGGTAACACCTCAGGTAAACATTAAATGATGCTAAAGAATCCAAGATGTCTAGGTGAGGAGTGAAAATGTTCCAAGCATTAGGAAATTGCCTTTTCATATGTAGATGGTAATATTTTCAATTGCAGATGAAGTCTGCATATTTTCCAGGACCAGTAATAATTTCCTAGCTAACTTTTTAAAATTTCAAAGTACCCATTAGTTCCAGCAACAGATACAGATATAATTAGCTATCACTTAAAGAGTGAATTTTGTTTACATTTCTTTCCCACTTAAGTAATACATTCTTTCAGAGTTTCAATAAAAGCACAAAACTCTACTAGTCATGATTTCTGAAGTTTAATTGAGAAGTTCTGATATTTCACTCACAATAAATTATGAGAACATTGCTTTAGTATTAATGGGCAATATTACAGAATTGGGGGAGGGGTTCCTCAATCTGTGAAACAGGCATGTCTCCCTGTACCTAAAATAAAATAAATTTAATAAATAAATTATAAGGTGATTAACATCTTTGCTTTGCAAAAAGAGTTAGTACAGAATTCCTTTAAACAGCAAGCTTCCCTCATGTAGTGAAAATGTTTTCATTACCAGAAGCAATTTACATTCCACATCTTAGAAAAATGTCTGTTAGAATGGAATGAGAGTCATCAAGATCTTGACTATTACCCATAAATTTGTACATTTGTCTTTCCCCTAATGTTATCTTCATAATGGGGGGAACACTCTTGTTATAGTGTTATAATATGTTTTATTGGTTTTTTCCCAAACTTAAATGAAACTAATTAGCAGCTATAGCAACAACACAAGATTTAACACTGACCTATCCTGTCATGCCACTTTGCATCTTTTCAGAATTTTCTCTCATGCTGATGCTGTGAGATTGCTTTGTTTACCTGTCAGTTTCATATGTCCTTTTTACAAGCTAACACAAAGATTTCTTCTTTTTGCTCTAAAATGTCTTTCATTTCTTCAAATAATGCTCTCTTGCAATAAATGATTTAGGGTACAAAAATACAAACCAGGGAGAACTTTGTCCTTTTGTTTCTATATTGATGGTCAATGAAGTAGAATTCTATGGAATGGGAACAGGAGCAGAAGTCATCCTTATGTTCTTTGCCAGCAAAGTCCCAAAGCTTTTTTCGGTAATTTAATCTAATGCAGTAATTCCTAAAAATGAAAAACAATCTCCAGAGAGGCACAGTTAGGAAAGCATGTGCAAAGAACAATTCATATTAAAAGGTTGGGTTTTTTAAAAATCATTCTTCTCAGAGTATTTTTTTGTCACTAAAATGGCGAAGTCTTGGAAGTACTCTATCAGTCATGGCACAAGGCAGAATAGAATCTGTCAACTTTTAAAAAATATATTCATATGACTCTATTTTGATATATTTTTTCCTTTGACTTTCTATAAATGTTCTTTTATTCATTGTGAGAACAATTATGAGAAGGGGTCCCTAAGAGTATCAGATTGTCAAGTGGGTCCAGGACACAAAAAAAGCTAAAGAACCAATGGTATAATGGAAAGAGCGCTGGATTTGAAGTCACTGAATCCATTCCTGTCCCTTTTACCTCTGTGATTTAAGGCAAATTCCCCCTCCTTGGATTTCAGTTTCCTCACTAGTAGATGTGTAGGTAGGTATGTTCCAGCTCAAAATGCCACAACTGGCCTAAACTCAGTTCTCATTTAGCATAAGATATCTAGGACAATAAGGAATCTGGTGTTTGGAAATAAAATATACCTTCTAAAGCAATTGAAAATCTAACTGTGTATTAATGAGGCAAAGGAATGACAAATGTCTTAGAGATTAAAACTAGATTAACTAAAAGACTCTCCTTTGTGGTAAAAAAAAATTAATCTTCAAAAAAATAGGTATGTATTGTAACTTTACAACTGAAGAAAACTTGTTTATATTTCATGTAACTATTTGTATGAAAAATTTAGGAACAGGAACTCAACGTGTGACTATTGGGTATAAATATCTACAAGATAAGGAAACCCTCTTTACCAATTTCAGTTATCATTTTGCTTAAAAAAATATATAGTCTTAAAGACTTACTTAGAGATTAGAAGTTAAATAACTTGCCCAGCCTTGCTGGGTTTGAAGCCCACTTTTTATCCTCTCTAACATACTGTGTTCATAATAATGAAGACTTCAAAGAAAAGTATGTTTTCCCCCTACATGTTTAATTCTTAGAATTAGTAAAACATATTTTGCTTAAATGCTAAAGTCATAGATTAAGCATTGTGATTCATGAAAAGACAGCAAATTGTTGGTTAGACAATAATTTATAATAGGCCTTGTTTATGAGGGAAATTTGTTAGCTCTTCCAAAAAAAAAAGATATTTTATACAATTCATTTTTCTCCTGATGAGGCTATCTAACTAATATTTAAGGATTATACAGACAAGAATGGGATGCATGAGGAATTATGGCACATACATCTTGAAAAATTTTTCAAAAGCAGATGCCTAATATTAGAATTCCAGGAAAGTAAATATATAAATTGAACATATTTTTAATAGTTAAGTGCTTTTCAAGAAGCATTTTCTTCAGACCTTGGGTGCTCAACAGGAATGTATATTATGAAAATTTTATATACTAACATATGGGCAATTATCATCAGAGAGAGTATATGCAAATGAATATTTTAACAAGAAATAGGAAATGAAAAATCTAAATGTTTCTTCATATTTGTTAAGAAGGAATTGATTTGCAGAGTTAACTGTATTTTGGTATTCTTAAAGTTTTTAGCCCTTAAAGCCAGTTCTTCTTTCTCTATAACTTTTTGTTTGGTGAAACAATTCTGTCTTATTGGCTTCTGTTATCACTTGTGTCCTCATGATTCTCATATCTCTAGCCCCAACTTCTGACTCATCTTTCAATACTAAATCCCTAACTATCTATAGAAGCCATGTTTTTTCATCACAACAAATTCAACTTAACCCAAACTGAACTGCACTACGAGCTTGCCTCACCTCCCAACCTCACTCTTTCCATCACTAGTACCACCATTCTCAAAATCACCCCAGCTAAAAATCCTTGAAATCATATGTACATAAATATGAAATTATATGCATCACTTTTTTCCTCCATCTTTTAAATATAGTAAACCACTAAGTCCTACCAATACTACTTCTGAAGTCACTTTCACTTTTGCTCTTCTTTTTTCTGTAGATTGAAGCTAGAAATGCATGATAAGAATTGTTGGGATTTAAGTGATATTGTTATTGTTCAGTTCTTTCTGATGTTTCGTGACTCCATTTGGGGTTTTCTTGGCAAAGATGCTAGAGTGGTTTGCCATTGTGGTTCAGCTCATTTTGCAGATGAAGAAAGTGGGTCAAGCAGTCTCGTCCAAGGTCAAGTAAGTGACAGGCCAGATTTGAACTCAGGAAAATCAGTCCAAGACTGGTGCTCTATCCACTGTGCCACCTAGCTGCCTATATTAGGTGATAACAGGAACCATAAGAGAGCATTGGTTCACTAAGTTGAAAAGCTGTTAAGAGTGCAAAGAATTTCTCAAAACTCTGATAAGTAAAATAGGGAACAAAAGCTAGATCCAGAGGCATTCATCATTTCATGCCTGAGCTACAGAATGTCTCTGACCTTTATTTAGTTTTCCTGACAAACTCTTGAAAAATGCTTGTTTAATTGAATAGTCTCTCCTCTCTTTCTCTTATTTATTTTCTGTATTAATTCCAGACTATTTTCTGTATTAATTCCAGACATAGCTTCTTAAAAATAATTCTTAAAGCACATTTGTTTACTCCTGCCTACAGGCTAACATCTAAATTTTGCTTTCCCAAATCCTAACCATCCTTCAATGTCCCCTAAAAGTTTTACTTTTTTCATATTTCCTTTCTTATATGGATCTTTCCCCTTCAGTGGGCTTCTATAGTTCTTCTTTTCTTTATCATTCTTCTGAAGTCTACTATATTGTCCTGGTGCAGTGAAAATATCACTGGAGCCAGAGGCAGGAAAAATTGGTTTAAATTTATCTTATATGACCATAAAACCTTGGGGTAGCTAGGTGGTAGATCACCAGGCCTGGAATAGGAAGATCTGAGTTCAAATTCAACCTTAGATACTATTAGCAATGTAACCCTGGGCAAGTCACCTTACCCCTATTTGCCTCAGTTCCTCATCTGTAAAATGGGGACACACTGGAGAAGGAAGTGGCAAACCACATGATGCCAGTTTCTTTGCCAAGAAAACTCTCAGGCAATGCCTACAGAGGTCATATAAAGTTGGAAATAATTGAATGGCTCAACAACAAATATGACCTTAGCCAACCATTTTTCTCTCTGAAATTCTATTACCTCATCTGAAAATGGGAATATTATTGATATGAAATCTTTCACAAGGTTCTGAGAAAATGTTTTGTAAACCTTAAAGTACCACAAAAATGTAAAATTTGTTGGTATTTCATGTTTCCCCAAGTAGATGTGCCAAAAAAGTCAAAAGCATGGTCTTTAATTGCTTTTCCATTCCCCTACAACATCCAAAATATTCCTATGAACATGTACAAAAATAAACATAGAATCCTGTAGGTAAAATGGTCCTTAAATGCCATCCAGGCTAATCCTATAATTTTGCAGATAAGGAAAGAGACTCAGATATATTAAATTATTTACCAAAGACCCCATAACCATTAATAGCAGGCTCAAGCCTACAAAAAAAGTATCATAATGTAGACCAGTACACCTCCCATTATAATGCACTGCTTCTTTGTTTGGGTATGTATTTTCAGAAAATCAAAATACCATTGATAATAAATTAGTTAGCCTAGGTCCATGGTGACAAACCTGTGGCACAGTGCCATAGGTGGCACTTAGAGCCCTCTCTGTGAGAACACCCACCATTACCCCAGCAAAGAGTCTGCCAGAGTTCATTACTAGAAAGCCAGAAGGATGCAGGGTGGGCTGTTCCTCTCCCCCTGTCCACATGTGCCTGAGGACATCACCTGCCCCTCTAAAAGGTTCTCTTATCACTGTTCCTAGGTTCTACCAACCACCATACCATCCTCTAATACATACAGCTGTATTGGGGGGGATTTCAGCCATTGAGTGGAATATTTTTAAGTTAATAAGTAAAATAAAAGGAGTCATTCATTTTCCTGAACTACTTCTATATCATTCAGAACTGACCATGTGGCCATCATGGTTTAATGAAAAGAGGAGAGCTCTGCAGTCATATTACATGTGTTATATCCCACTTTTGCTTCTTATGATTTGCATGATATTGAGTCAGTCATTAACATAGTTTGGGCTTCAGTTTCCTCATATGTAAAATCTACATTCATGATGATAGCTATAATCAGCCATGTTTTATTCTAGAAAATATTGAGGGTCTTTAAAACATCATGATGGTTTTCAGTACTTTAAATTATTTCACTGATTGTAAATCTTCCTGGATTTGTCTAAGGATCCCAAGTTTTCCTTTTATGGCCCTAATTGAAAAATGTAAAATTTAGGTAAAGGTTGATGTTGTAGTTTAGCAGATCCTTGACCCTTTGGGAGGGTTCATTCATGATGATAAAAGGATATTATATAGTTCATAGAATTACAGAGCTAGAAAAGGGCTCATAAGTAATATACTCTAGCTTTTCTGAGGCAGTTGCTCAGTCCGGAGTCCAAAGACATGAGTTCAGATCCCATTTTTGAGGTTTCCTATCTGTGTGACTTTGAATAAATGACCTTGCTTCCCTCAACCTCAGTTTCTTCATTTGTCAAATTAAAGGTTTGAACTAGATACCCATCAAAATGAAGGTTATTTACCCAAAGCATGAATCTTATCTTGGCCCAAAAAGCAGATGCTGAAAACTTCCCATATTGGGGAATTCTTTATTCCACAAGCATTGCATTCCTTTTTCTTTTCTTCCTTCCTTTCTTTCTTTTTTTTTTGGACAGCTCTCATCATTAGGTAGTTTGGCTTTATACTGAGCCAAATATGTCTCCTAGTAATTTATACCTAATGGTCCTAATTCTGCCTTACATAGTAGAATACCCAGTCAAACCCTTTCCCGACCTTCACATGTCAAAAGAAAGCAATCATGGCCCCTCCTCCCAACTCTTCTCTTGGCTAAATATTCCCAGACCCTTCAGCTAGGGCTCATATGATGTGGTTTCTAGTTTCTCCTCACAATCAAAATCTGGAAAGAATTCTCATGTTCTCCAGATCCCCTTTTTGTCAGTAATGAGATTGGAGTCAATGCTGGAGGCATGAATATGAGCCTCTATAAATTGTTAAGGACTTTATGAAAGTTTTTGGTTTGATTGTGACCTACGTAGACAGGATTATGATATGAATTTATTAAGCAGTCTACCTGGCTCATTTGTGCTTAGACAATGTAGATGATATATTCATTGCTTTTCTGTAATCCTTTGATTGGTGCACTGTTCTCATTGATTGACTCATTGTAGAATCAGTTTTCAGTACACTTGGTGCTTATGTAAACCGCTTATTAGATGTACACCCACTCATTGTTCATGTGGGTATCTGCTGCAAGAATCTGAGACATCTATGGAATTCTTTATGAGTCTTTATTCACTAGAGGTTTCGAATTAAGCTGTCTAATTGCACTGAATAACAAATTGCCCAATTATTCTGCTTGCATTGCTGAAGAGAATTTGGAGCATAGCTTCAGTAATCTTCAAGATAACCCTAAAGCAGACACTTGACCTCTTGAAACCTCAGTTTCCCCTTCTGCAAGAGAGAACTTAAAATACTTCTATTACCCAGCTCAAAAGACTGTTGTGCAGAATGAACTGTATAACCTTTAAAATCATCTATCAATATAAGGTATCATTATTTGCTCCAATGACCTGATTGCAATCAGATAATCAAAGAAATTATACTGGATTTCTTTTGTTTTATAAAAAATCATGGTGATTATTACTGACTTCTGATTGGGAATCATATTAATCTGTAAGCTCTTTGACATTTTCCATGTTTTTTATACCACCACATATACTTCCCCAAAAAACAGAACTCTAAAGAATTTACCCATGAGGAGCAGCTAGATAGCATATCAGATCGAGAACCTACACTAAAGACAGGAAGTCCTGGGTTAAAATTTGACCTCAGACACTGCCTAGCCATGTGACTGTCACTTAATCCCAGCCTGTAACCACTTTTCTGCCTTGGAACCAATTCATAGTATTGAATCTAAGACTGAAAGTAAGAGTTTAAAAAAAAAAACCCTAACATCCATAAGTATAGAACCACCTCTAAAAGCTTCATAAGATTGAGACCCTAACATGCTTTTAGCTAAATGGAGTTCCCATATTTTTTGTTTCATTTGTTTTATTTTTATTTATTTTAAGTTTTATTTATGTCTCTTGTTTTTTATTTCACCTCATTTCTACATATACCCTCTCCACATTGACCTTTCCCTTTTGACAAAGAAAAATAGTTAAGTAAAACCAACTGACACAATGACTAAATCTGAGCGTGCATACAGTGTCCCAAAACATAGCAAAAAGAGGGTGCTGCATTTCCTCATCTCCGGAACCAAGACTGATCACTAGAGTCCCACAGCATTCAGTTTTGTTATTATTGTTCTCTTCATTTTTCGTTATGATAGTAATGACGAGTATTTTTCCAGTTCTCACTTAAATCTATATCCATTCATACAAGTATATCCACATTTTTCTGAATTTATAACATTCATTGCTTCTTGCAGTCCACTAGCATTCCTTATGCCAGAGTTTATTCAGCCATCCTCCAAATGATGGAGTTTTTCTATATAACTAACTAGAAGAATGAAAAGGAGGAGCCATTGGAATTAGTGACAGATTTCAGGAATAAAAATTATAGATGACTAATGTAATTTGTGAATATTCTAAATATTCTTTGGTAAGCATAGAATTAAATAAACATGAAATTTAATTAATAAATGTTTAATTATTTTATATTATTAATTATAGATGAATTAATATAAAACATGATTATAAACATGAATTAGTATATAATTAATGTACAATATAGCAACAATATATGGTATAATATAATTAGTATATAATTAAATAAGTGTGAATTCATTGCCAGATATTGTCTTATATGTAAACATTTGACTTTATGTTAATAAAACTAAGTAATTTTTTTACAAAGTAAACAATATTGACCATTATGTTTTTGGTATATTTAGGATAATACTGGCATAGATTTAGTGCCTTAAAATATCTAATCTTGTCATTTTATGAATAAGAAAACTGAGGCCTAGAGTTATTGTGACTTGCTAAAGGCCACAGAAATAGTAATAAAGAAAGGTAGAATCTAAACCCAGGGTCACTGACTTCAAATACATTGCTTCAAATATATTGCCTCTCTTTTACTTGTCAAATAAATAAATCCTTCTTATAAGAAACATGTTTAATGTTCAATAATCAATTCTTAATTATCTTTAGAGAATATTAGTATTCTAGATACTCAAAATAGTTTGCAATCCAAAAAACATTTACAATTGGAACCATGTTAAATGAGAAAAGATTAGGAGACCCAAAGATGTTTAGGCTGGTAAAGGGGAAACTTGGGTGGAATATGATCTCTGAACTCCTCAATGATTAATCTTATGATTCTACATATTGGAAGAACTATCAGGTACCAGAGGGACTAGGATTATTTACTTTTGGGGGGATTCAGATCATCATTTTAGAATTAATGGAAATTAGTGATAAGAAATTGATTTTCACTCAGTGTAAGATGAAACTTAACAGTTAAAGCAATCAAAAAATGGAAGAAGAAAGTGATTCCTCCTTTTAGATATATTTAACCAAGCTTTGTTGAAGATAGTATAAAGATGATCTATGTATCAGGTGAGAGCTGAACCAAAGTGAGGAAGCAGGTATAATTCTTGGGCCACTTGACATAGGGTCAGGAAAACCAAAGGCTCAGGTATTGTCTTGGCCACTTAACTCCTTGTGTCATTCTGGGCAAGCCATTGAACTTCTCTGTACCTTAGGTTTTTCCTCTGCAAAATTAGGAGGTTAGACTAAACTTATTATGTCTCCTCTACCTATAAATCTATAAGCCTATAAGCTTATGAAATTTTATTAGAGGTCCCTTCCCACCTTTCCATCATGGGATTCTATATGATGACTAAAAAGCAACTATTAGGCTATGTGCCAGGCATTGTGCTAAACACTAGAAATACAAAAAAAAAAAAAAAGACCATTCTATGTTATTAGATAGCCAATGTATGAATTTAGTAACTTATTATTGATACTTTTAAACTCATAATTTCATCAGTGGGTCTTGATCACCCATCAATTTAAGTGGGGGAGATGAGCCTAGAGCATGCCGAATTGTAGATTTTGCATTGACTTTCAGATAAATCCACCAAATTGAATACTCAAGTTGATAGCATCACTACTTTCCATGTGCCCAAAATTTATACTTTTTGAAGCTATTCAGATAACATAGAATTACAGTAGGGGAAAAAAAAAAACCTCTACACTTTAGCCTTCATGTTATTTTTTTGCTTAAAAATCATCTTTGCCCTCTTAAAGAAAGGTGATGATTATCTCCTTGTTATTTATGGAAAAAATCTTGCTGATGCATCAGAGCTCATCCTACTTTTTTGAACAGTAAGGCTTTATTTATAATCATATTTTCACCCTTTGTGGATTAGGTAATATTTGTTTTTTCCTGGTTTTGGTTTATTCAGGTGGTGCACAAGGTTTGTGCATATGGTTTGGACCCTATATTTCTAGGCTGCACCAAAAAAAAAATGCAACTTAAACATTCATTTAAAAAAATCTCCCAAATGGCAATGCCATTTGGAGATCATTGCAAAAAAAAAAACTAACATAAACCACTCAAGTAAATTTACTTTAGATCTGAGCAAAACTGAATTTTGATATATTTAAACTATGAACCACGAATTGCATGAGCTGTTACAAACTACAAACTATTTAAAGTTTAAGCTCTGACTTTATGCATTACAAATGTTTCAAAAAGCCCAGAGGTTTTCCAGGCTTTCATTTCTAACTAATGTTTGCTTTACAATAGAATCAGTAGTCATATTGCAATGTAGTTCTTTTAATTTATGATCTAAATGTCTTTGTGAACAATTCTTTTAACCTTTTTCACCCTCAGTTTTCCTATCTGTAAAAATGGGAGTAATAATATCTTCTATAAAGAGTTCTTGAAAGGCTCAAATGAGAGAATGAAATTTGAAAAACCATAAAGAACTATCTAAGTAGTATCTATTGGTGTTTAAGAACTACATATCACTTCCTTAAAATTAATGGTAATTAATGTTTTAAAGTTAATGTACTCTGCTCAAGATTTACTTGGTGGGGGGTTGATTTTTGTTTAAAATAGATGTGATAATGTTGGCCATTGTTGGAAAGCTTCCACAGTAACCCTGGAGAGAAGTGATGAGCCACTCTGGTTGATATCTAAATAGAGATGGGTAGCATGCCCCAAACCTTATCAGATAAAAAGTTCCACTTTCTTACATATCATTTTTGCCATCTACAGCATGCAATGCCATTTTGGAGGATCTCAAGCCACTCTGACCTTATGGCCCTTCATCATGCCTTAGAACTGGAGTACCTGTAGCAGCCTGAGAGCACTTTGAAATTCCCCCACATCCTAATGTCCATGGACAGTATACAGGAGGCTTACGTCTTGTGACAACATTGGACTACGGAACATTGTGGTTTCTACATGCATATATGCAGCTGAGATTGGTCTTAAACTATACTCTTTCAGTAAACGGAGGACCACGCCTTTTCCTTCAGAACAGCTGTCGATTCTAGTACTGTGAATCCAATGGGAAAAAGACAACAGCCATGAGAATGTCCTAACCATGTGTCTCTGCCACATTAGCTACCCGGTTCAAACCTGTGAAGGAAGAAAGACCCTAAAAATGCTTTCATTTGTAGCATCTTCAATGTGACACAAACTGCTTCTTCAGTAGAACAAACTTGATTGCACAATGAAGACTGGGATTATTTTGTTTTATTTTTTCCTTTCTCGGTACCAATGGAGTAATTTTCTTGTAAAGAAGGTTGACTTTGGGGTGTCTCCTACCCAGGGTACTCTGTACATCTCTACTTATTTATGAACAGACTGTGTTTTTGACATCAAGAAAATGGAAGGACATTTGATGGGAGTTAGGTGCTTTCAGACCTCAGCCTTCTGATAGACACAGCAAGTACTTGGAGTTTAGCACATTGCGAAGTAGTTTAAAGTATGTCTAATTTAAACAGATGTGTACATCACTGAGACAATCATGTACAGGAAGAATTTTTTGTGTAAATTTGTAATAATGGATGATTCTTTTACATATTGTTTAGGGAGATGCTATTGAAAGGTAGAAATGCCTTGATAGTGAAGTTTAAGAGGCAACATGGGCATAATGTCTCATGATGCACCTTATCAGAGGGTTGGGTATAAATATGTAGATAATGGATTTTTTTTTAGATAAATTTGTCAAGACCAAAAGCATGGATGTCAAGTGTCAATCAGGATTTTGTTTTTCTAGCTGTTTTCTTTCTGTCGGTTCTTCTGCCTAAATGAAAAGGGCCCATTTGGACATCATAATTTAAAATGACATAGCCACAGCCCCAAAAGATTTGAAGAAGGAAAGCTAACATCTTCCTTTTTCAATTTTGGCACTAATGTATTATATGTAGTTACTTGAAAAAAATAATCAAATGCCTCATCCCACAGAAAGAATGTAGAGGCTAAATATATTTTATTAAAATGCTTCATGGGCTGGAGTCTAGCAAACTTTTCATGTATTCAGAAAATCAGAATCATTCTGGTGTCTGCATTCTTTTGTTAAGAAAGCAAAGGAAATACTATAATTTTGTAGAACTGAGCAAAAATCTATAGCCAATCCTTGCTTTCTCTTTCCTTTTGGTTTTTTCTCTCCCTTCCTCTCTTCTCTTTTTCTCTCCTTCATTCCTCAACCCTCTCCTTTCTTCTTTTGTTTGCCCCAATTATTGTCCAAGAGCAAGATCTATTGCCAACAATGGACATACCAAAATTATTTTCACCTGGAAGCTACTGTTTCTTTCTATATACATTGTGATTAGACATATACCTCTGGAATGCAGGGGTTGTCATATTTCTCTACATGGAAGGCAATTTCTGCCTCAGAATTCAGTTTTTCAGTAAGCTCCTTTTCTTGACCTATATTTTATTCTTTCCCTTAAATCACTCTTTTGATGAATTGATCTCCTCTAATTCCTTGAAAAAAGCACCAGCTCACCCGGGAAGCTAAAGAGCACATCCATCCACTTACTGAGGATTCATAATGCTGCTACTAAAATTAGTCATTTATGGATTTCCCAAATTTCTTAATTACAAACCATATACTCTTTACTTTTTGCTTGAAGCAAAGACAGACTGGCAGATCTTTTTTTTTTTAATCTTGCCTTTTCTTTTCATGTTCCTTTAATCAGTATGGAGACCAGGAGAAAACAGCTTTTATTTCTGGGCCTTATTGTATTAAAAAAAAAAGGTGTGTTGTGTCCACAAATGTGTACAGGATTTTTCTTCATTAATTTTGTGTTTAAATTAATAAAATTGATTTGTGAAATACTAAATACTTACATCTTGGATTTCTATTTTTAATATCTTGATGTCTCCCTTCCACCTTTCTTAGGTTCTTGATGCAACAGAAATTGGGTTGCCTTTAAAGCTAGCTACCTCCTATTCTATCCTTACAAAGGGAAGCAATATAAAGAAATTGTAGTTATGATTTATAAATCCAATAGAGCTATAAACTATAAAGCAAGCAGCTATTACTTTCACCATGCAAGTATGAATGATTGAAGAAACCTGCACCAGACTAGAAAAATTCTATATGGTTAGCTTGTCACCATGGAAAATATATAAAGTGCTTTCATTGTAACATTATAGGACACTTTCTGCTTTGGAATACAATTTGTTGGTTCAGCAAATATTTATTAAATACTTATTTGGTACAAGGCCAAATTATAAGGGATAAAAAGAATAAGACAAAAATTTACCTCTTTGTGGAGTTTATAACATAATAGAAGAGATAAGATGCATACACAGATAATCATAATGCAGAATATCATACAAAAATTCAATAGGAGAGTATTATGTGCAGAAGATGGCCACTTCCAAATAATCTGATGATAAGAATTCACATAGATCTTAGGTGAACAGAAATTGGAGAAACTTAGATGAAAGAGGGAGAAGGGCATTCCAGATGGAGGGAACAGCATTATTATTCAAGGGAGATATTTAAACTATTATCCAGTTTATTTTATTTTTTTTAAAAACCCTTACCTTCCATCTTGGAATCAATACTGGGTATTGTTGCCACAGCAGAAAAGCAGTAAGGGCTAGGCAATGGGGATTAAGTGACTTGCCCAGGGTCACACAGCTGGGAAGTGTCTGAGGCCTAGATTTGAACCTAAGACTTCCTGTCTCTAGGTTTGGCTCTCAATCCACTGAGCTATTCAGCTTCCCCCCTGTTATCCAGTTTAGATGAAGCATGGATAAAAAGAAATTAAAATTGGAAAGGCAAATTGGAATTAGATTGCAGACTTTAGTTATCATCCTAAGACATTTTAACAACCAAAGTTTCTTAAGCAGATAGTATACAGGCAGATAGATAGATAGATAGATAGATAGATAGATAGATAGATAGATAGATAGATAGATAGATAGATAGATAGATAGATAGATAGATAGATAGATAGAAAGACAGACAGGCAGACAGGCAGACAGATAGAGACAGACAGGCAGACAGATAGATAGATGATAGATAGATAGATAGATAGATAGATAGATAGATAGATAGATAGATAGACAGACAGACAGACAGACAGACAGACAGGCAGACAGAGTCAGATAGATACATAGATACATAGATAGATACATAGATAGATACTAGTCCTGGAATCAAGAAGACTTGAGTTCAAAATCATCTTTAGCTTTCTAGTTGTGTGACCTCTGGTAAATCAGTTCAACTCTGGTTATTTCCATTTCTTCAACTGTAAATTGGGGATATTAACAGCACCCAGAGTTGTGGTTAAGTTTAAATGAGATAATATCTGTAAAGCACCTGGTACAGTAGGTGCAATATAAATATTACTTATTGTTATAGCAAAAAATTAGAAACTAAGATAACTCTCAATAGGGGAAACATGGAACAAGATATGGTGTATGCAGGTGATTAAATATTATTGTTCTCTAAGAAATGGAAAAAAAAATTGGTTTTAGAAAACCATGGGAAGACTTGTCTAACCTTATGATGCAGAGTGAAGGAAGCAGAACCAGAAGAGTGATTATACAAAGTCAACAGAACTGTAAGGATAGTCAGCTCTGATCCACACAATGACCCACCACAACTCCAAAAGATTGGTGGTCAAACATGCCAATAACTCCCAGATACAAAAATGAAGAACTCAGAGTGTAGCTTGAAGCATATTTTCATCTTTCTTTTTTCTGTACATAAATACTGTGGAAATTTGCTTTGCATGACTGTACATATTTGTAATGAGTAAAGCATTAATTTCATATTAAAGATTTTTTAGAGACAACAAAGTTACCTTCTAACGAGTGCCTTCTAGAAAAGAAAGTGCCTTTCTGGGATATTTAAAGGTATGTCTTGGAGAAGGTGGGATTTCAGGCTAGAATGAAGGGAAAAAAAGGTTCTTCAATCTGAGGTGTGGAAAACATCCTGAAAATTACACTCAATTAACTTTCTTGAAATTCTATTATCATGTCAATTCTCTAATCAAAAACTTTCAGTAATTTCCACTATGCACAAAACAGAATGAAAATTCTTTTGTCTGCCATTCAAGACTTACCACAACATGGTCCCAATATCTCTTTCCATAGATACCTTGCTAGTCACTTTATCCTAAACATTCTTTCTTCCATGGCTATATTTATACAGAGAAAGAAAGAAGGAAAGAAACAGGAAGGAAAGAAGGAAGGAAGGAAGGAAGGAAGGAAGGAAGGAAGGAAGGAAGGAAGGAAGGAAGGAAGGAAGGAAGGAAGGAAGGAAGGAAGGAAGGAAGGAAGGAAGGAAGACAAAGAATTTTTAAAATGAGTGAATGAATAAACAATAAAAGACAAATGAGTGCTGTAGGTTTAAGGGTGTATTGATGAATAACTTTCCATATCTAAGTTCCTATATCTTCTAACTAGATTTTAAACTACTTGAGGATCAGAGCCAGGTTTTTCCTCATCTTTGTCAACAACAGCACCTTATGGTGCCTTTTTGCACAGATTTAGCCTGTAATAATTATAATAATGATGATTGATCTTAGGGTTAGAATAATGCTCAAAGTCAAACGAATTGGAAAAGTGTCCGTTTACCTGTAAGAAGCAGATGAGTAGTTGTTCAAAAGGTAAGGCATGATAAGTAAAATGATGCAATTAAATTCAATGAATATTTATTAAGGAATGAATGAATGAATAAAAATGATAATTACCTACTAAGTATAATGCTTTGTGCTAGGTGCTTGGGATGAAAACAAAACAAAAAAATCAAAAGACCCCTGCTTTCAGGGAGATCACTTTATAATCAAGCAAAGAGCAGTCTAAGGCTCAATGACTGTTAAGGTGCCAAGGTAAAGGAGTGAGGGTCGTTGGCATCTACAGAATCAATCCCCATGTTGTGTCTCCCCAGGAGAAGCTCTCCCAGATGACAGATGAATAGGCTAGTCTAGAAGCAGACCTAGTAGTCTGGGAAGCACTACTTCAGCTTACCTGCCTATAGATGGGGGAGAGAGGCACAGTCATGGGCCAGGATGTTATGGAGTTTATAGTCCTGAAGAAGAATATGATACACACCCTAATAAATGTAGTATAAACTCTTACCTGATAAGTTTGGGGAAAGAACTTCATAAATTTCAGAAAAGAAAATATTAGTAATGAATGAGAAAAAATTTCCTGGGAGAAGGTGGCACAAGGTAGCCCTAAAAGGAAAGGTAGACATTTAAAAGATTGAGACAAGAAGAGAATATTCCAAAACTGGAGCAAAAAAAAATTGAGTAGAAAAGTTTTGGGGTGCTGATAAGTCCAAAGAGGAGATATTAAATAAAATTTGAGAAGTAAGTGTGCTCTAGATCTTCACAAGGCCTTGAATACTAATGATGTAGTTTGAGGTGGTCTAGTGGAGGGCCAGGGGGAAAAAAGGAACTTTGTTATCTTATTTGTAATAATAATCAAAAATTACAGAATTAAAGAATCATAGAATTCTGGAGTAGGAAGGGATTTCAGAGATCTAAGGACAGGCAAAGAATATAGCATCTATTCAAATAGGGAGGACTGCTCATGCTGGGTAGTGATAAAAAGAAACATGAAAAAAAGGAAATGGAGTGGGGAGCACCCAAGTAGCAGAGCTGATAAATAATAAACTTCTTTCTCCTAGAGGTCTTGGGGTAATCAACTGTGGATATATCACTTTACATTACTTTTTTGTTGTTTTGTTTATTTGCTACAGCTGGATTGCTGATGGGGAGGGCTTCTATTTATTTTAAAGAAGGGAAAGTAGCCAGGTTTTATTTTGAAAGTGTTGTCTCTTTCATTATTCCCAAAAGAGCAATTTACAAATTCAACTTCATTTGATGGGCTTTCTTTCCTGTGAAATTTTATTACTAATCCTGTAGTCCACAAGGGGAAATCAATTTAGTGTTAGGTCGATTTTAGTGGTACTCAAACAATCCCAGATCCCACTCCTCATTAAAATAAGTGTGATTGGGGGCAGCTAGGTGGCTCAGTGTATTGAGAGCCTGGTCCAGAGATAAGAGATCCTGAGTTCAAATTAAACCTTAGACACTTCCTTGCTGTGTGACCCTAGGCAAGACAGTTAACCCCAGTTGCCCAACCCTTTTCTATCTTAGAACCGATACTTAGTATTTCTAAGATAGAAGATATGGGGTTTTTTGGAAAGGGAAGGGAAGGGAAGGGAAGGGAAGGCAAGGGAAGGGAAGGGAAGGCAAGGGAAGGCAAGGGAAGGGAAGGGAAGGGAAGGGAAGGGAAGGGAAGGGAAGGGAAGGCAAGGGAAGGGAAGGCAAGGGAAGGGAAGGGAAGGGAAGGGAAGGGAAAGGAATGGAGAAGGGAATGGGAAAAAAAGCTCATTTCCTCAGAGGAACAGCAGAATAAAAAGAGTTGAGCTTTGTACCTGGTTGCCAGCAAACTCCTAGAGGGCACTTGCTTTCCCCTTGGCCTCATAGTGTCCCAGGATCTCTATTCAGAGGGGCAATATCCATAAGTTTCTGTCTCCCTATAGGGTCATTTGTCTAGTCCAGAGGTATTTCTACCATCCCCAACCATCTTTTTTTCTGATAAACTTTACTATTATGACACATTTAATAATATGACAGTTCCCAGTCAGAATTCAAAGTTCTAGTTATATTTCTTTAAAACTTGCCTACTCTTGGGAAGGTTAAGTGTGAATGAATCCTGGATCATCATAATATTTGATGAATTAAAATTACAAATAATCTGAAAGGCCAAACCCCCCCCCCCCAAAAAAACCCAACCCAAAACAAGAACTCTTAAGAGGGAGGAGTCAACCATAGTACATTTGCATGCTAAAACTGGCCTAAAGTGATTTCCTTTCTCTGGGCCTGTTTCATCCTGTACAAAATTAAGGGATTAGACTAAGGGATCTCTAAGATTCCCTTCTAGCTCTAAATCCTGTGTGCTTATATATTACTAAAAAAAAAAAAAATAATCAAATATATGGGAAAAATGAGAGATTATAGTATTAATTACATGAATGCCTAATATACATGAAAAGTCAAGGACAGCTTCCAAAAGGGGTGAATTCTCTAGAGCATTTGTTCTCAAAGTGAGGTCCATGAGCTTCTTAGGGTCCCTGAGACCCTTTCAGGGGATCCACAAGGTCAAAATTATTTTCATAATAATATTTAGATGTTATTTTCCTATTAAAATAATTCTCCCTTTTCCAACTGCATATTTGTGTGAGGCTAAATTTTCTTCATATACTTCAAACAAGACAACATATTGCAAGAAATTGAATGCAGAAACAGATATGAAAATCCAGATGTCTTCAATCAAACTAGATATTAGGTTTGTAAAAAATATGTAGAAGAGTGCCACTCTATTCACTGAAACCCTTTGTTTTAGAAGTTATTTTCATAAAAATACTATATTGTTAAAATACAAAAGGTTTGTCATCATAATTTTTAATTGAATTAAATGTCATCTGTTTTGTTTTGTTACTTTCAGGCATGCTCAACTCTTTATGAGCCTTGTTTTGGCCTTTTTGGGGGGCGAGGGGATGATACTAGAATTGTTCATCCTTCCCTTCTCTAGCTCACTGTATAGATGAAGAAACTGAGGCAAATGGGGTGAAGTGACTTTCCCAAGATGACACAACTTGTAAATACCTGAGGTAGGATTTGAATTCACATCTTCCTGACTCTATGACTAGTGCTCTGTCTACTATGCCACTTAACTCCTAAAATGAATTAATAAATAAATTTTAATGTATCTGTTTTAATTTCTAATATGGAAAACAGTGAAAACTATAATACACACAAATAAAAACTTTTTGGTGTCCTCAATAATTTTCAAATTTAAATGGTTCCTGAGACCAAAAAATTTTGAGAACCACTGCTCGATAGTGAATTATAGAAGCCAAAGACCAGAATCACATGGGAAAAAACAGCATGGATCTGTGACCCATGCTGGTGTCACCCACCCCAAAAAGTCATGGATTTTTCAATGTGCACCTCCTCTCTCTGAAATAAATACATATTGAGAGATTGTCTCTCTCATTTTGCAAATATCTCAACTTTCTATCCTAACTTCATCTTGGCTAATGCTACCCAGTAACTGGCCTCTGTATGAGGATGGGTTGTTCATTCATCTGGTTTGGTTTTTTTTTAAGTGAGAATGACTACTAACTAAGCTGATGGATAGGAGTAGAAGGTAAGAAATGAAAGATACATTGAGAGAAAAGTGCCACAGAGGTGGTTGTGTTAGTTACAGAGTAAGCAAAAACGTCCCTCTCTTTGCTTATATTATCTCATTTTACTTAAAATCAGGTTGTTTTAAAAATTGACCTAGTCCAACCTCCTCATTTTGTAGGTGAGGAAATTAAATTAAAGAAATTAGATGAAATGAATCAAAAGATTTAGTCAGAAAATATAGGTTCAAATTTCAGTTCTGGCACCTAATACTTTTGTGACCATAGGCAAACTCCTTTAACCTCTGTGGACCTCAGTTTCTTTTTCTGGAAAACAAAAGCATTGGAATATATAGCATCCAAGATCCTTTCTGGCTCCAGATCTGTAATATAATATCCAATAGTCTGTCCAAAACCTGTGTCAGAGAAAGGATTAAAAACTGGGTGCCCTGACTGCCAATCCATGGCTCCTTTCAACAGGTCACATACCCTCTTGATAAAGCCTCCTGAATTTTTAAGGTCCATGCAGTTTCTAAAATTGACTCTATGATGACTTCAAGCCAATCTGTATATGCTGCTGCTATTATTCATTAAGATAAAATAAGATCTCTAATCAATAGTCCACAAGCATTTATTTAAGCACCTATTATGTGCCAAGCACTAGAGGTATAAAGAAGGCAAAACAAAGCAAGCAAAAACCAGTCCCTGCTCTCAAGGAGTTCAGTCTCATGAGAAAGATGACCTGCAAACAACTATGAACAAACAAGATATCTGTATGTAAATATTGGTCCCCTTCTCCCGTTAGTAGTTTTTTTGAGGGGGCTTTTGTTTTAGGAACAGGCCTAGGCTGGTCATATGACATGCTAAAAGATACACCATCCCTCTACTGTCTGCAGTGCCTCCATTATTACCACCTCTCAGCTCTTGTATTGTTTTTCCATTAGAATGTAAATTCCTTGAGGACAAGGACAATCTTTTTGCTTATATTTGTATCCCTCTCACTTAGCACTATGCCTGGAATATAGCACTTAATGTTATTTTTTTTTTGTGCCTCACCTATATGATAAATTGGGGATAATCAACAAAGGGAAAGTGCTAATATCAAAGAGGATTAGGAAATGTTTCTTTTAAAGATAAGAATTTTAGCTGGGACAGGAAGGAAGGAGGGAGGGCAAAAGTGGAAATAAGGAAAGATCAATGTACACTTGTTCAAGGAATCAATCTATTGGATACACAGTTGCTTGAAAACACTTGTCCCTGATCCGCTGTTGTGAATTGCATTATGTTTTAAAATAATTTTCAGTAAACAAGAATAACAGATATTTTTTGTCAACCTGGGAATTCTGGTAAAAAGCTTTTAGAAAAAGAGATAAAAAGAAATGTAAAATATTGTCTGTGTTCTTCCTGAAACCAGTCATTAGAAACCAATTTAAATGGAACTCCTCTCACCTAATTTGGAGGGCGGGAGAAGTTGGTCTCTTCACTGGGGCATTTTGTGGCTCCCAATGGGGCTCAAGTTTCTGATGTTCAGTTTCTTCCTCTATAAGCTGAGGGGAGGATGAACATGAAGACTTTTTATTATTGCATTTAGTGGTTTCAAAGATAAAAATGCAGGCTCCAATATTATTCTATTTTCCCTTTTTTCATGAAGGATGGCTTTTTGGGGGGGCTGGGGGGACCAGATCTATGACTACATTATTATAAGGAGTGAAGAACTTCTACCATTGCACATCAGCATTTCCTCTGTGATTTGTCTTAGAGATAACTGAGGCAGAGAAGTTAAATGAATTGCCAAGAGTGGACTAGCCATTGTATGACGGAGAGGGAATTTGACTCTGAGGTGGTTTCTCTATCCACAACACCATGCTTCTTCTCAATGGCATGCTGCTTTGCCTATGATAATCATGTCCTTTTAAATTCTGCCAAACTTACCTTTCAACAGATGGATATGATATGAAATATCTTGGCCAAATGCATATAAGAGGCAGTTTCCATACTGCGAAGCAGAGTTGTTTCCTGAATGAATGAACATGCAAGGGTCGTGTTTATTTTTATGACACTTGCCCATACTGTAGGAAGTTTCTCCCCATGCATTAGTACTCAGCCACACTGCCTTGAGCCCCAGTTGCTTCAGCTGTAATAATACCACGGATCCCAAATTGGCATTACTGTTTGACAAATCCAAAGGACTAGACTTAATAAAAAACACTTTTGTCTTCCCTCCTTTAGTGTCTATCTCAACATTTCCTGTTTCTTTCTGTTTGGTGTGTTTTAAGTGTGCAATTATGCCCACTGACAGGATGGCTTGTGACAGAAGAAATGCAATGGTTTGTAATTTGGGAAACCTTTGGCCTTGCTGACTGAAGGCAGGTTGTTTGGAAAAAGGAAATCCGGAACTTCACTAACTGGCACACTCTGTCAAAAGCAATAGAAGTAAGGGAAAGGGGGAGGGGGACAGAGGAGAGAAACACACACACAATACCACTTTCTGCACACAGGAGATTTTATTGGTAACTGAAAATAATGATGAGCAGGACTCAAAACTGAAGGAAGAACACACTACTGATGGGAAATGAGCCCCACTGAAAACCATTGCTACTTTATACTGTTACATATTGCCAAGAGTTGTGGATTGGTGGGGAGAGGATAATGTATGATGTATTTGGAAGGTGCTTTTTACAGAAAACTACTCCCTGAGACAATTAGTTGATTGAAAAGCTTGAAAATAAGATTTCCTCTACACATTCCAAAATGAAATCATTGCCATAGTCTAATCATCTCCTGCAAGTCTTAGCCACTATCCCATTTTGATAAAATGTCCCTAGGCCCTCTCCCAACTAGATTTAAACTATGCTGTTAAAGGTAAAAGGCTTATAATATCTTAAATTCTCTGGCCCATATTTCAGCTTTGAAACTAGCAGAAGAACACTTTCACTGACAGATGATTTTCTTTTTTTTGTTGTGTCTTTCAGTTTTTCCTACTCCATAAAACAGGCATGACAAAGCTGAGAGTTATAAACTTCTTCAGGTGATCCCAGGCATTCAAAAAGGTTAGAATTTCTCATCATCAAATTGCAAAGCAATTAAAGTTAGTGTTCAGTGGGCTTAGATTCTTTCCGCGTCCTTCCTGAGTGCCCTAATCATAAGAGTTCCTTCATCTCCTCTTACATCCTATGCTTTAGAGACCATGTCCTCAGTCACCCTCTCCTCCTTTGTTGAAGTCTCTGAAGATGTTACCCTTAAACATGGGAAAGTACCTTTAAAAGAAATAAATAAAAATTATTAAAAAGATAAGTTAACTTTCCTGCTTGCCTAGGTGAATATCTCCACTTGTGCCTTTGATCCCATCTCCTAGATTTGCACCATTTCCTCTCCTGGTCTCATTTTAAAGCCATCACTATCTTCTGGCTCCATCCCTACTGCCTATAAACATGCTTAGGTCCCCCCATTCTGGTAGGGTACTGGTAGATATTTTAACAATTGACTTTCAAAAACAAAACAAAACCACAATGACTTTCCACTACACATTTCTAAACTTAAATGACATGATCTCCATTTTCTCCATCATTTTCTTAAATCTAGACAGTCATCAAAATGATAAGCCAAGCTCTGGTTTGTACTGTTTGTCAGTTTCTGAATTATAAATGTTCATATTGAAAATTTAAAAATTGCTTCTCATCTCTACAACATTTAGAAAGAATAGTCTGAATTTTTTACTTCCTTATTTCATGCTAACTGATTACTCCTTTGTGCTTTGCGATCTGATTTCCTACTCTACCACTTCATGGTTAATTGTTTTTTTCTTTAAACCCTTACCTCCTGTTTTAAAATCAATACTGAGTATTGGTTCCAAGGCAGAAGAGCAGTAAGGGCTAGGTAATGGGGGTTAAGTGACTTTCCCAGAGTCACAGAGTTACAGATGTTTTAATTGTCAAAATCAATAGATTTTTCTTCCTCCTCATCTTCCTTGACCTTTATTCTGTATTTGATCCTGCTTACTCTGCTCTTTCTGAATATTTTCCTCCCTTGGCTCCAATGATACAACTTTCTCCTCATTCTACGCCTAGTACTTCTCAACTTCCATTTCTCATTCATTTCTTTCCTGCTGACCCCTACTTATGGGTGTCACCCAAGGTTCTGTCATCAACTCTCTCTTCCCTCTAGACACTTTCTCTAGGTGACCTCATCTCTTCCTCTGACTTGTATTGTCACTTATGGAACTCTTATCCTAGCTGTCTCCATCAGGATATTTCATCTTTGCTGGTATTTCAAATAAAATATTGCTAAAAAATAAATCCATAATTTTACCTCTATAACCTCCCTCTTTTCCCAGCTTCCCTATTTCTGCTGAAATCACTTCCAACCTCAGAGCCTTCTTTCACTCCACTTTCTTCCTTAACTAAAATGCGTGATGAATAGAACCCTTAGCCTAGGGTTGAGAAGATTAGAATTCAAGTCTGACTTCATACCCTTATTATCTGGGTGATGCTGAGCAAGTCATTTAACCTTCTTCTATCTGCCTCAGTTTCTACAACTGTATAATCAGGGTCATAATAGAATCTATTCCCCAGGGTTGTTGTGAATATCAAATTGGATAACATTTGTAAAGTGTTTAACACAGCACATAGTATGTGCTTATAAAATGCTTGTCTTCTCCCTGAGTCCTGCTATCACCAATATCCAATTAGCTACCAAGCCCTATCAATTCAGGGACTATTAGATGGCTAACCCTAACCCTAACCCCAATAGAGAAGACATCACCCCATAAAATATGCCTTTCATGTTTCTACTTATCAGTCCTAGTGATCCCTCACCTATCTCAGGAGTTATATTCCAGAGACCTCCATGATAGGTGAAAATCTGTGAAGTAGCGGCAATAAATTTATTTAATTATACATATATATGTATATATATATGCATATATATATATATAAAGGCTTTATAAACCCTTTCCACTCTCCTATAAACCTTTTTCATGCTCTTATTAACCTTTCCCACACTCTTATAAATACAGAACACAGCACTGTGAATGGTTCCTTTCAGCCAATACTGTGCCATATACAATTTCACATTGGCAAACTTGCACAAGTGATTGTGGTGCACTGCATTTTCATTGTGTACAGTAGAGTATTCATGCACAAAATTATTCAATATAGCAAAAACTCTGCAATTCAGAATTATATATATATATATATATATATTTAAATCCACAATATAGTGAAGCTGTAATAAGTGAACCACATTATAAGGAGGGATGACTTTATAATGTTCTCTTGGTTCTACTTGTTGCACTCTTCATTATTTCATGTAAGTCTTTCCACATTTGTTTTAATTGACCTGCTCATCTTTTCTTATAGCTGAATACTACTTCATCATAATCATATACCACAAGTGGTTTGATCACTTCCAAATTGATGGATATCCCTTCAGTTTCCAGTTCTTTGCCACCACAAAGAGAGCTCCTATAAATATTTTGGAATATATAGGTTCTTCCCCTTTTTCACCAGTCTATTGGGAAACAGTCTCCAGCAACTATATTGCTGAGTCTAAGGATATAGAGAGCTTTGTAATTCTAAAATTCCCTCCAAAATGACAGAATCAGTTCACAGTTCCATTAAAAATATGTATATCTCTCATTTTTAATTATATCTCTTATAAACAACATATTTTCAGGTTTTTATTTTTGATCCATTCTGCTATCTGTTTCCATTTTATGGGTGAAATGGAATTCACATTCCAAATTATAATTACTAATTGTGTATTTCTTTTCATTGTGTTTTTTCAAACTGTTTGTCCTTTTTTCTCTTTCTTTTTTCCTGACTCCTTAGAAGTCCAGTTTCTTTTGACCAATATTTTTCCAAACCACACCCCTTATAAGAGTCCCTCCCTTATCCTCTCCCCTTGGCTTCCTAGTTCTAAATCAACCCACACTTTAAAGGGACCTCCCCTTTACATCCAAATTCTTAAAAGAGCTCTTGAATTACAATAATAGACAATAAAACTATATTAGTAGGAGATAACAACCTTTCCCTCTCAGAATTAGAAAAATCAAACCAAAAAAAAAAAGAAAGAAAGAAAGAAATACCACATTATAATCAATAATATGTATTGATTCTAAGGCAGAAGGTCCAAGAAAGAAAATTAAGGAGGTAAATAGAATTTTAAAACAGTTGGATTTGATAGACTTCTAGAGAAAACTAAATGGGAATAGAAAGTAATATATCTTTTTCCCAGCAATACATGTCACCTTCACAAAAATTAACTATATAATAGGACATAAAAGCCTCACAATAAAATTCAGAAAAGTAGAAATATTAAATGTATTCTTTTTAGTCCAAATATTTTAAAACTTACAATTAACAAAGGAATGTATTAAAAAAAGACTAAAAACTAATTGCAAATTAAATAACCTTACCTTAAAGAACAAATGGGTTAAAGAACAAATCATAGAAACAATTAAAAAAGTCATTAAAGAAAATGACAATAAGGAAACAACATTCCAAAAATTTGGGGATGCAGCCAAATCATTCTTAGGAGGAAATTTATATCTCTAAATATTTACTTCAATAAAGGAGGAAAAGTATAGACCATAAATTAGTAGTGTAATGAAAAAAATAGAAAAAAAGACAAATTAGAATGGGCAATAAGAAGCAGATGATATGATGGTATACTTAAAGAATCTTAGAGAATCACACAAAAAAATTAGTTGAAATAATCACAACAAAGTAACAGGATATGAAATAAGTCTGTGTAAAACATCAACATTTCTATATATTGTTCATAAATTCCCACAATAGGGCTAGAAAGATAATAAGTTTAATAAAGTAGCAAGATATAAAATAAATGGTTGTAGTGAGAATCAAGTCAGATGATTTATAATCAGTGTTGCAAACCTAAAAGTGCTTTATAGATGTTAGCTATTATTATTATTAGTGTTATTATTATTCATATCAATAATAAAATCCAAGATAAATAATAGAAAGGAAAAGCAAGATGCATTCAAAATAACTTCAAAATGCTTAAAATACCTGTGAGGCAATTTAACAAGGCACACTTAAGACATATAAATGCAGTTATAAAATACCCTCTAAAGAAATAAAGAACAACTTGAATAACTATAGACATATCATTCATAGTAATTTTCATTATATAAAATTAAAATGTTTCATACTCTCAAAAGCAAAACAGCTAGAATAAGAAGATAAATTGCACATTGGGGCTGGGGAATAAAGTTTGAAATAGTCTTTTTTTACTCTGTATCAATCACTGTGCTAAGTGGCATGTATCCAAAAAGAGATAGAAGAGAATTCATGTCCTTATGGAGCTCACAATCTCATGGTAATTCATAAGGCCAAGAGTTCATATCCAGTAATTAAGGAGTTAAAAGATATGAACAAACAATTCAGGGTAAGTATTGCAGAAAGTTTCATATAACTAGTAAAATAAAAATAACTCTGAGATTTCATGTCCCATCCAGAAAACTGGTAAAGATGACAGATACAGATCCAATAAATGTTGAAGAGACTAGGGAAAGACTGGAACACTAATGCATTGTTGGTGAAACTGTGAATTAATCCAATCACTTTGGAAAGTAATTTGGATTTATGTATTAAGAAAATTAAAAAGTGAATAAAATGCCCACTTCTTTGAGAGACTGATCCAAAGATTCCGTTGCTACTGCTCTTCACACTCCTTTCCAAAAATAAAAGGGAAAAAGAAAGATCACAAAACTACCAAAAATGTTAAAGCATCATTTTTTTTCCATATGGCAAAGATTAGGCAATAGCTAAATAAATTGTGGAGCATGTATTTAATGTAATGTTATTTTTCTATTAGCAATGACAAATATAAATAATTCAGAAAACTGTAGAAAGGATAACCTCAATATGAAATAAGAAGAATCAGGAAAATGCTTGGAGGGTGCTTATGATGCTTGGAAAGAGTATCAAAAATGAAAGAGAATTCTACATGATTAAAATGATAACTTTTGGGACCTCAAAAGAGATAAGAATAAATTTCTTCCCTCTTCCTTCTTTGAAGATATGAGGGGGTTTAGATGTAGAATACATTCATGGTCAAACTTAGTTGAAGTATTAGTTCAATTTTTCCTGAACTATAGCTCTTTACCCTCTATCTCTCTCTGTTTTTTTTTTCACTGTCTCCATCTCTGTATCTATTCTTGGTTTAGGTTTTATCCCTTTCCCAGATTCTGGAACAGCTCTTTCAGTTCTGTGCATGTGACCAGACTCTTTTGCAAACCCCTGCCTTTAGTACTCTTTTGCAAAATCCTAGTTTCCTTCATTCTCCCTTACAGTTTAAGAGGTGGATTAATAAGTAGAGGGAGAGATTAAATTCAGAAGTGTAGAAGGGATATGAAAATAATAGGTAATAATTATAAAATAAAAGCAAAAACAAAACAAATCAAAAGAGATGAGGAGGAAGAAAGAAGGGAAATTAGATGACAGAAGGCCAAAGAGGGTGAGGATCTTGTTATGTCTAACCACTGGAATCCAGACATCAGAAAGAACTAACCCAATTAACAGGATCTCCATCTGCTGACTGAAATCACTATGTGAGGGGTCTGGACAGCCCTCCTGTCAAGACAAATGGAGAAGGTTAAGAGGGCTGCCCCTCTGGGATCTGAAAAGAATGATCAAAGTCACTTAGGGCCTAGTATCCAGAGAGGCAGAAGGCAAAAAGCAAGAGGAATAGGAGGAAGTGGAAAGGGGAAGGGTAAAAAAAGCCAGATGAAGCTTGAATTAGACAACCTGGATCCTTAGAAGGAGGCTCTCTGCCCATTATCCCATCTGTGTGCAAACCACTTTACTAAGAAGTCACTGAAGACTTAATATAGTTGGATGCTTCAGAAATCCCAGAGACACCAGGGCCTTTCCATTTTTCTCAAAGCAGTTAAAATGCAAAAAGGCAAGGCTGGGGAGAGAAAAAAAAAACTACTGGAAGGAAGCACACACCCTTTTTGGAACAGTCTTGTTTTGAAAAACTCCTACCCTTAGGCATTGAAAGTATTTCTTGGCCCAGTAGAGTCAAGAGAGGTGCCACGGTATCTCCAAAAATTCTTCCAGTCACTGACCTTGATATTTATTTGCAACGCCCTTACAGGAAATCAGTCCTCTGTGTTCCATGAAAAATAGAGTAACATACGGGAACCAGGAAAAACAACTCACCACTCCAAACAATTCTATATCGACAGCTTTTAAGGAAAACTTGAGATTAAAAAATAGTTTTCTCCATCACCAGCAGCCCAAAGCATCTAATAAAAAGATCTCCAAATTTAGCCAGGAATATATTAAGATAGATAACCTTGCATCCAAATGATCAGAGATCTTGATTTCTAGACTTCTTATTATATCTTTTTACCACCAGCCCATTCCAGTCACTATTAACTAGTTTCACATTTTCAAATTATCATCCAGGTCTTAGTTGAATAATTAATTATTGAATTTTTCCCATTGTAATTATAATGCTTAGAATCTAAAAGTAGTTTTTCTGTCATTCAGTATCTAGGAAATGAGATCATCAGAACTTGTGTACAGTGGAAAGATTTGTGATATTGGATCCAGAAGACCTTGAATTCAATTCTTGATTCCCACATTTAAGTCACTTAATTTCACCTGAAAAAAATGAACATAATTCTCAATTGTTTCCTCTACGATAAAATGGAGATAAATGGAGTCATAGTTTCCTCATCTGAAGAATATCATTTGGAGATGAAGAAGACAAGTTCAAATCCTAATACCATATCCTATCAGCAACTCAGTCAGTCTATCCAGATCTTAATTTCTTCACATGTAAAATGCTCAAAGGAATTGGGCAAGATAATCTTTGAGGTCCCTTCTGTAATAGATAATATTGAAGCGGTATATTTGACGGGTAAATGATAACTAATAAATCAGGTAATTATCTTCTTTTTCCTACCCTCCTCCCTTTATGCCTCCCTTCCTCCCTCTTCCAACCTCTTTTTCAGCCTCCCTCTTCTTTCCCTCCCCCTTATACTTCAGCCTCCTTCTTTTATCTCAGGTAAGGGGTTTATTTGGAGAAGACAAAAAAGGGTAGAGAATGGAGGTAAGAGGGTTGAAGTTTCCCTATTATCTACAGTGAGCCTTAGGTTGGAGGATATTGAGAGAAATGGCAATTCAGTCACTGCCATGAAATAGATCAAGTCAGAGAGATATATATGGTCTATTGTCTTTCTTCTTCAGCCTTCAGACCACCAAGGCCACCTCCAACTTGATTACCCCAAGTCTCAGAGGTAAACCCAGCTTCTTCCTTCAAAGTCACCACCATCAGCCAAGAAACCCAGAAATCAGTCAACATTTGGTTCTTGCCTTCAACTGTTTCCAGGTAACATTCCAAAAGAAATCTTGCTTTGATTGACAGCTGATCAACCTCCAGGTTCTGTCCTTTTGCATGCCTTATAATTTCTCCCTTCCACAATTTCATGTAACTTTATATAAATGAAGACAACAACCCCTGCCCTATCCACATTACAGATTTGTAATAAGGATCAAATAGCAGTGCACATAAATTACTTTTCAATTTTTCAAAGTGTATATATAAATGTTATCAACTAGTACTGCTCAAACTATTTCCCTCACAGAGTTGTTGTGAATAAAGCATTTGTTAAGAATTAAATTAAGGGTTTGATTAGAATATGTGAGAATTCTAAAATAATCTGGTTGTTAACTGATTTAAAATATTATAGCTCGAGGCAAAATGACTTTTAATAGTTTTTATTTACAAAAGGGTGGAAAAAGTGAAAGCAGAGAAATACAAAAAATGGGAGAGAAGATGTCTACCCTTGTCTACCCTATCACACTAAATATTGTTCTGGTGCTCAGTTCAGCCCAGCTTGTTAACCCTGGACCAGAGGACTGAGAATTCCGCCAACAAGGCCTCCTCCAAGAAGGGAAGACCTCTCAGAAACTAATTTCTCTCCAGACACCAGGAAAGGAAGGCCAGTTACTCACTCACTCAAGAAGCAGTCCAAGTCCCAAGTTACCTTCAAGAGGCAGATCACCAGTTGAAGACAACTACCAAAGATAACAATGACTACTACTCCCCAAAGACTATCTCCAGAAGACTGCTTGCAGAAAACCCTCTCCAGCTGAAGAAATAAAGGGCAGGCTTTTATAGTGACTTCTTGTCCCTTACCCTCTTCACAGGGGCCAATCACAGCTTCCAAATTGCCTAGCACTGCCTGGGGGGGGGGGCAGTGTCTGTGGGATCCACTTCTCACTTCTGAAGGTGTTAACTCTTATCATAGGCCTCTGAAGGTGTCAACCTTTTATCATAGGTTTCTAAAGGCATAAACTTTTATCATAGGATTCACAAGTTTCTGACTAATTGAGTTATCACCCACTAGCAAGTGACTTAAGACTTTTATTTGACAGACATCATATTTTTCAAACTTATTGCTAACCTTTATTATTTTAAAATATGAAAGTTTCAAGAAATTCACCTCATTGAGTCCTGTGATTTGATGATATAATTAAATCCATCCTGACAAATATTTATTTTCTGTTATGTTCAAGGTAGGACTCTGGAGAAAACATATCCGCTCTCAAGATACTTACACTCTATCAAAGTGATACAAGTATACATTTAAGTGAATTTTAAATCATTTCAAAAGACAGAGACTCTAACAACTATGGAAGGTGGGATATCAAAAAAAGGACTCATGTAGAAGAGTGCCTAAGTTCTATTTTGAAGAAAGCTAGGGATACTAAGAGATAGAAATAAAGGACACATTGAGATAAGCTATGCAAAAGTATATAAACAGGAAATAGGTGATATAGGTCAGTTTGACTAGTTGTTTTTCCTTTGTTCTTGAAAGGTAACAATGACATCTTGAGGAGATGTCTTGACCTATTGGATTTAAGTGAGGCAGAGTTGCATAGAGTCATCAGTTTTTCTCTCTTCCAATCATCAAAGTCCAATGGCAAGACAGAAGTCAGAATGACTGGTGATCCAGGATGCAGTGAATGACTTGGGAAGACTGTTACAATGAGTATAATAGGGGAAGTACTGGGATATTAAACTAGAAATGTAGGTAAAAGCCAGATTATGAAGAACTTCAAAAATAGGGAGAAGGTATTGGGAAGGGTAGAAAACAGACAGGTTATTCAGAAACTTCTAGATCATGCTTCACAGGAACCTACTCAATCTATCAACAGGTAGAAATGAACCTACATATTATGTGATATTCAAATTGAGATCTCTGTACATTACAGAAAGATTATGGATGATCACATTTATTTCTTAAAAAAAACAAACTATCTTCTGCCTTGCAATTAATACTGTATATTGGGTTCAAGGTAGAAGAGTGGTAAGGGGTAGGCCATGGGACTTAAATAACTTGCCCAGACAGCAAGAAAGTATCTAAAGCCAGATTTGAACCCAGGATCTCCTGTCTCTTGAGCAGCCTCTCAAGCCACTAAGCCACTGAGCCACCATGCTGTCCCCAACCACACTTACTTTCATGAGGAGTAGGATCTAGGATTGTTTGAGTACCACCAAAATTTAACTAACACTAAAGATTTCCTCTTGTGGACTATAGGATTAGTAAAAAAAAAATTCACAGGAAAAAAAAGCAACAGCCTATCAAATGAAGTTGAATTTGTAAGTATAAATAAGACTCCTTTTCCAGGATGATGAAAGAGACACAATGCCTTTAAAATAAAACCTGGCTAGTTTAAATGGAATAAAATAAATAGAAGCCTCAGCAAGTCAGCTGTAGCTGATCAAAAAAAATCAATGTAAAAATGTGACATATCTAAAGTTGATTACCCCAAGACTTCTAGGAGAAAGTAGTTCATTATTTTGACAGTTATGAACAGCTGCATTTTACTGTTAATGCTCAGAAGTGAATATGACTTGTTCTATATAGTAGTAGTAGTAGTAGTAGTCTCTCGGTAACCGAGGATGACGATTGTCTTTGTGCGTTTTTGTGCACAAAGACACTTGTGCATGAAGATTTAAGTGGAAAAGTTGATGCACAGAGACAGGCCCACTCTCTCGGTGTTGGAAGCCTGGGTCCAGTGGCATGAAAAGTCGTTACACCTGGAGACTTCCTCAGCTGCATTGGATGGCCGTGTTGTCCTTTGTGCTCCAACACGCCCTAAGCACTCCACAGTGCTTTGCTGCGTTGCCCTCTCAGCCGTTGAACCTTCTTATTGGTTTCTTCTGCCTGTTCCGCCGAAGCAGTCTTCACATGCTGGGTGAGCAAAGCCCTGGTTCACCAGGGGTCGGTGACGACCTGATGGCTACCCTCACAAGGTTTGGCTGGCCTGTCGAAGCTGTTGCCCGGGGTGTGGCCGCTGCCGCATGCTAGCAGCTACTGGGAGCCACAAGTGAGAGCTGGGTGTCAGGTGGGGGTCAGAGGCTGGAGAGCTGCCCTAGGAGGGCACGACAAGCCCTCCATACCAAAGATATTACTCCTCCCTGAGCACCCCATACACTCCTCTTGTTCTATATATAACGCAGTAAACTCCTTACCCACCATTTTCTAAGTTTTAAATAAGCTAAGCAGATTGAAGAATAGAAGTGAGCAGAGTAATGGGATTAGACCAGAGATCTCTACTACGAAACCAAGTACTTCTTTTTGTGTCCTAATGGCACTCCTAATTTTTCATTTTTACCAGCAGAGACATTCAGCAAATAGCCCCAGAAACGAAAAGGAAAATCTCCCTTTTCATCTTTCCAGTAGGAAAACCATGATGTGTTCCAAACCTAGACAACACAACCAGTTGAGCAAAGCCTTCTTTAATATTCCCTTCATCAGTGAGCATTCTGCCAGAATCATATGAACAGTTGTGAACAGTTCATAAATTTGGGGTCATATTCTTTTTTTAACCCTTACCTTCCATCTTGGAGCCAATACTGTGTATTGGTTCCAAGGCAGAAGAGTTGTAAGGGCTGGCAATGGGGGTTAAGTGACTTGTCCAGGGTCACAAAGCTGGGAAGTGTCTGAGATCATATTTGAACCCAGGACCTCCCATCTCTAGGCCTGGCTCTCAATCCACTGAGCCACCCAGCTGCCCCAATTCATAAATTTAAAATTTTGCCAGTGATTTGGTTCTCAATTCACAATAATTCTCATGAATTTGAGTCATTAACAAGGACTAAACTTTATTTCTATTACATATATATGTACATATATATATATTAGATTTTATATTGAGATTAATGATTGAAAACTAACAACTCACATTTACCTAATACTTAGGAAGCACTTTCTATTCATTATCTCACCAAATTCTTAAAATGACCCTGTAAAGTAGGAAGCACAAGAATTAGTATTTCCATTTTATATATGAGAAAATTGAATCTCAAAAAGGTGAAGTGATTTTACCTATTTAAGAGGAAAACTACCTGTTAAAATTTGGACTAAAAGTGGGATAATTCTAGTCCTCAGTGAAAATAACAAGTAACTTCACTGAGAGTAAGGGGGAGGCAAAGTTCCTGGTTGATACAAACATCCTCTGTCTTCACTACCTAAATCTCATTTCCAAAAAAGAGATATTACTCTAAAAAACAAATGAATCCTATAAATTAAATGATATAAAGGGAAGGGGAAGATCATGGGTAGCTTGAATGGGAGCTATTCTACTCAGATAAAAGATTTTGGAATAGGAGGTGATACAATAAATATTTCAGGCCAACTGAATCATGCAAATTCTTATACTCATGTCAGATCAAACTGTTGATCATTCAATCCACAACCATTTTGCAACCAACTTGCTATCTGACAGACACTGGGCTAAGTGCTAAAGATACAAAGGAAAAGGAAAAGCAAAACCTACTTCAAGGAAATTATATTCTAAAGTGATTAAACTTCATTGTATATATATACATGTAGCTATAATATGTACAGTATCATATACATTATATTATATAATACAACATATATTATATGCATATATTGTATTAGAAATCATTGTATATGCATTTATATACAATATATGTATCTATGGGTATGTAAGTATGAACATAGAAAATACAAAGTAGATATATAAAATAACTTTAAAGAAGACGGTACTGATGCCTAAAGCAACTAGAAGGGAAATTCCTCCAAGAAACGTGTACTAAGTATTAAAGAAAGCTAGGAATTCTAAGAGACAGAAGTAGAAAGGGACAGCATTCCATCTACAAAACCATATTGTGAACATAGACATGACAAGATTTGGAAACTGATTAGATGTTTGCTATGAATGAGAGAAGAGCCAGGATGACACTGAGGTTTCCAACCTCAGGGACTAGAAGGATGATAGTGTCCTTCAATGTAATAGATAAGTCCAAAAACAGAATGGATAGATTTGGACATATGGAGGAAATGTAATGGTTTCTATTGAACCTATCGAGTTTGAGATGCATAAAGAATAGCCAGCTCATAATGTCTAATATGCTGTTTATGATGTTCAATTGGAGATTAAGAGAGAGATTAAAGCTAGATTACATAGACTCAGGAATAGTCCACATAGAATTGATCATTGAACCCAAGAGGGCTAAAGATATCAACAAATGTGAGGAGAAAGAGAAAGAGAGAGGGGATCTATGACCCAGATCCTTGGAGTATTCCCATGGTTAATGTGCCTGATATGGTTGAAGAATCAACAAAAGAGATTAAAAAGGATTTGTGAGAGAGGCAGGAAGAAAACCAAGAGAAATATTATAAAAATAAATAGAAGACAGATAGGACAGAAAGGCAAGAGAAAGTGGTCAGCACTGTCAAAGGTTGCTGGTAGGTCAATAGATGATGACTGAGAAAAGTGATAATTATATTTGACAATTAAGACATTGTTAGTAACTGAAGAGAGCATTTTGGTGAATGTTAGGATTAATAGCTAGATTGTAGCATATTTAGAAAAATGACAGGAAAAGAAGTGGAGTCATAGAACATAGACAGCTTTTAAAGTGTAGCGAAGAAAGGGAAGAGGGAAATAGCATAACTAGTGATTACCATAGGATCTAGTGAGAGGATTTTTTTGTTTTGTTTTTAAAGGATGAAGGAGATGGGTGTGTGTGTAAATAAGCAAGAAATCAAGAAAACATAAGCAAACAGTGGAAGCAACTATCTGAAAAAATATGGGAGAGGAAAGAATTAAGGGTGTACATATAAAATATGTTAATTTTAAGTCTGTTAATCAGACTTGTTTTTTAATTAATTCATTTATTGATAATTATGTTTTTCAGTTTCATGTAGAAATAATTTTTGACATTTGTTTTTTGACATTTAAGGATTCATATTTTCTCTCTCTTCCTAGTCTGATATAGTTCTGACCAGTACTTTCATGCCATACATATTTCCATTTGGCTCATGTTGTGATAAAAGAAATACCACACACACAATAAAAATCTCATGAAGGAAATAAAGTGGAAGAAGCCATGCTTGATCTACACTCAGACTCCAACAGTTCCTTCTTTGACTGTAGATACCATTTTCATCATAAATTCCTTGTGGTTATCCAGTAGACATGTTTTGCTGATAATGATTTAGCCCTTCCCAGTTGATCATCATTTACTAGTTCTGTTACTGTATACATGGTTTCCTTGGTTCTGCTCACTTTACTTTGTATCAGTTCATCTAAGTCTTTCTAGGCTTTTTCATCAGAAACTATTGCAAAGGAAGAAATTGCAGGTGGTGACGCCAGTGAATGTGAAATGAGGAGAAAATTGAAGAGGGAGCTTACAGTGAATGGCATTGATGTGTTTGACATGCATGCAAATGTGTGAATGTAAATATGAGGCTAAGTCCTGAGGGTTGGAGAGAATACTCTCATCCTTTTTTAGTACTTTTTACATTGTAACTTCCTATATTACATCCAAGGAGCTTGTGAAAGAAAAAGCTTTCCCTCTTCCACTGCCTAGAAGCAGATGATGGTAATTTGCAACAGAAGCACATGACAGAGATAAACATAGGTTTATCCTTGATTCTGAG
Source organism: Monodelphis domestica (assembly GCF_027887165.1). NCBI lineage: Eukaryota > Metazoa > Chordata > Mammalia > Didelphimorphia > Didelphidae > Monodelphis > Monodelphis domestica. The sequence continues at coordinate 322,118,430 of NC_077229.1, read as the reverse complement.
AGTCAAGAGCCTGATAGTTGACTTTCCCAGGCTGAGATGGCTATAGCCATGACTTTGATAAAGTTCCTACTAAAGCACTCAACCATATGACCTGAGAGAATAAATTATGGACAATATTCAAGAACTCCAACCTTCTGTGTAGAATGGGGGGACAGATTTAACGAACAAAGTGATTCCAGAATATAGTCCTCTAGTCAGAAAAAGGAGATTTCCTAAGTAGCACTAGTCTTGGGGACTGCCTTATGGGTAGCCTAAAATTCATGACATCCCATTTGGGGGTTCAAATATCAGACATTATAGAGAAAAAAAGAGGATTTCCTGAACAATGTTTCTTTTTGGAGAAAGAATTTTCAAAAGAAGAAGTATTAAAACCACAGAATAGCAGGTGGTGGGAGAGAGATCAGGGTCTTGCCAATCATCATTATTATTGTTTAGGGAATGGCATATGTCTGTTGAAAAGAGTTGCCATATAACAGTTTTAGTGGGGCTTTTTTCTAGGACAGTCAAAGCCTCACAGAGTAGCACTATAATTCTGAATTCTGCACATGAAGCACGTGAAACATTTACTATGCACTCATTCTATGCTAGGCACTCTGCCAAGTACTGAGGCCAAATTATAAAAGTTTAATAATCCCTACCTTCAGAGAACTTACATTCTAAAGGAGGAAGCAACCTGTGCACATATAAGTTACTCAAGATGTATGCAAAGGGTACTTTGCATGTAGTTGGGGGCGGAAGGGAAGAAGATGATGATAAACAAGAAAGACTCCTGGGAATATTTGAATATTGCTTGTTCAGCAACTTCCAAGTTTCTCTGCCTTCTTGGGGATTCCAAGTCATAGGGGAAATGATTAGCCTTCCGGGGCTTTTGTAGGGCTTGGTAGAAAAGGTGAGATCCACTGCCATGTCAAAGGATTTCTCCAAGTTCAGGTCCTTCTGAGGGGAATTATGGTGAATACTTTCTTTTTTCTGCAGCTATCTACAGGCTCCAGTGAATCCCTTTAGTACATTAGGTGCTTTCTGGATCTAGTTTTGAGCTCTTATAGCCCTTTCAATTTTCTTTGTCTGCTAAAGAGAGAAATCAAGACTGTTTGATACCCATATTGTTACTTTAAAGGCTTATTTGGGAACTGGGGGATCTCTTTTCATCTTTAGAAACCTGGACATGAGCTGTATTTGGAGATTTTCCCAAATTGAAGCTTGGGTAGTGGCATAACAAAACAAACAAAAAACAAATGACCCAATTAGGTCATCCCTCTGAAATTACAGTCTAGTCTGTCTGGGTCCAGAGTCTTGGGAGAACTCATGGCTCATCTGGGATTTTAATTTTTGAATTTACCTATATACTAAAGGGATAAATGAAAGATCACCTCTAAAATATTTACTTTGGATTGCTATATTTACTTCATGGATCAATCCACTGAAGAAATTCACGTTCAGTTTCTAATTTGTCACTATAGGAAAGGGTTGATTTTCAATTGACTCCAACTACCAAATCCTATTTGTGACAACTCTAAATATTTAGCAAATTCATCTAGGATGAACTTAAAAAAAATTTAAACCCTTACTTTCCATCAATAGTAAGTATTTGTTCTAAGGCAGAAGAACAGTAAGGGCTAGGCAATGGGAGCTAAGTGACTTGCCCAGGGTCACACAGCTAGGAAGTATCTGAAGTCATATTTGAATTCAGGACTTCCCATCTCTGGGCCTGGCTCTCAATCCAGTAAGCCACCTGGATATATTATCCTAGGATGAACTCTTAAAGCAAATCTAAATTGCCTGCCCTACAATGGTATGAGTATAGTCAGCTTCATCAAGATATCTATCTATATAATATTTAATTTTTTCCCTTTGTTCAGCTTTGTACTCCCACTTGCCTGGAGAATTCTTGTGTAGGATATGAAGGTCTGACTTTTAACCTATCCCAGGTGTTTACCTCCTTTTGCCAAAAGTCCACACATCTTAAAGACGTGCCCAAGATTTCTTTTCTTTCAGAGCTAGACTGTTTATCCTGATTTAGGCTAGGTTAACACAGTTTAATCATAATAGTTTGGTAGTTTTATCTTTGCTTGCCCTTATGTGAGGTAAGTCAGGATGTCTCAGGAGAGAATCCTTTGAGATGGCACCATAGAATTTGGGGGAGGAGGGTGTTATTTGCCTGAGCACTTTCCCTCTGAGAAGAGCTTTCATTTTCTTTTCTCTTTTTCTGTTCTCTATTTTTCACAATTAATACCTTTAAAAAACTTTTTTATCTTATCATTTCTTTGTGGGGAGCCCTTATAAACTACCAGCCTTTTAAAGTTCACTTATTCATAAATTCAACACCATATGCCAGAGCAAGAAAGACAAAAACTAAACTGTTTATTCTCAAGAAGTTTACATTCTATTGTACTGAAAAAGGTAAAATGTACTCAGAAAGTAAAAAGCCTATTGAGTAGTTACAAAATCATTTCAGGTGGAATGGTATCAGGATAGTGCTTTACATACTTCATCTCATCACAGCCTCATTAATAGAAGGTTCAACAGTCAAACTTTCTCATCTTTAGTTTTAAGCATAGTCAGGGGACAGGTTCATTACATATTTAGTGGTATTTGGTTTTTAAATTTATTTTTAAAGTATTTTTCTATGGTTACATGATTCATGATCTCTCCCTCCCCACTCCTGGAATTGAGAAGGAGTTCCACTGTTTGTTTGTTTTTTTTTATCACTCTATATCTATTTCCATTTTATTTATTTTTGTAATAATCATTTAAAACCAAAACCCTAAATCCTATATCCATATAAACAGGTGATAAATAATGTTTTTCTTCTGCATTTCTATTCCCACAATTCTTCCTCTGGATGTGGATAGCATTCTTTCTCACAAGTCCCTCAGAATTGTCCTGGATCATTGCATTGCTGCTAGTAGAGAAGTCCATTACATTTGATTATACCACAATGTTTTAGTTACTGTCTACAGTGTTCTCCTGGTTCTGCTCTTTTCACTCTGCATCAGTTCATGGAGGTCTTCACAGTCTTTATAGGAATTAAGCAATACATAATTCCTTATAGCGCAATAGTATTTCATCACCATCATATACCACAATGCGGACCTTGGCGTCAGGAGCACTGTGGTTCACTTATTACCTTTCATATTTACTTGTTGTGTAAGACCACAAGCATAAGTACTAAATGCCTCAACCTTCTCTCCTATGAAATGGGATTAAAATATTTTGTAGTATCTGCTTCACAGGATATTTGAGAGGCATTAATGAGATGTAGTATGTAAAACACTATGTTCCCAGATGCATAGACCACTGGAACTTGCCTCTATTGAAGCAATAACACTTCATAATTTCCATGATTTAGGGAGTAAATATTTGCAGAAGACAGACAAGTTATATTAGTAAATATGTTATACACTAAATAATATAAATTCATTTCAATGGAATTCCACTAAACTGTAATTTTAACTTTAAATTTTTTAAATTAACTTAAAAAAGAAAACATATAGCAAATTAAAAAAATTGAAATGAAACTGACTTCAAAAGGAATGGAAAAAAATTACCCAGAAAACAAAACTTCCAAATAAAGTATCAAGTATAGTTTCTCACTAACCAATTTCATCTCAACAGAGCCAAAATACACAGTCATAACAGTTTTAAATCTTTAGGACTGAAAAATTGCAAGGAGTAGGAAAATAAACTGTCAAGGAATTTCTTTGCAAAGACTGTCAGATTCAGGAGGTCTGAGCCTAATTCCAATTGTCTCCTTCCAGACTTTCTAAATTCAACGTTAAAAAATAAATCCCTAAATTGTACTTTTAAAATCCAAAGAGCACAGATATCTACTATTTGCAAGATGAATCTACACATATTATTATACACTCCCAATCTGGTCAATATTGATTTTTTTCCAACATCACTAAATCTTTGCCTTTGCTTTGAATTATATCTACAACATCTGTAATGAAGTCTATTTAACAAGATCTTTGAAAAGCAATAGCTACCTCAAGTTACTACCAATCACATCAATCAATTAGTGAATATACAGAAGAAATACTGATAGGCATTGATGATACAAATAAAGTGAATCCATCTTTTTGCCTACACTCAAGTAAATAGAGTTGTCATTCTAGAGCCATGATGGCAAACCTATGACGTATGTCAGCACTGACATGTGCAGCCATTTTGATAACATGTGGACACATGTGGCTGCATACAGAGTAGTATGGGGCCACATGCCAAGAAGGATGATTTTTTTCTTGAAGTGGCACACCATGCGAATTATGTTCAGTTTTTTGGCAAACTTTGACACACCAAGCTCAAAATAGTTGCCCATCACTGTTGTAGAGAGATACCACATATTTAGATATAACTAAGTATGGGTGGCTAAGTGGTTAGAGTGCTAGACCTGGAGTCAGGAAGACTCATCTTCCTGAGTTCAAATCTGGTCTCATATACTTACTAGCTGTATGACTCTAAGCAAGTCACTTAATACTGTTTGGCTCTGTTTCCCATCTATAAAACAAGATCAAGAAGGAAATGGAAAACCACTCCAGTACCTCTACCAAGAAAACCCAAAGAGCTGGACACAAATGAATAAGTGTCTTTGTTCAATTTTTTTTCAAACCTTTATAATCTAGACATAACCTAACTTTCCAACCTTAATAGATACCACTTCCAACCCTATGCTCTATGGTCCAGCCAAATTGGTCTTCATACTGTTCTTCATATATAAGGATGTGCCCGAGCCAGCTCAAATAGGTCCATGAGAATCCATTGTTACATTTTTTAATATGAGAGTTTACACCTCAGAAATTGGCCAGTCGAGGCTTGATTTGTTGTTTCATTGATTTCTGAACTTAAGAAAGTGATGAAAAAATATTAATAATGCGAATTAAATTATAAAATGTATTGTGAGTACAATTTTTTCCCCAGACAACATTTATTAAACTTTTACCAGTATATCTCTGTTCACATAAGACATTCTGTTTCCCATCTCCATTCTTCTGTACTGGTTGTCTCAAATTCCTAGGACGAATTCTTACATTGCCTTCATTTCACAGAATCCCTGTTTTCCTTCAAAATTACATTTAACAACTAAATGTAATTGACTTTGTTACTAAAAGCAATGCGATGATCCAGGACAATTCTGACGGACTTATGAGAAAGAACACTATCCACATCCAGAGAAAGGACCATGGGAATAGAAATCCAGAAAAAAAAAACAATGATTTACCACTTGTTTATTTGGGTATAGGATTTAGGGTTTTGGTTTTAAAAGATCACTCTATTATAAAAATGAATAATATGGAAATAGGATTTGAATGATAATATATGTAGACAACAAGAATCAAGTAACCATATAAAATTTAAAAATAAAAAAAATTTAATTACTTCTTCTAAGTTACCCCTGTTACCCTAGGGGGCAGGTAGGTGATGTCATAGATTAATTACTAGATTCAAAAAGACTTGAAATCAAATCTGGCCTCAGAAACTTACTAGATATGTCTTCCTGGACACATCACAACCTCTTTGCCTGAGTTTCCTCATCTGTAAAATGAGGACAATAATAATATCACCTAGATCCCAATGTTGTTGTGAGGATCAAGTGAGAAAATACTTGTAAAGTACTTTTCAAACCTTAAAGAAATACATAAAGGTGAACTATTAGCATTTTAAAATCCTTTTTTGTCATAGACTGCTTTGACTATCTAGTAAAATCTATGGACTCCTAAGAATATATATGTATATATATAGATATAGATATGCATACACATACACATATGTATATAGTTATTTATTTATATATAGTGTTTTAAAGCAAAAGATAAATATATGGGATCACAGAGGAAAACAATGAATTTGAAATGTGGTTATCAATGCTAAGAAAAAAAGCAAGTTAATAAGGTTCTAAACACCTTTTCCTACAAAAGCCTTCCATAATCCCTGAGATGTTTATTCTCCACCCCCCATCTACCTAGTATTTATTTTGTCTAAGCTTCTCCGTGTACGTGTTGTCATCTCATCAAATGTTTTATCCTTGAGGGGAAAGACTTTATTTTTTTTTTGTCTTCACATTCCTAGCATCTAATACAGCACCTTGCATGTATTGGGCAATTAATAAATGCTCATATATTGATTGCTTGATTTAGGATTAACAACAAAAAAAGATCAATGGCTTTTAGACTTCAACATGATATACCATTAACACCAGTGAATTTAGAGACAAAGGTCTTAAGCCCCAAACTCAATGCCATTTTCTCTGTGACCCTGGGCAAGTGATTTAACATCTTCAGTCCTCAGGTTCTTCCTTTTAAAAGGAAGCAGTTGGAGTGGGAAAGCTCTGAGGCCCCTTCCAGATATTGGCTCAGGTTCCTATGGCATGTGCTCAGTAGCCTTCAACTTGCACATCATGAATGCTTTCTTCAAGAAGAGTCAGAAGACACTGCAGGAGAGGAATACCAACCAGCAACACACACAGAGAATAGTAATAATAATAATAGTAATTATTAATATTATTATAGCTTAAATAAGAAACAAATTGGAAAGTTAGGCTTCCACCCATGACATTTCGGGGATAAGCAGAAATAGAAAGATTCTTAGCACACTTCCAAACCCCAGAGAAGGGAGATGCTATTTAATAGGTACATGCGTTTGAATGGGGCAGGAAGCCTCCAGCAAACTCCAGCCTTGCCAGCCTCCTCCTATAAGTGTTGGTCAACTATTGGCATGCTGGTCCACTCAGCTTGGGTGCGGAGACCTGCTTTGTTTCTGCTCTTCCCAGCTCCCAAGGACATTTTTGCATGCCCCACCCCCTCTATTTGGCAGCCCAAAGCAAGTACTTCCTCCTTCAACTATCTGGGGTAATGTGGGGGACTTACAGGCAGCTTGAAGTTGCAGTTTGGGCACACAAACTTGGAAACCTTCACCAATGCCGTGCCCTAGACTATTTTATCCTGCCCAAGATTTCTCATCTCCAAGATTAATCACAGAGAAGACACACAGCCAATCAATTAGGATGGAAGCAATTTCCTTGGGGGTGGGGTGGATCAGTAAGGGTTCCCCAAAGGTAGCAACTCTCTCATGTCACTAAGAACATTGGCTTTATATTTTTGGATAATGTAGTGAATGTAAAAATAAAAAGCTTTTTAACCCTGAAAAATTTGTGAATGGGAATCTTTACATAATAAAGTGCCGATATAGTTCTTATTGTCATCTGGTTAGAGACAAGATCAGAGTGAATGACAAAATAAAAGAAAGGAAAAGGCTAAAAGGGAGGTTTAACATGCAATTAATGATAATACCTTTAACCGAGTTTGCAGCAATATGTCTCACAAAAAGGGAAGAGTTATGCAGGTAAATATAGAACTTATCAATAGCATGAATAATATGTTGATGGAATTTCACTAAACATTAATTTTGACCAAAAAATAGCTCACATTTATATTGTACTTCAAAGTTTATAAAGAATTTTACAAATATATTCTTTTTGTTCCTTAAAATAATCCTAGGAGGAGTTGTAATTATAATCCTCATTTTGCAGATAATTAATCTGATGCATAAAGAGATTAATGACCTGCCCAAGGTCACATAACTAGTGGATGCCTGAAGCTGAACTATAATATTCCCATTTCAGATCCAGCATTCTCTCCACTGCACAAACTAGATCCAAGTTTCATAACTTAAAAGAAACTAACTTCAAATAGAAAGAATCAAATTATAGAATGCTGTTTGATCTGTTGTGTCTGAAAATTTGGAATTATCCAAAAGTGAAGACATTAATTTTGACTGTCACTACTTCTCAAAGAAGTTTAATTGGCAATAGTTGCCATTGATGAGCTGACCATAAGAACCTAGAAATACATGCACCCAACAAACATTTGATCTCCTTGCCAAGTAGGGAAACGTGACAGCCAAAGGTTTTGCAAAAACAAGCAAGCTCCTTTGCAAAATTTTCAAAAGGAGAATGAAAGATTGTGAGCAGTATTGACTTATGAAATTGCAAAAAGCAGTTGAGAAAAAAGCCTATCCAAAGAACTTGGAAAGCATTCTAGCCAAGCCAGACCATCCTGGGAAGAAACTGCAAGGAAAACAAGAAACAGAAGGAAAATGGAACAAATCCACTAGTATGTCTAAAGTGACATTTCTCACCATCGCTGATAGAGAAATCATTACATTTGGACACTATCTCATTAATGAACATCTCAGGTGAGAAAGTGACTATGTCACTTCAATATATGATGTCAGCAAAAGTAACTGGACCAAACATTGTATATATAGGAGATACCTATGCTGCAGAAGACAATTTCAAAGGTACTCCATTTTCTTGTGGGTTTTTAATTTCTTTTGATTTGTTTTGTTTTTATATCACATTCATTTTTGAATCTCACCCTTTCCCTGCCCACCAACCATCCCATGTAACAAAGAGTAAAAAAGAAGAGCAATACATTGAAAAAATGTTCATTTCCAGACTTCCCACAACTTCTTATTGAATCAGAGCTCTTCCCTAAGTAATTTGTGCTCTCTAGTTTATTGAATACTGAGTCAAATATTGAATTTTAAGATGTCTCAAAGAAGGAAAGATGACAGAATAATGGGGAAAAAACACAAATAGTGATTTTGCTTCTCTACAAAAGAACTGAGAAATCACCACTAACTATGAGTCAGTGGGCACAATCATTTCTATAAATCTTCACAAGACTAGTCTAAGCATCAAGGTTTCCTTGATGAAAGTGGAACAAGTAGGTTTTTAGAGAATTCCAATTGAGAACAACTTTATGGTATTACAATGGACAGTTATAGAGAACCTAAGGTCCCATTGTCTTTATTGTTTTACTAAGGTTGAAAAATCCTCAGGTAAGGTGTCTCCTATTTATTTCTTGAAGGCAAAGGCAGATTTGACCAAGAAGGTAATTTTGATCAATGATACATTGATTACTGCCATCCAGCAAGGTATAAAATAGAGACCTAAAGTCTGACTTATGGTATAAAGGATGCTCTGGCTCATTCCACATCTTAGAGGCACCAATGTATCTGTCCATTGTCATAAAGGATGCTCTGGAAAAAACAAACAAACAAGGATTCTCCATTAATGGTCAATTTCTCTTACTGTTTCTATCCCTATAATATATATTAACTGGATTTAATTCTAAAACATTACAAAATTTTTGCTGCAAAATCTGTGATAATTCAAAAAGTTGGGTCAAATAGAAAAATCAATATGAACAAAGAAAACATGATCTATAGAGGTGGTTCATTGACTATGTGTGTCTATATTTCCTCTCTCTCTCATCTGATGGGTTCTAGTAGGCTACATATATTACTAACAATGTTCACCATGACAAAAAGGTTAATTAGCATTTAAAAGGAAATTTATTGTCAGAAAAAAGAGGTCACTTACCAGGTCATGTAAGAGGATGAGAAATAACCTGAATGATACATTGGTGCCTCTAAGATGTGGAATGAGCCAGAATGCCTCTAGCATATTGGGTTGGCAACTCCTTGATCCAGGGACACAAATTGTACACACATTCTAGTTCAGTATTTGCAGGAGGAGGAGCAGAACGACTTGAGTAAAAGAATAATGGAATTTTTCAGAATATGTGAAAATGGTCAAAGTCTGAATTTATGGAGGGAATAATTAGAAAGACTTGGGGACAAGAAGCCTCTGTCTAAAGGAGAAGAGCAAGAGCTAAAGAAGGAATAGAACTAAAGGTGAAGAAGAAGGATTGAGGAGAAAGAGGAAAAGGTCTTGAATAGAAGGAAAAAGGAAAGTGAAGAAGATAGTAAAGGATAGGAAAAGAGGAAGTAGGCCAACACTTAAGCTTGAAGGAGAAAAACATTAAGGAAGAAATAAAAGGAGAGATACAGAGAGGATGGTAGCTAGTAAGCAAAATTTAATACAAAGACAATAAAAGGCATGCTGGGAGAAATAAGAAATAGATTAATAATGCAGGACAAAAGAAGAGGGTGTGGCTGTCAAGGTGCTTATAAGGTATGGGCTAAAGAGTCAGTAAGGCAATAGATATCTATTACAAAGTAAAGCTAAAGACAGTCCCTGCTCTCAAGGAGCTCTCAATCTAATGGAGGAGACAACATGAAGACAACTATACATCAACAAATTTAAAATAGAATCAATAGAAGGAAGGCTTTACAATTACAAGAGATAGGGGAGAGCTTGATGGCTCAGTTGATTGAGAGTCAGGCCTTGAGATCATGGGTTCAAATCTGGCCTCATACACCTCTTGGCTATGTGTCCCTGGGCAAGTCACTTAATTCCCATTGCCTAGCCATTACTGTTCTTCTGCCTTGGGACCAAAACACAGTACTGATTCAAAGATGGAAGGTAAGGGTTTAAAAAAAGAATTAAGAGATATAGGAAAGGTTACTTGTGGAAGGAAGAATTTTAACTGGGACTTGAAGAAAACCCTGGAAGCCAAGATGCAGAAAAGAGGAGGGAAAGAATTCCAAATAAAGAGCACAATTAGTAGGAATGCCTTGAGTGAAGAGACAGAGGGCTTTTTTGAAGAACACCAAGAAGACCAGCTTCACTGGATCACAAAACACATAGGGGTGGAGAGAAAGGTGAAAGAACACTGAAAAGGTAGGAACTTCTAGATTATAAAGGACTTTAAAAGCAAAACTGAGGAGTTTACAATTGATAATGAAGATGATACAGAACCACAGGAGTTACTGAATAAAAGAGTGAAATAGCGACTTGTACATTAGGAATATCACTTTGCCAATTGAATGGAGAATGCACTGGAGTGAGGAGAGACTTGAGGCAGGCAGACCAACAAGGTATTTCAATAGTCCAAGCTTCATGTAACCAAGGTGGCTGCAATGTCATAGGGGACTAGAGAAAGGGTTTGTGAAAGAAATATTATAAAGTAAAATAAACAGGTTTTAGCAATACATCAGATATAGTGAGTGAAAGGAGAGAAATCAATGATGGCTCCTAGGTCATGAGACTGGTTAACTAGGAATTTTTATATAATGGTACCCTCAACATCAATAGAGAAGTTAGGAAGAGGGAAAGGGTTTTGTTTTGGTAGGGATGTAATGAGTTCTGTTTTAAACACATGAAAATGCCTTAAGGATATCCAGTTTGAAATGTCCAATTGGTAGTTGAAGATGTGAAACTAGGATTCAGCAAAGAGGTTAAAGCTGGATAAGGAGATATGAGAATCATCAGCATAGAGATAATAATTGAATACATGGAAATTGATGAGATCATCAAATGAAATAGTAGAGGAAGAAGGGAAGAGGTCCCAGGACTGAGTTCATTGGACTAGTCAGCATGTACAAAATCTCCATGATCCAACATTCAACTACAACTCACACACACACACACACACACACACACACACACACACACACACATCCATTGGCCATCCCTCATACCTAGAATCTCTCCTTCCTCACCTCTACTGCCTAAACTTCAAGACAACTCAAATTCCACCTTCTGCAGGAATCTTTTCCTGTCTCCCCAACTTCTTCAATCCCACTGCTAGTGCCTTCCCCTAAAATTACTTTTTATTTACATCGTATATATCTTGTATATAAGAGATGTAGTGGATAGAATGCTGAGCCTAGAGTGAGGAATTTGTTGTTGTTTGGTCATTTCAGTCATATCTGACACTACATGACCACTTCTTGGGTTTTCTTGGCAGAGAAACTGGTTTGCCACTTGCTTCTCCAGCTCATTTGACAGAAGAGGAAACTGAGTCAAACAGGGTTAAATGACTTGCCCAAGATTACATAGCTAATGAGTGTCTGAGGTCAAATTTGAACTCAGGTCCTCCTGACTTCAGAACCAGCAGTCTATCCACTGTTCCACCTAGTTTCTCCTAATGAGAACTGAGTAATCCAATCTCAATTACATTATATGCTACTTGGGCAAATCACTTAACATCTGTTTCCTCAGCTATAAAATATAGATAATAACAGCACATACCTTACAAGTTTGTTGTGAGGGCCAAATGAGATAATATTTGTAAAGCACTTAGCACAATGCTGAGCACAAAATAAGCAAATATACAAATGGGTATTCCCTTCCTCTTCCCCTGATATGTACATAATTATCTAGAGGTTTTCTCTTCCACTAGAATCTGAAGCTTTTGAGGAAACGAATGATGTTTTTGCCCTTCTTTCTATTGCCAATTCTCAGTGTTGTTCCTGGGACATAGTAAATGCTCAATAAATACTTGTATAACTGAATGATTGCTTAATCCCTCAGGACATAGATAAGAATTTTTTTTTTGCTTTATCTAACTTGTGGTCATTATGCAAGCATCAGTTTATCAAATGCAGCTTTAAAAGTTATTTTTTTTATCTTAAGAGTAGAGAAAAATAACTTTGTCAAAAGAATTTCATGCTGAGGGAAGCATTTTGAAAATGGATATTTGGAAATGTTTCCATTGCAATGTTACTTTTTTGTGGTTGAAAATAATGCAAATGTTTCACCTACAAAAAACTTCTACATCTATACACTTAAAAAAACCTTTCTTAAAAGTGTTTTCTAATTGATTAAACATTTCCAGAACTGAGTCTCAGTAAGTTTTGAACCTATTTGTCAAAAAATATATAAAAATGCAACACCTCCCACAATTAGTTTGACTAACTAATAAATTGAGTAGCACCAGGTAGGATGGGAAATTTCCAGGTGAATTAAAAAAATAACATTCTGATAATTAGAAGGTAGGATTATTGAAAAAGGAGTACCGTGATTTAGTATACATAACCAGCAATGAACTTCTCCTCTTAATAGCTTCATAACTTATAGAAGTTTTTTTTCAGTGATGTCAATTCTTAAAACCAACTATTGCAATAAACTGAACATAATCTAAATAGCAAAATCACCATATGTGAGTCTTAAACTTGGATGATTATAAATAACAAAGCATATTCAATCAAACTGTTCTCACTAGTGTTAATAATTGCTAATAATCTCACTTCTGACAAAATGGTTTGTGCCATGAATAAACATTTTAAAATTGTGAATATGACTTTTATCCATATCTCATCCTTTTCATTTGCTTTTGTATGTTTTATGATGTACATGGCATATTAGTACAGTAGTACATGAATGTGGGGTTCACGGGCTGCATGCTCAAAAAATCTTCACCATTATGGGTAAACAATCAGAAAAGTTTAACAACCACTGTTATATAGAGGAGCTAGGATGTAGGGAAAAGACTAGAGATGTCCAGAAATTTACAAGAGACAAAATCCAAGAAAGGAGCCAACAATAAAATCCATGAACATCTGTTGGAATTCTCTTCACTCTGTCAAATGCATAGGAGCCAAAAATTTATTGACTTGCTTTAATGACAATATCATTCTTCAAAAGGTGGAAGAACCAACAAAGGGAACTCTTATTCTAGATCTGATTGTCTCCAACAAAGAAGAAACTTATTGCAAGTAGAAATGATGGGAACCCACGGGAGAAGTAAACACTTTACTTAGGGTTTTTTTTTTTTTAGAAAATAGATCATTAAAAAAAATAAAGGAAAGTAGAACATTGTCTGACTTTTGCTCTAAATTGTAGGACAGTTAATTCCAAAGGGTTCAGTGAAGAATAATTAAGTTATTTTTACTAAATGCTTTAGAAGTTAGCCCAGGAAGGTTATGAAGACCTCAAGCATGAAATTCTAAGGAAATACAAACAATTCTGATGAGGAGAAAAATGAGCAATTTTGTCTTTCTATAGAAATCAACACACAAGGAACTAAAGTTGAATTTTTAAAAGATACCTGAAGAAAATGGAAGCAAAGTATCAGAAAAAGAATACAAATGAATGGCAACATAATGTAAGAATAACATGAGGAGTACTAAAGCTTGGAATAAGCTAATAATGACAAAAAAGGTAGAGACAGGATCAAGGGAGAGGACCATTTTCAACTATATTAGGTAAATGATGAAGGACAGGATCACTGCTTAGGGTGAATTGGAATATAATGATGATGGAGAGAAGATGGAGCTTCTCAGGCAGGTTTCCCTTCTGTTTTCTATGTGAAGAGGAATGTTCTTTAGTCTGGACAAGACAGGACAATAATGGCAAAGAATAAGCAAAGAGCTAAAAAGCTCTTTGCTGACCTCATTGAGTTTAAGGCTCTCTGGATCCATAAACTAAAGCCTGTGGGACTGAAAGGAAAGGAAGGTATAGTTGCTTTTGGGGATCTTGGCCTGAATGTGGAGGCTGGAAGAGCTTCCTGTAGATTCAAATAGGGTAAAAGTTATCCCAATTTTAAAAAGAAAGAAAGAAAGACAGTGCAGTCTGAAACCTATAAAACTATGAACTTAACTTGAATGTCTAGCAAATTATAAAACAGATTATTAGAGGAAAGACTAGTGAACATCTGAAAGAACAAAGAGTGATCGGAAGGAGTTAACAAGGCTTCATCAATAACCAGTTAGAGCCACATAATCTTGTTTCCAGTTATTTACAGGGTTGCTTGATAAATTTTATATTTTTACTTTGCTAAAATTTTACCAAACATTTGACAAAATCTCTCAGGTTTTTCCTGTGGGAAAGATAAGAGATATGGTGGCCTGGACAATAGCAAAAATATGAGGATTTAGAACTGTTTTGAATGACTGGTAAGAGAGGAGTCATAAACAGTTAAATGTCACCTTGAAAGGAAATCCCTTAAGGTCTGTGCTTACCTAATTTGAGGATGGCACAAAACTCAGGGGAATATAGTATAACGGACTCTGAATTTTTTAAAAAAGATTTTGATAAGCTAGAGCATTAGGCAACATCTAGTCAGATAAAATAATGCAGAAGTGTGAAATCCTACACTTGACTTCAAAAAGTCAATTTAAATATGTAAGATAGGGGAAGTGTAGCTAGAAATCAATTCACATGAAAAAGATTTGGTGTTTTCAATGGATTGAAAGCATGATATAAATCAAGAGTATGCTTTGGTAGCTAAAAGCTAATGCAGTCTCAAGCACCATTGTGAGGTCTGATATTTTTTTTATCAGAGCAGTCTCTGATCACTTGTGCTCAGTTCTGATACTCACAGGGATAAGCTGGAGAGAAGCTAAAGCAGGATTCTCAAGAAAGTGAAGCATCATTTGAGGAAACTGTCTAGCTCGGAGGAGAGAAGACTTTGGGGGAAGGCTATGTTTCCAGGGTTGGAGTATTTGAAGGGGTATCATATGGCAAAGAGATTTCACTTGTTTTTTGTTTTTGTTTTTGGCTCTATAGGGCAGAAGAAAGAGCAGTAGCCAGAATTTTCAAGAACCAAATTTAGGTCTGATCTTAGGTATATATTTCCAAGGGGTGAGAGGTATCTAAGAGTGAAATGGGTTGCCTTAAGAGGAAGTAGAATTTGTCCTCAGTGTAGATATTGAAATAAAGGCTGATGGACAAATTGTACCGAATGCCTAGAAAAGATATTGTTCAGGTTTTGTTTGAACTACAGTGCCTCTGGGACCCTGTGAATATGAGAAAATGTGAAAGATTATGTGTACCGCTGGGGGGAGGGGGATCACTTATTCATCTAAAAATCAAAGTATTGATGACTTACATTAATTTAAGAATCTCTATATGTAAAGAACATATTCAGGGGGTGTAATGGTAGTAGGAAGGGGACCCGACAGCATTAGATTCATCAAGAAATAATACAGGAGATTTTTAAATGAAGAAATCTTTCAATGTCACTTTGAAAAGACAATAATTTGAAACAAAGAGGGGGCAAAATATTTTGCCAGACCTACACCTGGATGGATCAATAAATTCCTTCTCCAAACATGTGTTTGCTGTCATGTTTACACTTGCCAAGGCCTATCCTTAAATCCTTCCTGCTTATCTTGTCATGTCATAGCACATTCTACTTCTGTGGTGAGACTACTCATAAGAAATCTGTTTTTTAAATGAAGAGAATCATGACATTCTCTGCCCTTGGCTCAATGGTATTTTAAAAAATAATAAATGACGTCACTTCTAGATTGATCCAAAAGGCAAAAATGGTATGATTCTGAGCAAAGGAAATCTACAGAACTCTGTAAGAAAGAGCTCCATTTATTTTAATCAGCTATCACTTTATCCCTCAACTTGGTAGTAATAGATTGCAGTTCATTGTTTCTTGCTGCTGGGTGGCAAAGAGAAATGCCTCCTCCAGATCCTAAGTGGATGTGGAACAGACTCACTCTCTGGAGCCTTCTTCAACCTTTGTCATAATGTTTATCTCATCCTTAAAATACTCCCAAGTTTCCCTAAAGATAGTAATAATTAGTTTGTCACATGGATCCAGGCACAGCTGCCTGGAAGGATTCACATCAGGAAACAGGAAGCTTAGAGAGCCTGCTGTGCATACTTTGTGCTCTTCAAAATCAACTCCAAACCAACCATGGAAAGCCACTGTCTAAGAATTACACCAATGGGTCTTGTTGAACAATCTCCTTTTGCCCATCTAGTTTCAAAATTACTAGAATGGTTTTGGAAACCAGACCAGAGACAACATTAATGTTCAGAATCCTGCCAGGTCCTCACACAAGTTTTTAACATCAGTTACTATATTTGGTACAGATGAAAGAGGAATGAGAAGCCTGTGGAAAATATTAGTATTGCAGTTGAAGATTTTCCTTTACATTTCAGGCATTCAGCCTTATGTAATGTTATGATAGTTTTAAGTGACTATTGTCTCAAGTGTCCTTGCCAAACACCTAGGGACTTTTCAGACCAAAAATACAAAAGGCAAGAAAGTGAAGCAATAAGAGCATTAGGTGGTTTTTCCTCTCCAAAGAATCTGCATAATCTAACTAGGAGAAGATATATTTCCAAAAGCTGAGGTTCTTCTCTTCTAGTCCAGTGATGGGCTTAACAGGAAACGGGAAATGAAATTAAATGAAAACAGGTTTCCAAAAAAAAATGTATGTACTGGCCAAATCAATGTCCAAAAAAAGTTAATTATATCCTTGGTAAAAGGGCAGCTCAAAATGTAATCCATCAGAAAAAAGAGTCTAGTCCAAAATATTCCTTGAAAGGGAATCCCAGTATAAGAATTAGCTCCAACTTTCATGGCAATAATTCCCAGGCTTTCTTTATCTGGCCATTAGGTACAACAGGCCACAAGCATTCCAGATGGAACTTCCCATTTTGGCAAACCAAAAAGCACCAAGGATAGGGGTGCCCTGCAAAACAGCTCTCTGCTAAGTGTTGCCACAAATGAAAGCAAGGGAATCCAACAGAAGTTGTTCCATAAATGCTTCTCGTTTACCCATGGGATCTATAACCCTAAATTCAAAGCGGGGCCAGTTTCTGGTTGTCATTCCTAACCATGTTGTTAGACTCCCATTGTGCCTTTGATCTGTCTTTACTGTAGTAGCCCCATGGTACCGTGTGTTGACAATGGCATGGTGAGATGAGTGTGACAAAAAGGCAAAAGTCTAAAAATTGCTTTTCTCTGTGTGTTCTCAAAAATCTGAGTTCAAGTTCTGTGCTAATACCCTTAGAGACTTTACAGAGGCACCAAAGAGATCTAAATAGAGATAGCCCCAATACTGCAATGACACCAATGGCCTGTTATCCAGCTCCACAAATTAAAAACATATATATATATATATATATATACTAACCCTATTTTTATTCTTTCCCCCCACCAAACCCCAGAAACTGGTATGACCTCTGAGATTCATTCCTATTGGTCCCTGTTTGTTTTGTAATCTTTCTCTTCCCACAGCAGGATTCTTCTGCTCTTCATCAGCAGCTATCCCCCATATCTCTAATTCAGATAGATATAAAAACTTCTTGTTAGAATTATGGTTCATTGATTTTTTACTTGCTCCTTTCCTTCCTTCATTCCTGCTTTTTAAAATAAGCTTTTAAAAAAAATAAGCTTTTAAGGTTTTCACTTCAAGCAAATAGTATAAAACTTTGTGTAATGTAAACCAGAGGTGGCCAACATATGGTTATAATGAGGCTTATAACCAAATGTAATTGGGCAATATTTATAAAATAAATGAAAATACAATAAAATATTAAAAATTCTAATATGTGATTTTCTAAACCAAAATGTGTCCTGCAGGGATCCTTATGTGTAGTCTAGTAATTAGGATTTCTATTTGAATTTAGAACTATGTAGTTCTATAGACTGTATACTAACATACCAATGAGCAATTATTCTATTAACATTGGTGCATCCTGCAATGAAGTCCATCTCATGCAATTTTTGCATGTTCCCTCCTACACAAATCTTTCACAAAAAGTGTATGGGTGTTCAAGGAGGACTAGCACCTCTGGCATGAGGGATTACTGAACCCTTTTTAAGATTGCTCTCTACCCTTGGTATCCACCTGGACCCTAGCTCTCAATTGTGACTCCAGGAAGCTTTAGCACACACAGCAGACACAACACAGTAAACCATCTTGGCAAATGGGCTAAATTATCTTGAGGATAAATTATGGGCCACAGACACA
The DNA here is from genome assembly GCF_027887165.1 of Monodelphis domestica. Taxonomy (NCBI): domain Eukaryota; kingdom Metazoa; phylum Chordata; class Mammalia; order Didelphimorphia; family Didelphidae; genus Monodelphis; species Monodelphis domestica. Next base: position 322,100,019 of record NC_077229.1, on the reverse strand, counting down.
TTGGTGAGTTAGGAGAATGTCTACCCCAAGCATGTGCAGACTTCTCCTATTGAATAAGCAGACAGGAACCAGAACAATGCATCCCAACAGCCAGGAAGGCAGCTGAAGCAGACACTATGGTGTTCTGAGTTTAGTCAGACATCAGAGATGCCAAGGTCAACCATTGTATCTTGGGCCACTACCATTCATCTTGATTTTTGTCTTGTCACTGGACTTGGACGACTCTGAAAGAGAAAGTGAGATTGAGGAATTTGTGAATCTTTGTCTTACTTGAATCCAATTCACAACCCAGTCAAGATATCATCATGTAATGTCATTAGTCCTCTTTGAAAATGAAGAGCATTTGACCCAGCCAAAGTACTGCTGGATAATAAGGAAAAATACTTGTACAAAAATAGTCATGGAAAATGAGGGGATGCCCTTCAGTTGGGGAATGACTGAACAAATTGTGGTATCTGTTGGTGATGGAATACTATTGTGCTCAAAGGAATAATAAAGTGGAGGAATTCCATGGAGACTGGAACAACCTCCAGGAAGTGATGCAGAGTGAAAGGAGCAGAACCAGGAAAACATTATACACAGAGACTGATACATTGTGGTACAATCGAAGGTAATGGACTCCTCTACTAGCAGCAATGCAATGATTCAGGATAATTCAAATGAACTTGTGAGAAAGAATGCTGTCCACATCCAGAGAAAGAACTATGCAAACAGAAATGCATTAGAAAAATATGTGATAGATCACTTAGTGTGATAGGGATATTGGGGTTTTGATGTTAAAGGACGGTGCTACTGAAGACGTGAATAAAATAGAAATGGGTTTTGAACAATGATACATGTATAACCCAGTGGAACTGCTTGTTGGATTCAGATGGAGGGAGGAAATAGCGGGCACCAGGGGGAGATCATAAATCATGTAACCATGGAAAAATATTCTGAATTTTAAAATGGTGGGGAAGAAAAAAGAAAATGAGGGGCAAACAATAATACCTAATCTGCTGTCTGTCTTCCATTGTTTTCTTGACAGTATATGTATAACAATATAGCATGAAAGCTTTTCCCTGTTCATTCCTGACTCTTGCTAAGGACCAGACATAATTTTCTAAATCATACCTTTATCAGAATATGTAATTTCTCCTATATGTCATTTAATTTCTAATATGTATTTTATGCTTATTTAAATTTATAATTTAGATGTCTTCTCCTTGTTTGAAATATTTTAAAGCCTATCCATACTACCATGAATCCCACCTATCTGTTATTTTAAGTGATGCCTAATTTTAGTAATTTGGACTCTGTAAATTTCAATGACACACAACCAGGAGTGTATTAAAGTGTTTAACAACAGGTTAGGGGGTAGGAGAGTATACACAACTCACTTTTTAAATTTAATTTACATTGTTAACATTTTCTCTGGCACTTTCTTAAGTCTAGTCAAACAATAAATCAAGCAATTTGCCAATGCTCAAGTGGAAGTATTCACCCTGAAATTTTGACAGTTGATTTAAGTTCTAGAATAGAGGTGTCAAGCACATAACCAACACTCCCTAGTATAGCCAGAACCAAAATAAAACGTAATTGGAAAATATTTAACAAAATAAATAAAAATACAATAAAATGTAGATAATTATTTTTCTAAGTCAATATGAAGGAATCCTTATGGTACACAGCAAATACATTTCTATTTAAGTTTGAAACCACCATTCTAGATAAACTAGAACCATTGCCTGCTGTTCTCCATATATGATGTTTGATCTCTCTCCTTCGTATCTTTGTATAGGCTGTTTTCCTTAAACCTTTATAGGGGTCACCTCTACCTTTTGGAACCTCTATCTCCCTTTGAAGGTAAGCTCAGATACTACATTTCTCAAGAGTCATTTCCTGATTCATTCCTTTCCAGGTTGCTTTACTGCCTTATCTCCATAAGAATCTGTCTAACTATGTCATAGAAAACACAACATCCTGGAAGCTCATTCTATTTGTCATATTAGAAGGACTCCTAATGCTAATCCCTGAAGCTTCCCCTTCTGATAAATTGGCTTCTCCTATAACTTTCAGTTAAAGGAAGAGGCTAAAGTTAAGGAAGAAGCCAAAGACCTCATCATTCTTCTCCAAGTTGCACTGTTGACTTATCGTCATAAGATTTTCTCTTGTACCCAATACCTTTGCCCTCAACCTCTCTTTCAGTTACCTTTTATGATTCACTTGATCCTCATTAGAATATAAACTCTTAGAAGTCAGGGACTGTCTTTTTTTTTTTTTGCTTCTTTGTATTCGTATCCCTAGTACTTAGCGCTGCTAGATTTAAATGAATAACTCCAGGATCTTATTTTCCAGAGTTTATTAATGGGATTTTGGGATATTGATGGGATTTTGCTTGAGTCAGTCAGCAAGACTATCTTTTCAGTGGGAGAGAGCAAAAATGACTGCTCTCTACCTTAGGCCAGTATGTATCCAATCTGACTGCTTTTCAAGGTAACAAGGTTTCTTGTAAAGTAGTAAATTTGAGATGGGCTTAGGAACATGGGTTGAGAGGTTTCCCCATGACTAATAAAGCTATCTTATTACCCACCAGTCTGACTTTGCTTTAAAGTCTCTTCTGTCCTCTGCCGCTACACTGAATATTCTCTCTGCCTAAGTGATTCCCCTTCTATTCTAATCTATTTCTAGGCTAAAACCCAAAGAGGAATAAGCCTCTAGAGTATAGATAAAACAAAGATGAAATCAGGTATCAGAAGTGATTAAGGCTAAGCAAGGTGAGGCTAACACACCCACTAAGGTAAAATAAGCAGTTCAATCAACTCCCTTTGAGATTTGGTCTTCTCGGTGTCACAGCACAGTCTGGAGCTTCAGCGGTCTTCAGGATCTTGTTAAATATCTTTCTGGAATAATATTCTATTCCTGGAAGGTTGGAGCTGGGTCCTGGATAATGTTTCTCTCTCCAGAGCAAGGATCCAACTGCCCTGCTGACCACTGGTTTCCCAGGATTCCCTTCCTCTCAAGATTCCTGGTTCAACTGCATTCCATGTCACTCTGCTTGCAAACTTGTTTCCTTTCCAAAATCTCCCCTTCGCAGCGTGTTATATCTCTAGAGTAGAATGTAACCTCCTCAAGGGCAAGAACTGTCTCATTTTTGTCTGTGTTTTTCTAATACTTGGCATGTAGTAGGTACTACATAAACTGATATGACAAGGACATAAGACCTTTCTCCATCCAGGCTGCCTTTATTCAGGATAATTCCTTTCTTCTATTTTTTTCTTATTGCTTACTTTAATTTTTATTTTCCCCCAGTTTTGGAAAATTTTATTTAATTAATTAATTTAGAATATTTTTCCATGGTTACAAGATTCATGTTCTTTTCCTCCTCTCTCCCCACCCCCCTCCTGTAGCTGACATGCAATTCCACTGGGTTTTACATGTGTCATTGATCAAGACCTATCACTTCCTTTCTTCTCGAAAAAGAATAATTTAAAAAATTCATTTGGAAGAATAAAAGGGCAAAAATATCAAGGGTATCAATGAAAGAAATGTGAAAGAAGGTGGCCTAGGAGTACTAGATTTCAAATTGTAATACAAAGTGAAAAGCATCAAAACAATCTGGTACTGGCTAAGAAATAAAGTGGTGGATAATGAAATAGATTAAGTAAACAATGTCTACTAATAAATGACCATAGGAATTTAGTGTTTGATAAGGCAGAAGATCCAAGCTTTGGGGACAAGAGTTCACTATTTAACAAAAATTGTTGGCAAAATTGGAAAATGGTATGGTAGAGACTGAGGATAGACTAATATCTCACACTAAATAACAAAATGTCAATATAGGTAATGATTTAAACATAAAAGATGATAATATAACCTAATTAGGAGGGCAATGGAATAGTTTCCCTATCAGATCTATAGATAAGGAAAGAATTTATGACCAAACAGACAGAACATTACAAGATGTAAAATGAATAATTTTGATTGTATTGTATTTAAAAAGCTTTTATCAATCTTCTTACACTATAATCTGTAGAACTTATTACTCCAAATGTTGTTTCACTCAGTGGTTTCAGTTGTATTTGATTCTTCCTAACTCCTTTTGGGATTTTCTTGGCAAAAATATTACCATTTCCTTTTCCAATTCCTTTTACAGATGAAGATAATGAGGTGAATAGACTGAAGTGACTCATCCAAGGTCACACAGCCAGCAGATGTCTGAGACAAGATTTGAACTCAGGCCTTCCTAACTCCAGGCCTAGCACTCACTCCACTGTGTCACCGCATTGCCCACTCCAGATACAGTCTTTTCTAAATAAAGGGACTATGACCCTTATCCGAGAAGTCACCTTCTATTTATACAATTTGAGCCCATATTAACATTCTTAGGAACCACTTCATACTGAGGATTTACATGGAGCCTGAATTCTACTAAAATGTTCATATCCAGTCTTCAGTCATGTCTTATTCTTCAAGACCCCTTTCAGGGGTCCTTGGCAGAGATACTGGAGTGGCTTGCAATTTCCTTCTCCAGCTCATTTTATAGGTGAGGAAATTGAGGTAAGCAGGGTTAAGTGACTTGCCTGGAGTCACATATCTAGTAAGTGTCAGACACAGAATTCAAACTCATGAAAATGAACCTTCCTGACTCCAAGTCCAATATTCTATCTACTTTAGTACTACCTACTTGCCCTGAAGCCTCAGGTCATTTTTTAGACAAACCTACTTGAGGTGTTGATTTTTTTTAACCAAAGTGTATGACTTTACATATTTCACTGGAGTCTATGTTATCAGATACAGCCCAATGACCTAGCATAACAATATCTTTTTGGTTCATGAATCTACTATCTATGGTGTTAGCTACCATCTTCCAGATCTGAATAATTTTCTAACTTAATGATCTATGCCTTTATCCAAGTCATTAATAAAAAATGTAAAATAGCTGGAGAACTTCTGCAAAATTAATATTGAAACCAATAACAAGTACTTTGTGAATAGCCAAGCCCCTAGTTCTGAAACCCTCTTATGACTGTATTATTTTTAATTAATATCTCAATTTTTCATAAAATAGTATGAAATAGTTTCTCTAAAGGATTTGCTGAAATTGAGGTATGAAATATCTTGAGTATTCCTCTTATTTGCTATTTTAGCAACTTAAAAACTGAAAGATTAATCCACATGACCCTATCCTGATGAATCCACATTGTCCCTTTGTTATGGATGCTCTCAATGATATCTCTTTATCTTTCTAAAAATTTCCCAAGAATTGAAGTTGATCCCAATAGTTTGAAAAGCCTCTTCTTCTCCCTCTTTTTTTTTAAACTGGAGTGACATTTTCCATCCTCCATTTCTGTGGCACCTCTTCTACTTATTTTCCTTTTGTCAGTTTCATTTTTAATTATTCTTGTAGTTTCTACAACACATTAATTTCTGAAACAATATTTCCCCCATTTCCTTACCTAGGGACTCATCCTTTATAATAAATGCCTAAAAGTAAATAGGAAAAAAGGAATTGTACAAAACCACCCTCCATTTTTAATATATCTGACAACATATGCAATATTCTGCATTGATAATTCCCCTCCTTGGCAATGGATGAGTCCATTTTCTCAACCTTTTCTAGATCCAAGTCTGGCCATCATAATTAAAGCTTCCCGAGGCGGGAGAAGCTTTAAGGTAGGAAGATAGAGGAAGGATAGAAGTTTTGGATACTGCAAGGGGGGTGGTGGAGCCAAATTAGAGATATGAGGTGGCAGGAATGAGTCAGAAATGCAGGCCTTATTAATTATCAATGAGCCACAGCAAAACTCCGATCAGTGGACTACTCAGAAGGCTTGTACCCGTCCAAAGATCCAAACTTAATACCACACAGGTCGGAGAGATGATAGAGAAAAGAAAGTGCCTGGCCAAAGGCCAGGTCCCAGGTGAGAGAGATAGAGAAGGAAAGGAATCAAAGATGGAGCTTAGCCAAAGGCCAAGCTCCAGCAAGGACAGACATCAGTGGGAGCTGAGATCCAAGAGGAAGAGAGGGAAGAGAGAGGGCGGAGATTGCTGTGGCTGCTTTTAATGTCTTTGATATGCAAATATACACGATACATAGGGATGATTATCATTGGTTAATGACAAGGTATAGGTGTGGTTTCTCTTAGCCAGGTGAGCACAAAGAAACCTGTTTCCCGCCTAACCTGGGGGAAGCTGGGGTCAAGGGTCAAAGGCTTTCTAGCCAAGGGCAAGACTGAGCATGCTCAAGACTGAGCATGCTCTCTTCTAAGACAATCTGTACATACTAACTGTTTCCCTTGCCCATAGCTAGGAGTGGACTGCTACAATAATTTTAATATTTATTGTTCTTTCCATTTGTTTTGTTGTTCTTATTCTATATATGGTTTTCCTGGTTCTGCTAACTTCACTATGCAGCAGTTTGTTTCAACTTGATGCTTCCATGATTTCTTCATAATTCATTTTGACTTTTGACAGATTACTACCTATATTATCTTGGATAAATAATTTAACCTTCCTCACTCTCATTTTCTTTGTCTATAGAATGGGGAGGCTGGACTAGATAATCTTTGAAATCACTTACATTCTAGATCTTTAATCTCAATCCACTGAGCCACTTGGCTGCCCCTCCATAGTTTTTTCAATCTTTCTTTTTTATTCTTAGCTTCCTTTATAAGAGCTGTGGACCTCTTGACCCTGTCTTTATTGGACTCCTACATACTCTTACATTTCTTGTTATGTACTAATGGATGAGATCTACTGAATTTCATCATCTGGACCATCGGCATTCTTTATCCACTTGGCCTTGGGTTTTCTTGTCTTACTCATCAGTCCAAACTCTTCTTAGTGGTTATAAATCTCTTCTGGAAGACTACAATGTCTCAGGGCTTGACATAATAAATATTAATAGGAAAAAATCTAAAGTCTTATTTTGTTGTGTCACATTACCACAATTACACCACAATTAGAATAAAAATGCCATTACATGTCAAAGATTAGTAAAATTGTATTTTCTTCCTTTCATTCAAATTTAAGAAAGGTACACAACCTCCCACTATACTTGGTTAGAAAGATGTTTTTGTTTTATTTCAAATTACGTTGATACTTTGTCCTGTCATAACTACATGTCTCATTAACCTAGCCTTTAGTTATTTTTTATTTTCCTTTATTGCCTAAAATGACATCCTACATTTTGCAACTTTATTAAAAGCAAAGGTTCAAGATTCTAATTTCAAAATTGTTCATTTAGTGTAGCTTTATATTAAAAAAAAAAACCCTTCCCTCAATGCCCATTCCCCACTTAGTGTAATTAATGTGCAGTACCTGTATATTTTAAGAAGACAAAGCTTTCAACTTCATCATTTAGATTTCCCTCACTGACTCTTTTGGATCCTACATGGCTGAATCATATTTAGCCCATCCAGTCCATTTCTGCTCACTCTGTGATTTTAACCTCCATGTGCCTTCATTCACCCATCTCCAAAAATGTGGGAATATCTCACAATGGTTATACTGAGGATTCGCCAAAGTCATTCAAGTGTTTTGAGAGCTGTAAATGACTGCCCCTTTGGGACTGTGAAGTATTCATACCACATCTGAATGTTTGTAGAATAGCCTGGCATTACTGGAGCCCCTGAATGTGGGAGGGTCTCGTTTTGGCCTGCTACTTTGTTTCCAACTTCAACACATCATACATAGGCCATTACCAGCCACAGCATGGGGAAAGGACTTCAAAGCGGGCAAAGGTAAAACAAAATGTCAACCCCCCCAGAACACTTTAAATAGCAGCTTTTTTTTTTTTAAGTCTGGGAGTGGTAAACCACTGGTTGGAAACTGTGATCCAGGGAACTATAGGCAGGACAGGGTAAAAAGGAAAACCTGTGTTTTCCTCATACTTGGAGAAAATGGAATTTTCCTTTACCTTTTATTGAAATTCAGCAGAAAACAAAAATTATTTTCTTTATAAGAGACTCTTTCAGCAAGTTCAATTGATTGCCTTTGAGAGACAATTCATTATGATATATGAGTGAATAAATGAATGAGGTGTTTGGGCAAGGTATTCAATTCACTCTCAGGAAAGTAAATTAGCATTGCTACCTAAGTATAAAGAACCAAATTGCATAAATTCTCTGATAAAATTTAGAAGTTTTGCTTCATTTTTTAGACCGAGGTGTTTCTATATTTCTTTTTTTCTTGAGTTATCCCCTTGCCCCAATGATCCTCTAAAATTTGCACATGGAAATAGAGCATCCAAAAATATCATTTTAGTGGCCAAATGTTGTGGTTGGGTCCAGGAACTTTAGTACCATGGACTTAACACAGGTCATTAAACAGAGCACGGGTGCAATTTTAAAATCACTTTAAAAAATCAAAATAAAAACTCCTTGTTGTTCAGATGATACAGAGGATTCTTATCTGTGCACATGTTTGGCTAGATGGCAAGTTCTTCTCTGATTTGGACTACTTTTATGTTACTTCATCTGACTTTAAACACAAGCAAGCAATTTGAAATGTTTGTCGTATGTAGACAAATGGGGACCTGGATGTGAGAATAAATCCATTGTTGCTTTTTTTCTTCAGCATAACAAGTGTGCAGAGTTGTAAAGGCTTCAAGATGTTGTTTCATCAGGAGTCTGTGCCTGAATTTTGGGAGAACCACCCAACTGTTCTAGTAAATAAACCTAATTTATTCACCGCCAGCCTTTTTCTCCCCATTACAGTCTTATGTACGAGGTCTACTTCTTGAAATCCCTAGTTTCCTTCAAAGCTCAGATAAGGCTTTTTGTCATTCCTCAACACCATTCCAGCTGCTAGTCTCTCCTACCAAAAACCATCCTTAATTTATTTTATATTTCTGTTTGGTGAATAGCTTTACATAATTTATATTATATGCCACCCTCCCCAAGTAGAATATAAGCCCCTAAAGTGCAGGGAGTGTTTTGTTTTTTGTCTTCAAGTGTCAAATGCTTAGTACAGTGCCTAGAAAATAGCAGATAATTAATAAATATTAGCCTAATAGACTAATTGGAAACTCCCACCACTGATGCAGATTTGAAAGTGGTCCATAACTGCTACATAAGATGTAAAGCTAATAGTACTAATTAGATTGAAAAAATAACACCCAAAGACAGTCAATTTGAGGTTTTCTAGATGGTGAAAATAATTTCTAAAAAATCTGTTGATATAGATGTTTAGTTCTATTGAGACACTAGCAGTGACAATAGAGACCATATAATCCTAATCTTTCATATTTCAGATGGGGAAACTGAGTGATATAGACTATGTAAAGTCACATAGTTCCTGACTTTCAATCCAGTGGTTTCTTAAGATAGTCAGGATGCCTTCCAAGATGCTTCTGTAATTCAAATATTATCCCTCAGTTGAATGTTTGGATAATAAAACATTGTTTCTTCTATATTGCTATTTTTAAAATTGTTGATTGATTTATTCCCACAAGAGTATCTAGATATGAAAGATGATTGACTTTCTTGAGGAATGCTTTGGCATTATAGATTAATTCTGAATTCTCATCACATCTAAGAAAAAATGGAGTAACATCATGGCAATAGCATAGATTTATAAAGCACTTTATAGATTACATTATAGATTACAAAGCATTTTTGCATTTGTGCTCTAAATTGATCCTCTCAACTACTCTCTTTGGTATCCATGGCAAGTATCAGTGTTATCTGCATTTAAAAGATGGGCAAGCTGAGGCTCAAAGAGGCTATGACTTCTGGCTAGCGAGTGGAAAAACAAGGACTAAAACTGATGTGCAGCAACCCAATATGAAAATTCTCTGTCACTTAGTTTCTAATGTTGGAAGCTGTTTCACAGTCTCATATTTATTTCCAAATATACTAAATATCAGAGACAGTACTTGGATGGAGATATTCCTGGTTCCAAGGTAAGATCTTTTTCCATAAGCCCATGCTTACTCTCCCTATCTAGAGCTTGGGATAGGAAACTCCAGAGATTTCATTGACATAGAGAACATAGGGATGAGGAAACTACTTCAATCAATGAAGGCTCTACCTTCTCTTCAACTTAGATTTATAGAGAGTTGCCCAGTCTATAGAGAGGTTCAATAAATTTCCTGAGATCACACAACCAGTATGTGTCAGAGGGGGATTTGAACCCAAGTCTTCTTGGCTTTTTCCAGCTTTCTCTCGACTATGTTGTTTTGCCTTTCACTTAAAATTTAATCTTCTGTTTTATAAATAAGGAAATAGAAGATCAAAAAGATTAAGTAAGTTCCCATTAGGCACAGTTAAGAGTTACCATTATGTTTTCTGCCTTGGTTCAAAGACTATAGTGCACTTCCTTAAAAACTGTTACTCAAATTATAGTAATGCTGTTAATTATATATTTTTGTTAGAGATTTTATTGTCCTAATAGATTGTAAGTTCCTTGAGGATAAGGACTGTTTTTTGCCTCTTTTGTATCCCCAGTACTTAGCATAGTTCCTGGCATATAGTAAATGCTTAATAAATGTTTATTGCTTTATATAGGGAAAAAACAGTCTTAAGAGGCTTAAAACAACCATAAAAGAACATAAAAGATTATTGTAATCATGAATCATAAGTTCAGAGGAGTGAAGATGAATCATACCACCACCATCCTGCCCAAGAGATGATGGACTTAAAATCCATAATGAGTCACGCATGTGTTTTTTTCAACCATGAGAATTTGTTTTGTTATACAAGGTATATCTGTTTTTAATTATTATTCAATGGGGGAAATCAAGGGAGAGAGAACGATAATAAAACTTTGTAAAAATAATTTTTAAGTAAGCCATTATTATCATTTAGAAAGTAGAAAAAAAATTGGATAAGTAGCCCTTAAGGATATTGAAAAAAATTTGTAGAAAGAAAGGAGAAATTAATTGAATATATAACAGAATTGTAACATTGACACCTGAAACTTAACAAATGTAGATGTCTAAAAGTTAAAGACATGAGATTGGGGAGGAGTGAATTCATAAATTTGGGAAGTATCCATATATAAGTTAAAACCATACAAAGGTAGGAACAGCACACATACATACCATAACCCACCCACCTACTATATACATATAAGAGCAAGAGGAAAAGCAGATGTACAGGGGCTCAGTTCTGAGCAACATACATACATAGTGAAAGGAAAAGAAGTCAGTCAAAGAGTGTGATAGTGAAGAACCATAATCCTTCATTTCTATAGAGGGCTTCAAGGATTATATAGCACTGTGTGTATATGTATATATATATATATATATATTATCTTATTGGATCCTCACAATAATTCTGTAAACACTATAACTTCTTTTTTTATAAATGAGGAAACTTAGGATTATTAGAAAATTGAATGATGAGCTCATGGTCATATAGTGAGCAAGTGTCAGAGACAGAAGTCAAACTCAAGTCATTGATTCCAGTTCCAGTATTCATTGTCTTAAAAAGGAAATATCATGAAAATCAGAAGAGATAGTTTAATCGAGAAAGGGGTGGTCAGTATTAACACTTTTAAGCAAGAGATGAAGAAGATATGGAAAGGATTATATATTATAAAAAGTAGTGAACTTTAAAAAAGAAAATTATTTCTTGAAGACTTAGAGAAGATAAATACTTTAGGGGATTTCTAACAGATAAAACTATTGAACAGGGAAGAAATAACAGGCTTAAGTGAGCTGATGTCACCAGAAGTGTTCAAGAAGAGAACAGAAAAACATTGTAAAAAAGGATTCTTACACCAAAGGGAAGTTGGAATAAATGACCTCAAACATTCCATCTAACTCTAAAATTCAATAATTTATGAGAGTAAATAATTAGGAAATGAAGACAGTTAACTACATAAGAATTTTAGTGAGGAAAAGTAGGTGAGAAAGAATTACAATAGTGAGCAAAATCAAGTGATTGCTTTTATGTTGGGTTTTTTTTTTAATACAGAGGATATATGTGCATCTTAAAACAAAAGGAAAGAAACCAGGATGGAACCCCAAGTTCAAGGTACTGAGAAGGAATACATAAGTGTTAGAAGAGGATACACAATGTAGAAAATAAACTATAAAAATAGATAAATATGTAGTTTCATTTGACCTTATCCTGGAGAACAGATGAGCCACTGAGTTCACTGTCAAAGCCAGACAGAGCACAACTAATCACTCTCTATTCCTTCTTACTAAACTGAGAGCTTAAGGGATCTTTTGTGGGGTTGGGGGGTGTGAGAATGAAGAGAAAGAAGTGATAACTATCATAATACATGTATCAGTGGCAGCTGGGTGACTCAGTGGATAGAAAGTCAGGACTAGAGACACTTTGACATTTCCCAGCTGTGTGACCCTGGGCAAGTCACTTAACTCCCATTGCCTAACTCTTACCACTCTGCTATCATAAAACCAATACATAGTATTGATTCTAAGATGGAAGGTAAGAGTTTTAATAATAATAATACATGTATTCTCAGAGTCATCCAGAACTCTAAACAATTGTATCTTGGACTTTTCTAGAACATCTATCTGCTCATAGCCTACATTTCCAGTATCAAGTAAAAGCTGAGTTATTATCTAACACTTACACCCACATCCCACAATGGATTATGTTTGAAAAGAAAACATAAATCAAGCAACATTTTATTGGAAAGTGCATTCTTTTTATCGGCAAAGAGCAAGGAAATGTGTGGCTTGATAGGGATAGAACATGGTCCTTTCAGGTTGAAATGTACTTTTACCTCTGCTACTGGTTTAGAAATGTTCTTGATATACACAAAGGATTTTTTAAAAAATAAAAATGCAGTGCCTCAGGGAGTGCCGCTAGTTTAAATAACACATGAAAAGTATTTATGAGCCCCTTTTTATGAGGTGGTCAAAGCAAAGACCATCCAGCATGTAACATAAGACTGGCTTAAGAAGAAAGACTTTCCAAACCACATTGGAGAGTTAAGCATGAATGGAATTTTATTTCAGTCTCTATTGCTTATTTAAATTAATGATGTTTTCAGATGGGGCCTAAATGATAATGCAGATCAAGGTGAGGCTTGCCAGGAATAGAATACACTACTCTATTATTCAAAGAATGTTACTGAGTAATGTTGAAATAATCTGAGGTATATGGGCTTAAATTCTAGACAATGGAGGGTTGCAGGAGGAAGGGTAATTGTATCAGGCAGAAATCCATTTGGGGATATCTGGATTGAGAAGTTAGATGGATCTGAGGCTTTAGGACAGTCCTCCCTCTGATTCCATCTAACCATCATGTTTTGTGAATGTGGCTACCCCGCCTATTTAATAATAGAAACCAGTGACTAGGTCTCGAGTTATAAAAAAGACCCCAAAATATGATGACAACATCTCTCTGTCAGCTGTAAAACATGGTCTTGTCATACCATAAGGATGATGCTGACCCACCAAGAGTAAACCTTGAATTGTTTTTCTAGTAGCAGGGTTTAGATGGATTGAATCGCACTCTTCTGCCTGGCACTCTACAAAACCAAAAGTATGTGTCTGTTGGCCAGTTGGCATACTGTGACTGGAACAAAGCTAACCAATTCACACAGGAATCTAACCCGAATCCTTGGCCTCACTGGCACCCTGTTCATACCAACCTGAGCAAATGGACCATATAATGAATCTGAATGTTCAGAATTTTCTGCTTTAGATGGCAAGAGATTCTGAATCTAATTCACATCATTAGGCATTCCATTGAAAAACTTGTCAATACTACAAAATCAGAACATCATGATGACCTGAAGCTACATATTTTATGTATGGAGTGGGGGTAGGGAATTTATTTAATCATTGAAAAATGAATGAATCTACTTGAAATACCAACATCAGAAAGTACACCTTTTGAATTCCAAAAGTACTAAGTTATGTTCCATAGTCTTTTAGTTTAAGAAAGAAATCATATATGTTTTTTTTTAATATAAACCTGTAATCATGTTTAAGCTGAAATTAAAAAAAACACAAGGAAATCAATGAATTATTCATTGATTTGATAGTTAAAACATTCAATTACAGCCTTGAATGAATCAGAATTTATTATTTTTAAATGGCTTTGAGAACCAAACCTGGTTAATCAGCTTACCCATCCCCAAAGTGTTTTGTCTTGTTACTTGATCACTTATGGCTGGAACTGACTGATCTAAGTCTACATTTAGATCACATTATACTATCCATTAGGTAAGATAGCATGAAGTAAACCATAGTTCTGAAAACCGTAGCTAGGAAAATAAGCCCCATACATCTACCTGAAAACAATTTAAGAGAAAACATGACATCTGCCAAACGTGGAGCAAAGATTATAAATGTCCCAACTATGGCAATATAAACTTTATACTTACTCAGAATTTAAGTAAATAGAACCTAGTAAACCTTTTCAAGATGCAAACACATAATAAAAAGAAATTTTATGACTAATAATAATAATAATAATAATGACAATGGCATTAAAATGGAATTAACATAACTTACTGAAAATGTCTGATTCCCTAGTTGTACATAAACTACTGCTCCACATTGTGTTAACATGTTTAGAGATGCTGTCCCTGCAGGAGAGAATAATGAGGTGCACTCTGTTAACCCCAATGATGAGTTTAGCCCATATTTTCTTCTAATCTTGGATCCTCTCAAACCTCCCTGACTTACTTGGGTTCAGTAACTTAATTTCCCCATCTATAAACTAGAGGTGTGTCTGTAGAGAAGGTATACTACACTCCCATGATATTTACAGTATAATTGCAAACTATTCGCAGTTATGTTCATCTGTTTAATGTGCTTTATAAGAGTCAGATGTGGAATTCTCTGTGGTTGTTCTTTTAACTTGGTAAAAACTGTAGGACAAAAGGAATTTAAAACTAAAAAGGAACTTTAAAAAAACTATGATTTAAGAATGAAATGTTTGAAATAGTTCCCTTCCTAATTTGCTTTGTAGAAAAATGGAATACAGAGCATTAGGATTGACTGCTTTCAAATGAACCCTAATTATATGCATGTGCAAAACCATCAGTGAAGCCTAGACAATTAAATGCTTGATTATGCTGAATCCTAGGTATTCTTTACTCCTTGTATATGCCCTCAGCAATGCACACAGTAGTCTCTTTGCCTTGAGCACAAATTCTTTAAAATGCTTAAAGGCCATATAAGTGCAATTGTGTGTCCAATTAGAAATTAAAATTTCTAAGCATGAAACTGAGCTTTAGTTCTACACTGCATGGGGAAATCTCAGTCAGGAAATTTTATACCCTCCAACTCCGGGCTGTGAACCCAAGAAGAGCAGAGAATGAAACCAGCTTGGCCAACATTCACTTCAAGTGTTTGACTTGGGTCTTTCAGCATATTTCAAGCTTTTTTTTTTTTTACTTTTAAACATTATTTTATTTGGTCATTTTCAAACATTATTCATTGGAAACAAAGATCGTTTTCTTTTCCTCCCCCCCATCCCGCCACCCCTCCCATTGCCGATGCATGATTCCACTGGGTATCACATGTGTCCTTGATTTGAACCCATTTCCATGTTGTTGGTATTTGTATTAGGATGTTCATTTAGAGTGTCTCCTCAATCATATCCCCTCAACCCCTGTAGTAAAACAGTTGCTTTTCCTCGGTGTTTTTACTCCTACAGTTTGTCCTCTGCTTGTGAATAGTGTTTTTTTCTCCTAGATTCCTGCAGATTGTTCAGGGACATTGCATTGCCACTAATGGAGAAGTCCATTACGTTCAATTGTACCACAGTGTATCAGTCTCAGCATATTTCAAGCTTGACCATGTTCAAGTCTTAAACTAGGATAAAATGAGATTCAGTTATTTTCTAGTAACATTTTGAAAGTTTTAAATTTCCTCCTATTGTTAAATGAGGAGGGAAATGTTGGGCAAGAAGGGAATGAATGGGAAAATCTCCTTTAATTCTCTGACATGCCCTATATGTATTGAGAAATGCAGTCAGGGTAGTTATATATTAAAAAAAAAACAGAAGAAAGGGAAATGCTCCTGTAAAGTTCTTTTTTCTAACTTAGATCTAAGCTGGTGATGGCAAACTTATGCCTCATGTGCCAAAGATGTATGTAGCACAGATCATTCTCTGTGGGCACATGTGTCATTGCGTACCAGGGTTCATTACTAGAAAGGCAGAGAGACTCTGGCAGAGCTGCTCTCTTCCCCCTCTCCACAGTGCTTTGTGATAGAGGCTGGCACTAGAGAAAAAGTGCCAGACTGAAGAGTATATGAAACTGATCACCTCAATGGGGAGGGGCTCCATGAGTGGAATCCTGAGGAGAGAAGACTCTGGCTGGAGAGCACTGAGGGTCTCTCTATCTGGAGACATCAAAGAGAGAAGGTGGATAAAGACTTTCTCCTGAGAGTTACCCATTTTTCCTGCTAGTGATTGGAAATCTTTCCCCCCAACACTTCCCAATTGAAGGGACTTTCTGAAGAGAAACCTGAGCAGATTTTATCTCAGCTCCTGTTGCCCAGGGGTGAGTCAACCTGACTTTCTCTCAGGGGCTCAGGCTGCCAAGGCCTGAGTTCCTTCCAAACTCAAGGAGGGAAGAGAAAGGGTTTAACTAGAGACAGGGACCCCCTTTTCCCACTTTCCTTTTCCCATTCTTCCTTGCCTGTTATTCCTTTTGTATTACCTGATTGAGTTAACATTAAAAGTTATCTGTTCCCCAAGCTGAGTGTGAGTGAATGGGATCAAAGGGAGACCTTTTGGTCTCAAGTAGTAGAGGGGGGACAAGAGGGACAAGAGCGAATTGGGGAGAGCAGCTTTAGCTAAGAAGGGACAGCAGAAGGGAGTACATTTTCAATACCCCCTCTCCTCTCTCTGAGCCAACCTATTACATCTACTGTCTCCCCTGAACCCCACTTTGTGGGAAGGGGGTTCTCCTCTCTTTCCTCTCTCTCCATACCAAAAAGTCCAAGCCTCCCTTTGGGGGCACATCCCTTCTCTCTGTTCCTTCTCTCTCTTTTTTTTAAACAGACTGACAATATGTTTTCACTTCACCCACCCCTCTGCCCAGCAGCCCAAAAGGAGGACTTTCTCCCTCCCATATGTGGGGTAAAAGGAGTGGGGTGGGACACATGCAGCACTCAGTCTAAGGGGAGTGGAGCACAGCATGTGTCTCTGGGGAAGCTGGGGGCAGGACATGTCACATAGTCTCTAAAAGGTTCACCATCACCGGTCTAGGTCATGACTATTTCCTGAGGACACTAATCCACTGAAAATAAAAGTATTTCTTAGAAATGATTGTGTATTACCAAGAATATATCCTCTAATACATAGGAGTAAGAATATATTTTCTAAATGTGGCATGAAAGTTTAGAAAATTCTGGAGCAAGAGCAGTAATGCTCATTGACAGATTAGTCCATCAATAAACATTCATTAAGTGCTGACTATATACCAGGTATTGTATTAAATATTGGGAATATGAAGAGAAGTAAAAGAGAATCCCTCTCAAGAAGGTCACAGATGAATGGGGACAAAAACATATAAATAGCTATGGATGAATAATCTATAGACAGGATAAATTAAAAATAATCATCATAGGGAAGACACTGAAATTAAGGGGGATTAGGAAAGGTTTTCTGTAGAAGGTGAGATTCTAGCTGGGCCTTGAAGGAAGCCAAAGATATCAGGAAACAGCCATATGAAAAGAGAGCATTCCAGGAATGCTGTGAAAGTGCCCAGGGTCAGGAGCTGGATTATCTTTGGCAGACCAGTGCCATTGGACTACATGTGTATAAAGGGAAGGAGAGTCATAGGAAGATTAGGAGAGAAGAGGATATAATGAGTAAGAAGAAGGGAAAAGTGGAAGGGGGTAGGTTATGAAGAACTTTGAAAGACAGGATTTTTATATTTGATTCTAGAGGTAAGAAGGAGATATTAAAGTTTATGGAGTAGGGGAATGATATGATGACAGCTGAGTGAGTAGAGGATGGGCTGAAGTGAAGAAAGACTTGTGGTGCACAGAACAACCAACAGGCTATTGCAATAATCTAGGTGCTAGATGAGGATGAGAACCATTTCTAGACTAGTAATAGAGTCAGAGGAAAGAACAGAGTATGTTCGAGGATATTATAAAGCTATAATCAACAGGTCTTGGCAACAGATTGAATGGGGAGCAGTCAGAGTGAAAGAGAGTAAAGAGTGAGGCATGACTCCTAGGTTGTGGGTTTAGATAACAGGGAGTATAGTGGAACTTCCAAAAGTAATAGGTAAAGTAGGAAGAATAGAGGGGTTTTCTTGAGGGAGCAGCAAAGAGAAATAATGATTCTGTTTTTACAGGGCAAATACAACAATAAATAAAGGAAAAAGAGATTCTGGAGAGGAAAAGAGTTGATGGGGAAGGAAAGAGAAGAAATGTTGGGTTTAGATATACTGAGCTTATATCTGCAGAAGATTCTGTTTGAAAGATCCAATAGGTCTTTGAAAATGTGAGATGGGAAGTCATCAGAGAGATCATGGCTGGATGAGTAGATATGAGAATCATCAACAAAGAGATGATATTAAAGTTTATGGAGTAGGAGAATGTTCATGGGAAGTTGGGAAGATTGCCAAGGGAAATAGTTTAAAGGGAGAAAAGAAGAGGCTCTAGAACAGAGCCCTTTGGGACACCCACATCAGTGCTTCCTAGATAAGATGTAGCAAAGGAGACTGAGAAGTGGTCAAACAAATAAGAAAACCAGGAGAGAATAGAGTAAGGAGGGAAAGAATGATAAACTCTCTTTTGAGCCTAGAGCAATGCTGTTTCACAAAGACCTAGAGAGAAGAAAGCATCAACAAATGTCAAAGACTAGAGAAAGTTAAAGTGTGAGAGCTGAGAAAAAGCCATTAGATTTGGCAATCAAGTTAGTGATTTTAGAAAGACCATTTTTTGATGGATAATGAGATTAGGAGCTCATCTAAAGAAAGTGAAAATGTGGAAGTACTTATTATGGACAACCTCCTAAGGAGTTAAGTCACAAAAATGTAAAGAGATGTAGAAAAATAGAGATGGAAGGATCAAGTGAGGGTATTTTGATGATGGGAAAGCTGTAGGCATGTTTATAAGCAATATAAGCAGTCAGTAGGCTGCTTCCCTATAAGTAAGAATTATAGAGGGACTAATCAGCCAGTTAAAATAGGGCATGGTGGGATTGCTTGCTCTTATAGGGTTTGCCTTTTCAAGCACAGAGAACTCTTCATGATGTGAGATGGTGGGATGAAGGAGCAGATGATGAAGGAAGGCATCTGAGGGATGAAGTGCCTAGGAACTCTCAGTGAATGTCTTCCATTTTATTCAGTAAAATGAGGCATGGTTCTGAACTGAAAAGGTAGGGAGAAGGAGAATCATGGGAGATTTTAAGAGACATTAAAAGGTTTGGAAGAACCACTGCAGTTAATGGGATAGTAAGATAATTAGGGAAGTGTAAAAGATTGCCTTGTAGCAATTAAGGACCTGATGAGATTATTCAGTAATACAAGTGAATCCAATCAGCCTAATTTTTCGATTTCTCCAACTTCATTTAACAGCATGTCTTTAGGAAAGAAGGCACCAAATGGTGGTAGGGATCCAAGACTGAAGGTTTACCTGCAAGTACAACAATAAGGGAATAGGGGAGAAAGATTCAGGAGAAGAAGATAGTGTAGAGTTGAACTGGTTTGGGGTTGGAAAGTAGAGGAAGAGGTAGAATGACAATAGATTATAATTAGGTATGGGAATTTCAGATCAAGGTTATGACCATTTTTCTGTGTGGCTGAGGTGGGGTAAAGGAGTAGGTTATGTAAAATGGGTAAATTGAGGAGCTGTGAGGTTAGGGAATTCGAGGAAATATAAATAAGTATGCTGAGTCCCTGGTCTGAGGACAAAAATTGAGAAAGCAAAGACTGTGCATCAGACACTAACCTTATTGAGGTAAAAAAGGAAGTCTAAAAAGTCTGTAGATAATAGCTACCAGAGTTTTGATTGGGTGATAGATATGGTAGTACCAGTAGAATGTAAAAGTGGTCATAGGGAATAAGGATTATTCCAGTTCCCCTACATCAATTAGTGAGTAGGAGTAGGGGGAAGAAAAGTGAAAAGTGCAGCATGGGCTAGAAAACGAGGCCAGGGAGGCTGTGTTGTCAGGAGGAAGCCAGGTCTCATTGAGTCAGAAGATGGAAGGAGTAGAAAAGGATAAAGATTTAAAATGAACACAAGTTTATTACCTATGGAGCAGGCATTCCAGAGAGCACCATAATGAATCCTTACTATATTTAACACCTTTATAATTTAATTTAATCCAACAAATGTGGTAAATACTTGATATTTGCAAAACAATAAGAACTGAAGGGCATACACAGATTAAGTAAAGCCTTGTTCTCATGGGATAATAGTATAAAATGTTGTGATATCTATATAACTAACTATAATACAAAATAGAGCAAGACAGGGAAGCAGCATGGGATAGTGAGGAGAACACTGGTTTTGGAGTCAGGAGACCTAAGGTTCAAAGCCTGTTTGTGGCATTTATTAACTGTGTGATCCTAGACAAATCACTTAATCATTCAGGGCCACATTTTCATCATCTGTAAAATGAAAGGTATCACACTGGATTGTCCTTTCCAATTTAAAATCTATGATACTAAGTACATGAGAGGATTTTTTTTTAAGTCTGTGAAAGAACTACAGATAAGATTTCCCCTAGGATAGTGAAGTAAGGCTTTATAGAGCAGTTGGGTCTTCAGATGGTACTTAAAAGAGAGAGAGGATTTTAAGAGGGGGAGAAAGATAGGAGGATGTTCCAGATATAGGGAATAATGTAAGTCAGGAAAGTATATATTTTTTTTTGATGAGGGATAGTAAGTAGTTTAGTTTTGATAAAGAAAAGATTTTGTCTATAAAATAAGGACCGAAAAAAAGGTAGAGGTAGGAGGTATATCGGAGGTCATAGACTCATAGGTCCTTATGCCTTAGAGCTGGCAGGGTCCTTGAAGATCAAATAATCCTACCCCCTTATTTTATTCATAAACAGACTGTTAGATTAGTTGTTTTTCCAAAGGTTGTAAGAGTGTCTATTACCCAAATTCTGATTCCCAATCCAGTGTTCTTTTCAATATTTTGCACACAATCATTTGAATAATCTTATATGTAAAGCATAATCCTCTCAGTCAGCTAACTGGAGTGGTAGTTAGACCTCTAGGCCTGGAGTCAGGAAGACTCCAGTTCAAATCCCAACTCAAACAATTCTTAGCTGTGTGACCCTAGGCAGCTCATATAACTTCTATTTGCTTATTGTTTCTTCACCTGGAAAATGAGGTTAATAACAGTACCCACATCATAGGGTCATTGTGAAGATCATATTAGTTTATATTTTTAAAGCATTTAGAACAATGTCTGGCACAAGTTGTTCATCATTCATCCTTTATTTCAAAGGGGACCAATGACATTATGGAGTGATAGCTTGACTTGCTTGTGAATTGGATTTAAGTGAGGGCAGAATTGTAAAAAGTTATTAGCCTCACTCTAATCCCAAGTCCAGTGACAAGACAAAAATCAGGGTGACTGGTGGTGTCTCAGTAATCAGTGGGTGACCTTGACATCTTTGATGTCTGATAAAGTTCTGAGCACTCTACAGTAGTATCTCCTTCGGCCACCTTCATGGACATTGGAGCGAATTGATCCAATCTACCCATTCAACCAGGGATAGTCTTTGCATGCTTGGGACAGACATTCTCCTAAGTCATTGACAGGTTTCAGGCACATTGGTTATCCTCAACATGGTTTAGATCTAATTTCCAGTTCACATGTAATTCCTCCAGTTTATTATTCCTTTGAGCTCATTGTACATTTCTTATGTGTCTACTGTGTTCATGGTACCATGCTAGTTACTGAGAATACAAAGAAAAAATAAAAACAGACACTACCCTCAAAGAGATTTTATTCTAATGAAGGTAACAGGCATGTAACAGAAAAGAAAAACAGATGAAATGCTCTAAGAATATATGAGGATAGAGAGTGTACCAATACCTGATGAGATCAGAGAAGGACACAGAGAGAAGATGGCACCTTATTTGAATCTTGAGAGAAGAAAGGTATTCTGAAAGACAGAGCTGAGTAGTGAGTTTAGTACAAGAATGTGGGATAATCTGAAAAAATACAAGCCAAGTTGGGGAAAGGAAGAGAAGACACGTTGGCTTTAGACATATTGAGCTTGCAACCACAGAAGATTCTGTTTGAGATGTTCAATAGGTCATTGAAAACGAGACTAGAAGCTTGCAGAGAGATTAGGGCTGGATGAGTAGTAATGGAACATAAATTATAGGGAGCAGGTTGGCTGGGACATGGAGTACATGAAGCAGAATAAAAATAACACAAGAAAGGGAGTTTGGAGCAAGAGAAAGAATCCTTAATGATAGATTAAGGAATTTGTCTTTTGTTCTATAGGAAATAAAAAATTACTGAAACTGTACTTTACTTAAAAAAGATAATTTGGGGATCTATGTGAAGAATAGGTTTGTAAGAGAAAGAGAAACAATGAAAACAATTAGGAAGCATCCCAAATGTCTAGATGAGTAGTGATGAAAGTCTATTAAAATTATAAAAATATCAAGTAGAGATGTGAGGATAGATATGAGAAACTGTGAATATGGAATGAACAAAATATGAGATATGAGAGAGAGGCTGACATTGCCCATTGGAAATACAAGCAAGCATTACTATATAACAGAGATTCACAGTGTCATATATAGTCCTCTCATGTTTTGCAATGCATGTGGAAATGCTTATTTTATTTGGTGTTTAAGTACAAGTTGTTGTTGTTTTTAATAGAGAAAAAGTTAACATATTATGGGAAGGAAAGAAATTGGTTGTAATGTTTGAAAAGTCTCAGAGGACTATCCATTATATCACATGAGGATGAGGATGTGAAGCTGCAGGATGATATTCCTTTCAAGTGGGCATGTGAGATCTACATGCCAGGATCTTTGTGCCACTCAACAGGGAATCATTGTCTAATACAAAGTATCTGCTTTTCCAGTAAGAAATTTCCTTATTTGCCTTGGTAGCCACAGATAATTTTCATTATTCTTCAAAGCCCATGACATTGTCTTTTTTTTCCAAATGACTGAATTTTAGCCACTATGAGAAGAACATTGAACCTGTCAGAAAATTCCAATGATTCAGTACTTCTTTTCATTATTAGTGTCACATTCTCCTTTCCTCTACCCTCAGTAAATTTGGATTCCCCTACACCTCATCAGTCTTTTTCTTATTCATTTTTCTCTTGAAAAAGTTCTTTCATTCTTCTAAAATTGACTTCATTTTTTTCTGATGAGCTGGAAATTATAGAAAAAGAAACTAAGGAGAAAGATGAAGACTCAAGAAGGAGGTGAAGAAAGAGAAAAATTTGAAATGAAGGAGAAGGGGAAAGGATTGAAGATGAGAAGGAAGAAACAAAACTGGGTTCTTATCATTGTACTCTAATTCAACTGTGATCTCATTGATGAGAGTACTTCCTCCAATGGTGTGGATAAAAATCAGTGAATGAATGTCCTTATTCCATTCCTGTCCATGTTTTCCCATAAATGTATCATATCCAATGTGCTAGGAACCTTCCTCATGTCCTCTTGATATTGTAAGGATACCAAATAGACCACAAGGGCCAATCATTGCTTTTATTACAATGAACCCATCTTTCTTTCTATTCAAACATTTCTCTCATGCTTTTTACCACCTTTTTAGCATAATTCCTTATTTGAAATTCATTGAAGCCTGCTCAATTCAACCATTAATCTTTCCATTGCCATTTGAGTAATCATTACCTTCATTTCTTAGGACTATATTTCCATGACTGGCAGCTGAACAGAAAAATATTGATGCGAAAACAATAGGCCTTTGTTTCAAGGAAAAGTTTGGAGTCATTGAACTATGCAACTTAGAACAGGCTATATTCTTTTTACTAATTCTAGCCTAAGATTTAAATAATATTTTATGCCATACCATATTGTTATATATCACATTGCTGAATATAATGCATGAATCATATATATTATAATGACTTATAGTCAGCGCAGACCTCAAGGTCTGTTTCACATGGACTAATTTTAGACTAGATCTTATCTATCTCATAATTGTACAATTCCTTTTTTTTCTCAAATAAAACCAAAGGGCTTAACAATTATCCCTATGAAATTTCATCATGTTAGTTCTGACCCATCATTCCAGGCTACTGAGACCTTTTTGAATCCTGATCCTATCATCCATTGTATTAACAATCCCTCCTCTCTTTATATCATTGAAAAATTAGATAAGTACGTCTTCTATCCTTTCATCTAAATCATTAATGAACGTGTTGAGTGGGACAGGGACAACAACAAGATCCTCTGCTGTGCCACATGAAACCCCTTCCCAAGCTGAAAATTTTTCAGCCACTGCTTCTTTCAACAAAGACTGTGTTTTCAATCCGTGAGAAGGAAACCCTTCAGAAAATACAACTGAATGCATGCTAATCAGCCAAGACTAGGGTCCTATATCATATCAGATAATTCCTCTGGTTATCATAACCAACTCAAGCTGTGTTCCCAGCTCACTCCCACAGTCAGACAAGATAAGCCAGATCTCTCCTCGTGGCCTAATTCTCTAGAGACAAATAAGGGCAATACTAAATCCCTGTGGTTTGGATCTCCCCAGGCATAATCCACATGGAGCCATACAACTCCTACAAGAGGCCAAAAAGGCACCAAACCACACCCAACAATGGATGAGAAACTATGCTGAAACTCTGACCTTGTCCCAATTTGTCCTTCCCCAGTGCCACCCCAGTGATGCACCAATATGTTCTGTCTCAGCAAAAGAGTGGGATTAACCTAACAAAAAGAAAAAATATCCTTATTGAGATTCCAACATTATCTTTTACATACTTATTGTTTATTGCAACCCTAGAATGGAAAGTAGAGGTTCATAAAACTCATGCTGCTAGACAGAATTACTATTATTTCTGTTTGGATTTTATTCTCCAAGAAAACTCTTAAACTGTCCTGAGGAATATGGCTACCATAGCCTTGAGGTAATCCATGTACCTGCAATTATTGTTACTATTAATATTATTAGCAATTATACAATCAGAATCCCTGATTTCTTTCTAGTGGATACTCTTTGCTGATGCAAAAAACCTTTTTAATTTAATGATTGGACTCTAAGTTGCTATAACTAAAAAGAAATCATCTTGATGATGGTGTAAAGACTTTCTAAAGAGTTTGTTCATGGAAGCAATTCATTTACAAGACATTTTATTCACTAAAACTATTTGTCATATTTTTGTCAGTGCCAAACATTTGGTATTCTTTCTTCTTCTGAGACTTGAGTTAGATTTTTAGAGTATCTCATATTATCCGGGGATCCATATATAAGTGTAAGGGGGAGCTGCTTTCTAATTTTGACAATCTGATAAATAGAAATTGTCAGGAAAAAAAAAACACTGAGCAAGTAGTCAGCAGAGAAAAGATATTCACTTGGAATTAAAGATGGTCAAAACTATCTTGTTTCCCATGATTTGTAGGAGGACTTTAAGGTTGATAGATGGGAAACATTTATTATGGGACAATTGAATGTTACTTTGTTGAGACTTGGCTGCGTAACCATTGATTTGGATTTCTCACTATAAGAGTCATCTATTATGAGACCCTGCTTTGCATTGTTAGTATTAGTCAAGACTTTCTAAGAAATAGAAACCTCTCAGAATCCATCCAAAGATGTAGATCTGGAAATACTATATAGACCTAGGCTACAGAATCTCCACTTTTGCTGAAAGAACTAATTCTGCCTGAATGCCTTTCCTGGGGAACAAAGCTGGGAAAGTTCTGCAAGTGCCAGGCTTAGGGTTTATGTTTTTCTGTCCCAACAAACAGAAGAGGAATAGCAGTCAAAGAAGCATCCCCTCCCAATAGGATAGTAAAGAGGCAAAGAGGAACAATGATCCTATCCCTCACTTAATTGTTGTGCTCACCATCCCTGAGGAAGACTAAGAACATCAAGGTTCACAGGCTCTGGACCTACATATACCCAATTCATTGTGCTTCCTTGCTAGGCTTCTATAAGTTTGTGCCCACTCTTTCTCAGACAGTTTGTGCCTTGGTGGGAAAGTGTGCTCCAGATTTATAGCCAGAACATTATGGTTTTTTAGTTTATTTTCTTTATATGAAGTAAAAGTTCCCAATTAATAGTCAAAAGTATCATTCTGTCTTATTTGTTCAATGAAAAATCCATCTGTGGAGACTCATGGAGTATAGTTATTTGCAGTAACCAGAGTTTCTCTAAGAACCAATGAATCCCCTCTGAGATCTCTCCACTCCTAACATGTTAACTTTAATTTTTTTACCAATTATTTGTAATAACAAATTTCCACATTAGGTTTCCTAAATTATAGAATTAAACTTATCTCCCTCCCTCCCTTTCCTTCCCCCTCCCAGTGCTGGCAGGTGATTCACAAGTTAGCTTTGATAATTGTGATATCCCAAAGAGAGAAAAGAGGAAAAATGAAGTTCATACAATGTCTTAGATATGTACTATGTCATGTACTAGATAAGGATTATCATGGACTTCATGATTCTTTCTCCATAGGGAATAATGTTTATAATGCTCAAATGTTTTTACAAAAAATGTACATATATGTATGTGTGTAAACATATATATATATAACGTATGCGTATACTGTAGTCTCAAAGAAATGACAAAATAATTGGTTAGATCTTTACAATCTGATGCAGAAAGAAAGGGACAAAACTAGGAGAAAATGTAAACAATGAAAACAACCCTAAATAGAAAAACAACTTTGAAAGGCTTTGCAATCATAACCATGAGTCCAGGGGGCCAATGATGAATCGCACCACATGCCTCTGATCAGAGAACCAATAGACATAAAATCAAGAAGGAAACATGCATTTTTGGACATGGTAAATGTGAAAATTTGGGTAGTGAAAGGGTAGAAGGAATAATATATTTTTCTTGAAGGGGTCTTTTTATTGTTTAATTGGGGAAGACCAGCAGGCGGGAAAAACAAAAATGTATAAAGAAAAAATCTAATATGTGTACATATATTTAGAGAAAAATATGCATGTGTTACATCCTCTTAATCAATAGACATTACATATTCCTTTAAAATAAACACCATTAGGGGAAGGAGCAATGCCATGGAAGAAAAGAAAAGGTATATCCCCATGGAAGAAGATAAGAATCTTATGATGAGTTTAACCTAGGGACTAGTGCATCGAGAAAGAAATTTTTCTCAGAGAAATATGCCTCTGTGGACAACATCCTGAACCTGAAAAAGGATGATTTGAGCTCCTGGGGACATCTGGAGCTTAGAAGGTTTGGGTTGGAGCATGGATATGGACCTAAAGAAAAGATAGCATGGCAGATGTGAAGTAGATACATCAGAGATAGGGTAAGAGGGAGAACTGGACCCTATAATTTGAAGCACAGGTTAATTTCTAACACTGGGCACTGCTTCTATCTGATATTAAATCTCTTTTCCCATAAATGCTTATTGTTTTGAAGTGGGCAGTGTGGCAGTGTGGGACTTATAGGCAAGACAATCTGGATCTAAATCCTGGTGGGTGACCACAAACAACTTACTTAATTCTTCTGAATCTCAACTTTCTCATCTGTAAAATAGAGATAATTTCTCTAGTGTCTTCTTGTGAGACTTAAATCAGACAATTTATAAAGTGCTATACAATTCTTAAAGTACCATATAAATCCCAGTTACTGAATAATAGCAAAGTATGTGGTCATAATAAGAAGCATCTTGGTGTGGTGGATATGAAAGGTGATCTCAGAATCAGGAAGACCTGGGTAATAGTATAGAAGATAAGGATTTAGGATTTACTGAGTTTTATATGAAAAAACACATTGAGACATATATTACAAGTTGCTGGGGTTTGTTTTTTTTTTTTTGTCATTCTGATTTACCAAAAACATTAGTAACTTCCTTGCTTATTTTATTGTTGTGATGGATGAACCAAGTAAATTCATTTTCATCCTGATGAATCAGCTTGAGAAAAAAGAAAAATCCACATTCTATTTTATTCAGGCAATAATAAAACCATGTCTTTTGGGATATTCTGAGGAAACAATACTTTAAAGTGCTTCTCAAAGTCAATGGCAAAGCCTATGGGCTGGTTTCCCATCATGACAATGATTCAATTTCTATCCCTGAGAAGATGTTTGGTTAGCTTGATCTCTAATTCTCATGCCTATAGCTTAGAATGTCTGTGGCACCTATTGTTTTCTGCCTTGTCTTATAATGAGCTGTGTATATGTCTTAGCTTCCTCAATAAGTCAGAGCAGCTATAGCTTCACAGGATACAGCACAGCTTTACACATAGTCAGAGCTCAAGCAATATCCACCGAATAAATAATGGGGATAGCAACTATCAATATTAATTCTTTTTTTCTATAAGGAAACAGTAATAGCTGTGTTCAGTAACTGAGTCAAAATCCCCAAGGGAGTCAGTGGAAGCACTAGGATGGAGTAGGTCACCAAACAGAAAACAGGGCTAGAGTTATGTCTAGTTTTTCCACTGCATACACTTTTCCAATTTGGATTTCTACATGGATGAATCTAAAGCTATAGCTGACACATAAATTCCACTTACTACTTCATAATTCCAGCATTGATGAAATGAGTCCTGGCCTCTCCACAAAGAAGCACTCTTTTTGTCAAAATGCTTCAGCTCTAATAGGTAACCAAAATAACTGTTCCATGATAAAAGGTATTACATGCAACATTTTTCAAACTCAAAAGTATGTAACATTAGACTTTCCACTGAATTTAAGTGAAGATCTAGGCAGAAATAATTTTCCTATGCATATTTTTAAAATAGGATACAGGTACCAAGGGTCAAAGCAAGAAAAGACTGAATTTGACCAATCAGCTCAATTTTCTCTTCAATGGGGAGTGAGAGAACGTGGGCCAGTATAAACACACACTGTCAGAACCATACAGCAGAAGACTGGAAAAAAAGTATCTCCAATTACAAGGGCTAAAACTGCACATCATTAACAGTGGTTCTGTCATTCTTAGCTTCAGAGTTCTAGGAAGAAATAAGGCTTAAAGGGAACTCAGGGAGATGTTTGAGGACAGGGATTTGTGTTCTGTTCTTTCTCAAGACCAATTATATCATTAACTCCCAGAGGTTAGGGATTATGTTTGTTTTTGGTTTTGTTTTGTTTTTTCATCATCAGGGTATTGCTCTTATAGGGTAGCTAGGTGGCACAATGGATAGGATCTTGAACCTGGAATTAAGAGGACCTGGGTTCCAATTTGTCCTCAGAAGGAGCAGTTAGGTGCTCCAGTAGACTGAGAGCCAGGCCTAGAGACAGGAAGTCTTGGGTTCACATTTGACTACAGATACTTTTTATCTATATGGCCCAGGGCAAGTCACTTAACCCCCATTGCCTGGCCCTCACCACTCTTCTGCCTTGAAATATATAGTATTGATTCCAAGATGGAGGTAGAGATTTACCAAAAAAAAAAAAAATTGGCCTCAGACACTTACTAGCTATGTGTCCCTGGACAAGTCACTTAATGCTGTTTCCCTCAGTTTCCTCATCTGTAAAGTGAGCTGGAAAAGGAAATGGCAGACCAGTCTAGTATATTTGCCAAGAAAAACACAAATGGAGTCACAAAGAGATAGATGTGACTGAAACAACTCAACAATAATAACAATTTCCTGTTGTTATATTAATCTCTCTATAATTCTCCTAGGATAGGATCAGAATAGGAATAAGACTTGTGATTTTTATTAGTGTAGGGAACTCAGTTGAGGAAGCTCTCTTTAATACCACAGAATGGCATCTTCTATGCAATTTACATGGAAGGGAAGGGAAGGGAAGGGAAGGGAAGGGAAGGGAAGGGAAGGGAAGGGAAGGGAAGGGAAGGGAAGGGAAGGGAAGGGAAGGCAAGGGAAGGGAAGGCAAGGGAAGGCAAGGGAAGGCAAGGGAAGGCAAGGGAAGGCAAGGCAAGGGAAGGCAAGGGAAGGCAAGGGAAGGCAAGGCAAGGGAAGGGAAGGGAAGGGAAGGGAAGGGAAGGGAAGGGAAGGGAAGGGAAGGGAAGGGAAGGGAAGGCAAGGGAAGGCAAGGGAAGGGAAGGCAAGGGAAGGGAAGGCAAGGGAAGGGAAGGGAAGGGAAGGGAAGGGAAGGGAAGGGAAGGGAAGGGAAGGGAAGGCAAGGGAAGGCAAGGGAAGGCAAGGGAAGGCAAGGGAAGGCAAGGGAAGGCAAGGGAAGGCAAGGGAAGGCAAGGGAAGGGAAGGGAAGGGAAGGGAAGGGAAGGGAAGGGAAGGGAAGGGAAGGGAAGGGAAGGCAAGGGAAGGGAAGGCAAGGGAAGGGAAGGGAAGGGAAGGGAAGGGAAGGGAAGGGAAGGGAAGGGAAGGGAAGGGAAGGCAAGGCAAGGGAAGGGAAGGCAAGGGAAGGCAAGGGAAGGCAAGGGAAGGCAAGGGAAGGCAAGGGAAGGCAAGGGAAGGGAAGGGAAGGGAAGGGAAGGCAAGGCAAGGGAAGGGAAGGGAAGGGAAGGGAAGGGAAGACAAGGCAAGGGAAGGCAAGGGAAGGGAAGGGAAGGCAAGGGAAGGCAAGGGAAGGGAAGGGAAGGCAAGGCAAGGCAAGGCAAGGGAAGGGAAGGGAAGGGAAGGGAAGGCAAGGGAAGGGAAGGGAAGGGAAGGGAAGGGAAGGGAAGGGAAGGGAAGGGAAGGGAAGGGAAGGGAAGGGAAGGCAAGGGAAGGCAAGGGAAGGGAAGGGAAGGCAAGGGAAGGGAAGGGAAGGCAAGGGAAGGCAAGGGAAGGCAAGGGAAGGCAAGGCAAGGGAAGGCAAGGGAAGGCAAGGGAAGGCAAGGGAAGGGAAGGTTTGAAGGGAAGGGAAGGGAACATCTTTTTGCCTTCAATGTTTGATAGCCTATAGGCTCAGTCCTATAGAAAGTATAACCCAAATAAGATTCCTCTAGAAATGGTGAAGTTTTCCAAATGATATTTTATTAATTACATAGAACTTGAAATGTTACAAAATTCCATCCAGGATCCATAGTCATTTGAAAGAGAGTCGTGAACATCTAATCAACAGTACTATAAAAACAAAGTATATATATATATATATATATATATATATATATATATATATATAAAACATGTGGTTAAGTGAACTGAGTCCCTCAATACAAACTTGTTTGTATGTATAATATATCTAGGTGTATCTGTATCTGTATGTATATATGTAGATATTTTTGCATGTAAAATGGAAAGTACAGATATCCCCATAGTCAATGAATTGGAATGAGACAATTAGGACAAAGAGTCATGTTAGATTATATTTAATAAATTGTGCCATGTTTCTTAAAATGATATTGACCATTCATAACTGCTTGTTGTTCAGAAAACACACACATCTTTTTGACACCATGTTCTCTCAGTGATGCTTTTTGGCTGACCCATTAAGAGTCATGATCTCAAAGAAATCACATCACAGTGTCAGTTTCAGAGTTGGAAGGGATCTGAACAGTAAATTTAAAAATAAACCAATCCCCACTATAACAAACCAAAGAAACACTTACCTAGCTTCTTCTGAAAGAATTCCAATAAGAAAAAATGCACTCCTTTCCAAAGTAGCCCACTCTAGTTTTAGTCATCTCTAATTTTTAAGAAAATTTTTCCACACATCAAGTCTATACTTGTTCCATTGTTAGGTCTATATACTGTTCTGGGTTCAGTCCTTTAAAGCCAAGCAGAATAAATCTTCCATGTGACAGTCCTTCAGATACCTGAAGAAAACTATTATGTTTTTTTCTTCTCCAACCTATTCTTAGTTCCTTCAAATGATTGTCTCTTGAAAAGGATATAAGGCATTTCATCATTCTGTTTATTGTCTTCAATATGTTCTTCATGTTATCAATATCCTTCCTAAATTGTAGTATCTAGAATTCTACATAACACTAGAGAAATAGGCTAACCAGGACAGAGTGTACCTATAATTTTTAAGGTTTTTTCCTCAGTTACATGTAAACAAAAATTTTTTACATTCTTTTTTTTTTTAATATCTGAGCTCCAAATTCCCTCTGTCCCTCCCTTCCCTACCTCCTCCTTGAGAAAGCAAGAGACTTCATATAGATTATACATTTACAATCATGCAAAATCTGTCCTTATTAGCTGCTATGGAAGAAAAATGTAGAACTTCAAAAAAACAAGAATAATAAGGAAAAAGTTTTTTTTAAAATATGCTTTAATCTGCATTCAGACTCCATCAGTTCTTTCTCTTGAGGTAGATAGTATTTTTTAGAGTCATTTGCATTTGATCATTGCTCAATATTGTCATAACTGTGTCCTGATTCTGTTCATTTCACTTTGCATGAGTTCATATGTCTTCCCTTGTTTTTTTTTTTAATACATCCTACTCATCATTTCTTCTTACATAATAGTATTCCATCACAATCATAATAAAATTTGTTTAGTCATTCCCCAATAGATGGGCATATCCTCAATTTCCAATTCTTTGTTACCATTACATGAACTGCTATACATATTTTGTACATATAGGCAATTTTCTTTTTTTCTTGGATCTCTTTGGAATAAAGAACTAGTAATGGTATTCCTGGATTAAAGGGTATGTATGGTTTTAAAGTCCTTTGGGTATAGTTCCAAATTGCTCTCCAGAATGATCGAGCCAATTAACAACTCTGCCAACAGTGAAATCCTTTCCATATTTTTTTCACATTCACACCTATACTTATCATTTCCCTTTTCTGTCATATTAATGAATTTGATAGTTGTCGGGTGGTACTTCAGAGTTGTTTTAATTTGTATTTCTCTAACCAATAGTGATTTGGAACATTTTTTCATATGAATATAGCTTTGATTTCTTCCAAAAAGTGTGTGTTCCTATCTTTTGATCATTTATCAACTGGGAAATGACTTGTATTTTTATAAATTTGAATATTGAAAATTAGGCTTTTTGTCTGAGAAATTGCTGTAAAATTTTCACCCAGTTTCCTCCTTCCTCCTAATCTTGGCTGCATTAGTTTTGCTTGTGCAATTTTTTTTTAATTTGATGTAATTAATATTATCCATTTTATATCCCATTGTCTTTACTATCTCTTGTTTGCTCACAAATTCTTCCCTTGTCCAAAAATATGATGGGCAAAATAATTCAATGCTTCTAATTTGTTTATGATATCACCTTTTATGTCTAAATCATGATCCTATTTTGACCTTATCTTGGTATACAGCATGAGATGTTGGTCTATGCCTAATTTTTGCCAAACTGCTTTCCAGTTTTCTCAACAATTTTTGTGAAATAGTAATTTTTTGTCCCCAAAACTTTGGGTTTGTAAAACTAAATTAATATGATCATTTACTATTACATATTGTGTGCCTAATTTATTCCACTGATCCACCACTGTATTTCTTAGCCAGTAACAAGTAGTTTTGATGATTCTCTCTTATTAATACAGTTTGATGTCTGGTACTGCTAAACTAACTTCCTTTACATTTTTTTCATTGATTCCCTTGATATTCTTGACCTTTTATTTTTCTAGGTGGATTTTGTTGTCATTTTTTATAACTATGAAATAATATTTTGGTAATTTGATTAGTATGGCAATGGATAAACAAATTAACTTAGGTAGAATTATTTTTATTATATTAGCTTGGCCTACCCATGAGCAATTCATATTTCTCCAGTTGTTTAGATATAAATTTATTTGTGTGAAAAGTATTTCTGTAAAGCTTTTTTATTTTACCAATTACATGTAATAATTTTCCACATAAGATTTTTAAAGTTATGTGATATCTCCTTCTCTCTCTACCCTCCCCTTTCCCAGAGATGGTAAGCAATTTGATCTAGGTTGTATATGTATTATCATACATAACATATTTTTATACTTTTTATTTTTCTAAGAGAATAATCATATAAAACTAAAAGCCCCAAATAAAAACTCAAATAAACTCAAGTGACAAATAGTATGCTTTCATCTGCATTCCAACTCCAATAGTTCTTTCTCTGGAGGTGTTAGCTTTCTTCATCATAAGTCCTTCAGAATTGTGCTGGATTGTTGTATTGCTGAGAGTAGATAAGTGTTTTACAGTTGATCATTCCACAATATTGTTGTTACTATTTATAGTGTTCCCCTGGTTCTACTTATTTCACTCTGCATACATTCATGTAAATCTTTCTAGCTCTTTCTGAAATCATCCTGTTCATCATTCCTTATAGCACAATACTGTTCCAACACCATCATACCACAATTTGTTCAGCCTTTCCCCAATTGATGGACATCCCCTTAATTTCTAATGCTTTGTCACCACAAAAAGGACTGCTATAAATATTTTTGTACAAGTAGGTCTTTTCCCTTTTTTATCTCTTTGGGATATAGCCTAGTAATGATACTACTGGATCAAAGGGTATGTACTCTTTTATCACCCTTTGGGAATAGTTCTAAACTACCTTCCAGAATGGTTGGATCAATTCATACCTCCACCAACAATGCAGTAGTGTCCCAATTTTGCCACATCTGCTCCAATATTTATCACTTTCCTTTTCTGTTATATTGGCCAGTCCAATAGGTGTAAAGTGGTAACTCAGAGTTGTTTTAATTTTGTATTTCTCTAAACAAAAGTGATTTAGAACTTTTTGCTTTCTTCATCTGAAAACTATTTGTTCATATCATTTGACCATTTGTCAATTGGGACAATACAAACAAAGTTTGTATTCTATAAATTTGACTTAGTTCTCTATATATTTGAGAAATGAGACCTTTATCAGAGAAATCTGTTATACATTCTCCCCAGTTTGCTGTTCCTCTTTTAATTTTAGTTACCTTGATTTTGTTTATACAAAACCTTTTAAATTTAATATAGTCAAAATTATTCATTTTATATGTGGTAACATTTTCTGTCTCTTGTTTGGTTATAAATTCATCTCTCCCCCATATATCTGATAGCTAAACTCTTCCATATTTCCCTAATTTACTTATGGTATCACTCTTTACATCTAAATCATATACTCACTTTGACCTTCTCTTGGTATAGAGTGTGAGATATTGGACTATCCCTAGTTTCTCCTGTTTCCAATTTTCCCAGGACTTTTTGTCAAACAGAGAGTTATTATCCCCTAAGCTGGGATCTTTGGGTTCATAAAACACTAGATTGATAAGTCATTTTCCCCTAATCTATTCCACTGGTCCATCATTCTATTTCTTAGTCATTGCCAGATTGTTTTGATAATTACTGTTTTATATTAGTTTGAGATCTGGTACTACTAGATCACCTTCTTACACATTTTTCTTATATTAATTCCCCTAAATTCTTTATCTTTTGTTTTTTCAGATGAATTTTGTTATTATTTTTCTAGTTCTATAAAAAGAATTATTTGGTAGTTTGATTCATATGGCATTGAATAAATGAATTAATTTATGTATAATTGTCATTTTTATTATACCTTGTCCTATTCATGAACAATTAATATTTTCCTAATAGTTAGATCTGACTATTTGTGTGAAGTGTTTTGTAATTGTGTTCATATACTTTTTGTGTTTGTCTTGGCAAATAAATTCCCAAGTATTTTATATTGTCTAGAGTTATGTAAATGAGATTTTTTTCTATCTCTTGCTGCTGGACTTTGTTGGTAATTCATAGAAAGGCTGATGATTTATGTAGGTTTATTTTGTACACTGGAACTATGTGAATGTTATGAATTTCATCTAGTTTTTTACTTGATTCTCTAGAAATCTCTAAGTATACCATCATATCATCTGCAAAGAATGATAGTTTAGTTTCGTCATTACCTACTTTGCCTCCTTTGATTTCTTTTTCTTCTCTTATTGCTAAAACTAGCATTTCTGGTACAATGTCTAATAATCATCTAGTATAATATTAAATTGATAAAGGGTGTTTTAATAGGAATGCATATTGCATTTTGTTGAAGGATTTTTCTGAATAATTGTGTTATAGATAACATAATAAGGATCATGTGATTTCTGTTGGTTTTGTTAACAATGTGGTCAATTATTCTGATAGTTTTCATAATATTAAACCAGACTTGTATTCCTCATATAAATCCCACCTGGTCATAACAAATTATCCTTGTGATGTATTGTTGTAGACTCTTTGCAAGCATTTTATTAATGATTTTTACATTGATATTCATTAATGAAATTGGTCTGTAATTTTTTTCTGCTTTTTTCTTCCTCAATTAGACATCAAAACCTTATTTGTATCATAAAAATAATTTCGTAGAACTCCTTCTTTGCTTATTTTGCCAAATAGTTTATATATAATACTGAGATTAATTGTTCTTTAAATGTTCAATAGAATTCACTTGTGAATCCACCTGGCCCAAAAGATTTTTTTTCTGATTTCTTTAATAGTGTGTTCAATTTGTTTTCTGAGATGAGATTATTTAAGTATTCTATTTCCACTTTTGTTAAGCTGAGCAATTTATATTTTTGTAAACATTCATCCTTTTTCATCTAGATTGCCAGACTTATTGTCATATAATTGTGCAGAATAGCTCCTAATGATTGATTGCTTTAATTTCCTCTTCATTTGGTGGTGAATTCACCCTTTTAATTTTTTATGTTGGTGATTTGATTTTATTCTTTCCTTTTTAAATCAAGCGAACCAAAACTCTATTGATTTTATTTGTTTTTTCATTAAACCAATTCCCAGTCTTATTTATCAGTTCAATAGTTCTCTTACTTTTAATTTTTAAAATTTCTCCTTTGATTTTTAGGATTTCCAATTTAGTCTTTAATTGGAGATTTTTAATTTATTCTTTTTCTAAGTTTTTTAGTCACCTGGACAAGTCATTGATCTGCTTTTATTTTATTTTACTAATGAAACTATTCAGAGATACAAATTTTCCCCTAAGAACTGCTTTGGCTAAATTCCATGAATTCTGATATGTTGTCTACTCATTGTCATTCTCCTTAATGAAATTATTGTTTCTATAATTTGTTCTTTGACCAATCCCTTTTTTTAAGAATTAGATTACCCAACTAAATTTTTATTTGTCTTTCCATGGACCTTTATTGATTATAATTTTGTTGCATTATGATCTGAAAAGAATGCATTTATTATTTCTGCTTTTCTGTATTTAGTTGTGAAGTTTTTGTTCTCTTTTACATGGTCAGTTTCTGTGTATGTTCTAGTCTAAGTCTATAAATAAATACTTTTCAAATATCTCCTGCTCCTTATTCTCATGCATTTCTGATAGAATAACTCATACTATAGATATTTGTATATTTATCTTATCCCTATTCTGGATTGCTGTCCTATTAAGGATACTTACTATGCCTTGGCCCACCATTGAATAACGGGAACCAAGGAGAATACATCACACATAGGAGGTATTTAATAAATATTGGTTTAATTGAGTTGAAGTCCACATGAATTTTACACCTATGAAAGGGATTAGCTATCTATTGAATACCTTGCCAAAATTAGTCACTTAATCAGAAAACATGTATTTAACATATGCAATCACTATGTGTAAGGCACTATACCAGGGGCTAGGAATAGGAAGGAAAGGGGAAAAACATTTTTATAACACCTACTATATGCCAAATATGATAAGAACTTTATAGTGATCCTCACAAAAATTCTGGGAGGTAGATACTATTATTATCCCACTTTACAGTTGCTGAAATTAAAGCAGGAAAAGATTAAATGACTTGTCAAGGATCACATAGCTAGGAAACGAAAGAGGCTAGACTTGAATACAAGTCTTTCTGACTCCAGGACTAGTGCTCTATTCTCTGTATTATCTTTCAAAGGGGAAAAAACTTTGTCCTCAAGGAAACTGAATGTTATCAGGGGAAACATGTGTATATAAAGGTACATAAAATGATATTATAACTAATATATAAAATTATACATGTATAAAATTAATACAAGTAATAATGGAGGGGACTTACAGCTAAAGGTATCAAGAAAGGTTCTATACATAAATGATGCTTGAGGTAGATTTGAAAGAGATTAGGGATTTTAAGAAGTAGAGTCAAAACATAGACTTGAAACCTAAGACTTCTGGCTCTAAGTCCAGGACCTGCCTATTACAACAATCTGGCATTTAAAGTTCTTCAAAATTTGGCTTCAGTCTACCTTTCCAGGCTGATTTTACATTATTCAGTCTAACACAATCTTCTTTCTAGACAAATGGTTCTGAACTCTTTTCTAACCCTGGCCTCTATTCATTTGCAGAGGTTGTTCTCATACCTAGAATGTAATCCTTTTCTTCAAGGTTTAGTTCATGTGTTATCATGTATAGGAAGCCTATAGAGTCTTCTTCCTGCTTAAATAATCAGGTGTGTGTAGTACATGTGTATGTGCGTGTGTGTGTGTCCTCTAAGTTCCTGCTTAGTGAAATTGGATTTTTTTGTTTTATCTCCAGATTTTCAGTACTTAACACAGCCCCTTATTCATAGTAGGCATGTAATAAATCCTCATTGGTTTGGGTTGGATTGGATTAGATTGAATTCAAGGAGCTAAAAATCCAGGAGAAGGAAAAGAATTTTAAATGTATACAAAGAACTTTGATATGAGGGTTAATTGTTTGATCTTATCTTAAGTCTTCACCAGAAGATTGCACCCTCAATCATCATGTCTTTCTAGAATCTTAAACCTCTCCACTAGTCCCTTCCCTATATTTCCCAACATGCCTTAGGCTCACTATCATTAAAACCTCCTTCCTTGTTACAGCCAAACTCTTAAACAAAACTGTCCATCTTCAGTGCTTCAACTTCCTTTCCTATCACTCATCCCTGAACTCCTTGGCTTCCAACTTCATCATGGAACTCTTTTGGATTGATTTTTAAGTCAATTTAATAATGACTCACATTTGTAACTTACTCCAAAGTTTCCTCCATAAAACAGTTAGTGTGAAGGAGGAAGAGTCAAAGAAGATCCGAATTCAAATCCTTTCTCAGTCACTTACTAGCATTGTAATTCTGGGTAAGTCACCTAACCTGTCTCACACTCAGTTTCCTCATCTGTAAAATTATCTGATAATAGCACCTTTTAATTCAAAGAATGAAACAACCCCTGTGCTCAAGAAAGTTACATTCTAATTGTTGGAATGTAAGCTCTTTGCCAGTAGCAATTGTTTAACCTGCAAATACATACCCACACATATGATACAGATATAAAATGATTAAGTAGAAATATGCAAATATATACAAAGACACACAAAATGAATTAAATACAAGATAACTAGGAAAGGATGAGACTCAAATGAGAAAATTGTACAAAAGTACTTTGAAAGTCTTAAAATACTATTACCATTTAGTAATACTATTAAGGTTCAGAGTGGGGTGCAGAGGCAACTTTTAGTTCTTGAAAATTGTTCCAGCAAAGTACATGTTCTGAGAAGTTCTATAGAGTCCTGAAAGACTTTACTACAGAAAAAGCAAAATCATACCAATTTGGGCATTCTTGTTAAAAGAAAAAGCAAAAGACAAATGGAAGTCATAACTAAAGTTCACAGGTCCTCTTTGTAGGGACAAAAAAATCAATTAATGAAAAGTTAGGTGCTATAATGGTTAGAGTGCCAGGCCTAGGTCAGGAAGATTCATCTTCTCATATGTAAAATAAGCTGGAAAAGGATCCGGAAAATCACTCCAGTATTTTTGCCAAGAAAACCGCAAATGAGGTCACAAAAAAGATGGACACTACTAAACAACAATAAATTTGCTTAGCACCTGCTATGTACAAAGAATTGTGCTGAATTCTGGGGAAACAAATAGAAAAAGTAAAGCAATCCCTATTCTCCTAGTGCTCAGGTTTTAATACAGGGAGAAAGAACATAAATATTTCAACTGCATGAGATGGAAAGCCCTAGGTCACAGTGACAAGTCCTTAGGTTGCAATGACAAGGGGGATGATAACCAATCCTCTTTATTTCTATTTCCTTTAATAACACTATATGCATTTTTGATGTTGAAAAATTAAGTTTCTTTTCTGGGACTTCAGTAACTGCAGCTGCTCAGGAGACTGAGGCTACGGCACTTAGAGAAATAATTATAAGCCACCTCCCAGTGAGTATTGCTTCATCAGATGATGACTTCCAGGTGTCCTGGGATTTGCTGTTATTTGCAGGGCTCATGGGTACAATGTTCTGAGTCAACTCTGGAGCTTTGAAAGGAAATGGTTGTTGAGACGGTAGAAGTGTTTTGATTAGCTGGTACCGACCACCTCCCTCCTGTGTCTCCCTCAAGGGACCTCCATACTTCAGCCAGGGCAGTGGCAGCAGGTGTTGATAGTAGTGGAGATGGCAGCCCCTCTCCACAGCAGTTGCTACCTTGGATGATGATTAAGGTCTGGGATTGAGCCAATAGTAAGAGAGTCACTGCTATTACCCAAATAAAGCATTTGGTGGAGGTGGTTTTAGCTTATATCAAAAGGCAATAATAATATCATTTCATGAGCTACTTAGCTGTCTCATATTACAAGGCTATCCCAGAAATAATTGCTGTTTCTACATTAACACTTGTTGTAGAGATCAAGAAGCTCAATAATTTTTTGACAAAGGACTCAAATACTACAAGAGAATCATAAATCATAAAAATAGAGCTGGAAAGAACCTTAAGTCATTAAGTCCAGGATCTTCATTTTACAGGTGAGGAGACCCGGGTATAGACAAGTTAAGTAAGTCACACAGTTAGCAGATGTATGTGGCAGAACTTTAATGATATATACGTTAATATTTGGTGACTTTCACGCAAATATTGACATACAGAGGGTCACAAAAATATGTCCAGAAACATAAAACAACATAAAAATGCAACCAATTATACTTAACAGAGAGGATATGACTATCACTATAGGATTCATTTTCTAATAAACTGTCAGTGTATAATCTATTATCAACTTATCAAGCAAAGATCAAAAGCAAATTAGAAGAGAAGCTTTTAAAATATATGCACCCTTGAAATGATTCCAACCTGACCTATCTCAATAGCTGTTGATGCCTCCAAAGAAAGAAAAGGATAAAATAACAAATATTGATACAATCTATCACCATTTCCTTAGGGATTTTAACCAGTACAAATAAATTCCCACAGTGGGAAGACTAATAGAGACTAAAAGAGACTTATCCAGCACATACATGTTCTTCTTGCCAAGCTTAGAGATAAGGAATTCAAGGGCAACACAAGTTCAGAATATAAATTTGTTTGTAAAATTTTATGGAGGAGAATGGTGAAAGATTATGAGCACTCTCATCTCATAAAACAAGAAGCAGTGGAGGAAACAATACGTTTACAGGAAGCTTGGCAGGAGGCTAACTAAGGCAGATCATCCCAAAGGCATTTAAGGATGAAACTAAGGACAGGATGGTGAACAGACAAAAAATGAAAAATATGTGTGAATATATCTATTACAAACTCTTTATTTTTATCTGACCATGGAGTCACCATACTGGATATTCTATTATCACAGTCCCGGAAGTGTTTCAATAGAAAGTAGAAATAGCACAAATATTGGAAGAGTTCCAGAACAAGATCAATTGACCATGTTTATACTAGAACCAACACACTTTTGAAAGTATCAAGGCATCTAGTTTTGAGATAGATTCAAGATGCAGGATAAAAATTTGTAGGGAAAAAATCATGAATCTTATTATGACAAAAAAAGATGATTTAGAAAATATCAATAACATTGTCAAAAAGTGGGGACACTAATACACTGTTGGTGGAACTGTGAACTGATCCAACCACTTTGGAGAGCAATTTGGAATTATGTCTAGAGAGTTATAAAACTATATATCCTTAGACCCAGCAATGTGGTTGCTGGGTCTATTTCCCTAGGAGGTCAGGGAAAAGGAAAACAAATTTGTATGTTCCAAAATATTTATAGCAGCTCTCTTTGTGGTGGCAAAGAACTGGAAATTGAGGAAATGTCCATCAATTGGGAAATGTCTGAACAAATGATTGTGTATGACTGTGATGGAATACTACTATTCAGTAAGAAACAATTAATGGATTAGTGTTTTTAAAAATTTGGAAAGGACAATATGAGATAATGAAGAGTGAAACAAGTAGAACCAAGGGAGCATTATATACAAATACAGATTTAATATTTGAAGAAGAATAATTTGTGAATGTTCACCTCCACAGAATGAACTGAGAAATGGAACACAAAAGACATAATTATATGCTAGATTGTTGCCCTCTTTGGTGTGGGAAGGGGAGGAAGGGGCTGAATTTTAAAAAAATACTTTAAAAAAAAAAGAAAGAAAATATTAATAGCTACCACCTCATGTGCCTACTTCCCCAACTAAATTTTGACCACACACTACAACAGTTAGAATAAGGTCTCTCTGAATTAGGGCAATTTGAAAACAAGGATCAGACAGCCAATTCCACCTTTTTATTTTGATAATTTCATTGAAAAGCAAAAACAACTCCAAATGCATGACTAAATTATCATCTTGTGTAAATACAAGGAAAGGACAAAGAAACTCATTCATGTCTTGAAGAGATTTAATGAAACATTTTCATTTTAGCTAACTAGAGATAGGAGGGAAATACTGTAGTTCAACTTTGTGTCTGTATTCAATGACATAACTATTCCCAAGACTATAAAGATATAGCAGCTCCAAAGACTACTTCCCACCTTTCTCTTTTTGTATAAGAGAAAGTCTAACATGTTGAGATATGCTCTCCTTTTGAAGGGTTCCAAGATCATGACTGGTGGATAATGTTATCTGCTATTACCATTTCTAGACCTCTACTTTGGAGTCTTTGGGTGTAGTAACTAGTCAAGGAGAATGAGAATAGAATGTTTCCTTATTTACTCATGGTTTTCTAATATGGTAGATAGAGTCTTGCCTAAGATTCCAGGTGGTATGGGATGGTACCATCTGGACACAGATTGACATTTATCAGGAGGATAAAAAGGGAGACATCTTCTTGGCTTGTTTTAGAAGGAGAAGCAAAAAGCAAAAGATAAACGACATTCTTAGGATATATGCCAATTGGCAAAAGCCAGAAGAACAACTTTGGATTATTCTCAAGAGAAAGGTTTCATCAAGTTGGTTATGTCCCACTCTAATCTATTCTCAACTTGGGATCCTATGTACCAAAATTTAAGTTATTTAAGTTAATGGGGGAGAGGGGAATCAACTTCCAATATAGTATGGTCCTCAAAAAGTATACCAAACAATAAAGTTAATTGTAATTGATTGTAGGTACATAATCTACAGTAATCAATATATTTCACATACCTTTTAAAGAGTGAACAAGTATAACACTTGCTGTTACTAAATTCTAAGAAACAAATTGACATCTTTATGGACATAAAAACAGTTTAGAACTAAAGAAGCTACACATTATAACAAACATTTCAGAAGTTAATTTTTTTCAGCCTACCATACCATGTCTATAAATTTTTTAAAAGAATAATTAACACAGTATCAAGAGCATCCTTGATGAAAATGTGATGGGCAAATAGGAAGGTTTTTGTTAATGATATTCTACAGCAACCTCCATCCTTAAAGTTACACAATTGACTGAAAACACAAAACCCTTTGTGTTTCTCATTCATTAGTAAAATAAAATTTCAAAATTAATTTAGCAGAGCAAAACACTACCTTAAAAGGTCTCCAACAAGATGTTTCTCATGTTCAGTATGTTCAATACCTGCCACAGTTGCCTTTTTCTATATCTCCCATGAAGTTTGGATTGTTTTTTTTTTCCTAAAAGACAAACAATCTCTGCCAAAGATTTGATCAGTCTTGAGTACTAATGTTTAAACTCCTATTGACACAGTTTCCTGGTCATCTCAGGCCATGTCAACAAGACTTTCTTGTCACCTAATATTATAAAAAGCCCACTCACATAAAAGACTAGAGGTTTTTCAGGCTTGGTAAATGTCTAAAGCCACTCAAGTCACCATATTCTGCATGCTGACTAGATTCATTTCAATATAAAGAGAAGTGGGGAAACTGTGTCAGCCAGAAATAAGTGCTGAATCTGTGCTGAATATTCTTTCTTTGCTAAGCCTAAGTAAGCCTCCTTTTATTCACTATTAAATGATCTACAAGTGTATCATCCCATTCCAATATTATATCTAAACTACAAATGGACTACTCAGAGTCACTATTTTCTATATGTCAGATAATATAGGAAATCCCTGCAAACCCAATAACCCCACTGTTTGAAAATATAGCTTGAAAGTGCCATAAAAAGAAAAAAAGAATTATATGTTAAAAGATTGTCATAGTTATATTTTTATAGCAAAACAAAAACTCGGAAATTGATATTGAATATTGCATGCAGTACTTAAATGCTTCTATGATTTCCACAATCTGAAAGAATTTCCTCCCCCTCTCCAAGCCACTGCTTCTTCATTCTTGCCTATTCTTTGCAATTCTTGTCTATGTCCCTTCATAAGGTTCCCACAGGAAGCCCATCCAGTGGATAAGAGATCTTCCTGTCTTTCTCCAGATAGTTCAAAGGTATCAGTTGTTATCCTT
Source organism: Monodelphis domestica (assembly GCF_027887165.1). Lineage (NCBI taxonomy): Eukaryota > Metazoa > Chordata > Mammalia > Didelphimorphia > Didelphidae > Monodelphis > Monodelphis domestica. The sequence continues at coordinate 322,055,603 of NC_077229.1, read as the reverse complement.
CACTTTCATTGTGTGAGTAGTCTATTTTTCTCTCCTCATATAACTCCTTGATGATAACTTTTATTCTTCAAAATTCTCCAGTTGTCAGATGTTACAACCGGCTCAAATCCATGTTGTGTATCTTTATTGTCCTTTTGCGATATTAATTTTTAGTTCTTTGGAAATTTTTGTATTTCATGTCCTGATAACTAGTAGAATATTGATATCATAAAAATTCACTTTTTATGTGAATCTTTGGATAATTATAAGAATTTTTTTCAATATCTCAAAAGCAATCCAGTCTGTTCCATTCAGTTACAGACTCAACTCATTGTCCATTTGTTCAGGTAGGGAGATTTTTCCTTAATATGAACTTCCTGTACCAATGAGAAGAAGTGGAGAGGGAACAAACATTTAATAAATGCCTATTATATGCCAGGTACCGAGCTAAACATTTTACATATACTATCTAATTTGAAATAATAATCTCTGGTTATCTTAGTGAAATAAAAGGCAAGTTCTTTAGCTTATGATAAATATTTAAATGTATATTTATTTAAATTAATGAGATGGAATAATAGAAAAATAAATGATTTTTTGACCATCTGATTACTAATAACAAATGAGGAACAAATAGGAAGATGTTATTGTTCATCACTAAAGGAAATAACCAATGTCATAAAGGATGATTATTGCAAAAACCAAATGGAAGAGGAATTGTTCTTGTATATCAGGATCATCCAGATGGAATGGAATGGAAAAGTATATATTAAGTGTTTACTCTGTGCCAAGTTATGTGCTGAGGATACAAACAAAAGCAAAACAGTCTCTGTTGCCAAGGAGCTCATGTTCTAATTAGGAGATACCAAAAAGGCCAGTCATCCTTAGGATGCTGTGGAAATATGGATTATGAAAGGTTTGATGCCTTCATATAGATCATAATAATGTTAATAAACATACTTCTAAAAGGTTCACATTCTTTCTGTGGATTTTGAAAGGTTTCAATCAAAATATTATTTTGGTAGATATGTATATTTCTGTATTCATCCATTAATTTTATGAATCATAAATGCTTATTTTTATTTCATTGAAAACAATGACTAAAAAATGAAATTTCATGGTCAGATGCTAAATAAGACATCTAGCCTATATAATTTTCATTAGTAGGAGATTTATGATATATTTAATAATCACTCTCATACTTGCATTTCACATATGAACTGTTTAACAATGGTAGAACAGCACAAATGATTGAACATTTTCCAAAATCTTTTAGGTCTTTTTTCTAATTATATTCTTCTAGATCTGGGTTTGTAACATTTACATGAAATAAGCCTGCAGATACCAACCATTTGTTTGCAAATTTTCCCAAACTTGCTTTCAATTGCTTATTAACTTCTGAACAGTATTTGTTCTTGCAATGTTTTTAAATGGGTAGAGCTCATCATTGGAACTTTTTCTTATTCATTAATTTTTAAGAGATAAGTGTTCTTCCTTTGAGTCCTGATAATTTATGTTTCCCACTCCTGGCCCTGGAAGCTATTAAAACTTGAGTACATGAGGTGGGGGTGCATATCTAAGTGGCTCAGTAGATTGAGAGCCAGGCCTAGAGATAGGAGGTCCTGGGTTAAAATATGACCTCATACTTCCTAGCCGTGTGACCCTGGGCAAGTCACTTGATCTCCATTCCCTAGTCTTTACCACTCTTCTGCCTTGAAATGAATAATTAGTATTGATTATAAGATAGAATGTAAAGGTTTAAAAATTCCCTTGGCTACACCAAGACTTTTAGGACACCCTGTAAATTGGACAGACACTCTGGTTGGACAGAGAACTGGTCCAAGAATTGAGTCAAAGAGAAGATAGATTTGCTTTTGGAAATAGTGCAGTTATTTTAATTGCATCAAACATGTCCCTGAAATATTTTTTCAATATCAAAAGTATTCCAATGGTGCTATATGATTGAACCACAGATTATCTGTCTCTAAGAAATTAGGCTTAAGGATCACACAAAGGACAATGGTAAATTACAAAAAAAAAAACAAACAAACATTAATAATGAAGGACTGAATGAGAGGAGATGCCATAAGAAAGATAATTGGAAGAGTAGAAAAAGCAAATGATAATCAATGGATAAAGGGGGTATCTATCCATGAAATGCCAAATGATCTACAGAAAGACCCTTAGCAAGTTGGGTAGAACCACTTTGGTGGATTTATAGAAAAACCCAGATAAGAGTTTCCTGGAAAGAGAAGGCAGAGATTCATCAAAGTACAGAATAATAACTACACCACTACTCTTTTTCATCCTCTATTTCATCCTCTTTCTCAGTTCATGCTGATTTGATGCAAAATATTAAAACCTAGAAAAAGGTAGACATTTCTATCTGGATAAATATTCTGTGGAAGATTCATGGGAGGACATGGTCAAGAAAGGTCATGATGAAAATCTGTGGAAAAGCTGTAATCTACATGAACAGAAGAAGACCCTACATTGAAATATCCTCTGAGCCACTAAAATGAAGTGGCCCAGTGGGGAGAGTAGGAGCCAGAAAAAATCTGACTTTGAATGTTTCCTGAGTCAAGTAACCCTGAGCAGTTATTTAGCCTCTCTCTGACTCAGTTTCTTCATTTACAAGAGAAGGGTAACAATAGCGCCTACTTCACCTCAGTTATAAGGGTCACATGAGATAACATATAAAGTCAAAGGACAGAAAATTCTATTTAAGTGTTAGCTTTGATTACCATTGAAACAATCCCACCTAACACTGTGTTCTATATACAGCATGCACTTAAGAAATGTTCAAATTAAATATTACTTTTCAATTCTGATTTTGTCTGCAGAGCATTGTGACAGAAATAAAATCTCCTTGGAAGCCTGCAGACTTAGGTTCTAGACTCGGCTTTATGTTTATATTTAAGTTGCTTGACCTTTGTAGGCTTTGGTTTTGTACTAGATGATATGAGAGAATTATATTAAATGATCTGTTTGGTTCATTTCAGCTCTGAAATTCTACGATTTTGCATCCGCTTTCAAGTGAGGGAAAAGATAAATGAGGCCAAGGTTGCTGGCCTACATATTTCACTGTGATGAGAATCAAACCTTGAAGATCCCTCTCTCTCTCTTCTCCCCTTCATGCTCCCAGCTTTATCTCTGTGGGCCCTCTAGCAGAAATTAAAAAATTATTTTCTGCTCCCACAGCTCAGCAATTCTGACTTATGCTTAGCTAGCTCTCTTCTTGCTTGTAGATCTGTTTTTACTTCTGGCACTCACTAGGGGCTTAAATGTTTCCGCCTTAGAGCTCCTCCCCTTTGTTAAGGGCTTCAACCATCTTTTCTTAAGAGCCTGCTTCATTTCCACAGCACTGCATCAGAATTGTAGATTCTGATCTTACAAAATAGCTTTGGCATTTAACAAAAACCCTGCAGGGAAAAATAAAAAGGCCCTGGAGTCTCAATGTAATCATGCTCATTTTAAGAACTTCAGTCATTTGTCCTTGGCTCATTTTTTTCCCAGAAATGACTGGCACCAGCAACTTGTTTCGTAAGGGCAGTTGGCCCAGGTCTCGCTTGGCTGGTCTTGAGGGATGATTTCGGTTACCCATTCCGCTTGCCAAGTCCCGTATTCCCTGATGACCTACTTTGGATTTGAAATTTCCATCAAGACCACCTGCCTGGCATTAATTAGTTATGGTTTCTTGTTTTATATGCAAAACTGCTTTAATTTCTATGAGCTGGCACAGATCTTGGGCTTTCCCTCCTAGTTCTACTGTACAGGCAGCATTCTCTAGCTGGCCCAACCATTCAATTTATCCCAGCAGGTTGTCTCTAACCAGGATAGAAAAGCAGTCAACCAGATCCAGAGAGAAGACAATGAGTTGTCCAGGGAAAGTCAAACAATGTCCCTTCCCTTACAACACACAAACCCAAGTTGTATGTGAACATAAAATAAATACATCCCAATGCATATGCCTTTCCTGACTATTGCAAGAGAACGGTAAAAAAAAAAATGTGTATACAGAAGGGTTTTTTTTATTTTAGTGACCCACAGTATGCCTATTCTGAGTGTATCCATTCATGACCGGTTACTATATCAAGTTCAGCTGCTTATCCTATTACTTTCATAGGGTTTCATGAGGAATACTCAATCCTGACCTGACTTCCCCTTTATCATGGACAAATGTAAGGGAGCAATTTTTCTCCAGAGCTAAATGCCCTATTCAGGGACTTTCCTAAATTTAGGTCTATCTCATTTTATTTTTTCAAATTCAGCCCAGCAACGAGCATCAGCATGGTGGAGACTAGATTTGTGGCTTTCTCTGGTGGAAAGATTTGGTGCTGACATATAAATGGAGCAATATAAGCCTTTGAAAAGCTCAAAAGCTCCCCTTTCACATAAATAGAAAATTAGACCTGAGTTGGATGGTAGGCCAAGAGCCAATGGCTATCACAAGGTGGCACCTTGGGATCATTTTGATTTTATGTATCTTAATTTTCACATCATTTGGGGCCAATATTAAGTAGTGGTGGATAACAAAGTACCTTTATTCCATTTCAAATTTATGTGAGTGCCTAATATTATCACTGTGCTCTTGCATTCACTTAAATTTAAAACTGCCAGGGATTATATTTCCCCATCATGTTTGAGCTCGTCATTTAGAAAAACGACATTCAGCTTGAATCCTGGCACCAACCACCATAGAACAGGGCTACACTCATAAGTATCACCTGATACCCTATCCATTTTTATACTCCATAACAGCAACAAAGTAATCTGGGGTCGACTGAATGGAAAGAAATAACATGGAATTACTTTCTGTCACCATTTAATTGTTCTCTGAACACTGGGTTATTGAATAGTTTTGGACAATGATGGATAGCATCAGCCTTCAAGGATTGGAAGACTTACACTTCTTCCCTTGTTCTCTCTGAAATCATATTAATTCAGGATCAGCCACAGTCATATGTATATCAAATTTGGGATCCAAAGTCCTGGGTTCAAACCCTGGCTCATGCTCAACTACTACTTCATACCTTTGCAATGTTGGGCAAGTCACTGAAACTCTCTGAGCTCTATTTCCTCACCTATAAAATGAGGAGGTGAAATTAGATGGTCTCTATAAGGAATAATTTCTCTCTAATGCTGGATTAGCCCTAAGGAAAGGACTTCTACCTTTAAGTCCTAGTGTCATGAGAAGATTCTTAATTGGGAGGCTGCCCATGGCATGACTTGTGAAGAATTCAACATTCATTAAGTGCCTACCATGGACAAAGAACTATACTAAGTGCCAGAGTGCAAAGACAAACACCAAAAACAGGGAGTTAAAATCTTTTTTATTAAATTTAAATTTTTTCCTGGTTACATGTCAATATAATTTTAATGATTATTTTCTGACATTTTTAAATCCATGTTTTCTCCCTCTCTCCTACTTCTCCCCTCTCCAAAAGATGGCAGCTAATATCAGAGTTTGTATACATGTTATCCAGCACATATTTCCATGTTCATCATGTTGTAAAAAAAAAGATACATATTGCTTGCACTAGAGAAAAATTCATGGAGGAAATAAAGTGAAGAATGGCATGTTTCAATCTGCATTCAGACTGAGTCTATTCCCTCTATGACAGTGGATATTCTTTTTCATCATGAGTCCCTAGGAACTAACCTGGATCCTTACCTTTTTGATAATAGTCCCATCATTCACAGCTGATATATCCCATCAGTTTCCAGATATTTGCCACTACAAAAACAGCTACTATAAATGATTTTTGTACAAGTATGGCCTTTTCCCCTTTCTTTGATTTCTTTGGGGTACAGACATAGTAGTAGTATTGCTGGGTCAAAGGTATGCACAATTTTATGGCTCTTTAGGCATGGTTCCAAATTGCTTTTCAGAATGGTTAGACCAGTTCACAGTTCCACCACTACTGTATTAATGTCCCAGATTTTCAATTTCCTCTCTAACATTTCTCATTATCCTTTTTTTGTCATATTAACAAGTCTGAAAGGTGTGAGGTGGTACCACAGATTTGTTTTAATTTGCATTTCTCTAATTAATGGTGATTTGGAACCTTTTTATATGACTAAAGCTAGTTTTAATTTCTTCATCTGAAAATTGCCCATTTAAAACCTTTGACAATGTTTCAATTAGGGAATGCTTTGTATTCTTATACATTCTCTCTATATACATTTGACGAATGAAACCCTTGTCAGACACTTGCTACAAAAAGTTTTCACTTTGTTGTTTCCCTTCTAAGCTTAGTTGCATTGGTTTTGTTTGTACAAACCCCTTTTAATTTAATGTAGTCCAAGTTATCTATTTTATATATTATAATGTCCTCTATGCCTTAAATGGATGTAAATTCTTCCCTTATTTATAGATCTAACAGGAAAACTAGTCCATACTCTAAAATGCTTATGGATTCACCCTTTGTTCCTAAATCATGTAATCCGTTTTGACTTTATCTTGGTAAATGGCATGAAATGTTAGTCTTTGCCTAGTTTCTGCCATACTGTTTTCAACTTTTCCCTGCAGTTTTTGTCCAGTAATTAGTTCTTCCAAAAGCTTGGATCTTTGAGTTGGTGAACACTAGGTTACTATCTACTACTTGGTATTGAATGCCTAACCTATTCCGCTGATCCACTACTATGCTTTTCAGCCAGTACCACATTGTTTTGATAATTGCCACTTTGTAATACAGTTTCAGATCCAGTACACCTAAACCACTTTCCTTCATATTTTTTCATTATTTTTCTTGATATTCTTGACCTTTTATTCTTCCAGATTAAATTATTATTTTTTCTAGCTCTTTGAAATGTTTTAGGTAGTTTGTTATGTCACTAAATAGAAAAATAAATTAAGGTAGAATTATTATTTTTATTATATTAGCTTTGTTTATCAATGAGAAATTAATGTTTTTTTTCCAATTGTTTAGATCTGACTTTAATTGTGTGAAAAGTATTTTGTAGTTGTGTTCAATTTCTGGATTTGTCTTGGCAGGTGTACTTTCTGCTATTTTATATTGTCTATAATTATTTTAAGTGGGATTTCTCTATCTCTTGCTGTTGGGCTTTATTGGTAGTATAAAGAAATGTTAATGATTTATGTGGATTTATTTTATATCCTACAACTTTGCTGAAGTTGTTAATTGTTTCAACAAGTTTTGTGGTTGATTCTCTAGGATTCTCTAAAGTATATCATCATATTATCTGCAAAGAGTGATAGCTTTATTTCCTCAGTGCCTGTTCTAAGTCCTTCAATTTCTTCTTCTTCTATTATTGCTATAGGAGTTAAAATTCTAAACCAGTCTGAGCTTTGGTTTTGTTGGTGATGGTTTTCAATTTTGTCCAACTCTTTGTGACCTTTTCTTGGCAATGATACTGTGGAGAGGTTTGGCATTTATTTCACCAGATCATTTTATAGATGAGGAAACTAAGTCAAGCAGGATTAAATTACATACCCAGGGTCACACAACTAGTAAGTGTATGAGGTCAAATTTGAATTCAGGCAGATATGTCTTTCTTACTCCAAACCCAGCACTCTATGCATTGAGCCACCTAGGTTTGATTAATCACTTAGTAACTGAAACATGAAGAGGAGCCTCTCAGCCAAGGATGAAGAGTGTTATCAGACACAAGTACAAAAGCAGTTTGCATTGTTTCTCTTCAGGGTTGTATTGATCAAGTGGCCCCTAAATTACCAATTGGTCATGTTTAAGAAGTTAATTTTATGTGTTTATACATATTCTGTTTTCCCTTAATTTAACAAGTATTTTGAACAAAATTCAGAATGGGAGAAATATTTTGAACTAGATAGCTTTTCCAACTCTGAAATGTTATGAAAAGTTTGGAAAATTACCAGCTTACAAAAGCATGAAGCCTTGGGATCTATAGAAATGACTAACAGGACTAAGAGTAATAGAATTATTTGCACAGAAAAAGGAAATGTTTTAATAAATAAAGTAGAAAGAAAGCTCAGCTCCTTAAGAAAAGGGATTGTTTTACTTTTGCATTTGTATCCCCAGAAACAAGCACAGTGCCTAGAACATAGGAAGACTTAATGAATGATTCTTGATAGAATTTCATGAAGAACCACAGAAAGGTTGTAAATAATAAATATCTTGAGAGGTTTCTGGGTGGTATTTTGATATTCATTTGTTTTTGTACAAAATTATGTACAATGCTAGATGGTAATGCAAAACAAAAAACAAGTAGCCCAGAGCCTAAGAATGAGATGAGGCTTGTCTAAAGTGCTTTTGGCAACAAAAAGAGCTTTTAAATTGATTTTTATAGCAAAAAAAGAGAGCAAGGGGTAGGCCTACTGTTTGAGGCAGATGGTGTAATCATTAACAGATGAGAGAGAAGAAGAAGAAAACTCAATTTATAATCTGCTCAATCTTTCATCATGGTAAAGAATCTTCAGATTGAATGGGATAGATCCAATATAGGTTTAAGAGAGACTTGTAGAAAGTAGTTAGGCATTATAAAGGAATTCTGATCTCCTTGATGGAACAAATCCAAGATATCTGTTCTCTTTTTCCGATCCCATCCCTTTCCTAGGTAGCTTACTATACTGATCATCTTCTTTCTCTTTAGTCTTCAATCTCATTCATTCTGCTGAATCTTTTTTCTCTACCTACAAATATGTTCTTAAAGGCCTATCCTTTGATCATGCTATTGTTTCGAGTTTTATTCTCCTTAAATGTCAAACTTCAAGAAAAAGTAGTCCAAAGGCAGTTCAGTGACTCAATGGATAGAGAGACAGGCCTTAAAATGGGATGTCCTGGATTCAAATTTGGCCATAGACACTTCTTAGCTATTTGAAACTGGGCAAGTCATTTAGCCCCAGTTGCCTAGTCCTTGCCACTTTTTTTGCCTTGGAACCAATATTTAGCATCAATTCTAAGATAAAGGTTTATTAAAAAAATTTAAGAAAGAATAGTCTATATTGACTTCACCTATTTTCATTCACTCCGCTTAACAGCCCTTGAAATAAGGCTGCTGAAGATTGGCCAATATGACAATAAAGGAAAATAACAAATGTTGGAGGGGTTGTGGTAAAATCAAAACACTAATGCATTGCTGGTGGAGTTGTGAATTAATCTAAACATTCTGGGAGGCAAAATTTAGAATTATGCACAAAGGGCTTTAAAGGAATGCTTGCCCTTTGATCCAGCCATACTACTGCTAGGTTTGTACCCCCAAAGAGATAATAAGGAAAAAGATTTGTACAAAAATATTCATAGTTGCACTTTTTTGCGGTGGCAAAAAATGGAAAATGAAGGGATGCCCTTTGATTGGGGAATGGCTGAACAAATTGTAGTATATGGTGGTGATAGAATAATACTATGCTGTAAAAATTGGTGATTTGAAGACTTTCTATATGAACTCAGAGAACCTCAATGAAGTGATGCAGAGTAAAATGAGTAGAACCAGAAGAACATTGTACACAGAAAGTAAAACACTGTGGTACAATCCAATGTAATGAACTTTGCTACTAGTAGCAATGCAACAAACTAGGACACTCCTGAAGGACTTATGGGAAAGAACACTAATCACACTGAGAGAAAGAACTACAGGAGTAGAAATGCGAAAGAACATAGGACATCACTTATCACATGTATATATGGCTATATGATTTGGGGTTTAGGCTTTAAAAGATCACTCTATAGCAAAAATGAATAATATGGAAATGGATATCAAGTGATAACATTTGTACAACCCAGTGGAATTGCTTGTTGGCTCTAGGTGGGGGGCTGCGGGGGAAGAAAATGAATCATGTAAGCATGGAAAAATATTTAAAAATAAAAAATTTTAAAAATAAAAATAATTTTAAAAGATAGAAAAAAGAAATGACTGCCTAATACACCACTCTAATGAAACTCTTCTCTTCTATGTCACCAGTGACCTCTTAATTGCTGGATCCAATAGCCTTTTCTCTATTCTCTTCTTCTTTGACCTTTTGCAGTACTTTGTACTGTGTAAATACCTTCCTTTTGTATTCTCTCTTCTCCTGGTCTAAATTATGCACAGAGAATCACAGTTTTTTTAGAACTGGAAGGGGCATCAAAGAACATTTAATCTAAACCAAACCCCCCAAAAGTCCCCACCAAAATATTTCAGACAAGTGGTCATCCAGTGTCTGCTTAAAGACCTCCTAAAGCTCCTACAGAGCTCTCCAGGATAAGTAGGAGGCCCAGCAGCAATGTAATGGAGCTCCAACCATGGAAAAGCCTGGGGCTCTGTTATCCATACCTTATCTTGTGTCAGAAACTTGGGAAGGTCAGTCCAAGAAGGAAGTTATCAGAATTTTTCCTAAATAGGACCATTTGAGGCACACTGAAAGCTTACAGATTTCTAGGCTAAGTTGCTCCTGAAATCCTTGAAGAATACAGCAATCCATACCTGGAGAAAGCACAGCAGGACTTGTAAATAGAAATGTACAAAGTCTTAACCTAACACAAAGTCCCAAACCAAGAATTAAAGTTAACATAATGTGTAAACCAACAAAAAAGACTCCCACCATAGAGTTATTGGGGTCACAAGGACACCCAAGACACAAATCCATAAGAAAATGAAGCTGAGAAGACCCATCAGGATTACTGGGACTGACCAAGCTGGATTCCATGTATCAGGGAGGAAATCAGTGATTGAAAGACATAACCTTGTATTACATTTAAATCTTCCATTGGGAGTTATCATATAAATACTAGGAGATTTAAAAGGAAATTCTCGGGCAAAAATTAGTTTTCCATGATAATACCTTCATAAGGTATTCAAAAAAACACCTTCATAAGGAGTCATTTCAGGTCTCTGGATGACATAGTGCCATTCAAGAATATTGGAAGGGAGGGACTCAGCACAGATAAACTGAGCATTATGTCAAAATACCTACTAAGAGTCAAAAAATTAAAACAAAAAATTAAACAAATCTTGGACACAAGTCTAGGTAGAATTCCTGAAAGATCATTTTTTTTTCTGTGCTGGTAAAATTTGAACTAGAAATGACATTTTAACTCCAACTGTACTGATATATCCTTTCTCTTAATCAACGTTCTTTTCAAGGGCAGATTTGCTAACTTATATGGCAAGGATTAAATACCACTATATTGCCATCTGCCAGTTACAATTGCCCAACTCATCAATTTTTTTACTACTCCTGCTGCTTTGGGCTAAATTCTATTACCTTCTAAAGTCTGAGCAACCTTTCTTGTTGTATGACTATTGCCCTTGTTGCAATTGCTATATTGGGAATTTTTTTCTCCTTCCTTAACCCAGTGCTTTAATTTATGCCTCTCTTACCAGACTACAAAACATGGCACAGTTCATTCTGTGGCAAAGTCAGTATTTAAGATCCAAGCCCTATTCCCCACCCCTAATACTTTCCTAATGAGCTATCAACGGCAATGAACTTTCATGCATTTAAACTGAAATTTTAAATGGAATTGAATAAAACTGGAATTAAAATAAACTTTTCATTCCTATCCAGGTTCTCCCAGACTCTCTCTAAAATGATCCAGAAACTTCTTCACCCTGGAAGCTGACTCCATCCTGGACTCTGCACAGAAGAACTACTTTCTGTTCCTGTGGTCTTTCCCTGTGATTGACTTAGTCCTTTCAGAATTTCAGTTTTAAGAAGGGCTCCCAGACTACCCATGTTTTCCTTCCTCTCCAAAGTGCACTAATTCTACCAAACTTTCTCTAAAGTCCTATCAGAGGCCTACATCAATCCACCAATTTACCAAATGGAAAATTGTCACTGGTTAGTTCTACAAATTCTTCTATCAATTAAATCTTTCCCTATCAATAAGTTCCTCCAACCTACTTTGCAGCCACCTGCTTTTTTCATCATTGTTATCTCAAATTACTTTCAAAGACAAACACCTTTCCCTGTCATCTCTCCTAAGGTTATTCCCTAATGCTCTATCTCCCCTTGAGATTATTTCAACCTCAATCTTTTTTTTCTGTGATAGTTCCTTCTGTCATGCCCTACACAATTCCTATTCTTAAGTAAACAAAATTTCCTATTTCTTTGACTTTTCTTCAAATGTCACATATCCCTTCTTGCTTTAAATGAAATCTGGATTTCCTTTGATAAAACAATTTCCCTATTATTTCCTTCTATTTCCTTTTGCCATTCATTACTACTGATGGGGCAAAGGAGTTCAGTTGTTCAGTTATTTTTCAGTTATGTCCAACACTTCATGACTCCATTTGGGGTTTTCATGACAAAGGTACTAGAATATTTTGCCATTTCCTTCTCTAGCTCATTTTACAAATGAAGAACTGAGGCAAACAGGGTTAAGTGACTTGTCTAAGATCACACAATTAATAAGTGTCTGAGGCCAATTTGAATTCAGATCTTCCCAACTTAAGGCCCAATATTCTGTATTCTATGCCACCTAGCTACCCAGGACAAAGAAGAGAGATCAACAAACTTCTGGATCCTTGTTTCAATTTCTAGATCAGGGGTTCTTAACATGGCATCCATGGATGCTTAAGGGTTTATGGATAGATTTCAGAGGCATCCTTTAATTTAGAGAAAGGGAAAATTATATGTTTATTTCAATATATTTGGTTTCCTTTAATTGCAAGATGGTTTGATATATGCCAGGCACCCATGCCCTAGCACTGGCTACTGGATTTTAGATGCTAGGGGGATATTAGCGCCCTGTTTCTAGGAAAAGACATTCTATGTTTCCCTACAATATGAATGGAAGAAGCTTTTATCACAGCACAGGAACATTCTATGTCTAATACTTCCAGAATGTGACAGGTTCTCTCTTTCTGGTGGCATCCTGGGTAGTAATCTCTATTCCCCCACAGCAAAAGCCCTGTGACCCAAGAAGTGGGCCTGGCGTTTCATACTGTTTTGTCCATACATTTCACATTAAGGCACAGGCAGGAGAGTGCCCAAACCTGGATTTTATGGAAACCTTAGAGTCTGGATTTTGGGGTAGTAAATATGTAAGAGTTTTACATATTTAAAACCATTATTCTGAGACGGTAGCTTTCAGTTTTACCAACAAAATGCCAAACAGGTCATTCTCTAACACACACACTCATACACATTCATACACACCCACACACACTCCAGAAGCACTGTTATAAATGGTTTTTCCACAAATTCCACAAAAACTCAATTGTTCAATTTCACATCTTTGAAAGTCACTCTCTACCCTAACAAATTTGGGGTCAGTCTCCCGAATTTCTCTATGACTTACAGTCCTTTTTCTATCTGACTAGAAATGCAGTATGATATAATTAGTGGAAAGCATTCTAGACCAAGAGAGATAAGGTTTTACCCCCCATTTGAGGTTTTCTTGGCAGAGATTCTAGGGTAGTTTGGCATTTCCTTCTCCAGCTCATTTTACAGATGAGGAAACTGAAGAAAACATGATAAAGTGACTTGCCCATGTCAAGTGTCTGTGATTAGATTTGAACTCACAAGAATGAGTCTTCTTGACTCCATATGCTAGTTTATCCACTGAACTATCCAGATGCCCCAGAGACAGAAGGACCTGTATTCAAATCCTACCTCTAACTCCAAGGGCTGTCTTGAGCAAATCACTTCCCCTCTTTTACTTTGTTTCTCTAACTTTTCTAAGTAGGTTAATAATAACAGTCATTTCACTAGGTTACCATAAGGATCAAATTAGGCAATGTTATGGAAAGTGTTTTGCCTTAATTCCTTTTTAAGCCTAAACATCATAGTCAATCATATTAACGATATTCTCAATAGCTCCCTTGAATCTCTTGAAACTCTTAACCTAACACATATTCTCAAACTCAAACCCTGATTATAACTTCTACATTGTAATTTTTATATTCTATAGTGATTGGATCCATGACAAATAATATTTAATACCATTTGAGTACTCCCTGCTATATGCAAACCTATATGCAAATGATCCATGAAAAGGCAAAATAAAATAAAATAAAATAATATATGTATGCATATATATACATATATACAATATGATCATGAGTACTATACTGCTCTTTTTAACTTCTTCAGTGACAATAGTGGAGTGGTAAAAAACTCACACTGAGAATACTGGCCAATATGGCAGCAAATGAAATTGATAAATGTTGGAGGGGAATGTGGCAAAATTGGGAGACTAATACACTGCTGGTGGAGTTGTGAATTGATCCAACCATGGGCAATTTGGAACTAGGATTTTAAAAGAATGCCTACCCTTTGACCTAGCCATACAACTGTTGGGTTTTTACCCCAAAAATATAATAAGGAAATTACAAAAATATTTATAGCCACACTCTTTGTGGTGGCAAAAAAAATTAGAAAATTGGGGGGGTGTCCATCGATTGGGGAATGGCTGAATAAATTGTGTAATCTGTTGATGGTGGAATATTATAGTGCTGAAAGGAATAATGAATCGGAGGAATTCCATGTGATCTAGAATGACCTTCAGGAATTGAAGAACAAAAGGAGCAGAACCAGGAGAACATTGTACCCAGAGACAGATACATTATGGCACAATCAAATGTAATAGCCTTTTCTACTAGCAGCAATCCAGAAGAATTGATGAGAAAGAATGCTGTCCATATCCAGAGAAAGAACTGTAGGAACAGAAACACAGAAGAAAAACATATGATCAATCACATAATTCAATGGGAATATGATTAGGTTTTTTATGTTAAAAGACCACTCTATTGCAAATATGAACAACATGGAATTAGGTTTTGAACAATGATACATGTATAACCCAGTGGAACTGCTTGTCAACTCTGGGAGGGGAGAGGGAAGAGGGGGCAGAAATCATGAATCATGTATCCATGGGAAAATATTCTATAGAAAAACAAGGGGAAAGGGGGAGGGGGATTCTATCAGCATCATAGAGGTCCAATGGTGGGACAAAATTCAGGAGGACTGGTGATGGCCCAGGATGCAGTGGATGATCTTGGTATCTTCTGTGTGTAACCAAGCTCTTAAGTGCTTCATAGCACCTGCTTCAGCTGCTTTTATGGCCTTTAAGGCAACTTGTTCTCATGTGTTCATTTATATATTTGATATATGTTTGGGATAGATATCTCCATAACTCACTAAAGGGTTTGAGATCTATCAGTTACCCTCAATCTGGTTTGGCCCATCTGCTCTGATTGTTTCACTGGGGTGTGACTACTACACATACCTCGCATTCTTGGAGCCACAAGTAAGAGTTGGGTGACAGGTAGACACCAAAGGTACATGAACAGCCCTGACTGAAAAGAGAAAGCCCTTCCTTATACTGGGGGCCAGGGGTGGGGGGCTAGTCCCCTTAGAACCCTCCATAAACTCTACTTAGTTGGGCATCAAGAGAACAAAGGAATTACTGTATTGTATCCACAAAGTATTTAAATGAGACAGAGGAAGTTCTCTTGTATATATGATAGATCATCTATGGGGATTTTATGGTAAGACTGGAACAGATCATATGTAGAATTAGAAGGTATGAGTGGTTTGAGAACTGCACCGATGGAAGAGTAAAGCATGCCAATTCAGTTGCAGATACATTGGAGTAGAGGGTAGTTTAATTCAGTTTAGTATTTGGTAGCATTTAGTTTTTAGTATTCAGACAATTTAGTTCTATTGAGAGAAGGTGCCTGTACCGAAATATTTGTAATTCTTTAAATCTTGTTCTATAACCTATATTTTTGTTTTTATATATGTACATATATATTTATATACATGCATGTGTATGTGTATAATATTATACTTCTTTCTGGGAAAGGGACAATCCCAATACTCCTCCCTACATATTCAGAGGATACTCTCTCTATGTCTATGGTAGCTACCCAGATTTAAAGGACAAAGCCTTTGGGGGAGGAGGGGAGACTAGTCTTCAAAGGATTAGTCTGCAAATTTAGCTCTATTACTACTCTTTCCCATATTAGGAACATCTACACAAAACCAAAGATAGAGTCAACTGAGTCTGTAAGAATTTCAAACTGGTTGCTTCAATAGGATTTAAGCCAAAGCCAACAATTGAGTTACTGGATGTTTTGCTTTTTGACCAGATGTATTACATAAACATAGCTTGGGTAGGTGAGCTGTTTTTAACAAAAATGACAGACATATATAGCCAAATTTTCACAAACTTTTTGAAAGTGCTCTGAAAATATTATTTACCAGGCAGTGGTTTCATCTTTTGCTTCCAGATTATAATATATCTCTCAGATCTGCAAAAATTACAAATTTGATCTTAGGTTTTTTTGTTTTTGTTTTCTCAGGCTTTATGTACAATGAAATATTCTAGCTACCATACCTCAATGTACTAGCCACACCACACCTATCTAATAGCATCATTTACTCACAGTAGCCAAATTATTGGTAGAACATCTAGCACAGTCATGAAGATTCTTGGTGGAGCTGCTGCTTGTTTTGTAGGTGTGTGTCTGTGTGTGTGTGTGTGTGTGTGTGTGTGTGTGTGTGTGCGCGCACGTCTATGTGTGTCTGAGTGTATGTGTGTGTGTGTGTTCGTGAATGCACAGACAGTGCACATTTTGAAGACTTGGTCAGGTACTTTGTTTACTGTGTAAAAGTATATGGAAAAAATGTTTGACTCAATGTCAAGTTATTGCAAAAGCAATGACATTGTTTTTCCAATGAGGAAAAAGCAACATGTCTTTGAAATTCCAGCAGTTCCAGAAATGGAAATGAGACTGACCAAATTTAAATTCTGCTCAAGGCATAAAAAATGAGAATGGATGCCATTTTGATATATGTGTGTTTCTGTGCGTTTGCCAGATCTTTTTCTTCTTGCCAGTTGCTGGGGGAAGAAAAACCCTGAAATGTCATCTAGTTCTAACAGAGGACAAGTTACCCTAAACTTTGTCTGCAGTTTTTTTTTTAAACAGGAGGAAAATTCCTTCGAATTACAGGCTGCTAAGGGAGAAAACCAAAACCAGGAGCATAGTTGGAGTGATTTTCTCTTTAGCAAAGAAGCAGACATTCTTGTCATTGGCATTCTTCTGCCAGGCCATTTTAATGCACAGCTCTGCCACCACTGTAACACCTCTATGATGTCAGGCTAATAATAACCAGCAGAAAAGGGATAAAATCTTGTCACAGAACCTAATGGACGAAACAGATTTTGCTTCTGTTGGCTCTTTGGAATGATTTGACCTCATATGTTTAGCATTACGCAAAACTCAGGAAACCACCTCTTGGCCAAAGTGGCAGCTCCTTGCTGATTCCCATTCGGAAATGTACAGAGAGTCTTCATAAAATGATGAGGTCGCTTTCTAAGGGAATTTTACTAGCTGTGGGCTGTTGACCCTGTACCAACTGTCCTGCACTTAGACATTGGCAGAGTTGCCGGGGGCATAAATGCCATTCCCCTTAGCTGCCATTAAAGCAGAGGGATTAAAATCCCAAAGAAATATTCCTAGGAGCAATGTTGCTAATGTCTAAAACCCATCTTTAAAACGAATTGCCATGTAGCCTCAAATGGCCCAAAGCCAGGGTTAAATGGACCTTTCAAATCAGTCCTTTGCTAACGGAGCACATCCAACCCAATTGGAATTTAATGGACACTCATACTGAGGGTCCCGCAGTACAGCCAGTGTAGAGTAAAGAGCCAGCAAGCCTGATGAGTGTCATATAAACAACCTTCTCATTGAACTAAACCCTTACCTTTTTCATGATTAACAAATGTGAGTCTGAAGAGTTTTGACCTGAGCCAAAGAACTGTTTACATTCAAAACTGCCCTAAAAAATACACCATGGATCCAGCAGAACTGGCAACATCTAATATTTCTGTCTAAGACAATCATCTAGTTCCCTGGTTCGCCTTCTCCTTAAATGCATAGGAAATCTTGGGAGCATCTTTCACTAACTAGGTGAGGATCTAGAAGGAATGCAAGTCATGGATGGGATGTGAGCAAGAAACATTTAAATGGATGTCTGGGGAGACCCAGATGGCCCCTCTTCAGCAAATGTTCCTGGCAGGACTAAAAGTAGTTAATAGTATAAGGCCTGCTCCAGCGTTAATAAAATAAAATACTGGCAGGTGCCTTCTAAATAAATCCCTGAAAGCTCAAGCCTTGTATGATAGACTCTGATTCTTAAACAGTCTCTGACAACTAACTTTTAGTTGTTCAGAGACTCAAATCTCCATTCAGTTTATTGTCCTTTACCTTCCTTAATACATAGATAGAAACATAGATACATAAATAGATGGATGGATAGATGGAGAGATAAATATATAAATGGATACCTAGATTGATACATACAAATACATACATAGATACAAAGATATATAGATACTACATTGACACATAAACAGAAAGACAGACAGATAGATAGACAGATTAACAAATAGATAGATAGATAGAGAGAGAGATACATAGTTGGATAGATACATAAATATATAGATATATAGATAATACATAGACACAGATAAACAGACAGATAGATAGAAGTGTGCACATATATATGTATGTATACATGCATACATATATGAATTATATATGCATATATACCCTAGGTATATAATTTGGGCCAAGAATTGGGGCTTCATCCAAAAATGAGGACGCAGGACTTGAGAGACAGAATGGTATGCTGAATCAAGAGCCAGCTTTGTTAGGAAGACCTGAGTTTAAGTCTGACCTCTGAAACATAATGGCTGTGAGACACATAGGGAATAAGTAGTACAGTGCAAGGAAAACAATATTCTTATAGTCATATAGTCATAGCACATGATTCTGAATCCTGGATCTGCTCTTTTAAACTTGTGTGACTCAGTCGATGGAGCACTAGGTTTGGAGTCAGGAGGGCTTGAGTTCAAATGTGGCCCCAAACACTAGCTGTGTGACCTGGGCAAATCATTTAACCCTGGTTGCTTTAATTTCCTCATCTGTGAAATGAGCTGGAAAAGGAAATGGCAAAGGACCTTAGTGTCTGTATCAAGGAAAGCCCAAATATGATCACAAATAGCCAAACATGATTGAAACAACTCAACAATAACAAGAAGAAATCACTTAGCCTTTCTCAGCTTCAAGTTATCAACTGTATAATCAGTGGATTGATTTTCTAGCTGTGTGACCCTTTCTTGGCAAGTTATTTAACCCAATTTACCTAGCCCTTGTCACTCTTCTGTCTTAAAATTAATGCTAAGAAAAAAGGTAAAGGTTAAAAAAATCAATCAAAAGACTGGACTATGATTTCTAAGGTCCCTTTTTGTCCTACATCTTTGATTCTTTCTACTACAAAACCTTTTCTGATATTACTGAAAATTATTTCTTTCACTTAAAAATTTTTTTCTTTTCATTTCCAAATGCTTTTCCTCCCTCCGATCTATTGAGAAGGCAAGAAATCTAATATGCATTGCAAAATGAAGTCATGCAAAACATATTACTGAAAATTAACACACTTTCCATTAGCTGTTCAGGGGGAAATGGACAAAAGACTTTAAATCAGACAGTTTTGCTATGTTTAGCAGCAAATTTGGTGGAATAAGAGATTATTGGCCAAAGTGGGGTTTGGGAATAATCCTGGACTTCCATTTCTGCATTCACTTTTTGCTTTCCATTTCTACAGCTCACTGAGAGTTAGCTAATCAAAAAATCTATAAAGTCATAGTGTTTTACTTGCTTTCAATAAAAAAATCAAAGACATTTGAAACTCTAATGACAAAAAAGGTTGGGGGATGCCAAGCCAATCTGTACCTTCTTTCCTTGAAAGAAACACAATGATATGAAAACGCCATATATCATCACTGATTTCTAGGAATCAGACAGAAAATACACAAAAAGTTTAATGAGCAGATGAATAAAGGGAAGTGGTAAATGACATTTTGAGGTAGAGAATATGACAATCAGCAGTTGCTTTCCCAGCCAAATCCTCTTACAGACCTGAAATGCTAAAAGCTTCACAGAGGAAACAAATGCCCTGTTCTGAGGAGCAGAGTCTTCAGGGACAGATCTGTTAACCATCAATGGGCATGTTTCATCTCACCGCCCATTTCAGGCAAGTTAAAGAGAGCTTTTGTGTACCTGCCCACAGACAGAAGCTGGAAACCTTCAGCACAGGAAACTCTGGTCTTGCCCTCAGGCCTTGAAACAGATAACATATATATACAGTAAGTGTATATGGAGAGACACTCAGCAGTCTTCAAAAGCTTCCCTTCAGGCTGGTTCTCTGTAATTCATACTCACTGAAGAGAAAAGGGGAAAAAAGTCAACTTCAGGTCAGAAAGGAAATAGGAGGAAAAATTTTTGTTGTTTGTTGTTGTTGTTGTTTTTAAAGCAGAATATTTAGCATTTACTTTCCCTGTTCAATAAAGCCAGAAAAAGTCCTGTCTGGCTCTTTGTTTGAGGTTTTTTTCTGGCAATGATACTAGTGTGATTTGCCATTTCCTTCTCCAACTCATTTTACAGTTGATAAAACTGAGGCAGACATGGCTAAGTGACTTTCCCTGAGTTAACTAGTATCTGAGGCCAGATTCAAACTTAGGTCTTCCTAACTAACTGCACCACTTAGCTGCGTACAGAAAGACTTTCAAAGGAGTATCAGCTTTAGCTTAAAGGCAGGTCTGCCTAGAGAAGACATCTTTAAATAAAAAATGACAGGAAGTTGACTTACACCATGACTAACTTACACATTGTATTTTAGAGTCATCCTAAAGGGACACAGCTTGGTTGCAATGGAAAGAATACTGGCTCCAGAATCAGAGGCCCTCGGTGCAAATTCTACCTTTGATATTTATTGCCTCAATGATGGTGGACAATCTCACTTAACCTCCCTGGGTTTGTTTCCTCATCTTTAAGAGAAGGGGTTTGGACTGAATGACCTGAGAGAAATCTTCCAGACTTAAATCCATGATCCTAAAAAATATCAAAGATCATTTTAGATAAATGTTATCCCTAGAAAGAGACCTGAGGAAGTTGTTCTAGTACCACATAAGGCACTGTGGACCCAACAATTGCTATTTTCATTAGCATGCTGAGGGGGAAATGCTAGCTACTCAAATTGAAAAGGCATAGCAACCTCCAGAAAAAAACAGAAACTAGTGAGGCATATATATATATATATATATATATATATATATATATATATATATATATATATACACACACACACACACACACACACACACACACACATCCCCATATTGGCCAAATGATGCATTTCTAGTGCCTGGAGGGGATGGAGAAGGGAGATGCCTGGGTGGGAACTTTAATGGAAAAAATAAACAAATCAATTAAAAAGAAAGTTTAAAGAAAGAGTCTAGCTGAGGGCCAGCTGAATGATTCTGAGTTTGCTGACTGTGAGCCAAAAATGGACTCTTGACTACTCCAGCAAACGAAGACCAGTAAGTAGCCTTCTGAGTAAAATGACTTACATCCTTTCCTGACAAATTTCTACATAAAGTAGAAGAGAGTCTACCTGACTCTGGATTTCTGAACATACAAAAGAGCTAACACCCAGTCCTACCACTGTCTTGTCTGTAGATTCAATGTCAGTCAAAAGCCGATTCTCTCCCAGACGGTGGCAAAAAAGGGAAGGCTTGAAATCCTTAAAGCTTGCTAACTTTCAGAATGGAATTCAAGAAGCAGCAATGACCAGAGCGAACAAAATTGGAATCAGTTTTACATCTCAGCAAGGAACTAGGGTTGCTAGCACCATAACAAATGCGGGGAATTGGTCTCATATTTTCAAACACTATGCTGGTTACTAATTCTGAATTCAATGTGTGTGTGTGTGTGTGTGTGTGTGTGTGTGAGAGAGAGAGAGAGAGAGAGAGAGAGAGAGAGAGAGAGAGAGAGAGAGAGAGAGAGAGAGAGAGAGAGAGAGAGAGAGAGTTTTTTAATTTCTCCAAGTAACCAAAATATGGGAGATGGGGGAGGAAAAACAATGTCACAGGAAAGAAAAAAGAAGGGTCTTTAAGGGATGCATACCACAAAGCCAACCCAAATGAGTTTAATTTGCTGTGGCTGTATGACAATACTGAGAAGGTGCAGTCAATCACAGAGTCCTTTTTGATTGTTTCTGACTCGGTAATCTGAGTAGATTTTCTCCATAATGGTGCCTTTTTTCACACAGCAGGCACTTTTGAATCCCTCCTGTAAATCAGGGGTGTCTACAGGGATTTGTTTGGCTTTTTCCCTCCTTGTTTCTCCCTCTCCTGCTCCCTCTTTCTGGTTATTTGTGAAAATCAAATGGTCCTGCTAATTCTTTTCTGTGAAATAGAGTTTGGTTGTCAGGCCCCAAAAGCGGCACGTTAATGATTCTTGACAACTTGCTCACTGAAACTCAATCTCTAAGAATATTCGCCTTACATCCTGCTTTTTCTTCTGCACCCGGAATAAATTACTTTTTAAATGTTCTTCTAGAGCTCTGGCCTTGTACAAGGGAACAAACCTGATCATTCAAATTCGAGTTTGGCATTTGTCTTATGCCCCTATTCACAATGGCTTAGTCAGATGTATTCTGTGTCCACAAATAGCACTGGGAACAAATTGAATGCTAATTGATTTGTCTGAAAGTTACATAAAAACCATTCTCACCCATATCTTTACTATAATAGCAGAATATTATTTAATTTGTTACCAATGTGGATTTGTCTTATGAAAGTCCAATGAGAAGCCAGATTACAGTAGGCTTAATTCTATCATCCTCTCTCAGACAAAAATTCATTATGACTATTTTGAGATTTTTGAGATTTATAGAGCACTTACTATGTGCCAGACATTATGCCAAGCACTTTACAAATATTATCTTATTTGATTCTCACAACAATTCTTGGAGGCAAGCACTCTTTTCATCCCTGTTTTGTAGATAAGGAAACTGAGGCAAACAGAAATTCACCAGGATCACACAGCTAGGAAGGATCTGAGACTAGACTTGAAATCAAGTTTTCCTGACTCCAGGAATAGCACTGTATTCACTGAACCACCAAGCCAACTTATGCCATATTTATAGCAAAAATCACAAACATATCTGAATAATTATTATACCATAAGCCTATCAAGATTAAAGTCACTAATACTACTGAGCAGTAAGCCTATGTTTTGCAAAACCTTAATGTATTAGAAAAGAACTAAAATTCATAGTAAAGTGAGACATGATAACACACAATCTTTAAAAATTGGCAGCATCACCAATGAAATAATCATTGTAGGACAAGTTCTCTTCTCACGCATGCTCTCAAATAATCTTGCATATTTTCCTGCATTAAATCCAATTGACATCTCATAGAGAACTACTCAATAAATATTGATGAAAGAATGAATGAAAAAAAGGAATGAATGAAGTGATATTATGTTCTAGGGTGCATTCTTAAAGTTAATGAACCCTGGTTAGCCATTTTTAGTCATCTCCACTCACCCCCATCACTGCTAATTCTACATCAGAGAGCAGGAGCCTCAATGCCCACGCCCTTTATCCTCTTTCTACAGAAAGTACAAAATGACAGGAAGTCAGTGGGCTCTTGGGATATGTAGTTCTTTTTTTAGGGTAACAGATTTTCAATTAAATATAACTGACCCGCATTGTGGTTATTTGTGTACTTGTCATGAGTTTTAAGCTCCTTAAGGACAGGAATTACAACTTTTTCTTTTTAGTAGCAGTCTAATCAATAAGCATGAATTAAGAACCTGCTACATGTCAGGTAGTATGCAAGGATCTGGAGCTACTAATACAAATGTGTGACAGTCTCTGTCCTCAAAGAGCTAGCTGGAAGCTAACTTGTTCACAGATGAGTAACTACGGATTATATGCAAAATAAACAGGAAAGGTCTCCTGAAGACATCAGAGCTGAGGCTTGAAGAATAAGGGTTCAAGAGGTGGAGGGAGAGAACTCCAGGTCTGGGACACAGCCTATATAAAGACTTGGAGAAAGAATTTGGGGCATCATGTTTGGGAAACAGCATGTGTGGCTGGTGTGCTTAGTGTGCAAGGGAGAGTAATTTATAATCAGTTTGGCAAGCCTGGCTGGAACCAAACTGTGAAAAGCCAAAAAGCCCAAGGAATTTTTGTTCAATTGGGAAGTCAGTAGAGAGTCACTGAAAATCCCTGAGGAAAGGAAAGAAATGGTCAGACCTTTACTTCAGAAATCTCATTTTAGCATTTGTATGGAAGATAAATAGATTGGAGGAGAGAGCTAGATGTAGGGAGACCATTGTAGTAATCATGGCTAGTGGCAATGAGAAGTAGGCCCAGAATTGTTAATATGGCTGGTGCCATGGACTACAATAATAATCCAAATTTAGGCAATCATTTCAATTCAATTCAATTCAAGTCAGAATTTTAATTCACAAAATTTCTTACAAAAAGGTGGCCATTATAAGCTAATTAACCTAAATCTTTACTGATAAATAAATATATTACACACCAGTCCATGAATAAAGTCCTTTACCCCCAAAAAAGTGTCTGGGGTTCCTCAGACTCAAGGGGCAGCCCTATATCAGTGTAGCCAAGGGGAAAGACTGCAATGAAAAACCCTATCATTTTTCAATTCTTATGCACAAATGTATGGTAGGAGCTTTCTCAGGAGCATATCTCCCAGCATACTCTGGGAAGATGTATTTGAGGGAAATGATTTCCAGCGTGAGGTGGTACAACTTCCTCTCTAGCTCTGTGATGTATCTGCTACCCAGGACTCTTCCCTTCTTTGTTACTTATTTACTGCTTAGGATCCATGAAGACTGCTAGCAATTCAGCAGGGACCATGATAGAGAGAAAATGAAAGAGAAATCCATGGGGAAAGGAAAAAGAAAATCCTCTGGGTAATCTTAAAGCATTCCATAGGGAAGAAGTTTAAGTAAGTTGAGTAGTTTATTCAATTTGAGAGCCTAAGATTTTAAATTTGTATTGATTTAACTTCTCACAAAAGCTTTTGATCAAAACTTAGTTGTCCATATATGGAAAATAGAACGAGCCTATCTAAGCCAGGCACCAATCTGTGGGGTCGGATGCCCAGCTCTTTTGTCCCATTTGCCTAAACTATTCTTAAATGTTCACAATTGGACTTGAGTTCCTATGGTTAAAACATTTGTTTTCTAGAAAATAACTTATAATAATATCTTTGGTATGGTGAGGCATTTACCTCTATTACAATCTTAGAGTGAATGAATTAATTAACTTCAGTTGCATTAGCAAAATCCTGAGCAGATGAGACAAGAATAATAATTTTTATGCAGAAGTTCTAGAGCTGTAAAAGACCTAAACCAGTTAGGATTTATCGAATTGTCATTTCTCCAAGGTCATACAAAGAGTCAGAAGCAGGATCAGGAGGTGAACACAAGTCCTCTGACTCCAAATCAAGGACCATTTCCCCTGCACCTCTGTAGAAAAGAGAATGAAAGGAAAAGTCTGGGCCAATGAGGACAAGCCTGGACAGACCTCTGCAGTGGGGTAGGGAAGAAAGAGGGATACCAAGGAGCACAGGAGGGGAAGAGTGGAAGGAGGGTCCAGGAAATCATAGCATATAGACATTGGGTGAGATGATAACAAAGACAAATGTTGCTCATCTCAAAAGTTTTCCTATGGTAAACCCTAATAATACTTTATATGCAGAGCACTTACTTACATTGCTTTTGCAATGAGTCTGACATTCTGTTGCTCTGTGACTTCACTGACAATTCCTGTGACAGATTAGACCAAAATTCACTTTCTTGACCACCACTGCATATACAGGCTCTATTGTAACCCCCTTAAAGAGTACATTGAGGGCAGGGAGTGTCTCACTTTCATACTGATATTCATAGTGTCTGCAACACAGTGCTCAATAAATGTTTATTGATTCATTGAGGTAGCACAAAATATCTGACAGGAAAACTACAAGTGATATTGCTACTGATCTGACTGAAAAGCAAGACTAGCAGAGGACTCGAATACTTTGAGATATTAGAGAAATTCTTGATCCTACATATATAAATTGCTATTTATCTTCCAGGAAACAATCTCTTTAAGCAAAATGGCATTTGTGTTTGGCAGCAATTTGGCGGAAGAGGAAAGATTGTGGCCAGAAACATAACATTTCTAATTTTATACTTTGATGATAACCATGAATGAATTGACCAAGAAAGGACGAGATATGGTGCCTGCACAGCAAAATTTTACTTGTCCTCATAGATATATTCTTGAATTACAGAAAGACACAAATATAACTTCCCTCAGTATCCTAAACCTCAGATTAGGGAAGGTAGTGTTTTCTTCATCAGGAAAGACAATCTTGAGAGCAATATGGTCAAGTGAAAACACTATCCAAAAAATAAGTTCATATTGTGGTGGTGGTCTTTTTGGTTTTCAAGACCCCATTTGAGGTTTCCTTGGCAAAGATACTGGAGTGGTTTGCCATTTCTTTCTCCAATTCATTTTACAGATGATGAAACTGGGGTAAATAGGGTCAGATGATATGCCCAAGGTCACATAGAGAGAAAATTTCTGAGGTCACATTTGAATTCAGGAGGATGAGTCACCAGGCCCAGCCCTCTATCCACTGTGCCACCTAGCTGCCCAAGTTAGTATCAAACATACCTACAAAACAATATTTAGGACTACAGATTCAAGTCAACAATATCTCATAATTACAATAACTGATATTAATATACCCTTGATAAATTTCTTTCTAAACATCTCATTTTGTTTTCATACCACCCTCTTGGAATATAGATCCTCCAAAAATTATTACACCCATTTTACCAATGGTAAAAAATAGGCTACCAAAGGCTTAGCAAATTGCCCAGTCATAGAGTTAGGAAATAACAGAGAGGAGTCCCAACTCTTCTGATTCTAAGTCTAGTAGTCTTTCTTCTTCACCATGATAATGTTAATAGATCCATTTCCATTGTCAAATAAGGCAGAAATCTAAGGAATCATTATGAATACCATAGCTCTTTAAAACCTAAAAAAAAACAAACTGCTTTTCCCTTAAACATTTATGCACACCAGGAATTATTATGAGCTCAAAAAAATACAGTGAGCAATACACTTAAGTATAATTGATTTCCTTCATAATTCAATGCATTTTAGAATATCTTTGGCCATTTAAAAATTATTCTGAAAGGGGGTCCATCAACAGATTGTCAGTGCTACCTGATGGGGAGAGAAGAAGTAGAAGGGAGGGAGTTAATTGGGTATTTTAATGTAACAAACAAATAAATTTAAATTTAAAAAAAATTAACTATATACAAAAAAAGAAACCCTGAGAGAAAATTACCTATGCTTTTTCACATTATCTGTCTAGATACTCTAAAGGTACAAAACATGAAGGAAAAGTGACAATTTCTCAGTCTGATAGAACCAGTTGAATTGAAAAATAGAATTTCAACTTTCTGTTGACCTTTAACACACTATCCTGTACCCAGTGTCAGGTTAACCAAGACATTATTTGGGGTAGGGGAGGGGAAAACAAAAGACAGATTTTAAATTGTATAGAATGTTTGACTAAATGTTGGTATGATTCTATCAAGTCAGCAAACATTTATTAAGTAACTACTACTTACAAGGAACTGTCTTAGGCATCACCTTCATTCCACACAAACAAATCCTCTAATACTTGACTTTATGAAAAAAAGACTAGTTAGTTTATTTAAAGTATTCAAGAGAATTTGGACCAAGTCAAATCACAAAAGCCCACTGGGACAATTTCAAATAAAAACTTCCCTTTCTTTATTATTTTTTCCTCCATTTCCCTCTCTTCCATCCCTACTTTTGGAGTTGCAAATGTCAAACACACCTGCTGTTTCCAGCCATTAAGTAAGGCAGAGTTTTAAAATGGGGCACCAGTGGAAATTGGTATTTCAATCTCTGGCTAGAAATCTCACTCGGAAAAAACTGCTGACAAGACAAGACAGGACACAAAGGGAATTCAGGTATTTATGTTCCATATAAATGTGTCCTTCCCTTCATTTCTGTCCTCATCTACTCATGTATTTCCTGGTTTGTTAGTTTATACACTTGTTAAGAAATTGTGTAAGATCAAGAACTATCACCTAATCCAAGTCTTGAAAGTGCTTTCCATAGAGGTTTATAGAATCTCAGAAGCCTCCAGAGGTTCTCTATTCCAATGCATACCTGAGTGGGAAACTATCTCTTAAACACTCTAACAAATGAGCATCTATTTTCTTCTGGAGGACTTCTAATGAAATCTATTTCTTCCTAAGGCAGCCCTTTCCATTTTTGGATGCAATTTTCTGATCTTCAGATCTTCCAAAACGAACTAAAATAAGCCTTTCTACTCTTAGTCTGCTTTTTAAAAAGGCAAGATTGTTTAGGATTGTGAATGTCTCTTCCTTTCAAAAGTCCTCTGCTTAATATGTTTTTATCTAGACCAGAACCAATAAAACTCTATAGCTTTCTTGTTGGCTATTTTGTGGGATTGCATCCCTGAAAACAAAATACTCATATCCCCTTTTTAGTAGGGACTATGGGAGGTCTAACTCTTTTATAATTAATACTACCTTAAAAATCACAGATTTACCTGTACCTCCAATATGGTCCCTCATCCCAAAATGCTCCTAAAGGCTGCTGGGAGAGAGATTTGCTCTTTTTCTTTTCATTTATTTGAGAGGCAATATGGTAATCTACCTGTGTGACCATGGACAAGGTGTTCAGTGCCCTCTGCAATTTTATATTATATTAAGTTTCCAAGGAGTTGGCCCTGCCCTGGCAGAGGGAGTTGCAACTACCTCATTCAGGTGAACTCAATATAACCCACATGGTAGGGGACAAAATATCCCTCCATGTTAGGTAATCTGGGCATGCACAGAAAAGCCTCCTTCTATATCTGTCAAAGGAGGTTCTCACTACCCCTCATGTGCTGCCTGTCTTTGCAAGTTTTATTGCTCACATATTACAGATGTGAAAAATTAAGTCACCTGTCCTTTAAAACACAACTAACAGATAAGTATGTGGGCTTTTATTTGAATAATAATAATTATTGTTAATTATATTAATGTTATTTATATGTTTAATTTAATTAATACTGTTTTATTAAATTAAATATTTATTTAAGTGTAACCATATTTATAACATATATAAACATAATAAATAATTTATGCTATGTAAGTATAATATAAATTTAGATACAAGTAAAATTTTATTGAATTAAATATTTATTAATATGAATAATTATTAAATATTAATTTGTATATAATTGATATTATTGTCGCTGTTGTATTCTTGTGTTCATTATATATTATTATAATTTATTCATTATTATTATTGATAATAATTGATGTTCACCTATTTAGAGAAAATTTAAGCTACTTGTCTTAGATCACGCAACTAATAATAAGACGTGGGGCCAAGATGTGAGCCCTTTCTTTTAACTATATATCCAAAGCTATTTCTTCTAGAATCCAGAAAATGAATTGATCTTATTTTTCTCAATATATCTGTAGACCTACACTATATGTCCCTCAGTAGGCTGTTATAAACCCAGGCCAAAAATGAATGTCAAATTTCAATTTAAATGATTAGATTTATTTTTTTTGCACATATATTCTCCTTCCTCACACTCGTGAAAGAATGGCATTCCCTGGAACCTGCAGAGTTCCTCAAGAAAATAGGCACAGAATCATGCTATTGCACTGTGATCTTGGCTACTGTATAGAGGTCATTTTTTCTGAGACTCATCCCTCCACTGAAGGCTGAGAGAAATGCCTTTTTCCGGTTGTTTCAATAGAAATTCCCAAGCTAACGCAAGCCTACTGAACAGAGAGAGCGCTAAGAATGGCCGGTTCCTGAAGACTCCCTTGCAAAGTGATTAGTCTCCAAGAAATTTTATGAGCTAATACGGTATGTTTTGCCTCCTTCTTACAATACACACCGCCGTTTCTCTCCCTCTGTACCCATGCACAAGCATAATATTATTTGAAAAAACAGGGCTGTTTGTGAAATAAAAACCACACATCTGCCCACTTAAAAAAAAACTCTTCAAATGACTCATAGGCCTTTCCAGATACCACCAGGAGTGAGTCTACTCAGAAAATCAGCAGCAACAACAACAAAAATAAAAACAACACCAAATTCTCTATGGGAAGGACCAAGTGGGGCACCTTCCCCCTCAGGAAATCAAATTACCAGCAGAAACTGTATTTACTTTGGGGGGACTATTTACTTTTTCAGCATGTTTAAATCCTTGCCAGAGTATGTGAACAGAGCCATCAGGCCTGTAAACCTCCCCTCTGCTTACACCTATTAGGCCATAAAGTTCCCACTTGCCGAAAGCAGTGAGCCCCCCCAGCACACAGCAAATCACCCCAAGGTGATGATGAGGGGGCAGATTTACTGCAGCTTCACACAAGAGCCCATTAAGCAGGCAGCAAGTCACTCAGGCAGCTAGAAAGGCCACTGAGACCTGGCCAGGGTCCAGTCAGTCAGTCAGTCAGTCAGTGTCACTTCTACACTTTCCAGCGTGGTGCCTCTGCTTCTGGCCACAGTGCAGTCTGTTGATCTTCAAAAGCTTTATTCTGTTGGAGAGAAATCAAGAGATATATTTCTTCTTGACCCCGGGTATTTGCAAGGTGGTTTTCTACCTGGGAGAGCCACACTACCATGAACCTTTGACAGAGTAAGCCCTCTCCAGGACTTTTGTGTCCTTTGTAATGCTCCAGTGCCCATGATCCAACAGGGATTTCGTTAAGTTGCACAGCACCACAAAGGAGGGAAAGCAGGAGGGTGGTGGGCTTCCAGTTCATGCCATCAGTGGATACTGCTCAGAGGAAAGGCTTTGGGATACTGTCAGCTGCTTTCCAGTATCTGGAGGGCTATGTCAAAAAATGATTAGACTTTTCTACTTGGCCCCATAGGATGGTGCCAAGAGGAGAATCAGATTTAGATTTGACAATAATTATAGTTACCACAAAGTGGGACAACCTGCTCCCCCTCATTAGAGATCCTTAAGCAAAGAATGAATGGCCCCCTGTCAAGCAAAATGACCACTTGTCAGAATTTATAGAGGGAATTCTTTTTCAGGTATGATTGGGAATAGACAACCATTAAGGTTCCTCTGGCTCACTTCGGTGAAAGGATCTGATTATGTAGTTAGATTACGTATCAGGTGAGGCAACAATTCACTGGCAAGAAAAATTAGTTCTGCCTCACTAGTAGCTTCTTACTTCATGAGATAATGGATGTAAATATATCATGAACTTTAAAATATTATAAAAATGTGAATTATTATTGTTGTTGTTATTTTATGTCATGGGAAATTAGGGGGATAGATCATACCGATGTTACTTTGCTCCCTAAAATCATCCATAATTCCTTTTAAATTAAGTGGAGACAGGGAGGTGGGCAATATTTTATGAGTTTAAGTTCAATAATAGAAATTTCCTCTTTTAATACTATAAATTTCTTCAGATATTTTTAATGCTCATCATGTACACAATTGTATAAATAGAGATTTTGAACCCTAGATTTCATTCCCCAGAAGTCCTTGGTAGTTCCCAGAATTCCCTATAATCTCTCCTGAGTCTACATGTTGGTGAGATTACAATTGGTATTTAACTAGCAGTAATGGCTCCCACACTCTCTTCTGTTGCAATGATGTAGCAAGTATAGTGGTAAGCTAAATGCAGGGATTTTAAATGGGCTAATCAACCATGGGCATGTGGTTTTTATTTTGTATCTTCTTTATTCCTTGATTTCTAATGATCCTTAATAAACCTCATAAAATATAATATTTTTATCATTAGAGATATAATTTAATTTTTACACAACCAAATTAATTAGAATAAACCACTGTTCCAACAACCAAATTCAATCATTTAACCAGTTAATAATAATTTATTTAGTCTTTCTATGTGCTAGGTACTATGTGAAATAGTGGGAATAGAAAGAAAGACCAAAAAAAGCCCTCAAGGAGCTCCCATTTCTAATGAAGAAGATAACATGCAAAACATTATGTCCATACAAGATACATACAAGGAAAATTTGAGATAATCTCAGAAGGAAGGTGCTACCATTAATCAGAACTTAATTCTTTCACAATTCAGAGATAAGGCATATTTTAAATGTTTCATTCTTAAATATAAGATTATCCTAACCAAGAGAATAAGGCAGCAATATAGCACTGGAGAGAATATCACTATACTTTAGAAATGGGTGTTAAAAACTCAATCAATAGATACATGGAATATATTTCCATTTAAAATTAGTGTAGCAAGGACTAGAAGGTAATACCAAGAAATTTTAAATCCAAATATTTTTAGACCTCAGTATAAATTATGAGTACATGAAACTAAACTTGACTTACTTGGAATTAAGTTGATGCCCTTCTGTCTACCAAAATCTAACAACTTTATTTGGTTACTGCTGATGTAAACCCACTCTGCCTCTTTAGACATATTCAAGTAAATCTCTGATTTTCTAGAATATTGGGCTATAGGCCTAATTTATAATTAGTCTTTTGACAAAAATATTATATATACAGGAGAAGAAATTATAACTGAACATATGAGTCAAGGATTTAGAATTTCTTCCACCTTTGGCAGAAGACAAAAAAAAAACCTCCCTTCTTTGAAAGGGGAAAAATTGATTTTGATTTAGTTCAGAGGGTGCTTGAGGGAACAAACTCTTGCCTGTACACACTGCATGTAACAATTCTTCACC
Source organism: Monodelphis domestica (assembly GCF_027887165.1). Classification (NCBI taxonomy): domain Eukaryota; kingdom Metazoa; phylum Chordata; class Mammalia; order Didelphimorphia; family Didelphidae; genus Monodelphis; species Monodelphis domestica. The sequence goes on along the minus strand of NC_077229.1, from coordinate 322,023,064 downwards.
ATTATATCTGGTATTTACCAACTTGAACACTGATCACTAAAGAGCTATTTTTTTTTTGCTTGCCATAAACCAGTTTGAGAGCAGCTGCAAATTGTATTTGTAATAGCTTTGATGATTTATTTGTCACACATGCTTTCAGAATATGTTTCCTGAAGTTTAAGGGCAAAAGAAAAGTGCTATATGGAAACGCACATTAATAAAGCAAGAAGAAATCTTTTTTTTAAAGACAAGAAGTTGCTGTCTTTCAGGACTCTAACTGCAAAAGTCATGTGTCTGCTCTCAAAAGTGATGAAAAATAATATATAAGATCAATGCCTAGCTTTATGGAGGACCATAGGAGCTTTATGACTTGTTAATGGACCTAAAGTTCTCTAAAAGCTTAAAATTATTTTCCTTAATCATCTTTCCCCCTATCATTTCATTAAGAGTCATAGTATTTCCTTAATGTCATATAACCAGACATATTTTAACTAAAAGAAAACTTAGTATGCAGGAAAGTATACAGGAAGCAGAGCCAGAAAACCTAGGTTCAGTTCCATGCAATTCCACTAACATTTATTAAGTACCTACTATGGGCCAATAAAGGAAGGTGGCCTAGCAGATTTCAAATTATTCTACAAAGTGGCAATAATCAATAGAATGAATATTAGAGGAGAAATAAAAGCATTAATCAGTGGTATAAATTGGGTACTCCATACACAAATGTCAAAGATGATAATAATCTAATGTTTGATAAACCCAAGGATCCACACTCTGGGAGAAAGAATTCACTATTTGATAAAACTCCTGAGAAAACTGGAAAGCAGTCTGTCAGAAGCTAGGCATAGACCAACATCTCACACTGTATACAAAGATAAAATCAAAATGAGTGCATGATTTAGATAAGAAGTGATATCATAAGCAAATTAAGGGAGCATGGGAAACATATTTGTCATATCTATGGATAAGGGAAGAGCTTGTAATCAAACAAGATGAGAGAATCATGTGATATAAAATCGATAATTTGGTTACATCAATTAAAAAGATTATACCAAAATGAAACCAATGTAACCAAAATTAGAAGGAAAACAGGAAAGTGTAGTGGGGGTGAAAGACATCAAATCTCTTTGATAACATCATCATTTCTAAAATAAAAAGGAAATTGATCCTATTTTATAAAATGCTATTCTCCAATTGATTAGTAGTCAAAGAATGTGAACAGATAATTTTCAGAAAAAGAAATCAAAGCTATCTATAGTCATGTGAAAAAAAATGCCCTACATCTTTCTTGATTAGATAAGTGCAAATTGAAGCAACTCTAAGGTCACCTCACACTAATCATATTGGCTAACATGATAGAGAAAGAAAATTATAAATGCTGGAGGAAATATGGAAAAATAGGTACAATAATGTAACACTGGTATAGTCAAACACTGTTCTAACCATTCTGGAGAACAATTTGGAATTAATGGGTATAAAACTGCATACTTTTTAGCCCAACAATACTGCAACTAGTTTTGTATCCAAAAGAGATCAAAGAAGAAGAAAAAGAACTTCTGGTACAAAACTATTTGTCAGTTTTTTGTGTGTCATAGATCTAGAAATTGGGGGATGTCCATCAATTGGGAAAAGGCTGAACAAGTTGTGGTATATGATAGTGATGAAATTCTATTGTGGTATATGAAATTATGAAGCAGATAGTTTTAGAAAACATGAGAAGACTTCTATGAACTGATGCAAAGTGAAGTGAGCAGAAACAGAACATTTCACATAGGAGCAGGTTACATTATAACAATAAGCAACTATGAAAGATTTAGCTATTCTAACTACAATGACCCAAAATAATTCTCAAGTTCTCACAATGGAAAATTCTATCCACTTCCAGATATAAAACTAACAAACTCTAAATACAGATTTAAACATATTTTTCCTTTATTTTTATTGCTTTTTGCAATGTAGCTAATATAGAAATATGTTTTTTCATAATGTCATATAAATAACGAGTATCCTATTGCTTGCCTTCTCAATTGATCGGAGAAGGGTTAGAGGGAGAGTCTCTAAAAACTAAACACTTTTAAATGAATATTAAAATATTTTTAAACCCTAAACTTAAAAAAATTTAAAATTGATATATGATAGTTATGTGAAAGAGGGAGAGAAAGAGAGTCAAGGAAGTGAAAACCAAGAAAATAATATACAATCACTACAATGTAGCCAAAAAGAGAAATAAAGTGAAAGTAAATGCTATATAATTACAATGACCAAGGTCCCCTTAAAGAAATAAGAAATTGCACTTCCATCTTTTAGTTGGACAACTAGAGATAAGCATATGTATATAACTATTGCTCTTAGATTGGATTAGTGTAAATTATTTTTAATTCATTTTTTAAAAGCTTGCTAGATAGAAAAGACTGTCATGTTTGGAAATAAATGTAACACAAAAACAAAAGGCATCAATAATTCTTTAAAATAAGTTTGTAAGCAACAGTGAGTTCTATAGTATGTGGGCACAGGGAATATACAGAGCATTCATGTTCTAATAATAAAAATTGAAATTTGCATAGTATTTTAAGATTTACAAAAGACTTCACACTTGTTAACTCATTTGATGCTCACAACTTCCCTAATCTAGGAGTATTTTTAAGACAAAGAAAGTTAACCGAGCTAGGAGCTAGTTGGTGACAGAGGCAAGAAACAATCCCAGGTCTTTCCTGATCATACCTCACTTACAGCCGATCCAAATCCAGAACTCTTTTCTCTACAACACATTGCTTAACATAACAGCTAGTGTAATATAAGGAAAAACCGGAACCAAGCAATCAAAATACTAAAGAAATGGGACCAAGCAGCCAGTATACTAAAGGAATGTTTTGTGTGTAGACCATAAAATTGCTCATAGTTATGCTGCCCTCATAGCTTTGGCCTCTTCTATTTAATGGCTTGGTGCTTGCTGACATACCATTTCAGTGGTTTACCGGACAAAAATAATAGCAGTTTTCCTCCATCATTCTACCTTTCATGCATTGACTTGGCCCTCTCTCTTATTCCCTTTCAACACCTTTCATTTTTTCTGAAACCTTACCCGCTTAAATGTGGGTGGAGGAGGGAGGTGGGATATGGTAATAAATCTATCCCTCCTACTTCAATTCTCTCATGGAGATTTCTTTGTACCTTGCCTATACACTTATCACATTCTAATTGCCACCAAAGTTAGTTATCAACTTGCCTAATTTCCCTAGCTAAGGTGCAAATTCCTTAAAGCTAGAGACTATGTTTTTTTCACCTATCTCCCTCTAGCATCTACATAGGACTTAGCACATAGGTTATCAATAAATGAGGAAAGGGAAGGAAAGAAGGAAAGGAAAGAAGGAAAGGAAAGGAAAGGAAAGGAAAGGAAAGGAAAGGAAAGGAAAGGAAAGGAAAGGAAAGGAAAGGAAAGGAAAGGAAAGGAAAGGAAAGGAAAGGAAAGGAAAGGAAAGGAAAGGAAAGGAAAGGAAAGGAAAGGAAAGGAAAGGAAAGGAAAGGAAAGGAAAGGAAAGGAGGGAAGAAGGAGGAATTACTTTTTAAATTATTTGAGAACTATTTCTCAAAAAATCATGTTTGTGGTCTCTAACCCAACCTCAAATATTTCAGCTTTAATGAATATGCCCTATAGGCTATGTAAATAAAATTTTATAAGAAAGACTGTAAGTAAAATTCTAGATAATTAGACATATGCAAATCTAAATCATTTTTACAAATGGATATAAATTATTAGCATCTGTTTGCATGTGGTCTTTCAGGTACACAATGAGTTTTTTTTTTTTTTGCTAACTCTAGGTTGCTTTTATTAAATGGTATTTGTTTAGATAATGGGATGCATCATAAAGATTGAATGAGAATATGCCTGCCTGACTAAAATTACAGAAAAGAGGGAAATTTAAAATCTGATTAAAGTGGGAATGCTAATGTTAATGAGGTATTTATGTTAGCAATATGTAAAGTAAAATATCAATTGTTTTCCCAAAAGGTCATGTTTGTATTATGTGTATTTGTGTACAGTCAGTATATTTGATACCATTTTTTAAAAGACCACCTCAGCTAACTAGCTTTTCCAAATACAATTCAGGATGTTGCCTTTTAATCTGTACACTTCCTGTTGCCAGGACATTAGACCCTCTTTCCATGTGCCCTCCTCAAAGTTTGAATAAAATGATCAAAATAACCAGAATTATCTTCTTAAATATATTGCTGCGGCTTCTTGGATATAAGTGACTTCATGGAGGTCTTCTAAGGTGAGGGAGAACCTTTTTGCCTACAAGCCGTAATTCTATAAAATTGCTTTGTTCAAATTCTATGGAGCTAAAATAATAGTAGTAACTAGCATTTATATAACACTTTGAGGTTTGCAAAAAGTACTTTACATGGTTTTAACAATATAGTCTCAGAAAGAACAATTAAATTGAAGTGAATGATCTCATGTTATCTCATTGTTGTGTTATTTAATTTGATTCTTCCAAACTATGAGGTAGATACTATCATTATACCTTTTTTACTGACACAGAGAGGTCAAATGATTTGTGCAGGGGCACACATCTCATAAAAATCAAAGGAAAAATTTGAACTCAGGTCTGATTCCAAGACCTAGCACAATATCACAGCTCTGTCATGTCTCATTTACAAATGACATATTGAGACAGTGGTAAGAAAAAATTAAATATTAGCTAAAAAATAAAATAGTTTGTACTAGCAAAACAGAAACATTTAAGTGGTTGAAAGACATTTCAGTAGAAGAAAAGAAAAAGCAGGAATTACCCTAATTAACTCTGTTGTTACCCCTAAGAATAGTGAGTTAAAACCACCTTCTAAATTCTGAGTACAGTGGAGGAAAATGACTTCAGCTAAATCCCATATCCTGCAAATAATTAACGATGATTAATAAGTGGTTGCATTATTTGAAGTCATAATATTCAAAGTTAGAATTATATGTGAAACATGGAAACTAGTTCCAACCTAATAGAATATGCAAAATAAAAACTGAAATAAGTTTTAAATCTTTATCATTAATATAACAAGAAAGAATAAGAAAAACATATTTCTAATTCAAGTGTATTACAAAAATAATAGATCAGTTATACAAAGCAAAAAGAAGTCTACACTAATGATAAAAAGAAAATACCATTATTGTTACTTAAAATATAAGTAATATATAATGAATGGTCTTTCTTTGAATCTTCTGTGGAAAGGAAACTAGACTAACAGTTTGTGTGGGGGAGGGCCAACTGGGAGAGACAGTTGGGTCTTGTGACTAGCACTTCCTTCCTGCCGGGAGAGGTCTTGCGTCCTGGGGTTGGAGGAGAGTGGAGCTTGTTCAGCCTAGTCTAGAGTGTCATGCTTTTCTTGGTTCAGCCCAAAGACACAGGCTTCTAAAGGTTAGAATTGTTCTTGTGTGCTTTCTGTGTACTGCTAAGATTCTGAATTAGAACAACGAGAGTAGATGGGAGTGGGACAAACTCTCCGCCAGCCTCTGGGGCCTGGCCTCAGGTCTGAAACTGAGAAAAACTCCAATCCCAACTAGTTATTAAACTTTATGTTATTTGAATTCGCAGTCAGATAAGTGGACTATCTTTCTGGTCATAGAGGGAGCTGAACTTCAGTTTCAGTCATTCAAAGACAAACTGTCCTTATTGGACCCCTGCTGTTTCCTCTCAGCAGGGGGCATCTCCCTCCCTTGCATCACCAAGCAATATTCCCTCTCTCCCCTCAACTCTTCCATACCCCCATACAAACTTCCCCATTTATCCCCTGTTTTCCAATCTTCCTATTTCCTTTCCCAATAAATATTACACTTCATACATATATTATTAGAGCTGAGAGCTTTATCCATATTTCAAAGAATTTGCATGCTCAGATTCTCACTCAATAAACCAAGCAAGAGTAGCTGGATAGCTTGAATTGTCTTAAATTGGTAGTGCCTTAGAAGTAATATTGGTGAACTTAAAGTATATTTTTCCAAAAACTAGGATAAAATAACTTGAAAACCAATATTTAAAAGCATTTTAGGGCAGCAAGGTGGTTTGGTGGATAGAGAGCCAGAGAGACAGGAGGTCTTGGGTTCAACTGTGACCTCAGATACTTGCTAGCTGTGTGACCCTGTGCAAGTCAATTAACCCATATTGCCTAATCCTTACCACTCTTCTGCCTTGAAATGTATACTCAGTATTGATTCTAAGACAGAAGGTAAAAGGGTTTTTTTTTAAATGACTCTTTAGTAACCCAGGCTTTCTTATTTGACCACCAAGACTGCACAAGATCAATAGCACTTTATGAGTGCTGGGATTTTAAGACAAAAAACAAGTCTTGGTTTTAATTTAAACCAAGTCTTTTGCATTAATTACGAATAAAAGTATTAAATGCCTTTTAAGATATTTTAAATCCAGGTGGATTTTTTCCTTTCTTCCTTTCCTTTTTTAAACTTTCATTTTTATCACGTTTTATTTTCATTTTTCATTTTCCATTGTAAGCTTCTTGATGGCAAGGGATGTCTTTTGCCTCTTTTTGCATCCCTAGCACAATTTCCAGAGTGTAGTAGGCACTTAAATAGATTCTTGTTGATTGATTGGTTTCCAAAGGCATCTTTTTTTTTCCAGAATAAGCCTGTTTAAACCACATTAAAATTTTATTGATCAGTGTATCCAGCTTGAATTATTTTCTTCAAAGCATTGGGATATTTAGCTTTCACATCCTCATATGAACTAGCCTTTGCTCTAATAACTTTAATATTATGTAAATAAGTACAATTTTAAAGCAATCAAACTAACCAACATTTGCAATAAAAAATTCTTCACTATTCATTTCATTTCCATTTTCTTTCACAGTCTTAAATCAATCTCATGTTTGTTTGCTTTTTTCTGAATGGTGGCTCTACTAAGAGGAATATGACTTTTTTGTTTGGTTTTGAAATCTTTATCTTTCATCTTAAAATCAATACCGAGTATTGGTACCAAGGCAGAATAGTAAGGGCTGGACAATGGAGTTTAAGGTACTTTCTCAGGGTCACACAGCTAGGAAGTGTCTGAGCCCAAATTTGAACCCTGTCTCTAGGCCTAACTATTAATCCAGTTGTTGATGCATTTGGGGGGCAGTTTTTTATTTCAACCCTTATAGCTAAAAGACCCTCCATTTTGGTGCCTTTTCTTTCTTGTTTTTACAAACCACAAAAATCTGATGCAAATTTGCTTTTTTCTTTTGTTTTTCCTCTGTGTTTTATAATATTCTGTACATCAGATACAGGCATTATATGATCTCATTCTTTTCTTTTAGAATTACTACGAATTCATCAATGCCATGCAATTACATCAAAATTCTGTTCTCATATAATAATAAGCAGGTTTCTTTCTTGTGTTAACAGTATTTCCATCTGAAGCATCCATCCATTTATATATTCTATTAAGGGCTCTTCTTGAAATCAAATGAATATAACTGTTAGTAATATTGTACACGACAGCATATTAAATCCACATGTAGTCATTAGCAGGTGATGACTAGTGAAGTAATGGTGTTCTAAGCCAGCCCAAAGGAGTCCCATTAATTGAATTTTGACTTGCATGAAATGCAACCTAGTATCATTTTATAATGCATACAGAAACATATTTTGCATTACTCAAACTTGCCCAGAACACTGAGAGATTAAGTGACTTGTCTAGAGTAACACATATATAGCGAAGGGGGCCCTTAAACCTACATCATCCTGATCTAAAACCAGCTCTATGCCTTTCATATCAATATAAGTAGAAATTAACAAGAGAGGAAGCATAATGTATAGGAAAGAGATTTTAATCCCTCCCCAGACTCTGCTTCCATGGGGAATCATTTCACTTCTGCTACCTCAGTTGTTTCATCTGCAAAATGAGAATAACAATATTTACATTTTCATATTTGCTATGAGAGTCACCCATAGTTCCTAAGGCATAAAAAGCTACATAAAAATGATCTTCATCAATATCTATATCCACCCATATATGTTTACTTCCTTCACCTCTGAACCACCTGCCCAGAATCCATTATTATTTATAGATGGCCCTGGATCTGGATCTGTTCTAGCCATGCTTTACTCTACTCTCTGACCATCTTTTCACCAGTCATCTTGCAATTATGTTCATCTTCTTCCCTTGATCCTCTTTCCAGTTCTAAAACCACAATCAAATCAATGATGCCATTACTAGTCAGTCATTTGTTGTATCTACTCTGTGCCAGATACCATGCTAAATTCTGAGTATTCAGGACAAAGCAACAGACAGTTCCTACCCTCACAGAGTTCATAGTCTAATAGTTTATACACCAAAGTAAACAAATATATACAAACAAGTTTTTACAAGATAAATTGGAAATAACTAACAGAGGGTAGACATTAGAATGAAGAGAGATGAGAAAGGCTTCCTAGAGAAGGTAAGATTTTAGTTGAGATTTAAAAGAAGCTGGGAGGCAGAGATGAAGAAGGAGAGCATTCCTGGCAAGGGAGAATGGCCAAAGAAAATGTCCAGAATGGAGTCATGAAGTATCTTGTTTGTGGAGCAGAAAGGAGGCTAGTGTCAATAAATCAAAAAACACATGTAAGAATGGGATGTGGGCTGCTAGGTGGTACAGCTGATATGAGCTTGGAGTCAGGAAGACCCAAGTTCATATCTGGTCTCTGACACTTCCTAGCTACGTGACCCTGGGCAAGTCACTGTCTGATTCAGTTCTTCATCTATAAAATGGGGATCATAACAGCACCCACTTCACAGGGCTGTGGTGAGGATTAAATGAAATAATATATGGAAAATGCATAGCATAGAAGCTTAAAATGGTTGCACCCTTCTCTCTTCCTTCTTCTCTGGACCAAGGTTCAGGCAACTCTTTAGTATTGTGACAACCACAATCAACTTATCTAGTCTTGTTTAAGTGAACAAATGATTCTTTTCCTAACAGATTGGTAAGCAAAATGCTAATTTGTGAGCTTACTAAGAGTTATTTGACTGATGTAGATAGACATTAACTTCTTTTGATCATTATCAGGAACTCTTGGTTTTTTCCTAACCTCCATTAATCATAGAAATTTTTGAAATTCTACTAATGATTATTAACTGCTAATTTATATTAAATTTTATAAATGAACACAAGGAAATAAGTGACAAGTCTTGGAGATTCCATCATTGTCTCTTCCTATATTTTAATAAGCAGATAAGCTTTAATTATTTATGGTACTTCATAGTATTCCAGTAAATGTTCATAAATGCATTTTGTAAAAGCAATGAAGTCTTGATGATTTCATATCCAAGTCCCCCTCTCTGCCATTAAATTGTTCACTGAAATGTGAAGTGATATTGCTGATGGGATTAGGAGAATTAAATTAGTGAAGCAGTGAAGGGAGAAGAATTGTAGGACTACTGATGTTATAATTAATTTTTCCAAATTGAATTTAACTTTGTTAGACACTGATGTCACTGTTTTTGTTCAAATACCTTTGTTAAGTCTCTCCTTAGGGAATCACCTCTCTCATCACTTAAAGCTAATGGAGTCCCCCAAAGACTGTGCTTATACCATTATTGCCAGCTTCCCCAAACCAGGGACATCTATAAAGCCTGCTTACATGATGGTCCCTGAATCCAGGGTAATGCCACCAAAAATTATAGCCCAGCCCATTAAAACCATTCTAAGATGAAGAAACATTCTGGGAAAAAGGGTAACTAAGGTGGCCACACTGAAGTTCTAGACTTTCCACTAGGAACCACATGGATTCTTGTCTTCCAACAGAATTTCCCTGGTTCTATATTTCCTCTAATGGAGGCGGGGGAAGAAAAGCATGATGTAATGACTAGAGGGCAGAACTGATTGGGGAATTTGATGGATACGAATCTTGCTTCTAAGCTTTACTAGAAAGTCATTCAACCTCTCTGATGCTTTCTTCATCTATAAAATAAGCAGACTACTTCCTGTGGTACCTACTTCTTAGGGCTTTGTGAGGATCAAATCAAATAATGTCTGCAAAGTGCTTAACAAAATCAAATTCAAGTACTTTATAAACTATATTGTCATAGGGGTTGGGAAAGATGAAGATGTCACTGCCAATTGTCAGAATCTATACTCATGACAACACTATTATTGCCAGATAATTAGATAGGACCTCAGTTGTAGCTCTCCAACCAATGCCAATCAACATTTATTGAGCATTTTAAAGGAAACTGTGTACTAGGAACCATGAAGAATTTTTGGACTTGGAATATATGATGTTATCTTCCAACAAGTTAAAGATAATGAAAGAGAGAAAAGAACACACATAAAACAATGATTAGGGCTAATTGAGAGGCAGCGAGATGGTACAGTAGATGAAGTAAGAAAGATCTGGCAGAAGAAAAACAAGTATAAATCTATCTTCAAATACTTACTAGCTTTGTGACCCTGCTCAAGTCATATATTCCATCTGACTCAATTTCCTTGTCTATAAAAAGTAGGTAAAATAGCACCTAAAGTTGCTTAGAGTATAAAATAAGAAATTTGTTAAGCACTTTTCAAATATTAAAGCATTCCAAAAAAGCTAATGGAAAAGCATGAATTACATAATTACCTTCAAGTACATATAGTAACTCAAACTAAGCTAAAAGAGTTGACCAATAGAGGTTTTATTTTACTATAGAAAAGAATTACAATTCTCATAGCAAAGCACAAGCTTAAGCAGCCTTAACCTCTGATTACATTTAAATTACATCAGGTTCTTCTAAAATGCTTTAAAACAACTTAAGTAGTTGTGGCAGAGAAGAAAGATTTTTCTGTTTCCATCTTCATAAAATAAGGGGATTAAATTAGATGACCTTGGAGATTTCTTCAGAATTAAAATCTGTGTAATTAATTTGCTTATCCAATTCCTTTTAAATAATTAGTATGATGCTAACCTTCAGGATAGCCCCTGTACAAATTATTACATATTGTTATTAAGTCATTTTGTAGTTGTGTCTTATTCTTCATAAACTTACTTAGGGTTTTCTAGGCAAAGATACTGGAGTGGTTTGCCATTTCCTCCTCCAGCTCCTTTTACAGATCAGAAAACTGAGACACATAGGGTTAAGTGACCTCCCCAGGGTCACACAGCTAGAAATCTGGTGAAATTGAAGTTGTAATTAGGAATATGAAGTTACTGGAACAGAGAAGATCATGGGATAACCACATGAGTTACATATGAAGAGTTTGTGATACAGGGGGTTATTTAAGTGCAAAGGTCTGGAAGAGTAAATGTTGAGATCTCAGCCCAAGGTGAACAATCCTGAATGACAGAGCAGGAATATGCTAAAAGAAATGTGATAGCCAGGTCTCATTAGAGTCTGAGGCACTGTAGCCAGATAGACTTGCTTTGGGGGATGATATGACCAGAGTAATGACAGAATTTCCTGGCAACATGAACTAGGCAATTATTTTTGTAATAATACATTTAGGGTTAGCCACTTTAGAGTTTACTAAGGACTTTCACATACATTTTCTTTATGGACTCTTGCAACAACTTTGCAAGGTACTCAGTGCAAAATAAATATCCTCACTTCACAGATGAGAAAACGGAGATTTGAGGAAGATTGTGACTTGCCCAGTATCATATGATTTAGTGGTAGATCTAAGTCTAAAACTTTAACATCTTGACTTTCTTTAGCATAACGTAGCTACAGATAAAGATTTTTTTAATGGGAGCTACGATAGACTTTGTACTTATTGAGTCAACAGTGACATGTCATCCAAGAAAAGCTAATGTGACCATAGATTGAATTAGTAGAAGTAATCTGTCTGGAACGAGGGAAGTAAAAACAGTGTACAGAAAAATTTCACAAACAAAAATAGAGTTGTTTTAGTCAGTCTATAAAGAAAAGCCTTCAAATAAGAAAAGGAATATAAGGTGCTTTGATACCTGTAAATACTGTTGAAATATCAGTAATTATCATCATCATCATCATCATCATCATCATCATCATCATCATTATTTCCCACTTATGAATACCATTCATTTGATCACCTTCTCATCTGCTATCTGTATTGTTCTCCATTTGAATAATATTATCTGATACTTATATAACATTTCAAAGCTAGCAAAATGCTATATATTCATTCAATCCTCACCTCTCCACGAAGTGGTTACTAGATTATTACAGCCATCTTCATTTTATAGATCAAGAAGTTGAAGGAGTCTCAAAGAGGTTAAAATTTTTTCTACATTGTTAATAAGTATCAGAGGTGGGATCTGATTTTTGACTATCCTGTGTTAGGAGAGATTTTGGGAAAGAAATAAAGTAAGAGTGTGGACATTCAGAGTGGAATGGAATGCTAGGAGCCAGGAGAGGTGAAGACACCTTTAGAATCTGGGGGTGAGAACATTAAGAAAATAACTGCCAACTAGGAGTTGGATGAGGATTCTGAGGAGCTAAAAGCATCTTTAGATACCAACTCTGACTTCTTGTAGACTTCCAACTTGTTCCAGTGGAAAATCCAGCTACACCCTGAAGACCAATTAAATCTTTGACTCTGCTACTACTCTGAGGAAACTGAATTTCAAGAAGAGTTGGCCAAAACTGCTTAGTTTACCTTTGGGAAGGCCTTGGCTTCACCGAGATGGACTTGGCCAAACCCAATGTCTGTCTTTATCACTATTACCTTTGTGGGCTTAGCATAGGATTAGATTAGATAGAAGGGGACATTGAGGCAGAGAGGTCAGTCAGCATAGCCCCAGCATAGCTGGGGACTGAAGAGACCCTGTGAAGGGTCAGATTGGGGGGGGATATAGTTTCGTTAATGTTAGGGTATTTCCTTAGCCCACATTCCTAACCCAATCCTTATATATAACATTTAATAAACCTTTGTTACCTTGAGCAGTGCAGTCAGATTTTGTTATCTACTGACCTGAGTCAGTGAGCAGCCATTTTTGCTCTTTGACCCTGAGAGGATCATTTTGCCTGATTGGGTTTAGCCAAATCCCAGTCAACCGTTTATATTTACTTCTTTCACCTGACTACAAGTTTTGCACAGTATTCACTATACTTGTTGCCTCTCTTGAGCTAATATTGTACCCTTACCTAGATTTTACATTTCTCAAAGGCAAATATGATGTCATGCTTTTCATTATCCTCCACAGTTCCTAATAAACCATTTCCCATAGAAAACTGATAACACCATTGATAACAACTGAAAGAATGATAAATATTCGCAAACGCACACATACAAAATGATAATGCAAATGTATAAAATGAATAAAATATACAAAAAGATAAACAGAGCATCTCATTCACTTACCTGGTCTTTTAAAAATTCTTACCACTGAGATCTCATATATTAAATTTTTACTTCTGCCACATATTTTAGAAAATATTATATGCTAATCTACTTTGAAGTATGGAATCACTCAACTACCTATAGCAATTATTAAAAATTAAATCTTTCCTAAGCTATGTATAAGTATTATATTATAAATTTTATCATTAGTAATATGTTGTTAATCATTTAATGATGAATCATTATTAATATATTGTTGGTTTATTATTTTATTAAGTCATGTAATATGGAATTATTATTAGGTATTTTTACACACATGACAGGCTTACATGTAGAAACATAAGCACATTGACAACCTATTGCTACTCTAATCCTGCTATGAAATAGAATAAAATAGATGTAGCTTTTAGAGAGCCTGGGACTTGTGATTTCAGGAGGTAGGATTCAGATGGAGAATCTGGGGATCTGGTCAGGGAGCTGCTGTGAATTTCATTCAGATACTTAAAATCCCATCTGGAAAAAGACACAGTCAAAGATTTCCTGAACCAGGTTCATGTGGAATTAAGGCAAATGTATAGACTTGCTTCATGTCTCACACCACAGCGAATGTGCATAGGGCCATAATTTTCCAAAAAAGAACATTAGTTCCTCATTACCACACATAGCAGCATTTCTTATGAGCCAGGACAGGCCACAGCATTGTTGTGGCATGGATGACATGGAAATAAATGATCACCACTGTCTATTCTACACACGCAAAAATGCCTCTTCATTTAAAGCTAGCTGACCCAAGTTCTATTACTCAATCCTGGAAAAAGCAACAAAATCAGTATGTGAGAGACCAACAGGAACACAGATCAATTCCAAGTTATATCAGTGAGAGAGCTATGAAAGGGCAGCATATGTGAAGAGGCTAAAACATTACAGTCCTGAAATGACCTTCTCAAGTAAATCCTCTCTAAATGAGAGTTTGAAGTGTCCACGTGTGTATGCATGCATGCATATGATGTGTATATATGTATGTAGGTATATAGAAATATGCATGTTGCTCATGCAGGCCCCTTTGTAACTTTATTTTGGAGAAAAGGTTCTTTTAAAATTTTTTATTTTATAAATTTATGAAAAAATAATATTTTTACAACTTCATCTAAAAATAACTTTTAACACTCGGGTTTTTTAAATTTTGAGTTCCAAATTCTCTCCCCCCCCCTCACCCTCTCTTCCATAATCCATCCCATCCCTCATCTCCCTGAGACAGTAAGCAATCTAATATAGATTTTTTACATGTACAATCACATAAAATATTTTCCCATATTAGCCATATTGTAGTAGAGATCTCAAACCGAAAGAAGGAACAAAGTGAAATATAGTGTATTTTGGTCTGCATTCAGACTCCATCAGTTCTTTCTCTGGAGGGCAGATGGCATTTTTCATCATGAGTCTCTGGTATTGTCTTGGGTTACTGTATTGTTAAGAATAAGTAGGTCATTCACAGTTGTTCATCAAGAAATGTTTCTGTTATTGCATACAATGTTCTTCTGTTGCTCACTTCATTTTGCATCAGTTCATTTAAGTCTTTCCAGGTTTTTCTGAAATCATCCTAGAGCAAAAATTATTAAACTATACTTTATGTAAATTTAAAAATACATATATATGTTGCTATATGCATTATAATATACTTGGTTTCCTTTGTAGTCCTCTGTAATCGATCTTCAATATTCACACATATAACTTTTCAGACTGTAAGAATTCTTGTGATTTTATTATTTTCATTTTCATGATCCTCACTATGTGCAATAGAGAAAAAATATGGTGCAGGCAAGTTGGCATAGTACTAGGTACTCACTGGTCTTATCACCCTAGCATTGTAATGAACTCCCCACACATTCATTACATATTTTCATTGTTTGTCTTTAAAATCCAAGTTTTGAAATGAGAAGAACCAGAAGAACATTGCACATAGTGGCAGCAATATAATCTTGATGAACATCTGCGATTGACCTAGTTATTCTCAGCAATGCAGTGATCCAAGACAATCCCAGAAACTCATGATGAAAAATGCCATCTGTCCTCCAAGAAAGAACTGACAGTCTGAATGCAGACGGAAACATTCTGTATTTCACTTTCTTCTTTTTCTTCATTTCATCTCTCTTCCACAAAATAACTAATATGGAAAAAATATTTTGCATGATTGCACATGTAAAATCTGTATCAAATTGCTTGCCATTTCAAGGAGAGGGGACAGTTAGAAGAGAGAAAAAAAGGAGGAAGACAAGTTAGAACTCAAGAAAAAAATTTAAATGAATGTTTAAAAATTGTTTTTACATGAATTGGGGGGAAATGGAATATTATTTTAAAATCAACTTTAATACTTCAAGTTTTGTGTAGCAATTGTGCCCCTAAAGCCTACTACAAGTCTTTTGGCCTCTAAACCCAAGCATACAAAGTTAGCGATATAACTTAATGAGAAAATAAAGGAAGGCATTCATGGTACTGAAGATTTCATATGTTACAAAAAGCTACTATTGTCTGAAATCAATGGATTTTTTAAATTGAAATGTTAAAACAAAAGATCACAGAATTGTAGGGAATTAGAAAGATGTTTTGCAAAACAGGTTATTTCCTGATGACTATTTTAAGAAAAGTGAATATTATCAAAATTGATGTTTTGTTATAAATATTATATGTATAAAAGTGTATTTTCAACAATGTCTAGAGAAAGAAAATAGTTTTTTTTTTTTTTTGTGATCCTAGGAACCTAACCCCATATCTCTCATAGGTTTAAGGTACCAACATTCACATTTCTTTACTTTTGTGCCATTTTCTAGGAATGTTATCTTTTCAAAAGCTAAAGATTAACTATACCTTGTTTTATGCATTTAAAACTATTTTCTGAGAAAGAGATCATGGGCTTCATGAGTTTGCCAAAGTTGTCCATGACACATTCACAAAAAGATTAAGAATCCTTGTTTTACAGTTACCTGGGACTCTAAAAGGTTAAATGACTTACCCACAGTTACACAGTTAATATGTGTCAGAGACAAAACTTGAAACCAGATTTTGGATGCTTTTATCTACCACTTATGTTGTCCATATGTATACATATTCACATATATATTGTATATATGTAGTTATACATATTGTAGAGGAGATTGTTTTTTTACGCACAGTTTGGACTAGATGGCCTCTAAGGTCCCCTCTAACTCTCAAACACTGAAATTCTTTTTTTCTAGGAGTGAACATATTTATATACATATATATGTATGTGATAGTATTTGTAGAATGTGTAGATATAGGTCATTTCTGTGTATTCATATTCATTTATACCCATAGTCACATTCCTTAAAACCTATTCACCAAGTTAATTTTGTGATCTACATTGGTGAAGGCATTTCTCAAACTAGGGATTCTCTGTGCTGATAAAAGTCACAGATCCTTCACATATTCACATACACACACATACATACATACATACATACATACATACATACATACATAAAATCCAATAATCATTCATTAAGCACTAACTAAATACTAGGAACTGTGCTAAGCACCAGGGGCATACAAAGAGGGTCAAAGGAAAGTCCCTACTCTCAGGGAGCTCACAATGAAGAAGACAACATGCAAATATGTACTAACACATTTTATACAGGATAAATATAAGATATTTAGCAAAGAGTTGGCACTGGAATTCTATTCCCCTCTGTAACACACCAGGATTGAAAATGGCTTCCTGAAGAAGGCAAGAATTTAGTTGGGATTTTTTTATATGTATATACACAAATTTCCACAAATCATAGACACAAATACTAAAGTAGCTCATTAAAGTTGGTGTATAATTAGCAAATCGATTCTTTAAGCACTCAAATATACTGCTACTAATAATTAAAATTTACATGGTATTTTCATTTGGAAAGTGATATATTTTCTTTTCAATCATGAAAACAAGTCTGAAACAGGCACTATGGTTATTGTCCCTTTTTTACAGATGAGAAAATTGAAGCTCAGAAATGTTACATGTCTTATCCATGGTGAACATAGCCAGGATTTAAAACCAGTTCTTCTTCACTCTAGAGCCAGGTCTCAAGTCCCAGAATAGCCCTGTCTCAATGAAAGGTACTTGCAAGGTTTTGATAGATGAGTAGTTGGTAAGAGGAAATAAAGGTTCCATTGGTGATCTGATGGTTCCCCACTAAAATTGGACTAACAATAATAAATATTTCTTTCAAAACTGTTACTCATTTTAAAGTGCTATTATTTGACTTGTATTTTATAACTGACAGGAACATCTCAAAGCACTTTTGAAAGTTAAACTGATAATAGAGGAGTTCACTTATCCTTCAAAGAAATTCTCATCTGGGACAAAGTTGCCCAACTTTCTTGCTAATTAATTATTCAGGGGAATACCAGTGGAAGCTGAATGTCATAGAACCCATTGGTTTATGGACCCCCCTCTCATAATAATGTTCTAAATACAGAAAATATAGATACAGAAAAAAAGATTATCAAGGGAGTAAATAATCATGAAAACTGTCAAAATATTTTTTAAAGTTCATGGACCTTAGGTTAGGAACCCCTTATCTAACTATTGTGGTCAGTGTGCTGACTACTGAATTATTTCATTCATTATTTTCTAAAAGCCTGAGATGTTTCAACTAAGAAAAGCCATGAGGTAAATTTATTTCTTCTTTTATTTTCAATACCTTGCAGAAAGGTTTATAAATGAGGATAAATAAGTTGCTAGGCTCAAACTATGGAATTAGCTGGTGTTTGCCCATCCGTAACACCTGCTATATGACACTATAGTAAAAGGCTACACCTATGCTATGTGGGTGGGCCAAAAAATTTGTAAGGCCATTGGGTTTGACCCCAATTTTCTTTTATAGTAGATAGGCCACATGTCAAATTCCTAGATAAATTGGAAACATTTGATCTAGCTGTCTCCTGTTCCTAGATTAATTCTTAAAGATCCATTTTCTACTTTACTTTCAGAGCTTTCCTTTGAATTGCATTGTTCTCTACCAGCCAATCAAAAGTGTAGTAGATTAGTTAATATTTACAAGTATGGGACAGAAAAAACTTCTCCATCTGGGAGTGCTTTGGGTAAAAGGAAATTCAACAATACAAACAGCATCTGACAAAAGCAGTAGGAAATTAATTTACTGAGAATTCAATTCAATAACCAAGAGGCTCCTTCCACTTGGTCACTTCATCTAATCTTTATTTGACAATAAGAAAGGAGCAAATACACCCAACACTATATATCATGCTTAACAGAGATGAATGCTTTACTTAATCTCATTTCCTTATGCAAAACATTACAATATTCATGCAAACCAATAGATAAACTACTACGTCACACATGAAAAGAAACAGACTCATGAATTCAAGGTATATCTGAATTAGTGCTCCTATAAAAAAAAGGCCAATAAGTTACTCAAAAGGATATGATTTATTCAAAAATTTAAATGATATAAATGTAAATGAAAATGATCTGCAACCAAATAGATGCCCATTTTTTATTTGACAATATGATTTGTATAATAGTATTTGGCTTTAGAACCAAATATCCAGCATAGCAACAGAAAATATGCACCACAAACACATTTACAACCCATATGGATACTATACAATGCATTACATACTAATAAACTAGCCTACAAATAGCCTTTTGCAAATGGACAGCATTAAGGAGAAAATGCTATATTTTTCATATCTATCAGAATACAACAAGAGAAACTGTGGTTCAAATACTTGATCATTGCCTGACACATAGTAGGCACTTAAATTCTTTCTGATGGAATGATGGATTGATTAAATTTATTAAATGTTATCCTTCTTAAAAAAATGAAGTTTTCTAGAAAGAAAGGATATTCTTATTTTTATCAGTTCTTAGAGATCATTAAACAAATATTTGCATTTTTCAGATGAGAAAACTGATGCCAGGAGGCTCACTACAGGACACTCAAGTAGAAAAAATAGGAAACAGCATTTGAACCCAAGATTCCTGGCCATTATACCACCCGGTCTCTTAGAGTATAACTCTGTGCCAAATCAAATCTGTATCCCATGCAAAACCAGGAGGGATATATAACTAACTCACTGGATGATCCCAGGATCCCAAATAATCTTGAAAGTCTATCCCTGGGCTAAATCTAATAAGGAGACATATAATTAGGATAAGCGTTAAGCCTTGCATTTGATTTTTTTTAAAAGCTCATAAGTACAGAATGGAAGAAACATAGTTAGGCAGTGGTTATTTTCAAAAATGCCTGAAACCTTAAGGGAAAACAAGGTTAGCTATGTAATTTGGCAGCTAGTAAAAAATTAAAGCAAACTTTGGCTGCATTAAGAGAGACATAGATTCCAGGAATGAGGAAAAAAGTGATAGTACTTCTGTATCCTGCCTTGGTCAGTTCCCATTCTCCATCTAAAGTATCATGTTCAAGTCCAGGTAGCATTATCTAAGGATGCTGATAACACCAAGTCAACAGGCATTTAATAAGTGCCTAATATGTGCCAGGAATTGCACTAAGGGCTGGGAGTACAAAGAAAGGGGAAAAAAACACTGGTTATTCTCTGGGAGCTCACAGTCAAATAGGGTCTAATAGGACAGACATTGTAAGCTGACAAGTATTTGTAGAAGGCAACTATGATATTAAAGGGTCCTGAGTCAAAGGAGTTCAAAAAAGTGAAGATGTTTCATCTGGAGAAAGAGCAGTTAGGTGGTACAATGGATAGAGTGCTGGGCCTGAAATCAGGAAAACTTATCTTCCCGAGTACAAATCTGGCCTCAGATATTACTGGTTATGTGACCCTGAGCAAGACATTTAACCTCAGATTTTCTCCATTTCTCATATTTAAAATGAGCTGGAGTAGGAAATGGCAAACCACTCCAGCGTCTTTGTCAAGAAAACACTAAATGAGGTCACAAACATGAGTAAACAATAACACACAAGAAGTGTAGAGAAAAGACCAGTGATGGGGAGGGGAACGGTTGAGGAGTCTTAGTCATTGTTTTCAACAATTTCATAGTATCCCTGGATCATAGATTGAGGGCTAGAAGGGATCTTAGAGTTCATTGAGACCAGTTCCCTCATTTTACAGACAAGGACGCGTAATACAGAGAATGTAAGTGATTTGCCCAAGGTAACACAGCAAAGAAATATCAAGTCTTCCTGATTTTATGTTCAGTGTTCTACTCTGCTGTCTTTTGGAGGAGCTATCCTGAAGAAAACTGACTGACAAGGTTTGTTTTCAGAGGGTAAAACCATGTACCATGAATGGGAGTTTAAAAAGTGATGATTTAGGTTTGAGGTTAAGAAGAACTTCTTGAAGTATAGAGACAAATATGGAAGAATCTATATCAGAAAGTAGTGGAATGACCTTCATTCACTGGAAGCTTTTAAGAGGTCAGCTGACAAATGATGATAACAATGATAACAATACTAATTGTAACCAACATTTATATAGCTCTTTAAAGTCTGTAAAGCCCTGTATATGTTATCTCAGATTATATTCACAATGTAGGTGCTGTTATCATCCCCATTTTATAGGTGAGAGAATGATTTGTCCATGGTCACAAAGCTAATAAACATCTGAGTCATAATTTGACTTCAGATGTCCCTAAGTCCCAGTCCAGCACTCTTTCCTGATATAGCCCCCAGCTGCTGTTTTATTAGAGATTCCTTTGGGAGTTATAAGTTGTATTAAATGGATCCTGGGGACACTTAACTGGTGCAATGGATAAAAAACTGGACTTGAGAACAGGAAGGCATCTTCAGGAGTTCATATCTGCCCTCACACACTTACTAGCTATACAATCCTGATCAAGTCACTTGACCCCTTATGCCTCAGTTTCCTCATTTGTAAAATGAGCTGGAGAAGGACATGGCAAACTGCTCCAGGGTCTTTACCAAGAAAACCCCAGATGGGCTCACAAAGAGTCAAACCCAACTGAAAATGACTCAACAAAACAAAACAACAAAAATAGATGTGGAGCTTCTTTCTAACTCTAAATTTTGTGGCACGGTGTATGTGAAAACTGTGGGTTTGCGTTGTTGACCTTTTAGATTCCTACATGTGGTCATTTGTTTTCAAACTGATAACTCTTCAAACAAGAAATATAATCCTTTGGACCAAGGCTACGGGTTTTGGATATAGGATATGTTTCCACTTGACAGACAACACAAACAATTGTTTTAAGTCAAAGAAAGAAGAAAAAGAAAAAGGCCCAAGGGAAAAATATTAAGGAAAGAAATAAAGAAAAATGAGAAGGAAAGGAGATCTTATGGTAATGGGAAGAAACAACACCTCGTCTACTCCCTTTTGACCCTCAATGCCCTTCAGTTTTGAATTTAGTGTAATGATACTAAAGGAGCAACCAGACCAGGGAATGACCTCAGACATCCACCTTTGGTTGCCCTCAGATCTTTCATACCTGGAGTGAGTCACCCCTGCTTTTCCCTGCTCCCATCTTCTTTATCTCTTACATGCCCTATATATACAACTTTCTCCTCTTCACACCAACACCTTTTCCTCAAGAGTTCATTTTCAGTTCTATTAAAAATAAATAAACACATTCTGAGAGTCAAAAGAGAGGAAACAGCAAGGAAAAGGAAAAGTTTAGGCTGGAACCTATCCACAAAAAAGGTATAGCCTTGGTGAACTTTCCACCTTTCCACAATAAAGCATTAATAAGAACGGAAGTGAGATACAGTATCAATGATTCATTAGAAATGCATTCATTACTAATAAGTGTTAGTGTCACTTTGACTATGTCTCTAAATATACCTAATTGCAATATTGAAACCCCAGGATTTATGATTAATTAATTTGCTAAGGAAGTGTACATTTTTATTAAGCATCTCCTACTAAGCCATTTTAGGAGATGATATTTTCCCTTAAATCATGATGATACCTTTAACCATCTAAGAACTGAGTGATACCACCACCGAGTATCTCCTGTCTGAGAACTGATTTTTTTTTAAGGCAGAGAGATCAAAACTACAATTGCCTACAACTTTCTCAATGAGCAAATCTGACTACTATGAAGAGCAAAGTGAGAAAAATGGGATATAAGGCATGAAAACGATCCTTCTCTATTCTAAACTGTTTTATGAGTTCATATGCTTCAGATTCCAACCTCAGTAAAACCTGAAGTGTGAGAAGGGCCATCTACCCTCAACTTCACCCTGAAGTGTTTTCTGAGCCAGTCATGTCAGCAGAACTTGTCCTGGCTCTCACCCAAGAAGCTTCCATGACTGCCACAAGTATCCAATTGACCCAGGCAATACTGGAAAAAAATGGGCATTTAGTATCATCTAACATAGACATGCCTGCCACATTCTAGACTTTTATAAGATCTCATCAAATTCTGAATCAGACACATCAGATTCCAAAACATCTCAGTAAATTTGGGATAGGTTGTGATCCTAAAAGTATAGTGAAAATGTATTAAGCATCACTGTTTAATATTATATCCCTAAATTTCGACATGACCCAAGCCAATCTCTTTTGCCTTAAAATGAGCTCTCCTCCTAACTTTCCTATTGTTGTAGCCACTGCCTTCCTGCCCCTCATGTTCATGATACAGGAGTCATCTTTGGCCTTTGCATCATCGATACCTTCCATATCCAAATAATTCTTTTTCATTCTACCTCCATAAGATCGCTCCTGTTTGTTCTTTATTTTTCATCTACATATAACTTTTTCATACATATATCCAATAAAGTCTAATCTCACCTCTTCTCACATAGTCTAATATATTATGATCACCTCCTCAATATTTTCTTGTCTATGGTTTTTTCCTCTCTTCATTCCATCCTATAACAGCTGCTTGAGTAATCACTTATTTTGATCATATCATTCTTCTAAACAAAAAATCTCACTAGCTTTTTATTGCCTACAACAAACATAATTGTTTCAGAAGTCTGATACCACTATAGGCATAAAAGTTATTATTAATCCCATGATCATGATCAAACAGAGTATAATATAAGAATACTAGAGTTCATGGCCCTATGCAGACTGACTCCCATGTTCCTTTCCAATCACATCTTCTACTACTCCCCTTCACAGATTGAGTGTTTTAATTCTTTCATTTCAAATCAATGAACACATTAAGCACTTATTGGGTGAAAGGCACTGTTATAAAGCACTGATGTTCCAAAGACAAAATAATACCTGTCCCCAAGAAGCTTACGTTTTATTGCAGAGCTAATTTGAGAAAAAGGACTCTATTAATCCTAGGGAATTAATCAATTAATCAACAAGCATTTTATTAAGTCCCATTGAAGTTGAATGGCACTTGGTTTGGGTCTTAAAGGAAATTAAGGATTCTAAGAGTTAAGGAAGAGGAGAGAGTGCTTTCTAGGAGGTGAAAGGAGTTGCTTATGTAAAAACATGAGTCAGAAGATGGAAGTTTGAGGAAGAGCTAGTTAACCCATTTGCCTGGAATAAGGGGTGCATCATTGGGTAGGGGGATAATATTCAGAATTCAGAAAAGGTAGGTAGGAGTTGGATTTTGGAGAGTCTTTAATGCCAGTCAAGTTACTTTGTACTTGGTCTTTTGAGTGATATGGAACTTCAGAAGTGCTTTGGTCAGGGGAGTGACACAATTGGATAGTAATTCATTCAGCAACAAATCAATAAGTTCCTACTTATGTTCCAGATGTGGTAATATATGCTAAGTAGGTAAATAGAAAAGTAAGACAGTCCATGCCCTCAAAGAAATTCAATTCTATTGAACAATTTGAATACAGATAAGTAAATACAAAAGTGTGTCATAGACACATTTATTTTTTTCAGTCAGTTGTTAAACATGTACCAACACACCCATGTATCAGAGTTTATATCAGAGATATATATATCAGTAATGTTAAAATGGATGCCAAAGGAACAACTTATTTGAATAAGATTAAATTAGTAGCAATTCAACAATAAAAAAGTACTGATATTTTGAGATTTGTCTAATAATACAAACTTCCTTAAAAACCAAGTTTTTTTTATAAAGACATTATTTTCTCCTCATTAACCTATAAGTTATTTGAGAGTTGGGTGTGTGTTGGGTATTTCTTCATATTCCTAGCATCTAACAATATGACTTGTACATGGTATAGTAGGTGCTAATAAATGATGAATCTCCAGAACTAAATTACAAATCAATGAACCCAAGTCTCAAATCTCACCATTGTCCACAAAAACTAACTCAAGGAAAGGTAGATGTTTCTTCTGTCCTCCTTCCCTATCTGTGATCTGAAAGCCAGCCCTATCTAAAATAAAGGAACAAGGAGGGAAAGGAGCAACCATTCCTTTTCCTCCTTTCTCTTACCCTATGTCTCAGGACCTAACCACGACAAACATGATAGAATCATGAGATCCTTGACATTTAAATAGGTTATGTGTTGGCAAACTTGTATCACTCTGCCTCTACATTCTTCTTTGGTACTCTCTTTTCTCTGTTCTTTTGATCACACCATCCCACAAGCCTTGAAATCCTTCATTTCACAGGAATATCTCAGTTGAAATCCCTCATAGGATTATAAAATTTAGATTTAGAAATGACATTAGAGATCACTTCCCTCAAGGTGCAACTTTGGCTGCTACTTTCCTCTATGAAACCTTCCCTAACCCTGTCAGCTTGACTTCCCTGACATATCCCACATGAAAGTAATCTCTCCATCTTCAAGTTTCTCAAAGCAATTCAGCTACCAAAACTTACACTTTCCTTTGTATCAAAGTTCTTTGTATTATGTCTTTCCCACATTACAGAATAAATTCTCCAAAAATAGAGGCAATATCATATCTATCTTTGAGGGATCTAACCATCTAATACAGTGCTTCACATGAAGCTGAAAGTAAAAATACTTGATGAATGAATAAATGGTTCCATTCATTGACAAATAAAATCATGTTTTGTTGTATTTTAATGTCTTCCTTCTTTATTTACTTAAATACTTTTGACTTCTCACAAAATTTTAGAAGGCACAGTACATATTGTGAAAGGTAAAAAGGAAGTGATTTTCTGCTTATATTTCAATAGATCTTTGATCTCATCAATGTGGGAAGTCCTTCCAGAGGTACATATAGCAGCAACTCTTCCATGCTACTCATCCTGTGCAACTCTTGTCCTCCTGTAAGTCCTCTCAATATTCTAGGATCATTTTACTTCTTTTAATATTCTGGGGCTATCAGGACAATACACATATTGTCTATATTTTTCTTCACTCTCAACACTCAACCATCCTTCTTTCTTCTATACTTATATGCCTATTGAATATCTTGTATACAAATGCTAGTTTATGGAGCACTTTATATACATAATCCCACTTAATCTTTATAACTTTATAAAATAGGTGCTATCATTATTGCATTTTACAGTGAAGGACATAAGTACCAAGAGATTAAATAATGACCCATAAGTATCCACTATTTTTACCCACCATGCATCCTTCTATTGCCATTCAGGTGCAATTCTGATTCTTTAGAGGTTGTGCTCTATCCTATGATTCATAACTAAATAATTGAAAAAAAATATTGTTAAATGGTGAGGCTATAATTCAGGTAGCAGCTTAAAATAGATGACAGTAATACATCATTTCCAAAATGCTGGTCAACATTTCTCTTATTCAGCTCATTATCTTCCTTCAATGTATCTCTGACATATACACCCTGATGGGCAGAAAATTCAATGATGTCCATCCAACTATAAATAATAATACGAATAATAGGTATCCTTCTTCCACTTGATTTTTCCTGTATAAGATGTTAAACTGAACTCTTGAATGGTTGTGAATTTGACATATAAGACTGAAGTAGAATATGTAATCAACATAATGTCATCTGCAAAACCTCATTAATCTCATTATCTGTGGTCTGTGAGGCTGGTTTTTTAAATAGATTTTTACACCTATATTTTGATATATCTGACTTCTTTGATGATACTAAATAATTTATTTCATGCATTTAAAAATATTATTTCATAGACTTCACCAAATTGCCAAAGTGATTCATAATGTAGACAAAAAGGTTAAGAACTCCTGTTCTATGGAGGATCTCTTTTGCATTTAGATTCTAAACTGAGCAATGTCAATAAAAGTGAATCTTTGAGGAGACTAGCTCTCAATTCTTTGATTATTAATTATCTGATCATCAAACTCAATTATTTTGTATCTGTCAAAAATATCACAATTAAAGTAATACAAGAAGAAATGGGCCAATTGAAAAATGAGAACTAAAAACTAACAAGGAAAACCAGGCCTTAAAAATCAGAATTGACCATCTAGAAACTAATGATTTCATGAGAAATCAAGAAACAAAACAGCAGAATCAAAGGAATGAAAAAACAGAGGAAAACATAAAATACCTTAATGAAAAAGATAACTGACCTAGAAAATAGATCTAGGAGAGATAATCTGAGTATTATTGCACTATCTGAAAGCCATAATGAAGAAAAAAAAAGTTGGACATCAGATTACAAGAAATTATCAAAAATAACTGCTCAGAGATCCTTGAACAATAAAATAAAATTGAAATTGAAAAAATTCACAGATCATCTCTAGAAAGAAATCCTTAATTGACAACTTCCAGAAATGTAATAGCTAAATTCAAGAGCCACCAAGCCAAGAAAAAAAAATACTCCAAACAGCCAGAAAGAAAACAATCAAATACCATGGAGCTAAATCAGTATCACACAGGATCTAGTGGCTTCTACATTAAAGGACTGAAAGGCATAAAATATGATATTCAGAAAGACAAAAGATTTGCATTTACAATACAGAGTCACCTATCCAGCAAAACTGAGTATATTCTTTCAGGGAAAAAATGGTCATTCAGTAAGATAGAAAATTTTCAAGCATTCCTGAGGAATAAACCAGACTTAAAAAAAATTTTTTAAGACCAAACATGAGACACAAGAGAACCCCAAAAGGCAAATAAGAAAGAGAAAATTTAAGGAACTCATTAAGGTCAAAATATTTATGTGTCTACATGGAAAGTGGATTTCTGTAATTCTTGAAAATTACTCTCAGTAGTAGAGAAGATAGAATTTACTCAGAAAGAAGTAAGCTGATTATGATGATATGATATGATATGATGTATATGTAAATGTGATGATATGGAATGATATGTATATATGATATTATTGCATATGAATGACATAAATTTAAAAAAATCAATCAAGGGCTGAAAGAGAGTTGCACTGAGAGAAAAGGGAAGGGAGAGATAGACTGGGGTAAATTATATAACATAACGAGGCATAAAAAAATCAATACAGAGAGGGGAGGATAAGGGTGGTGATGGGCAATGCTTAAACTTTACTCTCATTTTAACTGGCTCAGAGATGGGGAAATGAGTATATTCAGTGGGGTATAGAATTCTATCCCCCTACAGAGAAGTAGAAGGGGAAGAAGACAAGGGAAGGAAGATCAATAATTGAAGGGAGGAGGATATGGGGGGTGACAAAAAGCAAAATATTGGTGATGAGGAGCAGAGTAAAAGGGAACAGAGCCCAATGTAAAGGGGATAATATGATGGACAAAAATACAGGTAGGATTCATAATGCTGAATGGAAATTGGATGAATTCACCTATTAAAAGGAAGTGGATAGCAGAGTGGATTAAAAATCAGAATCCTACTATATATTGTTTACAAGAAATATTTGAGGCAGGGTAACACACATGGATCTGAGGTAAAAGTCTGGAGCAGAATTTATTATGCATCATCTAAAGTAAAAAAAGCCGGGGTAGAAATCATGATACCAGACAAGGCCAAAGTAGAAATTGATCTTATTAATAGAGATAAGGAAAAATTAAAGGAGTTCAAGGAGGAAATAGATAGCAAGACCATACTAGTGGGGGATCTCAACCTTCCCCTTTCAGAATGTAAGGGGGGAAATGGGTTATTTTAAAAGGGTTGGACTTATAATTTAAGAGTGTACTCACCAAGAATTTAATTAATTCCAAAGAGATTTTATTTACAAAATGTAGAAAGAGTGGAGCAAGAAATCAGAGAGAGGATAAGGTAAGATATCTAGCCTGAGCACTAAGTAACTTACTCCCAGCCCCTCTGGGCAGAAAGGATTAGTTTCAGCTGGCCTCGGCAAAGCTGAGGACCTGGGAAGTGTCTCTCAAGAGTAGGTCTTTCCTGAGGTTGGTCTCTTCAGGGAAAAACCAGCAGTTAAGAGTCAGCCTTTCACTAACCACATGTCAGTCCAGTCAGCAGATTCTTTATCAGCCTCTCTTCACCAGCCTCAACTCAAAAGCATGAAAAATTCTCTCCAGTTTCCCCTTCTAAAAAATGAAGAACTCCCCTCTCACAGGAGGTTCTACTCCAAGTATTCTAGTTCCAAGTCAAATTCCACTTTTAAAGATATTTTCTCTTGTGCCACTTCCCCTAATTCTATGTCTACCAATCACAGCTGACACTCAGCTCTAGAACTGCCCAGAAGCAGCTGATTTTGTTACCCAATATTATACACATGGGTCACAGACCTCCTACTTCATGATTAAGTGGTATATTTGCACTTTTGGTGATTGAATCTAAAAATAGGCAGGTCTCCATACTTAACTTTTAAGTAGGGTATTTACACTTACGGAGATTAAAATCTAAAAATAGACATGAGTTACAATTTAAATCTTCACAATCAAGGAAGAGCTAAGTACCTTCATTGTTACAATCAGGGGAGATCCAAATCCAATCTTCACAAGAACTAGATAAATTAAATAAAAAAAGTAAATAAGGAAAAAGTAAGGGAAGTAAATGAAATTCTAGAAAAATTAGAATAGATATCTAGAGAAAACTAAACAGGGATAATTGAATATACCTTCTTCTCAGAAGTACATGGTACATATACAAAGACTAACCATGTACTAGGGCATAGAAATATTGCAAAAAAAAAGCAGAAAAGCAGAAATAATAAATGCAAGTTTTTCAGATTATAATGGGATAAAAATTATAATTAACAAAAGATGATGGAAAGATAAATTTAAAATTAATTGGAAACTAAATAATCAGTTCTTCAAAACTGGTGAGTCAAAGAAGAAATCATAGAAACAATTACAGACTTAATTAATGAGAATAACAATGAGGAGACAATATATCAAAACCTATGGGATACAGCCAAAACAGTACTCATGGAAAATTTTATATCACTGAGTGTCTATACCAACAAAATAGAGAAAAAGGAGATCAATGAATTGGGTTTGCAACTTAAAAAATTAGAAAAAGAACAAATTAAAAACCTCCATATAAAAACTAAATTGGAAATCCTAAAAAATTAAAGGAGAAATTAATAAAATTGAAAGTAAAAGAACTGTTGAACTAATAAATAAGACTAGGAACTAGTGTTTTGAAAAAAACAAATAAAAGAAAGTACTGGTTAATCTAATAAAAAAGGAAGAAGAGAATCAAATTAATAGTATCAATGATGAAAAGGGTGATCTCACCTCTAATGAAGAGGAAACTGAGGTAATTATAAATAATTATTTTGCTCAATTATATGGCAATAAATATAACAATCTAGTTGAAATGGGTGAATATTTATAAAAATACAAGTTGCATAGATTAACAAAAGAAGAAATAGAATACTTAAAAAAATCCCATCTCAGAAAAAGAAATTGAACAAGTCATTAAGGAACTTCCTAAGAAAAATTCCCCAGGACCAGATGGATTCACAAGTGAATTCTATCAAACATTTAAGGAATAACTAATCCCAATATTACACAAATATGGTACTGATTCCAAAGCTAGGCAGACTAAAAACAGAGAAAGAAAATTACAGACCAATCTCTTTAATGAAAATAAATGCAAAAATCTTAAATAGAATACTAGCAACAAGACTCCAGTAAATTATCACAAGGAATATTCCCTATGATCAGATGGGATTTATACCAGCAGTTCAAGGATGGTTTAATATTAGGAAAACCATCCACATAATTGTCCATATCAAAAATCAAACCAACAGAAAGTACATGATTATCTCAATAGATGCAAAAAAAAGCCTTTCACAAAATACAATACCCATTCCTATTGAAAACATTAGAAAGTATAGGAATATTGAAGAGCTATTCCTCAAAATAATAAACAGCATATATGTAAAACCATCAGCAAGTATCATCTGCAATGGGGACACATTAGAAGTCTTTTCAATAAGATCAGGAGTGAAGCAAGGATGAACACTATCACCTCTATTATTTAACATTGTTCTAGAAACACTAGCAATAGCAATTCGGGAAAAAAAAGAAATTGAAGAGATTAAAGTAGGCAATGAGGAAACTAAACTATCACTCTTTGTAGATGATATGATAGTATACTTAAAGAATCCCAGATAATCAACTAAAAGTCTAGTGGAAAGTATTAATTACTTTAGCAAAGTTGCAGGGTACAAGATAAACCCACATAAATCATCAGCATTTCCATATATTTCCAACAAAACTCAGCAGCAGAAGTTGGAAAGAGAAACTCCATTTTAAAATCACTATAGACAATATAAAATATTTAGCAATCTATCTGCCAAGACAAACTACAGGAATTATATGAACAAAACACTTTTCACACAATTAAAACTAGAATCTAAACAACTGGAAAAGTATTAATTGCTCCTAAGTAGGACAAGCTAATATAATAAAAATGACAATCCTACCCAAATAAATCTACTTATTCAGTGCCATACCTATCAAACTACCAAAAAAATTTTTATAGAATTAGAAAAACTTATAACAAAGTTCATCTGGAAGAATGAAAAACCAAGTATATAAAGGGAAATAATGGGGAAAAATGTGAAGGATGGGGGCCTAGCATTACCAGATCTTAAACTGTACTATAAAGCAGTGGTCATTAAAACAATACGGTACTGGCTAAGAGACAGAAGGATGAATCAATGGAATAGACTAGGGGCAAATTACCTCAGCAAACTAGTCTTGAATAAACCCAAAGATCCCAGCTTTTGGGACAAGAAGTCACTATTTAACAAAAACTACTGGGAAAAAAGAGTGAAATCATAAATAAATTAGTTGTTTCCGGTGTATCTTACTCTTTGTGACCCCATTTGAAGTTTTCTTGGTGAAGATACTGGAGAGGTTTGCCATTTCCTTCTACAGCTTAGTTTACAGATGAAGAACTGAGGCAAACAGTGTTAGATGCCTTGGCCAAGGTCACACAGCTAAGTGCATAAGGCTAAATTTTAACTCAGGAAGATGAGTCTTCATGATTCCAGGCACAGAATTCTGTCCACTGAATCTAGAGGTAATAACCCCACTGTAATCTGCCCTCATATAAAGTATTGTGTTCATTTATAAATGTATCATTTTGGGAAAGACATTAAAAACTAGAGAGTATTTATTGGAAGACAACCAGAATCTTGAAGGAGATCCTGTCGTATGGAGATTGGTTGAAGGAACTGAGGAATTTTAGCCTGGAGATGAGGAGACAGTGGGGATATGATAGCTGTCTTCATGTGTCTAAAGGGCTATCAAATGGAAGAAAGATTATACTTGCTCTGACTGGCCCCAGAGGAATCTCAAATATTTTATAGCCACAACATCTGGTTCTGTATATTTCATTTCGACTAGCCAAATTCTAAGATCAAGTTTAGTAACTATTAGCATTTATGTTCTATTATCTTTTCTAATTGACATTTCGTTAGTAGCATGCCCAGAACAGAACCATGAACACTACAGAGTAAAATAAATGCTTGCTGAAGTTAATTATTCTTCTTAATTATGAGACAAAATATCCCTATTTTATAGTGTAGAAAAATGATTCATAGTTCTAACATTATTTTGTAATTGTGATAAAGAAACACCATGGTACAGTGAATAGTACATGAGATTTAGTGTCAGGAAGGGTTGGGTCTGAATACCAACTCAGACACTTACTAGTTATGTGACCCTGGAAAAGTCAGCCAAAGTCTGTGACTCAGTTTCCTCATCTGCAAAATAATGATACCAATAATGCCTGCCTTGAAGTGTTGTTGTGGAAACCAAATGAAAAAAAATGTGTGTACAACAATTTGTGAGCCATAAAACACAATATCAATATTAGTTATTGTTATTCTTATTGTGTCTTAATTATTAATGTCTGATCATATAATTTGTAGTTTATCTTAAAGTTCTTATCATTAATTCTTCTTCATGAAAGCAAGAAAGGGAAAGAAAAGGAGATAAAGTTCTAACAAATCTATTTGACTACTTATCAAAACCCTAACAAAAAAGTTTTAGGAATGGTTTGCAAAGAGATGGTTAAAATTAAGTTTGAGAACTAGACACTTCATATTATTCCCATCCCATATTATAAGAGATATTTAAAAACTAACTACAAGCGAGTAAGTAATATTAATAGCTAGCATTCCACTTTCAAAATACTATCTCTTTTAATCCTAACAACAACCTTGGGCAGTAGCTGTTGCCATTATTCCCATTTACAGAGGAGAA
This sequence comes from Monodelphis domestica, assembly GCF_027887165.1. Lineage (NCBI taxonomy): Eukaryota > Metazoa > Chordata > Mammalia > Didelphimorphia > Didelphidae > Monodelphis > Monodelphis domestica. Next base: position 321,990,392 of record NC_077229.1, on the reverse strand, counting down.
AATTGAGGCAGACAGAGGTTAAGTGGCTTGCCCAGGACCTCACAGTTAGTTAGTGCCTGAGGCAACATTTGACCTCAGGTCTTCCAGACTCCAGGCCCAGGGTTCTATGCACTGTGCCACCTAGTTTCCTTTCTATCTGAGTTCAAAAAGCATAACAGTTATGGTCTATATAATCATCCTGATCTCCTCACAAGGGACAGATTAGACAATATTATCTCAGATGTGTTATGGAAAAAGTGGAAAGACTTAAAATCCACCAAGAATTTATTAAGTACCTACTAAGTACAAGGCACACTATAAGGTAAACAAGTGAAAAAAATCAAAACTAGTCCCTGCCTGCCCTTAAGGATTTTACATTGTACTGGGTAGGAGGACATACAGACAGAATTTGAAAAGAGGGGAGAGAACACTAACCAACAAAAGTTATCAGGAAATATTTCCTAGGATGATAGAAAATCATGCATAAGCTAACCTTGAAGAACATTGAGCATTTGGAGACAGGGGAGATGAGAAAGTGTATTCCAGACATGGGGACTGCTTGTGCAATGGCCTAAAGTGGGAGATGGAATGTAGAGATTGAGGAACAATAATTAGGCCAGTTAGACCTGGAATGGGCTGGATGTTGACTTTAGTAACTGGAAAGCATGGGAAAGGGAATAATGGTCAATAAGCCTGGAAAGGTAGTCTGGAGCCAGATTGTTAAGGGTTTTAAAGACTTATAAATCCTAAGGTCTCTTCAGCTGTCCGCATTTCCCCCCAAGTGTATTTGACTAAGATTAAGCAGTAATTCAGCTGCAGAGCTAGGATCAGAAGTCATGAGTTTTGAAATACCAAGCTTTTTGTTTATTTTACTGTGTCATAGAGCCATAATGACTAAAATAGAAAATATCAGCTCTCTCCCTTACATCCAAAGGTGCTTTTAAGGATTCTAAGTCCCTAACCCAACGTTTTAAAATTTTCATTGAGAAAGTGTTATAAATCTGAGATCTTGCTTCATTTAATCTCTACTCTGCTCTATTCCCTTGGAAGAAATGTTAAAAGTAATAGCCATGGATCTCCTCAAACATTGCTTTTTGAGCTGTCAGCTTATACTAGATATCTAACTTGTGCTAGAAACTGTGATCCAGATTCTGTCTAGTCATTTTGTATAAACAAAGTCCCCCACCAATAAGATGGGAGTGGCAAATAGCCACTACTAAAATAAAGCAATAATGTGATCATTGATAATATCAGATTCTTCAAGTATTTAGCTTTCCCTTATCCAAAGACAGACAGAAAGAGAAATGCAGAACTACACAGAGAGACAGAGACAGAAAGAGAGATGAAGAAACAGAGAGATAAGAGACAGAGAAAAGAGAGAAACAAGAGAAATATGATCATGAGAAATGCTGGTAAAATTAGTTAGCACATATATGCACAGTTTTATTTCAAAGCTATGTTGCTGAGTAGTTCCACTAAGAATGTGACTACCTGAAACTTAACATTGTTTGGTGTTTGGAGATGTCTAGGTAAAAAGGCTATATAATATTATAATTATTGAGCTTCGTCACAAGTCCCTAAGTCATTCACAGAGCGGGTTTATTGGCTAAATATGACTTTAAGAGCCTTGAAGTAACACTTTTCAGGAATTATGGTGAGGAGTTGTGAATTTTAATTTTATTAGTAGTATTCTGTCATTTCTAAGACTTATGTTTATTAACTCAGAGATGCATAAGTTGCATTTAACCTCCCATAGAAAAGAGAATTTCTCTTTGGAAAAAATGCTTTGGTTAGGGAATAATATAAATCTTCATTGTTGATGTTGCAATTACTTAGAATTATTTGAAGATGTTATTTAAAGGTATGAGACAACTATTAAAAGTTTCATTCATGTAATGAAGTGATTGATTGCTTAGACTCCACAAAAATGGATTCATATTACTGGAAACATGTTACTTTATATCCTTCAAAGAAAAAATACATTTGCACTCAATATGCATGTATAAGATAATATAACACAGGTGTAATGATGTTAGGGGAAAAAAAGTTGACTCTAAAATAGTAAAATAAAAGGTTGGGGTAGGGAGATAAATTCTTTTTACAATGGAAAGCTGGATTTGGAAATAAGAAGATCATCAAACATGAAAGATATTCCTCATATTATATATGGAGATTCAGCCAACTCCAAATTTCCCAAAGGCCTTAATAGGCCATGCTATAAGACAAAATCAATTCAAGGACAGCCGAGACATTGCTCTAAGTAAATGGAAAGCTTAAGGTTGAAAGGAAAGCTACAGCTTAGCATGAAACTAATAAGAAAAAGACATGCAGAGGAGAGAACATAAAATATTCTAACACTTCTTCCCTGCAGAGATTCATGTTGCTGCTGTATTGAAGAAGTATTCGCCAATGATATAAAATTTTAAATGTGTCAATCTTAAATGGTGAGTGGTGAGCAGAAGGGGGTTATATTAAATCCTTTTTTATGCTTATGTTGAATTAAATGTTATTTCAAATGGATTATAATTTTCATAGAATTAATAGTTTCCCCCAAACCTAATCTCCTGCTAAATATTTAGGAGGTTAGAATGTTGGAATACAGAGAAATAATGACTTTAGTCATTAAATGCAAACAGAAGTTGATAAATAGTTTTTATTTTGAACTGACTGTAGCTTAGCAACAAGCAATTGTTCACTTATAACATAGTAATTGGAAGGATAATACGGAGATTTTTAAAAGCAAAGATTCAATTGCATATCTTTTTTTTTTATAAATTATGAGTCTTCAGACAATGATGCAGAGTAAATATATGAATTCAGTTGTGTCAGATGGATGCCAGTCAATCAAATAGAAGAAAGAGAGACTAGGGGAGAGAAGAAAGCAGGACAGGACAGGAGATGACAGGAGAGGAGAAGACAGAGGAGCAGTGGAGAAGAAGGAAGAAGAGCAGAAAAGAGGAAAGGAAAAGAGAGGAATTGAATTGATAAAATCTGGAAGCAAGAAGAGAAAAGGAGTAAATTTTATCAATAAAATCTGGAAGCATAATTATAAATGCATATACTGGGATTAAGGAGGCCTACTATAGAGATTCTTCAGTAACCCTTAGTGGAGAAAATTTACCTTCAAGAAGAGAACTATATATGTGTGCTCAGTCCTTTGGATAAAATAAAAAAGGCTATCTAATATCACATCTAAGCATATAATTTCTTTGATTTTACAGTGAATGTTACAGAAATATATCTTACCTGAATCTAATCTGACCCATTTCCAGTTTATTTAGTTAACCTACATTATCCTAAACACTATTGAAAAATAAATTTCTATTAAAATATTGCTCATGACCAAGATAAAAAAATTAAAATGGAGAATGATGAAGTAAACCCAAGAGGCAGATTTTAAAGTAATATAACTCAGAGAATATCTTTTTCTTAGCTTTTAAAGGCATTAACTTTTTCACAAGAAGGCAAAACTCAAAACTGACATCCATTTAAAATTTCAAAATTTACCAGGCACTTAGTCACCCTTGAAAACCAGTACAGTTGGTGTTTGAAGAATTTTTTAATAGGGACAAAATGAACTGTTTAACATCATTGGGCTTTTTGTCAGCAACTGCCAAAGATTTCTAAATTTGAAATGTTATTGGCACTCCCTTAAATATGAATGTCATGCCAAAACTGAAGAATGCAAAATGATTGCAATCTATTTTGCCAAAAAACCTCTTAAGATATCCTGAGACCCATTAACCCATCGATGTTTAACATGTCCTCAGCCCCTAGAGGACAGGGACTTCAAGTTTCCTGCTGCCTTTCACATGCAATTTAGACATTTAACTCTTACAGATGAAAATGTGAAATACATAGTAGCTTGAAGTGGATATCGAATAGTTTGACAGCATATAAATCATCACAATATGTCAATTGCAAAGCTGGATTCTTATTTATCTGTCTCTTTCTTAATCATATTCCTATTCACTCAGCTTCCTTAACCCTCTTTTGTCACCATGTTGCCTACTTTTACAAGATCAATATACCCTTGAGCTATCCACCAGTCTCTGCTATTTATGTATTCTTCATTTTTCATGGTTTCAATCCTAGAAAGGGAAGCTGGGTAACTCAGTGGATAGAGTGCCAGGCCTGCAAATGGGAGATCTTGGATTCAAATCTGGCCTCAAGACACTTTCCAACTGTGTGATCCTGAACAAATCACTTAATCCCAATTGTCTAGCCCTTTCTACTCTTCTGCCTTTTCTACTGATTACTTGTATTAATTTTAAGATGTAAGGTATAGATTTTTTAAAATAGAGTTTACTATTAGTTGATATTTATCATCAGACCTTTAAATGAAAGTACCAATTCCAAAGCTGTCCATTGCTTAGTAAATAAGTCTAAGTTGTTGCCTGAAGCAGATAAAGGTTTAGTAGAGTGATGAGATCACATCATTAAGGAGAGGAAGGATTTGAAATCAGGACCATGTTAATTCCAAGCCTATCACTGTTTTTTGATGACTACTATGGCAAGAATATTTCCCAAGCAACTCTTACCACTCATGAGTGATAAGATTCATGCCTATAAAGAGAAGAGCAGATATGAAAGAAAAACAAAGTATTGTTATAGCATCTTATATTCTATTTCACCCTAGTAACTAAGCAACACCTAGCTAAATTCTCTTTGCCTGCCCCCTACACAGGCCAATGGCTAGTCACCAGCTTTAGGGTTTTATTTGTCTTTGAGAAATATTGACTCCTTGTCAATCTGACCCCAGGCACAGATAGAGAGAGGGGCTTAGTACCAAATTTCTAAATATACCCACCTGATAACCTCTACAGCATTATTCCCCTGGCGGATTTTTGCTTGAGAAGACAGCAACACCCTAACACATTGTGTTAGCATATGTTTACAACTCTTAAGTTTTTATATGAATGAGAACTTTGTCTTTGCATGTTGTTTGATGTAGTTCTAGAAATACTAACTGTAGCAATAATAAAGAAATCCAGAGAATAAGCAAAGAAGAAATACAATTACTTTTCCCACATGATATGATGCTTACTGAGAGAAGTAGAGGCTCAGCAAGGAAGAGAGGGAAAAGTAGCTGGTGATGTCCCCCAAAAAACTAAAAAGAGAAAAGATCATCAATGCAAGGATGCATTTAAAGGAAATGATCAGAAGAGATCAAAAGGAGGTTCAGAGGTTAGTATAGATAAGCAGGATAGTTTTAGAACAAATATACTTTATTAAGTAAAACTTTTTTCTTAAGTTAGCTGCATATAATGAATTTGGGGTTTCATATACAATTCTTATTATTTTTATATGTCTTGTATGTGGAAATGTTTGTGTTTGCTGGTAATTATTATTTAATTTAACCATTAATCTAATAATTAATTAATTTACTATGGGCTTGTGCTTGCAGCATTTGCATTAGAATCTCCTCATTAGTGGACTGATACAAAAATAAAAATAAAAAACATAATAGAAACCATCAAGTTGATAGTTTATAGTAGGACCAGTTAGAGCTTAAGGAAGCATAAGAGAAGAAAAGAAGGAATGTAGTTTCAAAGTCTTAAGCTAACTTTGAGAGCTTAAAGGAAAAGAAAAACATTCAAGATTACTAGTCTGACACTTGGGAAATCTCTGCTTTCTTTACATATAAGGCTCTAATTACTGCCTTGCAGTAGTAGTCTGTTTGTGTGTGTATACACATGTATATATGCATAGATATGACTGCTATAAGACTAACATACACACACATATATACACACAGACTTCTGTATTTAGAATATATACTGATTGTCACAAGACGATGGTAATGGGAGCCTTCTAAGTAAAGGAAGCAGATTTTCCTGTGTCAGATAATAATCTCAAAGTTTGGGGTTTTTTACTTTAAGCTCTCAAAGTTGACTTAAGCCTTCAAAACTATATCCCTCCGATCCTAGGCAGTGGGTCCCTACTGTCAATTTTATGGCTTTGTTATTTTCTTAATTTTCAAAGTCATATAAAAAATTCATATATGCTATATAATTAAATACAAATAAAATATAAAGTTGCATATATGTGTAGATATTTGATATATAGATATAGAATTACATCTATTTATACATAATACACATCCCTAATGTCATTTCTCCTAGGCAGTTAGGAAGAACAATAGAACACTGAGCCCAGAGACAGGAAGATCTGAGTTCAAATTTGACCTCAGGCAGTTACTAGTTAGGTGTATAAGGGAGAGAAAAGAGCAGACCAGGCAAGTTTCAATATAATAAATATAGACTGATAGATATACGTAACTCTTCTATCTTTCTTTTTAAAATGCTACCTGATGCATTTTAAGGAATTATGTCTGACTATATAAGATATGTAAAAGTCAAATATATCCAGATTCCTACCCAGAGGTTGCCAGGCTCTTTGCCACATTTCTGCCTCCTGGAAAAGCCTACAATGGGACTAAATATCCAGTTTTCACCATAAGGAAAACACAGACATGATTTTGTGACTTCAGAGTTCCAGGAGATAGTTCTTATTAAATGTGGTGTAATGTTTTCCACACTTATAAAAATAGGAAGTCATTTGCTGATATGCACTTCTCCTGCAATAATCATGTTTCAGGGCTAAGTTGCAACCTCAAAGTAGCGGTATCCCTTTAAATATATTTCACATCCTTCAAGTAAAACAAAATCTTTGGATGCTATAAAAGAAATCCATGACATGGGCAAGAAGTTGATGTGACCAGACTTCTCACCTGACAGCAATCTTCCTAGAGAGTTTCCTTTTTGACAATCATTTTAGCACTTTGTACAATCACCTCAAATGCTATATACTGAAAATAATTATAGTAACATCGTTGCAATTAGGGGAGAAGGAAAAGGCAGGATTAAGCCAATCACTTTGAGAGAAATGGAAATTAACTATGAAAACAACAGGAAGGTAAAGCTTGGAGCAAAGACAACTAGATGAAAGGAGATAGGGTCTGGAAGAGAAACCTTTTCTAGCCAGACCTCTGGGACTGGAGGCACTGTGATTATAACTATGTTTGTGGTTTGTCTGTGATCTCTTGCCAATGTCAGATAATTTAGCAACAGTGAAACGAAAGGAATGATTGACTTTACACTTAATGTGGCAGGAAAATCACTTTACAGAACTTTTTGTCAGGTGATGGAGTGGCGAACACAAAGGCAAAAGGTTCACAGTGAGAAGGCAGCATAGTTTCAACAAGAAGGCAGGATGGTGAATTTCTAAGGTTCTAAGAGCTTTTGATTACAGTTTGGACAAGAGAGAGATTACAGTCAATGAGAAACTGAGGGATCCACAAAGTTGGTAGCCTTGGAAATGCCCCAGCTTAGAAGCCTCCCTTCTGCCCCAATGGGATCCTTAGCAGCCTTCAATTCTGCCTGAATGGGGTTTTAGCAGGTTGTGATCTGGAGTGGTGACTAGAGTGGATGAAAGAACTATGTCTGTGTGCTTCTGCAAAAAAGAAGAAAAAAATCAACAGGTGGCTATGATCAACTTCACTGCCTCCTCCGGAAGACAGTGTAAACCAAGATGTGAGCTAAGGAGGAAAACATATGAGACGTTTAAGTAGGTGTTTAGTGCTCGAGGTTGTTAGGTGGGATGTTTTACCAGTGGAAATGGGCTAAAGTCAATTTCCAGCACAAACAGAAATGTCCATTCTGGCAATGGGGATGGGAAAGGCATCAGAGACGATATTTCATTAGCCGCCGCAAAGCAGAGCCCGTGGAACCTAAGACTGTTAGATCTTGACATTTCATAGAACTTTATTATAATAGGGATGGAGAAAGGTCAGGAAAGGTGAGAGGACAAGTTTGCTGTCAACAAACTGAGCTCATGTATTATTTATACCAAGGTGATTAAGCCCATCTCACTGCAAGCTGCCTGAACTCTTTTGCTCTGGTCTCCCTCATCTAGTCTCTTACATTTCAGCCTCAGGCACCTTAGAAGTAAGACTGAAAGCAAATATTTGCAAGGCTATGCGATTTGTCCACTGTGTGACCTTGGACTGTATTTAACCTCTCTGTTTCAGCTTCTTCTTCATCTGTAATATGATGGGTTAAATTAAACAAATGCTAAAGATCCTTCCTTCCAGGAATCTTTATGATTCTAAAGTTTTGAATCATTATTCTATGTTAATTTCTTTTTTTTGAGCCCTTATCTTCTGTCTTAGTATTAATTCTAAGGCATAAGAGCAGCAATGACTTGCCCAGGGTGATACATATTAGAAGTATGTGAGGCCAGATGCAAATCTAGGTCTCCCGACTCCAAGCCTGGCACTCTATGCACTGTGCTACATAGCTGCCCTTATTTTATATGTATTTCCATTGATATCAAAGGAAAATTGCTCGTCTTCAGTATAGTAGTGGCCTTATAATCAAAGATTACCAGACATAAGACATGTGGGGAGGTGGGAAAGGAGGAGGGAATATCACAGCTTTTCCTCATCACAGCTGAGCCAACAAGTAAGTTTCCATCCACAATTTCAATCTCCCCAAAGCACTGCTTTAAAGTGACTTGCCTGTATACTTAAAATTCCCTCAACTAAATAGCATCATTTAATGATAAAATACATCAAATCTATAGAAAAATGTCACAGACATAGACTGTGTGACCTCCAGCATATTACAGAATATTTTCTAATTTAGAAAGCAAGGGGGTCAGACAAGATGATGTCTACAGTCCCTTCCAGCCTTGAATTTCTATGATTCTGTAAAATGCTTAAAATAAAAAGTAAACAGTGTCAGGAAAATCTCAACTTGTGCTTCTCCCTGCCCAACCACACACTAGACAATAGCAAACATGCAAATGAGAGACATTTAGCATTGATCTCCATTCATGGCACCTCAGGGTAGCATTTTAGTAACAGGCATTATGTATTTTTTTTTAATTTAGTGAGACCCAATTCAAAATGGCATCCTCTATCTAAAATATTGTGTATGTATACGTGAACAATCTACCCAAGAGTGTATATCATTCTGTTCTCATACAATGAATTGTTTGCCTAATTTTTTCCAGAGTCTGTATAATATCAGAGTACACAGAACATGTGTGTGTGTAAAACCTTCTCTCTAATTATGGGAAATCATAGTATCATCATTTATAATTCTTGATAATATTCCTACTGTTAAGGACAATAGGTATGTAAAAGTAAGATATGAATGTCCCGCTGAGAATCCACATGCATAATGATTTTTGTTTTTTTTTCAGGCAGTCAGGGAAAGTATCTTTGTAGCATGTCACAGGCTGTCCCTGTGTCCCTCTTCCTCTTTCCCCATTCCACCATGCTAGTCCTTACTTGTCCCTTCCACTTAACAATAGTCAAAATAACTTTTCCACTCCCAGTATTCATCCTCAACCAACTTTATTCATATCCTAGAAAAGGAGGCAAAGCTATATTCAGACCATAAAATTTCCATTGGTTCCACACACATTACTAATTCCATCCTCCCCTTCTAGCAAATCCACACTTGTTTTAGCCTTTGTATCTCACTGGGCTAATATCCTGAACCAAACATGTTATTCCGTATTATACAAAAATAACACATTCCCTAAGAAACACCCAAAAAAGGACGTAGAGAGGAGAGATATATTATATTTCTTTCAAACCTGCTATTTACTAAACCTGCTGCTGAAACATTTTTTAAGATTGTGCTGAGTTCTCTTATTTGATGGAATTAGAGAATTGCACACTCTCAGAGTTGGCAGCAACTTCAGAAACCCCTAGATATAGCCATACATGAAGTTATACTACAACATTCTTAAAATGCGGTCATCCAACTTCAGTTAGAAAGCCACAAGTGAAGGAAGAAGTCATGACCTCATGAGACAACCCCTTTCATTTTGGGGGTGTTCTAATCATTGCTAAGCTTGTTCTTTTTTAACTCTAATGGACATGTAATTTCATCAATGTAGGCTTTACCTTCAATGACACACATATCTGTCTGTCCATACTTGACTTTACAAATCTTGGCCAAGCCCTCCAATAAATTAATCACAAGGAAATTCTCAGCGTGTAGCAGGTCTCTTGACATTGAAAAGATACTAAGGAGCCATGCATAAAGTACAGCTCTGACCACATCACTCTCCTTTTCAATAAATTCTATTGGCTCCCTATTAACTCCAGGAACAAATATAAAGTCCTCTGTTTGGAATATAATGCCCTTTACAATCCGTTCCCTTCTTCTATTTCCAGGATTCTTACATTTTACCCCCCTCCACACTTTCCATGAGTCCATCCCCTTATCAGATCCTTTTTGTGTGTTCTCCTCCTCCATAATTGTAACCTCCTTCATAGAGATATGTATAGATAGACATCAACATATCTATATGTGTGTGTGTGTATATTATCCACATGGAACAATATCTATCTCTGATTAGATCTATCTATATACCTCTATCTCTGTCTAAATACCTACATATCAAGACAAAGACAGACATACAGGCAGGGAGACAGGAGAGAAAGAGAGAGAGAGAGAGAGAGAAAGAGAGAGAGAGAGAGAGAGAGAGAGAGAGAGAGAGAGAGAGAGAGAGAGAGAGAGAGAGAGAGAGAGAGAGAGAGATTGTATCCTCAGTGCTTAGCATAGTGCCTGGCACATAGAAGATCCTAAATAAATGTTTGCTGAATTGAATGAAAATGTAGTTGTTTGGGGCTCTTTTAACTTTTTTGTAGGTATGCCCCAGGTCAATGGCATAAAAAAGAAATGGGTCCCAAAGGACAGCATGTGGACTGAGAAAACCACAAATTCACATTATCTGTAACCATATTATTTTTTATCTGTTTTGTTAAGCATTTCCCAATCAGTTTTCAATCTGATTTGCTCACACTTGTTACACTGTAGAGGAGAGGGTCTGTGTAGGAAACTTCAAAGTAAGTTAACTAAGGTAAGTAACTCTCTCCAGCAGTACTGATTGTTTCCTTCTTGAGAGTTGCCTCCAGCATTGAAAGGATAAGTAAGTTTCTGGGTGTCAGAGGCAGGACTTCAACAGAGGTTTTCCTGATTTTGAGTCCAGCTCTTTACTATTCCACAGCATCTCTCTTGTCTACTCTAGCAAGAATAACATTCATTCAACTATTTAATATATATAAAACCTCCAAATAGCTGATATGATTGGCCTTGCAAAGGAGAGATGAGAGAGAAGTATGAGAGGAAAATATTTCATGGAAAAAAATCATTTGATTAGATATTCAAAATGAAAGAATGGAATGATATCAAGAGGGAAGAATATAAGAAAGTAAAGACATATTGTATTAATCATGTGTTTAATTTAATGGTTAATTAAACATTATTAATACAATCCTTGGACAATTAGTGGTGCAGTGGAAGGAGAGCCAGGCCTGGAATCAGGAAGACCTGTGTTCAAATCCAGTCTCAGGTAATTATTAGCTATGTGATCCTGGGCAAGTTACTAAACCTGTTTGCCTCAGTTTCTTCATCTGTAAAAATAGTTAGGAAAGGAAATGGCAACCTACTCTAGTATCTTTGCCCCCAAAATCTCAAATTGGGTTGCAGTCAGAACTGAACAAAAATATAGTGCTTATATTAGTGCAGCACTTTTAGGTTTACAAAACATTTCAATACATTCTCTAATTTTGTCTTCAGATCTGCCTTGTGAGATAGATGCTATTATTGCCCACATTCTACAGTTGAGGTATCTAAAGCACAGTAGTTAAGTAACTTGCTTAGATTCACACAGCTAGTAAATGTCTAAGGGAGAATTTGAATCCAGATCTTCCTGACTTCAGATTCAGACTTTGGTCCTACTACCCCATAGGGCATTGAAAATTTTTATTTAAACAAATCATTAGTCTCCAGAGAATACTTGCAAAGATTGGGACAAGAAAACTAAAGACCTAAAGGTGATTTAATGGCTTTTTAAAATAATATGCAATGGGGGGAGGCAGTTGGGTGGCTCAGTAGATTGAGAGCTAGACCTGGAGAAGGGAGGTCCTGGGTTCAAATTTGCTCTCAGATACTGCCTAGCTGCGTGACCCTAGACAAGTCACTTAACCCCCATAGCCTAGCCCTTACCACTCTTCTGTCTTAGAACCAATAAAAAGTATTGATTCTAAGATGGAACAAAATGGTTTTTATTTTAAAAATAATAATTTTTATTTTAAATATTTTGCAATAATATGAATGGAAAAATCAATGCTTTGTAATTATGATGACCAAGGCTGGCCCCTTAGAAGAGATGAAAAATATAGTTCCTTTTCTCCTTTGCATAAGTCAGGGGGATAGGGGTATAAAGTAGGGCATACAGTGTCACACTTGGTTAATATGTTGGGAAATTTTACAGAACCTCTATCTCCCCCCCCCCTTCTCTTTCATTCTTATTCTTTGTTATAAGGACTGTCTAGGGAATAAGGCAGGAATTATGCATTTGGAATGATGCTATTAAAAAAAGATATCAAAAAAGAATTTAATTTATTATTCACAAAAAAATTAAATAATAAAGTACAATTTACTCTTTCTCAACAATTCCTTGCTATTTGTAGAATGGGAAGAATTTTCTCCATGATTTCTTTATCCTAGTGATCAATCTTTCCATCATCTCTCAGCTGAGCCACCAAAGTCAAACCTTACATTTTCAGATCTGGAGTCATTCATATGTGCAAACCCCAGCACTTGTATAAGGGCATATAAGGTACATGAGGAACAAGTTCTCATTCCACTTAATTTCATGGAAAAATTCTCCACTCATACAGAGTCGCCAACCCCCGTTGTCTACTTTAAACAGCATGATTAGACCCTGCACAGAAGAACTGGGATTCTCCCCCTAAATGTTAAGTAGGGCAGGATACCCACAAGGCATTGCTTATATCAAACTGCAGGTGCACTTTTCTTTGAAGGAGCCATTTAAACTGTGCTGACATCACTGTTAATAATGCCTTTCACAAATTACTTTTAAAAGTTATGGGATATAGGGAAAAGTTTCTAACATGTTATTATTACCAAACTATGCTCTTATATTACTGCTCTGCACACTATTTGCTACTATGGGTCTTCAAATGGGTTTGCAAAAGGATAATAAATAATTAGTAAAAAAATAACATGTTGCTGTCTAAAAGGCAATTACTAAAAATTAAAATAATTTTTCAAAAGAAAGATTTTTCAGCTACTTAAGATACTAAACATAATTCCATTCTTACCTGTTTTCACCATTTATGTGTTTAAATACCCCTGCCCAGCTCTACCTTGTAGCTTAATTTAAACTGAGAGGACACTTTTTAACATCTGCAGATAATCTTGAAGACTCTAGTGATTCATCTGCTTCAGTTTCAAAGATACTTGCTATGTCGTCTTGCTCCATGGAACTGCATGAGCTTCCCCACAAAAATCCTCACTTAGTTTCCAGAGTTTATTTCATGATTTCTGTTGTCTCCAGGATGAAGGGGCTTTGTTATAGCTCAATCACATTGAATTATTAGGCTAGCCAGCTCAAATAAATGCCCAAGCCAGGAAAAAAATCCTTTAACCACTTTCATCCTCTCTTTCCAAACATGTATTTTGAAGGTAGAAGCATAGATCCTGCTAGTTAAGGGATGATTTAGATACTGTTAAGAAAACAAAGGATTTTTTTCCCATGCAAGCATTTCTGCAGGAGTTGGAGGATCTCGGTCTTACCACAAGTGTATCTTTAGAAAGATACAGACACTGTAATTATGCATGAGTTATAAAACACATTAGACAACTATGTGTGTAAGTAAATAGAGGGATTAACAGCTGTGTGACTCACAGAAATGTATGGTAAAGATTAAAAAGTTCCAACTAGGTAATAAGCACTTCATAGTCAATTTTAAAAATAGGACAAACTCCTCCTTTCATATCAACTGGATGGATCTGAGGTAAGTGACAGGAATCAAGGGTCTTTTCTTTTCTTCCTTTTTTATTTGGCAGCCATGAAGACCTCATGTAATTCCAGCCAGGTCTGTTTACATAAAAATGATTTACAGCAGATTAATAGGACATCTCATTGCATTAGTATTTCTGCTCTGTCCCATCAATATCAGGAAACACTGAATGTCTACCAAGTGTACTTGTGTTGAAGAACTGCCATGCCAGAAGAGATGGGAGGTAACCTTAGGTATCTTCTGATCTAATCACCCTCCTTACCTCTTCAACAAACATATATTAAGTACTCACTCCAACAACAAAATGAAAGTCAGTTCTAGTGCGGAAAGAACTTTGTCTGCCATCGAACCTGAGATAGAGTAGGGATTCCATTATCCAAGATAAGTGAACCTATTCACATCTATTTGCTCCATTTCGAAGGCCCCAAGCAATAACTTGGATAATACAGGAGGGTTTTGTTTAATCTTACCAAGCTAGTAGGGCTCCTACTTAAGTAAGTGCCTGTAACAGACCATGTGTGTTCGTCATCTGAAGGATAGATAGCCTGACTAAATGGGGAAAGATTCATAACTAGAAAATTGGGCACTATGCATTAACTTCTTTTTATTCTTTGGGGGGGGGGCATGGCAACCCATGTTGCAGAAAAAAGAATTTCAAAAGACCAGAAACTCATACATTTCTTAGAATCCACAAATCATGGAAATAATGTGTTAATCTACTATTCTGTGGCTCTGCTCACCATTCCTGAGACTTTCCAAACAAAAATATCCCTCCCTGCTATAATTCCCCCATATATGTTATCTATTTTTTTATTAGGATCTCAGTTCCTTAAGGGTGGGAACTATCTCATGTTTTAATATCCCTAGAACTTAGAGTAGTAAATATTCAATGACTGTTTTTTCATTCATTCATATTACAAATATTTTCTTTCATTCACCCATATCACAATATTTTCTTTCAGCCATTCTTTCATATTATAAATATTTTATTCAAGAAGAAAGTCAGAATGCATTGGATGTGATGAAAACATGAAAAAGAAACATAAATGGAATGAATCTTAATTGTCACTTAGTGGCTGGCTATAAAAATAGCAGGGGTTTCAGAATCAGCTTTATTCACCGTTGGACAAATGATTGGTATCAGTGCCAATGTCAAAATAAACACTGAACTATAAGAAAAAACCCCACAGATTAATACAAACCTTGCATAACTATAGCAGTTCCAAGAAAGTTAATTGAAACAACTTTCACCCCTGAAAAATGGAAAATGGATAAAAGTAAGATAACACCAATGTTTATCACTCCCTAAAGATTAATGGATGGAAAATAGTCCCCAAATGAGATACCTGGAAGAACTCAGAAACTATCATAGCCAGCAAAGAACTTACTTGCCAGTTAAAGAGAGACAGTTAAAGGCCAGCACCATTCCAGGGTATGGGGGTGAGAGGAAGAGGATGGAATACTTTAGGCAATGCTACTACCCTCTCTCTCTTTTCCAATATCATATCACACAGCTTATAAAGAGAAAACAAGATTGGAGAGAACTTGGTATGAAATCCAGTGAATCTAGGTTATCCTGAAATCATTTATAGATGAACCTGGAAGGGAAACAAATCGACTTGAAACAGAATAGCTTTGTTGGCATTTTTATAGGGATCTATTCTCATCAGAAACAATAGTAGTATCATGACAACACCTCAGTACACGATGTACTCTATGAAGAAGTGGAAAGAGCATTTAAGAAGTTGAAGTTGAGAAGAGCAGCTGGACATAACCAAGTATTTACAGGAGAAATCTGTGCTGGAGATGGTTCAGTTTTAACAGTACTCAGAGACCCATTCTCAAGAAATCCCAAAGAAAGGAAGATTCCAAAAGAGTGGGAAAGATCATCGACAAGGCTTTTGCCAAAAAGAAGGTGACCAATAAGATATCAGCAACTACTGAACCATATGCCTGTTTTCTCATCTCTATAAAATCTTTATGAGAATAGTCTGTGCATGCATAGAGAACATACTATGTGAGAAGGAAACAGACAGCCTTTTTAAAGTAATTTTTCTATTACAGATCACATTTTTATGGTCACACAAATGGCTTAAGAGCACAGAGAACATAAGATCCAAGTATATGTGTGTGTATTTAATATGTATATAATATATTTATATTTATTTTAGCAAAACAGTCAATGCAGCAGAACAAAATGCAGCCTTGATTGTTCTCCTTAGATAAAGTCTTTCAGGTAGAAATTGAAATAGCTTGAGGCTGCATAACAAGACAGCAGGTAAAAACTTTATTCAGTCATCTAGAGTATTGCTACCAATCAAAGAATTAGAGAGGTTAAGATAAATATATTCATCAAAATGTTAGCTAATGTCATGTCAAATACCCTGCATGAGTTCCAAACAGGACTTGCTTTTTTTAATTAAGAAGTATTCATATTCTCTCCCTCCCACCTCCACCCCAATTTAAAAGGAAAAAGAAAATCCTTATAACATATATGTATGATAAAACAAAACAAATTGTCACATTGCCCATGTCCAAAAATATATGTCTTGTTTTGCTTCTTGAATCCATTGCCTCTCTTTCAGGAGGTAACTAGCATAAAATATTATTAGTCCTCTGTAATCATGATTGGTCACAGCACTGATAAGAGATTAAAATCTTTCAAAGTTGTTTGCTTTTACAATGTTTTTATTGTATACATTTTTTCCTGGTTCTCTTTTTTTCACTCTGTATCAGTTCATATAGTCCTTCCCAATTTTCTCTGAACCAATGTCTTTCATCATCTCTCACAACACAACAGTATTCCATTATATTAATATACCATCATTTGTTTGCATATTAAAATTAATTGCTCATTTAGACAATAATCATTCTTACACTTGTTTTTTTTTTAAATATGTGGTTAAATGAATCATTTTATAACATTATAAAATTCACTAAGTAAGTTTTGCCATATTTAGGTCATTAAAATGATGCTCTTTGTGTGTGTGTGTGTGTGTGTGTGTGTGTGTGTGTTGCCTACAGTCTGAATTAGCAATTAAGTCTGAATTAGCAATTAAATCTTATTTGCCAACCAGGCCTTCAGAGGTTCAATGAATTGTGCCTTAAGTTGAGTAGATGGACCATATCAGATTTGATTGCCTTTAAGAAATTGTGCCAGGATTTCCATGATGTCAAACAGCTCAGTAATGTAAAACCCACCCCTTTATTATTAGTATTTGTCTGGAGGTTAATGTTAATGAGGTTAATGCTCCAGTCATGGAACACTGTGACCTCCGCAGAATTAAAATTGCAAGTAACCCCAAATAGCAATGAAAAGGTGGATGGGGAGTTATATAATCAGGCTCCCACATGTTATCAATGATAACTTGACTAGAAGAAATGGCATAAAAGGCATTACTTAGGACTTGTATGCCTGGGAAAGAATCATCATGCATCAAGAAGAGATAACAGATGGAGAGCTGGAGTGGTACACAAGAGAAAATGAGTTTGGCCTCTGTAAGAGCCTCTTTGGAGAATGAAACCTATGAAAAAGTGCATATAATAATCATTCAGGATGACAAGGCAAGGGGACAAGTTGTTTTCTGTACTTTTGGAGAGTATACTCACATATATGACATCATATATCCATCAAACTCCCAAAGTAAATTAAAGGTCATATGGCTTTCAATAAATTCATCTAATATTTACCTTATACAAGGCACTGAGCTAAAGTTGAAGGCTGAGAGTCAGGAAAAGAATAGTAATAATAATCATGAATAATCTAGCATTTGTATGGCATCTATTACATAACTGTGCTACATTCTTCAGAAATTTTATCTTATTTGATCATCATAATAACCCTGGAAGATAGATGATATTATTTTCCCCATTTTATAGATAAGGAAACTGAGGCAAACAGTTAAGTAACTTAACCAAAAATACCCAGTTGGCAAGTGTCTGGGACCAAATTTAATTTCACATCTTCCTCTCTCTAAAATGAACATCCAAGTCAATGCACCTCCTAACTGTCTAGATGCAAGATACTGTCTTTTCCCCGAAGCATTTATGGTCTAGTGGGAGAGATGAGACACATACACAAGTAACATAATGAAGATGGAATGTAATTTGTTGATAAGAGGGCTACAAATAAAGTGCTTGGAGAACACAGAAGTTCTTTCCACCTGGGGACTAGGATAGATATTAAGAAGAGCTTCATGTAAGAACATCATGGCTGTTGGAATCAATTGTTCTCATCTAATCATGCCACCAGGGAAAGTCTTCACACACTTGGAGTAGACATTCCCCTGAATCACTGATGGGTTTGAGGCCTGTAGGTTACCTTCAACCCGACTTAGTTCATCTGCCAATATGGTTTTACCAGGGTGTGGCCACTGAACATGCTATAGCTTCTTTGAGTCACATTTGGTCAGTACCAAAGGTGGATAAGAAGTCCTGAAAAGGGCTCAGCAAGCTCTCACATCAGTGATATTAGCCCTCCCTGAATACTACAAACATCTCAATGGCCATGAAGGCAAATGAAGCAGATACTGCAGAATGCTTAGAGTTTGGCCAGACATTAAAGATACCATGGTCATCCATTGCCTCCAGGGTCAATGCCAATAGTTCTGACTTTTGCTCTGCCATTGGACTTCTATAACTCTAGGAGATTGTGAGTCTACCATTCTCCAGGCACTGTGCCAAACAATAGGGATTCAAAGAAAGGCAAAAAACAGGTCCTGGCCATCAAGGAGCTTTCAATCAAATGAGGAAAACAACATACAAACAACTATAGACGAACAAGCTACATACAGGGTTTAAAAAAAAAAAGGAAATAATGCACAGAGGGAAAGCACTAGCATTAATAGGGATTGGGTAAGGCTTCCTGTGGAAAGTGCGATTTTAGTTGGGACTTAAAGGAAGCCAAGGGAAACCAGAAGGCAGAGTTGGAGAGGGAGAGAAGTGTCGACATATGGAATGAACAATGAAAATACCCAGAACCATGAGATGGTATGTCTTGTTCGAGGACCATCAAGGAAGTCAGTATATTTGTATCAGAGAGAATGGGGGTGAATGTAAGGTGCAAGAAGACTGAAAAGATGTGTGTGGGAAGGATACATTATGAAGGGCTCTTGTATGTCAGAGTTTTTTGTATTTGATCGCAAAGGTGATAAGAAGCCACTGGGAGTTATTGAATGGAGATATGGAGGGAAGGGATAACCTGGACAGACACTTTTAAGGAAATCACTTTGTGGCTGAATGGCAGATGGACTGGAATGGGAAAAACAACTTGTATCAGGGAAACAAACCAGCAACCTATTGCAATAGTCTAGATGTGAAGCAGTTCAGGCTTAGAAAAAACTTCCCAATTATTATAGCCATCAAAAAATGGGATGCCTCCTTTAAAAGATGATAAGAGCCCCCTCCTTGAAAGTCTTCAACTAGTAACTGGACAATCACTTTTGAGGTATACTATGGCTAAAATTTCTTTTCAGTATATGTTGTACTAGATGACCAGTGGGGATCCAGTTCACAAATTCTATGCTTCTCTATATGAACTAAAGGCTGAAAGATAATTAATGATTTCAGCAAGGGATGATTTGTGGTAGAGTTGAGGAAAATTTCAAGAAGGACTATTATTAGCAAAAATAGGGGAATAAGATAAATTATGTTTTCAGAGGATAATAAAAGTTATTTATAGAATATATAATACAAAAGTTGAAAAAGACATTAGAAAGCCATCTAATCTGTTGTCTTCATTTTATAGGTGAAAAAACTAAAGTGCAGCAAAGTTAAGCCATTGATTTAGTCATTCAGATAGCTAATTACAGTTCTTTCTCACAATTCAGTAACCCTCTCCCTACATTACCTCTAACACTCCATTCTGTATCTATTAAGTGCTTTCTATGAGCTAGGAATTAAGCTAAGCACTAGCAATACAAAGACAAAAATGAAACAGTCCTTTCCCAAAACAGTTTACAATCCATTGGGAGCAACAACATGAATATTATATGCCTATATTTAAAATATACCCAAATGTATGAAAAATGAAGATAGTTTTGGGAGAGGCTATACAAGCACTAAGGGGGATCAGGAAAAGCTCCATGGGAAAGAAAGTAAGTGCTTGGGCTGACAAAACAAATTCCAAGGGATTTCCAGAGACAGAAGTGAGGAAAGAGTACCTTCCAGGCATGGAGGACAGCTGGTACAAAGGAATAGAAGGAAGAGATGCTGTATTCTGTGAGGAGTGCAAACAAGGAAGGGAATAATGTGTAACATGACTGCTGGAGTAGGAAGGGGCCGGTTTTCAAGAGATTTAAATGGCAAAAAGGGAAATTTATATTTAATCCTAAAGATAACAGGGAGGAGCAGCAAGGTGGTTCAGTGGATAGTCAGGCCTAGACAAGGGAGGCCTTGAGTTTAAATCTGGCTTCAGATACTTCCTAGCTATGTGACCCTGAACAAGTCACTTAAACCCTGTTGTCTAGCCCTTACCTCTCTTCTGCCTTAGAATAAATATGTGGTATCCATTCTACTATAGGAAGTAAGGGTTTGTTTAAAAAAAGAAGTCCCAGTTCCACTTACTATACTGATTATCAGACTGACCAGACAAGGGAACTATTTGAAAGTAGCTATGACTACCCAGGACCATCTAGGGACTGGAAACTTCTATAATCCTGTATCCTTCACTAAAGCAAACCAACCATGAGTTTGCTTCATTGTGTCAGACCACAGA
Source organism: Monodelphis domestica (assembly GCF_027887165.1). Lineage (NCBI taxonomy): Eukaryota > Metazoa > Chordata > Mammalia > Didelphimorphia > Didelphidae > Monodelphis > Monodelphis domestica. The sequence goes on along the minus strand of NC_077229.1, from coordinate 321,969,843 downwards.
AATCCTTTGAGTCCAGCAACAAGAAAATATGACACATCTACCAATTATTATAATACAAAATGGAATGTGGTTGTTGCATAAGAGATAGACACAGTACCACGCATGACTCACAAAAGCAATGGAGGATCTTCATTGTGGAGGTGACCCCTGAGTTAGTTCAAAAAAGATGAGTCTGAATTCTATTCACAAGAGGACAATAGAGGGAGGAACAAGGAAGGAAGGGAGAACACTCTGGACAGCAGTTCAGCAGAAAGTTTGCTTGGCAAACCGACAAAAATCACATGATTATTTCAATAGATGCAGAAAAAGCCTTTGAAAAAATACAACACTCATTCCTATTGAAAACACTAGAAAGCAGGGCCTTTCCTAAAAATAATGAACAGTATATATCTAAAACCATCAGCAAGCATCATCTGCAATAGGGATAAACTAGAAGCTTTCCCAATAAGATCAGGAGTGAAACAAGGATGCCCATTATCACCTCTATTATTTAACATTGTACTAGAAACACTAGCTGTAGCAATTAGAAGAAAAAGAAATTGAAGGTATTAAAATTGGCAATGAGGAGACCAAGTTATCACTCTTTGCAGATGATATGATGGCCTACTTAAAGAATCCTAGAGAAACAACTAAAAAGCTAATTGAAATAATCAACAACTTTAGCAAAGTTGCAGGATACAAAATAAACCCACATAAGTCATCAGCATTTCTATATATCTCCCACACATCTCAGCAGCAAGAATTAGAAAGAGAAATTCCATTTAAAATTACCCTAGACAATATAAAATACTTAGGAATCTATCTGCTTAGGCAAACACAGGAACTATATGAACACAACTACAAAACACTTTCCACACAATTAAAACTATATCTAAACAATTGGAAAAACATTGATAGCTCATGGGTAGGACAAGATAACATAATAAAAATGACAGTCCTACCCAAATTAATTTACTTATTTAGTGCCATACCCATTGAACTACCAAAATACTTTTTTTAATGAATTAGAAATAACCATAACAAAGTTCATTTGGAAGAACAAAAGATGAAGGATATCCAGGGAAATAATGAAAAAAAATGCGAAGGAAGGAGGTCTTGCAGTACAAGATCTCAAACTATACTATAAAACAGTGGTTATCAAAATAATTTAGTACTGGCTAAGAGACAGAAAGTAGGATCGGTGGAATAGACTTGGGGTAAGTGACCTCAGCAAGACAGTCTATGAGAAGTCCAAATGACAAGGGAAGAAACAAATTGGGAAAAAGTATTCATCACAAAAACCTCTGACAAAGGTCTAATTACTCAAATTTATAAAGAGTTAAATCAATTGTACAAAAAAATCAAGCCATTCTCCAATTGATAAATGGGCAAGGGACATGAATAGACAATTTTCAGATAAAGAAATCAAAACTAGTAATAAGCACATGAAAGTGTTCTAAATCTCTTATAATCAGAGAAATGCAAATCAAAACAACTCTGAGGTATCACCTCACACCTAGTAGATTGGCTAACATGACAGCAACAGAAAGTAATGAAATGCTGGAGGGGATGTGGCAAAGCCAGGACATTAATGCATTGCTGGTGGAATTGTGAATTGATCCAACCATTCTGGAGGGCAATTTGGAACTATAGCCAAAGGGCTTTAAAAGACTGTCTTCCCTTTGATCCAGCCATAGCACTGCTAGGTTTATACCCCTAAGAGATAATAAGGAAAAAGACTTGTACAAGAATATTCATAGCTATGCTCTTTGTGGTGGCCAAAAATTGGAAAATGAGGAGATGCCCTTCAATTGGGGAATGGCTGAACAAATTGTGGTATATGTTGGTGATGGAATGCTATTGTGCTCAAAGGAATAATAAAGTGGAGGAATTCCATGGAGACTGGAACAACCTCTAGGAATTGATGCAGAGTAAAAGGAGCAGAACCAGGATAACATTATACACAGAGACTGATACACTGTGGTACAATCGAATGTAATGGACTTCTCCATTAGTGGCAATGCAGTGATCCTGAACAACTTAGAGGGATTTATGAGAAAGAAACACTATCCACATTCAGAGGAAAAACTGGGGGGGGGGAGTAGAAATACCTAAGAAAAACAACTGCTTGATCACATGAGTCAATGGGGATATGATTGGGGATGTAGACTAAATGATCATCCTACCGCAAACATGAGCAACATGGAAATGGATTCTGATCAAGGATACATGTAAAACCTGGTGGAATTGTGTGTTGGCTCCGGGAAGGGATGGAGGGAGGGGAGGGAGGGAAAGAATATGATTCTTGTAAACAAGGAATAATGTTCTAAATTGACTAAATAAAATTTTAAAAAGTTTGCTTGTGGTTTGCACAGATTGCTTTGGATATGAGTCAATGGTGAAAGATAGCCAAGAAAGTGAGTGATTTTAGGATATATTAAGAGATTCTAGGAATTCTAGAAATAAAGAGGTGATAGTTTCACTGTACTCTACCCTGAGTTGGACTACATCTGAGGTTTTGTTTGATTCTCAAAAACACGTTTTAGGAAGAGCATTGATAAGCTAGTGTCCAGAGTAGAGTAGTCAGGACAATGAAAGTTCTCAAATCCATGGAATATGAGAATTGGTGGAAGGTACTAAAGATTTTTGCCTGAGGAAGAGAACTCTTAGGAAGAAAACAATAGCATTATTTCACATTATCAGGATAGTTGTGTGAAAGGAGAAATCATAAAGCATGTCCCAAAAGTCTTAGTGCAGTTTAAAGTTTTAACAAACTTAAATAGCTTAAGTTTAAAAGTTTAAAAAATAAGACTTTTGGGACACCCTGTACTTGTTCTTCTTAGCCCCAAAGGGAAGGACTAGGAACAATGGGTGAGAGATGCAAAGAAGAAAATTTAGGTTTATTATCAACAAAAACTTCCTAACAATTAGAACTATCCCAAAGTATGATAACTTACCTTGGGAAGTAGAGCTTTCTCCCTTCACTTCATATTTTTCAAGAAAGTTTTAGGTTAAATACAGCTTGGACTATGTCCTCTGCAGTGTTTTCCAACTCCAAGATTTTGTGATAATGGAGTAATTTTAATAAAGATTTGTTTCTTAGGAATAAAGCACAGAACCTGGAGCATTGAAGCTAGAGTCATAAAACCTGCATTTGAATCCTAATTCTGTCTTTTACTATCTCTGTGACCTTGAGTCAATGGCTTAACTTCACTAGTCTCATTTTCATATGTATAAAATCTGAGGGCTGAATTAAGTGGTTTCTGAGGTCCCTTCCAGCTCTGCAGCTATGAACCCTTAAATATAGCCAATGTGGGTTTTAAATGTATTCACAAGCATTTTCTCTTCTGGAAGAAAAAAAAAGTATATAATATCATTTTTTGTCATTGTTGTTCATCCTTCATTTTCCTATCACATTGGATTGAAGTGAGGTAAAATTACATATATTCATCAAACTAACTCTCTCTCCAGAGTCAGTGAAGTCCAGTGGCAAGACAAAATCAGGAGAACTGGCAATGGCGGCAATGGCCCAAGATACAATGGATGACTTTGACACCTTTGATGTCTGACTAAGGTCTAAGAGCTTCATAATGCCTGTTTCAGTAACCTTCGTGGCCATTGGAACAAATTGTTATCATCCATCCATTCCACCAAGGGAATCTTCACATGTTTGCAGTTACCATCCCTCTAACTCACCTGTGGGTTTGAGGTATGTTGATTATTCTTAACCTGGTTTAGCCCATCTGCCAACACAATTTTATCAGGTGTGGCTGGGGTGCATGCTATAGTTTCTTGGAGTCACAAGTGAGAGTTAGGTAAAAGATGGACACCAAAAGTAGGTGAGCAACCTTGAAAAGGACTTAGCACACCCTCATAGCGGAGGTGCTAGTCCTCCCTGAACACCCCATATACCCATTAAATGTGGTAGAAAGTAATTGAATATATGAAGTACTCATGTTTTCCCAAACATTGTAAGCATGGCAGTAATGGAATAAGCAAATCAAGGCCAGATCAAAGTAGCTGAGGTCTATGGGGTTTTGTTTTCTTCTGTGTTCAGAGTATTCACCATCTTGCTGCTACTCCTGTCTGCCTCAGCCCCTGAGAAAACCACAAGGAAGTCAATCACACATGTTGAGAAGCTCCATATCTGTAAACAATTAGGAACAAAAATACACGCCTGCCTCTGGTGCATGATTATGTGAGAACCACTTGGACAAGTATATTCGAGAGTGTTGGTTTAATCGGCTTTGTTTGTGTATCCCCAGCCAGTTGTTTGCAAACATTAACAAGATAACAACTCTTCAGCATGAATTGTGCTCTGTCTATTTCTGCTCCTCTTCCAGATGAGAAACAGACAGGTCAAGTGCTATTTCCTCTAACATTCCTGATCCAGTAGCTAATCCCAAATTGGAACTCAGCTCACCCCACTGAGCTGCAACTGTTCTGTGTTATCATCTTTCTCAAAGAGAAAATTCAGGCCACAATAGCAATCGAAGGTTTTTCCTCCCTTCTTCTGGTTTAGAATCCATGGATTCAATTTGACAAATTCAACATGAATCATCTACTGAATGCAGAGCCCTGTTGTAAGCAGAAACAGAAAATCTGGGTGCAATATGCAGCATATTTCGCAGTGAAAGATTTTTTGTTTCATTTTCCAAGTATTTTTTTAAAAAATCTTTTGCCAGTGGAAAGCATACCCTTACGAACATGGACTACATTTTAATGACTCAAATGGTTTTACAGGGTCATCTTTTAGAAGTAATGACTTTTGATTAGTTCCTGAAAATCTATAGAATGAGGAACTGGAAGAGTTTGGCAAATACTTTCCCCAGTTCAAATTTAGCTACCCTGGCTGCTACTTTTACCTAGCACCAATCTTAACCCCTATCACTGCTTATTTGAGAAAATAGAGGGAAAGAAAGGTAGACTAGCATTGTGGAAACTATATCTTTATGGGTTTAATATACTGTATTAAGATAAAAGTTGCTTTAAAATAAAAGAAAGGTTTTCCATTATTAAAATCTGATCCTCCCTTTAGTTACTGTGTAACATTATCCCAAGAGTATCACTTTCTCCCAGATAGGCTAATGAGTTCCAAAGAGTCAAACTCTACTTGAAGCAACAAGATAGATAAGCAATTGGAGCACATTCCCTGGTACTACTTTCCAAAACTCTACTCCCATGCAAGTCAGGTCCCCAGAGGGTCATTACTACTTCCCTCTCCTCCACCATTCTAAGAATAGACCCAAAAGATTAGGGGTTGATTTCTAGTACTATAACTCAAGAGCTCCCACTGGTATTTTTCCTCAATGTCCTCCATACTGATTATGCTATTCATTGATATCCTTTGCCAGCCAGACTTAATCAACATTTAGTCAGGAGTCTTAAGTAAAGTGGTATAACGAGGACAGTTGACATAAAAGACTCCCACTAAAAATCTGTGACCCACTGTCGCACAAGTACATACAGAGTTCAGGGAAAGCAGGCTCAGACTTAAAGAGCATATGTGGCAAAGGCAGGAACTCAGCTCCTGAAAGTTCTTTCACTAGAATTTTCAAGATGTTACCCACAGGTATGGTTCAGACCACATTTCATCAGTCAAGTTATAATCACACTTCATTCCATCTGATGGTTTTCAAGGACTTCTGAATCGATTAAGGATTTTTCATATCTAGTTTATAAAATGACTGATCTTTGACTGACTGATTCAGTAGAAATGTTCTCACTTGGCGAAAGTATGAGGGAGCAGTATGTTGTTAATTACTTTAAATAATTGGGTAATTTATTAATTACCTCAACCAATCCCCACTCTAATTGTTGCAATAATATAACTATTTGGGGACCTCAGTTTTCTCAAAGATATTTCCTCTTTCTCTGTTTTCATGACTGCCAATTATTTGTAATTACAAGTGCCAACTGCTTTCCAGAGAGGCAGAATTGTTAAACACTATTTTCTAGGATCGGGAGGGATTTCTCTCCCTGGAGACTATGGCTCTGTATCTGTATGCTGGAGGTTTGTTACAATAAATCAATCACTTTAGCTTTTATGAATTTTCCAATTCTATATATACATACATATGTTTATACATACACAGTGAGGATATATGTATGTCTATATTTATCAATAACATATATCATATATGTTACATATATTACTATCCAGATATAGATATCTGAGTTTCCATATAAGCTATTGGTGTGGAAACTCCCTACACTAATATAACCCTACAATTCTCTGATTTATAGACTTGGAGAGTTGAGCAAGGCATGGAGAGGAGACTTATCTGTGCTCTTACAGCTAATATGGTCAGAGGCAGGATTTGAACACAGTCTCCTGACTCCTACACCATCTTTCTATCTACTACAACAGGCAATTCTCTCATCATAATGAGAGCCATAGTCAGCCAGGTAGATAGATAGATAGATAGATAGATAGATAGATAGATAGATAGATAGATAGATAGATAGATAGATAGATAGATAGACAGACAGACAAGATAGATAGATAGATGATAGATAGATAGATAGATAGATAGATAGATAGATAGATAGATAGATAGATAGATAGATGATAGATAGATAGATAGATAGATGGATGGATGGATGGATGGATGGATGGATAGATAGACAGACAGACAGACAGATAGATAGATAGATAGATAGATAGATAGATAACATACATACATAGATAAATTGGATTAATTAGATTTTAGGGACCATTTAGATTTACTACACCAACTTCTCTTTGCTGTTTCCCATTGGATGGAATCTGAGTTCTGAATATGACCTCTAGAAATTCCCAAGTCATCCAGCTCTCAAGGAGGATGACTCTTCAACCCTGTAAGGCTAGTAATATATAATCTAAGCTCAAGGGTCAATAGGTCGGGCTTCTCCCCAACCTTCCTCCATAGTTCATTCAATTGTCTTATGTATGCTCTATAAGACTTGAGAATTTTAGAAATGGAAAAGGCATTCATGGTCATATACACCAGCCCTCCCTATCACCACCACCACCTCCACTTTACAGATGAGGAAACTAAGGTCCAGAGAAAGCAGGTGAATTGCCCAAGATGACCCAGTGAGTGGGCAGCAGAATGAGGGCTAAAATCTGCATCTTGGATGGTTCCAAATGGAGTGCTCATTGCACAGTGCTGTACCACTCAATCTAACTCCCTCATACAACTAGTTAAAGCTAACTTCTCCTGTTCTGCTCTTGGCTGAAACAGAGAACAGCTGGACACCATCAGGATGAGCTCTTTTCATAAATCTAATGACCATTATTAAATTCCACCTTTGGGATTACTTGCTTTTTAAAACAGCTGTCTTTATTAATTGTATGCAGGCATTTGAATGAGAATAACAACATATGCTTTTATAGCAGGGCAAGGTTTACAAAACCCTTCCTTTATAATAGGCCTATGAGGTCAGTAATGCCAGCACTACACTCACTGACTACTTACTCCTGACTTACTATCTTACTGACAAGAAAACTGAGCTTCTAAGGGGTTAATTGTCTTGCTCAGGTTGCCAAAGTAAAAAGTAGAACTGCAACTCGAACTCAGGTCCTCTGGCTCCCAAACTGGAACTCTTTCTATAACTTTGACATGACTGTCCCCTGTGCCCAGAATGCACCACCTACCTCCCTTCCCCAAACTCTTGAAATCACTGGCTTCCTTTTAACATTCAGCTGGAGAGCTACCTTCTGCAAGAGATCTTTCCTCATCCTCACAGCTATTGTTGAAATTGGTTTGTATTAATTTTCTGTGTGTATTTATTTATTCATATCATCTTCAGTTAGAATGCAAACTCTTGAGGGAACATATTTTACTTTTACATGATTTCCCTACATGCCTAGAACAGTGGCTGACACATAATTGATACTTAGTAAATATTTATTAATTGATTAATTAATGATCAATGCCCATTTCATTAATACTAATAATAAAGCCCTTAGGGAGCTTTCTATGAAAGCACCAGGATTGAAACCCTGCTAACTCACTGGCTAATATGTTGCTGATTTAAACCTAATGTACCAGAAATGACTTAAAATGACATCTGTTCCCACCTGCCTCCTCAGAGACACCAGGGACACAGCACAGTGAGGATATTCAGCTGTTCTCACAGCAGCCCAGCAAGGCTCACCATAAAAATGCCACAGCAAGAATAAATGATTGGTCAGGGTACCAAAAGAAAATACATCATGAATAAAAGAATATTATATCAAAGAAAATGAAAGGGACAAAAATGCCACGAAGTCAAAGTGTTGTTCACAGAAACTTCAAAAATTGAGTGCAGGAAAAATATTACATTATAAAAAATAATATCACTTTCACCTTCATAAAGTCAAGAATGTTTTTTGTTGATAAAGGAACCAAAATCCAGATAATACTTAGAGACACATTTATGATCCTAGGATCAAAAGTATTTTCTGAAGATTTCCTCTTAAAAGAAAAACAACTTACCTTCCATCTTTGAAAGTCAAGACAAAAGAATAGTAAGGGCTAGGCAATAGGGGTTAAGTGACTTGTCCAGGATCACACAGCTAGGAAGTGGTCTAAGGTCAAATTTGAACCCAGGACCTTCCAGAATGAGGCCTGGCTCTCTATGTACTTAGCTACCTACCTTCCCCCCAATGACCTTTTTTTTAATAAAGTACTGTAACACTTCCTTAAGGTTTCCCAGACTGTTTTTGAAAGTACCAACTCAATATCATTTTCCAGGTGACTTATTCTTTAAGAGTGTCTGATTGACCCAGGTAAGATGAGCTTCTGAATATGCTCAGATTAGAAAAACACATTCAAAAAAACCCCACACATTCCATAAAATTCTACCTGCAATACACCCCTCTCATTCAGTTCCTTTTGCCCTAGAATGGACCTTTAATAGAAAGAATTAGACTACTCCTAACTTTCCCTCATTTCTAGAGAAGCACCATAAATTTAATCTCCACATGGAAAATTTTCTTTTCAAATGAACCCTTCATTTGGTAGTCCCAAAACCTTAGCAAGTACAGGGAAATCTAGTCAACATGTATTAAAGTAAATATAGAGACCATCTTTAAAACACAAACACAACTAATTCTGATGACCTGAGTTGGAATATAGACTTCTGATTAAAATTTGTAAGACCAAGAGACTGTTCCAAAGGCCAAACAAAGGCAGTACTTTTGTCATTTGTTCTACAATTTCGCCCAAGGTTAAAAAAAAAAAGAAACCTTATTTAGAGTTTCTTGTAAATTTGGTAATTTTAAGGGTCCTAGGCTGTCACTTCCTCTCCTGGGCACAATTCCTGATTCTGAATATTCAGAGCCACTTACCAGCCAGTCAGATGGCAGGTATCTTTGACCTTGGAAACATTTGAGATGCAGGTCTTGAAAATGACTTGTATTCACCTAAACCAGGAATTCTAAAGGTCTTTTTTGTATCTTTGGTAGTCTGAATGATCCTTTCTCAAAATATTGATTTTTAAATATATAAAATAAAATGCAAAAGATTATCAAGGAAACCATAACAAAAGTTATAAAAATTTTTTTCAACTTAATGTTAATTCTAGTCTTCACAGGAAAATACAGAAAAGCAGTTCCTGAATGCAAATGTAGCACCCCTCTGGGCCCAAATTCCCAACTCCCAATCAAACTATAAGATTAGGCCCCTAAAGGACAGCAGCTACTTCTATTACTCTTGACTTCCAGGGCTACTATTTCTGGAGAACTCCTCTCTAGTATAAATTTCCCTTCCATCACCAAATTCAATTACCCGTTGAAAGAGTTAAAGAAACTCTTCATCACTACAGAACCAACTCCTCATTTAGTCATGGCCAGACAAAGCTCTCCAAGGCTCCATATGTTGAGTTGAAACTAAGCAAAAAATATTGTGCATGAGTATTCAATAAGCTTTTACAAAAGGAGACTTATTGGGAAGGCAGATCAAAGACAGAAGGTATTAAAAAAAATAGTCCCCTAACTAGGGGGCAGTGCCGAGGGGAACACTGCCATTTGTATATTACTCAGTCTCTCAGGAGAGTGGGCTCAGATTTGATGCACAATTATAGTGAGAGAGTCATGAAGACCACTGGTAGAAGTGAGGGGTATTTCCAAAGTCCTGGCTAAACCTGACAGTTCTTGTCTTACTAAAACAAAAAGAGGAAGGGACTTTATGTATCAAAATATTAAAAGCAGTTCTTTTTGCAGGGCAAAGAATTGGAAAGTGAAAGGATACCCGTACCAAATGAGGAATGGCTGAGTAAGCTATTAAATATGATTGTAATGGAATACTATTGGACTGTAAGAAATGATGAGCAGGAAGAGCTCAGAAAAACCTGTAGATTTACATGAACTGAAGCAGAGTGAAGTAAGCAGAACCAGTAGAAGATTGTACATAGCAGTACTGTTGGATGGACAACTGTGAATAACTTAGCTGTTCTCAGCAATGCAATGAGCCAAAAAAAAAAAAAAACAAACTCATTAAAAATGCCATCTGCTTCCAGAGAAAGAACTGACAGTCTGAATCCAGACCAAAGCAAACTTTTTTCTATTTCTATTTCTTAATGTTTTTGTTTGAGTTTTCCTCCATAAAAGGATTAATATGGAATGATGTTTTATATGATTGCATATATAAAATCTGTATCAGATTATTTACCATTTCAGGGTGGTGGTAGGAAAGAGGGAGGGAGAGAATTCAAAACTCAGAGAATTCTTCCTAAAATATTGGAAACTGTTTTTACATATAATCAGGGAAATTTTTTATCTTAATTAAAGTTTGCTTCTAGATGTGACCTCATAGATGAATGAATTACGTCCTTACTCAGCAAGGCTAGATCCTTGCAAAACATACTATTTCAGTTGCTGATTCAATCTGCTTCTGCTTCTCAAGTCCAGTGGTCTTGTCTTATTGCTGAGAAGATTCCAAAGGCTCTTCCGACCTTTCAAAATTCACCAGATATTATCCAGTCTATTCAGTTTCTAGATACTCATTCACATAAGATCAGCAAAGAATAAACAACATGGAAATAGGCACCATTCACTCCAGGATACCTGTAGTATCATAGCTGTTCTTTTTCATTTACGTCACCATGGAAGAAAGAAAAATGCAAAACTGGGGCCAAGGAAGGGGTTTATCAATCCTTTTGAAACTGAACCCAGTTCTGCCTCTGCTCTTAATCCTTTCTACTCTGAAGCCAATTTTAAAAACTTTTCTTCCCCACAGCACCAATCCATCATTAAGTCATGGATAGAGGCATGACACCCTGTGCCTTTATATATTGGGCTGAAACTAAGCAAGGAATATTATTCATATTCTTTGTAACCCACCAGGTAAAGCAACACATGCACTCTAATCCAATTTAACCACGATAATTTCTTCTGTTATCTTTTAGTTTTAATTACATTTAAATTTTTACATCAATATTCATTAGTAATATCAAACTGTAATGCTCTTTCTTTGCTTTGTCTATCTTGGGTTTGGGTATTGTAACCATATTCATTTTATTAAAAGGCTTTTGTAAAATGATTTCTCTCTCAGTGATTAAAAATAATTCATATAACCTTTGTATTGATTTCTTAGCATTATAAAATTCACCTGTGAGTCTGCCTACACCTGAATTTTGTCCTTTGCTAGTTGGGCAATAAACAAGTATTTATGGGTTGTTTATAGCATCTATTTTATTGACTATTAAATTGAGTATTCCCTATTTCCTTTAAATTCTCAGCTTTGCTGGCAAATAAATTGCAGTAGGTCCTGTTTTGTTTCTGTTGTTATTTCACTTTGATCATTTTTTTATTTTGGTCATTTTATTTTATTCCTTTTGTTTCAGGTTAGCTAACGGCTTTTCTGAGCATGTCTTTATTCTACTCAATTTAAGAAAAGTATAAGAAAATTGGAAAGGTGGTAAAGGACCAGGTCGTGAAGGACTCTAAAAATCAAAGGCTGTCATATTTGATCCTGGTGGTAATAAGGAGCCACTAGAATTGAATAGGACAAAGACATATTCAGATCTTTTCTTTTTCCAACTTTTTTATTATTCCAAATGTTTACAAAACAAAAATACAAGCATTTCCAGATCCAAAATAAAAGGTAGTACCCAAATGAAATCAGAAATATTCTGTTTGACTTATTTTTCTTCATATCTACATGGCATCCACAAGTACCCCAGCTCCTCCCTAATCTCCCCACATCTTAAAGGATATGTTCATGAAGGCCAGCATGTTCATATAAATTAAGTCTTTCATGTTTTACCTTTCTTTTCCACTTTTTAGAGATAACATTCACAGTTTATTCTTTGAGCATTAGATCTGTGGCTGTATATAATGTTCTCCTGATTCTGCTTATTTTACTATTCATTATCTTGTATAGTTCTCTCCAAGATCTTTATTTTAATCAGTCTGTTAATCATTTCTTATAGTGCTATTTTATTCCATCAAAAGCACATACACACTTGTTCAACAGTTCCCAACTGATGGACATCCCCTCAGTTGCCAATTCTTTACCACCACAAAGAGAGCTGCTAAACATATTTTGGAGCATATGGATTATTTTCCTGTTTCCCTGGCCTCCTTGGGAAACAAAACCAGCAATGAATAGTATTGCTGGATCTAAGCATGTACACAGTTTTAAAATTCTCTGGGTATAATTCCAGATTGCTCTCCAAAATTATTAGATTAGTTCACAGGTCTACCAACAGTGCATTGGTGTCCCTTTTTTTCCACATCCTCTCCAAGATTTGTCACTCTGCCCTTCTACCATTTTAGCCAGTCTGATGGGTGTGATATGGTACCTCAGAGTTGTTTTGATTTATGCTTCTTTAATCAGTAGTGATTTTGGAGAATTTTTTCATATACCTACATATGACTTTGATTTCTGCATCTGAAAAATGTCTGTTCATATATTTTGCCCATTTATCATTTGGAAGATGGCTCTTACTCTTAAAAATTTCACAAAGTTGACTACATATTTGATATGAGACCTCTATCTGAGAAGCTTTCTATAAAAAGTTTTTCCTGAAATTCTCTGCTTTTCTTCTAATCCTCAAAGCATTTCTTTTCTTTGTACAAAAAACTTTTCAATTTAATGTACTCAAAATTGTCCATTTTACATTTCACTATGTACTTCATCTCTTGTTGACATGAAGATTTCTCTCCTATACACAAATCTGATAGGTAGCATGCTCCCTTTTCTTCTAATTTACTTGTGCTATCTCCTTACATGTCTAGATCATGTATGATTTTTATCTTATCATAGTGAATGGTGTAAGATATTGGCCTATACCTAGTTTCTGCCAAACTACATTCCAATTATCCCAGCAATTTTTACCAAATACTTATTTCTTATCCCCAAAACCTGGATCTCTGGTTTTGTCAAATACCAAAATACTATAATCTTTTATTACTATTTGTTTTGTCTGTTCTTTTCCAGTGGTCCAGATCTTTTCTTAAGGAAAATCATTGAAATATTATATTCTTATAAATAATGAATATAAAGAATGCATAGCATGAGAAGACATAAAACTGATGTGGAGTTAGTATAATCAGGAAAACAACATGTGAAATTATTGCAATAATGAACCAAAAAATTCAAAAAGTGAATGCTTTGTAAGTATAAGGATCAAGCTTGAATTAGAAGAAAAAAAGAAAATTATACTTCCATTTCTTCTTTTGAGAAGTGGAGAATACCAATGTGGAGTATGGAATAGGCTGTGAAGCTGCAAATGATACATTAATTTTGGCTAGTGACTTTTTTCCTATTTGCTTTATTCTTTATTACAAGAAATAGTTCTCTGAGAATCAAAGGGGTGGAGGAAAATATGTCTGGAAATTAAAATACTATGGATATAAAATATATCAATAAATCTCTTTTCACTAGAAAATAACTAGTACCTACTGCATTCTGGCACATACTGGCACACAAATGGTATTTATTAATAATGGTATTAATAAGTATTTCTTGAAATTAATTGGATTGATTTTAATTGAGCTGAGTATGGAAAAGCCATAGGACTAGATAGTTTTGTTTTGTTTTTAAATTATCCTCACAGAGCAAAATGTAGTCTATGCTTTGGGGGAATAACAAAGGAGGTAGATGCCTCTGAAGATTCCTTAAAATAATAAGAGGATCATGTACCCCCCTCAAAAATTGCAATAGCAAAAAAAGAGTTTTCTTAAAATTTTAGTCACCTGGAATAATTCTCAAGGGAAATTTATGAATCCTTTTTACTGTAGTATTTTTTTTAATCCAATCAGACTAAATAATGGACACTGAGAGGACCAATGCTGCCCTGGTAAGAAAAAAAGAGGATAAGAGGCCTGGATTTGGTCTTTTCCCTCTCTAATTTCTATGATAAATTGAAACATGTTATCAGAGGCACTTTAGCTAACAGTTCAAGAGGGCTGGTCATTCACATTGACTCTCTATTTTAACATAAGCATGTATAACCCCTACCTGAGCCATGCCTTCTTTTCAAGTCCCAAGTAAAATCCCAGGAGGGAGTAGAAAAGTAGGAAACACATATACCTTTTCTCTCCTTTTCAGGCTCTTGTCACAATGCCAGTTCCTAAGTGCATAAAATGTTGGCAGTCCACAATACACTGACATAATTTTCCCAGGGTTCAAAAGAATGGATATAAACAATGGCCTTCTGACTTCAGGGGAGGCTATTTAGGAGGCAGCTTATTTTTTTTTATATTTCTGGCACAAGTTTAAATCTCCTACATAGGTGAAGAAGGGTCTGAGGAAAGAAAAATCATCTCGTTCCTAGTTTCTGACACTATGCTTTGGAGCCTGGGGCTATTTTCTGGTTCACACAGGTTTGATGCTATTTTCTACAGGTAAAACTGAGGGCATCACCTCATCAAAGATTGAGACCCCAGTTTAGAAAATGTAGAGAGAGAACGAAACACCTAATTAAAGCTGGTCCTTAAGTGGGATTTGGATTTTCTTTGACAGCAGAAGTCAATGAACTAAGACAAACCTGAATAGGAGGAGAGGCCTTTTCACTAGAAAATAGTTGGCATGTTCTTTAGATCTTTGTAAGATGAGTGATTAATTCTTTCACAAACCTAGGGCCCAATAACTCAGTCTTTTTTGTTCTTTTCTTCCAGGATAAGAGGCAGCATGGTTCAGGGGACAGAGGGCTGACTATAGAGTAAGGGCAGAGCAGGCTCAATCCTGCCTCTGACATATCCTAGTTCTGTCTGTAGTCAATAACTAAACCTTTTTTCTCCCCTAGGGAACTCTTTAAGACTGTGAATCATTGAAATGCATTGTTGGATGGAGATTCCACAAAGGGAGTTCATTACACTGATGAAATCATTGATCCATAATACCTCTCCTTGCCTCAAAAATAAGAATTTTTGTAATCAGCCAAAGAATGGAATGGAGCCATAATCTTATTAGTTTAGAAGGTTCCTGCAACAAAACTGATCACAACCCAGCTGTGCTTGACTATCCTGTGCAACTCTTTTCCCTATCTACCCCATTATTCTAGAGCCCATCCTCAATTTCTCCATACTTCCCAAGGACCAGTGGAATATTCCAGCTGTCAACATGTCCTTCCTTGCTCTTGCCCATCCTCCCTCCCTATCATACAATTCTGGATAATGTCTTGTTCTTCTTCATAGTTCCTGATTTATCCTATGCCACAGACTGTCCACAGCTACCATGAAGCTTTGTAGCCACACTAATGTTTAATTTCAAATGTTAGGTAACAAACACCATGAATATAAAGAAACCATTTAAACACCAGGTGACCCTGAGTTTAACTAATTACTTAAAACTAAGACTTTCTTCATTGATATTTTTGGGACATTTTAAGTCTAAATAGTTTTTTATTGTTGTGCTTTACTTTTCTGTAGGTAATATACAAGAACTTCTTAAATTACTATTACTATTTTCCTGAAAATTAAGAAAAGTGTGAAACAAAATGACCTTTTAAAATCCTGATTTGGATGTGTACACACACACACTCATATATACACATACATACACACTTGGTAGATAAAATGAATAGTTCACTTCAGTTCTTACTAGAATTGAAATGAAGCCAGACATCTTATATACCACAAAAATGCTGTCTTCTCCAAATAAAATAGTATGGAGTATCGGATGACAAAAATATTGTTATAATCAAATAAAAATCTGGGAAGTCTCAAAGGGCAACAATTTTAATAATCCCTAGTTCCTTGGAATTCAATTTCTCAATTTCTTTCCTCTCATTATCTCCAAGTTTTATGACTGAGCAGAATACATCTATTACTAGTGTATAAAAGGGAGGAGGAGAGGAGTAAGAAACAAACCACAGGCCCCCATCCACTCCCACAACCACTATCACTATTTTTATACAGGTAAAATAAGAACAAAATATCAAGGTCATTTGACCCTACTACATTCACAGATGATTCCATTCCATCCCATTTTATTCAGCAGATTTCCCCCTCTTTGATGCTTACTCTCACTTATCTTTAATTTTTCCCTGTCTACTGACTACTTGCCTAGTGCCTACAAACATGCCCATGTCTTTCCCATCTTCAAAAAAAACTCAGGAGACCTATCCATCTTTGTTAACTATTGTCCTATATTTATCCTCCCTTTTAAGGCTAAACTGCTTGAGAAGTTTAGAGTCTAAAATAGATGCCTTCACTTCCTTTTCTCTTACTCTCTTCTTAACTCCTATAATCTGGCTTCCAAGCAAACACATCATTTAATGGAAGATATCCTATCCTTGACTAACAATCGCTTAATTGCTAAATCTTATAGCCTTTTCTCAATCTTCATTCTTTTTGGACCCAGAAAAGACTAGAACTATAACAAGCACCTTGGTTAAGCACACACACACACACACACACACATGCAAAAAAATGCACTAAAGGGAACAATTAAAAAAAGAGAAATAGATATAATAAGATTTTCTATCTAGTCCAAGACTTCAGGGGGCAACTATAAGAAACATGAGAATATTTTAAGTATGTAAATCCATGTAATCTGCAGGGCAGGGGGCAGCTGGGTAGCTCAGTGGATTGAGAGCCAGGCTTAGAGACAGGAGGTCCTAGCTTCAAATCTGATCTCAGACACTTCCCAGCTGTGTGACCCTGGGTAAGTCTCCTAACCCCTATTGCCTAGCCCTTACCACTCTTCTGCCTTGAAACCAATACACAGTATTAATTCCAAGATGGAAGGTAAGGGTTTAAAAAAAAAAGAACTAAAGGGCAGAGTAAAAATGGAATTAATATACAAGTTACCTCTTGAGAAAACCACCTAAATAAAACTTTAAGGAACATTCAAACCAAAATCCAAAGTTTGAAGGTCAGAAAAAATACTAAAAGCATACAGAAAAGGAGTAAAATAATACAAAGAGAATGAGGGTAATTTCATCCTGTTTCAAGGGAGAAGGAAAAAAAAATGTCTAACAGGGTAGACCTGATGGATTTGTTCCTTGGTAGTTTAAATTTGATATTGGAATAAATTCTCAAATAATTCACTCCCCACTTGCACTCTCTCTCCAATAGGCATTCAGGGGCTTCGATTGCTTCCCTTCCTTCTAAAATCAGCCTTGGTTTGAAAGAGCAAAGGAAGTCAAAGACAAAAGGCTATTTGGTAAGGATTTTCTCTGGGTTTCATCCAATAACATCAAATGAAGACTATCCCAGAATTCTCTTCTGGTTGTAAGTGAGATTATAATAATGAAAATAAAAACAAAAACTGAACCTCTTAGAAGGTATTTTCAAGATAGAAATTTGGTCCTTTTTGTTTTAAGAAAAATTCCTTCCAGCCTTGTCATAACTATATTGTATTTTCTCATTTCCTCACCTCCTTTCCCACATACTATTTAATATATACCAAGATAATCCTGGAACAAGTTAACACAGAATAAATTATTTCCTTTTCTTTTCTTTTCCTGGGACTGTATAGGCAAATTGCTTCCAATCTCCTATTTATATCAAATTCTGGATACCTTCATAATCTAGCTCCATCAAACTAACACTTTGCCTTCTAGCTTTTCATTAAGGAGAATAAGGTATAATAAATAACTCATTTTTCCAAGGGGAGGGGAAACCTCCATTTTCATGGGAGCCAATTTTTAAATCCCCACATTCAGAATCTCCACCACCCATGTGACCATCACCAGTTAATATTTCCAATATGTGGTGAAACATTTTCAGAACTCAGCTTCATTGTTCCAACAAAAATGCAAACTCTTCCAAGGTTTGGCTGAAGAATTCTGCTCCTAAACATTGTCCACCTCCCACCTACCCTCCCAAATGTAGGCGTTTTACCAAAGAGTCCAGAAAAAGTTCATTTCAAACTCAAAATGCATAAGAACACTTCTTGAGGCAAAGTAGCAACATGTTAAATGAACTCCTAAATCTGTCTTCTTTAAGTATAATTCCCAGACATTAGCATATGAGGATTTGGCCATGTGGTTCAATTCAGGAGAAAAGGGGTAAAAAACAAATCACAGACCCCCCCACCCCTCTCCCACCACCATTACCACCATCTTTACACAGGAAAAATTAGAATAAAATAAATGTCAAGGTCATTTAATGCCACTACATGCACAGATGATCCCATTCCATCCCAATGGGGAGAACACTAACAAAGCAACCTATGTAAGAACTTGATCCTCATTCGGTTTGATTTTGGAATCAATCTCAGTTCTGACATTTACTAATTGAGTAACCTGAACAGGCCATTTTACATCTGTGGCCATCAGTTTTTTCATCTATAAAATCAAGGAAATGGCAATTATGACTTCAGAAAATTGAGAGTGAAGCATTACAATTGTCAGAAAGGTAATAGACAAGGGGCAAAAAAATCAGACATTCGTTTTCAAATATGGTCAATACATTGACTATTTGTTATAAGGGAGTGTTATATCATATTATTATATTATAAAGGAGGATTAGGGAATGGAGAATAAGAGGAAGGAAAGAAGGAAGAAATGAAGGAAAAACAGAGAAAGGGAGGGAGGAACAAAAGAATGAACAAAGGTAGGAAGGAAAGAAGGAAAAAGAAACAAAACATTTAAAATACAGAGGAGAAAAACTCAAAAGGGGACCCAGGGAAAGAGGCCATTTTTTGTTACTACCTTGTTAAATTTAATATGTACTTTTAAAAAGCAAACTACATATACCAGAAAATCATAGTTTCATATACAATCCTCTTTTTTGTTTCATATATATTTAAATGGTCATTGGTGATTATTAAACTAGTAATAAAATAAAGTTAAAAATAATTAGAGGGTTGGACTGGATGTTCTCGATAGTGCCTTCCAATTCCTAACAGAAATATTATAACCTTCTTAAGGTGAGTCCTAATCTTCATCCATTCTTTTGGTTAAAATAATAACTATTATAAACAATTCATTTCATGTTCTCTTTAACTGGAATTCCTTTAGGTTTTGGTTTTGGTTTTTTCAAGGATGTAGTATGGTATACTGTTGAATTTGGAATGAGAAGAGATCATAGTTCAAATCCTTCTTTGTGACAGTTCCTGGTTATAAAACTAACCCTAAACAAGTTGGTTAAACTTTCTGTTTCATCCAGGTCCCACAGACATTTACTAAGATGTCTAGGAAATATCTGGGATGTCTACTACGTTCGTAGAGGTAATTTCCACACAAGGAATTCTCCTTTCCTGGCAAAACCTCAACTTCACAGGATGGCTGTGAGGCTTCAGTAAGATTATGTTTATAAAGCACTTTGTGAAATTTAAAGGCCTATGTAAATGCCAGTTTTTCTTATCATAGAAAGTTTCATGATATTTAAGATAGCATTTTTCTTTCTGGTATTCAGTCATTGTCTGAGCTCTATGGCACCACTGCTGGGAGAGCCTAATAAGTTAGTAGATTTCTTTTGGCTTTTGTCTTACTTAAGCTCTGGGACTCCAACATCAAAGAGTCCCACTGCCTTTTTCAAGCCCAAAGGTCACTTTCTTCATTTTCCCATAAATCTATTGGCTGCCTGGCTTCAAAACTAAAAATCTCTACCTTCCAATCTTCCAAAGCCACAGTCAAAGATTGAGTGCTGTTTGCAGGCTACTTAAAAAACTCTTCCTCACTTTCCTCCTTTTCATTTTCACTGTTTCCCTCCCTTCTCATTGGGAACTATAATAATTAATTAGATAATCTGCTTAATTAACTATTATAGAATTCATATTTTAAATTCTAAATATTTATCTCAACTGTCTTTCACTTTTGAATATTTTGTCCTAATAAGCAAAAACTTCCACTTGTAGAAGCAGAATAGGAAGTTAGGGGAAATGGATTCATTTCTTCATCTAGTCCCAGGTATTTGTACATTCCTTCTCTTTGGATTCCATTTTATTTTAAGTCATTATTTCATATCACATTTTCTATCATTGTTTGTGTTGTGATCTCTTTGTAGTATTTGGTTAAATTTAAAGTAACAAATTTATACCTTAGCTTTCTTCCCATTTGGAGTGCAAAAAAACACGTTTTTGTGAATTAATAATTTATTTTAAAAACCTATATTAGAATCCTCCCAAAATAGAACTTCTTCTAAATCCATTTTACATTTTATATGCCATAATTGAATTAACTGTAATTTTCTGATCCTTTGACTTCCATTGCTACAAAAGACATCAGTGCTTTTTAAAAAGTAAATGTTATATGTTATGGTTCTCAAACTTTCCCTGAGTCCTACTGAGTCAAAGATGCTGTTACTGTCATATTTCTCAGAAAGACTTTTTTATCAGGATCTCGAGCTGCATTACTGACTAGCCCAAAGGCTAATACCAAGCACAGCTACAGTATAAAAGAGTCCAAAGCAATGGCATCAATTATCATCCAATGACACCTTTCCAGAGATTTGTATCCTGGAAGAGGTCCTCAGTGACACACAAAAAGAGGTCCTCTCCAAAGGAAGCCCTGTGATATACCACCTTTCCTCCCAATTCATACCTGGCCCATACATACATACAGATGGGGGGGGGGGATTCATGAGGATCTCAGAAAGAAATTTTAAAAGGCATCAAGACTCCAGAATTAGTGGTTCACCTGAAACTACTGTAGCAGGAACTTCATCCTTCCTCTTTCCTAAATCCACTCACTCAGCCTCATGTTCTCATTTAAGCCATAATGGTAGCAGAAATGTAGTTGGTCCAAAGCTGATCCCAGACTTCCCTTTATAAAGGTAAGATGGGTGGGAGAAGGAAGGAAGGAAGGAAGGAAGGAAGGAAGGAAGGAAGGAAGGAAGGAAGGAAGGAAGGAAGGAAGGAAGGAAGGAAGGAAGGAAGGAAGGAAGGAAGGAAGGAAGGAAGGAAGGAAGGAAGGAAGGAAGGAAGGAAGGAAGGAAGGAAGGAAGGAAGGAAGGAAGGAAGGGAGGGAGGGAGGGAAGGAGGGAGGGAAGGAGGGAGGGAGGGAGTAAGGATGCATGGAAGGAATGAAGGTCATAGTTTTATTTTGCTGATTTTTGAAATAACATTTTTAAATTACCTTAAGAGTCAAGGAAAATATGGAGGTAATTTTTATGGATCATAATACTTAACTTAGGGGAAGAATGACCAAGAAGTTGCCAGAGGGAATATAGCCAGGGAAATCCCATTCAAAAGTGAGTTCTTCGAAGTCAAGGACTGGTTTTTGTTGTTGTTGTTTGGGGGGGGGAGGGTTCTTTGTGTTTTCAGTACATTAGCATAATGCCTTGCACAGAGTAAGCACTTAAATGTTTACTGACCCTTTGGGAGGTAGGGGAAGGAAATGAGTCTTTACCAGGCTCTGTGCTAAGTACTTTGCGAGAAAATGTTGGTATTACAAGAACATCAGAAAATACTAATCCTAAAAACATTCAGTCAATACCCCTCACCAACCAGCCTCCATATTCCAGCTGGAATGTATGAACCAACCCCTGGGTTTGTGCCTGGAACTCATGCTGGGATACCCCTTGCTGCAAAGCCTGCTGACACAATCCATCCCTGCCTGCTCCAAGGAGGCAAACATTGTCTTCTGTGTGGAGTTGTTCTAAATTAGATATTCCCAAGGATGCAAAGATTCTGTCATAATGTCCTTCTTGCCCTTCCCTAGCCCTGAAGTAGGGCAAGTTTTAATTATCCAGAAAAGTAAAGAACAAGAGTCAGAGAAAGAATTGGAGCCAGAATAAATAGCCACACTAGGTTTGAATGAAAGGACACTAACAGGGCCAGTCCTGTCTCATTCACCCTCCAAGAAGGTTATTTAAGACAGGTGAATTATAAATCCACTAACATGGGAGGAGACAAATACTGCTTTTCCATCCAGCTTTGAAAATATACCCATCAACAAAGGAGAAGGAGTCAGGGAGTGAGTAATGTGAGAATAGAAGGGGAGGGAGCTAAAACATCAAATTTCAAGAGAGGGAAAATGCAATTAAAATCTCAAAGCAAAAGCTAATAAATTAATAGAGATAATTCAAAAACTAGAAGAAAGAATGAGTACTAAACACTCTAAAAGAATACAAAGCTCCCTTAACAAATATTACAAGCAAAGGAAACAAAACTAATACCTGATGATAGATAAAATTTTGTAAATTCCTGAGAGCATGGTAAAACAATAGAATATAGAATGATCCAAAAGTGAAATGAAACATATAAGGAACAAACTTCACAATTCATAGCTTCCAAAGCAAAAATAATTAGTGAATTATAAAAATTTGAATCCACAGTAGCAAATTTTTCCAGAAATGTGAAAGCAAGAACAGAGGATTTGGAATACAAAAATATCAAAGTAAAAGAAAATCTGGAAGGAGAGAAGTAAAAGGCACTGTTTAAAGAATCTATAATCACTATAAGAGAAAAAAATCTTGCTATCAAAGACAGGCTATACAGAAGTTACTTAGGGATCATGGGTCTCCAGAATATGACAATCAAAAAAACTTGAATACTTGATCAGGAAATTATAAAAGAACACTGACAAGAATTTTTGGATACAGAAAACCAAGTATCAATCAAAAGAATACATAAAATTACTTCAGCCTCTCCCTCCAAAAAAGACATACAAAATCCTTGACTTTAAACTCCAAGAAATGGTGTAGTAAAATTTGACAATCTAATAATAACCAGTCATGAGAAATATCTTCAAAAATAAAAAAGGAAATTTAAATAATATCAAAGTATTTTATACTTGCTTAAAATTTTTAGATTACAAAAAGAATGAAATGATCTATTTTTAAAAACAGCACTCAGCATACACCCCAAAATGATGAAGTCTATAAACCTGTGATTATCAATGTGTTATCAATTGATGATAACATTCAATGAAATGATGACATTCAATAAAAGAAAAAAATTGTGAAGCAGTGCCAGAGGAAGAGACAGGAGGAGGAAAATATTCAACTTGCAAAAATCCAAGACATCAGAGTGACAGAAATATATGAAAGATAAATAAGCAAAATTACCAGGCAAAGAATAAATAATGAAATAAATTGTCCTGTTTCTAGAGGTTGTTGAAGCAAAATATAGACATGCAGAGACAGGCAGACACAGAAAGACAGAGACAAATCACTTAGACCTTGCCAAATTCAACCCTGTATTACTCTTCCAAACCTACTTAATTGTTATGATTATTTGGTCCAAACCTCTCTATTTTCCCTTGAAGGATCATATGCTATACTTTATCAAATACTTTCTAAAATCTATAACACTCCCCTGATCTATCAGTTTAGTAAACCTGTCAAAAAAAAAAAAGAAATACATTTAAACTAACTGTATTTACTCTGCTTCTAATCACATGCTGCTGAATGGAGTTGGAGGAAGACATACCTCTGAATCAACTGGGTCTTCTTCAAATATGTGTGATCTCATCTCATTGGGACCACAAGGTAATACTTTCACTTTTCCCTGTTTAAGTCTCTGTTGAAGGCCCTGTGATGACTATTCCAAACTCTATCTTTCCTCTTTGAGCCTCCCACAAAGCTGTCTCTTCCCATCCTCTCAGGAAAATATCTTGTTTTATTCTATATTGAGAAAATAGTCACTTCACTATTAGCTCCCTCTCATTAAAGAGGTTTGTACCAAATGATCATAACAATTAAGTGGATTTAGAAGAGCAATAATAAATGATAGTATAATTAAGTGGGTTTTGAGTTGGTGGAATACTTGAATTCAAAGAGTAATCTATCAATATTTCAATGTCAAATTGGTTGGGTATTTCAAGTGGAGTGTTCTAGGTACCTAAAGCTGTGCTGCTTAATAAGTTAACAATTACTTAGATAAAGGCATTTTATCAGATTTGTAAATTACAAAAAGGGGAAGAGCTGGGAGACAGAGACACATTGGGAGACAGAGTAAAGATTCAAAAAGAACCCTGGGAGAAATTAAACAAGTTGTTCAACTTTGTCCAGCTCTAGTTCTGAAAATAATCAATTAAACATTACTATACCTGGAAAGCACATGTCAATCATTTGCCATTCACCATTCTTTCTGGCTTTCTGGCCTGAAATACTTCCCTGGCTACCACTCCTGTATGAGTTATCTTCTATTAGAAAGTAAGCTTCTTGAGGTCAGGTGCTGGCTTGCTTCCTTGTATCTGTATCTTTAGAGTTAAATATGGAAAGTCTGTAGCTAGATGGCACAATGAATAGAGTGTCAAGCATGGAGTCAGGAAGACACCTTCCTAAATTCACATCTGTCCTCAGACACTCACTAGCTCTGTGATTGTAGGGAAGTCACTTAATACCTCAGTAGCAGAAAGAAGTGGCAAGCCATTCAATATCTTTGCCAAGAAAACCCAAAATGGAGTCATTAAGCTGGACACAACTGAAAATGACTGAACAAAAACCAACAAGAGGTGTTCAGTATTGTTACTGGCAAATAGTAATTATTTAATAAATGTTTTTCACTAATTCCTAATAATTAGAGCTATCTGTAGGAGGGTGGGTTGCCTCAGAAAGAAATGAGTTTCCCTTCTCCAAGTAGATTCTGATGCATCATAGTAGAAATCTCTTTGAACTAGAAATTCAATAAGGTTCTTTTCAACTCCAAAATTCTGTAATCCCTTGGTAAGAAAGGATGGAAGGGGTACAATCCACACAGGTCAATGATGTAAACACCAATGAAATCATAGACTGATATGTAGCAAAATAATAACCACTCAACATTTTGACTTAAATTTAATCTAAATCTTCTCTATTACTGTTCAATGTTTTAGAGAAAGGTCTTAGATCTTTACTGTGAAGGTAGTATAGTGTTCTTCAAGGCTTTTGTTGTTGTTGTTGTTCACTCATATCTTCATGACCACATGGACCACATGGAATACCAATACTGTCCATGGGATTTCCTTGACAAAGATACTGAAGTGGTTTGCCATTTCCTTCTTCAATGGATTAAAGCAAATAGAGGTTAAGTAACTTGCCCAGGGTCACATGGCTAGTCATTGTCTAAGGACTCATTTGAACTCAGTTCTTTCTGACTTCATGTCCAGAGCTCTGTCCCCTGAGCCATCTAGCCACTTATTCTTCAGAGCTTTAAAGACTAAAATATATTTGTACAAAGTAGCCACAGTGCAAGTTACTTATTTATAATTTATATTTCAAGTCAATTATTCAAATTTATTTATTATTGTAAATTCTAAAGAATGTTCTGTCACAAATAACTAAAGTTTGAGATACTGAACAAAGTGACAAAATTAATCCACTTTGATTCTGTTGAGACTCTGTACCAGGCCAGAAGTCCCCTGGGGGCAGCTACTATGTCTTACCTCAGTTTCACATTTCCCCTAGCACCTACTGCAGGGCTCTGAATATGATTGGTGCTTAGTAAATGTAAGTAGAATTTAACTGACCTGAATTATGATGCTTTCAACAGCCTAGACTCTCCAAGGCAAGAACCAGCAGGCATCTTCTGAATTAGAAAGAATGGAATGTAGAGATGGTAGGAGTAGTTTGCTAAACCCATAGAGAAACTCTTGAGGACAAGTCAACCAAATAAATTAAGTGGGAATGTGTCAGTTAGATTAGGAAAGGCACATCAAAATGTTATTAAGAGAAAACAGAATTTTAAAAGCTGAAAAATTAACCTTTTGACTCATAAGAATGTATTAAAATTTCATTTGAAGAATAAACAGTAACAACTAGAAAAATAACCTCTAAATTGAAAACAGTTAGAGGCTGTCCTTTCATCATTAAAGTAGAGTTGTGGCCTCTCTCTGGAGTTGGGGACAAGCAACTGGTTAAAGTGACCTGAAATCTTCCTGTGCCTCAGTTTCTCTGGTGTAAAATAATACCTGACCTCTCTGTCCCTCCCAGGGAAGCCAGGAGAATTAATGAGATGATGTCTGTGAAATGCCTAGAAGAGAGCTCCTTGGAGAGTCATGTAAAATACAAGTATATCATTAACATGGTTGGGGGCAGGGTGCCGAGGGAGTTTGGGAGGAACACGAAGGGGATAGGGGCCACTGGCCTTCAAAACCTTTGAATGAATGCACTTAAAAGCTCATGCACAGAAGAGATCATCTTATGGCCTAACCCTCTCAAGCTTGTGTCCACCCTTGTTTGGATGGTGATTAATGGATTTTAAATATAATTATTTAGAATGATCAGGTACCTGGACTCTCACAAAAGTCAGTTTTCTCTAAGGGAAGGGCAGTAGCCAAAAGTTTTTTGTGTTTTTTTTTTCTTCTGTGTTGACAGCCATTTTTATAAAGCCATGTGTTTTCTCAGCGCAGCCTAGGGTGACACAGCACCCCAGACATATGGTGTCATTATTCAGCCGACACAAATTTGACACTTCAGTGAATTTATTATATTTTGCTTTGCTCCTGGTGCCTGAAAGGCTTTGCAACTGTCTCTTCATTGGGCCTGTCACAGATGTTGATGTGTTCTCCTCCTCCACAGCCAGGTTTTACTGTGGAAACTGATACAACTTCATGATAGAATTTCTAGATGAATTATTCACGCATTGCATGCTTTCTGCACACAGGGGCTTGGAGGAAATCCATCCTATTCAATAAATGGTCCCTTTAATCCTCCTTAACAGAGCATTCTCCCTTCGTTTAAACTGTTTCTATTATCACCTCCGTAATCATAATGTTTTGGATAAAGTGTTTCACAGTTAATAGCTTGGTTAAAATGTTCCCTATATTTCACATTAATGGGCAACTCAATTGCCCAGACACTGTGATGAAACTGATACATTCTAGAGACAATAAACCATATGGGCCAAGTTCTCATCAGCTCAACTTTTGCTTTACTTTTTTTGATTTGAAATCCTGCCCTCCACTCCACTTCCAATGATTTATAGGGCAATTCCTGAAATATTTCAATATTTGTTGTTTTAGACAGAATGAGTCCCTTCTAATGCTAATACCATCTGTAAAGATGAGTTTTTAATTGAAAAGAATTTTCAGACTTGATGGGAGAGAGGCAGATGAACTCATCACCAGCCCCTGAGAAAAGATTAATGAAATGAAAACATGGCAAGTTCCTTTAATACCTGGAGAAGCCATAAGGGTGCATCAAGAGCTATTATAAGCTTTGGTCTGTGGGGGTGAATAACTATAACATGACATAGGAAAGTCCATCCAAGAATTAAGAACTATATTCACAGCTCTAAAAACAGATTGACTAGTACACAACTAAGATTTACTATTTAACTCCAGGGTCCTCTTGGCCTCTTCAAGTACTATGACTTGGGACTCTACTTTATCAACTTATCTCCCCCCCCCCTTTTAAATAATATACAGTTGGAAATTGGTTCTTTCCAAAATCTGACTCATTCTCAATACTTTAACATTTAGGGAATACTTGAGTTGCTAAATAAACCATTATCAGACAAAAGATCTTCTTTTACAATTGCTTTACACCCAAAGAACACTGACACCCCCAATTGGTATTAGAACAGATGGCAGAAAATCTGTACAAATACATAGAGGAAAATGCAGCTCTAGCTAATTCTTATTAGCTGATCAAATTTGGACTGAGCACAGTAAGTTCCCAGGCTTGAAAACAGTTCACTGTGGACAAGATCATAGATTTAGGGCTAAAAAGAAAGTTAGACATAATTTAATCCAATCCCTTCATTTTACTTAGAGGGCACTGGGATCTATAGAAATAAAACATTGCCCCAAATTTTGCAATTAATAAGAAGTCAAACCAAGATTCAAAGTCTAAATCTAGAACACTTTCATTCACATCTTTTCTAGAGACTGACTGGAATATTCAAATAGAAATTTGACCTCATCATGTCTGGAGTTCCTTCTACTGATACAGCTTTAGACTTATCTATGTCTGCCCATCCTATGTTGAGCAGCAAGTTCATACCCATGTTCTTCCCCAAAAGTTCACCACATAAGGTCCATTCAATATGATGGAGACTTGAATTAATAGACACTAATCTACATTTAAATACAATTTCATTCATCTATTTCTTAACTCTTTTACTTCTTAGGCCCACATGAACACTAAGCTTCAAAGAATAGTACCAGATGTGGGAATATGATCCTCAAAAAATAAAACTATGACATTTAATATGTGTAATTCTTTTAAAAGGTAGACAAATATACTCCTTATTGCACACTAAGCAGAGTTGTCCTACCTTTAACTGATCAATTAAATTGCAAAATCAGAGTCTTATTCTGTAATTCTTCAGAAGACTTCATGTTGGGCAGAAAGAGACTCTTCTCCACTAATCCTTCAATGAGAGGAGCAGTATGAGGTTTTGCTTTTATTATTAAATAACCAGGAGTTCAGATAAAATTGACAAAAGAATTTCTCTTATCAATATTCTAGCACTTATCAGGACAAAATAAAACTGAAGGCCAAGCTCACTGGTCTATTCCTTAGAGAACAAGATGATTATACAATGATATGAATTTAGAACTGATTGAATATTTGCCCCCAAAGTGCAGTTGCAGCTTGGAAAGAGGACTCCCTATGGATCTTCAAGTGACCCAGAATTTTTTTATTTTTTTTTTATCAGTTACTTTTTTAAAACTAATGCTGCTAGTTAGTGATGTGAAGTATTGGGCACTTCTAGTCTTCCCTACACTTACTCCAGTGGTTAAAACTCTTCATTCTGGTGAACAGAAATCCTAAGATGTGCCAATTTCTCTATAGTTCTTAGGGCATATAGAATCTTCTATCTCCCCAGCTCGCTCGCTCTCTCTCTCTCTCTCTCTCTCTCTCTCTCTCTCTCTCTCTCTCTCTCTCTCTCTCTCTCTCTCTCTCTCTCTCTCTTTCTCTCTCTCTCTCTCTCCCCCCCAGTAATCACACCAATCTAAACAGTGTGATTAGTAAGAATATATCCTATCAAAGATTGTTTTTAGCCCAATCCTACCCTTGCCTCCTTCCTGGATTTGTCATAATTCAATCAATCCCAGTCACGTCTCCCTCCATAGGAGCACAGGGAATATGCTCAAATGTATATTGTGTTTTATTCTTAATATGGGAATAATAATAAAAATTGAAATGCATAATAAAATATCAACTGTACAGCTGCACACTTGCGGTTTCTCCTAAACCTAGACACATCTGAGAAGGCATGTAGGTGTTCATAGACCCAGGAATGCTAAGAAAGGCATAGTTCATATCACTGACACTTGTGTGGCTATAAGCAAATATTATAAGTGACATTTGACTGATGATATTCTTTAGAATCTTTCATTTAGGAAAAAAAACACAAGAACTCTCGAGGCAAGACTGAGCTCCCCCTCCTCATGGGTCAAGGTATAAGCTCAGTATCTAGAGTAAACTGAAGTTCTTGATGGCTAATACTTTCCTGTTGAGTGTCTAGCCACTAGTAAGCATCTTTAAGCGAAAACTAGCTTATCCATAGTTAATGGAATAGAGATATAAGGCAGATCACAGAAAGGGGAATAATGCTACTGATTTTCTGCTCAGGTGTTCCTAAGCTTTCAGTTCAAGTTTCAGGTGACCAGGAATATGTCACATCCTCTCTGTCGCTTCTAAACAATTGCTAAGAAAACACATTCTCCTCCACCTGTAATGCCCAGTAATGGAGGTGTGGAAAGAAGAGAGTGTAGTCAAGGACATTACATTTGGATATACTGCAGGCAGATAATATGATTATCAAATTTAAAGTTGACACAAGGCTAGAAGGGCTACTTAATACACTGGACAACAGAATTAGGGTGTCAGAAAGCAAGTGACAGGACAGAATATTGTGTTAAACCTAGTAAAATGAATTTAGTAGGAACAAATATAAAATCTTACACTTTCCTTCAAAAAGTCAAATTTTTATGTACAAAATGAGGGAGACGGGGCTAGGCAACAGGCCAACTAGCCGGGTTCTGCTCAGTCTTAGCCAACAATGTGATATGGAACACAAGAAGGGGAACAATCATGGACATTTGGAGCTTTTCATTAATTCTAACAGTTTGTCTTTCATAATCTCTGGGTTATAATCACATATATATTAGATATAAAGTGTGTTGCAGAGAGGAATTGCTTTTTTCTCAAGACATGAGTTGGATGAGATGATAACTAAGGTCCATTCCAATTCTAAGATTTAGTAATTCTTTAATTCGGTGAAACAGTTATCTTTACTCCAGAACTAGGATAAACTTGACTAAATACAATACATTGCAATAATTTTATTACATATTTTCATAATTTTGCATGTTTATCATCTAGCTGACATTCACTAAATTCCCACAGCTATAAGATGTGGGTCCTTATTAATTTCTTATCATATTGTAAACAAGTTTTCCTCAATATATTTATTAAATAATCATTTCCTTGTTTTTGATTTTCTATAGGGTTATCAAATTCTAAACTTTAGTATGTATTTGGTTGGATGTCTGGTATCTGTTCTGTTCCATTGATATTTTTCACTTGAAAAATGCTCAACATTACCAACAATCAAATAATTAAATAAATAAAAATTAAAGTAATCACGATTCCACCAAAATGACAAAAAAAATTTCAGCAATGAAATTCAAACTTAGAGCAGTTGTGGAGAAAATGATACATTCATTCATTACTAGTGTAATTGAAAACTAGTTGAATCTTTTCATGAAATAATCTGGAATCATGTACTAAAAGTTATAAAAGTAGGAAACTTAGTTGGTTCAGTGGAGAGACTAGAGTATGGAGAAAGGAAATCCTGAATTCAAATCTGACCTCAGACACTTCCTAGCTGTGTGACCATGGGCAAGTCACTTAACCACAATTTCTTTTTTTTTTTTAAACCCTTACCTTCCATCTTGGAGTCAATACTGTGTACTGGCTCCAAGGCAGAAGAGTGGTAAGGGCTAGGCAATGGGGGTCAAGTGACTTGCCCAGGGTCACACAACTGGGAAGTGTCTGAGGTCAGATTTGAACCTAGGACCTCCCGTCTCTAGGCCTAGCTCTCAACACACTGAGCTACCCAGCTGCCCCCTTAACCACAATTTCTAAGCCCTTATTTCTGCCTTGGACTGATACTTAGTATCAATTCTAAGACAGAAGGTAAGTGTTTTTTTTTTAATTGTTATGATCTTTAATTCTATAATCTTATTGCCAGGAGTATATCCTGAGCATTTTACCAAAGTACAGGCAGGGAGAATGGTGGGAAAATGGACTGTTTTTATAGAAACATAACTTGTATTTATTTTCTAAAGCAACCTAAATATACTGGTTAAACAAATTGTGGTAATGGAATATTATAATGCAAATTAAATTTAAAAGTATGAGTAATATGAAAAATCTGATATGGTCCATTTCATACTGTGATAAGGTAAGGACGTTTTTTGCAAACAAACTAAGTAATGCATATGTCAAAGTGATTGACAGGAGCATGTGACTAAGAGTCACATGGGAGCCTAGGGGTCAAGATCTGGGAAAGGTTCTAAGGTCCCAAGTGTCTGGGCACTTCTCTCATGGAAGGACCTGAAGTTGGAGGTTTGGAAAAACAGGTTTCTGCTTCTCCTGACAACAACTGAAGAGAGGAATCTTTTAAACTGGCTTCTAGCAGCTTGAGTAAAGAAGATTGAGGACACACTTCACCACTGGACCTATTTAGACAGTTATCAACTGAAGATCCTAGCCCATTTGATTGGACTTCATTTATGAGACTTGGTTATTGGGAAATTTACTGATTAGCTTAGAATTAGATAGTTTTAGATAGATTTATAGAAATTGGTGTATAAGATAACTTGTAGTAATTCTCCTAACGCCTGTTCCTTCCTCCCCTTCCCAACCAATAAATCTGAATTTTTTATATATTTTCTTCTTGTTCATTCCTCACCAAATTCCCATTATAACAATACTAAAGAAAAGTAAATGGTAATAAATGGGGCAAGAAACTTGATGGTAATTTAGGGAGTGGATAAAAAATTGGCATGTTATACACTGAAATTAATCTAATTAAATATAAATATTCCAAATCAATTGTTTTGATTTGTAATACTGATATTTGTACAAAATGTGCTGATCAATTGTATTGATACCTGATGTGAATTTGTAATATCATTAAAAAAAAAACTTACCTGGTATATAAGGACTTCCACAATTGAGTTCACACCCATCTTTACAATTAACATAATCTAGTCAAAATGAAATACTAGCTGGTACTTGAATTAAAAAATGTTATCTTGGGGCAACTGGGCAGCTCAGTGCATTGAGAGCACCAGAGGTCCTAGGTTCAAATGTGACCTCAGACACTTCCCAGATGTATGACCCTGGGCAAGTCATTTAGCCCCCATTGCCTAGCCTTTACCACTCTTCTGCCTTGGAACCAATATACAGTATACAATACACAATACATAATATTGATTCCAAGACAGAAGGTAAGGGTTTTTTAAAAATGTCATCTTATGTCTCTGTGCATAAACCCAAATCATCATCCATGCCTGTAATGCATTCTTTTTTAAATTTTTCTTTATTTTCCTTTTTTCTTTTTTTTAAATTTTATTCTTTTATTCCATTTTTACAAATTCAAATAAAATAAGCATTTCTATATTCAAAGAAAAAGATTACATTTAAATGAAATCATAAACCTCATATGTTTAGCTTATTTTTCTGATATATTCGTAATGAATCCCATCCACAAGTGTCCCAGATCCTCCCTGCCTTTGCCACATCTCGGAAGATATAGTCAGGAAGACTGACATGTTTCTACAAACTAACTCTTTAATGTTTTCACCTTTCAGTTCACTCTTGAGAGGCGACATTCAAAATTTATCCTCCCAATATTAATTCTGTGGCTGTGTGTAATGCTCTCCTGGTTCTACTGATTTCAGTATTCATTCTCTCATATAGTTATTCCAAGTATTTCTACTTATTTCCCAAGGTCATTGTCAGGAAAACTACTATAACTTGTAAATACTTCAGTGCTCCTATAGAGACAGCATCTCATCAATATGGGCATTCCCACAACAATGCAGATCACAATCCATCATTATCAGGTCATGTGTAGTTCTTGTCCGTGTATTTATAATAATTAAGGTAAATCACAAAAGGTCCAAGATGCCTTCCTTGTGTTCTTTTAACAACACAAGAAAACCAATGGCACGTGGGAGCAGATATCCATCAGTTATTCCTCACTCTCACCATGTAATTGACTCATTTTTTTTCACTCAAACATTTCTTTGGTGAACTTTCATATAGTAGTTGTTCTGTGTGACTTTTTACTTATAATGTAGTGCGTCCTACCCATGCCCACATCCCCAAACTATCAATTTAAATTCTTTAGAAAATGGACCATTTTGTGATATAGTCACACAATGTGACCCAAAGAATAATGATTTTAAGAATATGGATTTTTGTTACAATTTACTGAAAAAAAAACAGTGTTGAAAAAAATGAATTCAGACTATAAGATCCCACTCCAGTTATTATTCATTGATTATAAAAATCTGGGGCATAATTTTCCTTTTCTTGAAAATTGGGGGAATTACAAGTGTGAAATGTTGCATTTGCTGTCAGATATAGTTATGAGTTGTTTGGTTTGCTAAAAAAAAGAAGACTTTTCTTTGTTACGAGGGAAGGCTATCAAATAGAGGAAGGATATCAAAAGGACATACCTAGAAATTGTTATACTATAAAATAAAAAGCATAAATAAAACCTTTTTCAAAAGCATACAATCCCAAGGAAGTGTTTAATAAAAAGAAAGTCTGGATATACCTCAAAATCTCTATAACAACACTTTTATTAATAGCAAAGAATTGGAAATAAAGAATACTCCCACTAATTGAGAATGGCTAAACAAATTGTGACCCACTGATGTAATAGAATACTATAGTGCTGTAAGAAATGATTTATTGATCAATACAGAGAGGCATGAAAAGACTTATATGAACTAATGCAGAACAAAGTAAGCAGAGCCAAGAAAATATATACAATAACTGCAATAATATTAAAGGAAAGAATACCATACACCAAAAATTCAAAAGAAAACCACAAAATAATAACTATTAAGCATGAATCAAATGAAAAGGCATCAGAAAATGTTCCCAAACTACCTTTCTGTGGAGGTGAGAGATCCAAAGATATCGAATATTGCCATTTTTTTGGACTTTTTCAATGTGTTGATGAGTTGTGCTGAATTTTTTTTTCTCTTTAAAAATTACTGTTTGTTAGATAGAATAGTACTCTAAGCTGAGGGTGGGGAGGATTACTGGGGAAAACTATGATGATGTAGATAATCAGAAAACATCAGTAAAACATTTTAAATATATGAAAAGATATGCCACAACCTGCTCATTTACAGTTTTCAACCTTCTAGTCATGCTATTCACTTTGTAATATATTTAATCATTTACTCTACCAGTTTATATTATTGATATCAACATCAAGGCTTCCAGAAAGCTTCCATGACTTTGGACTTGTTACTTCTATGTTTTGCAATTGTTAATACTTATGCATGGAGTTTGTCTGCATCACCATACAACTATATTAATTTTCTAGTAATTTTTAAGTGTAGTATAAGGAGATAGATTTTCCCTTATAACAATGTACTATATAGTATTTACAAAGTGGTTTAAAATATGTAAAGTTCTTTATCATATTGTATCGCTTTATTCTCCCAATAACCTGGGAGGTAAGTTTATTATTATCCCAATTTACAGATGAAGAAAATAATCACAAAATTAATAGTCAACATACAACAAATAGTAAACAAAATTTGGAACAGACAGTTCTGGTCCCAGACACTTACTAGTTGTGTGAACCTGGACAAGTCACTTAACTCTGTTTGCTTCAATTCCTCATCTATAAAATGAGGTAGAGAAAGAAATTACAAATCATTCTAGTATTTTTGCTAAGAGAACCCCAGACATGTCACAGAGCGTCAGAAATGACCAGAAATAACTAAACAACTAAATAGCATCATAGAAAGAGCTTTGAATTTGGATTTGGAATCAAAGGAGAAGGAGTTTAAATTCTAATTTCATTATTTACTAGGCAACATTGGGTAAATCTCTTGGGGCCTGAAGTTTCCTCTGCTCTAAAAGAAGTACCCTGAAGTAGATAGCCTCTGAGTTCCTCCTCAATTCTAAATCTATGACTCTATTAATACTTTGTTCTCACACAGCAAAGTCAGTTTTTTTCAATTTCTTTCATATTCTCCCTTGCATTGAGTATAGTTGCTATAGGCACAGTAGGCACTCAATAAATCCTTTTTAAATGAATAAGTGAATTATTAAACTAAGCCCAGGAATTGAAGACCCATTTACCTTTATTGCCAAATGCTATAAATGTTACCATTCAAGCCTCTGGTATTCGGATGTATGCAGACAAGTACATATTAGGAATTATTAAGTAGTCTCCATTTTGAACAGTTGATTTTCTCTGGAAATCCATATATTTCATTTATCTTTCTTTATTTCCCACATGAGAACTTATACCTTAAACTAATAGACCAGCTGGCCTCAAATCAAATATACTGGTTATTTCAAAGTGTTGAATATTATCTAAGACATTCTCTCATATTCAGATTTGCTCCAAATAAAACTTATTTCATTTTGAACTAAAAGTCATCTTTCATAAAATCATTCACAGTCTGCTTCAGATAAGTATGCCAAAATATCAATGATGAACTCTTTTCTAATCATCATGTTTCTGAAAAATGCTAGCAGTCAACATTAATAACTTTCCATAAACTAGTGAAAAATCTCTTCTTTCTCTAAATATAGAAATTGGGTATAGAAAGAATCCAGAGCACCATATTCTGTACAAAGCAAATGGCTTTCGTTTACTAAGCAAAGATAAGAAAGTGGGTACCAAAACTTCACAAGGCAGATTAGTCCTGCTCAAAACAGGGAATCATTTGAGAGAGGGACAAGATCTTTCAATGAGTTCATTGGTATAGAGAATGACCAGGGAAGAAATTACTTCTACCAAAGTAAGTATCTACTTTGAACGTTATACTCTTCTTTTTTTTCTTTTCTTTTTTCTGCTGACTACTTTTTTCCCAAATAGTATTTTTATAATCTATCCCTACCATTAATCTCTATTAATCAAAATTTTAAAACAAATACCTGAATTCATATCTGCATCGCCTAGGCTGCCAAAACTAATTCCAACACTAGATATGTGCAAAAATGTGTCTCTTTTGCCATTTGAAGATCATCATATCTGTCAGTAAGTGAGTAGTGTGTTTCATCTTCTGTTTTTTGAACATCATTTATCATTGCATTTATCCTAGTTCTAAAATCTTTCAAGGTTATTTTCTCCAAAATATTATCATTGTGTGGATTTTCTCCAATTCTGTTTACTTAGCTTTGCATTAAGATCTTCCCAATTTCCTCTGACATTCATCATTTCATCATTTCTTACATTAAATAGTATTCCATCACATTCATATGCCACAATGTGTTTAGTCATTACCCTATAGTAGAATTTGGGCTGCCATGAAAAGAGATGCTATAAATATTTTTACATACAGAGATCTTTTTTCTCTTTATTTGACTTCTGTGAGGTATCTAGTGGTGATATAACTAGTTCAAAGAGTATGCATAGTTTGGTGACTTTCTGGACTACCTCTGAATTGCTTTTCAGAATGGCTAATTGGTTCCACACAATGAACTAGGGTATCTGTTTTCCCACAACTCCTCCAATATTCATTATTTCCCTTCTTATCATTTTTACCAACGTTATAGATAGGAAGAAAAACCTGTGCCACTTTAATTTGTAATTCTCTGATTAGCAAGCTGCAGAATTCTTCATATAAATGTTTACAGTTTCAATCTTTCTTTGTCGATTTATAGTCATAAAGAGTTGACTAGAGAACTAAAAAGTAAAGTGACTTGCCCCAAGTCACACAGATAATGTGTTGGAGGCAGAACTTGAACCCAGACATTACTAATGTGAAAACTAGCTCTCTATCATGCTACCTCTTTAAACTGAGTCAATGTCCACTTTGATAGGCAATTATTGGTAACATTATCCAAGTGCCTGTAAATTTTGATGAAAAGAAAAAAACAGCATTTAACTCTATCAGTATCCTTACCAATGTAATCCTTTCCTCCAGTTTCAGAGGAAGAAGTGATGCTCCTTTTTGTCCAAGCTAACCATTCTAATTATACCCTTGAATCCAACACTTCCATGGCCTTGCTCCATCTTGCATCCATTACCCTCTTCTATTTCTTCCATTTTTCTTTCTCCCATTTCTCTTTCTCCTTATTCTAAAACAACTTACTTCCCTGTTCTAAAGGGGAAAAAAAAACTTTTCCCTTGACCCTATGTTTGTGTTTTTTCTCTCTTTTACTGACATAATTCTAGAAAGAGTTGTCTACTTCCCCATGACTCATTCATTCCTCATCCCTTTGTAGTCTGTCTTCTGTCTGTAAAATTCTCATGAAATAGCAAGCATCCTCTGGAATCTACAATGATATTATTACTAACTCCAATGTCTTTTTTCTGTCCACATCTTCCTTGACCTCTCTGTGGCATTAAACATGATTGATCACAGCATAGATTCTTCTTCATCAGATTCTATGAAACAATATAAGCATAATTTTCTTTCTACCCCTTTAACTGTTCCTTGTCTAATCTTCATTTTCTTCCCATCTTTTAAACATAGATATGTCTCATGGTTTTTCACTTGGACCTCTCTTTCTAACATTCTCTTGGTGATTCAATCTACTGAATTATCTCTCCACCTCTAACCCTTGATATTTCCACTTGTCTGATAGATATTTCCACTTAAATACCACGAACTCAATATGTGCAAAGCAAAACTTCTTCCCCAAAAATCTATATCTCCCCCTCTCTTTTTATTTTTGTTGATTTCATTATTTTGCTCCATCAACCAGCACCATTTTTTTATTTCCCCCTCTACCTCATCCTGAATCCCAAATAACTGTTGTCTTCTCAAGTACTTCCACAATCTGTCTCATTTCTCTCTTTTCCACTCACAAGTAAACCACAATAGTTCTGGCCCTTTTCTCTTCCAGATATTCTATATCTACAGATCTATCATTGTCATCTAGGTCATTTTAAAAGTTTTCCAAAATATCCTTGACTTTAGTCATGCCACTCCACTATGCCTGACATGAACTCCTTCCTTTCCCATCTATATCTGTTGAAGATCCTCTATTTTTTCAGGACACAGTCCAAGTGTCAATTCTACTATGACAACTTCTGTTATGGTTTATCTTCTGACTCACTGCTACCAGAGAGGTCTTCCTTCTAACATTTCCCTATAGAATTTTAACAGTACCTCTCCTTTATACTTACTTCATTCTCCCTGGAACAATAGGCGTTTTTGCTCATGTCTCTTCACTCAATTAGACTCTAAGCCTTTTGAAGGCAGTACCTGTGTCATCTTAGTATCTGTATTGCCAGTACCTAGTGTAGTGCCTTCCCCACATTAGGCATCCAGTAAGTGTTTCCTGAATTGGAAGTATTTTCATAAACAAGCAGTTGACCCACAGAGAGTTGAAGAATGATCATGGAAACAAATTAAGGTATCAAAAAAAAAGCATTAACAATTCAGTGAAGTATAGGTTTAACCAATGGCTACAACTGAGTCACCAAACCAACAAAAGTCTGGCAGAGAGCTAAATACAATATAGAGAAGCCTTCTTTGAGTAGATGTAGGCAAGTAGGTAATATATTGAATAGAGCACTGGACACAGAGTCAACAAATTCTGAGTTCAAATCCAGCCTCAAACACTTATTAGTTGGGTGGCTCTGGGAAAGTCATTTTATTTCTATTTCCCTGAGTTTTTTCATCTGTAGAATGGGAATAATAGTAGCCCCTACTTCTCAGGATTGTTAAGAGGATCAAATAAGATAATAATTATAGTGCCTGGTACATAATAAACACTGTATAAATGTTAGCTACCATTATTATCTATCCTGTCACATTTATAGGCATTAGAGACATAATTAACCATAGATCTTTCAAAAGGCATCTGTACCTGATAGTCAAAAAACAAAATTTAGTAACTTCTGTAGAAAAAAATTTCAGTAACTTCCTTTGCAAAAAAAGAAAATTGATACAATTTTGTAGCTAAAGCATAAGACCTGCTCATCCCAATTGACTGGTGATTCTGTATGTGTGTGTGTGTGTGTGTGTGTGTGTGTGTGTGTGTGTGTGCGCGCGCGTGCGCACACGTGCATGTGTGTGGGTGTGTGTGTGTGTGTGTATTGTGATAGAGGTTTCAAACTCAAGAACGGGAGTTACAGTCTGGGAAATTGCTGGAGCCTCATCCACAATGGGGGAGGGGCCCCAGGAGAGATTCTGGAATCTTGAGAGAGGAGGAGAATCTGTGAAAGTGGCAGTTAGCTCTCTCTCAATCCTGAGACAGCCTAAGGAAAAGGTCTGGTCAAGACTTGCTCTTGAGAAAAGACTTAAATCTTTCTCCTGGTGACTGGATACCCTTCCCCCTAATTCCCAATTGAAGTGGCCAGCTTGAGAAGACACAAAGCAGCTGACAAGATCACCTCACAGTTCCTGGTACCCTGGGTTAGTCTGAATCTCTCAGGGGCCCAAGGCAGCCAAGGCCTGGGTTCCCCAAAATGAGGAGGAGGAAGGGATAGCTAGAATAGTAACACATTTCCCCTCTTTCTTCACAAACCCCTCCTGCAGTCATTTCCCTGTGTTATCCCAATTGATCAGTTAGAATAAAGTTGTTGTCTTCCCCAACTGATTCTAGTGTGAGTGGAGAAACAGTTCCAGCTTGAGGGGGGAAAGTAACTTTCTCTCTCTGAGGAAGAAGCTCTATCTATCATAGTATTAGAGGGAAGTCAAGAGGCAGTTTGGGTGAGTAACCATAGCTGAGGGGAGGCTGAAGGGGGGAACTACAGACTCACTCCCCCTCTTCTCTCTCTTGGGCATGTTAAACAGCAGTTGTCTCTCCTGGACCCTGCCATGAGAATGAGAGGTGAGATCTCCATTCTCTCTCTCTCTCTCTCTCTCTCTCTCTCTCTCTCTCTCTCTCTCTCTCTCTCTCTCTTTCTCTTTTTTACTACCTGACTAACCCTCTATTACAGTTTGGCACCCAAGTTTCAAAAGAACCCCACTATTAAAAAACTTTTAATGACCAACTGTCACAAACTGACAGTTGGAACTCTTCAGACCATTTTCAGTGGTACTGCCTAAGAATAATCACACAGGATCAACAAAGACATCTTGATTCCTGGTGGAGGAGAACAGTGACTACTAGAAGCCATTCACCAACTGCCACCCTGTGACAGTTGGAATACAGGGGAAGGAGAAACCAGTTTAAAAGGGGCTGTGCTAGGGCGGTCAGCATATAGGATCTAAACATTTTGAATCTTATATAGGCAAAGCCTGAGATCTGACAACAGACATTCCTAACAGCTCCTGACAGAGTCTTAGGGAAGAATCACCATTAGTATAGAACATCTCTATAATCAACAGAGATAAAGAAGGGTGGTAACAAGAACAAATGATTAGTATGTTGCAGCTACTGTTCTGGTCTACTGTGGTGGGAGTATTGGCAATATATTGTAACTACTGTTTAATCTACAACAAAGTAGCTGGAATAATTGAAAATGCCATTGGGACTGTGACCAACATAACAACAGCTTGGACTCAAATCCCTATGGACATGACTTTTCTATGGCAAATTCTACTCCAACTGTATGTAGCTTCCCTAGCAGTGATGAACGCTCTGAATTACAACATAGCTGAAGTCAATAACATTTTTCATAAGAAGACAGTCAATACCCTAGCCATTGACAACAGACAAGAGGCATTATTTGGACAAATATCTATCCTAACTGAGATATGCTAGTAGTACATGCTAAAGAAACAACAGAGCATGGATAAGGGAACTCTCCTTTGGCCAAGTTAAACAATAGCTGTCTCTCCTGGACCCTGCCTTTAGAGAGGAGGTCTCTATTCCTTCTCTCTCTCTCTCTCTCTCTCTCTCTCTCTCTCTCTCTCTCTCTCTCTCTCTCTCTCTCTCTCTCTCTCTCTTTTTACCACTAGACTAACCCTCTATTACAGTGTGTGTGGGTGCAAAAGCCCACTAAATTGTCTTCATCTAACCTCTCGTCTTAGGCACCCGATCATGTTTTAGATTCATGTGCTATCTCCCCAGAGTATCTCATAATCTGTCTGCTACCACCAATTTATTCTTCCTAGTAAAAGTTGATCCATTAATCTTTAGAGCTCCTATCTTAAAGCCCATCCCAGCTGATGGATTGTGTTTAATCTAGTCCACTTAACCAATTATATCTACTAGCTGACTTTAACCATCTTTCACTCTTATAGTCCATCCAGCTATCGACCTAGGCCATTTATTCCTCACTCCATATTATGTCCTGACCAGAATATAACTCCCTCTTCTAGTTACTTCTTCCCTATATCCTGCCTTATTAAAACAGAAATTCTTTGAGGTCAAGAACTATCTCTTATTTAAAATATTTGAATCTCCATGGTTTAAGACACTGACTGGCACAAAGTAAGACTCATAAATTATTTTTCAGACATTGATTCATTGCTTTTATCAATTTGTTTATTTTAACAGCTGGTACCATCCATAGTAAACTCTAAAATGAAAGACAAGATGTGCTTGTGGGTAAGTGCATACCTTATTAAGAATCAAGATTTAAAGTCACGACTTTAGCACAGTGGAGCTGAACCCCACTTAAGGAAGGGACTTATGTATTCTGTTGATCATTAATCAAAATCAATTGAGTATCTGAAAATTTACTGTCCATTTGAAATAGCATACCCATTAATTTATTTAGCAAATATTTTATTGTCTGCTATATGTACCACAAAGTACTAAGAATGGCAGATAGTAAGATAGATAGAGACATAGTATCTGCCTCAAAGAAGTTTTCAATCTACACAAATTATAAATTATTATTACAAAATAGAAGTGGGGTGAGTCACTGGAATACAGAACTCCTCATGTGAAAATTTCCTCTACCAATGAAGCTTGGAAACTAATCTGAAACCTAAAGTCTTAGAGAGTTGTTGGGGGTGCTGACAGGTTATGACTTATCACTAGTCACACATCTAGTATGTGTCAGAGGTGGGACTTGAACTCAGGTCATTGTAACTCTAAGGTTATTTTTCTTTCTACCATTCTATGATACCTCTACCAAAAGGATATATTGAAGTATAATTTTAAAAAGCTTTTTTATATTTATTCACATATAGGTAACTATAATGTGAAGAACATGAAACAATATACCCAAAAGATAGTGAAATAACACAAAAGACCAATGTCCAGTGATAAACATGAAACCTTGAAGGGTCTCCAGTTATAGTAAAAGTCATGAAGCTTCTCTTGATGGAGAAAAAGGCCTATAGATCAGAGGTTCAGGGAACTCCTAAAATCAAAAGGATGGCAGTAGTACAATTACCAAAAGGTAGTCAATGCCCACAACTTTTGCAGAATAGAGTAGAATGACAGTACATGCTTTAGAAAGTATTTTCTTACCCAAACAGCTGCCATAAAAAGAACTAAAGAGCGGATAATGGAAACA
Source organism: Monodelphis domestica (assembly GCF_027887165.1). Lineage (NCBI taxonomy): Eukaryota > Metazoa > Chordata > Mammalia > Didelphimorphia > Didelphidae > Monodelphis > Monodelphis domestica. Next base: position 321,927,037 of record NC_077229.1, on the reverse strand, counting down.
GGGACGGCATGATTTTTACATGATGATGGTAACTAAGAAGAGCCCAGGCAATGAACCAGCTATGGTTTGAGGAATAGCCACATACTCTGGCTAAATATGTGATCTAGTTACATAGCTATTCCATTGAGTTATAAATGTCAGCCCTGAGGAAATGATTGCCAGTGGTATTTTCCATGGTTTAGTGAGGTGATGTAGCCAGAGAGTAAAAGCTCAGCTGAAAAAAGGTCTGTTACCCCACCCATATTTTAGAAGAAACTGTTATAACCAGTCATTCCAGAATAGTATTATCTTTTTTTTTTTTACCCATGGGAGAAAAAAGAACAAAATTAGTTTAACACCCAAGGAAAGGCTTCTAATAAAGTAAGTACTGCATAATATAGCTACTCAATGACCCAGCGATGGAAAAGTACCACCCATTTCTTGAGAAAGAGAAAAATAAAAAGGGAGAAAGAGGTTAGGGAGAAGGAGAAAGAGAGGGAGAAGGAAATCAAAAGAAATAGGACAAAGAGGGGAGACAGGAAGGGAGAGAGAGCAAGAGAAAGAGAGGGGGAGACAGGGAAAGAGAACAGAGAGGAGGATCTCGTCAAGTTCTTTATATCTCTGGTTTTTCACCCTCCATAGCTAATGCTAGCATATAAACCTCAAATGGTGTGGTTGTCCAGCCCTCTACTAGGCACTGTGTATGAAAAGAGAAAAAATCAGAACAATCTTTGACTTCAAGGAGCTTGCATTCCACACATACATCTAGGCAAATAGAGTGCCATAGTGGCAGTACGTAGAGAAGTTGAAGGTGTAAAAATAAAAGTCATTCCCTAATTGATAAGTGGTCAAAGGACATGAATAGGTAGGTCTCAGATAAGTAATTAAAGCTCTCTATAGTCATGTAAAAATGCTCTAAGTTACAATTAATTAGATAAGTGCATGTTAAAACATCTCAAAATACCACCCCACATTTATCAAATTGACTACTATGACAGTAAAGGAAAATGACAAAATAAGATGTGGGAAAATTGAGACACTGATGCACTGTTGAGGGAAACTGATTTAATAATTCTAAAGGTCAATTTTGACCTATGCACAAAGGGCTATAAGACAGTATATACTCTCTGATCCAGTAATACCATTACTAGGTTTGTACTCCAAAGAGATAAAAATCTTTCTTAATTTTTTTGTTTGAGTTGCCTTCCACAAAAGGATTAATATTTAAATACATTTTCATAAATCTACATATAAAATCTATGTGAGATTTCTTACCATCTTAATGGAGGTGGGGTAGAGGTAGGATTGGGGAGGGAGAGAAGGTGAAAGGAAAGGAGGGAGGGAGAAAATTTGAACTCAATATTCTTTGAAAAATGTTGGAAACTTCTTTTTCATGTAATTGGGAAAATTTTAAATAATTTTAAAAGATGCCTTTAGTCATAAAGTCCTAAAATATGAAATGTCTACTGATTTGCAAATAAAATTTAATTTAAACAAAAGATGCTTTCAAGATATAAAGTACAATAGGTTCTATAGGTAATTGGTGATATATAGGCATAACTCAGAAGAGAAGCTAGGGCTAGACATATGGATTTAGGAATCTTCATCAGAGAATTGATCATGAAACCTGTTGGAGCTACTGAGATCACCAAATCAAAGGGTATGGCGATTACTATTAACTTTGAAGAGTAGTTTTAGCTGAATGTTGAGGTCAGAAGACAGATTGCAGAGGATTTAAAAGAGAGGAAGAGGAGAAGAAATAGAGGCATCTAGTACAAATTACTGCTACAAAGAGTTTAAGCTTGAAGGTCACTTAAAATATAGGATGATAGGTAGCTGTGGTGGTTGGATCAAATGAAGGGGTTTTGTTTTTCATTTTTTTAAGAATGGTAGAGCTATAGGTATGTTTAGAAGCAGCAGGGCAAGAACCAGTAGATACAGAGAAATTAAAGATTAAAGAATGAGAATGAGAATGTAGACAATCTGTTGAAGAAGTCAAAGGATAGGATCAAGGATCCTACGGAAGGGTAGGCTTCGGTGAGGATAAGGACTAGCTCTTCATCTGACCTCAGAATAAAGGAAGGGATAGTGGGGAGAGATGTCTGAGTCATTTGAGATGAAGGAAAAGGGGAAAGAGAATTCTCAGGAAATTAGCTCATTTTGGAGGACTAATGTATGAAATGAGGTCCTTAGCAAAGAGCATAGGAGAGAGTACAAAGGGAAGAAGATCTGGCATAACTTCTATGAAATAGAGGCATGGAAAATTGGTTAGGGAAGAGTAAAATGATTGCCTACATGTAGTTAATATAAAAATATTTAGAAGCTTTCACTGTGCCAAAGACTGGAGAAACAAATATAAAAGCAAGATAGTCTTTGCCCTGAAGGACCTTATATTCTAATAGGGGGAAAATACATAGTGAAGTAGTAGCCAAGGATGGGTGTTTTGGTTTGATAAATCAAAGAGATGACTAATGGAATCATGGAGGAGTTGGTTAGAATGCCCTTTACAATAATAATAGTAGTCTAAATTTAATTTGAGTTTCAAAACTGGAAAGGGGGAAAGGAGGAGAAGGATGGGATAGCAAGAAACATGTACCATAGCAGGGTAGATGACACATGATTACCAGATTACCAATGTGAAGCATAGCTCGGACAGGCTAGATATAGAGGGGCCACTGAGGTCCCAAGCTAAGAGTTACAAAGCTGAGAGGGTTAAATTGCCCGAGGCATATTGTAGGATCCAGAAAGTATAGTGACAGACACAGTGAATATAAAATGGCCTAGGCATTGTTAAGAAAGCCATAACCCTCCACTGTACTTCTCATGTTCTGGTCCTTGATGCTGCCATGCCTTAACTCACTTTTTAACTCCCTTGTGTAATGTCTTCCTCTTTAGACTATAAGTTCCTTGAGGGCAGGGATTGCTTTTCTTTTTATGGCATTTGTATCCTCAGCATTTAGGACAGTGGCTGACATATAATAAGCACTAAAATACCTGTTATCTTGCTGCTACCACAGAAGAGAGAAAGGCTCAAATGGATCACTTCTGCTCAAGCAAGAGAGAAAAGGTATTTATATCCAATCCATTATAGAGTTCAGACCAGAATTCTATGCACAGCCTGTTGAATGCATACTAGGTTTTTAAGTTATTCTGATTTCTTGGGAAGAGCAGCTAGTGTGGAAGAGAATTTACATGCATGCAAGACAGAAAACTGAGGACAGAAGAGCTGCCAATCAAAAGGTAACATTCCATTTGGAATGTTCCCAGGAAAGACAGTTGGAGCCAAGCCACCAGCTGAACTGGGCTGAACTAGCTTCTGACCTAGGCAGAGAGATCCCTCTTTGGCTTCTGACAGAGTAGTGGAGAAGAAGCTGGGATTTCTGGTTTTTGGACTAAGTTTTAGCTCTTTGTGGATGATGGTGAAGACCCTGAAGCTTTTGCTGACTGACTGATATTTATCTGGCTGGTTAAAAGAAGAAAGAAGAAAAACATTTGTCCTCCAAACTCTCTGACTGTCCCTGCTAGTGACTGATTGCCATTTCCCCAGTATCCTCAAAACCAAGGCTCCTTGTATAGACTAAGAAAAACCCCATCCCTCTTACCTCATCCTCTATCCTTGTCCTGTCTTCCCCAATAAACCCCTTACTTGAGAAATCAAGAAAAAAGTCTATCTTCTCTAAATCTCATAATTCACACTGAGTGAATTGAAGAAGAAGGGGGAGGGAGAGGGAGGAAACTGGGAAGTGAAGAGTGGAGGGTAGGAAAAACCTTGATTCATAAGCCATATAGTATTGATCAATAGACATCCTCAGAAGTATCCCTCTATTACAAGATTATCTCTCTATTACAAGTATCCCCTCTATTATACTAGGTAGTGCAGTGAATAGAGTGCCTGGTCTACAGTCAAAAGGACTCCTATTCCTGAGTTCAAATCTGGCCTCAGATAATTACTGTGTGACCCTGGGCAAGTCATTTAATCTTGTTTGCCTCAGTTTACAGTATCTTTGCCAAGACAACCTCAAACAGGGTCACGAAGAGTCGAACATGCCTGGATAACAAAAACTTTCTTTGAGAACAGTTTATTCAAACAATTGATTTAAGCCTTGAAATCATGGTATGTTACAAGAAGAAAGGGGGAGGGGGGCGGAAGCGAATTGTCAGAAAGGTTAGAACATCCATTTTGAGAGGTTGTAGAAAAGAGACAGAAAACTGGGAGAGATGAAGAGAAAGATATAGATTTGTAGTGTTTTTTAAATAATGTAAATAAAATGTTTTTAATGGTTTTATATAGACTTCCCTATAAAGAAGCATTTTAAGACTTTAACAAATTATGGAACTGCATATATATAATTCATCATAACTACCCAGGTGTTTTTTGTTGAAATATTTCATGTAGAATTCATAATAAAAAACTTATATTGTGCTTAATAAATTTCAGCTAGGGGAACTCAGGATTCAAAAACAAAAATTCAGAACATAAAGGGAGGAAGAGAAGAAAAGAAATCCCAGAAACTTTTAAACTGGGGAAAGGAAATTGCAGGTAGAGAGGAACAGAAGGGGAGATATACATTCATATGTTGTGCTGTTGCACTGACTCTATAATTCTGTGTTATGCTTGAATATTTTTGGTCAATGGAAATCTATCCTTAAGTGAAAGAAATGCAATATGAGATGACAAAAATATATATAAAGACTGTTGACTTTTTTCCTGGTGTATCCATAAAGTAAATGTGGGCTGAAATACAATGAATGTATGCTGATGAATTTATCATTGTTAACCTAAAGGTTGAGCTGAGGCATTCCTTAAGAAGTTATATCATCATTGGATAGAGATTTTCAAAGTTGGCACTGCTGCCAAGTTTCTAATAATTTGTGTAACACCTTAAAATTTAACATATTTTCCTACTATATTCATATATATATATACATATATATATATTCCTACTACTGCTACTATACCAAAAAAGCCCTAATAAACTTTTTCTAATCTAAATTATTTAATTAAATGTATAGTTATTTGAACCATTAAATATGCATATATAATCATAAATATTTCAATGTAAACATGTCTCCTTAAAGATTTTAGATGGCCTCTGGAAGAGGTGATTTCATTAATCATTAGTTCACAGAAATAATTTATTTGTATGTTACTAGAGCAAATTTCCCAGTTGTACTTAACCTTTCCCAACATCTCTAGTGAGACCTTTTCAAATTCCTAATCTCTGTGGCCATCTTAGGCAACTTCTGCCAAATACACAGCGGTACACCAACTGAGTGATTTTAACAGCTGAAAGGGTGACCTAGAGTGAGAATGTGTGTGACAAAAATGGAAATCTCTCTAGTTGGCCTGCAGAAATTCTATTCCAAGAAGATTTAACATACCATGTATAATTATTGTGTTTATATATGCCTGCAAGAGAAACATGTGAAAGCTATATATGCAAGGTCTAAATACATAAGAAAGAATGAAATTTCATATCAATGAAACCTAGCATCTCAAAGACATGACCTCTATCTTTTTTTAATATTTATTGAACTCAAACATTTAACTTTTGTCATATATATAATATATATATGAACTCATATTTGCTAACCCTTAAAAAATAGTGATTTTTCCCAAATGTAGTACAGGTACCCCTTCCACACTTTGACTTTCCCCATCATGTGTTTGGATATATGACAGGTCAGCATAAGAAATTAACTGGGAACTTGGGGGGGGGAGTTTTGTAAAAACCACAAATGACACATGAAGGCCAGTAGATGATACTGAAAAGGTGTAGAAAACAGAGACCACATGTATAGTATTGGATAATATCAATATATTTTATCTTTTAATACCATAAATATATGCAATTTTTAAGTAACATAAAAGTAAAAAGGAAGCTTTCAACAAGAACACAAAAGCCAGCAGACAATATCCAAAAGCTAGAAATGTAGAGATAACTTTTAAAAGTCTAGTAACATAAATGCCCTCTGTAAACATTGTATTTAAAAAAACCTCAAATTTCTTCTCTGATATGAAGGGAGGGTCAAAAACTTTTACTCATATTTTCCAGATTGCAGGGGCACCATACTGCTAACCCCTTAGATATGAAAGGATTATTACAATCCTTTTTAGTTTAATAACTCTTTGAATTTCATGTAATTCAATTCAATAAATATTGAATATTTATTATTTTCAAAGTAAGAAGTAGTATAATTAACATGACTAGAAAGAGAGCCTTAAAGTCAGGGAGACATGGGTTCAAATTTTGCCTTTAAAACATACACATAACACATAGAACCAAGGGTGAGTCAAATAACCTCCTGGTACCCTCACTGAGACTTAGAGATGAGCTGCCAAACTGCATTAGTGCAAATTTACACTATGGGAGTTCTATAGGTCAGAACAAAAAAATGTTCAAGGTATTGAGCTAAGTAATAGAGATACCAAGACAAGAGTAAAACTGTTCCTACACTCAAGGAACTTACATTTTAAGGAGAAAGGGGACAGCACATATAAAAGGTAGTATGAGAAGTAAGAAAATACCAATAGCTGAGAAGATGAGAAAAGTATTGGTGTGTTAGGAAGTGACTATGTTGACTTTTGGATGAAGCTAAGAATTCTAAGTACAGAAGACCGAGGAGAAGGCACTAGTCATAGGGGATAGTCTGAGCAAAAGCATGGAAGATGTAAAGTGGGTTGTTTAGCCTGGGGATATGTAATCTGTTTACTATGGGTATTCCTTCCACTGTAACCCCTCTGTACCATCTTATTTGGTATGATTCCTAACCATGCGTTTCTAGAATGACATTGGAAGCCATCCTCTACTTCCTTTTGCATTGCATCATTAACACCAGACACAGATGAACAGGAAACCCTATTATCCAGGAATTTGCTTTCATATCCAGTCCTCCTCAATACCTTCATCAACCTCTGGTCATTCCAGAACCCATTCGTGTTGCTTGACTATTCATGAAGCTTGGATGAATTGGGAGTCATTGACTATTCCTTCAAGTGAGATGGAGGACCACCAGGTTTGACCATCTGCCCTCCTACTGCCTCCTAATGTCCACTAGTCCTTGTCATCTGTCCTGCCTCTATAGCATGCAAAACTCTGGCTCTGTAAGTTGACCTAATGATGGCATAAGCACTCGTGGGCCTTGCCACTCACCTCAAAGCAGAAACTTTGGAACTCCTTGAAGTTTTCCTGTGACTTGTAGCTTAACATTCTTTAGTGTATCATCCTCCCCAATTAGTGTGAGCCTTACTTTTCTATTTATATCCCCAGCACTTGGCCATAGTGCTTAGATTACAATAAACAATAAATTTTTATTCACTCATTCATCAATACAATTCTGATAAAATTATATTATACATGCACATATATATGTGTGCATATGTAAAATAAGATTCTATTTGCTGTTTTTAAAAGTAATTGACACATCACCTGGCATATAATAGGCATTAAATAAATACTTATTCCCTCCCATCTCTTCCCTTTCTCAGTACAGTCCATCTGGTACCACTCATTTCAATTTTGTTAATTTTGTGCAGTGTAGACATCCTTAATCATGACTTCCATGCCAATTCAAACTATGAGAATTATTTTATATAATTTTTACATTTTTAATAACATGTTAGCCATTTAGTAAGCATTTCTATGATTTGTTGGCTGCTGTCAGAATTGTGTGAAAAAGAATGCCTTCATCACAGTCACAATGGGCTCATTCACAAGTATAGGGTCAAGAGGGCATTTTGGCCAAACTCATCTGGGATTGTTTTGAGATCACAAAGATCAAAAGTGCAAACAGGCTCTTAAAGAATTGGCTTCTAACTTATTCCCACTATACATAATGTTTCCTGATGATTTTAAGTATATCCTTTTTATTATTTTAAGTAAAAATCCATTTATTCCTATGCATTCAAGTGGTTTTCAATAGGAGTATTGTATGTAGTTTGTCAAGAGCTTTTTCTGCATCTATTGTTAAAGTCATATCATTTTTGTTACTTTTTGTTAATGTAATCAATTATAGTAATGGTTTTTCTTATATTAAACAACCTGCCTACCTGATATAAATCCTAGTAGGCCATACAATATTTATGATATATTGCTGTAGTCTCCTTGATAATATTTTATTTAGGATTTTTGCATCTATGTTCATTAATGAAATTGTCCTATGATTTCTCTAGTAGGCAGGATTCTTTCTTTACCAATTGTTCTAAATAATTTCTTTAGCATGGGAATTAGAAGATCTTTAAACATTTGGTAAAATTCACTTGTAAATCCATCAGGGCCTGATGTTTTTTTATTAGGAAGTTCATTAATGACCTGTTCAATTTCTTTTTTCTAAAAAAAAACTTTATTAAGATATTCAATTTCTTTCTCTGATAATCTAGACAATTTATGTCTCAAATTCACTTAAATTATTTCACTTAAATTATTAAACTTGTTGACATATGATTGGGAAAAATAATTCCTAATAATTGTTTTGGGAAAAATAACTCCTAATAATTGTTATAACTTCATTTCATAATTCACTCTTTTCATTTTTGATGCTAGTGATTTAGTTTTCCTCTTCCTTTTTTTGAAATCACATTAATCAATGGTTTATCTGTTTTGTAATTTTTTTCATAAACCAACTTTTAGTTTTATTTATTAATTCAATGGTTTTCTTACATTCAATTTTGTTAATTTCATTTTTACTTTCTAAGATTTCTAATTTGGCATTTAATTGGGCATTTTTAATTTGTTCATTTTCTAGTTTTTTAATTGTATACCCAATTCATTGATCTGTTATTTCTCTATTTTTTATTGATATAAGCATTTAGAGATATAAAATTTTCTCTAATCATTGCTTTTTCTATATCTCATAGAATTTTGCATGTTGTCTCATTGTTATCTTTTTCTATAATAAAATTATTGCTTCTATGACTTGTTCCATAACCCATTCATTCTTTATATTAGTTGGTCTCTAATTTTATTCTGTATTTCTATGGTCCTTTATCAAATATATTTTATTGTGTTATGATCTGAAAAGAATGCATTCAATATTTCTACTTTTTTGCATTTAACTATAAATATTTTATGTCCTATTATATGGTCAATTTTTGAAAAGGTACCATGTGCCACTGAGAAAAAGCCATATTCCTTTCTATTCCTGTTCAGTTCTCTCCAGATATCTATGATATCCAAATTATCTAAGATTTTATTTATATGTTTGACTTCCTTTTTTATTAGATTTATCCAGTTCTGAGAGGGGGAAGTTTAAATCTTCCACTTTTATAGTTTTGTGGTCTATTTTCACCTCTAAATCCTTTTGTTTTTCCTTTAAAATTTTGGATGTTATAACATTTGGTGCATATTGATGTAGTAGTACTTCACCATCTTTTGTACCAATTAAAATTATGTAGTTTCCTTTTTCCTTTTTTTAATTAGATCTATTTTAGCTTTGCATTTTTTGTCAGCTAAAGCAAAGATATTTTATTCAATGCCTCTAATTTTACTCTTTGTGTGTCTCATTTAAAAATGTGTTTCTTGAAAGCAACATTTTGTTGGGTTTCAGTTTTTTATCCATTCAGTTTCTATTTTTTGGGAAACATAAGATCAAGAGTGAAAAAAAGATGCCTATGATCATCAATATTATCTAATATTGTATTAGAAATACTAGCAATAAGGAAACAAAAAGAAATCGAAGGAATCATAATGGACAAGAAGGTAAAAAAATTATCTCTCCACAAATAATATAATATACATAACATAAAATCCTATAGATTTCATTAAAAATTAGTTGAAACTATCAATAATTTTAGTAAAGTAGCAGGATATTAAATAAATCTCCATAAATCATCAGCATTTTTACACTTCATCAAAGATGTCCTACATAAAGTGATAATAAGAGATAACCCATTTAAACTAATAACAGGTAGAATAAAATAACTAGATATGACTTCCAAAACAAATGCAGAAACTATATGAACATACTTATAAAATACTTTTTACAAAAAAGTTCAAGTTTAAATACTTAGAGAAATATTAAATATTCATGCATGTACAGAGCCAATATAATTAAAATTATAATCCTATCTAAATTACTTGCCCAATGTGGTCCCAATCAAGTTACCAAAAAATTATTTTAATGACTTAGAAAAACTAATAACAAAATTCACTTTGAAAAAACAAAAGATCAAGAATGTAAAAAGAATTAGTGAAAAATGTAAAGGGGGGTATCCTAATGGTATCATAAAGTAGTAATTATTAAAATTATCTACTACTGGCCAAGAAATAGAAAAATAGATCAGCAGAACAAAACAGACATAAAGCAAATAGTTGTAAAATATTATAGGAACCTTGTGTTTGACAAAAGCAAAGATCTAAGTTTTTGGAATAAGAATTCTCTATTTAATTAAAAAAAACAATTGTTGGAAAAATTGAAAAGAAGTGTTGCAGAAAGAACTTAATCCATTTACCAAGAAAAGAGCAAAATGGATATGTGACCCAGGCATAAGGAGAGATATAAGCAAAGTAGAAAAACAGGGAACATATTATCTATCTTATTTATGGATAGGAGAAGAATTTATGGATAACACGAGATGGAAAGTCCAGTGAGATAGTAAATCGATAATTCTGAATGCTTTAAATTGAAAACTTCTTTGTACAAATGAAAGTAATGTAGGCAAGACTAGAAAGTAAACAGCTTGTGAGGGGGAAAGTTTATACACAGCTTCTCAGATAGAGATCTCCTATCTAAATTATATCAAAAATCTTGTCAAATTTATAAAAATATGAGCTATTCTCCAATTGAAAAATGATCCTAAGATATGGACATTTTTGTATGAAAAAATAAAAACTACATATAATTATATGGCAAATGCTCTGAATCATTATTTATTAGAGAAATGTCAATCAAAACAGCTCTGAGATATCATCTCACACCTATCATGTTGACTAAAATGATAAAATGGCAAAATAGCAAATGTCGGATAGGATCTGAAAAAATGGGGATACTAATACACTATTGGTGGAACTGTGAATTGATCCAACTATTTTGGAGATCAATCTGGAATCATGCTCATAGTTATAAAAATATGTACATTTTTATATAATAATACCACTGTTCAATTTATATCCTGAGGTGATCAAGAAAAAAATGAAAAAGAAACCAAAACATTTCCTGCAGCTCTCTTTGTGGTGGCAAGGAACTGAAAATTGAAGTGGTGCCCACCAATTGGGGAATGGCTAAACAAGTTGTGGTATGAAACTATAATGCATTACTATTGTGCTATAAGAAATGACAGGTTGATTTTGGAAAAACATGGAAAGACTTACTTGAAATTACAAAGAGTGAAATGAATAAAACCAAGAGAACATTATGTATAACAACAGAACTAATTTGAAGAATGACTTGTTTGTGTCTATATCTAGAGAAAGAACTAATAAGTAGAAATAAGTAAGACATAGTTTTGTATATACATATATGTTTTTATCAAACGATGCCTTCCCTAATGGAGGTAGGGGTGGGAAGGAGAGAGTTAACGGTAACAAATGAATTATTTTAAAAAGAATTACCTTGTAAATTCACCAATATCGAATCTAAACAAACCTTTTGAGTTATACACACTGAAACCACTGTGAAAGATTTGGTAGTAGTCAGATAAAAACAGTAACTGTCACCAAAATTCCAATCTATTTTCCAGTATACATCTTATTGATAGTGGTATGGATTATTCTGGCTGGACAGTAAAGTTGGGCAGTGCTCTTGCCACAAAAATTGCTCTCCTCATTTCTTCCCAATCCTTAATCTATAGAATTACTGCATTTTCCATCATGATTTCTTGGATTTTCTTAGATCATTGCATTTCTGAGAATAACTAGGCCATTTACAATTACAATTACAATTACAAAAGAAACATTACTGTCACTGTGTACAATGTTTGTTCTAGTTCTGCTCATTTCACTCTGTAGCAGTTCAAGTAAGTCTTTCCAGGGTTTTTTTAAAACATCCTTCTTGTTGTTTCTTATTAACACAATAATATTCCATCACTATCATATACCACAACTTGATTGGCCATTCCCCAATTGTTAGATAACCACTCTTGTTGGCTATTTTTAAACTGGATTTCATTAAGAAATTTCAAGATCATTTGGCAGGGTGCCCTTTTTCAGACAACTTGGTTTGATGGGTCTACTGCAAGAGGAGAAAAGGAAAGCTTAAGAGGGAGTGGAAGTTGAAGAAGAGAGAAGAGAGATGTCATGGGAAAAGTAAGAGGTCCCTGAGGCTTTGCAGTCAAACTCCTATAGGTTAGTATGATAGGACATGCAATTGGCAAGAGCTTTAAGTAAGAAACTCCAGACAATTTAACCTAGTAGGTGTGTAAGGAGTCAGAAGGAGGAAAGGGGACCTCAAAAGAGGATGTGCACAAAGCCATCTGCCAAAGAGCTCTATTTTCCAGGTAAGCCCATGTTTCCAGTCTAGGAACCCTGGTCAACTAGCCTGCTAGTCAAGTTCATATTAAAACTGACCCCAGGACTAGTACTTTAATGCACTATCATCCAAGGGAAAATACTAAGGGGCCTTCCTCTTCTTTTTAAGAAGAACGGCCAGTTCTCATGCACCTAGCAAGATCTCTACAAGCTAGGCTTCATCTTCCAAGATGCTGCCCCCATTACATTCATAAAGGGAGAATAGGTGAAAAGCTGGCCTCAAAGTCAGGAAGACCTGGATGTAAGATCTGCTTTTGGAACATATCAACTATGTGGCCTCCATCAGGTCATTTAGCCTCTCAGTGCTCTAGGTCATTGATGTTAAGCTCAAACTGAAACAAATCTTTGAATGCCATACATTGATTTAGAAACCCACAAATTAACATTATTTTGTATTGTATTTTTTAATATTTCTAAATTACATTTTAATCTGATTCAAGCATAGATATTGATCCTCTTCTAAATGAAGAAAGAAAATCCCTATAACAAAAAAGTATTGCTATAGATATGCATAATATCTATTTTATATTTGGGTCTTTTTTTTCTTTCTTTTATTTCTTTGGGATACATTCCTAGTAACTGTATCATTAAGTCAAGGACTATCCCACTTTAGTGACTTTGGAGGGATCAGTCTAAATTGATTTCTAGAATGGCTCCACCAATTCATAGCTCCTAAAATAGTACATTAGCCACCTTTTAATAAGTAATAATATAATATTTCTAGAAATATTTATATGCAATAAATATTTAAAATATTATTTTAAAATGTGAAATATTTATATAAAGCATTTATATAGTACCTACTATATGCCAGGTACTGTACTAAGAACTTTACAAATATTGATTCTCACAGAAATTCTATAATTTTGGTGCTATAATAATCTACATTCTACAAATAAGGAAAATAAGGCAAAAGAATTTAAGTGCTTTCTCACATAGCTGGGAAATGTCTGAGGCTACATTTGAACTCAGATCTTCCTGACTCCAGTCAGATCCAGTATTCTATTCACTGCACATCCTGAATGCCTAAATTACCAACATAAAAGCTTATTTACTTATTCTTCTGAGGCCAGTAGTGCTTTATTTATAGATTCATAATGAAACAATGGGAGCAGGTAAGTTTCAGGGTGGATAGAGTGCCAGGACTATAATCAGGAAGGAGAGTCTTCCTTAGTTCAAATCTGGTCTTAGATGGTTACTAACTGTATAACTATGAGTAAGACACTTAACCCTCTTGGACTTCAGTTTCCTCCTCTGTAAAATGTGCTAAAGAAAAAAATGGCAATTCGCCCCAACCCTAAGTACTATAAATTTAAAATATTATAATTTTAAGAAAACTGGTTTGGAGGGGATTTTTTCTTAACTTTTAATAATGCATTAATCTTCTCTTGGACTACTGGCTCCTCTTTTTCTACACTATCCTGAGAGATAGCATAGTATAAGGACTTGAGTGCTAGGACTGAATTTTTTTTTAATTAGGAAGAATTGCGTTTGAATATCACCTTGCACCAAAGTCTTAAGGCCCTGGGTAAAAGTCATTTAGCCTGTCTGCATCACAGCTGCCTCCACTATAAAATGAGGATTTTAATAATATTTGTCTGGAAGGGTTGTGTTGAAGATCAAATGTATAATAGAAAGAACGTTGACCTAGAACTTCAAATACAGGACCTGAATTATAATTCTAGTTCTGTCATGTACTATTTGTACATGTCCTTGAGAAGTTATTTGACCTCTCAATTTATTCATCTACAAAATTAAGGTTGGACAAGTTGGTCTCTAAATAGGAATGTGCTGATAAATGTTTAACAGCTGGCTCTCTAGGAAAAAAATGCATACACAACACACTTTTAATCACTTTGCCTCACTGACATTTTCTCCATCACTTTCTTAAAACTAGACAACCAATAATATCATAACACCTGTGAAGGACTCTCAACTGTAAAATTCCATTGAACTGTGAGCCATCATTACTATCTACTTTGATATCTTCTTTGAATTTTTCTTAGTTAATGCTCAAAAAGGTAGAAATCACGTTCAATGGAAAGCATTTTCTTCTGCTGTTTTCAGATACCCAACTTTCCTGTCAAGAAAGAAATCAAAATGATCAGAAAGTATTTATTGCACCCATCTGCAGATGCATTTGATTAGTTAAATCCAGTCTCTCCCTAACAATGTTTATACAGCTGAGCCAAGGCACATGAACTACCAAAAACCATGTTACATGCCACCTCCATTGGCTGCCCAGACAGCTGCCAAAAAAATTCCAGGAAGCACAGGAATGATCTAAGGCAGCTGGTTCCTCCAACAGGAGTATGTCTCTGCCTACTTTGGGCCTTTCACAGAAGAACGTGTTATGGCTGCCTTCGCTCATACTAGAGAGAAACAATGGTGGCCTCCCTCGACTGAAAATTATGAGAACTCATTTCTCATTATGAGAACTTTAGCTACTGAAGGACTTGGATTAAGCGGATGCAAGGACTCTGGAGACCATTGAAATAAATGCAGAATTTGCTGAGGATATGCAACAGATTAGAATAGATCTTGGCTCTAACAATTTATGTTCCTTAAGCTCAACCTTATAAATATAGCAGAGCTAATTAGTTTGTCACAGGCACAGGCAGCTAAGTTAAGGAATGCATAAGAGCTATGAACCTGGAGTCAGAAAGACCTAAGTTCAAAGTCAGCTTTAAAGAATTACTAAATAGGTGACCTTGGGCAAGTCACTTAATCGCTGTTTGCCTCAGTTTCATCAATGATAAAACAAGAATAATAATAGCACCTATTTCATAGGGCTGTTTCAGGGATCAATATTTGAAAAACACTTAGAATGGTGCCTAGCACATTATATAGCTGTTGTTCAGTCATGTCCAACTCTTTGTGACCCTGTTGACCACTCTGTCCATGTGGATTTCTTGGCAAAGATAATGGAGTGGTTTACCATTTCCTCCTCCAATGAATTAAGACAAACAGAGGTTTGATGATTTGCTCAGAGCCATATAGCTAATGGCTGAGGGTAGATTTGAACTCAAGCTTCCTGGCCCCCAGGCCTAGCACTCTCTCTTTAGCTAACTAGCTGCCCCTTGATATCTTGTAAGAGTTTAATAAACATCTGCTTCATTCCTTCCTCTCTTCCTCCTTCCCTCCTTACCCTTCCTTTCTTCATTCATTTGCTGCTTCCTTCCTTTATTCCTTCTTTTCTTCCTATTTCTCCTTTTCTATCTTCCTTTTTCTTTTCTTCCTTCTTCCCTTCTTTCTTTCATTCTTTTTCTTCTTACTTTCTTCTTTTCTTCCTTGTTTCCTTCCTTATTTTCTTCATTATCTAAACCTCTTTGAAACAATTGGGGGAGAAAATATTGCAAATCATCCACTTTGTCACGCCAGCTTTATAGGAGCAGTAAAGTAGAAACACCTCTAGATCTAAGTTCAAAGAACTAGTTTAAAGCTGGCCTCTTCCATATAAAAGCTGTCTAACCATAGGCCAGTCTCATAGATATCAGAACTCTTTCCATAATAATGCTGCATAAGGCATTTTATAATTGTTCCATTTTGTTTCTTCTTTTTAGGTTCTTTCACGGTGTGGTTATTGTACATGCAAAGCATTTGGTGAACCATAAAATCATTATAAAAATCATTTCTTTTTCATAAGAAACTTGACTAACTTAAGTCATAAGAATTATATCTTAGACATCTTCTGGTTCAATACCAGATATCAAATATCATTTGATAGAAGAAGATATTGCAGTCCAGATTAATTTAATGATTTGCCCAAGATTGCAGCTGACTTGGAATAAAGAGCCTAGGCCTAAAATTATCATAGGAAGAGAGGGGAAAATATAATCCTAAAGTTGGGAAGAACTTCTGATATTGCAGGAAAGTGTGATACTTCTCCCTGTTCCTTTTATTCCAATTCAGATGCAATCTATTCAGTTCCTATGCCAAATATCTTCCCAGAACTCTGTTGTGAAACCAATGCCTTTAGAAAAAAAACAAAGCATACAGGCCTGCCCAGGTAGATGCGTATTAAATAACACAGCAATTCACCTATCTACACACTCCGTATAGTTACCTAGAATAAGATTGCTTTGATCCAAAGACATTGACATCCATTAAACAACAAGGTACCCCTGAGTGAGAGTGAGAGAATGGAGGCAGCATGAGCCAGGTATGTCAAACCAACTGTACTGCTTTGACTTCCATCTTCCTTCAGACCACAACGAAAAAAAAATCCTGAACCTAAAAGTCTTGGGGAAAACAGAACCAGAACCGTTCAAACCACTACTACTTCCTACTCATTGAGAAGGGGGAATGGGTCCATCTCAAGTCAACTGCAATCAACAAGGGATAAGAGTTGTGCTAGATCTAGCTAGCTAGATCACTAGTTCTGCCTCTAGCCCAGTCTTCATAACCATCATCCTAGAAAGCAATTCCAGAAGGGGTCAGTCATCCCCACCAACTGTAATTCATAGGGCAGTGAAGCCAATCTAGCTGAAGCAAGACCCCTATAGAGAAAAGACAGAAGAAAGCATGTGACAAGCAATTCAAGGCACCATTACCTCTTTGGCCACCATTTCCCCTCAGTCCTCAATGGAGACTGCTCGTCATCTTGGGAGCATGCTGGAAACTTCTTCTGCAGGTGGTCTAACCCCAAAATACTGAAGACCAGAAAAGAAAGCTCTTGGCACCCTCAAATGGTTCATAATTAGAAACTGATATGATTTGGTCAGTGGAAATGACATTAAAGAAAAGGTATTACTATCTGTGTTGCTCTTATTCCCAAGGACCATGGGACCTTTCTGCTGGGGGCCATCAGACCATGACATCTTGACAGAGTCACGTGTGGTAGCTGGTGAGACCACAGAGTGGTCCTTGGTGAGATGTGATTGCCCACCCAGTCCCCCTTTACACGACCTCTTTCATCAATGCCCCTTACCTATGAATTGACATGATTATTATTCCCCTCAAAAGAAATAATGCAAGAGCAAAACACCTGTACCCTAATTCTCTAAAACATGACCAAAAGATCAGCCCCTCAAACCCAATCTCAAAAAGGCTATCATGGGTTAACTTTTACTTAGATACATAATTCCCAGCAAAACCTCAGCTATAGGCCAAGCCCAAAACTTTCTCATGAAGCCAGCACACAAATCAATCATAGAGGCCCATACAATACGTACAGGTACAGTACAGGTACACTAAGCTTCAATATGCCTCAATGACTCAATTACACAAATCAGTAACTCAGAAACTCCCTAGTTTGACGAAATCATTTATCTTATGTGCAACCTTTATTCTGTCTTTAATCACAATACAAAAATATAGAATGTTAATCAAGTGATTTGTTAAAAGTTAATGTATCACTTTTCCAATTATTTCTCTTTGAACATGTGTGTTAGGTAATATAATCTGCATGCCAAGAAAATGGGTATAAAAATAAAAACCAAGCCTGGGAATGGCGGAGCAGCTGTCAGATGCAAAGCTGTCCCATGGCTATAATGATTAAGCTGTCTCCCGTTTGTTATTTATTTGACTTATCATTTTCCACCAGTCGGGAACCCTGGGGTCGTGAGTCAGGCAGGACCCTGACCATGGCACCTTTCCATCTAACTTGTGGCTGAGAACATTCCATAGTTTCTGTCTCCCCACTAGAAGCTGAGCTCCTCAGAAAGGACTGTCTTGCTTTTCTATTTGTAGTCCCAGTCATACATAACACAGTGCTTTGAATATAGTGAGTGCTTAATAAAGGCTTTGAAAAAATCCTTTCATTTCTTTGTACTACATTATAAATCATTTCAAACCATAAGAATTATAAATTTAGAGTTGGAAATAACTTTAGAGACCATCTAGTATAATTTCCTCATTTTAAAGATGAACTGTGGCCCAGGAGGGTTAAGCAACTTCTCCAAAGTAATTCAGGTAGAAATTGACAGCGGTAGGCTTTGGATGCAGATACTTTCCCTCCAAAATCATCTTTCTTCCACTATAATCTAGATTATAGGATTATAAAATTAGATTTTTGAGAGCCAAGCAAGATCCCTTGAAGGACATCTAGTCCAACTCCCTAATGAGCTATCTCCTTTATTTTAAAAATGAGAAAAAAAAATGCCCAGAGAGGTCATGTGACTCACCCTAAGTAATATAAGTAAAAAGTGGCAATAATGGTATTTGAATTCAGGTCCTCCAATTACAAAGGCAGCACTTTCCACTATAAAGTTCTCACTAAATTACTAAAGTAGCAGCTGGTGCTACAGTGGATCTGGAGTCAGGAAGACTTGAGTTGAAATTCAGCCTCAGTCACGTCACTTATTGTTTGTCTCAATTTTCTTTTCTTTTTTTTTTTATCCTTACCTTCCATCTTAGAACAAATACTGTGTATTGATTCTTAGGCAGAAGAGTGTTAAGAGCTAAGCAATGGGGTCAAGTGACTTGTCCAGGGTCACACATCTAGGAAGTATCTGAGGTCAAATTTGAACCTAGGACCTCCCACCTCTAGACCTGCAGAAAGGACTCAGTTTCCCCACATTAGAGATAATCTCTCCTACCTCATGGAGTTGTTGTGAGGACCAAATAAAATAATATTTGTAAAGTGCTTTGCAAATCTTAAAGTAGTATGTAAATGCTATCTATTGTTATAAAGATGACAGAGCATAGAGCCTGTGATTTTATTGGCAAGGAGACTCCCCAGTGAAGAAATTCCCTCTACAATGCAGGTCAACCCTACTCTTAGGGGATTAAAAAGCTGCATGGGGCACTAAAAGGTTAAGAAACTTGCTAGATTAACATAGACCGTATATTTTAAAGTTTAGATCTTCCTGACACTGAGTGACTATGTCTTGCTGCTTCCCATAAGGTTGATATAGCTTGATAATTCTTCTCTGGTTCACTGAATTTCCCATGTTCTCTCTCCTAGTTTTGAGTAAATGTTCCAGGTAGGCAAGGACCATGTCTTCCACTTTTTCTAGATCTTTGCCCAAAGCCCAGCCAATACAAGCAATCCTTGACATAATTATGTTTACACTTTATCTTACCTTTAAATGCTAGATCTTCAAAAGCATGGACTCTATCTTTCATAGTAATGTGTACCCCTTTTCCTAGTACTCTGCTATATATACAGGAGACTCAAATATTTACTGAACAAATAAGCTAATGCAGCAAGTCCAGCAAGCTTTCATTCACTGGCATCTAGATTCAACAAGTAACTGGAATCACACCTTGGGCGAAGGTTAAGATTAAATGACTTATGCCCGCCTTTAGTCCATATCTACATGGAATCAAAATAATCCATTCTGGGAAAATTCCACTGATTATTATACCTCATAAAGTCAGAAATAATCCAGTCATTCGATTCATTTTTTACTTAGCTGACTATGTTGATATCACCAAGGCACAGTCAGAGGGGTTTAGCATTGCCAAACAATAAGAATGTCTTTTTGTGTGTGATGTACCTTGGGCATCGTCATATTTCATATGGCAGAACAATCACAGCTTGTCTTTTACACTCGGAACTTTCTAACATTAGAATGATTTAAACATGTGAAATCTAGAGTATTGGAGACAGTCATTCTATCTTTCTCTATCCTGAGACCATTGGCATGTTGTGGCCTTTGGATTTATTTCCTTCATACTAAAGACAGGAAATATTGAATGGTAGCACAATGTTGGGCCCATTTTGATCTTTTTTTTTTCATTTATCCATTAGCAAACCAACTTTTTTTTGCCTTGATAGGTGGCCCCAGAAAAGAATGACTCATTACAGTGGGAAGTTGATCAAATTCAATACAGCTGAATAGTGCCCCAACTCTTGGCAGGAGGGATTTTGGCAACTTCCTTATGAGCACTTAATCTCCTTTATTCCCAGTCCTTTTATTATATTTAATCATCTTTGTAGAATTCCACTTTCGCCACTCCTGCCAAGCCCTCCAGCCACAGGCAGGATCTGTTTGTTGAGATTGGGTATCCAAGAAGGTGGGACACATCTGCCATGTATGTTTTCATATCAGTGGGCAACAACCTGGGGAAATTACCTATGAAGAACATTGTTGGCTTGGAAAAGAAATAATTATATTAATATTATTGTTATTTTAGCATAGCTATCCCTTGATTTGGTGATCAGTTTGGATGACAAAAAAAGGAAAGCAGTATTATAAATATATTAGGTGGTGAAAGTTGCTTGGTTGGACTCTTTAACTCAGGTCAAGCCCTTGGCAACAGGAATATAACATACTCCATCCTGCCTGGTGTTAGGCTGAAATAAATTGTTTGGCAAGTTGTTTTGATCTGATAGCATTACGTCAAGGGAGTTTGGGAGAGAAAATCTTTAAAAACCATTCATTTTTAGAAAAGAGGAAGAGAGGGATAAACTCTGATGCTGAAACCATACTCACTTTTGGAGCCTATATAAGCAAAACTGTATCAAATCGTTTTTTATGAAAATAAACGAAGCTAACTTTTGTCAGCATTTAATATACTTTTTTTACGTTCCTGTAGCCCAAAGACAGATGTGTGCCTTAATAAGATTTATCCATATAAGGAGACAATTTGAACTTCGAATCTATCCAGGAACTTACCTCATTCTTTTGTTATTCCAGTAGCTTTGTTTGGATTTAAGACTCAAGACAAATTGAAAAGGGTGCAGGGCTGAGATTATTGAAATCCCCTGAAGTTTTGCGCCACTTAAAATCATCTTGTGTTTCTACTCCTGATATTCATTATATATGTGATTTATTTGGAGAAACAAGATATCTCTAAATCTTGAGCAGTATTTATATGCTTAGTCTTTCATGCACCTGGAATAGGCCATGTGTTATCTCAATTAACAATTAGCTAAATGTAAAGAAGGTTCTTTCCTATGACTGTTATTCTGGCGAGATTGCATTTCTGGTGTAGCAAACAGCAGAAAGGTAGTCGGTCATGGACTAGACATCAGGAATCCTCGGTTTGAATCTTGGCATTCTCACTTAAGTCATCACTAACTAGTCACTTAAGCATTCTTACCTTGTTTTACTAGACACTAGTCGTAAAAGCTGTGGATTTCTGTTTCTTTAACAATGAATCGCTATACTTTCCAGATATGAAATTCTCATATTCTACATTTATTTTCGCCCACAAGGAGCAATTAGGTGATGGAGGGGAGAGTATGCTGGACTTGGAGGCACCAAAACCTGAGTTAGAATTACCGACTGTGTGATCTGGGACAAGTCACTTAACCTCACTCAGTGTCAGTTTCCTCTTCTGTTTGAGGATAAAACTAGCACTCCTCTCACAGGATCATTGAAGGATCCAGTGAAATATTGTGTGATGCACTTAGCAAACTCTACATGTGTATATAATATTCATTTCAATTCAGTAAACATCTATTAAGAGCCTACTCTGTATCAGCCTGTGCTAAATGCTGGGGATTCAAAAAGAAGCAAAACACTGTCCCTGCCCGCAAAGAGCTTAAAATCTAATGGAGGAGGCAACATGCAAAAAATATAGACAAAGCAAACTATGTGAAGGATCAATAGGAAGATAACTGGAATTGAGAGGTTGGAGAGGGCTTCTTGTGGAAGGTGAGACTTTAGTTGGGACTTACAGGAAACCAAGGAGGTCAGTAGTCAGAGCAGAGGAGAGAGAAGCTTCCAGGCGGTGCCTAGAACTAAGAAATGGTGTGTCTTAGTGGTGCAACAGCCAGGAGGCTAGTGTCACTGGATTAAAGAGTATGTGTTGGGGAGAAAGGTGTAAGAAGGAGGGGACTAGTTTATGAAGGGCTTGGAATGCCTAAAAGGTCATTTTGTATTAATCCTGGTGGCACAAGAAGTCATTGGATTTTACTGAGTTGGGGAGGTTGCATGATCAGACCTGAGTTCAGGAAAATCACTTCAGTGGCTGAATAGAGAATGCATTGGAGTGGGGAAATACTTGAATTGATATATGTATAATAGCTGTGTAAATTCAAGCTATTTTATTCTCTATATGTATCTAAGAATCATTATAAATGATAGAATTTTCTTCTGACATCACATTTCTGGAATGTTGCTTCAATAAAATAATACAATTGATGCATACTAAAAAAAATTATTTAATCAAGAATTTCTGAGAGGAAATATTGGTTTACTAGGACTAAATCTAGCCAAAATCACTTCCTTTCCTTTGGATAGGATTATATGGTTAGATTGGGGAAATGCCCAGCATAGTGTACCTTGATTTTGGTAAAGAACTAAACAAAGCTCCTCATGGTATCCTTGTGCATAAGATGAAGAAATGTAAGCTGGATGGTAGTACTGGGTAGTGAATTTAGAGTGTTTAAGCAACAGACCCCACAGGTTGCTGGCCAATAACAACTGGGAAAGAGATCCTTAGTGACTTGAATGGAAATGTAAAAAATATACTTTAAAGTTTTCAGAAAGGGCAAGTATAGAAAGGATTGCTAACAACACCAAATGACAATTGAAATTTTTTTTTAAGTTCCAAAAGATGGAATAACAGACCAAAACAAACAAAAGAAGCATCTAATAGGAATAAGAACAAAAAACTTGCACTTGCATTAAGATCTTTTAATTAGACAGTTATAGGAAAGTAAATATCTACTTGCTAAATATCAATTTATGTGAAAATATATATTCCAGAATTTTAGATAACAATATATTGAGTGTGAACCTACAAAAATGGGGGAGGAGGAGCCTTGATCAAGGGATGTAATAGCTCCACTCTACTCTGAGCTAGTCAGACCACATGGAGAGTATTTATTATGTTTAGTTCTGGATACCACATTATTGTTAAATTCAACAAATATTTACTAAGCATCTACCATGTTAAGTGCTGAAGGAGAGTCAAAAATTAGAGAAAACTAAGTCCTTTCCCTCAATTTATAATCTAGTAACAATAGAAAAAGGATACTGAAGGAGCTCTGGGGTTCAAATCCTGCTTCTGGCACTGTCTGTTCTTGGCATATTGCTTGAACTCTCTGGGCCTCAGTTTCCTTATTTGTAAAATTAGGGATTTGGACTTAATGGCTTCCAGTTCTGTGAACCTATGACCTTAACAAGTAAAAGCCTATTTAGAGAAATGTGACTAGGATGGTGAGAGTATTCAAAACAGCATTACAGGAGAATATTTGAAATGAACTAGGGACATTTAGTCAAGAGAATTTAGAATAGATGGGTATAAAGTGATCTTCAAGTATTTGTAGCTAGAATTTATACTATTGTGTATATGTGTCACACACTGTGATTTAGGAATGTCTCATTTGATCCTCACAATAATCATGAAAGGTAAATGCTACTATTATCTCTATTTTACAGCTGAGGGAACTGAGGCAAACAGGAATTAAGT
This sequence comes from Monodelphis domestica, assembly GCF_027887165.1. Lineage (NCBI taxonomy): Eukaryota > Metazoa > Chordata > Mammalia > Didelphimorphia > Didelphidae > Monodelphis > Monodelphis domestica. The sequence goes on along the minus strand of NC_077229.1, from coordinate 321,903,284 downwards.
CAATTTCCCAGAGTCCAGTAAGTGACTAATACAAGATTTGAACTTGTCTTCTTGATTCCAGACCCAGCATTCTAACTACTGCACAAAAAGCTGCCTCTATGTAGATGGAAGACTCGACCTATTTCTTATAGATGTAGTAAGTGACCTCTCCTTGCCCTCACCCTGAGAATATACCTAGATCTTTGCTGCTTCTAGTCAATGATGTTAAAGTTTAGATGAGCTCAGTTCTCACTGTATGATTCACCCACTGAGAACCCCCTGGTAGACTACTAAAGCAGAACTGAGGACTCAGGGGACTTTTTTAACCCTTAGCTTCTCTCTTGGAATCAGTACTGGCTATTAGTTCCAAGGTAGAAAAGGGAGTCAAGTGACTTGCCCAGGGTCACACAGCTGAGGACATTTCTCATATCACCTGCTCCTCTGCCCAACAAACCAATGAATGCTCTTCCTCCCTGCCCTGTATGGAGTAAGGTGGGTGGGTTCACATGAGGTGTGAGGGTTGCAATTTGGGCACTGGGTCTCTAGAAGGTTCACCATCACTCCCCTAAGGTGAGGTCAGGCTTCCCTCCAGCATTAAACCCAATGTAGAACCACATGTCTGAGTATAGGGAAGGTACGAGCAGGTATTCCATCCTCTCTGGTTCCAAGAACAGCTTTTATGTGACAATTATGGGGACCTTATTAATTAGACATAATTAGAAGCTATCTCATTCTAAAGAGCTAAAGAAAATGTGAAAGCACAGAAGACAGCAAGCTTTGTCAAAAAGTTATTATTTTGTCATTTCATGTATAATCACTTTGTTCCACAACATTTATTAAATGACTGCTACATATAATGTACCATCAATTCTCTTGTTTTGCCAGCAGGATAGGGAAGAGAATGAAAAAAGGAATGTGGTTCTACCAGTAGTGGGTAAACTACACAGAGCAAACTGTGGGTGGGGAGTATCTTTGAAATCTGGAGAATTGACATTTTGGTTCATCTCGATCTCAGCTTTACTCCTTAATACTGGTATAACCTAGAGCAAGTCTCTGGATCTCAGTTTTCTCATGTGTAAAGTAAGAGGGTTGCACTCTATGACCTCTGAGATCCCTTCCAGCTGGAAATCTATGATCTTATGATTTTCTAAACATATCTTCCAGTATGAGTCAGTTTCTAGTACCATCTTATAAAACAGAGATGTGATAGGATTTGATGTACAATTTAATTTTCCAATTTTTCAGCTTTCTGCTTCTGTGTCTCAATAGAGATCTGCAAGAGTGATATTCGATTTTAAATGTATTTTTTGAAAGTTCAATTACCTCACATGGATTGATTTATCCTAATATTCTTACAATTTCTGGCAAAAGAAAATATCAGCATGTCCATGTTACAAATGAGGATAATAAATTTAAATTTTTCAGTTTCCCAGAATCATATAATAAATTGATACTAGTTTAAAGATTCAGATTCCACCCTCTTAATCTAATTATTTTGAACTTTATTATCCCATTACCAAAGAAGAGATCAGACTACCACTGAAAATCATCTTACAAGTGCCTATAGCTCTAGGTATTGCCTCAGTCAGCTACAAAGGTTCTTGCAGCTATTTCTTTATATTTGCATCCTGTATGTCAGGATTTGCAGCATGAAGGACAACCTAGCCAAAGCATGAAATAGATAATAATAATAACAACAAATAACTTATTTATATAGCACCTATTATGTGCCAGGCACCATGCTAACTACTTTATAATTATTATCTCATTTGATCTTTACAACAGCTTGAAAACTAGGTGCTATTATTAGCCCCATTTTACATTTGAGAAAACTGAGATACACAGAGGTTAATGACTTGCCTAAGGTCCCATAGCTAATAAGTATCTGGATGCCTCAAATCATGCCCCATTCAATGAATAAAAAATAGACTTTATTTATAAATAAATAAATAAATGAGACCATGGAATGCTCAAAGATATTTGTCTCAAAGCCTCTTTAAAAGTTTTATGGGAGAGGCAACTAGGTGACTGAGCAGATTTAGAACCAAGTCTGGAAATGGGAGGTTCTGGGTTCAAATTTGACTTCAGATGCTTCCTAGCTGTGTGACCCTGGACAAGTCACTTAGCTCCTATTGCTTATCCCTTACTGCTCTTCTGCCTTGGAACAAATATTTACTATTGATTCCAAGTCAGAAGGTAAGGGTTTAGAAAAAAAATGTTTTAATGGAGACCGAATCAATATACCATTCAATAAGCATTTATTAAATGCCTACTGTGTGCCAAGTATTGTGCTAGGCAAAAAAAAAAAAAGATACAACAGTCCCTGAAGTCCCTGACTTCAAGGAACCTACACTGACTTGAGAAGAGGCAACATGATCACAGATAAGTAAATGCAAGATATGCACAAAATAAACACAACATGGTTGAGTGGAGAAGAGTGCTAAAATAGCAATGAAAGACCCCCTCTTTAGCCCATCTTCCAAGAGCACAGATGGAAACAGAAGCATATTTGTAGAAAAAACAACTGTCTACCTTTAAGTATACTGCAAACTTGGAAGGATATTATTTATTAAAAAAAGAACATTTGGGATAATTCAGGTATATCTTGGATGCCAACCAAAAGGTTTCAATTCAGTTCAGTTCCACTCAATTAAGTATCTCTTATGCACAGAGAATTACACTAGCTATTGAAGAAGATACACATAGATAACTACAATACACAACAACACACAATAAGTACATTAGAATGAGTGTGACTTAGAGGATAGGGAACTGGCCCAAAAGTCAAGAAGACTTGGATTCAAGTACTACCCCTTATGGTTGGTGAAAGATGAAATGACCGAGAAAACAAAGATTCAAGCTTCCAAGGATTTTAATTTAAGTAACACATGGGAATTGTCTAACAAATCAGGATGAGACCCCTTTTTCAGCTTAGGGCTGTACCCTTAATATGGGGGATGAAGAGACAGTCTTTTATACTTTACAAATGATCAAATAAGGCCAATTAATAAAAAAGAAATAATACAATATTATGTAATCTGATTTTGAAATAGAAAGGGTTAATCTGTTGTGAACTATTTCCTGTTGCTTCAGTGACTGATGTACTCTGATTTATGACTAGAGAACTGCTGCTGGTATGGACAACTGGGGATTTCTTAGTTTTCAATGGAGATAGAGATACTACAGAGATAGAGAGAGATACTGCCACAAGGATGCTGCTAGATGGTGCCACAAGGGGAACGCTCTGGGGTTTACCTATGGATCTCTACTGGTGGCTGATGAATCAATCTATTTCCTAACCTCCTCCTCCCTCTTCCTCCCTCACTTCCTCCCTTAACCGCCCACTTCTGGAAGCCTTTTGACTTCCTCCCTCTCCCCTGAATGGACTATAAAATACTCTAGTTTTCTTTCTCAGGTAAGGGGTTTATTGTGATAACAGGATAGGAAACAGAGGTAAGAGGGATGAGGGTTTCCCTAAACTACAAGGAGAATTTAGGAGGATTATGGAAATAATCAGTCTTGTCACAAACTGTGACAGAGAAACAGTTAGAGAGATGGATGGAGGACAACTGTTTAAAATCTTCTTTCTTTTTCACAAAGCCACCAAGAAAAGTTTCTCCTTCAGCTTGGCTTTCCTCCAACTCTTAGTCAGTCAAATCTCAGAAAGAGCAGAGGTTTCCCCTTGTTCAGAAAGCCCAAAGCCAAGCCAGCCCTACAAGGGTCCTTCACCCATGGACAGAAGCTAACCGGGATCAGTTCTCAGCTTCTTCCCCTTCAATCAGGCTCAGCTGCCAACTCCTGGTAACATTCCATTTGGAACCTTCTTCTTGATTGACAGGCAGGTCAGGTCCCCAGCATGTTTCTTGCATCTTGGCTTGTCCTGAAAAACCTCTCTCTCTTCAAGTCTCTACCACAATTTCTAGATGAAAGATTAGAGACTTCCCAAGTTGGGAGAAATGCAAACAGGTAAAATTTCCTGAATTCCAAAAAAGAGGTATCCCATTCCCCCCAAATGTCTATAAATAATCAAAGGAACATGGAAACAATAAACTAATTGATTAGTGCAGGGCCAGTTTTCAGATAAGACATAAAGGCTTCTTGAAATGTAAAATTGTGAAAAAAGTCCTTACATCATTGTCAGGATCTGACTGGATTTCTGGTCAGCCTAACCTAGTCCCTTAAAGGTCTCTAAGCAGGAGGTAGAGGTATTCTGGCTTCCCAGACATGCAGGACTATATTCAAACAATGCAACAAAGTCCTCTCCCAATTCCCACACCTGAATAAAGTTTTCTCACAAGACAGAATTTGAACTAGATCCATAATTGAATAGAAAGGGAACTAATCTAGATTAAGAATTGAGTCATAAGATAGAGTCAGTGTCATTCATTCATTTTCCACAATTAATTACCTATTGTTGTAATCCCCTCCGTTTTCACATTCTGACACTTACTGGCTCTGAGACCCTAGATCTGTATTGGTGAACCTATGGCACGTGGGCCAGAGGGGGCTGCTCCCTTCCCCCTCTCCACCATGCCTAAGAACATTTTTCACTTCACCTGCCTCTCTGCTCAGCAACCCAATGGGAGTGCTTCCTCCCTCTCCTTTCTGGAGTAAGGTAGGGGGCTCACATGCCACGTGAGAGTTGAAATTTGGGCACTGGATCTCTAAAAAGTTTGCCATCACTGCCCTAGATAATTCACTTAACCTCCAGTCAACCTTCTACAGAGCAGTTGTTAATCTATACTGGAAATCATTTTGTCTTCCCTGTACCCCCAAAGAAGGTATATTAGACTCTTGTATCTGAGACCTCATTGGGACAAAGAAGGGACCCTCTGTTCTCAAGGACCATTTCACAAAGTGCAAAGTCTGCTTAGTCCTACTTAGACAGAAAGGTTTTATTATGAGCCTAGCCCAAAAGTGTATATGGTTAACATTACACTATCATCCTAAATTTGAAGAGATATGGTTTGTCTAAGTTTGGAGAGATTGACCAGTATCTTTACCAATTCAGATTGCAGCCTCTTTCTGTACCTTCCTTATTAGATGGTCTTCCTAAGTTTTTATGACCAGATCACTAATTTCCTTCATGAAAATATTAAATATGCTTAGGACCACAGATATAGAGTTGAAAGGCCTTAGAGGTCATGTAATCCAACCCTATATTTTTATAGAGGAAGAAGCTGAGTCCACAAGTGGTCAAATAACTCACCCTAACTCACATAAAGAGTAGGAGGCAGAGTGAGGAATCAAACTCTGATCCTATAATTCCAAGTTCAGTGCTCTTTCCACTGTACTCCTTTTCCAGGTAGGTGGTAGAGTAGATAGAGCACTGAGTTTGGAATCAGGAAGATATGTCTTCAATGGTTCAAATCTAGCCTCAGACACTTACCAGCTGTATGACCCTGGACAAAACACTTAACTCTGTTTACCTCAGTTTCCTCATCTGAAAAATGAGTTGGTGAAGGAAATGGCAAACTGCTATAGTATCTCTGCCAAGAAAACTTCAAATGAAGTCATAAAGAGTAGAACACAACTGAAAATGACTAAACAACAGCAACATGATTCTGAATTCGACTGTCTTCCTCCATTTCCATTATTCAGAATCAGGTTCATTAATGAGAAGAAGTTTTACAAGCTCTCCATCATACATCTATCAATCAATTAACAAGCATTTGTCACTGGTCTGCTATGTTCCAGGGACTGTAATAGGTTCTGGGTTACAAAACAAGAAGTGAAATAATCCTTACTCACACATACATTTTCTCCATCTGACATTTTTTCAATTGGACCAAAGGGCAAATAAAAATGGCGACACAGAGATACTCTTGGATTCAGTCTTGCATAAAGACAGATGAGCTATATTCAAGATTTATACAGAATTCAGACCTCCTTCCCATTTCCTTATAAGCTGATCTGAGAGTGTACTCTTTCAGAGATACAAATCACCTAGTAGCCCAGTGCCCAGATCACAGGGCATTGACAGACTAGCAAGTTCTGCTAAGTCACATTTGGCAATGCTGATTTAACACCTCATAAAAGTACCGCTCTTCAGGGGGCACTCTGGTCTTCAGGCGGAGGACATAAAGGGAAGAGCTTGTAATAGGTCAATTAGCCAACTTTTTTTTAAATCTAAAAGCCGGTACAGAGCATGATATCACACACTTTAAAATGTTCAAAGAGAACAAATAATGCTTCCTTTGTGAATGCAGCAAGAAGATTAATGACTTTTCCCTAAACACTATGTTTTATTTCCACCAATCTTTTGACTGTGTTTATCTTTGTAGGATTCACCAAATAAGTGGGCAATGGGTTTAATCACTAGGTTTTCTTAAGTAAAAATGTTCTAAATGCATTTAACCTAATAAATATTTTTAAATCTTACCATGTGCCCAGCACTGTGCTAAGTTCCAGGAATATAAGAACAAAATAAAACAGTCTCTGCCCTCAAGAAACTTACAGTCTACTAGAAGGAAATAGCTAATTATCTAGGTAAATGTACTTTTTTTTTTTCCAACAAAATCAAGAGAGTAATTTTGGGCTCAAAGTGCCCAAAATTCACTTGGGAAGATCACAAAAGGCTATATACTGCATGAAGCCTTTTCTGATGCCTCTATCTACTAGTGCTTGGACTTCTTTTGCAAAAGTGTGTATACCTGTATAAATGTTAGCTATTACTACATATAAATAACATATGTATGTATAACTTAGTGTTTTAGTAATAGCTAATGTTTTTTTCAATTTATTGGAATTTACAAGGCATTTTACATATATTATTATCTCATTTGATTCTTGCAAAAGGCCTGTGATGTAGCTATTATCATTATCTCCATTTTATAGGTGAGGAAAATAAGACTGACAGATATTAAGTGATTTGCCCAGGATCACACAGTTGGCAATTGTCTGAGATAGAATTTAAACTCAGATCTTCTATACTCCAAATTCTCTACTCTAACTACAGTGGTATAAAACTCTCTCTCTCTCTCTCTCTCTCTCTCTCTCTCTCTCTCTCTCTCTCTCTCTCTCTCTCTCTCTCTCCCTCTCAAAAATATGGGGAGGGGAAGAGAACAAGCATATGTTATCTAGACAAACTGTTCATAGTTGGTTGTTATCCTTCATACCCAAAGACCAAAATGACATTGCTAGGATATCTTTTGTCTTGAGCACAAATGGATATAAATGAGACAAAGCTGCACAAAGTCCAAGGACTCACTTTTTCTCCCAGAGGCATCAAAATCCAGTGGCAAGACAACAGTCAAGACCATGGTGATGACTCAAGATGCAGTGGATGGCCTTGGCTTCTTCTAAGTCTTAACAAGCTCTACACACTCCACAGCACCTTCTTCTAACACCTTTATGGCCACTGGAACAAGCTGTTCTCATCCTCATACCAAACACTTTCCAAATATCTCACTTAATTCTCACAATGACCTTTTAGCTTTGTACCTACCATCTTATGATGTCTGATCTTTTCTCTAGTTATGTCTCTATACCTATCTCTAAAGCTGATTGTTTTCCCTCATCTATCTTAGAGTAGCAAGAATGACTTGATTGCCTTTTCTATGTCAAAGTGCCCATGTATATGTCTGAGGACTATTATCCAATCCCATAGACTTTTACCAAACACTAATCTCCCTATAATGAACTGGAAGAATTTCCTTTTTCTCTGAAATTTGTTTAGAATTTTCAACTTTGAAGCTCTAAATTCCAGGATCCAAGCATATTTAGTTCCATATCCAGGCATATATTTCGTGGAATCAACTTGATGCAGTCTCTTACTCATAACTCTTACTAATTCTATCTTCCCTGTTCTAGAATCTTTCCTCTAGGTTGTATGGCTGGTAGAAGATGAAATGACAGAGCAAACAAAAGTTAAAGCTTCTGAGCATATGGATTTATTAAGCAATACATGTTGATTTTCTAATAAATTGGGTCCAGTCTCTTCCCTCAGATTCTGTGTGAAAAGTAAGAGACAAGCAAGAGTTGTATGAAAATTTTTCTTCCAATTATTTTCTTTTTAGTTTTTAAATCAAGCTCAAGATTCAAAGGGAATTCTGAGTAAAAGTATCTTTTTTTAAACACATGCCCTCAATGGAACAAGAAAATAGCAAAATTACCAGCCTGAGAGCAACTGTTTTGAGAATGAGTCATGTGAATGCCCTCTCTACCTATTGATGGTCTATGAATCATCTTTCTCTACTCTTCCCCAATCAGGGAACTAAGCCAAAAGGGAAAAATGAAAATAAAGTTTGGGACTTTATTAAGCCCCCAAAAGCCTAAATAAAATGGGCTACTAGTGATTCTCTTTCATATCTAAGACAAAAAAGAGGGAGAGGTAAAAAAAAAAGGCTCCTGAAGGATGAAAACAGTAAGGTGGTGAGTTCAGATCTGTGCTGCTTCATATTCCCTATAGCTCCTTGTTTTTAGCTGGAATCATAATGAAGGATGTTGAACAGATTTTTCCAATGAAATAACATCCTGTGATTAATTTTCAGCAAAATTATATAATGCCATAATTCAGTATTTAGATGAGAATGACAGTACAAAATCAGTAAAAATTTTGATGTATTTGAATTGTCATTTCCAGGAGGGGAAGGCAGACCAGATACAGAATGATAAATATTTTTAAGCCATCACCCATAATGAGCCAGGATGACAAAAACATGGGTTGATTATTGGCTATTTGATGGCCAATAGGGCCAACAGGATGTACTTTGTAATATGCAGGGTGTTTGGGGGAGTGAGGTTTTTTTTTTTAGAGAACAGACCTGTGCTTTCATTAATATAGGGAACTCCCATGAGAAAAATTATTTTATCTTCTAACTGCCTCTAAGAGAATTTTTTTCTGGGCATTTAGTGACTTGCCCAAGGCAACATATCCAACTTTATGATGGAAGCAGGATTTTCAGGCTCCCAGGTCTTCCAGACTCCCAAGGACAGTTCCTTAAGTGTCAATATTCTATCATATTAAATGCTCCAATAGCAAATCGGTCATTTTATAATTAGAAGTATTTACTTAAGCCAATATGTTCTAGGAAAAATTGAGGAAGAAAAAGGGTAGCATTGGATTGTAGATGGTCTTGAAGGTCAGACTGAATCTCAAACATCTAGGGAAATAGGAATTGCCAAGAAGAGGAGTTGGTCAATAGTCTGAAAAGCTAAAGAAAGGTTAAAAAATAGGATGACAACTAAGTAAAGGTCGCCTGATTTAGCAATTAAGAGCACATTGATAATCTTGAAGAAAGTAATTTCAGTTGAATGTTGGTGTCTGACATCAAAATACTGTAAAAAGATGGGAGGCTTTCCTTCTTTTTTTTAACAGAGGTTACATGGTTGTCTCACTGGAAGGATGTAATCATCAGTGAAACAGATTAACATATCAATTAATCAATAGAAATCATTTATTAAGCATTTACTATCTGCCCTGCACTGTCCTAAGAACTAAAAGTGCAAAGAAAGGAAAAAATAGTTCCTGCTCTCAACCAACTCACATTTTAACAGGAAAGACAGATATAAATGAATAGGTACATATAATATGATAAATGTGGAAAATATGGGAAATAATCTTAAAGGAGGAATCTGGGAGAACTTGGAAAGGATTACCAAGAGGGAGATTTAAGCTGAGACTTGAAGGAATCCAGGAAACTCAGGAGACATATGTAAGGAGTGAGAATATTCCAATATGAAGAATAGCAAAGAAAGTAAATGCCCTTTGCAGGTGATGTGATAATATACTTAGACAATCCTACAAAATCTACTGAAAACTAATTTAAAATTTAGTAACTTTAGCAAAGTTGCAGGATATAAAATGAAGCCACATAAATCATCAACATTTCTATTTACTATCAATAAAATCCAATAGCAAGAGAAAGAGAAATGCCATTTTAAATAACTATAGACAATATAAAATACTTGGGAATCTACCTACCAAGACAAATTCAGGAACTATCTGATAACAACTGTAAAACACTTTTCACACAAATGAAATCAAATCTAAAAAACTGGAAAAACATTAATTACTTATGGATAGGCTGAGTCAATATAATAAAAACGACAATTCTATCTAAATTAATTTACCTATTCAGTGTCATACCAATCAAACAATAAAACAAGAATTATTTCATATAGCTAGAAAAAATAATAAGAAAATTCATTTAGAACAAAATATGAAGATTATCAAGAGACTTGATGGAGAGAAAAACTGAAGAAAGACAGCCTCATAGTATAGGTCTCAAACTGGAATGCAAAGTGGCAACCATCAAAACAAGTTGGTGCTGGTGCTGGTAAAGAAACAGAGCAGTAAATCAATGGAATAGATTAGGCATTTAACACAAGGTAGTAAATGACTATGGAAACCTAGTATTTGACAAATCCAAAGACATAAGCTTTTGAAAGAACTCACTATTTGACAAAATCTCCTGAGAAAACTAGAAAACAGTATGACATAAATTTGGCATAGACCAACATCACATGCCATATACCAAAATAAAGTCAAAATATATATTTGATTTAAAAATAAAGGATCATACCATAAACAAATTGGGGGAACACAAAACAGTTTGCCTGGCAGGGTAGAGGAACAAGAAGTCCTTGAGGACAAAAAATAGATTTAGAAGGAGTGATTGAAAGATAGAAGTCTGTGATCAAAGAGAGAGAATTAAGACTTCTAGATAATGAAGGTAAGACATTCTTGGCCAATAATAAGACCAAGGCTACAACTTCTTTTGGTGTGATCAAAATGCAGCAAATGTGCATCCAAGAATGTAGGGATGTTTTAATATAAGGAGAATTATCAACATAATTGATAATATCAATTACAAATAAACATAGACAAAAAAGTCTTTGATGAAATACAAAACTCATTCCTACTAAAATCCCTGAAAAGCATAGGTACAAATAGATTTTTTCTTAAAATGATAAGAAACATCTACCTAAAAATCATTAGTAAATATCATCATTATCTAAAATGGGGAGAAGCTAGATGCCCAATAAGATCAGATTAAGAGTGAAACAAGGTTGCCCATTATCAATATTATTTAACATAGTATTGGAAATGCTAGCAATAGCAATATAAATGAAAAAGAAATTGAAGGAATCAAAAAAGGCAAAGAGATAATCAAACTATCTCCTGATGACATGATGGCATATGTGGAAAATCCTATGATTCAACCAAAATTTTAGTTGAAAATATCACTAATTTTAGCAAAGTAAGAGGATATAAAATAAGTCCCAAAAATCATCAGCATTTTTATATATTAATGACAAGATTTGCAAAATGAAATAGAAAGAAATATTTCACTTAAAATAACCACATATAAAATAAGATACCTGGGAGTGCATCTGCCAAAACAAACCCAGGAACTATATGAACACAATTATAAAACACTTTTTATACAAATAAAATCAGATCTAATTAAGCAGAAAATATTAATTGTTCATGGATTGGCAGAACCAATATAATTAAAGTGATAATCCTACATAAACTAATAAACTTATTCAATGCCATCCCAAATAAATTATTTTATTCAGTTAAAAAATAATTATAAAATTCATTTGAAAAATAAAAGAGCAAGAAAATCATAGGAATTAATGTAAAAAAAATAAAGGAGAAAGGCCTAGCAATACCGGATTTTAAATTGTATCTTAAAGCAATTGTCATCAAAAATATATAGTACTGGTTAAGAAATAGAAAAGTAGATCAATGAGACAGAACATACATATAACACACAACAGTAAAAGATGATCTTAAATTTGACAAAATCATAGATCCAGGTTTGGGGGATAAATGAAAATTAAGTTTGGAAGGAATGAGGTATAGACTAATATCTTACACCATTCACTAAGGTCAAAATGGATACATGATCTAGACAAAGAGATATTATAAGTACATTAGAAAAACAGAGAATATGCTACTTCTCAGATTTATGGATAGGGGATGAATTTATGTGCCAACATGAGAGAGTATTGTGAAATGAAAAATGGGTAATTTTCAGCACATTAAATTGAAAAGATTTTGTATAGGTAAAATGAATGCTACTAAGATTAGAAAGAAAGCAGAAAAAATTGGGAGTAGATTTTATAGATAGCCTCTCAAAAAGTCTCATAACTAAAATATATAAAGAACTTTGTAAAATTTATAAGAATAAAAACCATATTCCAATTGATAAATGGGCAAAAGATTTGAATAGATAATTTTCAGATGAAGAAATCAAGGTCATGTATAGGTATATAAAAAGTGCTCTAAATCTCTTCTGATTAGAAAAATGCAAACCAAAACAACTCTGAGATAATCACCTCACATCCATCAGATTGGATAAAATGGCAAAGTGACAAATATTGAAGGACATGTCAAAAACACAGGGAAATTAGTGCACTGTTGGTGGAATTGTAAACTGATCCAACCATTTTGGAGAGCAATTTGGTATTACACCCAGAGAGTATAAAACTGTGTATGCTCTTAGAACCAGCAATACCATTCTTTGCTGGATCTGTTTCCAAGGAGATCAGAGAAAGAAGGAAAGAACCCATATGTTCCAAAATATTTGTAGCAGCTCTCTTTGTGTTGGCAAAGAATTAGAAATGAAGGGGATGCCCATCAAGTGGGGAATAACTGAACAAATCATATTATAATTGTGATGTAATAAACTGCACCATAAGAAACAATGAACAGACTGATTTTTTTTTAACTTAGAAAACTACACAAGATAATGAACAGTGAGATGAGTAGTACCAGGAGAACATTATACCGAGTCATGGGATTAATACTGGAAGAATAATCTGTGAATGTTGCCTACAGAAAGTGAACCAAAAGGTGAAACAGGAAAAACAGTGTATATGTACATACTGGTCTCCTTGATGATATCTTTTGTGATGCAGGGAGGTGGGGTGGAAAGGAGCTGGGATTGTGGATGGGATTTATTATGCAGAAATGAAGAAAAGCAAGCTAAACATATAGGAGATTTGTGATTTTATCTATGCACTATCTTCTTTTTCTTTGTATATAGAAATGCTTGTTTTATTTGCTTTTGTAAAATTTGGAATACAAAAATAACCAATTTCTGAAATCTTTCTGTGGTCTTTCTACATATGTTTATGTAATTTATGCCCATTCTAATGTAAACTTCTTACAGGCAGGGACTGTTTCATTTTTGTCTTTTATCCCCTGTGCCTGACATCCAATCGGTACCTGATAATTGATAGTTTTAATAGATAACTTCTAAGATACCTTTCAGCCCTAGTGTTCAATAATTAGATGAACACTATTTTATATGTATTTTTTCAATTTTATTATACTCCGCCTCCAGCCTACTAGCCTCATACTGTATGTCCTCTTGGGAACGTGATCTCTTAGTTCATTAATCCACCTCAGTACTGTCCCATCCCGTTCATCCCATCTAATTCACACTGGAATAAACATTGCTTTGATCAGTCAGATGCTCAATAATATCATACCTCTGAGTGCTACAATGTCTACAATTGCTTTCACAGCCATCCTTTCTCTACAATCTATTGACTATACAAAACTTTGTATACTACACTGTCCTTTGCCAACGGCATGGACCCTACTGAACCATGACCTTAGGAAATGATCTCCAAGCTATCTTTCCACTAATAATAGCGGGCTGGATATGACATCTAGAGAGCCCTCTTTGTGGCCAACAGTATGTCTCTGTAAAACACCTGGTCACTATTAAGAATGCAGCCTCTAGCCTCAGAACGGTTTTTCCTCTGACAACAGTTACCCAAGCCATATGGGGACTGAACCTCTCTCTGCCCCTGTCCTCATTAGGGCAAAGCTCCAACCCACTCTGCTAACCAGCCCAGACACTTAACACCTTGAAGATTATAGATCCCTGGGCAAACATCAACTATTCATATCACTGGCAAGAGCTCTCAACACTGCAATCTCAATCCATGTTTTCCATTAAAGTCAAAAGGAATTAAACTAATTTAGAAGCTAAAGAATCTGACCCAAGGGACAAAGGCAGCTATGGATTTTTATAAGGTCTTATTTTTCCTGTAGTATCACCAAGGCAGAGTTCCCAAACCAGGATGGTCCAAAAAACCAAGAATACCTTGTCTAGAGATTAGGTGACAATCAATTGAAGGCACATTGGGATTTTATATGAATTTGCCTGGCCAGTTAAAGCTTGGAACACCTGGTTTTCACCAATTATTATACATACAATTCAGGACAGATTTTTATGAATGCTTTCCTTAAGGTAAAGTACTTAGCCTTCTGAGTCAATTTTATAGCCCCTTTCTGCTTTCACCTTAATGGATAACATCCGTACCACAAATCTGTAATATCAGTGAGTTCAAATAATGACTAGTGAGAATTTGTCCTTATTTAAAGGTTAGGGCATTTTAAACTTCATTTCAGGCTATTGCTTAATCTAAAAGTTAATCAGCCTCAACCTTAGAGATTTAACAAAGACATAAAGGAATAGCTCTGAGACTGACCTGTTTTCCACTAAGGACTCTAAGGGAAAGTAAAGTGGCTGATCTCTTTATTGGATCCAGCACTGAGAAGTAGCTCTCCAAAATTCACTTACAGACATTAACCCCTGAAGTCTACATTTGAGAGGGGAAAGTGTTTCTCAGCTTTTCTTATAGCTAGTGTCATTGAATGTCTATAACCCAAGAAGGTTGTCTCATTGGCCCATGAAGATCATTCCAGTCAATAAACACCCAAATTAAAGAGCTCTGAGGAATTAAGCTTCCATCTCAAAGGGTTGTTAACCCTTCATTTCCCACTGAAAAACAACAATGATGATGATGGTAGTGGTTGTGAAGGTGATGGTGGTAGTAATGGTGATAACTGATGCTATGTCATATATCTGCCTGGATCTCCATCTAAATTTTAGGGGGTAAAGAGAAATTAAGCCTTTTAAAACATCAGATGCTACTATATTTGGCATAGTGGAAAACACACTGGATTTGATCTTGTAAAACCCATCTGGGCTCCATCACTTAACTTCCATATGACCTTAGGCAAGTCATTTACTTGACTTTCTCTAGACTACAGTTTCCTGCTTTGTAAAATGAGAAGTAGCAAGTTCTTATGGATAAAAAGCCAGCCTTGAGCCTTAAGGTAAGAAAGATCTGGGTTCAAGTCTCACCTTTAAAATAGATTGGCTATATAACCTTGGGCAAGTCATCATTTAATGTTTCAATGTCCCTTAGAAACACTTTGAGACAATAAGTTTGGTTGGTAAAGTAAGTTTCCTCATCATGAGTACTCTATACTAATAAAATCACAGTTCCAGCATCTCTACAACTCCATCTCCACACACTCCTCAAAAAGAAAAAAAAAAGAAAGAAAAAACTGGAGCAATTAAGCTATAATGATCTCTAAGGTTCCTTTTAGTTAAAAGTTTTATGATAATATTTGTCTGCATTTATGAAATATTTTGGCAGAAATCACTAGGAACTGAAGATAGTAGTTCAAAAATGTGGTATAATAATCCTTGGACTATAAATTTAAAAACTAGTAACAAGCCACATTTGAAAATAAGAGGATTAAGGCCTATGGCTGAGAAAGGAAAGAATAATTTGACTTGCTGCGAACAGAATTTGGATTTTGAGCTCCTTAATATTCTCCAATCGAGAATAAAATGATATCATTTAATGGCTCAATTCTGGAGTTGATTGGCTAAGTATCTGACATATATACCAGCCCTGAAAAGTCAGTGTGGTGAAGTGGAAAGAGTGGTGGCTTTGTAATCAGAAAGTCAGGTTCAGTACTGTTACATGTGTCTTTGATGCTTGCTAGTTGTGTGTATCCAGAGTCAGAATGTCTGGGTTTAAATCATAGCTTTGCCACTTACTATCTATGTGAGCTTGAATAAGTAACTTAAATGTCAGTGAACATCAGTTTTCCTCATATATAGATTGAAGTAGTTGAACCAGCTTATCTGTGAAGCACTTTCTGGTTGTAAATTTAGTGTTGCATGTGCAAATAACGTCAGTTTGCTCAAGTGGCATCATCTTCATGACAGATACTAGGGTGCTGCTTCTGTGAGAATTATCAGGGCTGGACCGTATGTATATATTCTTCACTAGTCTATCATATGATTAGAAGGAGCCTCTTTCCTTTGCCTGTATTGATAGAATTGTGGGAATCTCTAAAACGACCCGAGATTGCACCATCCATGGCTTTTGCTGAATTCTCCTTTGGGAGACCAAGGTGATTCCATTCACAGCTGGTGAGACCATGGAATAACAGTGGAAGGCTTCAGGGTCTCCCCCAATATCCTCCTCAAGGTCATGTGGTCCCTGAAAAATTGGGCTCAGTCTTTAGTCTTTTCATTTATTCTTTTCCATTCCAAGTACAAGCAATAGATACTCAATTTGGGGATGGGAACTCACACCACAGAGATCTAGGAGTCCAGGAATTCCAACTGGATGTTGCACTCAGCCCAATAGCCTCACTGTGAAAAGCAAGGGTCCAGGATGACAGTCCAGCAAAAGCAAGTAGCAATGCTGGCTTTATACATGGTACCAATGTATTGTAGAAATTGAATAAATTGAATAAAGATGTGAATCTAACTTCCATCCAAAACCAAGGTGGTTTAGGGGGATTATGTTCTCTTGTGTGTGGGGGGAAATATTTGTTTTTGTTCTTGTTATATCTATAAAAAATAAATAACCCTTTGTTAAAACTATCCAATGTTAAATAGTTTGATGAAACTGGGATGCTAGTTTTGGGGCCTCTAAAATGGAGGGAAAAAGTTAACTGAGGCTTAAGCCAATGATAAAGAAGAGTCACCCCAATCCTTCAGTGTACCTGAAAACCCTAATGGAGAGCTAGAACAGACCTCTGAACTTCAGAGAGTGGACCCAAAATCAACTATGTTATAATATGATCTCAAATCCATTAATCTCTCTGAACCCATTTCTTCATCTATAAAATGGGGGTGCATATCTCAAAACATACATATGATTATCAAAAGATAAAGTATCACACTTTTAGACAAACATTATGGGAATTTGTTTTGCTTGAATATATTTTTATATTTGTTATAAGAGTTTTGGATGTCTTTTTTCTGGGGCTGGAAACATATTGAAAAGGGAAAGGAAACTAGCAATAGGGTTGGTGAAGGGGGGAAATAAAAAGAAAAAGTCACTGAAACACTTTTAAATGCACAGATAAAAAAGAAGGAAGACCAAAAGAATTCACAATCCTAACAACTTTAGACATTATATCAAAATTGCTTTTGACCCCAGAAGTCTTGGAGAAATTATGGTAGGAATAAACAAGCTGTCAATAAACAATAACTTGTGGATAAGAGTGGAATAAGTAATGTCATCCAGGAAATGTCTAACCAGAAAGAAGATGATTTAGTTGCATGTTGTATTTATTATATACTATACAATAAGAAAAATAATCTGAACATAATAAGGATTTGAAGTTTTGTCATCTTTGGGGTTTTGTTCTATTACATAGATGGAAATGTTCATTTTATTTGATGCTTAAGTTAAGAATAAAAAAGAGAAAAATAAAATAAATTAAAAAGATAGATATAAAACACCAAACAGACCATATGAGTGTCCCCCTGATACTAGACAATGACAGGTTCTGACTTTTACTTTATCTAGATCATTCAAGGGCAGTGAGGTGGCACAGTGGGAACAGTACCAGATCTCAAGTCAAGTCAAGAAGACTCATCTTCCTGAGTTTAAATCTGGTCTCAGACACGTACTAGTTTGTGACCCTGGGCAATTCACTTAACCATGTTTGCCTCAATCTCCTCATCTGGATGAGAAAGGGAAGAAATGGGCTGGGGAAGAAAATGGCAAGCCAAATTTAGTATCTCTGCCAAGAAAACCTCAAATTGGGCCATAAAGAGTTAGACATGACTGAAAAGTGATTGAACAGAGAACTCAAAAATTTCTGAATAGCTGAATTTTTTTTCTTAATCTGAGCCTGATTTCCTACCAAAACTTGACTCCTGGGCCTCTTGATGAGCTGTAAGATACTACTTAGTCAACCTAGATTAGTGTTCCTCCCAATAGTCCAATAGTCAACAATTAGCATCTCTCCTCCAAACTAGGACATCAAGGGAGAACCATTTTTTTTCACAAGACCCCCCCCCCAAAGACAGTCATGGGCTGCATCAAATCCTCTGAGATTGGGCTGCCATGTATTGAAGTAAAGAAAGTAATAATGACTTCTTAAAGGATTCCCAGAATTGCATTGTGTATGAACTATTTTCATATTTTATTTTGCCCTCTTTTTTCTCTAAAAGTTAAAAAACTCTGGCCCCAGTTCAAACAGCTCAACTCTTGTTTTTTGAACAGTCCAGCCCCATAAAAAGCACTTCTGCCTCATCAGTCATACAAAATCAAGCAGAGGACCGGATCTGATCCAAAGGCCACAGTTTACAGACCCTTGCTTTGAAGCATAGCTTCCTGGAGTAATATTTATGTGTATTGGTAACAAGAAGACCATTGCTACAAAATTCTTCTGCATATTTCTATAAAAGCTAAATGAAAATAATCTAGAAACATATTAAAGGTAAACTTGAAGAGAACATGAAAAATAGTCACAACATATACTCTACAGGAAACCACATATTTATAGTCACACATGCAATTGACTAAAACAAGGGGACTATCTGCCAAAGGCATTTGACACTATCATGGAAGATGCCAAACAGTGTCCAAATAGAAGAAAAATTCCTATTAGATGATGAGGTCCTCCAAATATTCTTTTTTTGCAAATGGCATTGCACCTCTTCAATGAGATCCATGGCTACTCAAAAGTTCCTAAACAAGAATCAGTCAATCAGGGGCAGCTAGATAGTTCAGTGGATTGAGAACCAGGCCTAAAAAGGAGAGATCCTGGGTTCAAATCTGTCCTCAGACACTTCCTAGCTATTTCTTCCTGAGCAAGTGACTTAACCCCAATTGCCTACTCCTTATTACTCTTTTGCCTTAGAATCAACACTCAGTATTGATTCTAAGATGGAAAGTAAGGGTTTAAAAAATCCATATCATGAAAGGGAGAGTCCACATCTATAAGAACACAGAATTTAGTAATGAAAGGTATAGTAATCTCTACCCTCCTGTGCACAATGAATGAATATATATGACCCATTAACCAATAAGAGATAAATTGGCAATGAGACAGAGACCATCCTTTTAGATGGAATTGTTATCATCACAGGATTGATTGGCCTGCAGAGACTCTTCATTCTTCTTTCCTGCCTTCAGGTTCTTAAGCTATCTGACAGAAATGAATCTAACTCATGCGTTTGAATCTCAAAAGCAGGATTACACAAATATAATTTCATTTTTTGTAAATTAGAAAAACCTCTGAATCATAACACATATTTTCAAAGAATCTGAATATTTATATTATTTTTCTAGAAACACAAATTCATCTACCAGCACATAAATTAATTTTCAATTTGACCATTTCTTTGGTTTATAAACTCAGATTTTTATCCTCTTTCCTTTTCTTTTTTAAAATATGGAATGCTTTATAAATTTGTATGTCATCCTTGAATGGGCCATGTTAATCTCTCTATCATTCCAGTTTTAATATAAGTACTGCCAAGCAAGCATCCTCTTCCAGTTTTAATCCCATTTTTCTATTGCATAAAACACTGGTATCACTCATTCATTTGTAGACATTCACATTGACTCTATAATCTCTTTGCAATTTTGTCCCTCTTATTTGTAATCATCATAATTTTGTTTTCCTTCTAAAAACTCCCATAAGCTCTTTTTTCATATGCCTGCTTGCCTCATTTCTTCCCTACTCTGGCACCAGTCAAGTGATTCCTAAATTCTCTGGCTATCACACAAATGAATGTCAGGGATGGCTGAATCTTGGATTTACCACAAACTTATAAAACATCTATCTAAAACATTATACTTTTTTATCATCATAGTCCATCTTAGAATCAATACTATGTATTGTTCCAAGGCAGAATAATGGTAAGAGCTATTTGGTGGAGGTTAATTGATTTGCCCAGGGTCACACAGCTAGGAAGCATAGGAGGTCATATTTGAATCCAAGACCTACTGTCTCTAGACATGGCTCTCAACCCACTGAATCTCCTACCTGGCTGCAATACATTACACTCTGAATGATTCTCAATTCTTAAATTTGATTGTTTTCAATGTCTGTGACCAACTCTTGTTTCTTTCTAATTTTGTATTTATACATTGTTCATCCCATTTTACCCTTTTAAAAATTCTCTGCTCTTCAGTTCATACTACAGTCTTTCTATTATCATATGTGAGATTCTGTAAGGAAAGTATTTTTGCTTTCCTTTATATCTCCAGTTAGTCCATCAATCAATAAACATTCATTATCCTTACTCATTAAAGTGAATGAACACTTATTAAGTGCTTACTATAAGCCAGGATTGACTGGATGAAACCTCCTGTGTGAAACCTTCTTCAACCTTAAATGGAAAATTTATTAAAAGAATAAAATATGTGGTTCTGAGAAAGATCCCCTTTTCTATCTCTATAAATCTGGAAGTAATTTTGTTCTTACAAAGACATCAGCTTGACAATCCTCAAAAATGAAAATCTTTTTTATCTCATGAACTGTACACATGGCTCCAAAAAATTCCCTTTCGCTGAGACTAGTTTAATTCTCCCTACTGCACCAGCACACTTGAGTTTGATTCAGTGTCAGAATTTGGTTCTGAGACGGTAACAATCTCCCCAGCTTTACAGTACTTTTCTATTAACATTAGCCCTGGAATTTCTAGACTAGAATTAACTTACTACCAGTTCTATGGATGCCAGGAAGGATACCCACCAAGACTCTATCTTAGGTCCTCTTCTTTTTTCCCCATATACGCTCTCACCTAATGATCTCATCAACTCTTTTTCAACTATCTTCTCTATAAGTAACTGTCACATCTATATAGCCAGCCCTTGCCTCTCCTAATCTCCAGTCCCATACCATCAACTTCCTTTGAGATATCTTGAACTAGATGCCAATAGACAACATGCCCAAAATCAAACTCCTTATCTTTTCTCCAATCCCTCCTCTCTTCCCAGTCTCTCTTATTATTGAAGGTACCACTGTCCTTCTGGTCACCCAGGCTCAGGACCTCAATGTCTTCCTAAACTCTTGAGTCTTGTCCTACAAGTCAATCTGCTGCCAAATCTTTTCATAAGTCCTCCTCTCTACTCACATAAGCATTACCCTAATTCAGACCTTCATCACCTCTTAGCTGGATCACTACAATGGCCTTCTAATTGTTCATCCTTCCTCCAGTCTCTGCATTCTTTAATTCATTTTCCACATAGCTGTCAAAGTGATTTTTTAAAAGCATAGTTCTAATGGTATTCTTGAAAGACTCCAATGGCTCTCTGTTACCTCCAGAATCAATATAAAGCCTTCAGTTGTTCATGTAAAGAACTTTCTTTCCTGGCCCTTCCTATTTTTCCAGTGCTCATACTTTACTCCCTTCTACATACTCTCTCTGATCCAGCAACATTGGCCAAGTAAATGATCCTCACACATGACCCTCCATCTCCCATCTCCATGCTTTGGCATTGCCCCCGCCATGTCTGTTTTTCCATTTCTGCCTCATGGCTTCTCTGAATTCCTTTAAGACTCAAGTCAAATTCTACCTTCTGCAGGATGCCTTCCCAAATTTTCAGTTGCTAATGTCCTTTCCCTTTGCAATGACCTTCTTACTCTATACCATATATCTTATCTGCATCTGGTTATTTACATGCTGTCTCCCCCATTAGAATAGGAGCTCCTTGAGGGCAGGGACAGTTGTGGCCTTTCTTTGTATCCCCAGAACTTAGCACAGTGTCTGGCACATAGTAAGTACTTAAATGATTTATTTCGTTCAATTGTGAAAGAATCTCAAAGTCTTACAGTAACATTGTTCATCTCAGCCCAGAGCCTACCAAATTACAACACATGGAAAGGAGTGGAAAAGAGGAGGAGGGAGAGAAGAGATAGGCTAGAATTTAATCTTCCTCCTAGATATGACAGAAGCATTTAATTCAACTTCCTACACCCCTCTAGGAATATAGTACATCTTGTGGGGTGGTCTATTAGCTAGCCAATATCATAACCATTGGAATCCAAGGAACTAAAATCAAATTGAACAAATTCTCAGGATGAAATGAACCAAATGGCCATTCACCTCTCAAGGCACTTCCACTGAGAAGGGTATATGCACCAATGCTTCCACACATATAAGCAATCCTTTCATCACTGCTCAAGGATATAACCATATTACTTTACATTTTCTTGTGAGTGGCAACTTCTATTTTATGTCATCCATATAACCCAAATAAAGCTGAAATGCAACAATGACTATTTGTACTCCCATAATAGTTAAAACAGACCTTCAATCTTCATGTCACTCTAGTTGTCTTCCACAGTCTTCCAGCACTGAGAAAAACAGGTATTCAATCATTATTTATTAGTCTAAATGTTCTACAGAATAAATGAAAGGGAGTGTGGTATAGTGGGTGAGGGCTGGCCTTGGAGTTAAGAAGATCTGTGTTTAAATCTTGTCTTTGATAGATACTAGCTATGTGAGCATTAACCTCTCAAGCCCCTAGGCAACTATATGAGTCCCTAAATCAAGAAAGAGTCACCAATCTACGTTGGAGGGGAAGTTTCCACACTGTGAGTCATGGCACCAATCTGGACCAAAAATAACAACAATAATCATATAGAATAAATAATTCTGAACATTCAACAAAATTCTGACATTTGAAAATTCTCTTGAAGGACTCTGATCTATGCAAAATGTCATCATACTAAATACTGTCTACATTATTACTTAAAATTCAGGCCTTCATAACCCAGTAGAAAACGACAGGATTCCAAAGCTACTGACCAGTCCTCAATTATGGCATCCCCCCTATGTCTACCTTCCTTAAAATTCCCTGGGAAAACTGCTAACACCATTATGAGATATATCACTACTGATGGAAATGACCTCCATAAATTATTTGAAGGTTACTAATTGAAATATACTACTGGGCTGTGATATCTATAATTTATTCAGTACAAGGAGGGTAGCTGTGTTTCATATCAAACTGGATTTGGCTCCATGCACAAAGCTAACAAATCTCTAGTGTCAAGCCCATGTTAAAGTTCCATTTGTTTGGGAAAGATTTGAAGAGCCTGGGTGAATAAAGGAGAGTAGGTCCAGATGTTCAGTTTTAACCCAGGTGTGGTACAGTTGGCCTATTTGGTGATGACGGATTTTCCAGAACACAGGAAGTAGCACCTGTGCAAGATTACACACAGATTTAAACTCGCTACAAAGTGGACTGCCTTCTGTCTGATCTTCTCTTAATTGCAGAGGCTTGGACAGAACTCAGACGAAGTTGGTCTAAGCATAAAACTTTGCTTGGACAGGCCATACCAATGTCTGAACATTATTTTAAAAGTATGGGATCAGGGGAGGGGACTCAAAATTGTAGTTTGACCTTCTTAAGTCAATAAATAAATAAAGTGACAAGAGACAACAACAACAAAAAAATCAAAATCCATTCAAAGACTAATTAGCAAAGGCTACTTATTGTCACCAGAATTACTCTCAGAAAGAGCATTGAACCTACCAGTAGAACCTCCTAGATAATGAAATGTCCATCTAAGAGTAGCAAGACAACTAGAAAGTAGGAATTCCCAGGAATACACCAGGCCTTTGGTGCTGTTCCATACAGAACATACCACTTTACTGCAAAGACCTGTTGAAGTCTCCGGACTGCCTTGTTAAAGGGAAAAATCTTCTAGTAAAAATGCACAGCACCCTTTTTCCCCCCTGGATATCATAAACAGATGTCAGCCTCCCGTTGTAAGGCATTTTTGATTCAGTGGTCGTCACATATTACTTTAACAGACAGTTCCTGTCTACAAAGAATAGCTAACATTTGTAAGATGAAATAGCAACTCAAAAGGTTTTTTTTTTATATGTCCATAATGAGGCGATATTTAAGCATCATTAAAAATAAATGGCTTTGAAAATCTGTTCTTAGCACTTTCAAGGTGAGTTCTGGACCTAAATCTCCTATGGCTCATGATTTTGCAGTAATGAACATACAAGAGTTACAGTATATACATATATTTTCAAGTCCTCTCACCTTCCCAAATCCTAAGGACCATTTCTTTTTCATAAACTACCCATTTCTTCCATTCATAGGATTATATACCTAGAGCTGGAAAGGATCTCAAAATCTACGCAGACCATTGATTTGACAGACGTGAAAACTGAGGCCCAGGGATGTTGTGATTTGCCTAAGATCCTATAAGTAGTAAGAATCATATAAAGGGTGTGGATGTAGGACCCATTATCCTAGCCAAAAATCCAGTGAAGTTGGTCAACCCAACATAGACCTGTGCTGAGGGAGAATATTATTTTTTAGGGTAAATACATAATAAAGTAAGTACTTTCCAACATTAGAAAAGGAAATAAATCATTTATATCTTTACAATAGGTCACAGGTAAAAGATTTAGGGCTGAATGAGCTATTAGAGGTCAAAGAGTCCAATCCCTCATTTTACAGATGCCCAGTGTCACAGAATTAGTATGTTCATAGTGTCAGGATTTGAACCCAGGACATCCTGCCTCTAAATCCAATTCTCTAGCCACAATAGCATTATACCACTATCAAGATAAATTAAATAATATTTTTGAGGGCAACAACTACTCATGTCATGATCTACAAAGAAGTCCCTCTAATTCATCAATTAGTTGACTCCTGGATAAAATTTGAATACCATATAGTAAAATAGATCTAATCTTTCAGTGATGTGGCTCCAATTTAAATTATTCCATTTTCTTTAAAATAAAGTTATGGGATCATAGATTAAAAGCTAAAGATATGATTTCGTTCAACTTCATTTACAGATCATGAAACTGAGACCCAAGCAGATTAAGTTACTTATGCAAGGTGACACAACAAGGAAGGACCAAAACCAGCACTCAAACCCAGGTACTGGGATTCAAAATCTGATGTTCTTACCATAACATACTATAGGCCAAAAATGTTATGCAATTATGTGTCACTTCTTTTCTCTTTTTCATAATACCATAATAAGTGTTAGAGCTGAAAGGGCCCTCTGAGGTCAATTAGTTGAAATCTTTCTGATTTGAACTGAGAAGAACAGTAACAGATTCTGACTATTAACTCAATTAACTATATGTATAGATACTCTAATATAATTTAAATAAAATAAATATACTTAATCTATTAATATAATTCATAAATAATATTAAATAAATAAATTAGCACATATATGTCATAGCAGTATAACATATAATGGATATAATATATAATAATATAATTAAAATATTAATATAGATTCCAAACTAGTGAGTAGCTCCATGAGGCAATGAAGTTACATTTATTTAACAAAACCATTTGGACTCATTTTCAATGTCATGAAAATACTAAACACTGAAAAATTCATTCTAATTTGACAGGCATTTATTAAATACCCATGAGGTATCTAGAATATTGCTTAAGATACAATAATAAAAACAAAGACCTTGACCTCAAAGAGTTCATGATCCATGAGATAAATCACCAAATACACAGAAAAAAATGGAAAATATATTCAAAATAGATACAATTAAGTCAAGAGACACTGTTGTTTGTCCTTCATTTTGAAGGGGACCAGTGACATCACAGCAACGTCTTGACTTGTGCACTAATTGGGTTTAAGTAAAGCAGAATTAAACAAAGTCATTGGTCTCACTTTCTCTTTCAGAGTCATTGAAGTCCAGTGGCAAGACAAAAGCTAAGATGACTGTGTGTAATCAAGGATGCCGTGGATGCCCTTGGCTTCTTTTGTGTCTGGCCAAACTCTAAGCATTCCACAGCCTCTGCTTTAGTCACCTTCATGGCCACTGGAACAAATTATTCTCATTCATCCATTCTGTCCAGGGAAATCTTCACATGCCTGGGGTAGGCAATTCCCTAATTCACCAACAGATTGGAGGTCTGTCAGTTACCCTCAACCTGCTTTAGCCCATCTGCTGAGATGATTTTACCAGGTTATAGCCATGCCACAGCTTCTTGGAGCCCCCGGTTAGAGCTGGGTGGCAGGTAGGCACCAAAGGAGGAAAGAAGCCCTAGAAAGGGCTCAGCAAGCCCTCCCACCAGAGGTGCTAGTCTTCCCTGAACACTCTGAACACCCCTAAGAGACACTAATGATGAGAGGATCAGAAAAAGTGTCATAAAAGAATTGGTGCTTGAGAAGAGGAAAGGTAGGACTCCCAAGAGGAGAGAGAGCATTCAGATGTGGATGTTGTCCTGTGTAAAAGCACAAAGAAGGGAGAAATGTCATGGACAAGAAATAGAAAGCAGACAAGTTAGTCTAGAAACTTTAGTGTGGGAGCCAAACCATGGAAATATTTAATGACAGAAAAGTTTTATTTTCTCCTAGAGTCAAGAGAAATGTGTTGATCATGAGAGTGATATCAATGTCAGCTTTGTGGAGGATGGACTGGAGTGGGGAGAGGCCAGGTGGGGAGAGAGAAGAGTTGGGAGACTTAATAATCCAGGCAAGAGGTGAGAAGGTCCTGAACTAAAGTAGTTGAGGTGTGTCAGGAATAAGAAACAAATGAAAAGAGTCTTAGAGAATAAGTACCTAGACTTGATGGCTCCTAGGTTGTGGGTCTGGATCAGATTGTGATTATCGTCATTAGAAGAACTGATGAAGCCTCAATGGAAAGAGAGAAGGATTTGTGGGAAAAGGGAAGGGTACATTTGGTCTTGAATAGGTTGAGTTTGAAATGCTAAGGTACAGATCAAAGGATATGGACAGGCAATTCTCAGAGGAAGAGATTAAAACAATACACAGTCATATGAGAAAATGCTCTAAATTACTATTAGAGAAGTGCACATTAAAATAACTCTGATATACCACCTTATACATACCAGATTGGCAACATGAAAAAAAAAGGAAAATGATAAATATTGGAGGAGATATAGGAAAATTGGGGCACTAATACAATCATTGCTCTTGGAACTGTGAGCTTATACAACCGTTCTGAAGAGCAATATGGAACCAGGCTCAAAGGGCCCCAAAACTATGAATATCCTTTGATCCAACAATACCACTACTGGGTTCATTTCTCAAAGAGATCAGAAATAAGGGGAAAGGACCTGCCTGTATCAAAATATTTTAGCAGCTCTTTTTGTAATGGCAAAGAATTGGAAATTGAGAAGTTGTCTATCACTTAGAGACTGTATGAACAAGTTAGAGTATATGATTGTAATGGAGCATTATTGCACCATGAAGAATGATGAACATGATGAGTTCAGAAAAACCTGGAAAGATTAATATGAATGTATTCAAAGTGGAATGAGCAGAACCAGGAGAACAATTTTTAAAGTAACAGAAATATTATACAATGATCAACTGTGAAGGACTAAACCACCATGAGCAAAGCAAGTCTCCAAGATAACTACATGGGACTCATGAAGAAAATACTATACACAGCCAAAGAAGGAACTCTTGGAATCTGAATGCAGATTGAAACATGCCATCTTCCACTATGTTTCCTTCATGAGATTTCTATTATATTGATGATATGTCTTCTATCATGACATGAGCAATATGGAAATATGTATTACATGAAAGTATAGGTATAACCTATAACAGACTATTCACTGCCTCAGGGAGGGGGGAAAGAGGAGGGAGGGAGAAAATCTCAATTTTAAAATATCAAAAAACAATTGTCAAAAATTGTGTCTATGTGTATGTAACTTTTTTAAAAATCAAAGAAATTTTTTAAGTGCTATGGTACAGGTGCAGCTAGATAGCATGGTTAATAGAGCCCTGGACCTGGATTCAAGAGGACTTGTACTCATATTTGGTCTCAGATACTTGCTAGCTATATACTTCCCTAGGCAAGTGAATTAATCCCATTTGCCTGTCCCTTGATGATCATAACTTAGAATTAATAATAAGACAGGAGATAAGGGTTCTAAAAAGAAAATGCTAAATTTCAGAGATCTTCAGAAAGCAGAAATTTTCCCTTTTGACTAGAGACGGAGTTGTGGAAAATCAGATTCATCATACTTCAGGCAAATCTGGAAGTTGTGTCAGTATTTCTCATCTCCCTTCTTTAATGTAATCTATGGTCCACCATGCGAAGCTTAATGATGGCCCAACTACAGGAAAAAATAGATCACATAAGCTCCTGAAAGCCTTCCCTATGGTTATAGTAGCCAGAGTAATACTGAAAGAGATATGGCGGAAGGGGGGGGGAAGCTATGAAACAGAGAACTAGCTATTTAGACCCTTACCACTATCCACTTTTCCATACTCCTTTGCACTGCACTGTGAGTCTCACAAAGAATGGACTGGTCTGCCCAGAACACTCAAGTGCTGAAGACTCCAGGGAACCAGATGGCCTCCTCAGAAGGTGGAAGAAGTTGAGGAATGGGAGAAGCATCCAGGACTATCTGGAAGCCATATGCACCAGAACAAAAGCAAGGGCTTATGGTGGTGGCATGAAGGGGACCATGCCTCCTGGACACAGAAGAGGAGTTCCTAGATAATGCCAAATTCCTGGACCAAGAAGAGGAGTTCTTGGGCCAAAAAGGAACCAAAGCCAAAGAGAAGCAACTTGGAGTTAACCAGGATTAGAATGTGTTTCATTCTAATAAAAAAATGCAGATAAGTGAGGTTTTGGTCACTTACACCTGCAGTCACTTCAATGTTAAACTTTCAACCAACAAAAAGGGAGTTCCCATCATGTCTTTTGCTCCTTTTGATCTGGCTGATCCCCAATTCTATTACTTCTATGACTACCTACTATTTTCTATGTTCCTTTTATTTTCTGACTGACAAATATAGACATCCAGGACTATAAGAGAAGCAGACTGCATTTCTATTTAAGCTACCTAGGTCTTTTTTGCAAAGGTTTCTCATGAATTTAATTTGCTATTATCTGAACTCAGCTGCCTTATTAAATGGCAAGTTGTGTGAATTAGTTTTCTACTTTTGAGAAACATTACCTTTAAATACAAAAATACACTATTAAATTATTGTGGTGTAGTGCAAGAAATGCTGAATTCAGTCTATTATCTGTGTAACCTTAAGCGAAGGAAGGAAGGAAGGAAGGAAGGAAGGAAGGAAGGAAGGAAGGAAGGAAGGAAGGAAGGAAGGAAGGAAGGAAGGAAGGAAGGAAGGAAGGAAGGAAGGAAGGAAGGAAGGAATATTTTAAATGCCTGCTATGTATACTATAGTAGCCACATATTAACTTAGAAAACCAAAATTAATATTGCCTATACTTAGTACCCTTTAATATTACCTATTTTGTATTATATTATTTATTTTGTTAACTATTTACCAATTACTTTTTAATCTAGTTCTGAAACACTGGGGAGTTTTGTGGGCTGCTTGTATCCTGAGGGACCATAAGTTTGACACCTCTCATTTAGGAACTTTTGCTATGCTGGTTGCCCCTTTCAAGATACTGCCCAGCTTAAAATCTTGTTCCTAAAATGAGGCTCCCAAAAGTTAACTCCATATTTCAGAAAGGAATTGACCAGGGCAGAGCGCATCATTGCTCTTATGACCCTAATGATAGACATTATATATTCCTTAGTGCCACCTAAAATTTAATTAATTTGTCTGGCTATAATATTATGCTGCTCATTCACCTTGAACTTCTGGTCCATTTAAAAACCTCACAGTTTGTTTGTTTTCAGATGAAATGTATCTAGTCATCCCAATGAGTCAGCTGTAGTACATTGGGTAGAGAAGTAATTTTTAGTGAGAGAATCATGACTTAAATACTGCCCCATATCACACCAGTTGTCAAGGTAAGTTTAGAGTCTTTTCTCCTTGAGCCTCTCATAATATATATCAAATTGTGGTACAGATCAACCCAAACCATCCCTGAAAAATTCACTTTCACTTAGCTGTATGACCTCAGCAAGCCCCTTGACCTCCCTAGGGCTCATTTTCCTCAAAAGGAAAATGAAGGTATTGGCCTAGATGGTCTCTACATCTAGTACTTCTGAGGTTACTTCTTTGAACCCAAGTATAAAATGGTTAATCGTCTTTATGAGTTACTATCATTAAAAAACTCAATACCCAGAAGCCACCCTGGTGATAGAGCTTCTCCAGAATCAGCTAGGTGGGTCCTTGGGGACAGATATTACAATTCACCTCTAGATCAATACTAGAAGCCTTTCCAACATGGCAGAACTTGTGCTCCATTGACCAAGCCTTTGAGAGCCAAAGGTCACTTCCAGTCTGCAATGAGTCATGAGAGTAAGACTTTAATTACCTATAGGACATTGTTGAAAAAAATTCTACATTTAGGTTAGAATATTGCCATCTAGACAGTACATTTCTCTTGTCACAAGGCCTTTAAGATGCCCAAATGAACTCATCATGACAATGAATGTAGAAGAAAATGAAAGAATAATTATTCAAACAATTAGATGGCAATATGGATAATGTTGGACTTTAAGTTAAGAAGACTTGAGTTCAAATCCAGGTTCAGTCTCTATGTGCAACCTAGGGTAAATCACTTAATATCTGTCTGTCTCAGTTTCTTCCCATGTAAAATGAGATGTGTCTACCTCTCAGGTCATTAGGATAAAATGGCAAAATATTTGCAAATCTTAAAATGCTATTTAAATACTAAATATTGCCATCATCATTATTATTGCTTGTTTACATCACACAGATAGCCTTTGAATACTCAAGGGAGATTTAGCTAATTGTGATTTGAGAAGTAGAATGCATTTCTATTTAAATTACCTGGGTCTTTTTTTTTTTTAATTTTCTAAACACCCTTTTGCCTTGCCAAGGGATATCTAGTCTACTAGGAAGCTGAATTTTAGAAAGAGATAACCTACCTGAAGTTCAGATAAAAAGCAAAATAAAAGATTATAAATCTGCATTTTAAAATATAGATATGTATGTATGTGTGTCTTTTTTCTTTGTGACTTACAATTCAGAATACAAAAGATAAATATGTCACTAATTATAAACACAATAGGAATCTACATATAACAAAAAACAGTTCATATCATCCTGAGATCCCTAGCCTTCCTTGAATCTCCCATAACAGAGCATAGAACTTACTTTCTTCTTCCTTCACCATTTCATTTCTCCTGTTTTTTTGTTTTATTTTGTTTTATATTATTACTAGATTACATTTAGATATAATTTTAATCATCATTTTCTGACATTTAGCGATCTGTGTTCTCTTCCTCCTTCCCACTCTTCCCCCTTCACCAAGACCCCAGGTAATATGATATAGGTTGAAAATGAGCTATTATGCAATACATATTTCCATGATCAGCATGTTGTGAAAGAAGACACATATTTAAACTAGAAAAAAAATTCATGAAGAATATAAAGAAAGATATGCTTCCATCCATAGTCAGACTCCATCAGTTCCTTTGATTAAAATGGATAGCATTTTTCATGATCAATCCCTTGGTGTTATATGGATCCTTGCATTTTTTACAATTATTAATCATTCACATTTGATCATCATACATTATTGATATTATTATGTACAACAGTCTCCTGATTCTGCTCTCTTTACATTGCATCACTTTATATGTATTTCTAGGTTCTTTTGTGCTTATCCTGTTTGTCATTTCTTATGGCATAATAATATTCCTTTACCATCTTATACCACAACTTGTTCAGTCATTTCCCAATTGATGGACATGTCTTCAGTTTCCAATTCTTTGCCACCACAGAAAGAGCTACCTTAAATATTTGTGTACAGATACATTGTATTGATTTAGAATCTTGAACCCTAGAGACTTCATTTCCCACAATCCCCTTTTCCTTTTCCTGTTTGTGCATCTCCTTACATGGGGGGGGAGTTTTAAGTTTCTGTTTCCACCCATGCACTCTTGATGTATCTATGTGGGAGGAGGGAGGAACGACTCTTGATTTTTTTTAAACATTATTTTATTTGGTCATTTCTGAGCATTATTCATTGGAGACAAAGATCATTTTCTCCCCCCCCACACCCATCCACCTATCCCATAGCCCACACGCAATTCCACTGGGTATCACAAGTGTTCTTGAATCGAACCCATTTCCATGTTGTTGGTGTTTGCACCAGAGTGTTCATTTAGAGTCTCTCCTCAGTCATATTCCCTCAACCCCTATAGTCTAGCTGTTGGTTTTCCTCGGTGTTTTTACTTCCACAGTTTGTCCTCTGCTTGTGGATAGTGTTTTTTCTCCTAGATCCCTGCAGATTGTCCAGGGACATTGCATTGACACTAATGGAGAAGTCCATTACCTTCGATTGTACCACAGTGTGTCAGTCTCTGTATACAATGTTTTCCTGGTTCTGCTCCTTTCGCTCTGCATCACTTCCTGGAGGTTGTTCCAGTCTCCATGGAATTCCTCCACTTTATTATTCCTTTGAGCACAATAGTATTCCATCACCAACATATACCACAATTTGATCAGCCATTCCCCAAATGAAGGGCATCCCCTCATTTTCTAATTTTTGGCTACCACAAAGAGCTCTGCTATGAATATTCTTGTACAAGTCTTTTTCCTTATTATCTCTTTGGGGTACAAGCCCAGCAGTGCTATGGCTGGATCATAGGGCAGACAGTCTTTTATTGCCCTTTGGGCATAGTTCCAAATTGTCCTCCAGAATGGTTGGATCAGTTCACAACCCCACCAGCAGTGAATTAGTGTCCCTACTTTGCCACATCCCCTCCAGCATTCATTACTTTCCTTTGCTGTCATGTTAGCCAATCTGCTAGATGTGAGGTGATACCTCAGAGTTGCTTTAATTTGCATTTCTCTGATTATAAGAGATTTAGAACATTTTTTCATGTGCCTATTAATAGTTTTGATTTGTTTATTTGAAAATTGTCTATTCATGTCCCTTGCCCATTTATCAATTGGAGAATGGCTTGATTTTTTGTACAATTGATTTAGCTCTTTGTAAATTTGAGTAATTAAACTTTTGTCTGAGGTTTTTATGAGGATTGTTTACCAATTTGTTGCTTTCCTTCTGATTTTGTTTACATTGGTTTTGTTTGTACAAAAACTTTTTAATTTGATGTACTCAAAATTATTTATTTTGCATTTTGTGACTCTTTCTAAGTCTTGCTTGGTTTTAAAATCTTTCCCTTCCCAGAGGTCTGACATGTATACTATTCTGTGTTCACCTAATTTTCTTAGAGTTTCCTTCTTTATGTTCAAGTCATTCACCCATTTTGAATTTATCTTGGTATAGAGTGTGAGGTGTTGATCTAAACCTAATTTTTCCCACACTGTCCTCCAATTTTCCCAGCAGTTTTTATGAAATAGTGGATTTTTGTCCCAAAAGCTGGGATCTTTGGGTTTGTCATAGACTATCATGCTGAGGTCACTTACCCCAAGTCTATTCCACTGATCCTCCTTTCTGTCTCTTAGCCGGTACCAAATTGTTTTGATGACCGCTGTTTTATAATATAGTCTGAGATCTGGGACTGCAAGGCCCCCTTCCTTTGTATTTTTTTTTCATTATTTCCCTGGATATCTTTGATCCTTTGTTCTTCCAAATGAACTTTGTTATGGATTTTTCTAAATCAGTAAAAAAAATGGTTTGGAAGTTCAATGGGTATGGCACTAAATAGATAAATAAGTTTGGGTAGGATGGTCATTTTTATTATATTGGCTCATCCTACCCATGAGCAGTTAATGTTTTTCCAATTGTTCAAGTCTAGTTTTAGTTGTGTGAAGAATGTTTTGTAGTTGTGTTCATATAGCTCCTGTGTTTGTCTCCGGAGATAGATTCCTAAGTATTTTATTTTGTCTAAGATGATTTTGAATGGGATTTCTCTTTCTAGTTCTTGCTGCTGAGCTGTGTTGGAAATATACAGAAATGCTGATGATTTATGTGGGTTTATTTTGTATCCTGCAACTTTGCTAAAGTTGTTGATTATTTTTATTAGCTTTTTTGTTGAATCTCTAGGATTCTTTAAGTAGACCATCATGTCATCTGCAAAGAGTGATAACTTGGACTCCTCCTTGCCTATTTTAATGCCTTCAATTTCTTTTTCTTCTCTAATTGCTACTGCTAGTGTTTCTAATACAATGTCAAATAATAGAGGTGATAATGGGCATTCTTGTTTCACTCCTGATCTTATTGGGAATGCATCTAATTTATCCCCATTGCAGATGATATTAGCTGATGGTTTTAGATATATACTGTTAATTATTTTTAGGAACAACCCTTCTATTCCTATGCTTTCTAGTGTTTTTAATAGGAATGGGTGTTGTATTTTATCAAAGGCTTTTTCTGCGTCTATTGAAATAATCATGTGATTTTTGTTGGTTTGCTTGTTGATGTGGTCAATTATGTGAATGGTTTTCCTAATATTGAACCAGCCCTGCATCCCTGATTTTTCTCCTTTTCCCTTTCTTTCATATTTACCTTTTCATGTTTCTCTTGCTTTCTGTGATTGGATATCAAATGTTCCACTAATTTCTAGTCTTTTCTTAGCAAATACTTGGAAATCTTCTATTTTGTTGAATGCCCATAATTTCCCCTGGAAGTATATAGTCAGTTTTGCTGGGTAGTTGATTCTTGGTTAGAGACTCAGCTCTCTTGCCTTTCTAAATATCATGGTCCATGCTTTGAGGTCTCTTAGCGTGTTAGCCGCTAAGTCATGTGTGATCCTTATTGGGGCTCCTCTATATCTGAAGCTCCTCTTCTTGGCTTCTTTTGGATTTTCTCCTTTGCTTGGAAGCTCTTGAATTTGATGATTACATTCCTGGGGGGTTGTCTTTTGGGGATTTAGTATAGAAAGTGTTCTATGAACCCTTTCTATTTCTATTTTTCCCCCTTGCTCCAGAACATGTGGGCAATTTTCTTCTATAATCTCCTGTAGTATAGCATCAAGGTTTTTGTTTATCTCTGTTTTTTTGGGAAAACTAATAATTCTCAAGTTGTCTCTTCTTCCTCTGTTTCCTGATCTGTGACCTTGTCAGTGAGATGTTTTATGTTATCTTCTAATTCACTAATTTTTTGGCTTTGCCTTATTAATTCTTGCTGTTTTGCAAGCTCACTGTCTTCCAGTTGCTTAATTCTAGTCTTTAGGGACTGGTTTTGCTTTCAGCTTGTTCTGCCCTTCTGTTAGATGCTTCCACCTCTTTCTCCAATTGTGAAGTCTTGCCTATCAGACTGATGATCTCTATTTCCCATTTTTCTTTCCAGAAGGTTTCCATCTTTTGGATAAGCTCCAATTTGAGTTTTTCCAGAGCTTGTGGATAGTTTCCATTTTGGGAGGCATGTTTTGATTTTGTTGGGATTTCATCCTCTTTCCCTTCTTTTCCTTGGGTACTCCCGCCATAAAAGTTTTCAATAGTCATTTTTTCCCTTTCTTCTTGGAGACTTGATTTTGGGCCATGTGAGCCATTTCTTTGGTGGTTTTATTCCCCTTTCCTTTTTGTTCTGAGGTCTGGGTGATGTGGGTGGGTTTTCTGTGAATTTAGGTTGCCTCAGACTAGTTCTTCCCAGCCTCTGAGGTTTCTTAGTGCATCCACCCCTGTGCTCTGCGCGCCAGCCCCTGTGTTCAGTGATCCCGCCCCTGTGTTCAGCACGCCCGCCCCTGTGCTCTGTGATCTCTTCTCACCAGTGCACAGGAATCTCCTGTAAAACTGCTCTGAGGGATGGATCTCTGATATTCCCTGTCAATTTCCAAGGAGCCTGGCTTGCCCCCCCCCCTCACTACAGCAAGGGGCAACGCTTTGGCCTTAGGCAATTTTTACAGACTCTCGAGACTCCTCACTATTCCCAGTTTGCAGGGGACCCGCCATCTGTGTGCTCTCCAGTTCCCAGGGTTCTCCCGTGAAACTGCCCTGAGAGGTCATTTCCTAGCAGTCTTTAGATCCCAAGGACCCTAATGTGCACCCCCAGACAGAGACATTCCTCACTCACTCGCTGTCCCAGTGAGCGCTCTGATCCCCTACTCTGGTTTAGTGGGGGGAGGTGGAGGGGAACGGCAGCTCAGTTCATGTTTTTGTGCAAGCTTTTCCTCCTTCTTTTAGTGTGGAAATGTTCAAACCCCACATACCTTCATTTCTGTGGGGTACTGGAGAGTCCCTCCATTCTTCCAAAGGTGATTTTTATGCTCTTTTGAGGTAGTCTATTTTGCTCGGTGCTGGGGAGAGGAAGTAATTTGCGTCTAGATTGCAGCCATGTTTACCCGGAAGTCCTCACAGCTCTTGATTTTTGCTAGTCTTACTTCCTTATACTTCAAGATAAATATTTAATAAATATTATTAAATATAATACTTGGAGTATTAGATATTAATTTTAATCTTTATAATATCCTTCTCCCCTACTTTTGATCTCTTTGGGATACAGATATAGTAGTGGTATTTCTGGGTCAAAAGTTAGTCATAGAGGGGGCAACTGGGTAGCTCAGTGGATTGAGAGCTAGGCTTAGAGATGGGAGGTCCTAGGTTCAAATCTGGCCTCAGATACTTCCCAGCAGTGTGACCCTGGGCAAGTCACTTGACCCCCATTGCCTAGCCCTTACCACTCTTCTGCCTTGGAGCCAATACACAGTATTGACTCCAAGTCAGAAGGTAAGGGTTTAAAAAAAAGTTAGTCATATGTTTATGGCCCTTTGGGTATAGTTCCAAATTTCTCTCTGGAATGGCTTTATTAGTTAACAGCTCCACAATCAATGTATCAGTGTCCCAACTTTCCCAAATCCCTTCCAGCATTTATCACCTTTCTTTTTTGTCATTTTAGCCAGTCTTTTAAGTGTGAGGTGGTATCTCAGAATTATTTTAATTTGCATTTTTCTAATTAATAGTAATTTAGAGCATTTTTATTTGACTAAATATAGTTTTAATTTCTTTGACAACTACTTGTTCACCTTTGACCATTTGGCAATTGATGTATTCCTCAGATTCTTATAAATTTGAGTGTTATCAGAAACACTTTAATAAAAATAATTTTCCTAATTTGTTGTTTCTCTTCTAATCTTTGTGGCATTGGTTTTGCTTGTGCAAAAATTTTCAATTTAATGTAGTCAAAGTTACCTCTTTAATATCTTATTTTTTCTATATCTTATTTGGTTATAAATTCTTCCCTTTTCCATAGGCCTGACTCTATTTTGTGTTCCTCTAATATAGAATCACCTTTTTTTTTCCTAAATCACGCATCTCTTTTGACTTTGTCTTGTTATATGACATGAGGTATTGGTCTATGCCTAGTTTCTACCATACTGTTTTCCAGTTTTCCCAGCAGTTTTTGTCAAATAATGAGTTCTTTTAAAAGCTTGAATCTTTGGGTTTGTCAGACATTAAGTTATTATGGTCATTACTACTATGTGTTGAGAAATGCTGATGATTTATGTGGATTTATTTTATATCCTGCAATTTTGCTAAAGTTGATTATTGTTTCAATTAGTTTTTTGATCGATTGTCTAATATTCTCAAAGTATGCCATCATATCATCTACAAAGAGTGATAGCTTTATTTATCTGGTTCCTTCAATTTCTTCTCTACTTCCAATAGCTAGCTTTTCCTGCACAGTATTGAATAGTAGTGGTGATGAGGTGCATCCTTGCTCCATTTCTGACCTTATTGAGAAGCTTCTAGCTCCTCTCCACTACAGATAATGTTTGGAAATGGTTTTAGATAGATGTTATTTATCTTTTTAAAGAATGTTTCATTTATTCCAATATTCTCTAGTGTTTTTCATAGGGATATGTGTTGTAGTTTGTCAAAAGCTTTTTTCTGCATTTACTGAGATGATCATATGTTTTCTGTCAGTTTTGTTATTGATATGATCAATTATGCTGATCATTTTCCTAATATTGATCCATCCTTGTATTCTGGTATAAAACTCAGCTGATCATAGTGTATGGTTCTTGTGATACAGTTCTGTAATCTCCTTGCTACTATTTTATTTAAAAATTTTGCATCAATATTCATTAGGAAGATTGATCTATAGTTTTCTTTTTCTGGTTTTTCTCTTCCTGGTTTCAGTATCAGCACAAGAGTTGCATTATAAAAAGAATTTGGTAGAATTGCTTCCCTTCTTAAATGTTGGCCTACATTTAAAATGAAGCTCTCAATTTTTTTTCTCTCTCCCTCAGTTATCCCCTGCTCCTCTCAGAGTGATGTACTCAAGAGGATACTGAACATGAAGACAAAAAGATCTGGATTCATATTCCACCTCAGATTCTTACTATTTGAACCTAGGCAAGCTGCACCTCATTTTCCTCATCCATAAAATAAGGAATTTGAACTGAATGGTAGAATATTAGGCCTGGAATTATGAAAACTAGCCTTAGCCACTTATCAGTTGGGCAAGTCACTTAATCTGCTTGCCTCAGTTTCCTCAGATGTAAAATGGGGATAGTGATAGTACCTATCTTCCAGGGTTGTTATGGTGATCAGATAAGTTAACATTTGTAAAGTACATAGCACAGTGCCTGGAACATTGTATGAGCATAATAAATACTCATTTGCTTCTC
Source organism: Monodelphis domestica (assembly GCF_027887165.1). Classification (NCBI taxonomy): domain Eukaryota; kingdom Metazoa; phylum Chordata; class Mammalia; order Didelphimorphia; family Didelphidae; genus Monodelphis; species Monodelphis domestica. Next base: position 321,864,851 of record NC_077229.1, on the reverse strand, counting down.
TCTTTCCTTCTCTCTCTTTTCCTTCCTTCCCCCCTTTGTATATTCTCTTCTCCTTTCCTTCCTCTCTTCATTCATTCTTTCCTCATTCTTCTCTTCCTCCCTCCATCCCTTATTTCCTTTTTCCTTCCTTTCTTCCTTTTGAAATCACAGGTCTAGTTTTTATTTTTATGCCTACTTTACAGACCTTGAACCTAACAAAAATAAATGAATTACACCTGCAAGGTTGAAACGCAGGTCATCCTCACTGTAGTTCCTATGCTCTCCCCTCTCCACATTACTACCTACATAGCTCACATATACATATTTAACACAGATCATATCATTTTATTCCCACAGCCACCCCATGGGATAGGTAGAACTTATGCCTCATAACTACCTCATAACACCTCATAACAAATAAGGAAAAACTCAAAGAACAGATACCTTGACTAAGATTTGAGAGCCAGGAAATGTAGATAAGGCTCAGAGTAATATCTTCTGTCTCCACACTCGGGGACTTCTCTATTACACCATCTTTACTTACTCTTTAACAATTCAATGGATCAAATGGAAACTTCCATTAATTTCTATAAATAAGGAATACCACTACTGCCCCTGCACAATGAACAAAGCTTTCCCTCCAAAGGAATTGTTTCAGGTCATGAAGACACATTTTGCTCAGTTAAGAGCATTCTGGATTTGGAATATAATGACCAAGTTTCAAATACTGGCTCTTTTGCTTACTACTACCTATGTATCCTTGGGCAGGTCACTTATCTTCAGTCCTCAGTTTCCCCATTTCTAAGGACCCTTCCAGGTCTATATTGATAATCCTACAATAGATACAATAACTTATATCCAAAGGGATTCATTTCATCTAGAGTCTATATGGGAAGCTTGAAACAACAACACAGAAAAGGTACTCTTTGAATCATCCAAAGCTATCCTCATCCTGGTTCCATCTACCTATGTAACTTGATAATCTTCTATTGCCCAACATCTTCTCTTTTCTTCAGTTAGAATGTCTCCTCACCAACCCCCAGCAATGCTCTGCTGTCTGCCACATCTTTACCTGTCTTTCTACCATTGCCCCTTCTTTATTTATTCACATTCTACTCATTCTTCAAGGTCTACTCTCTTTGTGATAATTCCCTCTTCTGTTCTAGCCAACCCTGATTTCTCCATTCCATATATTCACCTAGATCCTTTCTCACCACCACTTACTTTAGAACTTAATGATATTTTATATTCTGTTTCATACATATAAATTATATATTCCCCCTCTCCCAATTAATGATGACTGGCATTTACATCATGCCTTAAGATTTGCCAAGCACTTTACAAATACTTCATTTGATCTTCACAACAATCCTATGAGGTAGGTAGGTATAATTATTATTCCTGCTTTAAAGATGAGGAAACTGAGGTAGACAATAGTTAAATGATTTATCTAGTCACCCAGATAATAGATGTCTGAGGCTGGATTTTCATTCAGATCTTCCAGATTTCAAATCCAGTGTTCCATCTACTATGTCTCCTGGCTATCCTTCTAACAGCTAGATAGACTGTGAGCTCTTTGAGGTTTCATGTTTTACTGGCAATGGCCTACACAATGCCAGCACATTGTGGATGCAAAATAAGCATTAACTGAATTAAGTTTCATTAAACCAAGTGTATCCCTGCCCACAGTCTACTTTTAGCCAATGTGAGAAATAACTAGAGGGTCTTCAAAGCCACTAATGGAATCATAAATCTGTGCCAATGTAGTAACAACCCAAGCCTTCCTGGAAGCTACAGATAGACAAATAGCTCTTTGGTTTGGCAAAAGCCTAGACTGGTAAATGTATAGTAATAGTAATGGGGTAGGGGTATGGGGAGAAGAAAGAGGTGAAGAGGAGTGAGAAGCATCTTAGCTCTGTCTTTCCATTTGTCTTCATTAGTCATTCCGGGTCCAAATCACCTACAACGCTAGCCAGCTTCATTGAGTTGCTCTGAAGCTTTGTTATCTCTGTAGAGTTCTGATAAAGTATCTGAAATCCTTTGGTTCCAAATGCTGGCCAGATTTCTTTTGTATGTTCCCCGGCTCCTCTGCTTTTCCAAATTCCAGCTTGCAAGGAAAGAAACTCCTCCCATGAGACTACCTAGGGGAACTCCTGAAAATTCCCACACAAGCATTTGCACATGAGCAAGCTAATTAGAGCTTGAGGTAAGAGATTCATCCAAGATCCTTGAACAGGAAAATTTCTCAGTATTGATGTCCTTAAGCACTGTCCATTGCCCTTTGCTCCCAGAGGAAGAGGATAAATGAAGATGAAAACAGATCTATTTAACTCACTGAGGTGTTGTGCCCTCATACTTGGAAGGTGGTCTTGAATTGTCTTGGATTGGAATGAAAATGCCATAGAGAACTGTCTCCCACGAAACATAACCCTTTCTTCTCAAGTGGATTGGCTGAAGAAGGGGAGCTTGTGGGTGAGTCCCCCCTCCCTTCATGGTTTGGGTCTTTGATCACTTGGATCAAACACAGACCACCTATCAGCCTTCCTACTACTACCATACGTCATCCGCATTTTCAATATTTGTATCGTAATCGCTACCAGTCATTGCAGGGGAGATAAAAAAGGGACTGTAATTAAACATATGATTGAAACCAGACATTTTAATCATGTCCTCTATCTATTTTGCAAAGCAGGCCTGCCCAGGCTTTTTTTTTTTCCAGCAGTTCCCTGGAATCGCCTTAGGATGACAATTTGCATGCTAACTGAATTCATGGACCATGCAGATTACACAGGGCCATCTGTTGCTGATTGTTTTGGTCCTCTGCTTTTCAGACTCAAATATGAAAATGCAGAAAGTAAAAGGCAAATTATAGTGCCTGGGGCAAGAAAGTAAATTAATTGTATTCTTTTTCTTCTCTCTCTCAGTCTCTCTCTCTCTGTGTCTCTCTCTGTCTGTCTGTCTCTGTCTCTGTGTGTCTCTCTCTCCTCTCTGTCTCTCAGTATATCTCTCCCCCGTCTCTCTCCTTCTCTTTCTTTCTCCCCTCTAAGGTTCTGTCCCTCCCTGTCTCTTTGGCTATTTCCCTATCTCTGTATATCCCCATTTTCCTTGAAGAAAATTGTGAAGGAATTGAAAAGGTCTCTATGACCGTGTTATCCCTCTGTATTTAACAATAAAACCCGTTGCCCATGAAACAGGCATCCACTTTTCCAGATGCCTTCCACCTTTTGTCTTAATTTCAACCAAGTTTGCCCAGACACATCTTCCTTCCCAGCTACAATCCCTTGGAGGAGGTAGGAAATGGGAGAAAGAGGTAAGGTGTTGTCTTTCTTGGACCCTGCTGTGCAGAGACCCAAGCCCAGGAGCCCAGGAAGTAGCTATAAAAGAAAAGGATGAGATGACATTTATGTCAGTTGAGGAATCACAAGATAATGATCAATCCAGACTGAGGAAAATTCTTCCTCATTCCAATAAAGGAACAGGAATGTCAGCATCCAAATGTCAGAGGCAATGTCACTTAAGACACTTAGGGGATCATTAAAGACTAATCTTATTCAATAGTGTCCACCCTAACCAAATTCCAGAGATGGAAAATGACTGAGTAATTTCTCCAGTTTTTACTAGGAATGAGAGGTAAAAAACAATGTTAAGAAGACATTATCTCTTAAAGGAGAATACTTGCTTCACATTTTAAATTTGTCCAGTCTGAGGGTTTGGACATGTTATTCAATGCATGCAATATAATCATGAAACTTCTTAAGAGCAGGAAGTGTTTTGATGGAGCTAATGGATGTATAAAAAGCATTATTCACCCCCTTCTCATCTCTCTCTGATAGAATCCTTGTTAGAGGCGGAAGAGTCCTTAGAAATCATCTAATCCAACTTCATCTTACAAATGAAGAAACTAAGATTCTATGAAGGACTTGCCCAAAGTCATACAAAGAATAAAAGAGGGGAGGGGATGACTAGGTAGCACAGTGGATTGAGAGCCAGGCCCAGAGATGAGAGGTCCTGGGTTCAAATGTGACCTCAGATACTTCCTATCTGTGTGACCCTGGACAAGTCACTTAACTTCCATTGCCTATCCCTTACTGCTCCTCTGCCTTGGAATCACTATGCACCATTGATTCTAAGACAGAAGCTAAGAGTTTCAAAATAAATAATAAATTGCAGAATCTCCTAGAAACTCTACTTTCCTGCCAGGCTCAGCTCAATCCCACCTCCTACATTCAGCCTTTCTGGATGCTCTCAATTGCTAGTGCTCTCTGCCTCTCCAGAAATTACCTGGTCCTTACTTTGTATTTAATTTGTGTTGACTTATCTTTGTACGTTTTCTCTCTCTCTCTCTCTCTCTCTCTCTCTCTCTCTCTCTCTCTCTCTCTCTCTCTCTCTCTCTCTCTCTCTAACAGGATATAAGGTTCTTAAGAGCAAGAATGGTTTTATTCTTGACTTTGTATCTCTAGCATTTAGCAGAGTTGTTGGCACATAGTAGTCAATAATGCTTGTTGATTGAATGTATTAATTAATCAATTAGTCTATCACTAATCATCTCTCCTATATAGGTGAGAACATAAATGACATTATTGATACTTCCATCCTTGCCCTCTTTACTGGTTTGGCTCTACTATCCACCTAATTCCCCAAACCCTGGCTTGTTCCTCTGCCACTTTTTTTTCCTTTCAGTCAAATACTTTTATTACTATTAAATGTTTTTTCTTTTAAAATATATATTTTACTGATATCTTTTGTTTCCATGTCACCAACATTTTCACTTGTTATTCTTCCTCTACCCTCTAATAGTCATCTCTTATTTTAAAAAAGTTGGCTAAATCAATAAATTTAATAATAATAATAAATAATAAATAATAAATGGCTGAGCCATGAAATGTTTTTCAAATAATTTTCTTGGTAGAAGCAACCCAGTGATAATAATTTGTAGCTCATACTAGTGACAATTTGGAATGTATCAAACTAGCTGATTTTCTGCCACTTTCTAGCTTTTCTCCTTGTTTCACTTTCTACCCACTATCCAATGTCCCTTCTTCCCACCCATGTATTACTCCTCATCCCACAGTCCATATTACTGGCAACTGTTCCACATACCACCTACCACTCCAAATCTAGTCTCCTTTGCTCAGTTGCCTACTTACACTATGTACCACCTTGTCTTTCTTGCTGTACTTCCTGCTCACCAACCTTATTTCTAGTCTCTCTTATCTCACTTACCTGCCTGAGTTCTTGGTTTCTTAAGCTGATATTACTAGCCCAAGTGGGTCAAAACCTCCCATCATCTCTTTCATTCATAGGCTTGTACATACAAAGAATCCCCCATGCTCACATTTATCAGCCAAAGGATGGAGGGAAGATCTATCCAAGGAGATAGTGTAGGTTGTTTGGACAATAGAAAGCATAGAGTATCTTATCACTCAACCAGCACTTAGCATTTATCATGACCAAGTCACTCAGCTGTTCAAAATTCCCAATGTGAGAGACTCCATTCTAGTCTTTTAGGATGGAAAATAACAAACAAAAAGGACAAGGACCAAGGTCTATTCTTGGGGCCACTTGGCTTCAGAGGGGAGAGACTAGGCTTTGAGACCTCTTCCATTACAGTTTGCTATCTTCCCAGATGCTAGAAGCTAAGGAACTACCCAATGAAGTGAAGAGAAAGAAAAAAAGGAGACAGACGCCCATTGGGCCCTTTCCAATACTGATCCACGAACCTCCCATTCCCCATGTGGTTTTGCCAACCACAAGTTACAGAATGTTTACACATATCCCACAGTCTTCCCAAGATATTTCCCTAATACATTATCACTATTCTCATAGAAGCAAGCCGCCTATCTTCTCTATGTGGAGAGTTACTGAGATCTGTACATACATCAGAACTCCACTCTCATGTTATCTGAAAATAGCAATTGATAGGAACTGTCCTAACCAAACTAATCAGCTAAGGGGCTACAGTAACTACAATTAGGGGCAGATAGGTGTATCAGTGGAAGAAGTCCCAGGCTTACAGTGAGGAAGACTTGAGTTCAAATCCAGACTCAGATACCTACTAGCTATGTGACCCTGGGAAAGTCACATAACTTCTGTCATCAGTTTCCTCATCTGTAAAATACGGATAGTAAGAGCACTTACCTCCCAGGATTGTTGTGAGAATAAAATGAGATATTTGTAAAGCACTTAGCATCATGCTTGGCACACCAATTAATCAAAAAACACCTTTTAAGTGCCTACTAAGTGCCAGGTACCATGTTAAGCAATGGGGATATGAAAAGAGCCAAAAGACATTCTCCACTTTAAAGGGACTTACAATATGTATGTAATGTTATTGAGTCATTTCAATTATATCTGACTCTATAATCCCATTTGGGTTTTCTTGGCAAAGATACTAGAGTGGTTTGAATTTTCTCCTCAGACTCATTTTGAAGATAAGGAAACTGAGGCAAACAAGGCTAAGTGACTTGCCCAGGGTCACACAGCTAGTAAGTATCTAAGGCTTGATTCAAAGTCACCTCTGTTTACTGAGTCACCTAGCTGCCCAGTCACACATAATACTTCATAAATGTCTGCCCCCACCAACCAGCATGTTAGGAATGGAAATTAATAGCAAGAGATGAAAAGGCTGGAATTGGGGATGAAACAGAAATGTGGAAAGTGAAACAGATATGGTAGAAAGTGACATGCACAGATAAGGAGTTAAATACTGGAAAAATCTACTTTCTACCTTCAGGTATCTCTCCCTGATCAGGTCACTGACTAGATCCACTTGCTAGCTCATTTTCCTTACAGCCAATGCCTTGCCCTGTGGTCCACATACACCTCTTATATAGCATTTGGCTCAAATGTTGATTACCTCGTAATGTGCCTTAGAAGTATGGGGTATGTAGCTTGCCTCAGCTCTTACTCCCTCTCATATCCTTTCCCCGACTCTGGAATATTAGATGTCTTTCTCGGCTTCCTAGCATCATAAATCTCACAAGCCTTTACCCAAGTCATTAATAAAAATGTTCAACAGAAAAGGCCAAGGACAGAGCTTTAGGGCATTCCACTACAGCCTTCATTCTCCTAATTGAACACCAACCCATTAATCAATATTCTTTGGATGCCATTATTCAAATGTTTTGGAATTTACCTAATTATACAATGATCCAGTCCATCTCTCTCCATCTCATCTACAAAGATGCCCTGAGAGATTTTATCAACTGCTTTGCTGAACTTCAGGTATGTTGTATATGCAGAATTTCTCCAATCTACCAGTCTACCAATACTGCCAAAAAAGGAGATGAGGAGGGTCTGGTATGACCTGTTCTTGAGCTTTTTATTCCTCCTTTCACCATGAGAACACTGCATGCACTAGCTTCTAAATCTGATCCTACTTCGTCAAACACATATCAAGGTCACAGTTTAAAGAGGAGTTGCTGAAGAATTGTTTGCAACTTCTTAAGAATTTAATTTGCCCCACTTGCCATGTGCTCATTTCATTGTCCATGTTTTGCTTTGAAATTCTCTATCAAGAAACCATGGAAAGGCAGACAGGGGAGTGAGAATAAGGGCATTTATTCCTAATGTCACAGATGAAGATGCCAAAAGTTTTATGGCATTTCTGCACATTGACTCAAGGAGAGCTGAAAATAGTCTTTGTTTGAAGAGAGATTGCATTCAAAACATAGCAACGCTTTTCCAAGCACTAGACATTACTTTAGCGTGATCATTTTCACTAACTCGTGAAAATTACTGAAAGAGTTTTCCTTTGAAGTTCAAGGCTGAGCAGAGCACATGGATTCCAAATGTCGTCCCCTCAACAGCCAGTGGAACTAGTGCCAAATGGGAATCCTTGCTCAGCCAGACCTAGGTCATTGCCTTTGCTTTGGACAGCCTAATATAGCCGTAATTGGAGAATTATTCTCTTGACGCCCAACACAGCGTAACTTCATTTACCAAATGCAAAGACGTTTCTATTTAAAAGGAATCTGAGCTGTGTGGCAGTCAAATCAGATGGTCCTCCTAGACTAGCTTTGGAAAAGTTTATATTTCCATACCTGCATTTCTCACGGGATGTGTAATCACTGTTTCTGCCACTGCTCCTCCTTATTTGCTTCACGTACCAACTTTCCACATTTTCATGTTACTGGCAATTTCAATAGCATTGTGGACAGAACTTGCAAAGTACTCTCCAATAATGCCTAAAATCAAATATAATTTCATTGTATTTCCGATCGAATGTATAGAAAGGGTATTTTTAAAAGACAATAAATGAATAAAATGAAGTCTGTTGATCATGCATGTTTCATTTTGTTTTTATTTTAAGACATTTCACATGAGTTAAAGTTATTACAGGCTCCCATTAACATGTGGGCATGTTTCCCACCCCCATCATGGGCTGAGAGACAGCTGGGAAGGATGTGGGTTGGTGGTGTCAGTGAGCTTTTCAAAGATAAAGAATACAAAGAGACGAGATGGTAATCTTCATGGAGCCACTGAATCTGTGATAAGACTTTAATAGTGAACCCCACACCCTTTGGGGAAAGCACAGCCAGGTCAAAGCAGAGACTGGGGCAAAGGCTGAGTGGAAAAGCAGTGACAGCTGGAGATGGCCAGGACCTCCAGCATCTAGCATGATCCCCTCAGGGAATAAAATGTGAATAAAATCTTTTCTCTTTCCAGCATCCGGAGGTGTGAATGTAAGCACCAAAACTATGTTTCTTTGAGAAATTAAATTTTGGCTAACTTAAGAAAAATAAGCTGGGGGTGGGAACCTCGATAGATAGTCAGTCCCGGAGATGGAAGGTCATGGGTTCAAATTTGGATTTAGACACTTTCTGGCTGTGTGACCCTAGGCAAGTCATTTGATTCCCATTGTATAGCCCTTATAACTCTTCTGCCTTGGAACCAATACTTAATATCACTTCTAAGACAGAAGGTAAGGATTTTAAAATAAATAAAAGGTGAAGAGAGTCAGCTTGCTTAGAGAAGGAGCCACAGGCAATCAGCCTTCACTGAGTGCTTAATGTATCTGGCTTCATTCCTTTTCTGTATATCATGATTAAAGAACAGCATATAGTTTGTATCTTTTCATATCACTTCAATTGAAAAGTACTAGGGATAGAAAGAAAGGCAGTTTTTTTTTCCTGCATACTAAACCCTAGATCCGTGATGGCAAACCTAGGACACATATGTCAGCACTGACATGTGTAGCCATTTTTGATGACAGTGACTCATGCAGGCTCAGCACGCCTCAGGCCTGGGAGCCACTGTGCACCCGCAGCCATGGCCGTGGCCATGTGACAGCCGAGCAGGAGGAAGGGGAGGGCTGTTCCACTTCCTGGCCTGGGGGGGAGGGGGCACAGCTCAGCTGGGGTGCATGGGGCTCCCGTGGGGGACAGGGAGGAGGAGCATGCTCAGGCACTTAAATAATATCAAAACCAACAAAAGAAACAGATTGACAGATGAAGTTAGTAGTGCTTGCTTGGGCTTGAAGTATACAAAATACCAACCTTCAACTGTAGATTTAGCCAATGAAATTCAGCAACAAAAAAGTTACTAATAGGCATGTTAGAGTTATGCTCGGGTTTTTTTTTTTTTGTGAATTTTGACACACCAGGCTCAAAAGGTTGCCCATCACTGCACTAGATAATTCTGTTTTCTGGGCTGGGTTTAGCTCTGGACAGTCTTCTCAATGTTTATGTTCAATATTGGAACAAAAATCAAACACTTCTTGTCATTTAGCAGGTTACAAAATAAGATTTACTTGGCCATAGCAGGAGATGGAGATTTAACAAAGATAGGCGTTGAGGATGCCTGAATTGATTCAGCTAAGTGAAGCTCCCTGGCTTCAGCTGCTCTCATGGTCCAGCATCAGTACTTAGCAGCACTCTGGCAATGAGGAAGTGATGCCAAGAGCCTGAGCTTAGTGTCTTGAGCTAACCAAATATCCAGGATTGTGTCAACACCTGTTGAGGAAAAACAAGCGTAAGTTGCAAAAAGCTATAGGTTAGGATATTGCTCCTAATACACTGCTACTTACAAAGGGACAGAGCTAGTGGGGGAGAGAAGTAATCAGCTCTCTGAGAGCCAGAGAGAGCTTGATTTGTCCCTGAGAGCCCCTGGTGTTGGGTGCGGTGCTTAACCCTAGACATATTCATTGACAAAGCACTCCCTGGTGGTTACATGTGATTAGAAATAATTTAATTTTATATGGTTTCAGCAGAGAAAGAGAACATTTTCTTAATCAAAAGAAAGCAAATATATAATTTTAATCCTTTATTTTTTAAGAGCCTTATTAAGACTACAGATATTTGTTGTTTAAGTATTTATGATTATATACAAGGCATTTGTCATGAACAATATATACAGACACAATAGATAGAGCACTGGGCCTGGCATCAGGAAGACATGAGTTCAAATCTCACTTCAGATACTTCCTGGCTCTATGACCCCTGGATGTGTCACTTAATCTTTATCAGCTTCAATTTCTTCACCTGAAAAATGTAGGTAATAATAGCACCTACCTCTCAGGATACAATGAGATAATATTTGTAAAGTACATTATAAATCCTAAAGTGATATTTAAGTGCTAGCTATTATTAGCTATTACTATCATTATACCATTTGTGGCATGTATTGTGTCTGTTTGGAGGAAGGTATTTGTGTGTGTGTGTGTGTGTGAGAAAAAGAGAAAGACAGACAGACACACTAGAGACAGAGGCAGACATCACTGAGAAAAAGGAAGAGGGAGGGAGAGATGGAAGACAGAAAAAGACCAAGACAGGGAGAGAGAATTAGAGATTCATTTTATGACAGATTTACAAATACAGGAGAGAGAAGGACAATTGCTCCTTATAGAATCAAAATTAATATTACTAATTATCATTACAGACAACCTTGGTTACATTTAAATTTCTTTGGAAAGTCTTTTATGACAGAAAGTGTGGTAATTCTGAAAAATACTGAAGGAATGAATGTACTGCTACTCTAATAAAGAATAGAATTCTGTGAGGTATGGTTGTTGCTGTGGTTCAGTCATGTCCAACTCTTCGTGACTGTATGGATCATAGCACACTAAGCCCTTCTCCCCTCCACTATCTGATACTGTTCATGGGATTTTCTTAGCAAAGATAGTAGAGTGGTTTGCCATTTCCTTCTCCAATGGATCTTTTTTTTTGTCACTCTCCACTATGACCTGTCTGACTTCCAAAATCCTTCATGGTATAGCTCATACTTTCATTGAGCTATCCAAACTTCTCTACCAAGAGAAGGTAGTGATCCAGAATAGGTCAGGTGTTACTATACCCAAAAGGCATCCACAGAAACATGAAATAGGTATAGGAAGCTATTTGGATTGTGCTTGACGTCACTTGCCCACCCCTCTACCCTAGCTATCACTGAAAGACTGCTTGGTTTCTCCATCCTTCTTTTTGCTAAGGATATCACAAGAAGCTGAGAATGAGATTTAAGAGAATCTCATTGTTCAGGAAAGACATATGGGACCCAAAATACACACAGAGGAAAAGTAGAAAGCTTCTGATAAATAGGAATGCTTTCATGAGGTAAGAGACTGGCAAAACAACAATAAGTATAAGGGAGAAACCCAAAGCAGAACATTTTGATTAGCCTGAGATTGGAGTTGTATGCAAGGAGTCGATAACCAAGACAAGTATTTTGAGAGGGTTGCATGGCTATGATGGTAAACTACACCTGAGCAGTGACTTAAATGGGATATTTCCAAATGATAGACCAGTTATGCTTAGCAAACAGCCTGAGGGCAACAACATCTAATGAACAAGTGCTTGATAGAAAACATGTACTAGGGTCAGGAGATGGTAGCATTTGGGAGATTTACATAGTACATTATTGTAAGTGACTGAGTATATATTGACAAGCATTATTAGTTTCAGGGGGATGTAATATGAATTTTATTAGTCATTGTTGATGTGCAAATAAATCTGTTCATTCTTTGAACCTTATAAATCTTGTACTTGCAAGGGAAACTATAACTCACCAAATAATGTCAGATAGGAAATTCCCAGATTATCTGGGTGTTTTACTGAAAGAAATTAAATACTGAAATGGCATTCATGTTATGCCTTGATTTTAAAGCTCAGAGACCGCTACTTTTTTGCCTTCTCATTTAAAACATCCTACACAGAAGCCATACAAAACTCACCAAGAGAATCAAGAAAGCTACAGCAACTTATTAACATCTGTTAATTTGAGTAAAATCAGATAGAAGGCAGGCCTTCAGGTCCTAATATGGGTGACTTGAGTTTGCAACAAAGGGCATGTAACAAACATTTCCTTGGTATATATCTCATTTTATAACTGAATAGACAGAATCTAAGCTCCATCAACAAGGGGACCAAATCTTCTCTTTCTCCAACAAAATATATTAGGAGGCAATCCAGCTACTGGGAACATCTATTTTTCACATGAATTTTCAACCACTAGATCCAGCAATATTAGAAAAATAGCATGGTACAGTAGAAGGAGCAATGAGTTTTGTCAGAGGATCAGGATTTGAATATTAACTCTACACCTATGTGACTGAGGCAGCTCAATGGCACAGTGGATAGAAGGTTGGGCAAATCATTACATTTGTCTGCCTTTGTTTCCTCAACTATAAAATGGGGATGATAATAACAGTATCTGCCTCCTAGATATGACATAAAAATCAAAGAAAATAATATTTGTATATGCCTAGCATAGTAGTTGGTAAGGAGCTGTTGTTCATCCTTCATTTTCTTTTTTTTAACCCTTACTTTCTGTGTTAGTATCAATTCTAAGACAGAAAAGCAGTAAGGGTTAGAGAATTGGGGTTAAGGGATTTGCCAGGGGACACAATTAAGAAGGGTCTGAGGCTATATTTGAACCCCAGTCCTCCCAACTCCAGTCCTAACACTCTATCCACTGTGCCACCTCATTGTCCTATCCTTCGTTTTCTAAGAGGACTGATGCCATCACAATCATCATCATCATCATCATCTATCTTGACTTGAGCATGAATTGGACTTAAGTGAGGCAGAGTTACACAAAGTCCACAACCTCAGCCTTTCTTCCAGTCATTGAAGTTCAGTGTGAAGACAAGAGATATCTACTCCAAGTATGTGAAGACTTCCCCTGGTGGAATGTGTAGATAAGAACAATTCATTCCATCTACCAGGAAGGCAACTGAAGCAGGTGCTGTGGAATGCTTAGTACTTAATTAGGCATAGAAGACATCAAGGTCATCCACTGCATCCCTGGCACATAGTAGAAACTATATAAATGTTTTTCCCCTTTTTCTTGGGCAAATCACCTAATCTCTTCAGGTCTTCATATAGAAAAATAAGGAGACAGAACTAAAAAATCAATCAACTCTCGATTTATGGTCTCATATCCTATTTCTGTGATATTTTTGCAGGGAAAGTTCTATACCTGTAATTTCATTAGTGTTGGAAACTCCTAGTATGAAAACTCCTTCCAGTGATGCAGATGAGTAACGCATCTGAAATTTATAATTTTAGAGTCTTTGGGAGCTCTGAAAGATTAAATAACTTGCCCCATCATCCCACAGGTAATATGGTGGCAGAGAGCTCCTCCAACCAAGTCTTCCTGACTCCAGGACAATTCACTTCATGCTGCCTCTCCTTGTGAATATTAATTTCTGAGGAGGAAATAATGGAATTCCACATGATTGTTTCATCCCTGACAGAGAAATTGAGTATACAACAGCTCTAGGACAAAGGCAAGAAAGCAGAAACAAAGTACTAACCAGAACAGACCAAGAGCTAAAAGCATACTTGCCTGGACAGACTTGGAATGGGCAGAGAAGCAGAGAGCAGTTCAGGATTAAACCACAGATGCATGGTGGCCTCACCAACAACCTTGCTACCCAGACACAAAATCATGTGTGGAAGATTTAACCCTGTTGTTTCCAGAACCTCTGTCCTGGGGTTCCACTGCCTTGAATGGTGGCTGTTTCACTTGACCTATTATTTCAGGAAAGTCTTTGCTATGGATCACTTCATGCTCTATTCTTTGGACATCTCTGCAGCCTCAGCAGCAGACACACTTGTTTTCTTCTCCCTCCACTTTTGGAATCAACATATCAACTCTGCCATCATTCCTGGAAGAGATATGTTATTCTTTACTGATATATCATCACTCACTATTCCTATAACTTTTCTTAGCAAAATGCCACTCCTTGGTCGACACTCTATTTTATATGCTGTCTCCCCCTTTAGAATGTATATTCCTAACTTGGCAGCAAAGAAAAGAGGTGCAAAGACACTGCCTCAGTCATTTGCAAATATGAGGAAGGAGATTGTCTATACAATTGTGAAACACTGTACATAATGAGAGATTTTTTAATGTATCAATCAGTTTGTGAAGGTTTTCCTTTATTCTTCCTTTTTAAAAATCTTGTTATGATTTAGATTCATAAGCTTTCTGGAAGAAGAAATATTAAATGCAATATTAAAACAGAAAATATAAAGAAAATATATATTTTAAGGAGGGAAAAGAATGTAATCTCCTTGAGATTTTTCTATTTGTATATCCAAGGCTTAGAGAGTTTAGAATATGAGAAGGATTTAACTGAGGCAGTTGGTGACAGTGGACAAAATAATGTCAGAAAGTCAGAAAGACCTGAGTTCAACTCCAGATTTAGAGATACACTCGATGTGTGGCTCCTGGGAGTCATTTAACCTGCATCTGCCTTAGTTTTCTGAACTGTAAAGTGAGGATAATAATAGCGCTTCCTCCAACAGTTATTGAAAGGATGAAATTATATTTGTAAAGCACTTATAACAATGCCTGGCACTCAGTAGGTATTTAATAAAGGCTTGTTTCATTCATTCCTTTTTCATTCCTTCATTACTATTTTCATTCAACACTTTTCTAGGCTTCATAGGAGATATAAAAAATGGAAGATATAGTCCCTACTTTCATTGGAAAGTCTTATTGGAAAACAAGCTTCACAAATGAAAGAGAAGAAAATAAGTGCTCCATTTGAAACAGAAAGTAAATGACAAGGAATGTCAAAAAAGGATAATATCAAGGTAGAAAAGAAGAGTCAGGGAGTGATGAAACTTGAGCTGGGCCTTGAGATACATGAGCAGAGAAGAGAAGATAGGGTATTCCAACAAGGGGACTAGCATGAATGATTAGTATGAAAACCATGTGAAAATGACAAAAATTAATAATTAAGTTATTTTTATACATGATAGGGACCCAGAGAATTTGTATGTGTATGATATAGACCATATGTATGCTGAAAAGAAATTCTATTTTAAAGGGAATTATGGAGACAAGAGCATCAAATGGAATAAAATAGAATCCAATATAGGCATCTCTCAGTAGGTACATGAAGTCCCAAAACTTTCTACAAACTAGATTTCTATTAAGCAGAACCTATGTCCCATTGGCTCCCATTATAAAAGATCCATTTAGCTAGTCAAATGCACACACAAGCTCCAAAACGTAATGAAATTGTATTCAAGAATTCAGCAACCTTTTTCAAATTATAGACTGAAAGAAAAAATGTTGATAAAATTTGATAAAACATTATTAATTCTAACAAAACCTAAAATATTCATTCTATTGTTCCAACTATGAATAATTGAGCAAAAATTAACAATTAAACCATTTAGAACCCTCAGGATGTTCCTCCATTCCTGAACTTCTGGAATTCTAAACATTTGGCTGATAAAGCACTGTGGTGGGTTGAATATAAGTCAATAAAACAAACACAATATTCAATAAGAACTAGCAAATGTGCAGAACTTAGTGAATATTTTAGCTCACTACAAGTGTATTAAGTAAAAAGTACTTACAAAGATAGGATATCAATAATCAGATTTTCACACATACATACCTCAGAATATGAAGAACAACAAAAAATTACAGACTTAAATAGAGTGGATCTAATAACTGTATTAAAAGATGTCAAAGAAAAAGTAAGGAATATAATTTTTTTCAAGTACAAATGAATGGTATTCAAACATTGACCACAAATTGCATCATAGAAATCATATGTAAATTTTAAAAGGCAGAAATTTTATAATCTGATTTAAGAACTAAAGTCCACTAAAACTAAAAGAAACTGAGCAAACAATATATGTCTACATGGATGTTTTATAAACAATTAGTTAAATGCCCACATGAAGAGGAAATCCTAAAAAACATTCAAAGGTAACAAAGGTAATCCAATATTACACATCAAAAGGAAACAGGGATCTAAAATGGGAAAAGGCTGAATGAATCAGAAGACCTGGGTGAGAGTTATGACTGTTATTTACTCTCCCCTTGATCAAGTAACTTGCCCTCTCTGAGCCTTGGTGCCTTCATCCTTAAAATAAAGATAATAGTCCCTATATTCCCTATATCACACAGAAGCATCGTGAAGAAATAACTTTCTATACCTGAAAGTACTATAAAACATATGAGTTATATAAAAGTTCCATGATAACAAAAAACCTTATTCCAAAATTCCCTGAAATATATAACTAACCAATAATGAACAGCATATTAGTAGATTGTGCTTTAATTAACCATTCTATTCCTAACCTATGATTAAGCCTTTTAAATATGTGATTAGATACCTGGGGAAGAACTCTCTATTTTGCAAGAATCACTTGAGGGGAAAAAAAGCAATTTGGCATTATTTAGATTTAGACCAACATAACAATAAGCTCAAAATGAATATGTGACCAATAGATTAAAGTTCCCAGCATTAAAAAAAAAACCAAGATAATTAGATCAAATATCTTTCACAACTAGAGCTAAGAGGGAAAAAATATCAACAAAACAAAGAATGAAGCTGTCACAAAGGATGAAATAGATTGTTTTTTCATACAAAATTGAAAAGATTTTTCTTTAACAAAATCAACACAGGGAGAATAAAAAGGGAAGCCCTTGAAGGGAGAGAGAGGATTGCTAAAAGAATCTGCTATTCAAGATATATAGGAAACTAGAACAAGTATATAAGACCAAGAGCCATTCCTCTCAATGTACTTAAGTGGTCAAAAGATATGAACAAATAGTTCTAAAAAGAATTGTAAACAATTACCAACAATAAAAAAGACTATCCCAGATCACTAATAATAATGGAAATGAACATTAAAATTATGCTAATATTTAACTCACATGAAATATATTGGAAAAACTTGACAAAAGATGGGACTAGTCAATGCTGAAAAGGTTGTAGAAAGAAAGGCAAGCAAGCTAATATACCATTGGTGGAGAATTGAATTGGTCCAATCAATAGAATTATGCCTTAAGAAATTGACTAGCACCGATATCTTCTTGACCTAGAAATCATTTCTAAACATCTATCTCAAAGATGTCAAAGACTAAAAGAAGACTCCCAATATACACCAAAATCTTTATAGCAAGTATCTCTGACAAAGGCCTCATTTCTCAAATATATTGAGAAATTAGTTAAGTGAATAAGAATATAAGACATTCTCCAGTTGGCAAATGGTTAAAGGATATGAACAGGCAGTTCTCAGATGAAGATATTAAAACTATTTCAATCATATGAAAAAATGCTACCAATCATTATTAGTTAGAGAAATGAAAATTAAAACAATTCTGAGGTACTACCTCACACCTATCAGACTGGCTAATATGACCCTCAAAAAATTATAAATGTTGAAGAGAAAGTAGAAAAATCGGGACATTAATCCACTATTGGTAGGACTGTGAACTGAGCGTCCATTCTAGAGAGTAATCTGAAGCCATGCCTAGAGAGCCATAAAAGCATGCATACCACTTGGACCCAGAAATATCACTATTAGATCTGTATCCCAGAGATTAAAGACTAGGAAAAAGGACCTACTTATATGAAAATATTTATAGCAGCTGTTTTTGAGGTAACAAAGAACTAGAAAACTGAAGGGCTGGCCATCAATTGGAGAATGACTGAGCAAGTTGTGGGATATAATCATAATAGAATACTATTAAGCTATAAGAAATGACAAACAAGATGATTGCAAAAAAAAAAAACCTGGAAAGAAAGACTTACATGAAATGATGTAAAGGCAAGAACCCAGGACAATTCCACAGGACTCATAATGAAAAAAAGCTACCCACTGCCATAGAAAGAACTGACAAGCCTGAATGGAGATTGAAGCATACCATTCTTGATTTTATTTCCTTCATTAATTTTCTCTAATATAAGCAATATGTGTCTTGTTTTGCAATCTGACTAATAAATAAATATTGCATAATAACACATGTACAACCTATATCATTTTACCTGTATTCTTGGGGAGGTGGTAGGAATAAGAGAGAGAGAAAGCACTTGGATTGCAAAATACAGAAAACAAATATTAAAAATAGTATTGACATGGAATCTGGAAAAAAATAATTTTAAAGAAAAGAAAAGGATCCTGCAGAAAGAGGGATATGAGTTGAGGTTTAAACGAAATCAGGCATCCTAAAGGAGAGAAGGAGAAAATCTAGAATACAGCAAAAAGCCAACCTAGATTCAGAAATAGGTAATGACATCTCATGTTGGGAGAGCAGCAAGTAGACTAGTGTAGCTGCATCTTGGATTGTATTGGAAAGGAGTGAAATCTAAGAAGAGTGGAGAATTAGGCAGGGGCCAAATTATAAAAAGCTTTATATGCCAAACAAGAAAGAAGGCAGCTAAGTGGCAGAGTAGATAGAGTACTGGGCCTGGCGTCATGAAGATTCATCTTCAAGAGTTCAAATCTAGACTCAGACACTTACTAGCTGTGTGACTGTGAGCAAGCCACTTAACTCTACTTGCCTCAGTTTTCTCATCTGTAAAGTGATTTGAAGAAGGAAATGGCAAATCATTCCAGTATCTGTCAAGAAACCCCCAAATTAGGTCATGAAGAGTTAGCCATGACTGAAAAGCAACTAAACAACAGACATCAATGCCAAAAATGGCACTACATTTATTTCTAGAGATAACAGGAATGTCCTGGAGTTTATTGAATAGAAGAGACATTGTCAGATGGGAGAGGGAACCTAAAATAACTATTCCTTTTGTAAAGCCACTGTTTACAATGTAAATATTATATAGGAGGTATAACACATTAGAAATTAAAAGCTATTGACCCTTGCTGTGAATTAATTTATTATATTAGTCAGGCACCTTACAAGGGACCTGAAGGAATGAACAAGTCGATGGAGAAGAGAACCAAGCATGATCCAGGGCAGGTAACAGTGCCAAGGAACAGCTGAAGATCACCAGGTACCTTGGAGAGGGACCAGGAAACAAGAGAAAAAAAGAAAAGTTTAGAAGATAAAAGACCATCTATTTCTGCAACTTGACTTAAAAGCAGCCCTAATGTTTAAGTCAATCCAAGGGTATTTGTCAGGCTTGGATCCCAGGATTTTACCCCATAATAGGTACTCAACTGATACATGATGATGACAATATCGAGGACTTACTGGTTACTGAGACAATCTTAACATAAGAAGTTAAAGTGAGGAGAGGGTGGCATCTAATAGTCTCTAGTCTAGTCTAATAGTCTGAAGGGAAAACTGGAACTGGTTTGTTTTTTTTAATCTTTTTACCTTTTTTTGTATTCCCAGAACTTAGCAGTGCCTGGCACAAGTAGGTGTTTAACAAATACTTGTTGATTTGACAATGGGCCTATATCAATATAAATTGTATTATCATTACCTATATTTTTTCTACCCTAAAAGATTCTAAGTTCCTATAAGCAAGGATTATTTTACTTCTGTATACTAGCAAATGAAACATAATAAATATTTGAAAAAAATAAATTTATTCAAACATGAGTCCTAGTGTGTCTCTAAATAAAGTTATTACATGAAATCATAGAACTGTGGAATCATAGAGTCAGACAGGAGCCCAGAGGCCCCCCAACTCCATGTTTCACTCACAAACTATGTTGAGGATAAATTAAATATCTGAAATAACTGAAACATGGACTGGTCTGCCTCTGAAGGCTCAGTAGCTCAGAGGCAAAGCAGGAGCTCTCAAGAAGAAGAAAGGAATGAAAGGAAGGAGCAAAATTCAAGGAAGAAGATGAGTTGCCAGGTTTTTAATTTAATAAATTTTAAGAACTAAACTTTTAAAAGTTAAATAGTTTAATAAATAAACCATTCAGGAATGGCTGAACAAAAATGTATTACATGACTATAGTGGAATATTATTGCCTATAATAAATTTTAAAGGAATTATTTCATTGAAGCATAGGTATCATGAACTGATGTAAAGTAAAATGAGCAGAACCAGGAGAATAACTCATACAAAGACATCAATATTTTAAAGAAAAGCAGCTTTAAAAATGAGATATCTGATAAAGCAATGACCAACAACCATGTCTACTATGATAAAGCAAGTTACCCATCTCCTAACATAAAGGTGATAGATTAAAGGTACATAAAGGGACAGATGCAGAGATATTATCATTGAGTCGGGGGGGGGGGGGTGTTGCTTGATTTTTCTTATTTCTTGGGGTTTTTCCTTCTTTAAGCTTTAAGTTGGAGGGGCTTGAGAGGGTCAGGAGGGATGAGTTTTAAGATACAAAAAGAAGAGCTATTGAAATATTCTTTAAACAGCATGGAAGAGAACAGAAATATTCAGGAAAAGTGTAGATAAGCAAAACAATTTTAAAAGTAATATGGAATTATTATATACTTTTCTAAAGCAAGTGATATGAAATGGAAATTTGTGACTTCACATATAATCATTTTTTTGTGTTTTGTGTGTATGAAAATGTTCTTTTTTCCTTGGTGTTAAAGTTTTGGATTTTAAAAAAGAAAAAAATTAATACCTTTGGAAGTAAAAGTTGTGTAGATTTTATATGTAGAAATAGATATATAAGTTTTGGTGCATATAACCAGAAAACACTGATCCATTCCAACCCCTAACAAAAGCATGAATGATGTCTACAATACCATGGATATGCAGATATCTGACCTCTGTTCAAAGACTTCCAGTGATGAGAAATTCTTTATAACCCCTCTAAGCCAGTTGATTCCATTTCTGAATAATTGTAATGGCAAGATTTTTTTTCCTTATGTCAAACTAAAACCTGCATTCCATTGGTCCTAGTCCTGCTTCATAGGGCCAAGTAGAACATCTAATCCTTTTTCCACAAACAACCCTTTAACTTCTTAAAGGTAGTTATTATATCCCTCCAAAGTAATATCTTCTTTGAGCCAAATATTACCAATTTCTTCAAGTGATAGTTATTCCATTCAGTTCACTCCAACAAGCATTTGTCTATTCTATGTCAGACACTGTACCAGGCATGGGTTAGAGTACCTTACTCATCCAAGTCCCCACCTTCTGGACATACCCTATCTAAACTATGAAGCCCAGGAATGGACATGATGCCAAGACTCCTGATCGTCCATATAGTCTAGCCGAGCTGCAGGATACTGTGCTTTTATAGGGCACTGAGATAGGGCAGCGGATAGACTAGCCAACCTGGAGTCAGGAAAACTCATCTTCCTGAAATTGGTAATATTTATCTCACAGAAGGCCACAAATACTAGATGTGTGACTCTAAGCAAGTCACTTAATCCTATTTGCCCACCAAAAAATGGGTGTCAACTAATATCCTATAAAAATGTATAAATTTTACCTAAAGCCATAACAGTGGCAAAATTCAATGCAACAAAAGAATTATTAAGTACCTGCTTTTCATAGGGCCCATTACTGGGTATTGTAGAGAATATAGAGACTCAATCTCTAACCTCAGAGAGCTTACAATTAATGAAGATGAAACATATACACAAATGTCTTTAAAATGGTATAATATCAAAGAGAAACAATATGTTTTGGGGACTTAGAGGTGAGAGAGATCACTGAGGGCAAGGAGTGGAAATAGTCTAGGACAACTTCATGGTGGAAGTCTTACCAGAGGGAAAAAAGATATAAGGCTTCCTAGAAGGGTATTGGCAAGACAAACTTGAAGGTAGGGCTGGAACTTATTTTCTCTGCTTGAGATTTAGGGAAATTGCCACAAATTAACTGATCTAGACTCCATTCTTTCGAGCCCAATCCAGATATCAACCTTCTTTTCCCTCTTCTAAATACCAGATATCCTGTCCAAACTAGCTAACTCATTTCCCAAATAAAGCCTACAAACTTCTCTCACTGCCCCATCACCATGTGCCCTTACTCATGCCATCTCTCTGGTCTAGAGCACTCCTCCATCCTATTCTCTACCTGCTTAAATCCCAACCTTCCTTTGCTTCCCAGTTCCATTGCTACCATGAAGTGCTCTCTAACCCTTCTAACCCTTCCTTGGCACTCATTCCCTCCTCGGAATTCCTGAAGTACTTATTGTCGCTCTTACTCATTTCGTCTACCATTTATCTTATTTGAGACATAGCATATCTCACTAACCAGATAGGAAGTCATTATAGACACGGACTATCTTCTGCCTCTGCAGCTCAACAGCTAAAAGTGTCCCATACAGAATAGGTGTCTGATGTTTATGGAAAAGGAAGAAGCTGTTGGTGCCACAGCTGAGGGTTATGGTGATAATGAAAGAAATACTATATTTCCAGTGCTCCAATCATCCAAATGTCAACCATTAACCTCAAAGATTCAAGATTTTCCCCAAAGTAGACAAGGGCTTTCTCAATATACTTCACAGTGTTTCTACTCAGGACAATCTCAATGCCAAACAAGATTTAAAGACAACAGAAGCCACCAGATGCATTATAAGTTTAAGAAAAGCTTGTCAGCATACAAAAGCCAGATGTGAAGGACCTGGAGAAGGTTTGGGGAAATGCAATCAAAGGAACTAAATAGTTGGGAAATAGGGTCTATTAGGAAGACTAATGGCATTGGAATGATTTAGCCTGGAGAAGAGAAATCCAAAGAGATGACTTTAAAGGGGGGGGGGGGCGGTGTTTAGCAGGTGGGCCATAGCAAGTCTATTACATACAGACATTGGGACTGAAGACGGAGGAATTAAATTGCATCCATGTGGTTTAGAGAGTTAGGACAAACACTGAGAACAGCTTTCTGACCAAGAGGATTTTGGGGACTTTAAAATGTACATTCCCAAGGTTATTGAATTTCTCCTGTCTTTTTAAGAATACTGAAGACTATTTGAGGTAGTATAATGCTTTAGGGAATCAGTGGACACTTGCTTGGAGACCCTTCCCCATCTTATAATTCTCTTTTTATTGGGAGCTAATATCAACTTGGATAACAAATTTTGGTGATTTTTTTGTCATTATTAAGGGGAGGGGAGGTTTAACTTGAATTTAAAGAGATATTAAATCGAATTGGTAGCATGATCTGTTAGTCTCCAAAATTAGTCTTCTGATCAGTAAATTTTATTAATATAATGATTTATATTTTGGAACTTGAAGCAAGTTATGTAATACTTTACCAATTCATAGAAGTCATAGAAAATGCATTTCTAACTTTATCTTTTTATGTATCCAGGAAAAGGATGATTTTCTCTTATCATTGGATGCCTATTTTCCTATAGTATCTCTGATGACCTCTGATTTAACACATTGCTAATTTTATCTTTTTGAAAGATTCCCCCAGGTTGCCTGATGAGTTGCTCTTACTGTTGGAAGTGTATCTTCCTATACTGTCTCTCCATGACCCCTGAGTGAACCAAAATCAGGGACATTACATTACATTCAACTCACCTGACATTTATTAAGTGCCTACTAAGTGCAATGTAATGTGCCTTAGAGGGGAATATGGGAGAGAGCTGTCAATATAACCTGGCTAAAATCTGTGAAAATGCTGAAAGGATTTTTTAAAAGACTCACTGATATCTTCTTAAGTTTTGGATTTCTCACTAATATAATTTTAATATCTCCAACTCAATTCTATACAAACCAGATATTCCCAGGGGGAAAAAATCAACTTCCATGCTCATTACAAAAGCAACCTGATAAAATATTCCTGAGGATCTGATTCCTTTAAAAAGTTTTCTGCAAAAATAAATTCTGAAATGTCCCAGATGGTGCTTTGCAAATACATTAAAGGCATATGCTTTATAGCTTTTTGCTTGGCTGAGTCTCCCTGATTTATTTGTTTCTGAGATGTTCTGGGGCTATTATCATTTTCTTTTAAAGGCTGGCATTTGTTTATTTCAAAAACAAACTTGCAATTTGGGATGAAGTGGAACATGGCTTCGTAGACCTGATGAACTAAAGCAGAGCTCCTTTTGGAAATACTAAGTAAAACATGTTATTTGAGATATTTGGAAATCTCAAATTAATTAAGAATGACCAAGATCTCTGCCTTATGGAACATGTACAGGTCAATTCCCATTTCAATGACCTTCTAATGTCTTCCTTGATAATGTACACTTCAAATCCCATTTCAATGAACTTCTAATTCCTTCCTTTGCTTGGAATTTCATTGTAATGAGTAATCCTCACTTATTCCCTAGGAAAATTTTCCCACCAGGAAAAATTGCTTGGTTTAGGCAGTTTCAAAGTTGATAACTTTATGTTTCTGTATTGTATGAAAAATTCTGAACAAAAACCTTCCATATCAGGAAAAAATAGAATTCCTTAGGTCAATATAATAAGAAACATCAGGCATTGCTAAACCAAGAGGCAAAAGAGGGCAGGAATCCCACGGGTTAGGAGAGATTCTCTGAGGATCAGGAATATAATTAGTGTAGGACAACTGAATCTTTGCCCTAGATTAGAATATCAACCTAAGTGGATGGAAACCTTGAAAAGAATGCTTCTTCCCCACAGCAGCCCAAAGTCTGCCCCATCCATGCCTTT
Source organism: Monodelphis domestica (assembly GCF_027887165.1). Lineage (NCBI taxonomy): Eukaryota > Metazoa > Chordata > Mammalia > Didelphimorphia > Didelphidae > Monodelphis > Monodelphis domestica. Next base: position 321,840,158 of record NC_077229.1, on the reverse strand, counting down.
ATGCCTCAAAATATTCTTCTGGCTTGTACAAGACCTTTGAGCCTTGCTTCTTCCTCTAGTGTCAGGTTACTATTTACAAGGTTCTATTCCCTTAGCATCCCTTTTGGCCCTACCTTTTTGCACTCTTTCAGCACAACTGTACCCAAGATCTGGCTGCCCTCTGTATCATCAATATTTTCCTGTGGCCTTGTTTCTTTCCTCTCCTACCAAAAAAAATCCTCTGATTTTGACTCAGATGTAAGGATTCTTTGTTCTATCTGCAGAATATTCCTGCAGCACCTGAGCTATAAAAGGGAAGGAAAAAGGTAAAACTACATTGTAATTGTACTTCCATTTCAAATGTAGAAAGAACCAATTATGACTTTAGCAAGTAGAAAAGAGCATAGTTATAGACACAGAGATAACCTAATGACTGAGTCTTCCATGAGTGGGGTAACCCGCTGAGGATACATTAGGGAGAGGCAAGAGGAGAGAAAGTTTGTTGCCCATGTTTTTGCTCTCTACCAATCATCCTAGGTACAAAGCATCTCATGTTGATACTCACTCCTGAGCTGAAGTCATCTAAGTCAGGAGTCCTTAATTTGAGATCCTAAAGGAATTTGTGAATATATTTCATGAAATCCATGAATTTGAAACATCTACTATTTTAAAAATTATATTCAATATAATTGGTTTCCTTTGTAATCATCTGTATTTTATTTTATATAGTTTAAAATGTTATCATAAGAATGGGTCTATGGGTTTCACCAGTCAGTCAAAGGAGCATGTGATGCCAAAAGAAAGCTAAGAAACTAAGAACTGAATGGAAGAGCAAATCTACAATAACATAAAAATTCAATTTCAAGTTGGGGTCAAGATGACATAGTAGTAGGAAGTATAGTAAACTCCTTCACCACCACCACCACCACCACCAAAAAAAAAAAGCTCCATCAAAAAAACCTAGAAAAGACACTAGATCAAATCTTGATAAGGAAATCTAAGGGGGAGAAAGCATAGTGAGTAACATTTTCCAAGATAGGTTGGCACAAGGACCCCTGTAGAGAAGTCTCTACACACTGGGGTCTAGCCAGGAGCACAGCATTTTGTAGGATACTCTAGCTCACAGGAAAAGGCAATGACCTCAGAAAAGAGGAAGACCCAAGCCTATGTAGCACCCTTGGGCCCATTCTGGGACACTAGAAGAGAAGGTGTCAACTGATAGCTTTGTCATCTGGTACCCAATTCTGACTTCACAAATCCAAGATAGATTGAAGACAGAATCCTTTTTATAACAAATTTCTCAGATAAAGGTCTCATTTCTCAAACATATAAATGAGTGAAGTAGAATCAAGTGTTCTATTCTCAGGATGAGCATTCAGTTCACAAAGTCTAGTTTGTTACCTTTTGTTGACTGAGGGCTCTGGGACAAACTTAGAAGGGAGACTGATGGAAGACAGAAAGGGCAATGAACAGCTCAGTTGCTCCCCTTACCTCACCTGAACTGGGTTGGAAGAAGCTACAACGCAGTCACAGGTGTTTTAGATTGTGAGTCAAGGTTCAGTTGGGGAGGGGGGGATGGAGAAGGAGGAGGAGTCTTGTGTTGGGAATTTGTATATATTGTCTGCTTGCTGCCTAGTCGGTTGGCACTTTTTAGCCCTTCATTGAAGTGTCCCCTTTCATGAAGGGAATAAATTGCCTTTTTTTTTTACTCCTACCTTCTGACTCCAGCTTTGTTTATTTGAGTGAGTCATCATTTTTTTCTCATACAAAAAGAGCTAAGTCAAATTTGTAAGAATCCAAGTCATTCCCCAATTGATAAAAGGCCAAAGGATGTGAATAGGCATTTTCAGATGAAGAAATTAAAGCTATCAATAATCATATGAAAAAATGTTCTAAATTCTTCTTGATTAGAGAAATGAAAATCAAAACAATTCTGAAGTACCGTATTACACCTAGTAGTTTGGCTAAAATTACAGTAAAGGCAAATAATAAATGTTGGAAGGAATGTGGCAAAATTGGGATACTGATGCATTACTGGTGGCATTGTGAATCGATCCAACCATTCTGGATGGCATTTTGGAATTATGCCCAAAGGGCTATAAAAGGATATACCTTTTGATCCAGTAATACCACCACTAGGTCTGTACCAAAGAGATTTTTTTTTAAAAGGGGAAGGACTTGTTTATACAAAAATATTTATAGCTGCATTTTTTGTGGTGGCAAAGAAGTGGAAACCAAAGAGATGAAACTCAATTGGGGAATGGCTAAACAAATTGTGGTATATGATGGTGATAGAATGCTATTGTGCTAAAAGGAATGACAAACAGGATGGTCTCAGAGTGGACTGGAAAAAATCTACTCGAACTGATGCAGAGTAAAATAAGCAAAAACAGAGAATATTCTACACAGTAACTGAAATATTGTGGAATGATCAATTGTGATAAACTTTGCTACTAATAGCAATATAATGATCCAGGACAATTCTGAGAATCGATGAAAAAGAATGCTATCCACCTCGAGAGAAACTGGACTGTTGGAATAGAAATGCAGATGAAAACATGATTCATCACTTGTTTAATTTGGGTATATGATTTGGGGTTTTGATTTTATAAGGTTATTCACTTATAAAAATTAACAATAAGGGGGGTGGAGCACAGCTGGATAGCTCAGTGGATTGAGAGCCAGGCCTAGAGACGGGAGGTCCTAGGTTCAAATCTGGCCTCAGATACTTCCCAGATGTGTGACCCTGGGCAAGTCACTTGACCCCCATTGCCTAGCCCTTACCACTCTTCTGCCTTGGAACCAATACACAGTATTGATTCCAAGATGGAAGGTAAGGGTTTAAAAAAAAATTAACAGTAAGAAAATATATTTTGCATGATAACACATATATAACCAAGAAAACAATTAAAATTAAAAATGAAAACAGAATGCCCAGGGGGTGACCTTCTGGAATATAATAAGGGGTGGTAGAAGTGTACTGAGAACAATCAAATTCATAAACCAGCAGAAACAGAGTGACTCAGTTCACGGGAACAAAATTAGATCTCAATTACAGCTTTTTGTCCAGTCTGAGGCTTGGTTAGGAAAAGCCAGGGCAAGAATTCCAGACCAAAGGGGAGGTTGTAGTTAGATCACTTTGAAGCAGCAGAGATTCCCTGATAGTGACTGTGCCCATAAGCAGTCTACTGTTGATCAGATCCAGATCCAAGCCAGGAACTCACAGAACTAAAACAAGAGGAGCAGCAATCAGATTTTGCCCTGGATTAGACCACCTTGGGAGCAATGAAAGCTTATAGATGCCCTGCCTAAACTGCCCCTGAAATCCTGGAATAACACAACATTCAGTACTTCAAGAAAGCAGCAGCAGGACCAACTCAGTATTCTCTCCAAAAGAAATCAGAACCAAACCTAACAAGGTTTGAAATCAGGAAGGGGATTCAAAAGAATCCCAAGATAAAAAGGTATAGTGACAGGGACACTCAAAATGCAACCCCCAAAAATAGACTTACTCTGAAACATCTACAAGAAAAATCTCAAAGGAAAACATAGATTGGGTACAAATTCAACTACAATTCCTAGAAGAGATGAATTTTTAAAGAGTTAAAGTTTTTTCATCAATGATATAAGAGTACTAGGGGGGAGGAAATTGATAAAGAAATAAGAGCTATGGAAGAAAAACTGGAAAAGAAACTAATATCTTGAAATTAGAGGTATAAAACCTTTCCCAAGCAACAACCTTCCTGAACATTAAAATGGAACAGATAGAAACAAATGTCTCCATGAGATAAGAAGCACTAAAATAAAACTAAAAGACTAAAAAATGGAAGAAAATGGGGGGGGAGGGGAAGAAGAATCATTAGACTGCCCTGAAAGCCATGACCAAAAAAAAAAAATCCTAGATATCATATTTCAACAAATCATGAAAGAAAACTGGACAGATCTCTTAGAACCAGAAGGCAAATTAGAAATTGAAAGAATACACTGGCCAACTCCTGAAAATGGAAGCATCTTTGTAGACAACTTTCCTGGGGAGTTTAGCCTTGAGAGGAAGAGAGAAATGGCAATAACTATCTGAGATGGATGGGTGAAGTGAGGATTTTTTGAGGATGGAAAATACATAGGCACCTTTGAAGGCTATAGAGAAGCATCCAGTAGATAGAGAGAAATTAGTAAGAGAGTGGGAATGCCAAAGGGGGGGGGGGAGGTACAGGTCTGATGAAAAGATGGAATAGAATAGGATTAAGACAGCAAATACAGGAGTTTGCCTTGTCAAGGAGATGGGCCACCTCTTCATTTCAGAGAGGGGTGAAGGAGGCTATTGTCTGAGAACTCTGAATGGTGAGAGATGAAGAGGAAGGGAGAAATAGTTCTCAGAAAATGGCCTCAATTTTCTTTTTTTTCTGAGACAGAATCTTCAGATGAAAGGGTGGAAATAAAAGGTGCCATGAGAGTCATCAGGAGGAATGAAAAAGGTTTGGGAATAGCTGTTGTCACATGGAATAACAAATTCTTTAAAGGTCATTGAGGGTGAAGTTGAGATTATGTAACATAAATCTGTAGTGGATCCAATAAAGGCTGTGTTGGGGGAAATGTTGTCAAATAAATAGAATAAACTGAAATTATTCATAATGCAGACCTCTCTTCTGAGTTTTTTTTTTCTCTGAGTGACTGATTTGTCCTCTTCTCTCTATTTGGAATATCTCTCTCCAGGAAATTCATATCTATGAACTATTTCTCAAGCTTCAGTCATAAGTATGAAAAACCTGTGAAGATAAAGATTGGGGTTATATATATTTTGTCCAAAGTCAAATGAGTGTCTAAAATTGTGAAGTAGCAGGAATATTGTGAAAAGAGCTCTGGATTTGCAGTTAGACTTGTGATTCAGGTACAAACACTGATTCTAATTAACTGTGACTTTGGGTTTTTTCTTTAATTTGGACTTTAGGTGCTTCATTGGTAAAATCAGAATAATAATACCATCTCATGGGGTCATTATGAGGATCAAATGATAGTATGTATGGAAAGTATTTCTAACCCCTTGTGCCAGTGCCAGCTGAAACCCACCTTCCCAGTGAATGAGGCAAATTTATCTTTTGTGATATTTAGACATCCTAGATAAATTAAACAGATGAATCCCAGTCAAGAATGTGCTGGTAAATATTTAATAACCAGATCTCAAAAAATAGTATTATGACACTTAAATTTATTCTACATTATTAGCATTTTTCCATCATTCTCTTAAGAATAGAAAATAAACAAAACAATAAATCAAGTACTGGTTTTAGGATTTTTGCCAATTTCTGAAACATAAAATGTTCATAATGAAAATTTAACAATTGGTTCCCCAGTCATTAAACTGGCTTCATTATGCCCCTAATCCTTGATCAGACAAGCATCTTTCTCTAGTGTCACATGTTTCAGATACCAACTGCACGTGAAAAAAAAGTTTCATAGGCACTTTCTCTTGTGAACCACTCTCCATAACTGCTTTGCATCCTGAATTATAGACTATGCTTTGAAAGTTTTAATTTTTTGTAATTGGGTATTTTTATTCTAGAGCACTTCCACTGACCCACTAAAGCAGACCCAAATGGTGCTTCAATTAGTCTATATTCTCTGGGTATTTTCTCATCCACACTTGTTTACCACCACCACCCTAACCTGCCATGATCAACTCTACCATCCAAATGATTTTTGGTTAAATCAACTCTTCCATCCAAATGCTTCCAGAAGAAACATGTCAATCTACGTCCCTTGTACTCCTATTCATTATCCCCATTATCTGGGCCAGAGTGCCCTACCCTGGTTACCAGTCCTCTTTGGACTGAATGCAAACTAACACATATATAAACTAAAATGTAATTATTATTAGAATGTAAACTACTTGTGGGTAGAGACTTTACTTTTATATTTGTATAGCTATCACTTAGCACAGGCATGACCCATATGTTTTATAAATTTTTTTTATTCTTTCAATTATATTTCCTTGATCCTAGCCTTGCAGATTAGGTGATAATCTGGGTCTGATCTCAGCACTTCACACATGTTCCCCCTCCTACTCGGTAAAGACTTTGATTTGAAGACTTTCCCATGAATTTGATGAATCTCTAGTCTTTTCTCTTATTCAATCTTCACTTTTTTTCTCCACCCCCCCCCCACTCCATCATGATTTTGAGTGAACTTTTGGTTTGGTTTGGTTTGGTTTGGTTTGGTTTGGTTTGGTTTGGTTTGGTTTATCTGACACAGGACATCCTGACCTGCTCTCAAGCCAGTAGCAGCAGGTAAATTGATCCATGACAACTCTCAGACACCATTAAAATGTCAGGTTATATTATTATTTTACCAGCTCAGTCAGTCCAGATGTTGAATTTAAGTAGGCTATGAAAACTATTCAAACAAGACTAAGGAGACCAGCAAGGGATAGAAAATGGTCTCTTACTTCTTTGTTGAGTCCCAATGTTGTATAGAACAGAGTTTTGTATGTAATAATTATTTAATTTTTCTACTTACTTCATTGAGCAATAACTTTAAGTAGCTTCCCTTGCAACAAAATCTTGCTACTATATGTATCTGCTGCTGAGTCGTGAATCTCTAAAAAATGTGTGATTTGTTGTAATAATCTAAAAGAAGAGTCACATTTTTTCTACCAAAATATGACCTTATCTACAGCTCAAACTTCTCATTTTAACCAAATTAACCTTCTTACCACTTCCATAATATAAGTGATTGTAATATATGACCAGAAGGAAGTCACACACACACACACACACACACACACACACACACACACACACACACACACACACACACACACACACAAGGGAACTGGAGAGAGAGGGTGAGAGAACTGAAGAAATGGAGAGAGGGAAAAGATTGATCCTCTCCTTGGGGAAGAGACCACAATTTGTCTTCCAGAGGACAGAATATGTCTCCTCAGAGATTGGTTTTGGGAGATAGAGGTTAAGGACTGGAGGGGGAAGTCTTAGAGGTATGACCCACTGCCTCCCTTCTTGATCGTAGCTGTTGCTGAGAAGCAGGTAAATTTCCTGCCTCTGGATTCTCCCAATATCCCAACTGCCACTTTTTCCTTTGAGACTTAGTTCACTCCTCAGACCTGGTATTGAATTAGTTCTCCCTTTTGGGGAATGGTATGATTCTCCCCAAATCTTCAGTTTCCTTCTTTGATATCAGCAAGCAGGCAGACCTGATGACTAGTAAATCAATATATTTCTTAACCTCCTCCTCCCTTCACTCCCTCCCTTCTCCAACCCTTCTTGCATCTTGGCTTACAAGTCCTCTCTCTCTCTCCATGCCTCTACCACAGTTTGTCCTTCCTCCTAAACTAATCTGGCTATGAGTTGAAGTTCAGGACAATTTGGGGAAATAGAGATCTTCTCAGTAGAAGGTTTCCCATAAAGTCCCTGTCTACTTTTGTCTTCAGCTGGAACCAGAGATTTAGGGGTTCACTGGAAGGTAGTCAGTGTCCAGAGGGATCCTCCATCTCAGAGCTCTTCCTCTCAGACTGTCCACTCCAGCAGAGAACTGACCAGAAGAGAAACTGGCAGTTTTGAATTCTCCCAGCTCATCTGTTCCTTTCTGGAATCTTGAGTTTTCCTTGCCTTTCCCTCACTTGAGCTGTTCCTTTGCCATTGCTGGATCTGATTTTTTCTCTCCTTTTATAACTTCTCTCTTATATGATTAACCTGTTTCTATCTAGAGACCTACTGTGAGGCCTGGAAATTTTTCCTGCCCCAAAGAAAAAAGTATAAGACCTCCTATCTGAGAGAGAGGGTAACTAAGTGGCAAAGTGGATAGAGCCCTGAGTCTGGAATCATGAAAATCTGAGTTCAAAACTGGTCTCAGATACTTGCTAGGGTTTCCTGAGCAAGTCACTTAATTCTGTTTGTCTCAGTATCATCTGTAAAATAAGAAAAGGAACTGGCAAATCCATCCAGTATCTTACTAATACTTAGCATTAATTCTAAGACAGAAGGTAAAGGTTTAAGTAATTAAATAAATGTTTCCTGAAAGAATCAATCAAAATAGGCAAGGAGCCATATTTAATGTCCCAGGGAGAAAATTCCAACCACATGGCACCACTTTGGATCTCAGAAATTAAACAGAAATGTTCATATGCCACATCACTCAATTCCTAGAGACAAAATTCAAATCTCTCCATTCTTCCCCCAAGTAAACCCAGAGAGGAATTTCCTCAACAGTTTTCTATGAACCAGTTTTCAAATACAAGACAAAGAATTGGGGTCATTTGGTGGTTTTCCTTAAAACCCATATCATTTCCCAAAATTTTTAAATTATATGCTGAATATATGCTTATAAAGTTAATTAAATAGTGTGGCATTGGTATAGTGAGAGATTGTAGAACTTGGGAGACAGAAAAACTGGGTTAGAATACCAACTCTAAAATATGCTGGCTTTATGACCTGGTTCTCATCACTTCTTTTTTTTTTCTTTCCTTTTAAACCTTTATCTTTCTGTCTTAGAATCAATACTAACCATCAGCTCCAAGGCAGAAGACCAAGAGGTGCTAGGCATTGCAGTTAAGTGATTTGCCCAGGGTCTCACAGCTAGAAAGTGTCTGAGGCCAGATTTGAGCACAAGATGTTGGCCTGGCTCTTAATCCACTGAGACACCTAGCTGCCTCATCCCCATCACTTCTAATCCCTCTCAGACTCAGTTTCTTTATTTCTTGTAAATTTTCTTATGTACTTAGTAACCAACAACAACAACAAAAAGTATTAAACACATGCAAAAATTAGTACAAAATGACAAATTCCACATTGTTTACCATTTGTTTAAAAATAAGTAAATTAAATATGTGTGTTAATATAAACATTCTCTCCTTTTGAGTTCCCTTTGGATTTGCTTTTTTAAAATACCTTTTTTCTCTTGATTTTATGGCTTTTGTTTTATTTTAATGTCATCATACAAAGTATTGTTTTATTATCTTTTCTTCTCTTTTCATCTCTTTATGTTTCCCTTGTTTTCTTCATGTTTACAATATCTATCATTTCTAATTTTAAAAATTCAATCCATTACTTTCAGGTATCAAAATCTATTCAACCATTTATCCCAGTGATTGTATTTGTATTATTTCCAATTATTCTGTCATTACAAAGTTTCCATTAATATTTTCATACATATATACCTTTTAACCCTCTTAGCAATGTCCTTAATACCTAATCATAGGAATAAGACCTAAGTTAATGAGCATAAAAAGCTTTAATATATATTTCTATCTTGTTTTCTAAAAAACAGTTTACAGCTGCTTTAGCAATGTAATATTAGGCCTGTTTCTCCACATTCCTACCAGCATTTAATTTGATCAACTTAACCACTCTGGTTCTCAGTTAATATACATTACCAAGACCATATTTGGCTAAATTGGTCTTTGGGCAGCCTACATAATCTGTTGCCTGAACCATACTCTTCCTAAAACCAAGTCTTTCCAGCTTGGTCATAGCCAGTGGAGCTTTTGTTCCAATGCTACAATCCCTCAGGAATACAAGGTTATCTCCATAGTCCGTGTTACATATGCTCCCTAAATCATTGTTGTCCTTCTAAAAACTATGCTTGAATTACCTGTATGCTCAGACTCTACTGCTAGCTTCATACATGTATGTGAGATTTCTCCAGACATTTACCATATTTAATTTATCTAAGTTTCTAATCATATCCTTAACTTCTTTCTTATTTATTTTTTGGTTAGGTTTATCTAGTTCATAGAGGGGGAAATTAAAGTCCCTCACCATTATGAATTTGTTATCTAGTCCCATCTGAATCACATTTAGTTTATCCTTTAAAAATCTGCATGTTTTAGCACTTGGTGCATACAGGTCCAACATTGATAATGCTTTATTATCCATAGTATTCTTCCCCCAACATAAAATAGTTACCTTATTCATCTATTCTGATTTTATCCATTGTAGTCCCAACTCTATCAGAGATCATCACTACTACTCCTGCCTTCTCTGGAACAACTGAGGCACAATATATTCCACTCTAGCCCCTCATTTTCATACTATATGTGTCTCTCATTTTCACTTTGTTTCTTGTAAGCAATATAATGTCAGGTCCTCATTTTTTATTCTTTCTGCTATCCATTTTCTTCCCATTCATCCCATATGCTGTCAATGTCAAAGTTACTAGCTGTGAATTTCCATCTGTTTGTCTGTTTGCCTCCCTCTTCCTTCCTTTCCACTATAATCCTCCTCAGATGTCCAACTACCTTTTATCAGTACTTCTTTTTTCATACATATTCCTCAAAATCCTCCCTTATCCTCTCCCCTTGCCCTCCTATTTCCAAATTGGCTCACCTTTTCAAAGGTCCTTCCTTTGTCCCTTTCCCTTATCTTTTCATTCTTATTCTATCTACCTTCCCCAAAATCCCTTCCTTATTCCCACAACTATGCCCTCCTACTTCTTGATATGAGTTCAGTTCTAAAAATCCCTTCCCTATTTTGTCCTAAGAGTCCCTCCCCTATCCCCTCACCTTACTTCTTGAGATGTACTCCCAGCCCAACCAAAATATCCCTCTCTTCCCTCCCTTTGGCCCTCATTTCTTTTAACCCACCCTTCCCTCTCTTATCCCCTCAGTTCAACAAGGAGGTCACCAGTCCCTCCATTAACCCTTCTCTCTTCTTCCCTGTTCCTTTGTGTGTTAAGATTTTTACCCTTCTAAATGTGTATGAATGTTCTTTTTCCCAGGTCTGATGAGAGTAGGATTCTAGTACTCTCCACCCCTTCCTTTTCTTCTTTATGACAGTTCCTTCACTTCCACATGATATAACCCTACCTCCTCCTGGTCTACTCCACTACCATTTCAGCTCATTCCATTGCATTTACCTCAACCTTGAGTGTTCCATCCATACACCTCCCCTTCAAAATATCCAGGCAATGATGTCATTCTCAGGGACATTTTAGGTTGTTTGTGATTAGTCTTTTATTCCCTTTTTATAATTCTTATACATCAAATTTTCTGCTGAGTTCTGAAATAGTTGAACTTCCTTTAGTTCATTAAATATCCATTTTTTAAAAACTTTTTATAATTATTCTTCATGGCCTGAGTAAAAAACATCTTGGGAAGCTTCCCATATGAAAGCGATAATGATTCTTTATTTTCCTATGTTAATAATTCTCTTCTCTATTATTCATAGTCCCTTTAGCTCCAAGTCTATTAACTGAATTAGTAATTATATTTCTTTTGATAATATCATTTGTTATACTTCTGAGACATATTTTCTACTTATGTTAACTCAGAGCTTTCTATCCCTCCAATATCCTTGGATATCTTGGTACTGTGGAGATTTGACTTTAGAGTCAAAGAATTTTAGCTTATTCCATTAGTTAAGCAGTCAGTCAACAAACATTTATTAAGCAGATATTATGTATCAAGGGAAGAGAAGTGCTAAGCTCTGAGGATACAAATAGCATTTAAATCCAATCTTTGAAACTCACTATTTTTGTGACCTTGGACTAGTCAAGATCTATACTTCAGTTTCCTCATTTGTAAGTTGAGAGGGTTGGACTCAATGGTCTCTTGCTGTCTTCAGTAGAATTCAACTAATCAATCTTTATTGTTTGTCCTTTTTTAGTCCTTTTTAAGTCATGTCTGACTCTCCAGATCCCTTTTGGGGTTTTCTTGGTAAAGACACTGGAGTGGCTTGCCATTTCCTTCTCCAACTCATTTTCCAGCTGAGGAAACTGAGACAAACAGATTGAAGTAACTTGCTTGGGGTCATACAGCTAGCAAGTGTCTGAAACCATATTTGAACTCAGAATGATGAGTCTTCCTGAATCCAGGTTTAGCACTCTATTCACCATGCCACTTAGCAGCCCTAATCACTCTTCAGGCAATGGAGATTTGAGAAATCTAGTAATAAAAATACTGGATCCTTTTCTCTTTACTCTCTTTTGGCCAAGCTCTTTAGTCCTTATTTCAGAAGCATTTGTACAGAACAAGACGGTATTAATTACACAGTATGACTTGGAATCACATCTTTATTTCATCTTTGCACATTTCTGCTGGCTGTCATAATCAAACCAATTTTTTAAAAAGTCAGTGGGCGTGGTGTCATCTGTTTGCTATTATACATTTGCATTGTTTATCATATTAAATCCAAACATCAAATTTTCCTAAAACCATGGACTAGCGCAAGAAAATCCAATAAATGGCATGTCATAAATGGCATACTTTCCTATCAGTAGACACTGCTTTGCTTTCTGCTGCTGTGTATTACTACATTTGAATCCTATTTTAGCAGGATTTGGCTGACACTTTTACCACAAGATAATTACATCTCCAAAATAGCCGTATGCTCATAGCCAGAACCTCTGAAACAGAGCTTCACACCTACACGCTTGACCAAGGGAACAAGGCAATACAATGAAAAGTAACTGGTGAACTTTCCCTTTTTTCAGTTAGGTTTCTATGTAACTGCATTTATGGGCAAACTATATTGACTAGACTTTTCTAGACATAGTTGCAATTGATCATTAAAGCATTAAATGGTCCATTGAATGGAATATACAATTTTAACACTCTCATGTCCAGCTTGAATCAACTACAGACCAACAAAGTTGATTATGTAGTTATTGACCATTTTAAGTCAACAACAACAAAAAAAGATCATTTAATATCCCTATTCTCTTATTTAGTGATAGGATAGAGATAAGAATGGGACCTGTGATTTCATTATTATTAACTTTCAGTTGTGGAAAACTAATGCAGATCAGCACATTCTCTGTGTTCCATATACCACTGTGTCATAATAAGTGGTTGTAGTTCTCTGCAAAGTTCATAGATCACTTCATTCTCCATCACAAGTTTGGATAAATAAGACATGTCTATAAAAAAGTGAGAGAGAAAAACAAGGAGTATTTGCAAAGGAAGATCATCAAAGTTGCTGAAGTCCCAAGTTCATGATTCTTCTGGAACATGTGTAAGATTTAAATTAATATGCAATAACTCTAAGCATTATATTTTATGAGATTTATTAATAATCACTTGAAGTAGAAGAAATAAAAGAACAAAGTACAAAACTTAAGTATGACCACATGAATAAAATTCTCCTGCCTGGATCTTACCCAGCTGCCACAGCCATGTTCCCAGGAGAGGAGAGCAAGGGAGGAGCTACACAAAACTTATATCTTCCCTATGTTAGTAAGTTAGCATAAATATGCAAATTGGATGCTGGGAAAGAGAGTCCTGGGAAGCAAATTCTAATTAGACACATGGAAATGTCAGAGTTCACAGGACTAATTAATCTAGTTCAGAATTTGCTGGTCTGAATGCTGCTGATGAGTTTCCAGTCAAATTTTCTAATTAACTTGTTCCCAAGACAGAAATCATATTGACTTCCACTCAGTAGACTTGTTTTCTTTAGTCTCTTTAGCTGGTTTTATCATACAATTTACGTTGGAATGATCTGCATTTGCTCTGTCACACTATTCTAAAAAAACTAGGGGGCAGCTAGGTAGCTCAGTGGATTGAGAGTGAAGCCTAGAGATGGGAGGTCCTAGATTCAAATCCCACCTCAGACACTTCCCAGCTGTGTGACCCTGGGCAACTCACTTGACCCCCATTGCTAGCCCTTACAACTCTTCTGCCTTGGAGCCAATACACAGTATTGGCTCCAAGGCAGAAGGTAAGGGTTTATAAAAAAAATAATAAAAAAAATAAAAAAATAAAATTTTCTTTGATTGGATATAGAAATCAGATTTTAATATAACAGGATGGCTTGTTTTGAAATATTTTTCCTAGACAAAAGTCAGTCAGATCAATAAAAAATTTTCCACCCAGAAATTTCCTCTGAGACATATTTATCAGGAGAAACTCTTTTAAATATTGTGGAAGAGACAAAATGTCATCAAACACCACACACCACCTTGGAGACCACTTCCAGGTTAATAAAAGTAAATGGTGTTTTTGTTGTGTTTGTTTTTTGCATCACATCAAAACAAGAATATGGTAGAAACTGCCAACTGGTAAACCTCTGAAACTAAGTACAATTGAGGCAGCCATCTTGTCAAAATGGTCATGCTCCAAAACAGAAAGGACATGTTCTTCTAGCTGGGGAGGAAATTTTCTGCCTTATGTCTATGCCACCTGTCTATGAGCAAAGGATATTTCTTCATAAATGAATTGTTAACATAAGCAACTGGAGTAAATTTAAATATCAGTAGAATAAGATGATGAGATCAAATGAAATGAAGGTAAAATAAAAAATTATTAAGTTTTCTGGGATATTTTGTCACACTTTTCTCAAAATAGCTTCATAAAATTTTTATACATTAGCTTACAAGTCATTTGCTACTCATTTTGTTAACCCTTGCTTTCTATCCTAGTAACAACTCTAAGATAGAAGGGCAAGGGCCAGGCAAATGGTGACATGTGCCTTGCCCAGGGTCACACAGCTAGGAAGTGTCTTAAGCCATATTTGAACCCAAGTACTTGTGACTCCAAGCCTGTGCTTTTCACTGTGTCACCCATCTGCCTCGATACTAAATTTTAAATAGCTGCAATTCCTGGAATTTCCTTTCAATTTCTACCGATATTAAATTGTACCACTGAAATCCTATAGTTTAGAATGTCTTCCCATAGAAATGGGCATAATTTGTTCCCATTTTTTTAGGCAGAACATTAAAAATGATAAAATAATAGATTTAGAGCTTGAAGGCACATCAGAAACTCTCAAGTTTAAGCTCCCTATTTTACATATGAAGAAACTGAGGCATAGAGGGTCTCTATGATTTTTCCAGGGTCATGCAGCTAGTTTCAAAGATAAGATTTGCACTAGATTTTCCTGACCACAGGCATTATTAATACTCTACCCACTACAACAAGGTGGATGATTGATTATGACTTTGGAACATTGCATATTCCATCGGACTCGGTGGATAGGTTGGTAAGTTTGCTAAAATGCTTTTGGTTTTGGTTTTGGTTTGGGGTATTTGGGGCTACTATATGGTAGGAGCAAGAAGGTGAGGTCCTGATCTCAGCATACTTCTCAGCACAGCAGCTCTGTTATATAACTGTCCAAGACGTACATAATCAGCCACGTGACCACAGATCATCTTTTGGCACTACGGCACTAAGGTTCTGTCTCCATATAACATCTAGCTAGACCTGGGGGTGGTATGAAGATCTACACTGTCCTGCCACCATGTAGAACCAACCTTATCAGTTAGCTCCCCCAAATACAGCCTGTTTGCTATCCCCCTGGCATGAACCACCCACTTCTTTGTTCAGTGCCTCAGTACCTTCTCTCTACAGTGAGAGCATCCCTTTAGACAGTCTGCCCCCTGACAGTTACAAGGGGTAGTTCACTGAGCAGGGAAGGAGGAAAGAAAATATTTGTACATGAAGATAATAAAAAAAACAAAAGAATCAATAATTGGTTTAAGCAATAAATAAAAAAGAAGAAAAGAGAATGACTGGTCTTCTGTTTTACTGAGAAGCTTCATTACATTATTGTGAGATGAGTCGGTGCTGAACAAATAGAGTCAAAGGAACATATTACTTCTCCAGGTTTAAAAATATCATGCATGCACTCCAAGACAAGACCAACAAAAACACATTAAACAGATTAAAACTTGAAGAGGTAAAGCTAGAGGGGCAAAGAGAGAAAGATCCTGGACTATCTCTCTCCTGACATGAATGACTCCATTTTTAAACTTGGTTCTGTTTCAGTGTAAAATGAGCCATCTCATTCCCTCTCCTGTGTTTATGTTTTCTTCTTCTCCAGTTTTCTACAAAAGATTAACCACAGAGTAAAACAAATTTGTTTCACTCCATTCTCCCAAGGCCAATAACAGCGCTAACATACTTCTGTCCAACTTGCAGGGTCAGGTACAGACAGCTAGCTCATGATGCTGACTAATAGCCCTCCATTTTTTCAAACTATATATTCTGGTAGGAAACAGTTTGGAATCAGAGCCCTCTTGGTTTGCAGGGATTTTTCTCAGTGAGTCAACTGGTGTATCTTTCTGCTATGGCTTATAATAATAACAAAGCATATGCCTGCTCTGTACCCTAAACTTTAAGCTGTGAGTACTTTTTACCACATCATACTTCAAGAAGCTGCTTCACTATTTAGAAACTTGAATAGAATAAGACCAAGAAGAAGGTCCCTGGGCATACTGAGTGAATTCCCTACAGGCGATTTATGGGAAAGATATGACCAAGAATCAATTCAATTCAACAAACATTTTTTTAAAATCCCTACTATGTGTAAAACTCTATGTTAAGTTCTGGGGATACAAAACCCAAATTATTTCCTGACCTCAGGGAGCTTACATTTTACTGGATAGGAATTTGGGAAAGCATAAGGATAAAAGTTTATAGATAGATACAATCTATCTTGAAGAAGAAGCAAGCACTAATGACTAGGGGGATTAGGAAAAAAAAAAAACTTCTCCTAGGTATGGAGCTGGGTCTGAGCTTTAAGAGAAACTAAAAATTCTAAGAGGTGGATTTGAAGAAGAAAATTCCAAGCATGGAGAAAAGTCTACAAATGCATGGCAGGTAGGAAATGGAATGGTAATTTTGAGGAACAGTTAATAGGATAGTTTAGCTAGGTCTGTTTCTTATCTTTTTTTGAATCCCTAGAGCTTAGCATAGTCATTGGCATAGAGTAAAAGCTTAATAAATATATAACTGTCTTGGTTTTAAATGTTACAAAGAGCTTTATTTCATATGCTCATTTGTTCCTTCTAAAAATATGGTGTATTTATATGATATCTAAAATTTTGCAAAACACTTTACAAATATATCTTTTGATCCTCACAACCACTCTGAAAGGTAAGTGCTTTTATTATCTCCATTTTTACAGTTGAGGAAATTGGAACAAACAAAGTTTCAATGATTCACCAGGGTTCACGTAGCTAGTAGATATCTGATATAGAATTTGAACTCAGGTCTTCCAAGTCTAATAATCTATCTACTATACCCCCTAATCATAATAACTCTAAAGTATGTGCTATTATTATCTCCTTCATCTAAAAATTGAAAAGGAAGGTAGAGAATGATTTTAAAGTAGAGATAGAGGTGTATTTTTATTTATTTGGGGGGGGTATTTAATTAATTAATTTAGAATATTTTTTCCATGGTTACAAGATTCTTTTCTGTCCCTCCCCTACCCCACCCCCCTCCTGTAGCTGTCGCATAATTCCACTGGGTTTTACATGTGTCATTGAACAAGAACTACTTCTATATTATCGATATTTGCACTAGCATGAAAGAGATGTATTTTTAAAGAAAATGAAAACCATGAGGAAGTTCCTAGAATTTTTGCTACAGATGAGTTTCACAGTGTGTTTCATTGAGCCTTCTTTTTTGTGACAGATATTCATTGTAGAGACAGCAAAAGGAGGCAAGAGCTCAGAGGTCCTTGAGGGCCCTTGAAGGTACTTAATCTCTCTCTCTCTCCCTCCCTCCCTCCCTCTCTCTCTCTCTCTCTCTCTCTCTCTCTCTCTCTCTCTCTCTCTCTCTCTCTCTCTTTAACACACACACACACACACACACACACACACACACACAGAAGAGACTTTCATTAAATTTTTTAAATGATTGTACTTGGGTAATCTTTAGAAAATATACCTCCTTAAATCAATTATGTGAATTTTTATTTCAAAAAATACCTCTAAGACAACTATTTGCTTCTCTGTGCTTTGCTAAATGAAAGGTAATCCTTAGAAAAATAATTTTCCTTGTAGATACTTAAAACCACATTTAGGAAGAAAGGATTCTTTACACTATTTCAATAATTTTAATTTTAAAGCTTGGATAAAGAAAAATCTCATGTGACTTCTAAAATAATCATAAACTGAAAATAAGAGTTGGTAGAAAAACAAAGAAAAATGAAGAACCCGGAGAGGAAGGTACCATTATTATCCCTATTTTATAGATAAGGAAACTAAGCCAAGTTTAAGTGTCTTGCCCAAGATTGCATACATAGTAAGTATCTAAGATTTGGATCTGAATTCAAGACTTCTTCCCTCCAGACTCAGAGCTCTCTCCATGCTGCCACCCAGCTGCATATAGTACAGAGTGTAGACCAGAGGTGTGAAACTCGGAGCCTGCAGTCATGTAAACCAGATTAAAACAATTGGTATATGCTTGACAAAATAAATAAAAATACAATAAAACACACTGTTAATATATGATTTTCTCTAAGTCCATACACAGCCCACAGAGATCCTTATAAATGATTTAGTGGCTCCCATTTCTGTTTGTGTTTAATACCACTGGTGTATAATATTCTATATATTAAATATCATAGCACAAATGATACAGTATATAGTATAGCACAATATAATATACTAGTATATAATATAGTATGCTAATCATGCTAGTATACTATATAGACTATATGGAAGAGTATATAGCATATACACAAATATATTTATGGGTGTATAAATATACTATAGTATGTTGTTCAGTCATTTTCAGACATATATGGCTCTTTGTGACCCCATCTGGGATTTTTTCTTGGCAAAGATATTCAAGCAGTTTGCTAGTTCATTCTCCATATCATTTTATGTATTTATTGGCTACCATTTCTATTCGTGTTTGATACTACTGATGTATAATCTATATATTAAATATCTATAAATTAAATATCTATATATCAAAGATATATAATGGAGGTAAACAGATTTAAGTGACTTGCCCAGGGTCATATAGCCAGTATGTCTCTGAAACCATATTTGAATTTGGGAAGGATGAGTATTCCTGACTCCAGGCATTCTACTACTGTGCTGCCTAGCTTCCCCATTCTATAGTATAGCATGTAACAAAAAACATCATAGATATTCTCCATTTATACATTATATATAAGTTTATCACACATGTCTTGGCAAACCACTCCAATATCTTTACCAACAAAACCCCAAATGGGGTCACATTTCATGTTCATATTTTATGACTGAACAACAATACATAGTGTTACTGATCATGCATATATAATAATATAATTCATCACTCATTTATGATAAGCCATTTATCACATATATAATATACCGTTTATCAGTTATATAATTATTTATACATTTATTTTATTTATTAACACATAAAACATAAGTCAAAATCAGATAGGAACTACATTTTAATCTTGTTTGGGCTGGAGTTGGGAATGTTTGGACCACAAGTTTGATAATTCTGGTATAGTATGTGGTATTCATATGGTGCATGGTATGGGATTCCCATCTCCTTCTATGCATGTCTCTGAACAGGAGACTGCTAAAGGCAAGTGGAGCAATTTCAATCAGTGCCAACATGAGGCAACTTTCATTTCCTGCTGCCAATCTGATCACCCAACCATGATGTAGAGAAACTCTGGTGCAAAGACAAACAACTTCCCTTTGACCTCAGGCTTTCCATCTTCACTTGAGGGAAGAGAAAGAGAAAAGTCAGTGGGGAGTGAGACTTCATCTCCTGCTGCATTTTCCTACCTAATCTCTAGCCTCAGAGGAAAAGGAATAGTAAAGCAAAGCCTCCTCTCTTATAGTCTGCCTTCCATTTCATGATCTTGACTCCAGTCTGATCTCTAGCTTCCTCTGGGAAGAGGCATTGGTGGCTTCCACTCAGTGATAAACGTCTTATACCTGTTCATATCCTACAGATCCCAGCAATTCTGAACCCCTGAAGATCATCATGCAAACCCCATACCTAATCCCCCACTTCCCAATTCCTTATTCCCATCTCTTTAAACCCTCCAAAACAAAAGTTCCAGGCAAATGCCAACCAATCCTTCCACTGTGTCCTTTAGAATGCCTGTTCCATGGACAAAAAACTTCCTTTCATTTTAAATCTTTTCCTCTTCCTCTCCTTCAGCTTCTAAATATTATTGAAACTTGACTCTTCACTAATGGCCCAGCCTCTCTTGCCTCCTTTTCCAGTACTGGCTGTTCCTTCATTCATTCCCCTCAGCTCACTGGTTGAGGTGGTAGAGTTGAAATATTCCTTGCTCCCTGCTCCCCATTCCCACTTGCAGATTCCCCCCTACCTCTGTCAGTCAGCAACCTCTCTTCCTTTGAGGTCCTTACTAGTACTTTCTACCACCCAATTAAAATCCTGGTTGTTGTAGTAACCTTTTCTTCTACCTTTTCATACCAAACTTTACTCTTTGTCCATCCCTTGAATTCTCAATTTTCTCCTAGGCCATCCCTCCAGCCCTAGTCTCTCTCCTCTTCTTGTATCATAATTCTTTGGTGAACCAGTTCAGCTCTACATTGTCTCTTCTCATGAGTCCCTAGCCCTGTAATCATATCACAAGCTGCCCTGATAAACTTCAGCCTTGGATCATTTCCACCATCTGCACCTTCTCTCCGACTATGTGCTCCTAAATTAGAGAAAGCCATGCAACCAATCTAAATGAATCCACTACAAATTTGCTATACATCCTCAACTGGGTCCTCTCTTCTGCTAAGCAATCCTACTATATATTCTTTATCAAATCACTATCCCCCTTTTCAAAAATTTTCATCCCTTTTCAAACTCTCCTTGGCTCCCCTATCCTCTCAGCTGAAAAATTTGCTCATATTTTACAGAAAAAATAAAGGCCATTCACTGTGAGCCCCCCCTCCTCTCTTCTTCCTCATCTCTTATCACTCATCTGCTTTCTGACATGAAGGGGTGGCCTTACTCCTTACCAAATCTTTTCAAGTAATCCCATTCCATCCCATCTCTTCTAACAGACTGTCCTTTCTGCCATTCCCACTCTATCATTTGCTTTCAATATCTCCCGATCTACTGGCTCCTTCTCTACCACCTATAAATGTACTTCATACATGATTATAAATTGCAATCTATTAGACAGATTTAATTAGCTTTTCAAAAAGAGATATTTATTAATATGGTCTAGTAAGGAACACTTGGTACAAAACATTGCCTCCAAAAGTCTGTCACAGACTCTCCCATCAATAAAAGAGTGGAGGGGAATATGGACCCAAGCTTAGAGAGCCAATTCTCCTTGAATACCTTTTGCTACAGTTCTTATGATGTAGCCCTCAGGTAGTGTCATTTTTCTCCTGGACTTTTTGTAGAGTTAAATGTGCTTTCCTCAACTAATCCAATCTCTTCTTGACTCCCAATGAAGATGTCATATTATGGAAATAATAAGAAAAAAGAATAAGAGCTAGTATTTATATAGCTATTATTATTAAGGTTTAAGTTAAGCATACATCCCTGTGAAAAAGATCCAACTACCTCCATTTTGGAAAACTGAGTTTGAGAGAGATCATTTCACCTGCCAAAGTCACACAGCTAGTGAGTGTCTGAATCTGAATTCCAGCATTTCTGACTCCAGATCAAGTAGTCTTATCTCCTGAGCCACATAACTGCCAAGGAATGCTACTGGGATGCCAATAAGAATATGGAAAGTCCTCCAGACCCTTCAAAACTTCCAAGGTTCCTCCTCTAACCAAGGAAGTAAAGGGGAAGGGAGTGGAAGAGAGATGCTAAGACCAAGGTCAAGGTACTCTCTTTCTCCCCCAAAGGATTCATCCTCAGGGGGTTCATTGGAATGTTCCCTCCTATCTCACTGCTCCTTCAAATCTTCAATTCTGATGACAGTTTTTTATGGACCCTGCAGGATATTATCAAGTCTCTTAGTCAATCCAAACAGACTTTCTGACATACTTAGCTAATGTCTGGGTCTTGCTTATACTTAGTTATGGATGAATATCTGGTCTTAAGGAATAAATGTATCAGTAGTGATATAGTAGAGATATCAGCAGTGATCAGTGAGTTTAGTCCCACGCACAAAATAGAACATGATAAGTACATATAATGAGACTATAAATTGTGAGTCAAGGTTTAGGAAAAAAACATTACTTCTAATTCATGGCATCAGGGAAGTCTTTATGAAAAAGGTACTTTTTGAACAGGATCATAAAAGAGGGTCAACATTTCAACAGGTGAAAGTAGTTGAGGAAGGGCATTCTAGTTTCAGAGAAAGTGATCAAAGGCATGAAGCATGGGGAGGGGACAGTAAATAGTACTGGAAAAGAAGTCCTATGTTCCTGGTTCCATTTAGCATCATGCTGTGCACCAAGAAAGGAGATTCAGTCAATATTTTTAAATATTATGATGATATATTATTTGCCTTCTCAATGGGTAGAGAAGGGGTGTAAGGGAGGGAGAGAATTTGGAACTCAACATTTTTAAATGAATGTTAAAAATGTAATTAACTAATTGAAAGATACCAATTAAAAATATTATGATAATAAAGAATCCAGGGGACAACTAGGGGCACAGAGGAGAGAGTACCAGGCATAGAGTCAGAAGGGTCTATACTTCCTAAGCTGTGTGACCCTAGGCAAGTAATAACTCCAATTGCTTTCCTGCTATTCTTTCTTAGAGTTGTTACTAATTTTGCTTAGTTGTTACTAAGGCAAAAGGTAAGGGTTTTAATTTAAAAAAATTTTAAAGCCAGGAAGCTGGCTGATTCAGTGGATTGAGAATCAGGCCTAGAGATGGGAAGTCTTAGGTTCAAATCTGGCCTCAGACACTTCCTAGCTGTGTGCCCCTGGGCAAGTCACTTAACCCCCATTGCCTAGCCCTTACCACTCTTCTGCCTTGGAACCAATAGCAGTATTGATTCTAAGATGGAAGATAAGGTTTCAAAAAAAATTTAAGGGTTATACCATAAACAAATTGGGGGAACACAAAATAGTTTACCTGTCAGACCTATGGATAAGGGAAGAATTTATGATCAAACAAGACATCAAAAACATTATGAGATATAAAATAGAAAACTTTGACTATATCAAATTTAAAAAGTTTCACACAAATGAAAACAATGACAACCAAGATTGTAAAGGAAATAAAAATTAGGAAGGAAATTTCATAGCAAGTATCTCTGACAAGGGTCTCATTTCTCAAATATATGGAGAACTAAGTCAAATTTATAATACAAGTAATTGCCCAACTGATAAATGGTCAAAAGTGAACAGGCAATTTTCAGATGAAGAAATTAAAGCTATCCTTAGTCATCTGAAAAAAATGTTTCAAATCACTATTATTGAGAAGTACAAGTCAACTCTGAGAAACTATATCACATCTATCAGACTGGCTAATATGATAAAAAAGTAAGATGATAAATGTTGGAGAGGATAGAAGAAAATGTGGATGCTAATACATTGGTGGTGGAGCTGTTAACTAATAAAACCATTCTGGAGAGAAATTTGGATCTATGTCCAAAGGGTCACAAAACTGTGCATCCCTTTTGACCCGGAGATTCCACTACTAGGTCTATATCCCAAAGAGATCAAAGAGAGGGGGAAAGGAACTACTTCTACAAAACCAGTTCTTTTTGTGGTGGCAAAGAATTAAAACTGAGGGAATATCCATCAATTGGGGAATGGCTGAACAAGCAGTGGGATGTGATTGTAATGTAATATTATTGTGCCATAAGAAATGACAAAAAGGATGATCACAAAAAAAAACCTGGAAAGTCTTATATGAAGTGATTCAAAGTGAAGCAAAAAGAACTAGGAGAACATTGTACCCAGTAACAGCAATAATGTATGATAATCAACTGTGAATGATTTAACTATTATCAGCAATGCAAGGTTCCTGGGCAACCCCAAGGGACTCATGAAGAAAAAGGCTATCCACAGTCATATAAGGAGTTGACCATCTAAATGCAAATTGAAGTACCACATTTTTCATTTTATTTCTTCTATGAGTTTTTCTTAAGAGTCCTTAAGTTAACTTTCTGACTCCCTTACCCAAAAGGGCCCACAGCTGAGTCCCAAATCACTCAAAGTTAACTCAAACTACCCTGGGGCTATCCCATAATTTCATGGATCACAGAAGTCGCCACTATTGTTGTTGAAGTGTGGAGGTTCCACTCAAGCCTCCCTAGTTCCACTGGTGTCCTGGACCCATAGCAAGCTTGGGAAGCTGGTAAGATTTTGAGTTTCAATTTGGTTTGTTTGTTTTCAGAGGACCAAGCTAGATAAAAGAAATTGACTTCATGGACCTCAGCAAGACTTCAAGATCTTTCCCTAAGTCAGAGAAGTGTTGCCATCTGTGAAAGTGGGCAGAATATGCACATGATTGGCATCACCGATTCTTAAATTAATGAAATGGCATTTCTGATGTCAACTCCACCTCGCTGCAATTAAAATTGAATTAGAAAAAACATGAAAATGACATACAAATGTAATTAAGGGCTTAGAGCTGGAAGGACACAACTGCCCCTGCATACAGATGTAATGATTCATTCATTTATTCCACAAAATGAGGAAATAAAGATTTAAAGAAGTCACCCAATTTCTTTACAAGATCAAGCCAGGTTTTGATTCTCTGCCTCTGAGTCTATTACTTTCCACTGAGCCATGTGTTGCATGTTCATCTTGTGAAAATATTTCCTTATGAGCAGTCTTTCTTTGGGCTAGGATCTTGGTGGAAGGGAAGGTTTTTTGTGTGTTCATCTGAGTCTTCAGATTAAGTCTGACATCTTTTTAAAACTGCAAGCTTTTGGCTCTTTTTTCTAAAAGTCTTATCCTGTGTGATATCTGCTAATTGCTTGTTTTCCATGACAATCCCTGTTGAGGCTAGGGGAAGTATTTTAGCAATATCCTTTGAGGGGGAAGTAATCAGGGACTATTAGAGGGCTAATGACTGTGACTTATAATTTCCACAAATCTAGTCCCACTTGTAAACTGAAAGAATGAATACCTTGGCACCTGATCTGATCTGAGGGAACCATTGGGGGAAGGAAAAAGAGCATTTTTGCACCTTTCACCTGATGATTTCAGAGGCCTTTAAGGCATTCATTCTTAGTCGAGAATAGAGAGGGACTAGCGGAGCTAATTTTTTAGCCCTGTAAAGAGGTGAGATCATATCCATTTGTCTGCCAATTTCACTATACTCAATAGTAAGACAGTAATTAGGACCCAAACTTCTCAACTCCTAATTCACAGTAATAATCTGAAGATGATGTTCTTACAGGCTAAATTACATCAATTCAAGAACCCTTAATGGTTTTAAGAAAAGTCCCCATATGTAAATTGCTTTATTTTGAATTGAAATTATAGTTTGAATAGAAATTATAGTTAGTACCATATCCTACCTTCTTAGTTATGGATCTTGGAATCAATCAATAAGAATTTATTAGGACCAATTATGTGGCAAGTACTATGCCAAGCACTGGGGAGATAGACTAAAATGGAACAATGTCTGGCCTCTTGGAGAACACATTCAGTCAGTGTAGGTACCACATCCTTATAAAAGTGCATTCAAAATACAAATTAAGGTAATGGGAACCTAAATGTTAGCAATTAGGGGTATGAGGAAAAGCCTCAGGTGAGCTTTGAAGAAATTCAGGATTCCAAGAGGCTGGGGTGAGGAAGGAATATATATCAGGCAATACAGAAGAATAGAGGGGGGAAATGGAGAGTTCTTGGGGATCAGTAAGAAGACCAGTTTGACTGGACAATAGAGGGGATAAAGGGGAATGATTTATAGGTTGGGAAGGTAGTTTGGGGCCAGGTTACAAAGGCCTTAAATATTTTTAAAAAGGAGTTTGTATTTAATGCTACAGCTAATGGTGAATAATAATAATAATAATAAATTAGAATGGGGGGGGCAGCTAGGTAGTTCAGTGGAGAGAGTGCTGAGTCCAGAATCAAGAAAATGTCTCTTCCTAAGTTCAAATCTAGCCTCAGACCCTGAACAAGTCACTTCACTTTGTTTACTTCATCTGTAAAGTGAGCTGGAGAAAGAAATGTCAAACCACTCTAAGTATCTTTGCCAAGAAAACCCCAAATGGTGTCACAAAGAGTCAGACCCAACTGAACAACAACTCCCCTTTTATATTCATTCTCCCATTCTTTCTCTCCTACTTTCATGAAGACTCCAGGAATTACATTTCAGAAGAAAGCAATCAGATAACCCCCAGAGAGCCATGTAAATGCTTATGGGTTCATTGATAAATCCTTCCCACTAAGCCATTCCCTAGTTAGTACCTTTCACCTCCCAGTGGTATCAGACCTTTAAATAAAGAGTAAAAACCTAGGAAATATGCTGTATAACAGAGAGAAATCTAAGGACTAGTCATGTACCATTAGGCATTTGTGATGTGTAATCCAAAGCCCAAATCATATCCTCTGTCACAAGGAAAATCCTTCTAGCTATGGAAAATTTCCAGAGGTTGTTTCAGGAGATAGGAATCCCATAGGCATCCTCTTCCCATGCTGTGAATGAGATATGCACCATTAGAATCAAAGGATGAGAATGGAAGAAAAGGTCTACAGAGGTCCTATGGAGAGGCGACATATGTGTCATGCTTTGGAACTGCCTTATAAGCCCAAAAAAAGTGTCTATTTGCTCTTTTTAAAAACAGCTGAGGGAAAGCTAAGTGGCTCAGTGGATAAAGGAGCAATCCTGAAGTCAGGAGATCCTGGGCTAAAATATGACCTCAGACACTTCCTAGCTGTGCGACCCTGGGCAAGTCACTTAGCTCCCATTGCCTAGTCCTTACCGCTCTTCTAACTCAGAACCAACACACAGTATTGTTTCTAAGACCTAAGGTAAGGGTTTGAAAAGGAAAAGAAAACAAAACAATAGGAAAGAAGAGAAGAGAAGAGAAGAGAAGAGAAGAGAAGAGAAGAGAAGAGAAGAGAAGAGAAGAGAAGAGAAGAGAAGAGAAGAGAAGAGAAGAGAAGAGAAGAGAAGAGAAGAGAAGAGAAGAGAAGAGAAGAGAAGAGAAGAGAAGAGAAGAGAAGAGAACAGTTGGGGAACAGCTGGGCAGCAACAGTAGAGACCCAATCCTAGCTTCAAATCTGGCCTTGGACACTTCCTAGCTGTGTGATCTTGGGCAAGGCACTTAACCTCATTTGCCTAGCCTTTGCCTTTCTGTCTTAGATTGTTCCTATGATAGAAGGTAAGGGATTAAAAATAAATAAAAATAAACATTTGGTACTGACAATTTGCCTGTGGTTCTTAGTCTTAGACTGAGAACTGAAAAGGAACCTCAGGAGCCATTTAGACCAACCCCTTCATTTTATAGATCGGGAAACTGAGGCCTAGGGAAATGAAATAACTTGCCCAAAATTACTCCGGGTTTATTTATCACCTTTACCTGCCAAGAGTAAAGGCTTGGAACAAGACCTTCCCTTGGTTTTCATTTTAGAATCAACTCTAGTATCTGTCCTTGGCAAAGAGAGGAGAGAATCTGTAGGAGATGCCACAGTTGGGCTCTGGCTTTGGGGGTCTTGGTGGGGGGGGCACGATTAATTATACTCCCTCCCTTCCTTCTCTTAGAGACACTTACTTCCAACTCCTCCATGAATTTAGAGCACTACAAACAAAAGTCAATTCCAGGGCCTCCTAACTGCTTTACTATGTACAGAGCATTTGCAATGTAAATACAATGAGCTCAAGGGTATTCTTGTGTGAAGTGCTAACAAATATTTGTTCTACTCTGTAGAGGCCCAGTGACTCTCCCTCATCAGTCTGGGAAAGCAGTGTCCTGGTCCAAGAAAAACCCCATTGTGCCTGCAGTGGGGCTCCTTCAGAGCTCTGGCAGCCTCTCCTCCTGACCTCCAAACTCAGTGAAGTTTGAAAAAGACTTAGGCACAAATTAATATATAAACAACTCATTTTCTTTGGCCTCTATTCGGGCCTCAGCTCCCACCACAGAAACTGAGCTTTTGGAAAAATGGGTCGTCCTTTGAAGATGCTTCTGACTCCCCGTCAGGATGACATAGTCTTTCAGTTGTTGGTCCAGAAATTGGGATAGGTTTTCACCATCCACATTCTCTCTCTCCGGTCCTCCTCCCTGTGGCCAGCAGTAAGGATGCAAGTCGTAGCCATGAAAAGTTCTTCTCTATCTGAAATAAATTCAGCCAGAACAGAACTCAATCTATAACTCCTTTCTCCCTCATTTTCACCTTTCTCTAATCTTCCAAGAGTTTAGACATAGGCTTGACAAATGATCCAAAGCTGAAGAAAGAGAATAATACTAAGAAAGAAGAGGAGAGTTAACTTTTCTCTCCCCACTCAGAAATGAATCAATGTTTAGCTGTCTATTGCCTTCCAAAAAAATAAACAAACAACTTAAATGAGTGAAAATACAGCAAATCCTCATTTGGGTTATGTAAACTTGTTTGGGCTTTTTTTCCCCCCCTTTTTGGAGGAAGGAAGGAAAGAAGGAAGGGAGGGAGGGGAAAAGGGAGGGAGGATGGGAGGGGAGGAGGAAGGGAGGGGAGGAGAAAGGAAGAAGGAAGGAAGGAAGGAAGGAAGGAAGGAAGGAAGGAAGGAAGGAAGGAAGGAAGGAAGGAAGGAAGGAAGGAAGGAAGGAAGGAAGGAAGGAAGGAAGGAAGGAAGGAAGGGAGGAAGGAAGGGAGGGAGGAAGGAAGGGAGGGAGGGAGGGAGGAAGAAGAGAGGGAGGAAGGGAGGAAGGAGAGGAGAGGAGAGGAGAGGAGAGGAGAGGAGAGGAGAGGAGAGGAGAGGAGAGGAGAGGAGAGGAGAGGAGAGGAGAGGAGAGGAGAGAAAGGCAGAAAGGAAAGGCAGAGATGGAGACCAAAACATAAAAAGGGAAAGGATGAGTGAGGAAAATTAGTTTCTTTAGAGTTTCTGCAGAAGTATGCAGCCTGAGGCTAAAACTTTCAAAAAGATATTAAAAAAGAGATTTCAGGAAGGACTCTAACTATCAGGTGAAAGGAAATAGTCATTTGTGTTCATTTAATGTGGAGCTATGACAAATAGCTCAGGAGCAATTTCGTTTGTTTTGTTTCACTTTTAACTTGATGGGGGCATACCAGTCCACCTTTTTCCTCCTCTCCCAACATACTTGTCTCTCCTGGGGAAGGGGCTGTCAATGTCCCATCCCAGTTTCTTAAATTAAACAGATAATGACAGTAAAGAACTCCAGTTTAAAGCCCGTGGATTTTCCTATTTGCTGCTCTGAGAGCCCATAAACATATGTATCTTTGGAAAACTATCATGTGTTTCCAACTTCCTGAAGAATTCTTGTAAAATATAACTGAACCACATTACCCTTTGTCCTGAGCTTTTATTCCACTAATGGACAAATTGGGAGGAGGCTGAGAACAAATGTGCTATTAATTACCCAGATGGCTTTTTAATAGAACTTTGGATTATTCTGCACCCTCTAAACATTGTCCAGAAATTTCTTAATAATGCTGGTGAGAGAGGCATTCCTTCCAAGAGAATAAAGATCTCATTGACCAGCCAGAGAAGCTATGTCAGGTTAGTTTAAGAGCTAGGAGACAAAGAGAGGGTATTGTATAGACTGGAGAAAATGACATGCCACATCCAAGCTGCCCAGTTCCTCCAGCAATGACAGATTTTCTAATTCAGTGCAGATTCTCACAAAACTGGGTGGTCAGCCCAAGAAGGCACCAACAGTGGGTCTATTGATTCTGGGTGGGAGCTACGTAATTCCGAATTAACCTGGATTGATTTAATACAGCCGAGAGTCTTGGTATTGGGATAAAATTGGGATTAATACATTAAATGTTAGGTCAGGAAGTTAAGTCCCTCTGCTGAAAGAGCGACATGTGGTGAGCCAAAACTAATTCGCGCAGGTATTTTCGTCAAACAGGTTATTGGGAGCCCTGGGGTTCGGAACAAAAAACTTGCCTCCCAAACTACAAATGGATTTTTAGGGTTTGGATTTGGGTTTTTTTTGTTTGTTTGTTTTGTTTTGTTTTTAAGAACCCTCCGTGTTTTGTTGTTTTCTGGTGCTTAGAACATAAGCAACAATTTTGAACTAGTGCCTCTTTTAAATTCATTTTAGATTTTCCAGCTTTCATCTGACGGGGCTAAGAGACAGGCTGGCTGATTATTGTTCCTGCTTTTGTGAAATAATCTTGCCAGGGGCAAAATCTGCTGCTCTGAACTTCCCGAGTAGACTGCAATTAACTTTCACCGGGTACTTTAGCAGAGACATGCGACTATCAGGTCACAAATGATGTAAAACCTCCTCTTTTGAATCTGTTTTTACCACCTTCCGAATAAAGAATTTAATCTTGGATATAAGAAACGAGGCATTTGTCCTACAAGTTACTGGAGATAACAATCAGAACTCTCTCTCTCTCTTTCTCTCTCTCTCTCTCTCTCTCTCTCTCTCTCTCTCTCTCTCTCTCTCTCTCTCTCATCAAATCATTTGAAACATCCTAAAATCTACACATACAACAGAGAGAGCATCTGTTACAAAACAGGTCTTAGATGGCCAAGGAAAATAGTCAACAATCTGACTGAAATGAAAATAAAATATCTCAGAGGCAAAAAATAATAATAATAAATTAATGTAACATTTTGCTTGTTCATGCATTCTATTGCAATTTTCAAGTGCCTTGGAGACTACCCCCACCCCTTTAAGATTTTGTCTAACTTAAACAAGAAAAGTTGGCTAGTTGAACTTAGTGGTGGCATTTCAGTTCTAAGTCCTAGGAGTTTCTGACACTGCGTGTGTGTGTGTGTGTGTGTGTGTGTGTGTGTGTGTGTGTGTGTGTGTGTGTGTGTATTTCACTGGAGTAAGAGATTCTCACTGAGGAAAGCCCTTCTGCTGTGGTACAATAGAAAAAGCACTAGCCTGGAGCCAAAACTCTTAAATTCCAATCCCTCCTCTGATGTTGATTAAGCATAACCTTGGGCAAGTCATCTCACTTCCTGGGGTCTTGATTTCCTAAAATGTAAAGTGAGAAGTTGGAACTAACTAGATAGCCTTTGTAGTCCCCACCAATGCAGAAGGGCAGATACTCTACAATTTTTAGTGGTAAAGTTGTTCAGAGTATTGAGATTCATCCCTTCACTTTTGCAGGTTAACAAATAAGCTAGTTTCCATACTGTAATCCAAAACAGCAAATAAGGTGGCAGTCCTGAGTACCAGCAGACCAAGAGAGGCAACATTATTGGACAGTTTCCCAAGGTGACCCAGGTGGAACTGGGACTTCAATCCAGGTCTCTCAGGCCAGTTCTCTATTCACTGAGCCATGATGTCTCTGAAAATAGTTTACTTTAAATAAAATTTTAAAAACTTTTTTTTTCTGTCAGTAACAAACTCTAAGAATAAAAAGTAAGGACTAGACTAATGGAGTTAAGCGACTTGCCCAGGGGCATACAGTTGGGAAGTGTCCAGAGGCCAAATTTGAACCCAGGTCCTCTCAATACCAGACCTGGCCCTCTTATCTACTGTGCCACCCAGCTGCTCCAGAAAATAATTTCCTTTTTTTGATAAAGGCTCTAATGGAAGTTAACCTGCAGGGTCAAGAGATAAGAACAAGTAATGGTCACCAATTTACAAATTCAAATTTCAGCTTGGAGTCTAAACTGCTATGTCTTCTTTTCAGGCTTTACTCTCTGATCCATCTCCCAAGGTGGGGCTAGGGGGTAGTGGAGGAGAGAAGAAAGAGAAATTATACAAGATCTTCCCTTGAGAAAGTTGTGAAATGGGGTAACTCCAGTTCCTGTCTCAGTCCCAGCCCCATATCCAGGTACCCAATGATATAGGGCTGACCCTTGCTGCCAACCAAAAAGAAGCCCGCTGAAGCCTGCTCAGATAAACTAATAATGAGGATGATGGTTTGGGGGAAGGTAGGTGGCTCAGTGAATAGAGTGCTAGATATAGGAATACCTGAGCTAAAATATGACGCCAGACACTTCCTATTTGTAGGACCCTGGACAAGTTATTTATGCCCTGTCTACCTCAGGTTCCTCATCTGTAAAATGAGCTGGAGAAGGAAATGGTGAACTACTCTAATCATCTTTGCCAAGAAAACCCCAAAAGGGGTCATGAAGAGACAGGCATGACTGAAATGACTGAGCAATAAATATCTATTTTATAAATAACTTTCACATAGCATTATTTCCTGATATGTGCAAGTCTTCTTGCTAGATTAATTTACAGATGAGGAGACTAAATAGCTAGTGTAGAATTTGGGATTCAAACCCAGCTCAGCCATTATATCCCCAAACCCAGCTCAGCCATTATATCCCAAAATGTTAAAGAGGGACATTGGCTAATATTTCATCTCTTCATCTTTTTTTTTTTCCAAGCCCTTACTTTCTTACCAATACAGAGTAATCACTATTGTGTATTGGTTCCAAGGCAGAACAATAAGGACTAGGCAATGGAGGTTAAGTGACTTGCCCAGGGACACACAGCTATGAAGTGTCTG
The DNA here is from genome assembly GCF_027887165.1 of Monodelphis domestica. Classification (NCBI taxonomy): domain Eukaryota; kingdom Metazoa; phylum Chordata; class Mammalia; order Didelphimorphia; family Didelphidae; genus Monodelphis; species Monodelphis domestica. The sequence continues at coordinate 321,808,001 of NC_077229.1, read as the reverse complement.
AGGTCATACTTGAACTCCCAACTGTGAACCTGGCTCTCAATCCACTGAGCCACTCAGCTGCCCCTATCCCTTCACTTTTAAAGGTTAATGATGAGCTAGTTTCCATACTCTAACCCAAAAGAATGAATAATGTGGGGATCCTAAGTACCAACAAACCAAGGGAGGAGAGTTTATTGAACAATTTCCTTTCTAGGTCCCACTCTGATCACAATAGAGAGTTACTATCTATGGGGGTTGGGGGGGGGGGTGGAGACTGACCTTGGTAGGAATGGGAATGGTGGCAGTAGAGTTGCTGGTTATAATTTAGGACTTTCACTCATACTGAGACTCCAATATGGAAACAGACAGTTGCATCTCTGTTTCCCATCTTCATGAGGTTTCTGGGCTCTTGGCTGAGATTTCCCTTCCGCACCCCCTTCCCAAAAAAGGGTGCTGATTAGCACCAAACCAGATTTCTGAAAAAGCCCAAGAATGAGCAAAAATGCTAAAGTGGAGATGTCTGTTTATGCAGACTTCTTCTCACACAGTCAACAGAGTACTAACTAGTCAAGCAGCCATTATAAAAGCTAAAACATAGTTCCATCATCTCATCACTTCTTTGATCAAAAAAAGAGGATTAGTGGTTGCTGGATTTACTAAATCATTTAGCTTTTCTTTACTCTGATGACTTCTATTTTAAGCCTATGCATTTTTTTAAGGAATCAGTTAAAGCCTCTTGCTCTGCTTAGGAAAATAGATATGTGCTTTTCCTAGATCCAACTGCAGACAAGTGGGAAAGTTTTACGTTTTCATCACAAGTAATTCTAAGAGATTGTGCCCAGTATTGGGTTGATATTAGTAGGGCATCTCAAAACCATATGATACTTAGCTCCTCTGTGACAGATTTATGAAGAGGGTTTTCTCTGCAGAAAAAAAAAATTCATAGAGAATGGGCAGACATGTTTGAGATGTATCTGTATCTGCACTTGGTGCTTTATAATTATTATTTCATTTGATCCTCAAAACAACCCTGAGAGGTAAGTGCTATTATTATTGCCATTTTACAGTTGAGGAAACTGAGGCAGAGAGGAAATAAATTGCTCTGGGTCACACAGCTAGTAAGTGTCTGAGACTTGATCTGAACTCAGGTCTTCCTGGCTGCAGGCTCAGTGTTCTATCCACTGTGCCATCTAGATGTACATTTAATCCTTATGGGCAAGGATTAAATTGGCTGAGTTGATATTCTGATCCTATCAAACAGCAATACTTAAACACTGCATCCATACTAAAATCTGTCTTTTACAGTGTCATCATTTGCTCCTAACCTTCTCTTCATGTAAGCAAAGGATTTACAAAGGCTCGGGAAACGTACCATCTAGTTATATACTATCTGTGACATTGAGAATAAGTAGAAAAAAACATAAAATAACAAACAATGGTGAGATAACAATGTGTAATCGATATTAAAACTTTGGTAAAATATTTTCCAATCATTAAAATTATGTGTAAATGTATTATTAAATTTATTGTTATTATTAATTAAATTATTATTTATTAAATAGTTTATTGACTGTGAGCAAACTATGTCCCCCACAACACTCCAAGCAGTGTGTTCTTAAATACTGGAATAATCAGAGTAGTAATAGTAGTAGTAGTAGTAGTAATGATAATAATTGAATTCCTACAGTGTGTTATAGTATACAACACATTTTACACCCAATTTTACATGTAACACAGGTTCCAGACTACATGTTCTAGGCTTACTTGGACAGAGTCCTCTCCTGGGGGGAAAAAGGTTGAAGAATTCCAAAAATATAATCTTTCTTTGGTTCATTTGGTTCATTTCCCACAGTTACTCTAGAAAGGCTTCACAAATTTGGGTAAAAGGATTCCAGTTGTTATATGAATATTCAAGGTAACAGATCCCTATTAGGCACAGGAAAATCTTTATTTCACTCTACAGAAAAATGAAAACCATTCAAAGGGCTCTTAGAAGCCTATAAACAAAAGTAGAAAACTCATTTCTGGGCTTAGAGAAGCCTATAAATGATCAACCCAATTTTCTCTCTACAGTAAATGTCCTATAAGCAACTTATGGTGATTGAGGAACTTCTCTGACCATTCCTTCCCACGTAAATCTTTTGACACTCATATTAGTCTTGTGAGCTAGTAACTCTAGATATGATTATGTGAATTTTATTTACAAATGCTTTCATAAAAGGAAAACACTGATAGGGGCTTATGACTTATAGTTCTGAACAAATGCTGTTCCAAAGTATATTTTGAACCTGAGTGTAGTAGTTTTAAGGACTCATATTAAGAAGGAAGTGAACTACATTTAAATAATACTTTAGATTTTAAAGATGAATAATGAAGTATTTAAATATTTAAATAAATGAAGTAATTAAATTATTATTTAATAAATAATAATTAAAAATAACAATAAATAATAAATCAAATAATGAAGTAATTAAATATTTAAATAAAATAATTTAAATGTTAAATTAAATATTAAATAAAAATTAAATTTAAATATTAAAAAGTTTTTAATATTTTATTTTTTATTTTATTAAAATAAAATTATATAAAAATATTAAAATTTTTATTTTTTAAAATTTTAAATTTTAAATGAAGTGGGTACAAGAATTATTAACCCTATTTTATAAATAAGACAACTAAGGCTCAGGGGAAGTTATGCTTGCCCAGAGTCATTGCAGCCAGAAACAAAATCCTAATACTGTGAATTAGGGCTAAAGGGATACACTTAGCACAGTGCCTAATGTATAGTAAGCACTTATTAAATGTTTATTGAAGGGACAGCTAGATAGAAATTCAGGACTAGAGATCCTGGGTCCAAATTTGACCTCAGATATTTCCCAGCTATGTGACCCTAGACAAGTCACTTACCTGCAGTTAGCCCTTACCATTTTTCTGCCTTAGAACTAATACTTAGTAGCAATTATAAGAGAGAAGGCAAGGGTTGTTTTTGGTTTTGTTTTAATGATCATTGACTCTTTGGGGCAAAGTATAAGTGTTCTCTGTAAACATCTTTATAAATCCCATTTACTCAGAGATGAGTGGTTCTGACAGTTTTCACTCCCCTTTTTATTTTCTTATTTACAATGAGATTATTGGTCTTTCTACTTGAAAGGTTAGCTTTCCTTGACAGACCTATACTACTACTTGAAAGAAAACAAACTCTTAACTCTGCCCTGGGATATGCTATAAACTCAAAACCCTAATGATCATAGTCCATTCAAAATGAATGTTAGTATGAAACAGAGTAGAGCTAGGACTAACTCTGCCTTTAGTTCTAGTTGGAGTTCTAAGAGAAAATAGGACCATATTCTCAGCTACTCCATTTTCTGTGTATTTTGCCTCACAACCACTAACATTATAGCAAAGGATCTTATTTATTCTTTGAGCTATATCTAATATTCCCATGTTTGACATCATTCACTTTAAAGCAATCCAGTTGTGCGTGTGTTGTGTTTTTTTTTTCCTTAAGGCAGGTGATTATATTTTTACAATGTGAGCTGGGATATCATTTTCTTATAAAGATGGGTTTATTCTCTTTTTAACACTTACGTAACAAATCTTTCCACAGCTCAAGATCTGGTTAGGGTGTAGCTGTCCAGTGGGAAATACAGGCAGATTAGATAATGAAATTCTCTTGTTATCTGATGAGCACAACTTTGCCTGAATTGTGCCTGAAAAACAAACTCATATATCGTTGACTTGATTTTCTTAAAGGTAAAGCAACTGTGAGAATTGTTTTTCATATATTCTTTTAGGGAGAAACAGATGGACAAGTATGAATTCTCCAGAGTAAGTTTATGTGGCAATTGGTGTGTGCTAGTTATTAAGTAATTTTAACCAGAGGATAAATTTACTAAATATATTTTCCCATTCCTGGAAAGAATCAGAAACATCAGAACATGGCATTCACTGTGGCAACAAAATCATCCCATTTTTCTAATTAGGCTTTAATCTAATTTTAAAATGTTGCATTTCCACAGTGCTTCTTGCCCTCTGACAATTTCCATTGGCTATCAGTAGGGAACAGATTGTGACAACTGCTAGCTGCAAGTCCAGCATTCTGTCAATAACTTTATTTTAAAGTGTTCACATTCCCAAGGATCCAATGTTGGTATGTGAGAGAGTGTTGCTATAGAAATTGGACTGAATCCTGATTTTGCCACTTATAACTTGTTACCTTGAGCATGTCATTTAACTTCTCTGAATCCATCTCCTAATCTTTAAAAAATGACGGAATTCAAATAAATTCTCTTTAAATTCTCTTCCAACAATAAATCTAAGAGCCAGAAAATTTAGGAGTTGAGGAAATAAATCAATTAAAAAATATTCACTAAGCACATACTATAAGTTGAAAAGATTTGTTGCCTTTTCTGAAAATTTTTGGTAAAGATAGTACTTGAAAAAAATTTTTTAAGAGCAGTCAGTTTAGCTCTAGAGCAGGACTGGACTCTGTTCACTTTTTTGAAGTACTATTTTAATTGGCATCAGAAGCACCAAACATTATTTTTGCCAAACAATTCTCCTAATTTTTAACCCAAATATATTTCAAGGGAGTTGGAATCCATATGGTCTTTGTTTATTCCTTCTTGCTTCTTTAACACGTTGTTTTGCAAGAGCCTTCTGGCAGACAAAAAGCTTTATGAGCCTTTTCTGCCATTTTGCCTTTTAATTGGTTCAGCACATTTTGCCAACAAAGATGCAGAGAGAGGATAGAAAATCAAGTTCCTTAGCACAGCACCAAATACGGGACCAGTATTCAATAAACAGCCCATTTATCCATTAAGAAACTGATAAGGAGTGGGCTATTACCTTCACATTAAGCCCCTCAAAAAATGCTTTCATTAAAAACCCTAATACATATGATGCTTAAAGTAGTCTTTCCACATCTTTCAATAATTAATGTGAGCAGGGGTAGCTAAGTGGCACAATGGATAGAGCACCAGGCCTGGAGTCTAGAAGACCTGGGTTCAAATGTGGCCTCAGACACTCCCTAGCTGTGTGACCCTGGACAAGTCACTTAACCCCTTTGCCTAACCCTTGCCTTCTGTCTTAGAATTGTCACTAAGACAGAAAGTAAGGGTTTAAAATAATAATAGTAATTAATGTGGACAAAAGGAATACCAATATCAAGATAGGAATAGGAATCGGATCTGTAATTTCATTAGTACAGGAAACTTCTAAGTGAGGAAACTTCTTCTATCAATGCAAATCAGCAATTTCTCTGTAGCTTAAAGTTTTAGAGAGCTTCCTGGTACACTAGGAAGTTGTGATTTACCTAGAATCACATGGCAATCCCAAAGAGATTAAGGAAAAAGTGGGGGGAAGGGACCTACTTGTTTCAAAATATTTTTAGCAGCCCTTTCTGTGGTGGCTAAGAATTGGAAATTGAGCGGATGTCCATCAATAGGAGAATGGCTGAACAAATTGTGGTATGTTATGGAGATTGAATACTATTGTGCTGTAAGACATGATGACGGGTTGATTTCAGAGAGAGCTGGAAAGACCTACATGAACTGATGCAGAGTGAAATAAGCAGAACCAGGAAAACATTGTACACAGTAACTGCAATATTGTAGATAATCAACTGTGAAAGCTATAACTACTCTTAGCAGTACCGTGATCCAGGACAAATCTGGAGGATTTATGCCAAAGAATGCTAACCATCTCCAGAGGAAGAACTGTTTGTAGTCAGAATGCAGATCAAAGCATCCTGTTTTTTCTTCCATTTATCTGGGTTTTATTTGGGGGTTTTGGTTTTATATTATTATTCTTTTAAAAAAATGAACAATATGGAAATATGTTTTGTATGATAATACACAACCCAGATGGAATTGCTTGCCATCTCTGAGAAGGAGGAAGGAAGGAGACATTTGAATCATATAACTTCAGAAAACTTATGTGAAAATTGTTATTATGTGTAATTGGGAAAAGAAAATATCATTATAAAAAATAGTCACATGGCAGTATATGCCAGAAACTGAACTTGAACTCAGATTTCCTTGGCCTCATGTCTGATTCTAGTCATGTGGACAATCTGTCTATCATAATAATAAGAAAAACCTTTTTATAAACTTTAATTCAATTAGCACAATTAATTTATTCACTTAACATGTTAATTCAATCTATATTAAATATTAATGGAACATGGAATGTGTTATATAATATGTATGTCTTTATGTAAACATATGAGTGAAAGAAGATTCTCATTTTAGACCATTTTATCTATTAATATGAATTTCCCTATGATAGAAATCAAAGGATTCTAGCTCTAGAGCTGGAAGGGAGCTTAAAAGTCAACCCCCAAAGTTTATAGTTCAAGAAAGTAAGTGTTAGAGAGTTCAAGTGAATTTAATCAGATCACCCAAGTGCTACATAAGAGAGGCAGAATTTAAATCCAGGACCTCTACTTTCCAACCCAGCACCCTCAACATCTCTGTGTAATACAGATCACAACAACATAGCTTTCCTCTGCCCTGAATTTTTCAAATTTTCTGGTGGTCTAAATAGTTGGCAAAAATATTGACTTACTGATAAAAAGAAGGCAGCTAGGTGGCACAGTGGGTAGAGTGCCAGACCTAGAGTTAGGAAGACTAACTTTATGAGTTCAAATCTGGACTCATTCTCTTGGGCAAATCACTTAACCCTTTTAGCCTCAGGTTTCCTCATTTGTAAAATGAGCTGAAGAAGGAAATGACCAACAACTCTACTATCCTTGCCAAGAAATGGGGTCCTGAAGAGTTGACATGAGTGAAAACTATTCATTAAAAGAAAAGCATTGTGGGACTTGCTAGTAAGTCCCAAGATGGAATCTTGGATGGGAAAGAGCTTTTATAACTGGGGAAAGCTACCCCTCTGGCATCTTTTATTCAAAAGGGACATTCTATCTTCCACTACAGGACTTCTCCCAACAGCCCTTGACCCCTGCCTGTTCATAACTTGCTCAAGTACTGTTTTTCAGTTCCTGATCAGGTAGGCAAGGAGTTAATGCCAGAACTATTGTAAAATGTAAACTGTTCTAGTCACCTGGGTTTTTAGTCCAGATTAGAGCCAGGCATATAGAAATATTCCTGGGGAGCAGGAAGGAGATAAATAAAATATCACTACCTGTTTACTAGAAAAAGATTATCACCTTTTAACTAGCAGCAAAATGATACTTAAGCAAGGACACCCCTACCCCCTAGAATTAGTAAGCTCCCAGTGGAACAGAGAGGAATTGCTTAAGACGCTTTCTTAACTTACACAGGGAGTGGGACAAGGTCATAAATGAAAACATAACTGTCCAACAGGCACATTACCCAAATGGACTGAAAACCATAAAATTCTTTTTTGGTGATGGACATCAAGATTTAAAAGCACAAAGGTTGGGGCTGGCTTTTTCTTTCTGGTTGTTTTTTCTTAGTCTGACATGATTCTTTTCCAATCAATAACATTCCCTTCTCACCAAATACTTTGATTTGATTTCCAGCCTGCCCTTGGGACAGTTTTGCTCCTCCTGGTTATGCTTCCCCAGACATTTGCTATGTTTCCATTAACCATGAGTCTATGTTTGGCCAAAAGGAGCACAGAAGCTCCTGTTCAGGCCTGAAGGAAGAAAAGAAAAGTTTCTTTGGAAGAAGGTCTTGCTGCCTGCTTTCAAGACTGGACAGATGTCAGGACAAAGAGAGATTTCACTTCCCCAGGAGGATCAGATAATGGTGGACATTAGCAATTACAGCCCAGTCTTTCCACTTGGAGAAATGAAAAACTATGGCAGGAGTGGCCTTTCCAAATCACTATAGGTGATTTACAGAAGAGGCATTTAGAAGTCTGTAAAGATTAGAGGATCCCCATTTTCACATCTAGCCTTAAGATCTAAGCCAGTTTCTAAGAAGTTTGAATTCCTCCCCCAGAGATTTCTTAACAGTAAGCCCCTGGGGCTAGTATCCCTTAATCAAATTGAATTAGCCACAGTTTCCAACCTAGGTTTAGGGCTTTGTTTTCTTAAGGAAATATGTTCCCTCCCCTAACATGTGGTGTCTCCATTAACTTGCCCAGGAGTGACTATGACCTGTGAGGATGGATTGTTTTCTAAACAGAACCAAAAAAAAAAATGCCACTGTCTCAGAAGAGCCCTCCATTCTAGTCAAATTGATCCCACAAATTTGCCTTGTGGTTTTCAACTTCAGAGTCTGCTCACCATGCCTCACACATACTCTGAATTCTCTCATCCTCCATCTATCCAGATCCTACCCATCATCCTTCAAGACTCAGTTCATTCCAAATGGATTTCTCTCCCTCTGAGCTCTTCACATCTGCATCATTCAATCAACATATATCAAAAACTTTCTTGTGTTGCAGGTTATTTCTTATGTATCTACCTTTTCCCTACATAGACTGTAAGCTCTTTGAGGGCAAAGAATCCATCTCCTAAAGAGCCAGTGAGAACTCCTCATTACAGAATAGTTTTTTCTCAGTACTCTAAGGCTAGTTGTTTTATTATAGAGAATTAAGTTTAGTGAGTTTGCCTGACCCAGTGAAAAAAGAACTGCATCAGTTCTTAGTCAGGAATGCCTGAGTTTACATCCAGCTTCTCATACAAATTGTCAGAGAGCAAGTTATAAGGAGAATAGAAAGATAAAATGGGCCGAGTAGGCAACAAGCAGCAAATGGAATTTATTAAGTGACATTGTCCTATCTGTACTTTAGGAAAAATCATTTTGGCAGTTAATTAGAAGACAAATTGAAGTGGGAGAAAAGACAAGGGGATCAATGAGAAGAAATGTGAAGGGATGAAAACCTGTACCAGGGTGGTAGTTGTGAATGGAGTGAAGCAGACATATAGAAGAGATGTGAAGATAGAATTAAGTTGGCAACAGATCAGCTGTATGAAGGGAGTATGAGAGTTATCAAGTATGATGGTGGTGGTGGTGGTGGTTGTAGTTGTCAATACCTGAGGAGTACCAAAATGGCATCACTGGTGATGTCTTTTGACTTGCACATAAATTGGATTTAAGTGAGGTAGAGCTACACAAAGTCATTGGCCTTACTCCCTCTTTCATAATCATCTGAGTCCAATGACAGGACAAGATTGAAGTATGACCCCAAATTAGCAATGTGGCAATATTATGGTCCAGGCAAGAATGGTCCAAGATCAAGCCAAAAACCAAAATTCTTAGCATGAAGACAAATTTGAGAGCATAGAAGAGATATATTCTCTAATGCGCTTTCTTGATTTCCTAACCAAACTTTCAGGCCCCAATATTTTGATCAGAGCCTGGTATGACTACCCTGTTTCATTTCCACATAGTAGATGCTACATGAATGCCTGTTGATTATTTGATGTCATTTTGTTTTCCCATGGGAGAAAATACTATTATCATCAGGGAGCTGTCCACAGCTGAATCTCATCTAGAAGATCAAACTATCAAGCTGGGAGAGAATTAAGGGTGGAAAATCAGGATGATATCAACATGGTTCCTGTGTTAAGTGAAACAAATTAGGAAATGTGCCTCTTGAATTATCTCAAAACTGTTTGGACACTAGATTTTTTGGATTGTTGCCTGAGCTCAAGCCATGCTTTTCGTGGATCACAAATGTTTCCACATTGCTGGTTGGAAGTTCTCCCTTTGACCTCTATCTTCTTGTTAACCTTTTGTGCGTTAGCCCTATTGCTGCATGAAGACTCTAATCCATTATTATGGAAACTATTACCACTCCAGACGGCTTAGTTCAGATCAGACCACCCTACTGGATCACCAGCCCTTTCACAAAGAATTCTTGGCTACATCCTCCAAGAAGGCCTGTATACCCTCACAGTCTAACCACTAGGCAGGACCAGGAGTAACTATATAATTGATTGAATACATATTGGCTGGGATCAATCTGAGGATTGCAAATTACTTAGTAACATTGCATTGATCAAGCATTTTTCACAACTTTTTGATCAAAACAGCAGCTAATTATTCATATATAAAGAATACTTTATTGGGCCCTTGAAAGTAGGGAGTTTCAAAGGAGTTAAAAAAAAAAAACCAGTCCCTGTACTCAAAACATTTCCAGTAGAATTGATCAAAAAAGACACAAATATAGATATATATGTATATATATGTACACACATATACATTTCTAAATCCTTGCCTTCCATTTTAGAATTAATATTGTATATTGGTTCCAAGATAGAAGAGTGGTTAAGGGCTAGACAATAGAAGTTAAACAACTTGCCCCAGGGTTATATGGGAAGTATCTGGGTACAGATTTGAACCCAAGGCCTAGTTCTCAATACACTGAGTTACCTAGCTGCCTCCACCAATATATTTTAATTGACTAATCAGACAGTATTTTAATAATGATTTATGATCATTGAAAAGATTTCACAGAACAGTGCATGATGCTTTTTCCTGGTGAAAGTGGATATGGAAATAACTAATACAAGTACTAGAAAGAATCTGAACGGATGTTCCTACAACCCTGATCACAGAGGGAAAATAGTAAAAAGAATAGATGAAGCTGAGAACTTGAAAGCTTCATCATCTTGGGTACTTTTGTTGTTCAATCATATCTGACTCTTCATGATCCCATGGACCATAGCTACCCATGAGCTTTTCTTGGGAAGGATACTCTATTCCCTTCTCCAGTGGATCCTTAGGCACTTATCATATATCAACAGAGTTGGTGGGACATGGTGGAATGAACATTTGTTTTTGGATCTGTGTTTAATTACTAGTTCTATCACGTCCTGTGACCCTGGGCAAGTGACCTTGAACAAATCACCATACCCCTCTAGATCTTGTTCTCCTCATCTACAAAATGAGAAAGTTGGACTAGATGGCCTCTAAAGTCCATTCCAGCTTTTTAGATCAAATGGTTCTATAACTAGTATTGTATTCACCTCTATTTGCCTATGTTCTTCTTCACTTTCCTTACTAGAATGTAAACTTTCTGAGTATGTTGAGAATTTTTAAGTAAAATTGTGCCTTATCCCAATTCCCCAATATAGCTATAAAATCTCTGTTGAGGGCCCTCCATCCAGTAATGCAGATCACACCCTTCATGCTTTTCCATCTTTTGCACTTCTTGTCCATGTCTTCATAAGGGTTTACCTGAAAATAAATAAATATACATGTACGCGCGCGCGTGTGTGTGTGTGTGTGTGTGTGTGTGTGTGTAAGTGGGTGAGAGGAGGTACCCACATCAAAACATCATATTTTTACTTAAGTGTTATTTCTTTGACTAGGGCCATTTTGTGGAAGGCCATCATAGGACTCCCTTCATTCTCTTCCCTGACCTATTCCTATCTACCTCTGGACTTCAAAATCATGCCCCAACACTGGGTATTCCCTCCTCCCCACCATCAGCTTTTAACTTCCTTTTGGGTGTTGTATTCCTTCATTAGAATCCTTGAGGTTAGGAAATGTCTTTCTTTTGGCCCATATTTATATCCTCAGCACTTAGCACAGTGCCTGGCAAAAAGTAAGAGTTTGATAAATACTTGTTTCCTTCCTCCCTTTCTTGCTTCTATGTCTCCTTCCTATTGAATTACAAGTTGTATTTTATTTACCTTTGTACCTTTCCTTGAACTTCACATGGAGCATTGTACTTGGCATGTACTTAATAATGATTTGTTGAATCAGTGAACTTCTAGAAACAGTAGAGGCATATCTTCTGGGAGATAGCATGATAGAGTGGATGGAATAAGTACTAAGATGGAGGTCATAGGAGTCACATGACTTCAAATTCTGCCTCTGCTACCACTTGCTACCACTGTGATCCTGAGCCTCAGTTTCCTCATCTATAAAAATGAAGTGTTGGACTAGATTTACTACTCTAGTTCATTCTTTATTGATGAGCTAAAGATGTTTCAGTTTAAAGTCACCCCATTTAATTTTTATCAGCTGTCATTCAGATTCCATCCAAAGGAACCCTCTACTTAGGACCTCATTCATTGGCACAAATCCCTTCACTACCCATGGTGTCAAACAGAAAACACTCCAAAAGCCATGTCTAAATCATTTTGTCTTCAGTTCAGAGAAAGGAATAAAGGCACACGCATTTGAGAACAGTTGCCTCAAGAGAAATACCTGTACAAAGTCAAAGCCCTAGATATCATTACAAAGAAAACATTGCTACTCTTGTCTGAAACAAAATATGATCCATTAACTCAGGAGAGAAGTTCATTTTGGCTCTAAAAAAACTGACACCCAAACAAGCAGTGTATCCTTCCTGCCAATAAATACCTGGCTGATATAGTTTTAACATCCTTCCTTGTTGTCTTTTTTGGACATATTTTAGTAATTGCTTGTCTACAGGTACCAGACTCTCACAGGAAATGATTAATCTTTCATGAGGCTGCTCTACTATTTCTTAATTCAGGATAATAAAAGCTTGAAGGGACAGGCATATTCATGTCAGTGCTTGCTTCAAGGAAAGGAAGGTTTAATGGGAGATAAATTTGATCCTATGATAGCAACAGATGATGAAATAGCTGTGTTAAAGATAGAGACATAACAGGACAAAACGACCACTAAAAAATATGGGGGCAAAGGGAGGGGGACCCACATCTAAACCTAAAACCTAATTCTTTTTCTCTGGTACAAGACCAGATGGGATCCTCAGACATCATGAAACATTACAGCTGGAAGATGAATGGGCTGAGCTACATCCCCAACCCCCCACATCTAGATACTGAAGATGAGAAAGGCTCTTGTTTGCTGTTTGAAGCAGGTGTGGTTGAGCTAAATGCAGAGAAGATGTCCAGCTGGAAGAACCCATCAGCCAGCTGCCCTGGGCAGTCCACTTAGATAAATACCACCTGTTACTAAACAGTAGGGGGAAAAAATTAGTCATATCACAGAAACCTGCTGATTCTCTGTCTATTGTGTTGAGGCTTTTGTATCTTTCAAGGCCCCAAATGCCATGTGCATCTCAGAGAAATGGCCACATGCAATATGCTTAATTTGATCCTGGACAATGATAGAGGTTTTCAGAGGCATTAGGCTGCTGTATTTCCTAGATGGGTGCCGGTAGCATGAATACAATAAAGTAGACCTGGAGAAAGGGAAAAGGGACCCACAAAGTACCTTTATTAAGCTTATCACTTAGATGCTAGACCATTCAAAGGCCACCTGGAAAATACTTTGAATATCCCCTACTATCTCCAACCACATCTTCCCCTACCCCCAACATGGGTAGTCAATTTTACTCAGGCTGATTCTCAACACATGCCATGTTTCTTCCATCTTTGCCCATACTATTCCCCTTGCCTGGAATGTTCTGGCCTGTTATTATCCTTATTTTACAACTGAGGGAACTGAGTCAGAGAAAGGTTAAATGATTTGTCCAGGGTCATGCACCTGGGTCAGACATCAAAAAGGGTCAGAGGTTGGATTTGAACTTGTCTTCCTGACTCTAGGTCAAGTGCTATGTCTACAGCACCACCTAGCTGCTTCTAAGAAGGATTTATAAAGTGTTTATTCTATGTCAAGCACTGTGTCTAGGAATATAGGGAAAAGTAACAGAGTCCCTACCCTCAAAAACATGGAAATTACTAGGTATACACACAAATATTATATATGTATTTTATATATAGGTATGTGTGTATCTAATATTATATATAATAATTACAGGATTATATATTATATACATGATATATATTATATATATATTTGTATATTTATGTGGGTATACCAAGTTATTTATGTGTGTTTTTAAGGGTAGGGGTTGTTTGTTGCTTTTATATGTGTGTGTGAATGTGTGTGTATAAAGAAAATATGCAGAAAGTAATATGGAAGGAGAAAGCAATAACAGAAGGTGAAGTTTGACCTGGATCTCAAAGGAAACCAGAGAAAGAAGAAGCAGAGGTGAGGGAGCAAAGCATTCCAGGAATAAAAGACAGCCAATGAAAAGACACAGATTGATAAGTGGGCCGTGCTTTGAATTTTTGTTGTTTCTTTTTGTGTCCTTCAGAGGAAGTATCACATAGTAATGTTCAATAACTAATCATTGTTGCATTGGCTTATTAAAAACAGTAGCCCCCTCTGTAATAGCAATTCCTGCTAATTGGGCAAAGTTTGGTATAGGAAGCATTCAAATTAATAGATCCATTGAGATGCCCATTGACTGCAAACAAAATATTTTATATCCATTCCACCATCCCTTCTCTCCTCCTCCCCATATTTTCATGCTTAGATACTTAAATGGGCACATAATTTAATGAGTGTTCTGGTACTCCTTCCTCAGTTGAAGTTCTCAGCTCTTCCTTACATTCTATTCTTATTCTTTGACATTTTCCTTTATGTTTTTCCATACGTCTTCCATGAAAAATCTACCCAGTATACCACAGGCCTTCCTCTAGTCCTTGCAGTTATCTCAAGGATACCAATGTCACCTAGGCCAGTGACAGCAAATTTTTTAGAGACAGAGTACCCAAACTGCAACCCTCACATTGCCTGTGAACTACCCCCACACACACACTTTACCCCAGACAGGGGAGGGAGGAAGCGCTCCCACTGGGCTTCTGGTAGAGAGACAGGTAAAATGAGAAATTTCCTCAAGCAGACATAGCATATAGGAAGGGGAAGGAGTGGCCCCCTCTGGCACATTTGCCATAAGTTCACCAACATGGACCTAGGCTGTCCATTACATCTTTTATGTCACTTTTCAAATACAAGTTGCCATTGGCAGCATGCCACAGTCATCTTACATCCACCATGAGATTTTCCATTGTCCTTTAAATTATTTTATAACCTTCATTCTTATGAGTTCATGTTGTTCTAAGACTTACAACTATATAGCCCCAGCAGAAGTGAATATTGGTGATGAAAAAGATGGACTTTTGCAGCAATAATCAGCTTGAATTCATTGAAAACACTGGACTGTTTCCCAGGTGCAATCCAATTCCTGAACTCAGCTCATTATCCATTTGTAGTGCTTGTTCAAAGTAATTGGTAGACTGATCAATATGTTTTCATGTTTGAAGGAAAATGGTAAAGGTGTCTAAGAAAATATGATTCTCTTTTCCTTTTATGAAGACTTCCCTTCTAGCAGTCTCCCTTTCATCAGAACCCATCAACAGCCAACTGCTGCACCATAAACAGTAAGACTGTACAAAGTGCTTCTGCTTTTATTTCAAACTTCCTGCAGATGTTCCCTTCTGGAGACCTTTTATGACCAAGTATAATTGGAGAAGAGCATTTCCCAAACATCTGACTTTATCAAGTGAGCAGCTCAGAGTTTTCCAAACCACCCAATTAAGCAGCTGAGGCAGTGCCCTCTGGAGAGACTCATAGGGTGACTGCTCAAAAGACAGCAAAACAAACATGGCCAGAAAGATTCCTCCTTCAGAGGCTCTTGGTTTGTAGAGTTGGAGGGGAGAGCAAGGAGGATAAATGTCAGGGAAGGAAGAGAGGATTGCTATATTTCTCAGGTGGCTCAGTGGATAATGTGCTTTATTTGGATTCTGCCTCAGAAACTTCCTACTTATATCATCCTGGATAAATTAATTAGTCTGTCTCAAAGTCACTTCTCATCTATAAATGGGGATAATAATAGTAGCATATATCTTACATAATTGTTATGAGGATCAAATGAGACCTATGTAAAGCACATTGTGGACTTTAAAGTACTGTATAAGAGTTCGTAATAATCATTATTGTTATTGTTTAGTCCTATCCAACTCTTTATGATCCCATGCACCATATCTATCCATGGGGTTTTCTTGAAAGGATATTTGAGTGCTTTGTCATTTCCTTCTCCAGTGAATCTAGTGGATCTTTTTCTCAGGCAATCAGAGATTAAGTGACTTTCCCAGAGTCACACAGATAGGAAGTATCTGAGGTCAAATTTGAACTGAGGTATTTGAAATCAGTGATCTTAACCATCGAGTCACAGCTGCCTTTATTATTTTTAAATTAATTTTCTGGTTTCAAATCCTTTGTGATATCACCAGTAGAATAAAGAAACTGTAGTTTCCCTAACAAAGCACTTCATTTGGGGGCTGCAGGCATTAAAAGATGTCCTCCTTTGATAATCTCTTCAGAAGTGATACCCAGGGTAGTAGGACCCTAGGATTATCTGGGGGCAAATCCAAGGTTCCATAACAGGTATCTGAATAACCTTTCGCAATGGGCTTTTCATATTCAAACAAAATGGGGTCCATGCGTCCACATCCTTTTATTATAGTCCCTCCCTGCTCCAGTTTCATTTTAATAAAGGTTCTCTTGGATCTCTGTCTAACCCAGGAGGATCTTCTCTGAGCACATCTGTTCCACAAGAATCTTAGAGGAACTACTTAGAGCCTAACCACAAAGAGGGCCAAAGACAGAAAAACAGATGTTGTCTAAGTCATTACTTTAAGTACCTGTATACCTTTAATGAAATATGTTTAGGAGTACCCAACATTTTTGTAGAGTCTCCTGTATCTTTACTTGTCCTGCCCAATTTAGTAGAGATTGGCCATTGGGAGATCAATGAGGCAATATTCAAAGCCTTGCTTATAACATTCAACAAAAAGAGGTATCTTTCCTGAGATCAATATTCTCCTCCAGGATGGTGTTAAAAGCTGGCTCAATAGTCATCATCATATTGCTATAAATTGTAGTCAGAGATTTATAATTTTTTAATAAAATTGGCCCTATGTTGCTAGTTGTGGATGAATTATTTAAGATGTCTACTAGCTGTGCAACCTTGGGCAAATCACTTAATCCGGTCTGCCTTAATTTCTTCATTTGTAAAATGAATTTGAGAAGAAATAAAATAAAATTTCATGCCATACACAAGTGTTCCATTGTTCTCTTTTGCTGTGTTTTTAATTCTGTGGTTTTAGAGAATGGATATCACTCCAAGGAAACATGGGAAAAGTGAAGTTCCAAGAAAGCACACTTCAATGACTGTTAAACATATTATGGCCATTGTTGGTGTGGTAAAATCAAATATTTCAAGGTTCCCAGAAGCCTCTAATGAAATGAGATGAGTTGCACTGAAGCCCAAAGGAAAATGTGGTCAAAAATGAAAAGTAATGCCAAGAATTTACAAGCTATTGTTGCAATGTAGACTAATTAAACCTCAGAAAATAAGCAAAGACAATTGGAGATACCTAGAATGAATATCCAATAACTATTTTGGTGGTGGTAGACCAGATGTAACAAAGAATTCATATATGTGAATTTATCAGTGTAGAGAAATGCCCTCCACCAAGGCGGGCTAGCAACTCATCTACAACATATAAACTTTTAAAGAACTGTTTCTAACACTAAGGGGTTAAGTGGCTTGCCTAGTCAGTAAATGTCTGAAGCTGAACCTGAACACAGGTCTTCCTCATTCTGAGGCCAACTGTATCCATATATGATGCTGCCTTTGGGGAAGAGTTGAACCAATTGTTTAATATAATATTCACTATGTTCTTAAGTGCCATAATCACAAATCTCATAAAATTACTGACAGAAGCTACAAAATAACTAGGAACTTTCATCAGTTCTTTATATAATTAAATAACTGTTTTGGTGTCTTAAAACTGTCATCACAAGTATGGGCTCGGTTAGTCAGAAAATCCAAGTTCATAATTTCCTTGAGCTGCAGAATAATAGCTGACATTTTACAAGGTACTTTTTGAGGCTTGAAAAGTATTTTACACATATTCTATCACTTGATCCGTGTGAGGAAGGTTCCATTATTATTCCCATTTTACAGATTAAGAAACCACAGTTTACATTCCCCAACTGATACAGTCAAGGGATGGGAAGTCAATTTTCTGAGAAAAATACAAGTTATCATTAGTTATGTAAAAAAAGTTCCAAATCACTAATAATTCTGTAAATATAAACTAAGCAATTGTGAAGTTCTAACTCATATTCATCAGATTAGAGAAGTTGACAAAAAAGGAAACAACAGATATTAGAGAGGCTTTAGGAAAAACAAGCATATTAATGCTCTATGGGTAAAGGTAAGAGTTGGTCTAGGCTTTCTGGAAAGTCATTTGGAACTATGGCCCCAAAAGTTACTAAATTGATCATATCCTTTAACCCAATGATGTCATTACTAGGGATACACCCCAAAGAGATCAAAGAAAAAGAATCTGTGTGTACAAAAAAAAGCTTTTTCTGTAGTGGCAAAGAATGGAAACTAAGAGAATGTACATCAATTGAGGAACCTCTAAAGAAATTATAACTTACAAATATAGAGGAACACTATTTTATCTTAAGAAATGATTGGTTCAGAGAAATCTGAAAAGGCTTGTATGAACTGATGCAGACTGAAACAAGTAAAACCAAGAAGACAATTTTTACAGTAATAGCGGTCTTGGAAAGACAACTTTGAAAGATTTTAAAATGCTGATCAATACAATGACCAATCTTGATTTTAGCAATTAAGCAATGGCAGACACTAGTTATATCCTGACACAGCTGTTTAAGATGAGACATATCTCCGGACATGATCAATGTGGAAATACATTTTCCTTAACTATGCATATTTTTCCAAAGTTTTTTTTTTTTCAGTTAGGAATCTGAAGAAAGCATATGCACTGAAAATAAATTTAAAAATCTAATTTTAAGAATATAACGAGGGTCAGCTGGGTGGCTCAGCAAATTGAAAAACAGGTCTAGAAATGGAAGGTCCTAATTTCAAATCTGGCCTTAGTTACTTCCTAGCTATGTGACCCTGGGCAAGTCACTTAACCCCCATTACCCAACCCTTACTGCTCTTCTGCCTTAGAACTGATACCCAGTATTGATTCTGAGACAGAAGGTAAGTGTTTTAAATATATATATATATATATATATATATATATGTATGTATGTATTTATGTATTGTGTATATGTGTATGTATATCCTATGATTCAGAGAGGCAGTCTGGAATGATGAATTCAGGGAAGGACCTTAAGTCAAGAGGACCTGGGCTTCTGTCCTGACTTAGTCACTTCCTAGCTGTATATCCCTAGATAAGTCAAATGATCTTAGAGATCATCTAGTACAACTTAAAATAAATACTGATAAATAAATTAAATTACTGATGTGGAAATTAAGTTTAAGTGATTTACCCATGGTCACACATTTATTTAGTAGGAAAGCTAGTATTTCAACCTCTTCTGGCTTCATATTTAATACATTTTCTCCTATACCACATTTCACACTATAAGATTTTGCAGCTACAGTGTCCACAGATTATAAATTCAGAGCTAAGAACCATTCTTGGCACTAAATCTAATCCTTATCAGCCCAAGAAGACTGAACCTGACTTTGAAAAGCAGACTTCTTATTTCATACATGAAAAAAGATGATTTCCAACTGTATGTAGGTCTATGATGATAATAATAATAATAATATGAAAATTATGATAATGATGATAATCTAGCTAGCATTTATGTAGCACTCTAGAGGCAGCTAAGTGGCTCGGGATAGAATACTGGGCTTCGAGTCAGGAAAACCTGAATTCAAATCTAGCCTCAGACACTAGCTGTGTGACCCTAGACAAGTCATTTAACCTCAGTTTACCTTAATCCACTAGAAAAGAAAATGGCAAACCACTCCAGCATCTTTGCCCAAAAAAAATGAGATCACAAAGAGTCAGATACAACTGAATGACTGAAAATGCTTTACAAATATCATATCATTTGATCCTAACAACTTTGGGGGATAAGTACTCTATTATTTTATTATATATATGTGAAAATATCCCCATTTTATTATTTTATTATATATCCACATTTTACAGATGAGGAAACTGAGGCAGGTAGGTTAAGTGATGACCAGAATTAAAGAGCTAGTATCTAAGATCTCCTCAAAGTGAACCACAGAAGGAGAAAGAAGTTCAAGCACCAGATTGCACTATGCCAGTGAACAAATAGGACCACTATGAACAGAAAGGAGTAAATCTAGCCTCTGAGATCCCCTAAAAAAGAAATAGTACAGCTTAATGAGTTCATAAATGGGCAAAAAACTCAGATTCTAGACCCGAGGTAGCTTCAGGACTGACCTTTTGCATGGCTTTACACTCCCTCAAAACTTACGTATAGGATTCTTTCTTCTCTATCCTCAAGCATTGACAGATAGGTTCCTCCAAACTCTTTCTTTAATCAGAATTCAGCTCTCGTGACATCATCAAAGGGTTCATCTTTATGGACTTTCAGAGTAGTATCGCATTCTATTTTTAAGGCAATAACAAACATAGCCTTTGTATATTTGTGCTTCTTTGTTTTTCCTATGGTTGGAGGTTGAGGAGGTATCACTGCCTCTCTCTCAGCCTCAGAATTCTCAGGTATAAAATAGGGATTATAACTTGGTGTACCTACCTAACAGGGTTGTTATGAGGAACAAATAAAAATAACTTTATCATGTTTTATATACATCTAAGTTATTCTCATTATGTAACTTACATGGAGCCACAACAGTGTCCGAGGCAGGACTTGCACCCACTCCTTCTTGGCTACAGTTACAGCTCCCTATTCCCTGTGTCACACTCTGAAGTAGGCATACAAGAGACAACTTTGACTCCAGAGATGTTATTTTGATCAAGAAGATAGGATTTGCTACATTGATTTGTCAATGAGCATTAGCTAAATATGTTCCAGGCCCTTGGTAATAGTTACAGAGAATTAATTCTAGGTAAATTAGACTATTTTAAGTAAATGTATTCTACACACCTCTGGATTTTCCTGTATACAGAATACTGCTTCAAGATCCAAATACCTACTTTTCTTGGTAATACTCTGATATTTACAGAGCTCAGTCACAGGTATAAGGAGGAGATGTTCAGAAATTTTCCTATACCTTTCCCTTTCCCCTCACCTAAGGATAAAAAAGGCACCATCGGCACATCTGTCTCACATCTGTCCAGAACCAAGAAGAACAATAGAAGGTGTCTCAATTGAGGTAAAAAAAGAAAATAATCAAAGAGATGTTGAAGAAGAGGTTTATTATAGGCTTTCAATTCAAAACAAAACAATAAGTGAATGATAATAAACATGCAGCCTTTTTCTTAAAAACTTTAATTAATATAATGAATATACCATAGTGAGCAGCTATTCTTCTCTTTCGCTCCCTCTCAGTAAGTGAAGCCATATGTGCTCATTCATTCAGGACCCCTTATTCTCTTTTCATCTACTCCAACAGGCACGAACTAACGGTATCTCAGTAGCTAACACAATTCCCTAACCATCTGACTTATTGCTACTGAGCAATTTAAACACAAGGGAAAGTCATACTCATTTGTTCAGATTCATTAGAACATCTGTCTACATGAATTATCTTTGAGATTTTAGAAACAGGAAAATGCTGGCATTGGGCTTGTAGTCATTTCCTCACATTGTAATAGCAGTGCATAGAAATGAATTAGGACCTCTTGAGGTGCTATTTTATACATAATTAGTGATGAGTATGTTGTTTTTTAGTTTTTTGTTTTAAAAAAGGATTTGTCCCAATTTTTTTCTAAAAATTAAGTATCTATAATCTATATACTTAATTTTATATATATATACACCCATGTACATATATATTACATATGTATATATGCATATATTACTCAAACACACATATGCATTGTGTATGTGTGCATTTCTGAGTTACATGCCATAATTACCTAGAATGCCAGAACCTATCATATGTCCATTTATCTGTGTAATCTGATCACATTCTGCAGCAAGGGCATGGACCACTGCTGGACCTCCACAGAGTTAACTGAAATTTGTAACATAATTATTCCATCGAAGAAATAAGAAGATAAACTTACAAAGAGAAAAAAATCAAACATGGTCATACCTCAAAAAAACACAGAGATGCATGACACTAATAAACCATAAAGACTTTTTGTTAGTAAAAGTAACTCTTTAATATATTGCTATGTCTTCCTGGAGCAAAGAGCTTAGAACCAAAAGCACACTTTGAGCTCCTGGAAAAGTATATAATTCGGTTGCTTTCTGTGGCTCAGATAGGTCTCAGTTAAGACTACCAATAATTACCTAGACTAAACAAGAAGAAAACCAACTCACATCTATGTGAGTGGCACATTGCATTTCAAAATAACCAAAGCCAGAGCCTGATTCAGAGTTGCAGACATATTTCTTCAGACGAAGGCAAGCCTTATAAAGTATCAAACTCTCCATCCTTTTCAGTGCATTTGATGTTGTTTTTCATTTCCTCCATTTCTAATGGATTGGTTGAATTTACAAAATCTCATTTTGTGTGCTAGGATAAATGACAGAAGAAACAAGCCTTATAGACTTAACCCAGGAATTCTATAAAGTACAGAGAAAAGCAGCCACCCTTGCCCTGGGCCCCTCTTTCCGAGTAAGGGAAGCCAGGAATTCTCTCACAGGAGCAGATTGTTTTAGGTTAATTGAATGAAGTAAACTTGGGGAAATGCCTGACATGGCCAACTTGACCTCTGCTAAGTCTTTTGAACTTCAATCACTGTCCTCCAACACAAAGACTTCTATTAGGCTTTCAACTATTTCCCCTGATTATACAGGTAGCTTATCTGAAAGATTCCATGGTTTCAGTTATCATTTCTGACCTGACTGTGAGACAACTATTATTTCCGTGCAGGGTTTAGTGATTAAGCTTGCAAAGGCATTTGCTAGTTATACTGAGCAAAGAGCATCTCATTTCAGTTTCTTATCCACAAAGCCCTGATAACTCTTTTGGAAGAAGAAAAAGATGGCTTTGAATTCATGAGAAAATTCCCAGAAAAGTCAGCACCCATGTTGGGCCAATAGCTCGTATTCAGAAATGTACATTCTGTGAAATGTACATTCTCACACTCTTCATTTAAATTTCTAAACTGTGAGGCATGAATCAGATAGTGGTTGAGAAACTGGAAAGTTGTTTCCCCTGACAAATTGCACAAAGTAAAGTAATAATAATAATAAATTTAAACTCACTTGAGTTGGGAAAGCAAATTGACACTTCATCATCTAACTCCTTTGCCAAGGCAGTAAAAAATAAAAGATATTCATCTTCTATTTTTCTATTTTGTTAAGATGAGCTAAATGTTCTTGGAGCAATTGTTTATAGCCTTAACTTTCCATTCTATACATACTTCATTAATAAACTGTAATTTTTGAAATGTATCTATAACACTTAAAAGATAGAAGCCTAAGTTTTTAAAATAATGATTAAAGGAACAAATAGTTGCATTTTCCCTTAACAGTCAACTAGAGATCCATTGTGCATGGGTATTATTGAGCTCTCTGGGGGGCCGGGGGTGCAGGGCAGGAGATAAAGTCATTTTCTAGAAAGTTGTATTACCCTTGACTCTCTTTCTTAACCATAGGTTCTTTGATTTGGTGCCCAGTTTATCCAAGGATAGTGTATATGCTTACTTTGGTCCCATTAGCATCTCTGCAATGTAGATTTAGCAAATGAGAGTAATGATAGTTGAGGAGGTAGTGGCAGTAACAGTCATAGTAATAGTACTGGTGGTAGAAGTAGTAGTAGTAGCAGTAGTAGTAGCAGCAGCAGCAGCAGCAATAATAATGATAACAACAACAATAATAAAAACAACTCCTCAGAGTTCAACCCAATGACTGTGCTGAGGGTATGTAGAACAGTAAAGGAGGAGACTTCTAAGGCACAGTAATATATGCAGGGGACTTCGTGAACCCCAAAGCTGTTAGAGTGGCTGTAAAGCCTTGCAGGGACCCTAAAATGAAGACGAATCGAATCCTCCTAATACCATTGATTAAATTAGTCCCCTCATGCCTGTCACTTGGGGAATGACTGAAAAAGTTGTGGCATATGATTATTGTGCCATAAGAAATGATGATCAGGTTAATTTCAACTATATATATAGATATATATAGGTACACATATGTCTATATGTACACATATATGGAAAAACTTACATGAAATTATAAAGAGAGAAATGAGCAAGACCAAGAGAATATTATAATACAGCTGCAGAATTGATGTTTGAAGAATTTCTCAATGATCACCTCTAGAGAGAAGACTGAAAAAAAAAAAAACAGAAACATGAGAGACATAGCTTGTATATACATTTTTTGGTCAAACAATGACTTCTCTAGTCCAGGGAGGGGAGGGAGGGAAGAAGATACCTGAGAATTCTAATATAATCAAGAAAAATAAATTAATTAATAAAATAAATAAATTAGCACCTCAGTCAGTGTGATATAACTTCTCTGAAGTCCAAGAAATAGAGAGGTGTTTTCCTTCTAATCTTGGCTATATTAGTTAAACAAATTTAAAAGGAAAAATAGGGGAATGGCATATAGTTGCAGCTTGGCCCTTTTCAAAACTTTTGTGGTGATTGAATTAACACGGACGGTACTCAAAAGCATGTTCTGGTACCTCAAGAAGGCAAATACATTGGAAACATTTTATCCAGACGCTTAGAGTTGATGTGTAAAACCCCACTTGGTTTAAGGTGAAAAATTACCCAAGGTAATTTAAGGAAAGGAGGTTAGACATTCTCAACCACTATGGAGAGCAAAAGACTTTAGGTAGCTAGTTAATGTAGAGTATAGACTGCTAGTCCTGGAGTCAGGAAGAAGTTCAATCTCTACCTCAGACATATACGAGTGTTTGACCCTGGGCAAAAGTCATTTAGATTCTCTCAGTCTCAATTTCTTCATCTATAAAATGGGTATGATAGCACCTACCTTACAAACTAGTTATGAAGATCAAAAGATATAACATTCGTTTGCAAATCTTAAAGTGATCCATAATGTTACTGTTATTATTATTTAGTAACTTGCATCAAATGTTGCATATTTAAGTTTCTGTCATAGCCAAATAATTATTATTCGAGTCCAAGTAGAAAGCAGGTTTCCCTTTTGGAGGAGAAAGGGACTTAATGTACACCTTGAAGGGTAATAACCCTTCAAGTTGGAAGATGGGAACAGAATCAAGATGGGAAAGGAATATGTGGTAGATGAGTGGAGATTGCCCATGTTGAGATGATAGAGAATAGAAGAAATAGTAGGAAAATGGTAGCCATTATGACAAAGATGCAATTCATGTGACTATAAGTGACATTTCCAGAAGGAACCTAAAAAAATAGGCAAAAATTATGAAATCTTGAGGAAGAAAATGAAGACCAAAAGCAGTTGGGTTTTTTCTTAATTGTTGCACAATGAAGGAAAGAGATACAGAAAAAAATTAATTTGGAAAGTGAAGAGATGACTGAGAATGTAGCGTCTGAGATTAGGATTTGGATCTCTGGACAATGTACAGGAAGACAGGATCCTGAAGGGAAAGAGAGTACACCTAACAAAGGATGTTAAGACTATGTTTTCCTGGTGTCACAAGTCTAAAATTTTTTAAGATTTTAAACTAAAAAGAATTGGAGGAAGGCAAAGATTATATATGGGATAGCTAGTTGGCACAGTGAAGTTATGTTGGCAAACCCATGGCATGAGTGTCCCCCAAGTGCCAGAGGATACTGCTCCATTCCCCCTCTCCACAGCATCTGACATTTTTCACATGCCTGACCCTCTGCCCAGCAACCCTCCCTCCCCTGTCTGGGGTAATGCGGGGCTCACAGGTGGCTTGAGGATGTAATTGGACACACACTCAATAAAAGGTTCACCAACACTGGTGTAGAGTACCAGGTCTGGAGTCAGGAAGACTCATCCTTCCAAGTTCAAATATGGCCTCAGAAATTGACTAGATAAGTGACCCTAGGAAAGTCATTTAACCCTATTTGCCTCAACTTCTTCAAAACCATTCCAGTATCTTTGCCAAGAAAACCCCAAATGGGGTGATGAAATGGAATTGCAGAGAGTTAGACATGACTAAAAAATGATTGAACTGAATGTCCAAAAAGGCTGAAACAGTTTATAGAATATCAACTATAAAGAAATGGTATCAGGATAGCAATTGTTTTCTATCTGAACACCAATTAAAAAAGAACACAATAATAATGATAACTACTGACAAATAATACTTTTAAGATTGACAAAGCCCTTTACAAACATGATCTCTTTAAATTTCAAAACAACTCTGTGAGACAGATGCTATTTTATGTCTGTTCTTCAGAGGAGGAAGTGACTTGCTCAAGGTCACACAGATAGCATCTGGGGAAGGAGGTGAATTCAGATTTTTCTTATTTCAAAAAGAACACTCCTCCCTGCTACAATATTAATAATGTCTTTTGCCCATGTTATGGTTTCCTCATGTGGAAATTGGAGGGTTTTCCTATAGATATTTGATTGCATAGAGTATTTAATCAAAAATCTTATCTTCTTTTAAATAGAATTATGAGATTAATTTTTAGAATGAGATTAATTAATAATGAGAATAATAATCAATAAAATAACTGATGGCATATTCCAGACATTGTGCTAAGGCTAGAAATACAAAAAGAAAAAAAAATAATGCCTGTCTTCAAAGAGCTTACAATTTAACAAGGGAAATAGCACATAAACACATGCAAAGCAAGCTATACTTAGGATAAATAGGAGATAATTAAAAGAGGGAAATCTCTGGAATTAAGAGAATCTGGGAAAGGCTACCTATAGATGGTGGGGTTTTAGATGGGATTGAAAGAAAGTCAGAGACCTTAATCTTGAAGTTTTATCAGATTTCTTATTGGGGGGGGGGTAAATTTGAGCAAATCAGTCAACATAGTGAGTCTCCATGGTCTCATAACTATAATTAAGGGATATTAGCATTGGCAGGAAAACTGTATGAAAGGCATTAATTCTGCCAAAAAATACCAGATACATCCTAGCATTTCATTTCAACAGAATATTCCTTTAATAAAAGAACCTAGAGATATTTCGTGAAATTCTCTCAAATCCAATTACAAGCAATGTTTTTTGCATACATCAGAGACATTCAAATTAAGATACAAACACCTCACTTTACTTTTTCCCCTTTTTTTCCTCAATCCAGTGTATTTTTTAAAACAAACATGGTATTTATCCTTGTTATTATCAAAAAAAAGTTTTTCCCATGGAATAAACTTTGCCAATCTGACTCCATAAGTCAAGCTAAGTACCAAAATTTTATTCTCTTGTTTATATGAAAGAAGAAACTTCCTGAAGGGAGAGGGGCCAAGGAAGGTGACCTGCTCTGAAGGGAACATGAAGTTTAGTTTACTTGGATATTTTCAATGATTCAACAACCTCACACACACACACACACACACACACACACACACACACACACACACACACACCACTATTAGCAGGTGCTTAAATCATAATTATTTATTGATACTTCACTGCTTTCTAGCTTTTTGTAGAGAAAGGTGTTAAGAATCCACATCCTATCTGGACTCCTACCAGATCAATAGCTGCAGAAACTAGGATGAGATACACCTCTGACTGGCTTGGGGAAGCAGCTTTTGTTAATAGGATTGGCACCTTCTCAGTTCAAATCCAACCCAGCTCTTAAAAATGGATGACACCCTCGGTGGTCATCAAATCCTACACGTTTGAAAGGCAGAAGGTGTAATTCTGACTCTAGGTCTCAGAGGAGCTGAGGAACTGACTACAAAGACCCTTGCCATGGGAGAGGTAATCTGATAGGACTGATAGGACTGCAAGAAGTAGTGAAGACATAGGGAAGATGATGCTCTTTTCTTGGGGCCAGTTATATTCTTATTTCTGTTTGTCTGCCTGAGACCCCATCTATCTTTTCTTTCCTGGTGGGAAAGACTGTGGTCAAGATAAAAAAGGTAAGGGGAAGAGAATAACTTTTTATAAAATGCCTACTAGGTGCACTACCCTTTACAAATATCTCATCTGATCCTCTGAACAACCTAGGAAGTAGATGCTATTATTAATTCCTATTTTGCAGTTAAGGAAACTGTGGCAAATGGAAGTTAAATGACTTATTCAGGGTCACAAACATAGTGTCTGAGATCCAATTTGAATGGGTCTTCCTGTCTCCAGAATCACTTAGCTGCCTCCAATTACCTAGATGCAATTCTTCCCCTTCTCTCTGGTCCTCCAGGAGCACAAGCCCTGTCTGGTGCTCATTATTTCTCCTTTCTCTCTCCTCTTCTCTCCTAGGGCCATTGTTTTTAGGTGATATGGAAAAGGGGAAGAGAAAGCCAATAATCTAAATGCCCAAGATCTGGGAAAGGCTCTAGAGTATGACTACATAGTTTGTGTTTTTTTCTTTCTCAGTATTTAACCAATTTTTTAAAACTCTTACCATCCATCTTTGTAGCAATTATAAGACAGAAGAGTGGCAATGGCTAGGATATTGAGTTTAAGGAACTTGCCCAGTGTTACACAGTTACAAAGTGTCTGAGGTGAAATTTGAACTCAGGTCCTCCAGACTCCAGGTCTGGCATTCTATCCACTGTGCTTTCTATTTTCCCCTTTGTCTATTTTGTTAACTTATACTGTAAAATCAGTGCATTTCAAAGAAAATAATTATACACAAAATTCTCTCAATTATTGGACAATATAGACTCTGATAAACCAAAAAAACTATAAATTCCATCTTAAGAATAGACTATGGTTTTGTGTTAATGTAATTCTTAACAAATATATGTATTCTGGGTTCAGTGCATACACCATTCTGAATAACAGCTTTCTTCTATGCTTTTACAATATGACACTGAAGTTTTATAGCCATCACTTTCCTGAATTATTTTTTAATGTAACTTTTATGATAAATTTGCAACTTGATATCATAGGGCACAATTTTAATTTATGATAAAACATTTTTATTTTTGCAATTAATTAATTAGTTTTATTTATTTTAGTTGCATATAAAAATAATTTTTCACAATTGCTTTTTGACATTTTAAAATTCAGACTTTCTCCTTCCTTTTCCTACCCACCCTCCAGAGCTGGTGAATAGTCTGATATAGGTTAAACCCAAAATTTCATGTAATACATATTTCCATATTGCTCATTTCATGAAAGAAGACATACATAATACATATAATAGAAATTTCATGGAGGATATATATTGGAAGATGGTGTGCTTTGATCTGCACTCACGTTCCAATAGTTCCTTCTTTGGCTGTGGATAGCATTTTCTTTCTTTTTAATTGAAAAAAAATTTTTTAATTAATTAATTTATAATAGTTTTCCATGGTTACATGATTCCTGTTCTTTCCCTGCCCTCCCCATCCCTGTCCCATAGCCAATGTGCAATTCCTCTGGGTTTTACACATGTCATTGATCAAGACCTATTTCCAAATTTTTGATATTTGCACTAGGGTGATCATTTAGAGTCTACATCCCCAATCATATCCACATCGAACCATGTGATCAAGCAATTGTTTTTCTTCTGTTTCTACCTCCACAGTTCTTTCTCTGGATGTGAATAGCATGATAAAACATTTTTAAATGTTAACTTATTCTTTAATTACAAAAGACTAATTGGCCTGCATATATATTTTTAATATTTTATTTTATTTCATTAATTAGTTTATTTATTTAAATCCATAATTAATTACATAATGGTTATGAAATAATTCTAAAATAAAATTAATAATTAAATAATTGATGGTATTTTAGAATAAGTTTAAATAATAAATATTAACATCAATTAATAAAATAAATATTTTAAATACATTTTCTCATTTTTAAACAAATAAGATTTCCTGTCAAAATTACAAAACTTTGAAATTTGAAGATTCTAGTAAATAAAAGCAACTGCATTTTTATTGGTTAATTTTAAATATATTACATTACATAAGCTTTGCAATTTCTAAAAAAGTTGCAATTTGTGCAATCTTCTTTTCTCCAGTCCTTTTCCTTGCCCAATCTTCTTCTCTTCTCCCCACTATTTAGCACACCCTGAGAGGCTATTTTCAAGGAGCAAAAATATTTCATAACTCTGCTCCCTTCTCTTTCTCTCCTTTCTTTTGCTCTCATTTTTTTTTCCTGTTAATACTTTGACCAAAGAAGTGTTTATTTATCAAACATGCTCATTATTCTCTCATATAATTGTAATCATCTCCATAAGTACTAAAAAAGATATTGCAAAACAGAAGAGAACAATTTTAATTGGGGAAAAATAATCTCAAATTCTTCAAAGTACTTTTGTCCTGTTTTGAACTTTGCTCATTTTTCCTTCCATCATTATGGCTTTTCATGTATCTTTCCCTTGTCCCCACTAAAACTAAAATCTTTTTTTTTTTAATATATTTTATTTGATCATTTCCAAGCATTATTCGTTAAAGACATAGATCATTTTCTTTTCCTCCCCCCCACCCCCCATAGCCGACGCGTAAGTCCACTGGGCATTAGATGTTTTCTTGATTTGAACCCATTGCTTTGTTGATAGTATTTGCATTAGAGTGTTCATTTAAAGTCTATCCTCTGTCATGTCCCCTCAACCTCTGTATTCAGGCAGTTGCTTTTTCTCGGTGTTTCCACTCCCACAGTTTATCCTTTGCTTATGAATGGTGTTTTTTTTTTCTCCTGGATCCCTGAAAGTTGTTCAGGGACATTACACCGCCCCTAATGGAGAAGTCCATTACGTTCGATTATACCACAGTGTATTAGTCTCTGTGTACAATGTTCTCCTGGTTCTGCTCCTCTCGCTCTGCATCACTTCCTGGAGGTTGTTCCAGTCTCCATGGAACTTCTCCACTTTATTATTCCTTTGAGCACAATAGTATTCCATCACCAACATATACCACAGTTTGTTCAGCCATTCCCCAATTGATGGGCATCCCCTCGTTTTCCAGTTTTGGGCCACGACAAAGAGCGCAGCTATGAATATTTTTGTACAAGTCTTTGTGTCCATTATCTCTTTGGGGTACAGACCCAGCAGTGCTATGGCTGGGTCAAAGGGTAGATATTCTTTTGTCGCCCTTTGGGCATAATTCCAAATTGCCCTCCAGAATGGTTGGATCAGTTCACAACTCCACCAGCAATGAATTAATGTCCCTACTTTGCCACATCCCCTCCAGCATTCATTACTTTCCTTTGCTGTTATGTTAGCCAATCTGCTAGGTGTGAGGTGATACCTCAGAGTTGTTTTGATTTGCATCTCTCTGATTATAAGAGATGTAGAACACTTCTTCATGTGCTTGTTAATAGTTTTGATTTCTTTATCTGAGAACTGCCTATCCATTTCCCTTGCCCATTTATCAATTGGAGAATGGCTTGATTTTTTGTACAATTGATTTAGCTCATTATAAATATGAGTAATTAAACCTTTGTCAGAGGTTTCTATGAAGATTTTTTCCCAATTTGTTGTTTCCCTTCTGATTTTAGTTATATTGGTTTTGTTTGTACAAAAGCTTTTTAGTTTGATGTAGTCAAAATTATTTATTTTACATTTTGTGATTCTTTCTATATCTTGCTTGGTTTTAAAGCCTTTCCCCTCCCAAAGGTCTGACATGTATACTATTCTGTGTTTACCCAATTTACTTATGGTTTCCTTCTTTATGTTTAAGTCACTCACCCATTTTGAATTTATCTTGGTGTAGGGTGTGAGGTGTTGATCTATTCCTAGTCTCTCCCACACTGTCTTCCAATTTTCCCAGCAGTTTTTATCGAATAGTGGATTTTTGTCCCAAAAGCTGGGATCTTTGGTTTTATCGTAGACTGTCTTGCTGAGGTCGTTTTCCCCCAGTCTATTCCACTGATCTTCCTTTCTGTTTCTTAGCCAGTACCAAATTGTTTTGATGACTGCTGCTTTGTAATATAGTTTGAGGTCTGGGACTGCAAGGCCCCCATCATATGTGTTTTTTTTTCATTATTTCCCTGGATATCCTTGATCTTTTGTTCTTCCAAATGAACTTTGTTATGGTTTTTTCTAAATCAGTGAAGAAGTATTTTGGTAGTTCAATGGGTATGGCACTAAATAGATAAATAAGTTTGGGTAGGATGGTCATTTTTATTATATTGGCTCTTCCTACCCATGAGCAGTTAATGTTTTTCCAATTGTTCAAGTCTAGTTTTAGTTGTGTGGCGAGTGTTTTGTAGTTGTGTTCATATAGTTCCTGTGTTTGTCTTGGGAGATAGATTCCTAGGTATTTTATTTTGTCTAAGGTGATTTTGAATGGGATTTCTCTTTCTAGTTCTTGCTGCTGAGCTGTGTTGGAGATATATAGAAAAGCTGATGATTTATGTGGGTTTATTTTGTATCCTGCAACTTTGCTAAAGTTGTTGATTATTTCAATTAGCTTTTTGGTTGAATCTCTAGGATTCTTTAAGTAGACCATCATGTCATCCGCAAAGAGTGATAACTTGGTCTCCTCCTTGCCTATTCTGATACCTTCAATTTCTTTATCTTCTCTAATTGCTACTGCTAGTGTTTCTAGTACAATGTCAAATAGTAGAGGTGATAATGGGCATCCTTGTTTCACTCCTGATCTTATTGGGAATGCATCTAGTTTATCCCCATTGCAGATGATATTAGCTGTTGGTTTTAGATATATACTGTTTATTATTTTTAGGAATGACCCTTCTATTCCTATGCTTTCTAGTGTTTTTAATAGGAATGGGTGTTGTATTTTATCAAAGGCTTTTTCTGCATCTATTGAGATAATCATGTGGTTCTTGCTAGTTTGCTTGTTGATGTGGTCAATTATGTGGATGGTTTTCCTAATGTTGAACCAGCCCTGCATCCCTGGTATGAATCCTACTTGATCATGGTGAATGATCTTTCTGATCACTTGCTGGAGTCTTTTTGCTAGTATCCTATTTAAAATTTTTGCATCTATATTCATTAGGGAGATTGGTCTATAGTTTTCTTTCTCTGTTTTTGACCTGCCTGGTTTTGGAATCAGTACCATGTTTGTGTCGTAAAAGGAGTTTGGTAGAACTCCCTCTTTGCTTATTATGTCAAATAGTTTGTATAGTATTGGGGTTAATTGTTCTCTGAATGTTTGATAGAATTCCCAGGTGAATCCATCAGGCCCTGGGGATTTTTTCTTAGGAAGTTCTTTGATGGCTTGATGGATTTCAATTTCTGATATGGGATTATTTAAGAATTCTATTTCCTCTTCTGTTAGTCTAGGCAGTTTGTATTTTTGTATATATTCATCCATTTCTCCTAAATTGGTGTATTTATTGCCATATAATTGGGCAAAGTAATTTCTAATGATTGCCTTAATTTCCTCCTCATTGGAGGTGCTGTCCCCCTTTTCATCTTTAATGCTGTGAATTTGCTTTTCTTCCTTCCTTTTTTTAATTAGATTGACCAGTACTTTGTCTATTTTGTTTGTTTTTTCAAAGTACCAGCTTCTTGTCTTATTTATTAAATCAATAGTTCTATCACTTTCGATTTTATTAATTTCTCCCTTAATTTTTAGGATTTCTAATTTGGTTTTCTGCTGGGGGTTTTTAATTTGATCGCTTTCGAGTTTTTTCAATTGCATTTCCAATTGATTGATCTCTGCTCTCCCTTGTTTGTTAATATGAGCTTTCAGGGATATGAATTTGCCTCTGATTACCGCTTTGGCTGCATCCCAAAAGGTTTGAAAGGATGTTTCGCCATTGTCATTTTCCTTGATGAAATTATTAATTGTTTCTATGATTTCTTCTTTAGCTAAACGGTTTTGGAGTATCATATTGTTTAATTTCCAATTGGTTTTAGATTTGGTTTTCCATGTACCATTACTAATCATTATTTTTATTGCCTTGTGATCTGAGAAGGCTGCATTCATTATTTCTGCTTTTTTGCATTTGTGTGCTATGTTTCTGTGACCTAATGTATGGTCAATTTTTGTGAATGTGCCATGTGGTGCTGAGAAGAAGGTGTATTCCTTTTTATCCCTATTTATTTTTCTCCATATGTCTATTAATTCTAATTTTTCTAAGATTTCATTCACTTCTTTTACCTCTTTCTTATTTATTTTTTGATTTGATTTATCTAAATTTGATAATGGTTGGTTTAAGTCTCCCACTAGTATGGTTTTATTGTCTATTTCTTCCTTCAATTCTCCTAGTTTCTCCATTAGAAATTTGGGTGCTATATTATTTGGTGCATACATGTTGATTAATGATATTTCCTCATTGTCTAGAGTCCCTTTTAACAAAATATAATTACCTTCCCTATCCCTTTTGATCAGGTCTATTTTTGCATTGGCTTTATCAGATATCATGATTACCACTCCTGCCTTCTTTCTATCAGTTGAGGCCCAGAAGGTCTTACTCCATCCTTTAATTCTGACCTTGTGGGTGTCAACCCGCCTCATGTGTGTTTCTTGAAGACAACATATGGTAGGGTTTTGGATTCTAATCCATTCTGCTATTCGTCTACGTTTTATGGGTGAGTTCATCCCATTCACGTTCAAAGTTATGATTGTCATTTGTGGACTCCCTGGCATTTTGATTGCCTTCCCTAATTCTAACCTTTTCTTCTTCGGCTCTACCTTTTAGTCCAGTGATTTACTTTGAGTCAGTCCCCCTTGTCCCCTCCCTTGATGTTTCCCTTTTTAGTCCCTCCCTTTTGTTCCCTCCCCCTCCCCCCTCTCTTGCCCTCCCTTTTTGTTCTCCCTCTCCCCCTCCCCCCCTTGGTTTTCCCTTCTCCTTACCCTTGTTGGGTAAGATAGAATTCAAGATCCCAATGGATCTGGATGTTTTTCCCTCTCAGAGTTGATTTCCCTGAGATTGAGGTTTAAGTAACCCCCCCCCCTCTCTTCCTCTCCTTCTTATAGGAGTTTTCTTCCCCTCCCCTTCCCCTGTGAATCTTTGTGTGAGAACCATTATTCTATTTGGTCTTTCTTTACCCCCTATTTATACATTACATTTTCCCCACATATTAGTATACATAGGTTGATATAAATGTAGTCCTTATAGAAGAGAGTTTGAGTAAAAGAAGATAACATTTTTCCCCTTTCCTTAATATTTACCTTTTCAGGTATTCCTTGCTCTTTGATTTTCGGTATCAAACTTTCCACAGAGCTCTGGTCTTTTCTTTGCAAAAAGTTGGAAGTCTTCTATTTTGTTGAATGCCCATACTTTCCCTTGGAAGTATATAGTCAGTTTTGCTGGGTAGTTGATTCTTGGTTGGAGACCCAGCTCTCTTGCCTTTCTGAAGATCATGTTCCATGCCTTACGATCATTCAGCGTAGAACTTGCAAGGTCTTGTGTGACCCTGATTGGCATTCCTTTATATCTAAATTGTCTTTTTCTGGCTTCCTGTAGGATTTTTTCTTTTGTTTGATAGCTTTGGAATTTGGCAATTACATTCCTGGGAGTTGTCTTTTGGGGGTTTAGTGTAGAAGGTGTTCTGTGAGCTCTGTCAGTGGATGTATTGCCCCCTTGTTCTAGAATCTCTGGGCAATTTTCTTTGATTATATCTTGTATCACCATGTCCAGTTTGGTGTTTATTTCTGGCTTTTCTGGGAGTCCAATTATTCTTAAATTTTCTCTTCTCCCCCTGTTTTCCAGATCTATCACCTTGTCGGTGAGATATTTTATGTTCTCTTCTAATTTCTTGGTGTTTTGGCTTTGCTTTATTAGTTCTTGCTTTAAAGCCTGGTTTTCTTTTACAGTTTGGTCAAACTGGTTTTGTAGATGCGTGAATTTCTTTTGCATCATTTCCCACTTTTCCTCCCAGAGGGCTTCCATCTTTTTGGTCCTTTCTGATTCAAATTCTTCATGGGTTTGTGGAGAGTTTCTATTTCCTTTGGGAGATTTTGGAGAATTTTCTTGTATATCCTCTTCTATCTGTTCTGTATTTTGTATTTTGGCTCCATAGAATGTGTCCAGAGTCGCCCCTTTCTTCTTATTTTTCTTGGTATTTTGGGGCTTCTGTGCTTCTGTGGAGTTTGTCATCTCTGAACGTGGAGGATTGGCTTTTCTTGTCTTTGTCTGGTGATCAGAGGCTTTAGTCCTGGGCAGATGTTGATTCTATGAGCGTTCCCTGGGTTAAACTGAATATGCCTCACTGGAACTGGAATGGAAGGGTCGGACCACGAGGCCACACTCTCCCCCTGGCTCGATTTCCGGAAGTTGCCTTCAGAATCCCTGGCCGTGAGGCTGTTTCGTAGGCCTGCGGGGGGATGGGCTGCTGCTTCCCCAAGCTCCGAGAGCACAGACTTTCACTGAGACTTGGATAGCAGGATCCAGCCCGTGAGGCTGTCTTGCCCGCCCTGAGGGTTGCTGTTGTTTTGACCAGCTCTCTGCAGCGGAGGCCCCAGGCAGTAACTTTCACCCGGACGGACCAGCTCTTTGCAGTGGAGGCCCCAGGCAGTAACTTTCACCCGGACCGACCGGCTCTCTGCAGCGGAAGCCCCAGGCAGTAACTTTCACCCGGACTGGGACTTGGGTAGAAGACCCTGAGGGTTGTTGTTCCTCAGACCCTGCTCTCTGAGCCCGGCGCGGCTGCCGCTTCCGGGAGCCTTGGACTCTGCGCTCCTACCCCTGAGGTCCGAGGGATCTCGGGTTCTGGCTTTTAAGGGGAGCCGTACCTTTTGAACCGGGTCCAGGTCCAGGAGGAGGGTTCCCAGGGTCTGTGCTGTTGATCGTTTTGAATTTCGGCGCCTTAGGAGCTTCTAGTTTGAGATCGGTCGGGAAGGGTTTTCCGGAGATCTGAACTTCAGCTTTCTCTAAGCCACCATCTTAACCGGAAGTCTCTTTTGCTCTCATTTTATGGTTTCCTTCTTCCCTTCTTCTTGCCAGGTCAAAGGGCCAGTTTTATCTTCCCTTCTTTATTTTCTGTTTTTTCCACTTAATTGTATATGTAATTTGTAATTTAACTATTTCCTATTTGCAAGAATATGTGTGTACTTTTATTTTTTTATTTTACCAATTACATAAATAACAAGTTTCCGCATAAGTTTTCTGAAGTCATATGATCCAAATTGTCTCCCTCCTTTCCTTATCTCCCCTTTTCAGGACCGACAAGCATTTCAGTCTGAGTTACATATACATGTATCACATAAAGCATATTTCCATGTTATTCATTTTTTAAGTGAATAATCATTTAAAACAAAAATCTCAAAACAAAAACTCAAATAAACTAAAGTGAAAAATCATATGCTTTCATCTGCATTCTGACTCTAATAGTTCTTTTCCTGGAGGTGAATAGCATTCTTTGCCATAAGTCCCTCAGAATTTTCCTGATTCATTGTATTGCTTAGACTAGCTAAGTCTATCACAGTTGATCATTCTACCAATACTACTGTTAGTATGTACGGTGTTCTACTGGTTCTGCTTATTTCGTTCTGCATCAGTTCATGTAGGTCTTCCCAGATTTTTCTGAAATCATCCTGTTCATCATTTCTTACAGGACAATAATATCCCATAACCATCATATACCATAATTTGTTCAGCCATTTCCCATTTGATGGATAGATATTTAATTTCCCATTCTTTGCCACTCGTGTGTATCTTTAAAATGACTTTAACTTCAAGGATCATCTTTATGGATTTTCACTCCACTAAAGCAAATTAATATCCCTTTCCATCTTGATAGTCTTTTTGAATTTCTGTGGCTGAAAAGAAAATTGTCCCTTAGTTACAAAATCTCTGTTAAGAGATTGGTCTTTCAAGAAAAGGCATATGTCGAATCACCACTACCACAGACTTTCCAGCTTAGTAGGATCTGCCATAGCTCAGATTCCATATGCATAGCTTGCATGAACTGAGCATTATATTCATGCAGCAATTTGTCTCCCACTCTCCCCCCCCTCATCTGCACCTCTCTGGTCTCCTTCAAGTTCTCTGGTCTCCTTCAAATCCTAGCTCAAGCCTCTTCTCTATAAGGACCTTTTCTCAGTTGGTCATCTCTTAATCTTAGTGTCTTTCCCTAAGACAAATTCCAATTTATGCTGTAAGTAGCTTTTCTCTATACAGTTGTTTGCGTGTAGTTCCCTTCCCTCCCTCGCCAATTAGAATATGAGCTCCTTGAAAGGAGGGACAAGTGCCTTGTTTTCCCTTTCTCTGTGTCACCAGTATTTAGCACAGTGCTTGACACAGAGCAGGAGCTGACTGACTGTTCATAACAAAGCACTCCTATGGTGGCCATTGTTGCTCACCCACCAGCCAAATGAACAATTGGGCTGGAATAGTATCAGGAAAGTATATGATTCTACTGGTTCCTGACCCTGCATCTGGGTCTTTCCTTGATTTCTTTGCCAGATGTCCTACTTCACTTTCTCTCCTCCACCCAATGTGGCAAACTTAGCAGCAACTAAGTATTTCTAATGATGAAAGTTAAGAGGGTGGCAAGGGAGGAGAAGGAGCCTCTAGCATTCTGGCCACTCCAAAATGATTTCATTTGCCCAGGTGTCAGAGCACCTCCTATGCAACCTGCCCAGAACTCACTGCTTGGCATAAGTTATTATTTGCTTTGACAAGGAAATAATTAGCTATGCAGGTTCTGCTGAAATAAAACAGACAGACTTTCACTGAGACCTATATCCTGTCTTTGACACTTATTATTGGTATAATCTTGAACAAGTCACTCAGCTTTCCTTGGTCTCCGTTTCCTCAACTGTAAAATGAAGGGGACAGTTAGGTGGCTCAGTGACACCAGGCATGGAGATGGGAGGTCCAAAGTTCAAATCTGGCCTCATATACTTCCTAGCTGTGTGACCCTGGACAAATCACCTAATTCCCAATTGCCTAATCCTTACTGCTTTTCTGACTTAAAATTGATACTAAGGCAAAAGGCAAGGGTTTGTTTGTTTGTTGTTTATTTTTAACTTTAAAATGGTGTTAGATGGTTTCTGAGGTCCCTGGTTCTTCAAGATCTATGTTTCTAATATTCTGATCTCAGACCCCTTACTGAATTATATGGGTTGAGAGTATTCATTTGATTTATTGGTCTTTCTCCACTCATACAATGAAGATAATAATACCTCCCCTCCCCATTACATAGGGAGGTTATGAAAGTTAATAAAATTACAGGCAGACAGTTGGCTCAGTAAATAAAACCTTCCTTTGTAGTGGGTTTACCGAATAACATTCAGCATTAGAGATTAGGATGCTGATCTGAGTCACATTCTGAATCTAGAGTCAAGAAGAAAAAGTTCAAATGCTGATTTTACTAGCTTACTAGCTGTGTGACCCTGGGCAAGTCATTTAACCTCTTTCAAACTCAGTTTCCTCCTCTGTACAATGGAGGTAATGATAGTACCTACCTTTTAGGGTTTTTGTGAGGCAGAAAAAATGAGATCATATTTAGAACACTTTGCAAACCTTCAAGCGCTAAATGTTAGTTATTAATATTGAAAAATTCTTTGAGTTCTTCAGAAAAAAAGGTGTGGTAATCCAAAACCCACACCAGTCTTCTTCACTACCTACCTATCCAGTCACTCATTTCTGTACCTAATAGACATCAACATGGAACTGCTTAAGATGTCACTGAGAACAGGTTTTTAAACCATCAAAAGATGGATCAACTGTTGAGATTTTACACAAACCTGAATTTAAAAACTCTTCTAAACCTTCATTCAAGCTGAAGAGTGGACACCATCAGAACTAATTAGAACCAATACCAGTCCAGTTGTGTTGGGTCCAGTATCCAATTTGACCTTAGCATTTCTAAAGGCATCTGCTTTCTTGATGAAATAGTGAAAATGGCTGTTGACTGGGGTGTCTTTCACTACCTTTGCTACAGAGACATTCTGAACTGTTCACTGAGACCATCAATTCTTTTCTACATCGGTCTCTGAACATAAGTGGCGATGACAACCATCAGATAGACGGTGCCGGATATGAAGTGCTGACTAGAGAAAAGATTTATAACCCATTTCCAATCCCCTGAGCCATGCCACCAACCTTTAACCAGACATTTTATCATGTTGGTTGCCTCTCTCTGAATTTGCTCTAATTTGTCTCTTTTTCAACATGTGGTATCCCAAACTAAAAGCAGTTGAAATATGTTCAGGCAAGACGAGTGCCAAGTAGCTTGAAATAATTACTTTTCTGGTTTAGCACATAATGCTTCCATTAACACAGCCTGATATCACTTTAGTGGGATTTGGGGTAAGAAAGAGAATTTCTTTTTCACAAATCATGTTGTATTGTTCACCTAGAAAAAGTTATAAACTAAAGCAAGGGTCAATAACCAATGACACAAATGGCATAGAAAGCATGTGACATGACTTTAAGTGGCAAGACCACAATAAACCTGGGGGAAATTGTGAAGAAGAAGCTGGTCTTTCATAACCTCCCATCTTTCCTTTTATCTTATCCTTTCCAGGTCCCTCCCCATCCCTCATTCTTGTCCTCAGTTAGCTCAGCTAATCCCCAATAAGATAGGAGATATCAACTGATAACCAAAATGTTGTCTGATTATAGCTTCCCAAAGATATAGAAGGGAGTGAGCTGTGATGGTAGCCAAGGCAAGGCAGGAGCAAGGGAAAGCATACCCAATCGACTTCTAAGGCTAAGATTGGAGAGAAAGAGGGAAAAGTGAATGCTTGGACAAGGAGAACCCATCCCTTTACCCTCTCTCATCTCCCCCCATCTATTGGCTATATAGTTAACCCAACATAGAG
Organism: Monodelphis domestica; assembly: GCF_027887165.1. NCBI lineage: Eukaryota > Metazoa > Chordata > Mammalia > Didelphimorphia > Didelphidae > Monodelphis > Monodelphis domestica. The sequence goes on along the minus strand of NC_077229.1, from coordinate 321,767,674 downwards.
AAGAAGCTGTGGTAGAGTGTAAGGAAAAGGAAAGGCATGAAGAGAGGTATTCAGATTCATGCATATCATTTCCCCCATGTGAATGTTAGCAAGCACTTAGTAGAGTTCCTGGCACATAGTAGGAACTTAACAAATGTCTAGAAATTTATTAATTTTCATATTGACAATAACTTCCTTTATGGTAAATTTACTGAATATCACTTGAGATTAGAGATTCAGATTGTAATATGAGTTATCATCTAATTTCCTTTCAGGAAAATATCAGGGAAATTATGCCCAGGCTAAGAGTAGCTGTAAATCCAACCTCTATCTGATCTGCCTCTCACAAAAGGCTTTCTCCCCTCACTTATTGCCCCAAAACTACATATCTATCTATCTATCCATCTATCCATCTATCTATTGCTTGATCGATCAATATGTGGGGTACACAGGGAGAAATACGGAGATTCCCCACCATTGGGATAACAGACAAAATAAGATTTGAGTTCATAGTTTATTGACTAAGTTAGAGAAAAGAAAAAGTCACAAAGTTGGAACTAACATGGCCACTTTTGTCACTTTCCCAGAGGATAGAAGGCATGATTTTGTCTCCTGAGAGATGGATGTATTGGAAACTTTACAAGGATGAAATGGAATGCATGAATTCCGAAGGGAGTGACAGGTATAGTATTTCAAAGTGACTCCTGATCTAAGATACCCTCTCTCTTCCTTCCACTTTAAAAATATGAGCAATGCCTCCTTCTTACTACTATGACCATACTAATATTCAAAAATGACAAATTTCAACGTATCATTCCCTTGCTCATGAACCTCTAATAGCCCTCAATTGCCTTCAGGATGAAATCCAATCTTCTCTATCAGGTTTCCTGACCCCTTCATAATCTGTCCCCACTCCAATTGACCAACCTTATCTGCCATTTCTCATGCACCCAACATGAATCATCCAGCCCTTCCAGACAAGTTTTATCAGGATCTCTTAAATGAACTGCACACAATAACAGCTCCAAGGCTGTGTTCACGCTGTACCCCTACATGTAATATTTTCCTCTCAGATCACTGCCTGCCTACATTCTACTCAACCTTCAAGGCCTAGCTCAAGGTTCAAGTCCTCCACATGGCCTTCCCAGAGCACTCAAGCTCAGACCAATTGATGCCTGCCCCATATCTCTATTATAAAATTGAGACCACTCCTATAATTTGTTTGTGTCATTCAGTTGTACTCTTTGCCTGAAATTATTGTTTAACTGTTTCCTGATGCTGTCTACAAGTGATGTGTGTGTGTGTGTGTGTGTGTGTGTGTGTGTGTGTGTGTTGGGGTAAAAGGGAAGCAGAAATCTTTTGTTAAACTTTGAGCCCCTTGAGGACAGGAATTATCTTGTCTTTCTTTTTATCCCCAGCATTTAGCAGTGTCTGGCATATAGTAGGTGTTTGATGAATATTTATCAATTTGACTTCCCATACTTCTTTGTTTCTCCTCAACTTCTCACACAGTGATGCATACAGACTACAAGATAAATTCCTAATAGATAAATGAAGTCAAATATTTTTATAAGAGCAGAATTTAGTAGACTCCTATTATCAATCAATCAATCAATCCATCAATATTTATTAAGGAGGCAGCTCAATGGAAGAGTGCCAGGCCTGGAGATGGGAGGTCATAGGTCCAAATCTGGCCTCAGACACTTCCTAGCTATATGACATATTACTTAACCCCAACTGTTCAACCCTTACCACTCTTCTGCCTTAGAACCAAAACTTAGTATTGATTCTAAGACAGAAGGTAAGGGTTTAAAAATAATAAATAAGTAAATAAATATTTATTAAGTCCCTACTATGTCATAGGCACTGTGCCAAGCATTTGAATGTACATCAGTTATCCTATTCAATACAAGTTAAATACGTCCAGTGCAAGGTTGGACTACATAATTTCTAGCTCTGAATTCTATAATTCTATGATTAAACTTCCTTTGAAAATTTAACTATGCCAAGTTAAAATGTTTATAGCAAACTAGGGCAGTGCCTTGAATACAGCAGATACCAAATAGAGATTTCTGACACTTATTTTTGGTTTGAGATGTGTTTTCTCCTCTAGTTAATGCCCCACCAGACTTCTGAGATAATGGTCAGGGCTCCAGGCATTTAGTTAACTGGTTTCTGAGCACCAAGGAATGACATTAGCCACCTTCTCGGGTACCAGCATTTATGGGACAAATGAGACATCATGTGGTAGGGCAAGCACTTCCAGGGGTCCTTCCCCTTCTTCAGCAAGAAAAGAGTCAATGATAATGTTTGCTGTGGGGTGTGCCAGCAAACCTGGCCCACATTCTATGCATTCTATGTAGTAGTAGGTGAATAGATGGAAGGGAAGTACCGTGCCCTTTACATCACTTGGGAAATGTCACTATGGACATCAGACTTGGAGTAGTTTTTTTCTCTGTCATATCTTCTTAAAAGATTGTTGGTAGTATTGAGACAGCCAGTCACAGACAGAGATCGAGACACAGAGAGAGAGAAAGACAGAAAAGACTTCGGGATGAAATAAAGATGTAGAAGAGCCAGCACTTTAATACCTCCCTGACTTCCAGCTTACCTTCCTAGAGACTTTGGAGAATTTCCCCATTGGGAAGACTAGGCACTTGTTCAGTTGAACTGCAGTATATCTCTACTGGTGAGAGAGAACATTCACTCTGTGTATTGTCTAATATAATCTAATATATGTACCTTCTCTGATTTCTCTTTGCTATCTACTTGGATAAATGGGTTTGTTTGCTATTTACTATTTGTGATAGTCTTTTGGTTTAACTAGCATCTAATTGGAAGGGAATTGGGTTTTCAGATATAAGCTTCATCCTTCTCTCTTTAAGGGATAGTGAGCATGAGAGCAACTTTAAACCTAAAAATCATTTCCTTTAGACTAATAATATTTAGATGACAGATAGATGTAATTCTATCCCAAGGAAAGCAGGGTGATCAAACCCATGACCCCTTCTCCTGCTCCTCTACAGGCAAGAATAGACTCTTCCTTGGAAAGAGGTGGGCAAGATTCCAGAAATATTGATCCAAGCATCCCTAGGGCCTCAGTTAAACATCCAGAGAGAGTATGTAGACAACAAATATGCTTCTATATATAGTTTGGTATCTATCATGAATGCTCAGTGCCTACCAACTCTTTTGTGAAGAAAATATTCATAATATAGAGACAAAAAAGGAGTTTCAATGAAATCTACAACTTTTTTTTCATTCTCATTCCTTCTGCCTCAACCATGCTTTCCCAACTGTTCTCCCCATTTTCCCTTTTACCCAATTTTACATGGAAGTCTCCAGATATCTGTGTATATTTACTTAATTTAGAGGATCTTATTAAGTTCTTTGTAGAATTTCTCAACATTTATGATCTTTGACAACCAATATTAATGTATAATCTATAAGTATTTTAATAAAGTCTTTTTGCAAAGACTTATAATTAGTGCTACAATTCATAATGACCCAATATTCCATAAAGCAATGACTCCTATTATCTTTGAACATAGGCTAAAACCCATTCAATCAATATTTAATACTTTTTCTTGCTTCACCAATGAGTATCTGTGAGTCATTCTTCCATTTCTCTTTAACTTCCTACTTCCTACTGGTTTCATTTAGAGTAAGCATAATTCATCTCTTCTGGCAATATGTTTATTAGTTAGCCATTGGCCAAGGGTCTCACATTTAGAGTATCAATTGTCAAATTCAGATTTATTGTGTAATTATTATAACTCTGTCTTTTTTCCTACCACATTGCCATTATTACTTCAGAAGCAGTAGGGGCCTCATAGTGATGAGCCTTTTTCTTTTTTTAATTGGTTGCATTGCCAAAAAAAAAAAATTAATCACCAGTTGGCTAGCTTGTTGGGAATGAGTCACTTCATACTTAGCTAGGTTGCTCCTTGGAAAGCAGTCTTGGTGTGCTGCCAGAGCCATACTTGAAGTCTTTCCAGTATGGCAGAACCTGCCAGAGCTTAAACCCTGTTGGCGTTGTCTTTGAGAATGCAGGGTCATCTCTACACTGTGAGGAAGCATTGGAGTAAGAACTCCACTATCCGTCACTATACCAGAGTTAGCAACGTACACCTGATAAAATAAAACTACGTGTTAAAAGACAGAAAAATATATTTTTTTTAAAAGCAGGGTCATCCCTAAAGGAGATATCTGTGTATAGTCAGATCATTTACTTATCAGAACTAAGATAATAATTAGTTTGGTTTTTTTTTTAAACCTTACCTTTCATCTTAGAATCAATACTATGTATTGGTCCTAAGGTAGAAGAATGGTAAGGGTTAGGCAATGGAGGTTAAATGACTTGCCCAGAGTCACACACCTAGGAAGTGACTGAGACCAGAATAATTCGTTTTTTTTAAGAGACAGAACAATAATAAGAAAAAGACACAGGGTGCAGTTGAAACAAATTATCTCTAAACTATTTTAACTGCAATTGACCATACAAATTGGGAAATAGAAAGGAGAAATTATATTGACACTGACTATAATGATTTTATTCAGAAGTTTAATCAACAAAAATTGTTTTTAATCAACAACTAGGATACCCAGAAAAAGATCCCAGAAAGCATATGTGTCATCAAACATCTTATTTGCCCAACAGAGAGCTAGCTGACAAAAGAAACACCTGATTATAATATAATTTTTTTAGTACTTTCTGTCTTAAAATTAATACTAAATATTGGTTCCAAGGCAGAAGAGTAGTAAGGGCTAGGCAATGGGGGTTAAGTGACTTGCCCAGAGTCACACAGCTAGGAAGTGTCTAAGTATAATATGAATTTATGAATAGTATCCAGTCATAAAGGAGAAAGCAGAGGGAGTAAAACCAATTTAAAGAAGGGTGTCAAAATATCCAACTAAGAATTATCCCAACACTTTGAAAGATCAAAATGGAAGAAAGACAATAAACAGAAGAAAACAAAGATTTACAAAAATCGATCTAAGAAACTTTTTTTCTCCATTAAGGATGGTGGTTCCTTCATCCTTGAGGTTCTCACTTGAACCCTAGTATCCCAGTCCGAGATGTGCTTATAAAGGAGATAGAAATAGCATTATAGGAAGGAAAGATGAGGACAATCTCAGGAAAGGAAATCTATGCTCAATGTAACACTATTGACATTATATTGAAGAATTTCTAAAGGAGAAGATGAAGGCTGAGGGGGAATTGCAAAAACTTACTCATACAAAAAAAAGTGACGGAAAAAAACATTAATAACTACAGACTAACATGTCTACTTTCCTATCAGTATACAATCTTAATGTGCATTATCTATTCCTGAACTGAGGATATTGTTCCTGAGAATATTTGTATGGAACAAGCAGATTTTCACAACTGATGTTCAACAATGATATACCATTTGATAATTAACTGAAAGATGTAAAAAATACGAGATATCATTTCTCTTATTGTTAATTATTTTTTAAAATAATTTGAGATTGACTTTGAAATCACTGATTAGACCTCTCAGCTAAATTCAAAGAGCTACATTAGATACTGTTAGATACTGTCTATTTGCCATTTCCACCATCAAAATGTCCAAAACAGAACTCCTTGATTTTGTCTGAGAACCAGATTCCTTGTCTGATTTTCTTATTTTTTTAATATGGTATCACAATTTTTCAAGACTCCCAATTTCTCAAAGTCTAGAAGTCATTTTAACTTCTCATTTGATTCATTCACCAAGTACTAGCAATCCACTTTACAAAATATATATCTTATAACTAGATTACTGAAATAGTTTCTTGGTTTTTTTCTCTACTTTCTCCTTTAATCCATTCATTATAAAATCATGAAAGCATTAGATGTTAGAATTTCATATATGGAAGGACATAAGTCCATGAAAATTAATGGAGCTTTATACTTTTATACCCTACCTCAAGAAATTATTATGAGGATATATTAGATAACAAATAAACAGCTTTACATAAATATAAATATAAAAATAAAATAATATGTATGCTGTTATTATTCTACTCTAGAAATAAACATGGGTGGAAACAAAAAGTATCATAGTAATGACTGATATCCCCACACCAAAGAGAAAACTTGACTCTCTTGTATTCAAGGGAAAGTAAATCCTTCATCTATTACTGTGATTTTGTGTCAAGATGATAAGAGATAGCATGATACACTGATTCTGAAGTTGGTCAGATGGCAAGCATTGAAGTAGTCACTACTTTCTAGGCACTACTTTTAAGCTCACAGAAAAACAACAAAAAACAAAAATAAGTTCCTTGCTCATAAGGGTTTTATATTCTAATGATGGAGACTACATGAGAATAATTGTTCATATAAGATAAATACACTGTAGATGGAAGGGAATCTCAGAGGCAGAAACAAGTGGGGTGTGGGAAAGATATCTTACAGACTGTGGGATTTTATCTGAGTTTTGAAGGAAGTCAGGGAAACTAGAAGGTAGAGATGAGCATTTCATGCCTGGGTAACAGCTAGAGCAAAAGCATGAAGGTAGGAGATTAAATGTTACCTGTGAGAAGTAGCAAGCTGACTATTTTGGCTAGATTGTAGAGTGTGTAAATGAAAATATAAGAATACTGGAAAGGATAGAGATTGTGAAGAGTAGAGATGTTGGACACATAAACAGGGTCCCAACAATCCCTCATATAATCTAAACCAAATTAGAATTGAATTGGGAAATATTTGACAAAATAAATAAAAATACAATAGGATACATATAATGTTAATATGTAATTTCTGGATCAATATGCTCTCTCAGGTATCATGAAGTGTGGTTTAGTGGCCCCATTCCTATTTGAATTTGGAGAAGAATGCCAAATTTCAAACTAAAAACTTTATATTCTGACCCTAGAGTTAATAGGGAAAAGACTAGAGTTTATTAAATAGAAACACATTTGAGCTGTGTTTTAGGAAAATTCCTTTGAGTAGAGGTAGAGGGAGAAATAAGGCAGAGAAACCTATTGGAAAGCTATTGGTTTCCATCTCCAAGTGAGGGGTGATAAATACTAGTCGTGAGAATAAAAGGACAAGATTTGATAACAGATTGATATACAAGATGAGAGAAAATGAGGGGTCAAGTCCAAATCTAAACATTCAAGACTAGTTGGTTTAAAAGATTGGTGGTACCCTTGAGAGTAACAGAAAAGTGAAGAAGAGTGGAAGTTTTGATGGGAAAGATAATAAGGATGCGTTGATTTATACCGATAGGATATCCAATTCAAGATGATCAAAAGGTAATTGGCAATGTGGGAGTAGAGATTAGGAGAGAGGTTAGAGCCATAGATCTATAGATCTAAAAATAATCAGCAAAGACGTGAGAAGTGAACCTGTGGGAGCTGATTGAGATCATCAAGCAAGACAATACAGAAGGAAGATAGAAGAGGGTATTGGGAGACATACACAGTCAATGAGCATGAACTTGATGAAGATCCATCCAAGAAGATTAATAAAGAGCAGTTAGGTAGTGTAATAAATATTCTCCCAGAAAATGCAACAGATAGGAATAGCCAAGAATGTTGCAGAAAATGTTGTAAATAAAAATGACCAGGAACTGTTAATATAGGAATGTTAAAGGGGAAATTCGGATAGAGTATCTTCTTTACTGCTCTGTATAACTGGTTTGGGCCTGTGCAAGGATAACTGTTAGAGACAAATATAAAAAAATATATATCTCTAATAACTATTAAGGTTAAGAAAAGGTAAGGAAAGGTAAACAAAGGTTTTGAGGATTAAGATTCCCTAATTTTAAAGGGTCTAAACTTATCCCAGTCCCACTGGTCCTCGTGGACCTGCTTCCTGCTCAGGCTTACCTTGAGCCTCCTTAAAACTCCTTTTCTATCACTAAAAAACCCGAAACTGTACTAAATAACATTATGCTAATTACTAACTCTCTAATTACTGTCTCTGTAAATCTCCTTCAGCGTTGAATCAGTTGTTGGTCCTCTCACTCTCTGCTCACTGCCAGCCCTTCCGGGCCTAGCTAGGCTTTTTAGACTTGACCAGACCTCAAAATGGCCTGGCCCTCTCAGCAGCCACACAGAGAAAAAACAGTCTCTCTCTTTCTCCTTTCTGTTGATTTTCCCCAGGAAATTATTCCAGAAACTAACCTGTTCTCCTCCTTCTCCTGCCACTGAGTTGTTTCAGTGTTCCAGGGAACAGAAAAACCAGGCTTCCTGCTAGGCCAAAAACCACCAGGAGACCATTGGCAGTTGGAAAACCCTGACTCCAGCTACCCAGAATTCCAATATCCACTCTTCCCAAGATTCTGTCTGGTCTTAAAGAAACCTTACCTGCTATTCTTTACCCTGTCCTTAGCTGCTTATTAATCCTAATAGTAGGTAGGAGAAGAACCAGGAGAGAGAAAAATCAAGAAAGCAGAGAGAAGATAATATCCAAGAGGAGATGGTGCTCATTAGTCTCAAAGGTTACAAAGATCAAGAAGGATGAAAATAGGGTAAAGTCCATTAAATTTGTCAATTTAAAAGTCATTGTAGGATCAGCTAGGTGATTGCATAGATCTGGAGACTAGAGTTCCTGGATTCAAATCTGATCTCAGACACTTCCTAGCTACGTGACACTGGGCAAGTAACAACCCCAATTGCTTAGCCCTTACTTTTCTTCTCCCTTTTGAACCAATATTTAATATTGATCATAAGATGGAAGGTAAAAGTTTTTTTTTAAAAAGATCATTGGTAATAATATTAGCTAACATCTATATAGCATTTACTAGATGCCAAGCACTATGCTAAGTTCTTAAAATTATTATATCATTTGATCCTCACAACAACCCTGGGAGATAAATGCTATTATTTTCCTCATTTTACAGATGAGGAAATTGAGGCAGACAGCAATTAATTACTTTCTGAGTCACAACAGAGAGAAGTTTAAGTTAAATGGTGATATCAGGAGCCCATTTTGCAGAGAGTTTAGAAGGGAGTGAGAAGAGAGAGTAGAAGGAATAGAGGAAGATAGTCAGAAGACATTGGTTAAAATCCTACTTTTATTGCTTACCGTGAGCTTAAACTCCCTGAAACTCATTTTCATCATCTTCAATACAAGGTGTTTGGACTAGATGGCCCCCTGGAGCCCCCATCTGTCTCTATATATATAGCCCCAGCAATTTAGAGCTGGAAGAGGGACTTTAAAGAGTATACAGTTCAATCATTACAAGATAAAGAAATTGAGACTCGTAGAGGTTAATACTTCTTTACTAGCACTTTGTAATAAAAATATAATTGATACTTACATGTCACCCAATGGTTAGAGATTGGACAAATCAAAAAATTAGAACTCTCTCCACCCTGGGCATTCTCAGGCTATCCTCTGTGCCCAGAATTCTCTCCCTCTTCTGCTCTGACTTCTGACCCCTCCAGCTTCCTTTAAGTCCCAACTAAATTCCCACCTCCTACAGGAAACTTCCCCAACCCCTCTTAATTCCAATGGCTTCCTTGTTATCTCCTATTTTCAAGTATATAGTTTGTTTTGCACATATTTGTTTGCTTACATCCTGGCTCTTCCATTAAATCATAAACTCCTTGAGGGCAGGGACTGTCTTTTGCCTCTTTTTGTATCACCAACAAACACTGCTTGGCACACAGTAGGCACATTTTTAAAAATAAAATCGTTACCTTCTATCTTAGAAGCAATACTGTAAGTTTGGTTCCAAGGGAGAAGAGCAGCAAGTGCTTTGTAACTGGGATCAAGTGATTTGTCAGGGTCACACAGCTAGGAAGTATCTGAGGCCACATTTGAACCCAGGACCTCCAGTCTCCAGACCTGGCTCTCTACTCATTGAGCTACATAACTGAGAAATAATAAATGTTTATTGAATTGAACTCTTACCAACAATCCAGCACACAAACTGCCTATGATTTAATAGATAGGTGCTAGGAAATTACCTCAGACACAAGAAAGTTAAATGTCTTCCTAGGTTCATTTGACTCAATGTCAGAAACAGGCTTTGAATCCCACCACCCAAACCTAATTTTCTATCTACCAACCTCACTCTCTCTAAGAATTGTTAGTTGGAAATTAGGATACAGTACCTTTTGTTATCTCCATATGTTGTTATTGTGGTGAAAGGCAGTTGGTCGCCAGCTAGATTTGAGCTAAGACTCTACATATTCTTTGGGCCTTGTTAAAAATGCTTGAGTAAAACTACTTAGAGACAGTCTTAACCAAAACCTATCTAATAAATATTGAAAGGGTTTAAAAGGAGCAGAACCAGGAGAACCTTATACACAGATACTGATACACTGTGGCACAATCAAATATAATGAACTTCTCTACTAGCAGCAATGTAATAATCCAGGACAATTCTGAGGGACTTATGAGAAAAAATACTATTCACATCCAGAAAAAGAACTGTGGAAGTAGAAAAACAGAAGGAAAATAATTGCTTGATCACCTGGGTCGATGGAGATATGATTGAGAATGTAGACTCTAATCGATCACCCTAATGCAAATATTAATAATATGGAAATAGGTCTTCATCAATGGCACATGTAAAACCTAGTGGAATTGCTCATTGGTTGGGGAAAGGGGAGGGAAAGAACATGAATCTTGTAACCATGGAAAAATATTCTAAATTAATTAATTAAATAAAAATGTTTTCAATTTAAGAAAAAATAAAGGAAAGATTTAAATTAGGGAAGGAAAGGTAAACAAAGGTTTGAGGATTAGGATTAATTCCCTAATCTAAAAAAGGATCTAAACTTTACCCATTCCCTCTAGTTCTTAAGAACTTTCTTCTTGTTCAAATTTCCTTGAGCCTCCTTAACACTTCTTAATTTATTCTAATTCCCAGGATCTATTCTAAATACCCTCATGTTAATTAACAATCCTCTTAATTATTATTAAGTTTTTACTGTCTCTGTAAATTTCTTCTAGCTTTGAATCAGTTTGATAGTTCTCTTGCACTGCCAAATGCCACTCTTCAGGCCTAATTTAGGCTTCTGGGCCTAGGACAGGCCTCAAAAATGGCCTGCCTCTGTCTGCAGCCACACACAGGAAACACACTCTCTCTTTCTTCTTTCTGTTGATCTTCTCCACAACCTCATTCCCCACACTCCAACCTGCTTTACTGTCACTCAGGTTTCCAGTTTCCCAGAGAGCCAATCCACTAGCTTCCTCTCAAGGCAAACCCACCTCCAGGAGAGTGTTGGCAGTTGGATTCCAATAGACTTCAAGCTCCTCAGGATTCCTGCAGGAATCCTTTCCAAGATTCTATCCATATCTTTAAACTAATCTGACCCTAACTCTAGTCACTAAGATCCTAATTTCCCCAAAATATTTATTTCAATTCCAATAATATGATTAATACATATATCATCTCCTTTCTTCTTTAAAATAATCCTGTGAAATAGGTACTGTAGATATTATTGTTCCTCTCTTACAGATGAGGAAACTTGATTTTAGAGAGGTTAAGGATACTAGTCCATTGTCACTCAGCTATTAAATTTGAAAGGCAGCATTTGAACCCTCAAGTCCAACATTCCATCCATTACACTTTCAGACCCTGTAGAGATGATTTATACATCAAACTTTATAAATGCATTTGTTTGTAAATAACATGTTTCCATTGGATCCTCCTGGAAATGGAAGACACTACAAATATTATTAGTCCCATTTTACAGATGAGATAAATAAACCATCTTGCCTATAATTGCACAATTAGTGTCAGTGTTGAGATTTGAACCCAAGTCTTTCAAATTCCAGCTTTCCATCTGCTACATTTTTGCATGTGGATGGAAGCCCCCAAAACATAAGAGCCTCCTTCCTCCCGTGAGTCCTTACTCAGAAGGGCTGTGTGATCTTTAGCAGAGATGCTGCTGGGATCCATCACAGTGAGGAAAGGTGAAATGTGTTGGAGCACAATTGGGGTAATCCATTCCAGACATGTGTGTAATGCAGGGGGAAACAGGTGCAAACAATTGAGCCCACTGTCAGTAAGCTCCGGTGATCGCTTTTGATATCTTAATCGTTGGTTGATCCATGTGCAGCAATAGCATCATCACTGTCATAGCCAGCTGAACATCTGCAAACCTTTTCTAGCTGCTTCTGATGTCTGTGTGAGTCCGTGAAAATCCTGACGTCACAAGAGCCTAAATTGGGCATGATTGCTGCCATTTCCCCTTTTCCGGCTGTAGAGCTGGGGAGTTGACAAATGTCAATAATTGCTAACCATTCACTACTGTTTGTCATATGCCCCACAAGGCAAGTGTGAAGAAAGATTGCTCTGAGGCTAGGATCTCCAGGCAGCCGTCAGCTTGATAGACTGCATGTCATTTCTCTCTTGGACAGGGAAGCTATTTGCCTTAGCCAGATCTCTGAGTTTTTCAACTTCCTCCCCAACCCCCCAGCTGTCTCTTCTTCTCAACCCAATCATATAAAATAAGCATCTGGAAAAGCCTTAAGAATGAATATATGATTTTGTCATTAGTGAAATGTTTCCGTTCTCCTTTCGACGCAGCGCCACTCTCCAGTGATGGGCAATTATCTACAAGAAGAGGCTTGTCTCAAAATCAGAGCCATGACTACTAAGTTTTGCACCTGGGGCAGCACAAAGCAGGACTGGGACTAGGAGCATAAGACATGCCTTCAGATCAGTTTTTTAAAGACATGATGCGTCAAGGCTGCTGCTTGGAGTGGGGCAGGAAGGGTGGAGTCAGGATAGAAAGGGAGATAGGAAAGGATAGAGAGGAGAGAGGGGAGAGAGAGAGAGAGACAGAGACAGAGAGACAGAGACAGACAGAGAGTCAGAGACAGAGAGACAGAGAGAGAGAGAGACAGAGAGTGAGACAGAGACAGAGACAGAGACAGAGAGACAGAGACAGAGAGAGACAGAGAGACAGAGACAGAAATACAGAGAGAGACAGAGAGAGACAGAGACAGAGAGTGAGAGAGACAGAGACAGAGAGTGAGAGAGACAGAGAGAGAGAGAGACAGAGAGTGAGAGAGAGAGAGACAGAGAGAGAGACAGAGAGAGAGACAGAGAGTGAGAGAGATACAGAGAGAGAGACAGAGAGTGAGAGAGAGACAGAGAGAGAGAGACAGAGAGAGAGGCAGAGAGTGAGAGAGACAGAGAGAGAGAGAGAGACAGACAGAGAGTGAGAGAGAGAGACAGAGAGTGAGAGAGACAGAGAGAGAGAGACAGAGAGGGACAAAGAGAGAGAGAGAGACAGAGAGTGAGAGAGACAGAGACAAAGAGAGAGATAGAGAGAGACAGAGACAGAGAGAGAGACAGAGAGTGAGAGAGAGAGAGAGAGAGGGAGGGAGGGAGGGAGGGAGAAGAGAAACAAGGATGGGATAGTAGAAAAGAGAAGGATTGAACCAGGCCAAGGAAGAGCTCACCTGAGTGTAGCCAAGCCACCATGTCTTCATAATGGTCCTTCTGGTAACTTGCTACCTATATTAATTGCCTTCAGAGAAACAAGGATGGGATAGTAGAAAAGAGAAGGATTGAACCAGGCCAAGGAAGAGCTCACCTGAGTGTAGCCAAGCCACCATGTCTTCATAATGGTCCTTCTGGTAACTTGCTACCTATATTAATTGCCTTCTTGCTGATTGGGTGCCCAGGTCTAATATGTCTGAAGCTGCTAAAGTATTGAAATGCTTTTAATAACTTTTAGCTCTCTGTGTTTTCCCATTTCCCTTATCCTTGTTACAGTCATGTTCATAATCAGTGATAAAAATTACTGTCACTTATATCTTGACTGAGAGACATGTGAAGCAGAGGTTGTCAGTCTCTGGTACCCATATCAGTCAGTGGTGGATACAAATGGTTGTGACTGGCACCAACTCTTACTCTACCTAAAAAGTAAGCAATGTAAAGACTCAGTGGAGAGCTGTAGACAGAGATGGAGTTATCATTAGAGACTAAAGAGGGGGAACAGAATCTAGAATTCCAGGTTCAGTTCCAGTTCCAGCAGCTGGGGGGTCTTGTTATATAAGACAGAAGAGAGATATTCCATTATGGCAACTCTCCAAGGTCATTTCTGTTGTCATGGCTTTAGTATCCTCTACTTTTAAGCTTATAGGTTCATAGGAAGTTGAAAAGGGCCATAAGAATCATCCACTTAGACCCTTTCATCTTATAAATGAGGAAATTGAAACCTGAGAGGTAAATTTATTTGCCCAAGGGCATACAAATAGTAAACAATAGCCAGAATTTGAACTCAGCTCCTTTGACTCCAAATTCAGTGATCTATCCACTACCCCATGCTGTTCCCTATATATTTTTTCACTTTTTGTAGATGCCTTTTAAAGATGTTTCTTTTAGGGTAGGTCGGTTTGGCTATTATAAATATATGTTAAAAGCTTTCATAGTAGCAACAAAACAAATCTAAAAACTTGACAAATTGGGATGGGGAAAACCACTTGGCATAAGAAATCACATTCATAAATATGGAGTCTTTTCTGTCTTGCTAATTTAGTACAAAACAAGGGATTCATACAGGATTGGATTCAAATTTTGAATTAGATAAACTTGGACTCTACTCCACAACTAGAGAATGCTTCAGACCAAGGTAACTAATGATATGTATTCTCATTCCTCCCTCAACTTCCCTTCCACCCCTCCCCAACAAAAAATCAGCCAATATATTTATACCCCAACTATGGAATTTCTGAGTGTGATTCTCTATGTATCAATGGCTTATGTTAAATTTACCTAGGACTATTTTTTTTCCCCTTAGATAAAGGAGGGAAGAGAGGAAAGGTTATTTTGTGGAAAGATTACTTTCTATAAAAAGACAAGTAACTATACTGTGATTGAGTATCTAAATCTAAATTCTTTAAAGGGATCTAGGACAAAGTTTACACATATTCAGTGTCAAACAAGTTTTTGAGCCACAGACCAGAGTGATTGCTGCCAACAAATGCCCCTATAATGAAGACAATGCTATTCCTTTAGGCTTGTGGAAGAGCTTTCAAGATCCACTGAGTCTTGAATAAACCTATTGAATACATCGGGGGCAATGAGGTGATACAATGAATAGAATTATGGGGCAGGAATCAAGAGGATGCCATCTTCCTGAATTCAAATCTGGCCTCAGACACCACTTGCTTTGTGACCTTGGCAAAGTCACTTAACCTCTTTTGCCCTAGTTTCTATATCTGTAAAATGAGCTGAAGAAAGAAATAGCAAACCACTCCAGTATCTTTGCCAAAAAAAACCCCAAATGCAGTCACCAAGAGTGAGACCAAACTGAATTGGATAAAGATACAATCAATTTTTCAAAACAAAGATAAGAATAGTTCTAAGCTCACGGGTTAATAGGACCATAGACTTTAATGCTAGATGGGGCCTTAGAGGCCTTCTGCTACAAGCCCTTCATTTTACAGATGAGGAAACTAAGACCAAAAAGATGAAATAACTTGCTCAAACGTGTTCACTTTCCCCTGAGTTGTTCCCATTAATTAAACCCTGAGCAAGCAAATGTTTCTTTTATTTTAATTTTAGTATGAGAAAAAAATACCTTCAGCATTTTTAATTTCTTAGAGGAACTCATTTATTTCATGTAATTAGATGTGTGGTTTTTAAATTACAGTATTATTTTCTGCTTTTAAGGGTTATTCTTTGGAAAATAGCAAAAATATTCATAAAAAGGCACCAAATCATGAGATATTGTCCAATGATATCTCATTTCTGAGTTTCTGCTGATTTGAGAAAGGTGAGTGCAAAAATAATTCCTGAAGTAAACACTGTTTGCTTAGACATTCTTTTCCCCTGATTGCTTCCATTTGAAAACTGCTGAGCCCATTTGTTCCTACATCATTACTTTGCTGGTTCAAACCACCCCCACACACACACTCCTCAGGAAAAAAAAATTTAATGTCATATTTCATAGCTAACATGCAGGGAAAACTTCTGGCCATGCAATTTTTACAACTTGCATTTTTGTTATCAAAGCCAGAAAAAGAAATCCAGGCGATTGTTTCTGATTTTCAGGTTATTTTCCATGGCCATACAATAAATCTCGATATAAATTAGGCTAGAGCCATAAATCTATAACTTTACTATAAATAAGATTTTTGAGAGGATCATTCTCTTTCTTTCTTGAATAAAAGTCATATGAAATCCCTATAACTCTCTCTCTCTCTCTCTCTCTCTCTCTCTCTCTCTATATATATATATATATATATATATATATATATATATCCTTATTTTGTCAGGACTGTTTGAACCCTTTTTCCATTTGACTATTCACCTTTTTAGCCAGGAGGGTTGTCTTTTCTCTCTCTGAGTAGAATATACATTACTGAAAATAGAGGTGTGCAAGATTTGTTTCCTTTTGAAATCTTGTGGCTTTCAAAAATCCAGTCTGGAGTTTATAACTTTATTGATTCTTAGTCAAGCACCTTGAGCTCGTTCATGAAAATGGGAACAGCTGGGGTGCACAGCTTCCATAAACCGAGCCTCTTTGTCTCCAAGAAGTTACAGGGTCAGCTGGCAATGCTGGCAGAAATTTTACAGTAACTATATCAAGCTCTTTCAGAAAGGCAGTAATACCCACTTAAATGGCTATAAGAGCTTATAAATCTTCAAGACCACTCAGAGAAATCTAAATATCCATGAAGCATTCCATAAGGCAGGGCCAGCCCTAGGCAAAATTGAAAAGAAGGAGAAATTTGTCTTTAGAAGCTTCCCCCTCTCACCATCCTTCCTTTGTCCCTACTCTTGGTGTTCCCACCCCAAAAGCCTCCTAGCCCAACTCATTCATCAGTGTTCTGTTCTGGGCTAACTGTTAAGGAGAAAATGGTTACTGGGAAAGCAATTGGATAGATTAATTCCCCTTAAGCTATGAAAGACTTATCATTTAAAGTTACTCCTTCCTAGACTATTGGCATTTTAAAAAGATGCTGACAGGCATCAATATAATAATCTTCTTGGCTCTATAATCATAAAAATTCTCATTTATATAGCTTTAGGATGTTACTCTTGTAAGGCAAATAGTGCCTCATTTTACAGATGAATGATCAGAAGTGGCTTAAGAGGTCTCACTCAAGAATACATAAAGAGGTAGTTGGGTGACTCAGAAGATTGAGAACAAGGCCTGGAGATAAGAAATCTTGTGTTCAAATTTGGCCTCAGAGTTTTCTCTGCTGTGTGACCCTGGGCAAGTCACTTAACTCTCATTGCCTACTTCTTACCACTCTTTTACCTTGGAACCAATACACAGTATTGATTCTAAGTCAGAAGGTAAGGGTTTTTTAAAAAGAAAACAAAACGTAAAGAAGGGATTCAGTAGATAGAGAGCCAACCCTTGAGATAAGAAGTTCTGGTTTTAAATCTGGCCTTAGAAACTTCCTAACTGTGTGGCCCTGGGGCAGTGATGGCAAACCTACAGAACACATGCCAAAGATGGCACACAGAGAGCTCTCTGTGAGCACACACATTACTAGAAAGACAGAGAGCCTCAGGTAGAGCTTTTCCCCTCCCCTTCTTCACCTGTGCTGAGGACATTTTTTCACAATCCCCCACCCCTCTGTCCAATGGGAGCACATAGGGAATAAGGTGGGCTGCTCACAGGCAACAGAGCTGGAGGGGAGCAGAGTGCTCTGGCCACTCCCCTCTCTCTCTCTCTGCACATGTTGAGGATATTCCTCATTTCACCCACCCCTCCACCCAGCAGCCCAATGGAAGGACTTTCTCCCTCCCCATGTGGGGTAAGGGGGGAGCAGGGAATGGCACTCAGTCTCTAAAAGGTTTGCCATCAATGCCCTAGGGCAGCATTGGCAAAAGTGTGGCACAGGTGCAGAGCCAGCACTAGGAGATCTGCTCCATTCCCCCTCTTCCCAGCACCTGAGGACATTCTTTGTATGCGCCATCCCTCTGTCCAGCTGCCCAATCAAGCAAATCTGCTCTCTGGGGTAATTTGGGGGGGGGGGGGAAGGGGAATTCATAGGCAATTTAAAGTTGCAATTTGGACACCCAAACTTGAAAACCTTCACCAAAGCTGCCCTTGGGCAAGCCACTTAACTACCATTGCCTAGCCCTTACCACTTTTGTGCATTGGAATCAATAAAAAATGGAAGGTAAGTTTTTAAAAAATGAAAAAAAAAAGAAAACATGGAGGAAGGCTTCTCAAAAATTGGGTAGATCTTCTGTGAGGAACAGGTCCTGACAAGGTGGTAGACTCCTCTCATAAGCCTATATAATGGAGTAAAAAAATTGAGTTAAGATTCATGTTCCCAGCTTAAGCCCTATTCCCACATCTACATCAGCAGAACATGATGAGGAACACATGATCAGTTAGTCTTTTAAGAGGCTAACAAGTGAAGTTGCTTTACTTTGGTTAAAACCCAGGTGAATGATTGAGGTACTGAGACATTGTAAAATGCACTTTCAGATCAACTGGTTCTGGTGACTAGATTGATTTTGGTCAATGGTAAATGAAGGGAGGTCCTTATTCATGTTAGGGATTAGGATAAAAGGGAATCTGCACCATCCCATTCCTTGTTCTTGATTACTGTAACACTGGCTTGTGAGTACCCATTCGAATGAGGATCAAATAAAATAGCCTTTGCCTCATTAATGCAGAGTTCAAGATTCTTTAGAATAGGTATTTCTTCCTCTCATTCTCTGTGAAGGATCTGTTGGAGAATATAGACTGTAAAGATGGGATTGACTCTCCCCTTGCCTACTTTTGAATTTAATCAACCAAAAGCAAAGACATCCCTACTTAACGTTAAGTAGGGGAGGTTCACAAACCACTTACTCCAGAAGCAACTGACTGCCCCTGGACAGTGCTAAGCAAATTTAAAGACTGCAATTGGTCCCCATAAAGTGGAGGCAGGGACAGGAAAGGACATAAAAAAGGGACTATAAAAGATGATGAACTTCCTGTCTAAGAGGTCTTTGGTCATCAACCTGAATCTTCAATTTAAGGACCTGGGGCTAGAAACTTGAACTGCTTCCAGTAAGACTGCTCTTGGATCTTCTCCCTTTGGACTTCAGATTGGGTGAGTGAAAAAAGCTGACCCTCCTTTCATGGCTTCTGGAGAGATTTAGCATTGGAAAGGCCTCCCTCTAGGAGGAGGCCTCATGGGTAAAACTCTTGCTTAATTCATCACTGGGCCCTCCAGCTGGGATTAAAGAGCCCTGTGAGAGTGGAGCCAGGTGCCAGAACAAATATTTAATGTGTTAGGTTAGATATCTTCTCTACTCTCCTTTTACATTTCTCTACTTTTATTCTTTCCCTCTTTTTGTAAATAAAGCTGCTAAAAAGTCATTTTGACTTCTTCAACTATTAATTTTTAAATCAACAACCACATCCTCTTATATTTAGTTGAACCATAAATTTAATTCCTATAAGTCAAGGATCCCCTAGATTGAAGTTATGTAGATGAGGTGCTCAGCATTGAACACTGTTAGGGTAGGATTTGGGGTTGGGAAACACAATAGGAAAACATATAAATAATAGCAACATCAATTATTATCCTGAAGGAGTAAGGAGAGAAAATGCCATTCTTTCAAGTCTGGTTTCCTGCTTTCCATTGAGCACCAGTCTCCTCCCTTCCAGGGAAGAGGAAAAGGACCATTATAACACAATTTTTGCATTATTTCCTGCATTGGGGGCAGGGGACTACCACCATTCCTTCAGCTCCCCCTTTCCCAGCCTCCCAATGCTATCCTCAACTGAGCTGCCTAAGGCTCTGAGAAGATCCATCCAGAGTGACATTGATAACCTATGCACACCGTCCTCAGTGATTAGCAAATTCCCACCTGGTCAGAGGGTCCCCAAACCAGAAACCTTAAATCCCCAGCTATCATCATTCAAACCTTATTCTCCATCCTCCACTCCACTGCTGGTAGATTATTCTAATTCCCAGGAACCCCACCAGTTCTACAATGTCCTGCTCTAAAGCCAGTACCCCCTCCATTGTATCTTCTAGAATTCTAAAATGCCTGCTCAATAGGTAACAAAATGGATTTCATCTTAAACCTTTTCCTTTATCACTTCTTCAACCATGTGGCTCTTACTGAGACCTGGTTCCCTATCTATCACTCAATCAAAATTTGGCAGCAGTTGTCTGCTGATCTCCAGGATACTCCCCTTCTTTCTTGAATGAGTTCAGTATCTACCTCACAGACTTTCTTCCTCAACTTTTGCCCTCAGACAAAAGGAGTTTAGCATATTAATTCTCCCTTAAACGTTCTAACCTTAGAGTTTCTCAACTTGCCCATTTCATATGACCTACTCCTCTACCCCACTTCAGCTAGATCGAGATAGTCAAACCTTGATTTTGCTATTACCCACAAATACACCACTTTCATGTATTTGAACTCTGAAATTCCCTTATCTAGATCCCGATCTACTGTCATTCCACCTCTCCCTCTGATAGGAAACCCCAATCCCATTCCTCACCCTCCCTGTGACCTTCAAACCTTGATTCCTCTGTTCTTTCCTGAGCTATCAATCCTACACTGGCTATATTCTCATGTTCTCCCCACCTGAATCAGTTCAACTCAACACTGTCCTTTTTTCCTGAAGCTCTTACCTCCTTATCATATAGCCATGCTTTCCCTGCCAAGACTGCCTAGGATTATTCCCCCATCCCCTGACTTGGAGGCAATAAACACCTCTTTCCTGATGCTTCTCAAATCTACATGTCCAGCCTTGATCTCTCTGCTAATCTTCAGTCTCTCCAAATTCCTATTGGACATCTCAAACAGATCATCGGGCAGATATCAAAAACTCAACATGTCTAAAACTGAACTCATTTTCCCCAAATCTTCTCCCCTTCAGAACTTCCCCACTATGGTCCAGAGCATCACTATTCTCTCAGTCACTCAGGCTCCCAACCATCAATTCCTCCCCCTTATAAAACTGGTGACCAAGTTCTGAGCAGTCTAACTGTGAAATATCTCTGGTATAGTTTCCTTTTCTCCTCTGATACTGAAATCAAACTGATGTAAGCCCTCATTACCTCACACCTGGATTATTGCAATAGCCTTCTGGGGGATCTTGACACTCTTTCTCCACTTCTATCTATTCTCTCCTCAGCTGTTAAATTAATCTTCCTATAGCACTGCTCTGATCATCACACATGCACACTCAAACTCCAGTGGCTCCCTATCATCCTAGCATCAAAGATAAAAACCTCCATTTGGCCTTCAAAGCTATTCACAGCTTGCTCCTCCCCTTACCTTTCCAGTCCTCTTATATCTAACACCTCACCTTCCTCCCCAACTCTGCAACCCATTCCTCATTCAAAACACTCTGCTCCAAGCTCCAGGCATTTTCTGGTTGTCTCCCATGCCTGGAATACTCTCCCTCCTTTTTTCTACTTCCTGGCTTCCTTCAAGTTCCTTCCTAAAATCTCATCTTTTACAAGAAGTGTTTCCTGAAACTCCTCAATTTTAGATGTGATATATGTAATCAAAAAAGCATATTTCCTACATTTGATCCTCATAACAACCCTGGGAGGTGCCATTAATACGCCCATTGTACAGTTGAGGAAACTGTGGCAAATAGAGATTAAGGGATTTGCCCAGGGTCACACAGTTAATGAATATCTGGGACTGAATTTAAATTCAAATCTTTCCAGCTTTAGGTCCAGACCTCTATCCACTGTACTACCAGCTACCCCCAAAATTCAGGGCAAGAGAATCATACCTTTTTGGACATGGCCAGTGTGGATATTTGTTTTGCTAGTATATATGTATGTGCTGTTTGCTATGAGAGTTGGTTTGTGGGTCTTTTGTATTTTTGTTTCCTATCACTTCCAAGCTATAAGTACAGAAGCTATTGACCAGCCACTCAGAGCTAGGCACAAAAACTTTGACTGACTCTGTTTCCAACCTGAACCAATATGCCTGCCTCTCCTTAGTCTGATTGTCCTTAACATATTGAAGTGGGGTTCAGTGTGGCTGCCCATCCAGTTTTAGCCCTACCCCAACACAAACAATCACCAGCTAGAAGTTCCACAGTAGAGAGTGCACCACACTACCTATTCTCCTTTTTCTCTTCAATTATTCAAGGAGGGTGGGGAGGCTATGGGAAGGGAGGAAGATAAATACTCATAAAAATTAATTAATTTTTAAAAGAGGATCAAATGAGATAATATATATAAAGTACTATATAAATATCTGCTATGGTTCTATTTGCTATCTGGAGAAACAATGGGTAGAGGGCTGGGCCTGGGGTCACGAATACTTGAGTTCAAATCTGGCCTGAGATACTTCTGATTGTGTGACCCTGAACAAGTCACTTAACCCTGTTTGCCTCAATTCCTCACCTGTAAAATAAGCTGGAGAAGGAAACAGCAAGACACTCCAGTACCTTGACCAAGAAAACCCCAAATGGAGTCACAAAGAGTGAAACACAACTGAAACAACTGAACAATAACATGCTTTCTATTATACTATACAATAAATAGTATTATTAAATTACTTTATTAATTTTCTGTTTATTTAATTTGCTGTTCTCTGTTCAAAGATGTTTGAAATAAGGAAGTATGGAGTATAAAATATAAAACAGCCCTATTTTACAAAAGGCCCAGAATTTATATCCTGCTATGTTGCTAAAATTGATATTTTCAACTAATTTTTAGTTGGATAACTATGATTTTCCATACATATGACCATATTATCTGGAAAAAGATATGGTTTTATTATTTCTTTGGCCATTCTGATTCCTTCAATTTCTTTTTGTCTTTTTACTGTGCCAAAAGAAATGATGAGCAAGTTAATTTTTTAAAAACTTAGAAAGATCTACATGAATTTATAAAGAGCAAAGCAAGCAGAACCAAGAAAACATTATATATAGCAACAGAAATATTGTTTGAAGAATGACTTGTGTATGCATGCCCATATTCAGAGAAGGATCTGATAAATAGAAACAAGCAAGATATAGTTTTATATATACATGTTTTGGTCAAATAATGCCTTCTCTAGTTCAGGGAGTGGAGGGAGGGAAATGAAAATCCCAGGGAACCTCAAATAACAAATAATTCATTTTTTAAAGGCCCAGATAATTTCTGTTCAGGATTCAAAATACCTGGGGTCAAGTGCTAGCACCACCTCTTACTAATAAATTATGATTCAAGTTCAAGTCTTCAGGCTCTAACACCAGTCTCTTGCCCTGATATCTTCAAATATTTGAAAAGCTATCAACATAGAAGAGGGATAAGATTTGTTCATTTTGCACAGAATCGAAACAATAACAGAGCATTATAAAAAAGAAATTTTCATCTCAGCATAAGAAAAAAGTTTTCTTAACAAATGTAGCTTTCCAAAAGGCAGCAGATTTTAGATTCAGGTTTTCTGGGCTCCACATCCAGCACTCTCAGCTACTGTGATACCTAGTTGCTTTGAGTAGTGATTTCTCCATCACTGAAGGTCTTCTTGCAGAGTTTAGATAATGACTTATTCTGGGTCTTAGGTAAGATTCATTCTTTGGGAAAGGATTAAACTAGACAGCCTGTGAGTACTCAGACTGAGATCTGTAAAGCACCTCAAAACCATTCCAGTCTGGCTTTGACATTTTATAGAAAGGGAAATAAATGAGATGACTTGCCCGAGGTCCTAGAGCTAATAAATAATACAAGTGATTCAAATCTGGATAGAATCAGCACACTTTCCCCTATACAATGCTGCCTTCCCATCGATACTGGTCTTAAGTGTAACTACAGTCCTCCAAATCCTTATGTTCATTCTAACTCCTTAGGAAGAAAATAAAAAGATGAAAAATGGACCATTGGTTTTATTCATGCCTCCACTTACACAAACAACCAATGTAGCTATAACTTGAGACTTCTTCAAAGGTTAGTTCAGCTATAACATTAATAAGGGAACATGCCGCGGGGAAAAAATTGCCAGACAACCTCCATTACAACCAATTTTCAGTTATTCAATTTTCAGAAACATTTGAAATTAAAATTTCCATTTTGGAGCTCTGACACAAATTATTTCACTACTCTCTATTTGGGTCATTCAAACCAATTCAGGTGGTTGGGACACATCAGAACTGTATTGCTTTTGGCCTATGGCCATTGTGAAGTCTTTCCAAAGCAAAGAATAGATAGGATGTGATATGTGAGATAAATTAGGAAGATCAAAGAGTCAAAGAGAACAGATTTTCAAAGGGTAGGAATAGATACTTCTGAGTTGATTTCATAACAATAATTGTCATTTTTACCTACAGTATATAAAGTAATGGCTCTTATTTTTAAAGTTGCCACCACAAAGAAATACACTCTGATAGTTATATCCTTTACTGTGTCCAATAATGTCACTAGCCTTTCATTATTCTCGATCAACAACCTTCCGTTGTTCCCTGCTCTCAAATCTCTTGTCTTATCACTCCTCTCTTGGCAAACCTCAGCCATGGTTTACTCTTACCTGACTGCTCTTCTTAATCTCTTTTGCTGGCTTACCATTCATATTATGCCCCTAATTAGAGGTGCTCTCCAAAATTCTGTCCTGAGTTTTGCTTATTCTCCCTTTATATTCTCCTATCTCTATCCTTTTCTTCCTCCTCCTCCTCCTTCTTCTTCTTCTTCTTCTTCTTCTTCTTCTTCTTCTTCTTCTTCTTCTTCTTCTTCTTCTTCTTCTTCTTCTTCTTCTTCTTCTTCTTCTTCTTCTTCTTCTTCTTCTTCTTCTTCTTCTTCTTCTTCTTCTTCTTCTTCTTCTTCTTCTTCTTCTTCTTCTTCTTCTTCTTCTTCTTCTTCTTCTTCTTCTTCTTCTTCTTCTTCTTCTTCTCTCTCTCTCTCTCTCTCTCTCTCTCTCTCTCTCTCTCTCTCTCTCTCTCTCTCTCTCTCTCTCTCTCTCTCTCTCTCTCCATTTCAAATTGGAATTTCAAATTTCCCAGAGATATCTTAAACCCAACCAGCTTAAAACTAAACTCGTTATCTTTTCCCCTCAACATGTTCCTCTTCCAAACTTCCCTAATTCTGTCAAAAAGCACCACTATTTTCCCAGTGTTTCATGATGATAATATAAGCATTATCCTGGACTCCTCACTCTCTCTCATCCCACATATCCAATAAGTGACCACATTTGGCCTTTCTTTTCCCCTTCATATCTCTTGCATTGGGCTCCTTCTCTCCCACACCTACCACCTTAGTTCAGGCCTTCATCACCTTTTACCTAGATTATTGTGACAGCCTCTTAATTGGTCCACTGCCTCAAGTCTCTCACCAGTCTAATTCACTCTCTGTACTTCTGCTAAAGTAATTTTCCTTAAGCACAAATTTGATTATGTGACTCTTTTACTCAACCAACTACATGAGCTTCCTATTATCTCTAGGATTAAATATAAACTTTTCCGTTTAGCTTTTAAAGTTCTTCACAACCTTGTCCCAACCTCTTTCAAGCTTCATTGAACACTAAGCCCCATCCTGTACTCTGCAACCTAATCAAATTGGCCTCTGTGTTCTTCACAAAGAACTATCCACCTTCTGTCTTTGTGTTTTTGCACTGACTGTCCCCCACGCCTGGAATGCTCCCCCTCCTTACCTCTGCCTCTTATTATGCCTCATAGAGTCTCTCTTGTCCTTTAAGATGAAACTCAGGCACCATCTTCTGCATGAAACCCTTATAAATCTCCCCAGCTGTTAGGGCCTCCCCCCTCCAAGACTCGCTTGTATTTGACTACTTTGTATGTATTTATATTAATTCACTTTATATTTATACAGTCTATATATATATATATATATATATATATATATAATTTGTCTATTCTATTGGAATGTTAAGCTCCTTGAAAATAGAGATAGTTTCATTCTCTGACTGTATCCCCTAGTGCCTTTCACAGTCAGTTCTTAATGAGGAATGTTTTTGTACTAATAAAAGCTAATGTTTATATTGTGCTTTAAGATTTGCAGTGCTTAACAGCAATATTGTGGAATGATCAGCTGTGAGAGATTGAGCTATCAGCAATACAACAATCCAGATGATTATGAAGGATTGACAAAGAATGCTATCCACCTCCAGAGAAGGAACTGTTGGGAGTCAGAATGAAGATGAAAGCAAATGATTTTTCAATTGCTAATTTGAGTTTATGTTTTGGAGTTTGGGTTTTATAAGTTTACTTAAAATAAACAATATGTAAATATATTTTGCAAGATGATATAATGTATAACCCAGAAAAAAATAAAGTTAATTGTTACATTAAAAAAAAAGATTTGCCGTGCTTTGCCTCTATCATTTGAACCATATAACACTTGGAAGTGTTATTATTATATTACTATACTATTATGTTATACAATATATGTTGTGATATTATTATTATATCCATTTTAGAGATGAGAAAAGTGAGGTTAAGAGGTTTGCCCAATGTCACACAGCAAGTGTCTGAAATAGGATTCAAATTCAGATCTTCCTGATTCCAAATCTTGTAAGTTACCAAGGGCACCAAACAGCCTTTCAAGTTAGCATCCACCCTCCAGCCTGACCCCATTTTCCCCAATAAACTTCTAGAATGATTCTAGGGACATGAGACAGAATAAAAATTCAGAAAGTCCCCTAACGCAGTGTTCTCCAGTGGAGGGTACAAAAGTCTGACCTAATCATCCAAGCAACATTCTGCCCTCTCCATCCATTGTGCATGCTCCTGAATTCTAGCCTCCTGAGACAAGTTCATGCCCCTCAAAATAGTTATCAGCAATTATATACTTGAGCACTCAAAAAAGCAGCACCTAGACACCCTTAAGAATATCTTTCCTTTTTCTATCCCCCATCAATATCATCCGCTTCATGGTTTGACATGTTGCTTGGTTTTGATTAATTGCCCTTTTTTCCATCTCTATTACAAAGGAGGACTTGTTGGGTGGTAGAGGGGAAAAATTCAGAAATGAATGTGAGATACACAAAAATAAAAGGAACAAAGAAAAAGTGGTTAGCAAATTTCCTCTGTTTCATTCTCCCCTGACAGCAGCACCAAAAAGTGAAACAATGCTCCTCAGACCTCATCAATCTCAAACCAGACTTATTTTTACTCAGTTTGTAGATAATTGCCTTCCCAGACACTAGGCTGCATACTCACTAGATGACAGTTTCCTGAGCACCTGCTGAAAGTTACTTAGGATATTATCAAGCTAGGTCGAAGCCAAGATTCATCTGGGGAGAACACGACTCTACAGGAACTGCCTAACCTGCTCCAGTCATGAAGACCTTGTGGCATGCTAAGGTGTGTGCTACTATGTTATACCTCTCCCCTAACCCCAGAGCTTTAATCCAGAGGGAAATCTCCTCATCTGCAGATCAGAAAATTGGACTCTTTCATCTTTTAAATTTTGTCTCAGACCTTACATACATGGTCATAAAAATCCTACTTCATTATAAACTCTTCTTAAGGACATACGTACTATCTATGGCCTGGAATCACTTACAAATCACTTACACTGCATTAAGAAGTATTGCAGGTAATTTGGAGCTCTGCCCAAAGGGCGCTAAAAGACTTTTTGCCCTTTGATCCAACCATAGCACTGCTGGGTTTGTACCCCAAAGAGATAATAAGGAAAAAGACATGTACAAGAATATTCATAGCTGTGCTCTTTGTGGTGGCCAAAAATTGGAAAATGAGGGGATGCCCTTCAATTGGAGAATGGCTGAACAAATTGTGGTATATGTTGTTGATGGAATACTATTGTGCTCAAAGGGATAATAAAGTGGAGGAACAACCTCCAGGAATTGATGCAGAGCGAAAGGAACAGAACCAGGAAAACATTATACACAGAGACTGATACACTGTGGTACAATCGAATGTAATGGAATTCTCCATTAGTGGCAATGCAGTGATCCTAAACAACCCGGAGGGATCTACGAGTAAGAACACTATCCACATTCAGAGGAAAAACTGTGGAGGTAGAAACACAGAAGAAAAATAACTGCTTGACTACATGGGTCAAGGGGCTATGTTTGGGGATGTAGACTCTAAAGGAACATCCTAGTGCAAACATCAACAACATGGAAATAGGTTCTGATCAAGGACACATGTAATACCCAGTGGAATTGCACGTCGGCTACTGGAAGGGCGGGAGAAGAGAGAGGAATAGAATATGATTTTTGTAACTAAGGAATAATATCTGAAATTGACCAAATACAATTTTAAAAAAAGTATTGCAGGTACCCTTCATTTAAAATTGTCCACATCATTACCCAAATGTATAGCACCTTTCATCAGTATAATGAAGTTTAAAGCAAGAAACCTGGTATATCACAGTGGCCTTTTCAAAAGTCAGGAGGCTAAACAAGACAACTTTTCAAGGCTCTATAAGACTGAGGGGACCAGGACCAAGGAGCCCACCTACCTTTGTAGAAAAGACACTAGACTGAGGCAGTAAACAATGAATGTAGTCCTAATCTTGCCAATAACAAACCAGGTAACCTTCAACAAAATACACTTTCTGAGACTCAGTTTCCTCATCAATATAATAAAGAGGACTATTGGACTATTCCCTACAATTTTCCTATGGTTCATTTAAGACTGGAATTCTACACAAAGTTTCCCAGTTAGCATTTAAATCTCATCACAATTGAACTCCAGTGTATCTTTTCAAGCTGATTACTACTTCCCTTCATCTACTCTTCTTCCAGCTAAATTGGACCATAGTTGCTGTTCACTGTAAACAACATTACATTTCTGTGCCTAAGCACAGGATGACCACCATGTCTGGAATACTCTCCCATCATGCCTTCACTCCTTGTAATCCACATTTGCCTTCAAGACTCAGCTCAAGTACAATAAAATTTTCTAGATTCCCCTAGTTGTTAGGACCCGACGCAAAAAAAAAAATTACTATGTATTCCTTTTGAATATAATTCCGTTTGAATATTTAAATATTTGGGTACATTTTGCTCTGCCCCCATAACCTCAGTGAGGTCAACAACTGTTTTGTTGGGGTATTTGTATTTTCAGTGCCTAGCACAAACTCTGACAGTTAGTAGTTGCTGAAGTGCTTGCTGAATTGAATTGAGAAAGAGAGAAATGAATGGAGGGGGTGGAGGAAGGAAGGAAGGAAGGAAGGAAGGAAGGAAGGAAGGAAGGAAGGAAGGAAGGAAGGAAGGAAGGAAGGAAGGAAGGAAGGAAGGAAGGAAGGAAGGAAGGAAGGAAATGGAAATTTGTGCTAGACACCAAAAATTCAAAGACCCAAACAAAATAATTGCTGGCCTCACTGAGATTATGGGGATGGAGCAACATGTACACAGATAATTAAATACAAATTATATTCAAGAGGAATACAGAGAAATTTTTGATTGAGGAGGTGACTAATAACTAGGGAAATCTAGAAAGTTTTCTTGTAAAGATACAGCACTTGAGCTGAGAAGAAAGAATTAAGTACCTACTTTGTGAAAGGCACTTTTCTAGGTTCTGACAAAAAAGAAATGTCTCTTCCCTCAAGAAGTTTACATGGGGGTGGAGATGGGATTAAAGAATATCAAGAGATGTTCCTTTTTTTGATTAAAAAAAAAAGCCAGCACCATCAATCCCTTCCTAAAGTACCCTCCCTGGAAAAATATGCTGCAAACCATTTCACTGGTCTGAAGCAGAATTGTCTTAGCCCTGCTATGTAAGAGAATCCATCCAAATGGTGGCAGTTGGGTAGCTCAGTGGATTGAGTGCCAGGCGCAGAGATGGGAGTTTGTGGGTTCAAATCTGACCTCAGACACTTCCAGCTGTGTGACCCCAGACAAGTCACTTAACCCCTATTGCCTAACTCTTACCACTCTTTTGCCTTGGAGCCAATATATAGTGTTGATTCTAAGATGGAAGATAAGGGTTTAAAAAGAGAGGGGGAGAGGGAGGAGAGACAGACAGACAGACAGACAGACAGACAGACAGACAGACAGAGAATCCAACCCAAGGATGCAGCTGAGTGACTCCCACACCCCAGAGCTTGGAGAGGGTGAGGTATAACACTTGTGGTGGCTGCAGTCACAGAGTTCTCATTCACGAAAGATTTGAACCAGTCTTCAGGAAGTTGTGTCAGTTATGGTTTTATTTCTTTGGAGAAGTTTATGAAAGGACATTGCCCAGATTTCTTCAAAGGGGAAACTTTATTGACATTAGCTAGGGACCATTTTTCATGCTGGAAAGTTTTAACTATGAGCCAGCACACCGGGAGGGGCAAGTAGCCTGGCAGTCCACTTACTAAGAATAAATTTTCTGACAGGGGTGAGTGAAGTTGATGAGGTTCCTATTTCTTGCATCCAGGAAGACAGCTTGGTCTTCTCAATTAGTCCTGAGAGGCATGTTCAGGATGTCTAATACTTTATTTCAGGGTATGAAATTTGATACAGTTCCAAGTAGCTTCCCTTAAAAATGTAAATGTATAATCTTCACATTGTATTAGAAGCACTGCAATATTAAATATACTTAGGACCCTGTGTTTAGAAGGGATCCACTTCTTATCCTTATGTGTGTGCATTTTTATTTTATTTTCTGTTTTGCAGTATTTATATTTCCTGATCACAAATCTAGCCGGAAGTTCAGAGCCTTTTTTGTGTATTATGGACCCCCTTGGCAGTCTGGCAAAGCCTATAAAGCCTTTCTCTGAATGATGTTTTTAAATTCATGAAATAAAATACATAGGATTCTAAAGGAAACTAATTATGTTGAAATAAAGATATGCTTTTTCACTTCTAAATTCACAGAGGCCTTGAAATCTCCACAAATTCCAGTTTGTGAACCACAGGTTAAAAACCCCTGATCTTGAGAGATCTCCATCATTCCTACTAGGGCTAAGGACTGGACCTGTGATTTCTTCATCATATGACATTTTCAGACAAGCAAACTTAATGCATTCCCTTCTCTGCAACTTACAGTCTTAGGGAGTTGCCTAGAACCATGAAAGTTGAAATGACTTGCCCAGGGTCACACAACCAAGATATATCAGAATCAAAACCTGAACCCAGATCTTCCTTCAAAGGCATACCTTCATGATACCTCTCCATCCCTCCTACCAATTCCAAAATAAAAACTTTTACTGAAATTGTGTTTTAACTCACAAAATGATAGGATCTCAATGTTCTAAATGACCTTAGAGGTCTTCTAGGACAGTCTCCACCTGAGCAAGAATCTTCTCTGCAACATCAGCAATGAGTGATTATCCAGCATTTGTGCAAAGACCTCCAGTGAGAGGGACCCCATTATCTCCCAGGGCTGCCCATTCCTTTGGGCTGGCCTCTGATTGTCAAAGAAACTTGTCTTCCTTCAAGCTTAAAACCGCCTCTCTACAACTTCCATCATTGCTCCTCATTCTGCCCTTCCCCACTCCCTGCCTTCATCTTCAAAGATGAGATGGCGGCTATCGTGCCCTCACCCCCCAAACCTTCTCTTCTCCAGGCCAAATGTAAGTAGCCCCCTTTTGGATTATCTCTCCTGATTATCCTTCCCAAAATGTGATGTTGAGCACAAATTCACAAAACTCCAGAAGTGGTCTAAGCAGGACACATCACAGTGGGACAATTGCCTCCCTAGTCCTAGGCACAGTGACTCTATGTACCCTAAGGTCATTATAGATGTGTGGGATGATGGCATATCCTATCTTGACTCATACTGAGTTATTGTTTATTGTTTAATTGGCTTTTGTGACCCTATTTGGGATTTTCTTGGCAAAGGTACTGGAGTGGTTTACCATTTCCTTCTCTAGCTCATTTTATACATTAAGAAACTGAGGCAAACAGAGTTGCCCCGGGTCACATAGCTAGTAAATGTGATTTAAACTCAGGTCTTCCTGACTTCAGGTCCATCACTCTATCCACTGTGCCACCCAGTGGCCCCATATTGAGCTTAGACTCCATGAAAGTACTGAAATTTTTTTTCAGACAACTATTTAGTCTTACTTCCCTCAACTTGCACTTGTGAAGTTAATAATTTCAACCCAAAGATAAGAGTAATTTTATCCCTAATGAGTCTCATTTTGTTAAATTCAGTAAAATATTCCAACCTGTTAAAATCTTTCTGGATCTAATTCTGCTATCCTATGTGTTAGTTCCCCTTATAGCTTAGTTTTATAATGAAATTTGACTAATTTGGCAGCTATGACTTTAGCTGAGTCATTGGGGAAAAAAAAAAAGTTGAACAGAACAGGGTCAAAGAGAGAACCCTGGGGGTCATTAATGACCACTTGTTGGCCTCTTGATGTAATGGAAAGAGACTAGCTCAGAGCAACTGGTTTCAATACCCACCTTTATGCTTACTACTTGTGTGATCTTGGGCAAGTCATTTACCTTCTCTTGTTCTTAGCTTCTTCAACTGTAAAATAACAATATCCAGAATGTATAGGGTTTTTATAAACCTTGTTTATTTTATAAGGTTTGCAAAGCACTTCATGTTATTAACTCATTTGATCCTTACGACCCTACAAGGTAGTGTTATAATTAAAATAGTTATGGTCATAAAATGTGGTGATTAAAAGAGTAGAAGAACTAAATTGTAGTATATATAGTAGAAATAGTAGTATATGTAGTAGATATAAGAGTGGGTGAGTAAATTTGTGACCGCAGAAAATATGTTTCACTACAGTGTCTTGGTTTTAAATCAAATATAAGGTGGTCGCCAGGGAAATATTCCAAATTATGAATATACCCAAGTCAACTGGGTTTTATAGAGAATTTAATTAATAATTATAATAATAATAGAATAATAATAAATATAATAATATATAAAATATAATAATTGTTATTAATAATATTTATTATATTATATATTATATATATAAATAAAATTTAATTAATAATACAATGAGGAATTAAAGAAAAGAGAGAAAGAGAGAAAAAGGAAATAAGTATGAAGGGCCTTAAGCCAACGTGGCCTAGACCTGAGTCTTAGGAGAGAGAGATCAGTCAGTCAGTCTTTTATCACTCACCACAAGGTCTGTCTAAGCACGGATTCTGGTGACAGAGTCTCCTCAGAGAGAGTTCCAGCCAGAGTCCTCCTCAAAGAGCCTTCCAGCCAGAGACTATTTCAAAGGGCCTCTCTCCAGAGCCTCCAGGGGGACAGAGTCCCCTCAGAGGAGCTCCAGCGAGACCTCCTTAGAGATTGTCCTCCAAGAGCTTCCCTTCTCCAGAGCTTCTCTCAAGAGATCCTCCAAAAGGATTTTTCATAAGAGATCTTCCTCAAAAGGATTCTTCCAAGAGGATTGCTTCATAAGAGATTCTGCTTTTTCTTATATAGGGGGTTTATATAAGGGGTTTCCTATGTCACCTCCCCTAAGTTCTTCCATCTACCAATCACAGTAGATGTTTTCCAAAGGGCAGCCCATTCTGAATTCACTGCTGGGTCGACTAATCCCTTTAGTAAGTTTGAACCAGAAAAACTTCTGAATAAGTTTTCACCTCTTTGCTCCTGGCAAGTTTACAAGTTGCCTGACCTTTAATAGGTACTTAGCACCCCATTGTATTAATTCTAAAAATAGGCATGGCTTAAAGAACTTTTTGCCTCATTATAAGTATGGGTTAAAGTACTTTCATTGTTTAGTAAGGAGTTCTCTCCCCAAAGCAGTCCCAAGTACTGGTGGAGCAGAGGTCCTCCCATTTCTGATCCAAGTAGAGTTCTCACATCCAAATGTGGAATATTCCCAGTAGGGAATTGTTCCAATTGAGAATTCCCCAATGTGGAAATTTTTAACATTCACAAGTCTGAGAAATTTCAAGATTCACAGTAGATGATATTATCACCATTTTACAAATGAGGAAACTGAGGTTGAAGAACTTGCCCAGCATCACACAGATAGTAAGAATCTAAAGCAGAGTTCAAACTTAGATTAGATCTTCCCTACTCCAATCCCATAATCTACCCACTGTGACACCGAGTTGGGCAAGACGACTTCTGAGTTCCCTTCTAACTTTAGATCTATGATGG
This sequence comes from Monodelphis domestica, assembly GCF_027887165.1. NCBI lineage: Eukaryota > Metazoa > Chordata > Mammalia > Didelphimorphia > Didelphidae > Monodelphis > Monodelphis domestica. Next base: position 321,733,849 of record NC_077229.1, on the reverse strand, counting down.
AATGTGTAATATCGTAGAGGGAATTCTTATTCTGGCATAGGTTAGATTAAGCACCTCCTAGATTCTTTCTAACGCTGATTCTTTAATATCATAATAGTAATCTATTTGGTCAAAGGACTTGGGTTCTTTGTATATGTAGAAAAAAAGACATCAAGTTAAATTCCCAAAAAGGAATAGTAAATAGCTTTCATCAGCACATCTGATAAGAAGAAAAATAAAACTGAAGACAGAACAATGAAACTCCACTAAGATGACTTCATCTCAAACTCTCCACCAAAAGACCATGCATTTCCCATAAAAGATTTTCTTCTATAATATATACCAAACCTGCATCCTCCAGGAAAGTGGTATTTTAAGGTTTCATTCTCTTCTGGTTGTCCTGGTGTGTGTATTCCCTTATGACTCCACTGGAAGATGTTAGCCACATCTGAACACACAGAAATGCATTGAAGTATAATCATCCAATTGGAATCAAGTTTGATTTTTAAAGGAAAAAAAATTTCTAAGTCCATATTATTCACACTGCTTCAAAATGCTGTTTCTCTTTGGAGACATCCATTATTATAAAGTCTGCATAGAGAGGACACTAAATATGTATCTGTTTTATAAAATTTAACTTTATATAGGCATTGAGGGATTTTAATGATGTAAGTATATGCATCTTCATACCAAACCAGACCATATGTCCATCCAAATGAATGTAAATGGCAGCACCCCTCTTCACTTGGGAGTTTCTCAGACCTAAAATATTTTTGGTTTTAAATTGTGGATTCATCTTTTTGAAAAGATGTATGAGTAGAATGTATGTAATACATTCTAATACAAAAAAAAAAGTAAAAAATAACAAGTAGAACTATGGGCAATAGAGGAGAAGAGAACAGTTAATACCCTAGAATAAAAGAATAAGGTCAACACTGCTATTGACTACATTGTGGGGTTCAAGACAAATAGTCATCCCCTGATGCCAGCGACTGCCCTCAGAGTTCCAAGTATTTGCAAAGCATTGTCCCAGTCCAATAGCAGAAAAATGCAGAGCCCACGTGTTTATAACTCCCTTTTTTTTAGCATCTTTTTCATTTTTTGTTAAGTCCTTACCTTCTACCTTAATACTGATACAAGTATCAGTTTCAAGGCAAAACAGATTACACATTGAGAAAGTATCTAAGGCCATATTTGAACTCAGGTTCTCCCACCTCTAGACCTGGCACTGTATCCACTGAGTCATCTAGTGGCCCCTACCCTTTCCATTTTTTATGATTATGCCAGGAAGAGATTACCAGTGGGCACAAAATATCCTTTGGTAATACCTTATAACTTGGTTTCAACTTGGGGCTTTTCATCTACCTGTCACTAGTGCAAGAGGAGGTATGATATAGCAAATCAAGAGTCAATCTTGGAATCAGGAAGGTCTAGCCTTAGAGCCAAGATGCCCTGGGTTCAAGCACATCTTTTGACACTAGCTTTATATTCCTGATAAAGTCTCATTGCTCTAGGCAACTTCTTAAGACTTCTTAATTGCCACTCTGCCTTTGTAGAAGGAGGATACTCACTTAGAGTTCCCCATACAGACCTCGTATTCAAAAAATAATGTTTATATTACATGATTCCCCCATTCACAGGGATTTCTTATGCCCCCAAGAAAGAGGAAAGTCTCTGAACTGGACGGAGAAACCAAGAGAGTTCATGATTATTAGATCTTAATCTTTCAGGATAATAGCTTTCCTACAAATAGTCAAAAAATGATGTAACTTTTAAAAAACCTGAGAATTATCTGAATAATGTGAAACAAATGCCATTATAAGACCATAGATTTAAAACTAACAAGGAACTTAGAGGCCATCAAATCTAACCCCATCATTTTTCAGCTAAGGAAACTGAGTATAAGAAAGATTAAGTGATAAGATTCAAATCTAGGCCTTCCTGATTTCAGGTCCAGCAATCTCTATTGTGCCACAAAGTTTTCATTTCTCAGGTTGTCTCATATGATTCCTTTTAATTATTGTTATTCATCTTATAAACTAGGAGAATGTAAAGTATCATTGGCAGCTTGGAAGCCTTCTGTGTTATTGGTTCAAATTCTGGAGAATGTGGTTTTAAAAATAATCCATTTTTCTGAGTGTAGAAAGTGCCAGCTTCTCAAAAATTCTTACAAAGTCTACCCTTGAATTTTGGAAAGGTAGAAACAGCCAGAATTCCATTTCTGAATCAATTCTTCAGCTTTATTTATTGCTCAGTTTACTAAATGTGAATTACAGATTTTATTTGGTTCTTTCCCAGACAAGAGGTTACACAATACATTCAATACACATCATTAACACTGAAATAGAACTTTTTCAGAGGATTCTCAAGTCTTTAGCTACAAATCCCTACTATAAACTCAAGAAGTCATCAGTTCAGTCGTCTTTATCATCCTCTCCAAAATGGATGGCCAGTTAGGACAAAGGGTCAGTGAGTGGCCCAAGCTTTATAGTGAGTTACCAGAAGAGCCAGGAGGTAGGATTTCCAAGCTAGGGCTCTCCCTTGATGAGGCCACGTTGTATTAGCCATCCTTCCAAAAACTAGACTAGGAGCAGCATGATCTTACAAAAAGTCTCCAGAGTACAGTCAAAGTCAACAGAAAAGGCTCTGGAGAAAACTTCTGCCTCCTGGCCAGCTCTAGGATAATCTGGAAGTTATGCTTGGTTTTTCCTATGGAATTGCTATGTACTCTCAGACTCTTTACAATCACTGAAATTACTCCTGCAACATGGCAAGAAATCAAAGGCATGGGGGAGACACACTTTGACCATTGAACTACCACCTACACTTTAGAGCACCGGACCTAGAATCAAAAAGATCTGCACTCAAATCTGACCTCAGACACATACTATATGACCTTTAGCCAGTCACTTAACACCATTCACCTCAGTTTCCCCACCTGTAAAATGGAATAATAATAGCACCTATTTCACAATGTTGTTGTAAGGATGAGATGAGATAAAGTGCTTAGCACCATACTTGTGTAAGGAATTAAATTTTATAATTTGGACTAAATATGTGAGAATTCTAAAATAGTTATTGTGATCCCCAATTTTAAAATTAATATAGCACAATTCAAAAATTACTTTTAGCAGCTTTTATTTACAAAAAAGTATAGAGAGTGAAAGTAGAGAAATGAAAAAGAGGATAGAGGAGATAGAGGAGAAATAAATATTTCTCCAGTCCTCAGTTCAACCCACGCAGGGCTCATTAACCCCTCACCCAGAGGACTCAGTCATGAATTAAGCAAGGGTTCAACCCATATGGCCTCCTCCAGGAAGGGGAAGCCTCTCTGGAACTAATCTCTTCAGAAGCCAAGAGAAGAGGGTCAACTTCTCACTCTCCCTGGTCAAAGCTCCAAAGGAGAAGATCCAGGAGCAGTCTTACTAGAAGCAGTCCAAGATCCAGAGTCCCAGGTCCAAGTAGTTCCAAGCCACAGTCCCAGTCCAAGATCCTCCAATCCAAAAGTTCAGGACAAAGACCTCTTGCACAGGAAGTTCATCATCTTTTATAGTCCTTTTTTTACGTCACTTCTTGTCTCTTCCTCCACTTTACAGGGAGCAGTTGTAATCTTTAAATTTGCTTAGCACTGCCCAGGGGTGGTCAGTCATTTCTGGAGTTGTCACCCACTTTAGCAAGTGGCTTGCAGACCTCTCCTACTTAGTGTTAAGTAGGGGTGTCTATGCTTTTGGTTGATTAAATTCAAAAGTAGGCAAGGGGAGAGCCAATCCCATCTTCTCATTTGGCACATAATAGGTGCTTAATAAATGCTTCTTCCCTTCCCAATAAATCCCATTCTCCTTTTGAATGCAAAGCCTAAAATGTATTTCTTTTTTGTACCTGTAGATACAATTTTAAATAATCATTTTCTAACATCTTGTGATCCATGTTCTCTTCCTCCCCTCTCCCCACTCCAAGATGGCAAGCAATATGCTATAGGTTATACATGTGCTATCATGAAATATGTATTTCCACGTTCATCATGTTGTAAAAGAAGACATATCACTTATATTAGAAAAAAAGCTCATTAAGAAAATGCAGTGAAAATGGTATGCTTCAATCTGTATTCAGACTCCATCAGTATTTCAGTCTATGATGGACAGTAGCCTTTTTTTGTCAAGAGATAAATGAATTTCTTTGCAGCTTCTGCCCATTGCTCCTACTTATTCTCCCTGGAGACAAGCAGAAGAAATAAAAACTTCATCATTTTCACAGCCCTTCAGATACTTGAAGATAGCTATCATGCCTCACCTCAAGCCTTCTCTTTCCCAGGATGGATATTCCCAGTTTCTTTAACCCAAGGGTTAACTTGGGATCCACAGACTTTTCTTTCAAAAATAATTTAATATCTGTGTTTTAATGTAATTTATTTCCTTCATAATTGCATATATTTTGTTTTATGCATTTAAAAGCATTTTTCTGAGAAGGAATCCATAGACTTCACTAGACTTCCAAAGAAGTCCATGGCATCAAAAAGTTAAGAATGTCTGCTACAGAACAGTGGAGTCTGAATACTATTTTTCACTTTATTTTGTATATGAATATGTGGGTGTTTGGTTTGGTTTGGTTGGGTTTTGTTTTTATAAGACTCCTTTCATAGTATGATCAAAATGAAAATATGTTTTGCATGATTACCCATGTATAACTCAGGAAAGGGGAGAGAAAGAAGAGAGACAGAGAGGAATTTGGATCTCGAAATTTTGGATAATGTTAAAAATTGGTATTATGTGTAATTGTGGGGAAAAGAAAATATTATTTTAAAAAGAAAGGAAAAAATTACTCCTATGACATGACCTCCATGTCCTACACCATCTTGGTTACCCTCCTCTGGAAACTGTACTTTAATCACCATCTTTCCTCCATAGAACTGTTTAGAATAGAGCACATTAGACTATATTTGAAATGTAGTCTGCACAGAGAATTCAGCAGAACTGTCACCAATCTGGTCCAAGAAGCAATGCTATTAGTGTTGCCTTTAGTGTGGTTCAGGGAAAGAACAATAAAGGAAATCTCTCTCTCCTGTCCATAGCCTCTGAGCCCCGGCACCTTCCTCTAGCCCAGCGGTTCTCAACCTCTCAATTTGTAGCAATGAGAATACATAATGCATATCAGGTATTTACATTCTGAATCATAACTGTAGCAAAATTACAGTTTTGAAGTAGCCACCAAAATAATTTTTTGGTTTGGGGTCACCACAACATGAGGAACTGTATTGCGGGGTCACGGCATTAGAAGGATTGAGAACCACTGACTAGTCTTCCTCCAAAATTTCATGTCCCTTCCAATCAGCAATAACTCCCTTCTGCCCCCACGCACATGCTTTATTTGACCTGCTCTTGTGCACTTTTTCTGCATTATTTTGTATTGCAGTGATTTGTGCATGTATCATACCACCTTCCCCACTGGAAGGTAAGCTTGATGAGGGCAACAATCAACAGCTAGCATTCCTTAAGCATCTCTCCTGTGAAGAACACGGTTCCGTACTCTGTTACAAACTTTACCTGTCCTGCCTGCATGGAGATTATAGTCTAACAGGGGGCAGTTATTGTAACTAATATTATGTGATAAGGGCATTAAGGAAATTCAAAACAAAATAAAGGCAGTGCACTATAAGGAAGGTAGCTAGGTGAATCAGGAAGACCTGAGTTCAAATATGACCTCATTCCCTTACTAGTTGTTAGAAAGTTCCTTAACTTCTGTTTGCTTGTATTGATTCTAAGATGAAAGGTAAGGGTTTAAAAAGAAAAAAAAAGGAATATGAATATATTGATTGATACAGATTACACAACATCATAAAGGCAGTATAACATCACTGTGGTTGCAAAGACACGATGAAGGGGCTAGAATTATATACCCAAAGGTCACCATCCTTTATAAATTAACAGTTGATAGATCTCTGCGCTATAAATATGTAGTGCTTTATAAACCACAAAGCTTTATACAAATGCTAGTTATTATTTTTAGTTGTGTAAAGGATCTAGGAGAAGGAAAAGATTAAATGTTTAGAATGTTAAACTGGGGCCTAAGTGGAAAGTGTCTATGAATACTAATCCTAGGACTTTTCTAATATGGATAATGTGACCTTGAACAAAAATGGTACAGTGGAAGGGGCATTGGACCAGGTCAGGGGACCTGGTTTATGATTTTGAATCTATTTAATAGCTATTTGACCCAGAGTAAGCCAATCAACTCAGTTTCCTCATCTGTAAAATCAGATATCTGCAAACTCCACCTTTCTATGAATTAGTCTTGGTGACTTTAGCTTCCTTATTTATGAAGGCAACATAGTACAGTGGAAATAATGCTATTCCATTGGAATTGGAGGCTTCAAATCCCACCTCTGCCAATTAATATCTTGTGTCCTTGGACAAGTCCCTTCATCTCTTTGGACCTCAATTTCCTCATTTACAAAATAAGAGGAATGGACTAGATGGGCTCTGGGGTTCTTCCCTGCTTTAGATCTATGATATCATAATTGCTATGGCAAAGTTCAACAGTGATGGCTTTGAAGGGTCAAGCTCTTCAAACTTCCATTTTCTGATCATGGATTGGTGTTCATTGTGTGAGATTATAGTCCTATTTTTGTTAATACAATTCATTTGTCAAAGCCAAAACATCAGACTTTCTATTTCCTTTGGTTATTGTAAAAAATGGACTTGAATCCAGGACTTCAATCCTCAGAAGTCCTTGCTCCACTTCCCCAGAATGCCCTCTAATCTCACTGAAACCTCACCTGGGCCGAGAGCGAGATGGAGTATTTAACCTGGTTGTGAATAGGCTCTGCCTCTTCTCTTCCTGTCTCCACTGGCAAGCAGACGCATCTCATGATGTGAGTGAAATTGAATTGGGCCTTTTTCTTAAATTCTCAACCTTTAATAAACCTCTAAAAATATAATACTCCTTGCAGAGAGAAACTAATTTCTACCTGCCTCAGTTTCCCCCTAAATTGTAATCTTTACATTATGGAACAATGATGTAGCCTAAGCTTTTATAATCACTTCTCCTTTATCCTGTCTTCTTCACGTTTAAAAAGCTGTACACACTTCTCACCACTAGTTCCTTTCCCCTCATGTACTTAACTCCTTGAAATCTGGCTTATGGGCTCATTACTCAACTGAAACTGTTGTCTTAATTATGAAATCCATTGGCCTTTTCTTCATCCTCATCATTCATGTTCTATTCTATTTTCTGCAGTTACTACTATTGCCCATCCTCTGCTTCTCTCTTTTCTGGGTTTTTATAACACTGACCTGCCTTGCTTCTCCTTCTTCCTGTGTGGAGAAGGTCCCCTCTCAGTTCCCCTTGCTAGTTCAGCATCCATGTCCCAACTCCTAACTATGAGTGCTAACAAAGCTCTATCCTATGACCTCTTCTCCTGTGTCTTCACATCTTTCTGTGACCTCATCAATTCTCATGAATTCAATTATCATCTCCATTCAGATTATTCCCAGATCTATATATCTGCCCTCTTCTCACTTGAGCTCCAGGACCACTACATCAACTGCCCATTGGTCATTTCAAATTGGAGGTCTCATAGGCAATTCAACTCAACAAAAAAAAGTTTAATTCCTCATTTCCCCCCTCAAAACCAGCCCTCTCTTCTCAACTTCCCTGTTTCTAGCCGAGACATCACCATCCTTCCAGTGACAACGTGGACAACTCTTCACTCTCCATCACTGAGTCCCATCCACCCAGTTGCTAAGTCTTGTCAGTTCCACACCACATCCTTCACACCCATCTCATTCTCCCCACTCACCTGCTCATAGTCCTAGCTCTGGCTCTTACTCCTTCTTACCTAGAATAGTTCAAGAGCCTCCTAATAGTTTCCCTGACTCAAGTTTCTCCTCATCGCCATCCATCCTTCTCCACACAGCTGCCAACATGGTTCTCCTAAGGCTCAAATGCCACTGTGTCATTTTCCTGCTCAAAAACTCCAGTGGCTCCCAGTTGCATCTAGAATGAAATACAAACTTTCTGTTTGGTATTTAAAGCCTTATTTAACCTATTCCAAACAATCTTTTCAGGCTTTTACATAATGTTCCCCTTCTTTTTTTTTAAAATCCTTACTTTCTGTCATAGTAACACTCTCAAACAGAAGCCTGGCAAGAGCTAGGCAAATGGAGTTAAGGGACTTGCCCAGGGTCACACAGCTAGGAAGTATCTGAGGGCAGATTTGATCCTAGGCCCTCCAGGCTCCAGGGCTGGCACTCTATCTATAGTACCACCTACCTGTTTCCAATGTTCCCCTTCATGAATACTGCATTTGATTTCCCATCTCTTGTACCCTGTGCTTATAATGTACTCCCTTTTCAACTCTGTCTCCTAGAATCCCTAGCTTCCTTTAAAGTTCAGCTCAAGCACAGCTTCCTATATAAGGCCTTTATTGACCTCTCTGCTTATTGGTACCTCCCAAAAAGTACTTTATATTTACTTTTTTTTATTTTTTTGCTAATTTGAATACCCATTTCCTCTGGTTGACTGAAACTTCATTGAGGGCAGGGACTGTTCAGTTTTTGTCTCATTACCTAGAGCAGCATCTAGTATTGCTGTTTAATCATTTCAGTCATGTCAGACTCTTCATGATTTCATTTGGGGTTTTCTTGGCAAAGATACTGGAGTGATTCTCCATTTCCTTTTCCAGCTCATTGCCCAGATTCACAAAACTAGTCTGAGACAGATTTGAACTCATCACTATGAATCTTCCTGACACTATGCCACTTCACTGCATCTAGAAAATAATAGGAAATTTGTAAATGCTTATTGGTTAACAGAGTTTGAAAGGACTTCTACCAAGGAGCTTCTAATAGAAGCCCACTTAATAAATAGAATGAGGTGTTCCTTGTGATGACCCAGACTCACTCTCTGAATATTATCCCCAACCCTTTATTTTCCAGTTTCCTTATCAAATTTGTAGCACCTTTTAGTGGTTCTATAAGTTTGTAGCTTTTTTGTTTTAGAGCATAATTAAATATTGGCATGTAATAAAATAGGAGCTATTTAAACTGTGGAGTTTGCTTGGAAGTCAAATTTAGGAACTGATCTTGACTTTGGCTATTTCTTCTTTAATAAACCAAATACATAAGGGATTTTGTTCATCATAACTGAAACACTTACAGAGACGGTAACATAGAGCTATAGAAAGAGCACCGACTGCACAGATTGAGGACCTGTGTTCAGCTATTATCTCGCTGGTACTCACCACCCTTGTGACCCTGGTCCAGTGACTCGGTCACTCGTACCTCAATTTCTTTGCTGGTAAAAAGAGAAGAAGAAGGATGTTGGGCTGATGACCTCTCCACTCTCTTCCAGCTTCAGATCTAAGATCCTATGACTAGATGACCTAGGAGGTCCCCTCTAGCTCTAAATCGATGATACTATGGCTATTATAATTCCCCAAAACAAACTTGCCCTCAGGGAAAACGACCTACTCCCACAGGCAAACTTGATCTGCAACTAGCCTAACAAAAAGCTCTGCCTTCCCCATCTTCATCTCCCTCCTCATTCCCATGCCTACCCTGACCTCCATTTCAAAACCAAGCTAAATATGAGAGGTGAGGGTGCTTTGATACACATAGCTATTCGCCACAGTTATCTGTCTTGAGAAAAAGTAAATAGAGGAAGATGTCAAGGCATCCCACATTCTGCTGCTTAGAATTAGCCACAGTAGATACCATGTTCATGCCAAGACTAAAAATCACTTTAGACCAAAAGGGCATGTAAACCCAGTTGGGCAGTTGGGGAGACCTTTCTGTTGAAAGTTGTTTTGATAAAGCACAATGATGTCAAATTGGGTTAAACCTTTAAGAAGCAGGGATGGTTATTCTAGAGACAGTCCCACCCTGGGGAACATGCTATCCAGAGACCTGATAAGGTTAATCCAAATTACCCGGGAGATTAGCCGTGAGACAGCCCATGGTTCCACAAACATCACTGCGGCTATCCTGAGCAAAGAAATTATATGCTTCGCTTTGGTTAGCATTTTCAGGGAGACTAAGCCTGAAAATGCCAGTGAAATGAAGACCTCAGTTTATAGACAAAGCTGTCACTCCATGTCTGAATTTATGGGGCTAGGCCAGCAGTAGCCTCCAAGTTACAGGTCAATCCCTTCTGGGTCACCCGTGTTCACCAAACACAATATGAAATTTCAAAGGCCTTTATCTGAAGTTTTATTAACACACCGCTCCTCCCCCGCTTGAAACTGGGGTTAGTAGGGGAGAAAAGAGGGCAGGGAGTGTGTGCATTTGCATTATCATCTTTATCCATCCTCCTCTGCCCCTTTGCTCTGCTTCTCCTGATATAGTCGTGGATAATCAATTATTCCAGGCACATGGTAGGAGCAGCAGGGTGAAACGGCTGATGGGATCCTAAAAGTGCACTTGGAGCCCTCACCACACAGTATTAAAGAACTTGGCTTCTTCTCCCACATTTTAATCACTTTTTTCAACTCCCAATTTTAAACAGTCCTAAGATTTTCAGTGCTGATGACTCAGTCTGAATCTATCAGTTTTGGGGTGTAAGGAGAAGAAAATCCATAAATCCACTTATTTTTATTGAAAATTGTACTACATGGGAAAATCACAAAAGAAAAACAAAGATCCTTTATTCAGTTTCGTTAAAAAGCAAACAAACCAAAATTTAAGTAATCACATGTGCAAATAGTGTGATTTGCATGGCCAAGTGACTATTTGCACATGCAAATGACTATTTGGACATAGTAATGTGGAGTTCAAAAACATACAAAGATTTGAACATGAGAACAGGTTAATATGTGGACAAAGAACCACTATTTTTTGGTTTGATTCAAAGGTTTTTGTATGCAGTTACCTGATTTATCTACCTGTAGATTTGGGAGGTAGACTTACAGCAAATCAAAAACAGTGATGGTTATCTCTTTCTCACTCTCAAAAATACTATAAAAAATTTTTAGAATGGAAGTCAATGGTTCAAGGGAACCATAAATAAAAACAGAATGAAGACAGAATTGATCAGGGAGGCACAGATCTTCAAATTAGATGCTTATCTACATTATGTACTGAACTCAATATTACCCAAATAACTCCTTTCTTCAATAAAAATATCAACCTCTCCATACATAAACTACATATGTATATAAGACAGACGTATATGTAATAACTAGCTGTTATATAGTGCTTTAGGATTTGTAGAGTTCTATATTTTCTCATTTGAAAGACATTTAATATAGTTCCTTATATGTTTGGGTCCATTAACAACTACATGTAAATTAAACATTATTTTGAAGGTTAGATAATAAATTAGGTTGATATCTTAAATCAGAAATGAATATCAATCCTTATCAATCATTTAGCTTCCTTGGGCTAAGGATGATAGATGGTATAGTGGATAGAATATTGGGTCTGAAGTTGGGAAGGCTCCAGTTCAAATCTGGCCTCAGACCCTTACGGGTATATGACCCTTGGCACATCATTTAATCTCCATCTGCATGTTTCTACAGCTACAATATAGGGATAATAACAACACTTACTCCCAGAGTTGTCATAAGGATCAGATGAGGTCATATTCGTAAAGCACATAGCACAATGCCCAGCATATACTAGACATTTAATAAAAACTTGTTTCCTTCCATGTTCAGTTTCCTTATCTGTAAGAATGGAAGGGTTGGTCTTATGATCCTATGAATATCTACAGTCAAGTTGAGTTGTGACAGCAATTTACCTCAGAGAAAGACATATTTTTAGAATTAAATGTATTAAGAGCTGGGTGGCTTAGTGGATTGAAAGTCAGGTTTAGAGACAGGAGATTCTGGGTTCAAATGTGGCCTCAGATATTTCCTAGCTGTGGGACCCTGGGAGAGTCACTTAATCCCCATTGCCTAACCCTTACTACTCTTCTGCCTTGGGACCAGTACACAATATTGATTCAAGATGGAAGGCAAGGAGATGGGGGTAGGAGGAGGTAGAGAAGAAGGAAGGAAGGAAGGAAGGAAGGAAGGAAGGAAGGAAGGAAGGAAGGAAGGAAGGAAGGAAGGAAGGAAGGAAGGAAGGAAGGAAGGAAGGAAGGAAGGAAGGAAGGAAGGAAGGAAGGAAGGAAGGAAGGAAGGAAGGAAGGAAGGAAGGATTGAAGGCAACTTCCATGTTGCTAGTGTCTTGGAGTCCAAATTTCAATTTAGCTTAGAGAGAGTGTGTGAATTAATTTATATTTATAATAACTTGTAATATTTATAATAATTTATTAGTAAATATAAATTTTATATATATATTCACTAAACACCCTACCCCCTTAACAAAAAATTTATACCTTTATTTCCATCAAAACCCAAAACTGGAAGATATAATTTTAAGCATAAACATGGGGACAGGAGTAAAAAATGATATAAATAGTACAAATAGTATATAAATAATAGCATAAAAATAAAATATTTATATAAATGGTATATACATTTTATAAAAACTGTACTGTCTGTAGATTTTTTATTTTTTAAGTTTTAGATCATTTTTTCAAAGAATTAAATTTAGGGTTAATACTGACATAGTATATAAATTGAGATTACAATTTATACACGACCATGAATTCTATTATTTTAACTAGTTAATGTAGTTTATTTAAAGCAAAGCATTGAAAATGCTTAGATGGCCTATAATATAGTCCCATAAACAAAAGGTTTGGTCCTAGCCTTACAGTTCATTTTAATTAGACCTACACATGCAAGTTTCTGCTATCCAGTGAAAATGCCTTGAAAACTATTACTACAAAACAAGAGGAGCTGGTATCAGGCACACTAAGAGTAGCCCACTACACCTTGGTCAACCACACATTTTAGAAATGAGGAAAAAATAGTAATTTTTTTAAAATAACACACAGGGATTCTATGACCATAGTCTGGATGGATTTCATATATTTGTAAATATTTTTTTTTCATTTGTAAATTTTTTCATTTGTAAATATATGAAATCCATCCAGACTATCGTTTATATAGATACATAGATATAGATATATCGTTGTCTCAATTGGCCACAGCTCTTTAGGTTGCTAAGTCATACATAAGAACCAAGAACTTCAATCTCACTGCATCTCCAATAACCAAACAACCCCTAGTGAAACACACAAGTGAAGTTTTCCCATTCCAGTCCAAGTGAATGTCACCATATTTGTATAGATTTCTCCTTTGCAATCCCTCTATTGCCACTCATCGTATTTATACTTGGGTCTCTTTGAGCTCCCAGGATATGTTCTCTTTCCTTAAAGAGTCTTCAGGGAATGTAGACCTTTGCCATTCAGACATAGAATCTGACGGGCACTGCCTCATTCCACCTCTCAACACAGGTATGGATGCATTGGGGGAGCACAGGACCAAGACCCAGACAAATCCTGCTTCATATATATGCACCCATATTAAACCCATCCTCGGACTGTCAGGTCCAGCCTTCTCTGGTACTGGTTCTCTCAGCATCCAAATACACACCAATTTCCACAATCTAATCTTTATATCCACACTGGATCTGTCCCCCAATCACAGTGAATGTGAGCTGCCTGACACTCTCTTCCTCTCTTCTCATATTCATTCTTGGAAAGGCCAGTTTTTCATTCCACATTTCTCACCACACTCTCATGGCTAGTTTTCACTGGAAAGCTTCTCATACCAACATCTAGAGAGACCTGAAAAAAAGGACCTCCAGAGATCATGCCTCAGAGAAATCCAGGCTCTCTGATCTGTGCTTCCTTCCCTGGGGATGTTCTCTCAGATCCCCCACCCCAACCATTTTTCTCTTGGCCATTTTTCTACCATGTCAATATCTCTTCCCCCACCCCAACCTTCCACTTTTTACTCTGGAACAATAATCCAATCAACACTGCAGGGAAATGCATCAACTTATGGCTCTACTCACCATCCCTGTGACTTCCCCAAGCAAAAAACTCTCTAGCCAACATGTTCTGATATGTTTTGTCTTCCCCTATTGGAGTTTAACTGTCTGAACACAAGGGCTCTCTCTTTTGCATCTATATCCCCCATACTTAGCATAGGGCTCGACATGCCTAATAAATGCTTCTTTACCCATTCATACCTATGTATTTCAGAGCTGCTGGCAACTGTGTGCCTTTGCCAACTCCCATGCAGAGTTGTATGCCATTTGCTGGTACTTTCCATTTAGTCATAGGCTAAATATAAAGGTGGGGAAGCTTAGTGAATAGAGTACAGGGCCTGGAGTCAAGAAGACTTATCTTCCTGGGTTCGAATCTGGCCTCAGATACTTCTAGCTTTGTGACCCCAGGGGAGTCACTTAATCCTATTTACCTCAGTTTTCTCATCTGTAAAAAGAGCTAGAGAAGGAAATAGCAAGGCATTCCAGTATCTTGGCCAATAAAACCCCAATGGGGTCACAAAGAGTTAGAAACAACTTAAAAACAACTGGTCAAAAGAAAAATAAAGATATTTTCAAGTATAAGCCATTCTGATCAGAGTTTTCTTAAACACCTGAATTCTCTGAAACAATAAGAATTTTCACATTAGTAAAGCACAAACCAATACCTAGCAAAATAAGTTGCAAATCAATAACATAGCAGAATTGTGGGAGTAGGGCTCTATTCCTTCACTAAAGAGCATATATAATCAAAAGCTCCTGATTGGTGCTTATGTATCCCTGTGATGGGCCTACCCTCAAGTACTCTATGGGATGCCCCACATACACACACACAAGCACACACTGCATTCACACATGCACTCACACTGTTAAGCAATATAAATGCATGTGTATTTTTGAACAACAAAAACAACTGCAGGTCATTCTAAACAACACGATTCAATGTATAAAGAGCCATGCTTTGAGATGGAAGGTCCTGGTTCAAATCTGGCCTCAGATATTTCCTAGATATGTGACCTAGACAAGTCATTTAACCCCCATTGCCTAGCCCTTACTGTTCTTCTGCCTTAAAATGAATACTTAGTATTGATTCTAAGATGAAAAGTAAGGGTTTAAAAAAAGAAATATTCAAAAGAATAAAAATTAATTCGTAGTCGCTGGCCAATCAGAGCAACTCCTAGCCCTCTAGTTTTACTTATGTCTCAAAAGCTATCAAATCCAACGTGCATTTTTAAGAGAGATCACCAGACCCAACAGTCTCTGAGTAACAGCTAAACCCTTCCTGCAGAATTCCAGAATCTTTTCCATGTTGGCCTCATGCCTTTGCCCTCTGCAAAACCTACCAAATTTATCTCTTCCTTATAACAGTAGGTAGGGTCTGAGGGTAAAAAAGTAAAAAGAAAAATATATCTTGCCTTCAAGGAGCTTATCTTCAACTGACACAAAAAGTAAACATAAATATAAATAGATTCTGATACAAGATGATCGGAAATATCTGTTGGTGGAATATGCAATCAGAAGGTACAGGGGATCATCTCAGAAATTAATCCCAGACCATCTCTTCTCTGGGTCCCAGGAGTCTGCTTTTTCTTCTATCTCACAGGAACCAGAAAGAATATTTTCATTTGTTTGGGGGTAGGAGAACAAAATCAACCAAACACTGGGGGAAAAAAAACAATCATCTTCACCCCCAAAAAAGGACTGGACTAGTCTATCACTGTTTGTGGATATGTGGTATTTTTCTTGGTTAAAAAAACAAGAAGAAGATCATTCACATCCAAGGCTGGTGTGCCTGTACAACCTAGAGAGGCTCTCATCCCCAAGGCTATCTTATCCCACCGAGCTGATGCCCCAGGTCTGTGTAATCACAGAGATGGGAAGGTACGGCTAGCAAATCCATCAAGGTCACTGCCAAGAGCAGCAGTCAACAACAACAAATGAGTACTAAAAGCCTTAAAAAAAACTTTAAGGCTCATTCAAGCTCCTAAAAGAAGTATGATCAATGCATCTACTTGTAGCCAGGCAGGATGGGCTAGTGAGTGTCTCTGTATGAAATGCTGAGGTAGAAAACTGTCTGATGAAATATAAAGATGAGATGAGAGCCAAGAGATAAGGTTAAATGGACTCTAGTAAGCTCAAACTATCAGGTTTCTTTGAAATGGCATGTGACCTCACCAAGAGATCAGTTTCGTGTGTGTTCAAGGGGTCTGGGGTAAGGGAGATCCACGCAGAGCCACTGCCATCTGCTGGCCACTGCCTGGCCAAAGGCTGGGTTGCCCCTGGTTCCCCTCCCAAGGCCACCAGCAGTCACAATTGTGGTTTAGGAGCTGATGCATCACAGAACACGTTTTCCTGAGTTCCAAATCTGTTTCAGCAGTCCTAGTAGTGGTTTATTTTTTAAACCTAATCGCCACTGACTATTCTGTTTCTCCTTTTGAAAGTTAAGTTCCATGTCACTACAAATTACAATAGGGTTCCCTTGTGCTGATCAGGTAAGGTTTCCCCATCAATGAGATATATAATAAAAGCTACTCTACCTCATCTAATGGTTTGCTATAGTTCTGCAGGTATCAATGGATGACATATGAAGTTACTTATCAATTTTTTTATTTAAATTAATTTTACTTATCAGTTTTGATGTCAGGAACAGTGGATTGCAAGCTTGGGAACCATGGAAGCAGCTGTGTACAGTGAAAAGACCACTGACTGGGTCTCTCTAACTAGGGAACTTGAACTCACCGCCTGTCTCTTAGCAATCTGTATAACTTTGGCCAAGTCACATAATCTCCTGAAACTCCGATTTTCTTACCAGTTAAATGAAAAGGTTGGACAAAATAGTTTCTGAGGTCCATTTCCAACTCTGGAGCTAAGATCCTCCGTTAGGGAGAAATGAAATAGAATGTTTTATCTGAGCACTTAATTCAGAGACCAAGTCTTTAAAATTCCTCAGAGACGTTTAATCCCTTTGGGAATGGATTTTCCATGTGGTACATAAGAATGGCAGGGGAACAAAAGGTTTTAATTATGCTGTCAACAGCAACTTCAGGGTCTGGAGATGCCAATTTATCTTTTCTTGCAGGGTGAGAGAAGTCTCTGTGTGTGTGTGCATATCTGTATCTTTTTTTTTCAGGTCTCTGAAAAGTTTCTGGATATGCACTTGGTTGGTGTTGTCTATGGAGTTGGGTTTGCTTTGTTGGTGTTTGGGGGTGGGGGAGTGGGGAGTGCTGACTGACCCTTTCAGGGTCTGAGGATATTGGGCTAATTAATGTGCATAGAATTTTTTTCTCCCACTAGCATAGTTCCTGGACAGAATGAGGAAGGGAACCAACATGCTGGTCCAAATTGTTTGAATACAAAAAGTCGTTCTTTGGGCCATGCTGGTCAGTTAGGCTCCACAACAGTCCAGGAGAGTAGTCCCAAGAGCTGGCCTGCCCTCAGGATCAGAAACACTGCCTTCCTCAGAACAATGAAGAGATAAGAGAAGGGAGAAAAATTTAAGAAGCAAAAACATGAAAAGAGAATTTAGGGGAAAAAAAAGGTTAAAGGATTTTATCTGGAGAAAAGAGTAGGTGAAATAATACCTATATATTTTAAGAGTACAATGAAATGACTTAGACTGGAGAGAAAGACAGACAGAAAGACAGAAACAGAAATTTAGATGAGACAAGGAAGAACTTCCCCCTGGCAAAAAGTTTAGTTCTGTAAAACTTGAGTTTGAATCCTGCCTCTAGACAGTTACTAGCTTTGTGAGCTTAGGCAAGTCAATTGTGTTCCCCTAACCTTTGTTTCCTCATCTATAAAATGAAGATAATAGCATCTAATACACAGGGTTATTGTGAAGATCAAATGAAATATTACATGTAAAGCATTTTGTAAAGCTTAAAATACTATGTAAATATTATATTCTGAAGATATAACAATAATAATAGCTAGCATTTATGTAGAACTTTGAATGCTGCAAAACACTTTACAAATATTATCTTGATTCGCATAACAGTTCTGAGAGATAGGTATTATTATGCCCATTTTACAGAGGAGGGAATTGAGGTAGAAATTATGTGCCTCACCCAGGGTTACATAGCTAATAATTTTCTAGAGACAGTATTCAAACTTGGGCTTTTCTGACCCCCAGGTCTCCTCATCAATCCATTAGCTGCCTAAGTGCTGTGACAAGGAAATCACTTTAAAAGACTGATATATATTAATTTAAGGTCGCCAAGGAATTCAGCTATACAGTGCCTCAATGTTAAAGAAGGGTATTGAAAATCATCTGTCTAAAATAGGATTAGGTTTAGATTTATTGAGTAGTCAAAAGGCTTGAACTTCTGAGGAGTCCCTGAGTTCTCTGTAAGAGAAGATTAACTTTGGTTCCAACTAAGAACATTAGCCCATAGATGTGTCAGAAAGTTTTAGAAGTTTTTAACTAGGAAGCTAGATGGAGATGACAATGAAAGGTGGTAAACTTGTGATGTTAAGACCAAGGTAGTTTTTTCTTCACCATCCTTACAGGGATCCTTACATGCTCTTCCCATTGACAACATTTTACAGATAAGGACCAGGTGTTCTTAACAAATCAGTATCATCATTAGATCTCATGGCAGGCTGTAAATGGAAAGTGAGCTGAGGCAAGCTAAAGTTATGGGAGATTTTCATTTCTTGCTCCAGTACTGCCTTCACTGTCAAACAAATTAGAAGCAGAGAATGTAAAGATGTTGTCAACCTGGAAAAAATAAAGAACTACCAAAATAGTTAAAATCATGATCTTTTAATCAGGGGAAGGAAATTATAATCCTTTTCAAGGTTCTTCTCAAGCTTCCTTAGGCATCTCTTTCCCTCTCCCATTATTAAAATATAAACTCCTTGAGGGCAAAGACTGTCTTACTTGGCATTTGTGTCCCTAGGCTTAGCACAATCGTGACAGATAATAAGGTTGTGTGACTATAGTCAAGTCACTTAACCCTGTTTGCCTCAGTTTCCTTTTCTGTAAAATGAACTGGACAAGGAAATGGCAAAGCACTCATTACTTTGCTAAGAAAACCTCAAATGGAGTCATGAAGAGCCAGGCATGACTGAAACAACTAAACAACAAGAACCTCTTGGCAGTTCAAAATGATGGTCCAAAGGATTCAAGCTAAAAAAATTTTAATGGTGCCTAAAGCAATAAATAATTGCCAGATATTATGAGTCACACATTAATCTAACCTGGAGGTTCACAACACATTTTTGTTCAAAGTAGTTTGCACTGGCCTAATGGATAGGCTCAGGCTCAGGCCCAGGGCTGGCCAGAGTCAAAAACACTTGAGTTAATGTGTTACCTCTGATATATGTACTGGCATGATTTAGTAACCTTTCAACCTCCCAGTGCCTCAGGCAACTTTCTAAGATTTTTAAATTACAGAAGATTTACACATCTCTTTTCATAAAGAGATTTTCCATAAAGATATTTCCCAAATCTGACAAATCACACACCAAAACCAAAAATATAAATTATGCAAGGTATGATGATAGATGAAAAGTATACAAAGATGGGGACTCCAGGAACTAAGAGCCAGGATTGGAAATAGGAGATCCTGGGTTCAAATCTGGCCTCAGATATATCCTAGCTGTGTGACCTTGGACAAGTCACTTAAACCCCATTGCCTAGACCTTATGGCTCTTCTGCCTTGAAACCAGTACACAGTAATGATTCTAGAACAGAAGGTAAAGGTTTAAAGGGGAGGGAAAAGAATACACAAAAATAAAGCAAAACAGTTCCTGACCTTTAGAAAATCCTATTAAGTAACCCAAGATCATTTGATAATACCTCAACTACTCTATGTCCCCACTAATTACCAAATTGTGCATACTCTTTGATGCAGTAATACCCTATACCCAAAAGTGATCAAAGAAACTAGAAACTATTTACAGCAACTTTTTTTTTTGTCATAGCAAAGAATCAGAAACTGAGGGAGTGATCATCACTTGGGGAATGGCTTTAAAAAATCAATTATGGCATCGGAATGTAATAGAATCTTATTTTGCCAAAAGGAACTATTTCAGTAAATTGGGATAAACTTACATGAACTAATATAGAATGAAGTAAGAAGGACCGGGAGGACAACAGCTTATACATTACCAACAATGCTAAAAAGAAAAACAACTTTGAAGTCCTCCCATACCTGATCATGATATGGAAATGACCCTGGGTTCTCAGAAGCTATTCCAATGCAAGACAAGGTCTGAAATTTTCATTCAATCTCAAAAGTCTTCAAATAGAGGTCTATCGAGACACTATCCCTCATCTATGAAATAAGGGAACTAAATTAAAAGGAGTCTAAGAGCATTTAGAATTTGTTTGTTTGTTTGTTTTTTAATTTGACACTAATTTGAGAAAGGAGTCTGGCATCCGAAGATAGTTCAAAAAGGCTCTTCAATAAAAAGTGATTTTTTTTTCCTTCCCACCAAAACTTACCAAGACTGATCACTGAGGCGTAGAAGAAGTTGCAGACTATGTTGGTGAAGCTATTCGCCAGATAAATTCAATCACATATCTTTGAACCACTGGAAGAGATAGTATGATAATGGATTAATATTGCATGAGTTCTTAGTTCACCATTGAAGTGCCCCCTTTCATGAAGGGAATAAATTGCCTTCTTTTGACATCTACCTTCTGACTTGAGGTTTGTTTATTTGAGTGGGTCGTCATTTTTATCTCATGCAATTTGGTGCCATTCTTCCCAGCTAAAATATTTTTGTTTTTACAGGGGCAATTTAGATAGTACAGTGGATTGAATATCAGACCAGGAATCAGGAAGACTTAAATTCAACTCTCGCCTCAGACACTTACTAGCTATAACCCTGGGCAAGTCATTTAACCCTATTTGACTCAGTTGTATCCGTAAAATGAGCTGGAGAAAGAAATGGCAAACCACTCCAGCATCTGTGACAAGAAAATCCTAAATGGAATCACGTCAGATACAAGTGAAAAACAACTGAACAATAACAAAAGGGGTCTTCTAGAAATGCTCTCCTATGCATTGTAGCATATGTTTTAAATTTATGAGATCCTCATCTACAGATGCTATAAGAGTCAAGTGAGAACAATATTTGGGGTTCCTTCATTTTCTATCATAAGGAGGGATGACCTCCCCATTTTAGCTGTACAGAGATCAAAATCTTTAAAAAAAGGTATACTGTGGGGGCAGAGTTGGAGAAATGGGTAACAGAAAACATAACATGAAAAGATTAGTGCCTATGTATCTATCTGATTGTCCTCAGAGGGGTCACAGCATGGCCAAGCCCTGGTATAGTACCTTCTGCTCCATTCTTCTTCCCACTTGGTGCTCTTCGTTCCTTTCCCTCACTGTCTGCTTTAAGAACCATTCTTGTTTCTCCATTCCCTGCCTCCACCAGAAGATTGTGTTTGGGCACTAAAACCCAACCACCCACATTGATTTTTATTCTTTGCCAAAATATTTGCTTACAATTATGTAAATAAGTATTTATATTTAGGTTTATCCTATATCATCTGCTAAAAGTGAATGGTGAGTGGGGAAAAAATTGTACCTTTCTGAAAGCATAATGTTATAGCAATTTGCACTGACCTAAAAGATTTTCCCATCTACATTAAAGTTCAAAATACTCCAGAGATGGTTATCTGAGCCTTATGTGCATGATATGAAAGAGTCAAAGAACATGGGTTCAAATTCTAGCTTTGCTAATTATCAACTAAGTAATCCTATAAACATCTAACTTCTCTGAGCCTTATTTGCCTCATCTATGAAATAAGGGGACTAAATTAAATGGTGTCTAAGGATACTTGTGGGGTTTGTTTGTTTTTAATTCTACCTTAAGTTGAGAAAGAAGTAGTTATCTGATGAATTTGGTTCTTGTATTTTACCCATTAAGAAATTAAAAAAAAAAAACACTTAGACATCTCTTATCCTTAGCAGCTTGAGTTTTTTTTTACATGATTCATGAGATCAGTTGACTTGGATGGCAAACAACAGAATTATCCCCACTTGCTCCTTAGAATATAGCTCCTCCTTGTGGTTAACAGGAATAAGTCATAAACTACAATCCCATTGTTAATTAAAATATGAAAACCATGTGTGTATGAATATGTGTACATATGTATTTCATACATGTTGTTGTTCAGTCATTTCAGTCATATCCAACTCTTCAGGACCCCATTTGAGATTTTCTTGGCAAAGATAGTGGAGTGGTTTGTCACTTCCCTCTCCAGCTTATTTTACAGATGAAGAACTGAGACCAACAAGGTTAAATGACTTGCCCAGAGTCACATAGCTAGTGAGGTTCTAAGACCAGATTTGAACTCACAAAAATGAGGCCCTGGCGCTCTATCTACTGTACTTCCTAGCTGCCAATAGATATGTGTGTGTGTTGCTTATAATTCACTCATCTAATTTTTACACCTATCTATAATTACCCACAATCTGATTTTTCCACAATTATCCACCTTCTGTGTTTCCCAGAGAGGGAAGAATCAGTTTTCAATTGGATGAACAAAAATGTATTCGGTGAACAGTCCTATATGCTGCCTACCAGTGCTAACAGCATAAGAAATTATAGAAAAATATAAAACAAAATCCCTTCCCCCAAGCAGCCACCATTCTAATGGAGAAACACAACATAACAAAGAATAGAATCAGAAAACCTCAGAATTATAAGAGAAATCTTAGAGGTCATCTGGTCCAAACTCCCTCTGAAAACTAACTTTGTCTCTATGACATACCTAAATCATCATCCCATCTCTGCTTGAATGGCTCTAATGATGAGGAAAGCAGCTCATTCCACTTATAGTTCCAATTCTTAAGAGTTTTCTCTTTCCATCAAGCCAAAATTTGTTCCTCTTTTAACTTCTACCTGCTACTCCTAATTTTGTCCTTTGGGACCAAATAAAACAAATCTAATCTCCCTTTAACGTGTCAGTTCTTCAAATATTTGAAGAAAGTTAATCTGCTCACCACCCAAGCCCACCCCCATCTTCTATCCTCCAGTTTAACAAATGAGATTATATCATAATCAGACTCAATGTCATGGTGGACACTATACTCATGATAAAAACTTGAAGAAAAGAGATGCAGGTGGGAGGCTCTAAATAATCTGGGAAGTGTTCACAAAGCAAGGGAAATCAGACCAGGGCAGATCTTGGAACAAACAGAAAATTCAGTCCTCTGGGGTGCCGAGGATCTCCTTGCACTGTATTTAAGGTTGGAAAGGACCTTGGAGATGATCTAGTGGAAAGGCCTTATTTTACAGATAAGGAAATGAGATTTAGAAAGGGGATTATTTGCCCAGGGTCATAGAGGTAATAAATAAAAGAGCATGCCCAGGGGCATTATCCTTTGCACTATACTACACTGCTCCCCAAAAATTTATCATACTTTTTTATTTCCTCAGTTTGTAGGTAGTTACAGAAAATAATTTTTAAAGTCTCTAAGCCTAAAAGCCTAATGAATATCATATACATTTTAAATATACTTCCACACTATTTACTCTTCTGGGAATATCTCAGCTTCCTTCCCTCCGTTACCCCTACATGTTAGGTTAATTTCTCTTTCAAAACTATTTAAGCTGGAGAATTAATTGGCTCAGAATACTAAGACTAAGGCCATTACTATAGCCTCCTGGGCATCTGGGTACAAACCTGCCAGGGCACAAGGGGGGAGAGCTCCTCCTGCCAAGCTTATGACCCCAGTCCAGCAGCATTAACAGCACTCAATTGAACGAAGATTTATCTCTGATGAATATCCCTCCCCTGCTTTTGCTAAATAAGTCTCCTTTTGTTCACTGCCAAATGGATTAGAAGTACCACATTTCATTCCAGCTTCATACCAAAAAAAAATACTCGTGGGCAAGCCCAAGTTAGCCCAAACCAATGGCACTTGTGCCTCATTTCAGGAAAGCATACTTGTGTATCATCATTTCATAGGGTTTGGGGAAAGAAAGGGGGACACCAGAAATCGTCTTCTCCAAGTGCCTCATTCTACAGATGAGAACATTGAGGCCCAGGGAAGTGAAACAAACGGTCAAGTGACAAAGTAGTCGTGGTCAATGGGACGGGAATTCAAACATGAGGCTCCTTCAGGCTCTTTCCCCTGGGCCACGTGGGGCACTGACACTTGAGCACAGCACTTCTCTTTTTCACCGAGGTGTTCAAGGAGGGCTCCCAAGTCTGGTGTGAGGGCTTGCCAAGTCCTTTGCAGGGCTTCTCAACGCATCTTTGGTGTCCACCTGTGACCCAGCTCTCCCGTGGGGCTCCAAGACGGTAGCAAGCCCAAGAGCCACAGCCCAGTAAAACCATCTGCAGATGGGCCAAAGCAGGTTGAAGGTTAGGCAAGGGGCTCTCCACCTCAAGCATGTGAAGACAACCCCTACCCCTGGCAGAATGGGCAAAGGAAAACAATTTGTTTTTGAAGGTGGCTGAAGCAGGTGATGTGGTCACTCATCCGGGACCAAGGTCTCCCACGGCATCCTGATCTATCTCCAGTCATCCTGACTTCTGCCTTGCCCTTGGACTTCAGTGACTCTGGAAAAGAGAGTGAGGTTCATAATGGCCCTGTGCCACTCTGCTTCACTTCAGTCTAATCCTGGAAGGTCAGTGGTCCTCTTCAAAAACAAAGGAGAAGGGGGCAGATGGGTGGCTCCATGGATTGAGAGCCAGGGGTAGAGGTCCTCCGTTCAAATCTGGCCTCAGACACTTCCCAGCTGTGTGACCCTGGGCAAGTCACTTAACCCCCATTGCCTAGCCCTTACCACTCTTCTGCCTTAGAGACAATACACAGTATTGATTCCAAGATGAAAGGTAAGGGTTTAAAAAAATAATTATTTTTTTTTTAAAAAGGAGAAAATAGAACAACACAAGGACTCTGGGGTATGCCAGTAAACATTTAACAGTTGGATTGTAAATGGTGGGAAGGGGGTGAGAGGTAACTATACAGACACAGTTTTCAATTTAATCTACATTATTAACACTTTCTTAAGTCTATCTTATTCTATCCTCCAGTTTAACAAATGAGATTATATAATCATCAGACTCAATGTCATGGCAGACACTATAATCATGATAGAAACTTGAAGAAAAGAGATGCAGGTGGGAGGCTCTAAATAATCTGGGAAGTGTTCACAAAGAATCAACTAAATGATAAAAAAAAAAAGAACTGATCTGTGATTGCTGATTTCGGAGGGGCAAATACTCACACTGAAAATTTAACCCTGGGCTTATTCAAAAGGGCTGATGGGTTTGGCATACCCTTGGCATTGCTGCTCTCCTACTTTCATTTTTTTCTTTGAAAGAATAAAGAGGGAAGAAGATTTTTTTACCAAAAAAAAATAAGAAGAATGCTGTGTAAAGGTCATAAAATTTACCTCTTCCCCTCTAAGACTGCTAAGTTTCTCCCTGAGACTTATTAAAACATCAACACAATTTGCACAGCCTAGTCAAAGGCATGACTGGAGCCAAAAGGAATTCACTCACCTCAACCCAGCTAGAAATGAAGACTTCAAACTTTCTGTTGAAGAGGCTAAATAGGGGAAATGTATTTATGGTCCCCTGAGGTACATTGGTCTGGATGGCCTTAAAAAAGAACTGGATCCCATTTCCCCACAGATACCTGAAGGCAAGAAGCAGCCTCAGTAGATAATAGCTCCAGCAGTTGGTGATAGCTGCCTTGTAGGGGAATGGCAAATACCCACTTTTCAAAGCAGAGAGAAACAGAGAGTGAAGCCAACTGAATTGACCAAGGGATTTCTGAGATGGCAGGCAGGTCTGGTTGCCAGAAGATGGCGCCATGAGAAATGTTCCAGCACATACCTAACCCTCCTCCACTTTGGAGTAAGTTTGTACCCTTCAAGTATCTGATGAGAATGATTCTATTAGTTAAGTTTCCCTTGTAATGCCTTTGTTATTTGTTCCCAAGAGGATAAAATAACATTCAGTGTTCATGATTAGCCTGAGTTAGTACAAAAAAGTAACCATATTTCCAAAATTAATCTAGTGACTTAAAGCTATCCCAATCAAAAGGCCAAAAATAAACTAGAGAATCAGACAAAATAATAATAAGACTCAGATAAAAGAAAAAAATTGTTAAAACTATCAAAGGGAAATTTTCAAAGGAAGAAGATAAATTGGCACTCCAAGATTTTAAATTATACCATAAAATGGTAATTATCAAAACCATCTGGTACTGGATTTTCTTAAAAATAGAATAAGCCATTGGGATAGGTCAGATAATAACCTAGAACTAGATGCATATAGTACTTCAATGTTGAATAAACCTAGGATCACAAAATATATTATATAAGAATTATACAACAAAAACTATTAAGTAAACTAGATAGCAGTTTAGGGGGGGAAATGAGAACGGATCAAAATCTCATACCAAAAAATGCATTGTGATCTATCAAAATCTCTAAAATTTATCAAATATGTATATATTCAATTCAATAAATATCGTAAGGGCAGACTGCAAAAGGGGAAAAGATGGAACATGGAAAGAAGAGATGATTGCCAGCAAAGACCGTTGGGAGCAGAGGATGCTAGGAGAGAAGAAGGAACATAACAAAGCTCTGTGAAGAACTCTGGAGGCTTTTGAGCAGAGACCTCAAACAAGCAGGAAGCATTTCCTTGCTGGAGATCTTGCCAAGAGCCAATAGGATTCAACTGTGTATAAGCCTGAGATTACTCCTACCAAGTTATTTCAACAACATAGAACCTCGAGGAACATCTCACCAGAGTGTCAAGACTCTTCTGACCAGGGAGGATCAGGGACACTCTGCCAGAGAGCCTGGCTCCTTCCTTTTGCCCTTTGCAACTGCTCAGACTATTCCTTAGCCCAATAGTATTATAAATAGGTTTAAGAGAATTAGTGGGAAAGGAAAGGAGAAACCCTGGTGCCATTGATAGCTGCCAGGGTGACTGACCTTTTAGGGGGATAGATCAGGAACCCCAATTTCTTCATTCCAACTCCCCAACTTTCCTATAGTCATTGCTCATTAAATCTTTCTTGCGACTTATTTCTTGGAGCTAAAAGGAAGGGTATTTGTTGTGGCTAGATCAGCCATAGGAGAGTGCTATAACCAAGACCCCTCCACCACCTTGTCAAAGATTGGGGAGGCTTGTCTCCATAACATCCTTGTGCCAGGGAAATCTGGAGTACCTCTTGTATCACCTGATAGGCAAGAACTTTCATCTTCCCATCACCTTCACATAACAGGGGAACCCCAATTTCCTGAGTAGCACCCCTTGACAGCATTACCCAGGAGGGGTGAGTGAGAGAGAGAGGGAGTGTAAGAGTCAACACTCCTACTAAACGGCACTTACCTCCTTCACAACAAGCTCCCTTTGACCCTCTTTAATCAACCTTAAAGTAACACCAGTGTCTAGTCATTACAACATTTATTAAGTGCCTACTATGTACCAGACTCTATGCTAAGAACTGGGGATTCAAAATGAGGCATAAGACAGTCTCTGCCCTCAAGGACCTTACAATCTAATGGGGATGCCAATATGCAAACAGATATACACAAAGTAAACTATATACATGTTAAATGGAAAGAATTAAAAGAGGTAAAGGACTGGACTTAAAAGGGGTTATAATAAAAGCCACCATAAAATATTAGAGAACAAGGAATTGTATCTTCACAACTGTAATGAGGAAAAAATTCATTAGTGCTTCCTGCCTCTTCAAATTGCTTTGTATTTTTTTTATCAAAAATGTTGTTTCTCTGAATAGAATGTAAACTCCTTGAGGGCAAGAAAAATCTGCTTTTTTTTCTTTGTATTTACAGCTCCTTGAATAAATTACATTGAATTGAATTTTCTTAGCCTACCATGTCTCAAATCACTGTGTATCAATGATTCATTTTTAGTCTTCTTTTTCTGTTCTTATGAAATAGAGGGACAGGAAGGAGGGCATAAAATGAACTACTAAATTGCATATTCAAAGGCTCTGAAAGTTTGGTGTACATCTCAAAATCTAGACAATTCAAATATACAACACTCAGTCTTTTGTTCATTTATCAAACACTTTTAAAATTCACAGAAAGGATTTCAGAGATTATAAAAGTAGGCAACTGTTATAAATTACATTCCTACACACGGGTGTCCAATTCAACTAAATATGTAATGTGTTCCCCACTATCCCTAGAGGAATCATAGAAACATTAAATCACAAGGTGCCTCAAGAAATAATCTAATCCAGTCCCTGGGTCAGCTTCTTAGAGATCAACCAGATTAGATGAAGGGGTCTCTAAATGTGCAAAGTGCTCCAGGCAAGCCTATTACATGTCTTCTAATAACCCCTACAATCAGTAAATCCTTCCTTATTTCTATGAATCCTGCTGCAATTCAAACCCATTTTCATTTACTGTCCTCAAGAGCATCTGCCATCTGCCATTTCTCCACGTAGGTGAAATTTCCTCCCTCCCAACTTTCTTGATGCCATTCATTTTTCCAGTTCCTTTAACATTTTCCTGTATAGCCTTCCTTCCACTCTGTAGTCATATCTGTTAACCTTTTCCAAGTTTTTTTCATCTCTTTGGAGCCTACCTTCTACTTTTTCTCTAAAAGGGGAAAAATTCAATGCTTCAATTATTATTATTAAAATTCTCAGGCACTTAGAAAAAAATGCACCATCTGGGACCGTTTGGGAACTCCATGTCAGATTGCCCTTATTTTGCATAGAAGAATTAAACATATGTAATACCCTCTAAGAATAAATACACAGAAGAGTGGGGAGATGTATGTATCCATTTAGAGGAAGGCAACTGTGCCCTACATACCTGATTTTTATACCAGGGACTAGATGGCTATCAAGCTAAAGTAAACCTCTTAAATGTTAATTTTATGTGTAAGTGATGCTCTGCAAAAAGATCTTGGGATGGAATGAGGTTTATAGGATTATAATCAAGAAACGCAGAACTATAAGGAAGGTTACTTCTAGTATCATAACAGGTTGGGGAAGGGTTTACATCCCTAATAAGAAATCTGGGGCACTAAAAATTTCAAATTCCAAATTCTCATAACAAAATTCATGGCATCCTAGAACATTATCATTTGACATGAAGTTTCTAAAAGGTTATTTCATGTACTATCTTGCTATATCAAGATATAAAGTATATGGGATGTTCAGGGAAGACTGGCACCCCTGGTATGAGGGTTTGCTGGCCCTTTTCAGGGTTGCTCATTCTCCTTTGGTGTCCACCCAGCTCTCACCTGTAGTCACAAGAAGCTGTAGCAATCCAGTGATGGTCATACACTAGCAAAACTGTTTTGTCAAACAGGTTAAACCAGGTTGCGGGTAACCGACAGACCTCAAACTCACCAGTGAGTTAGGAGGATGTCTACTCCAAGAATGTGAAGACTTCCTTCTGCAGAATGGCCAATTCAGAACAATTTGTTCCAGCAGTCATGAAGGTGGCAGAAACAAGCACTGGGGAGGGCTTAGGGCTTAAGCAGACATCAGAGAGGCCAAGGTCATCCACTGCATCCCAGGTTATTGCCAATTATCCTGAATTTTGTCTTGCTGTTGGACTAGGATGACTGGAAGACAGAGTGAGGCTGACACTTTGTGTAATTCTGCCTCTTTTTCAAGTCAAGACATTCCCCTGTGATGCCATTGGTTCTCTTTCAAAATGACAGGCAAACAACAATATCGATTTCTCTCTTGCAATCATACTTCCTGAGTCACCTTCATCTAATAACTTGTGCATGGTAACAAAACAGAGTTTCAGAATTCTGTGTCACTCAAAATTGGGACATTAATGCATTGCTAGTGGAGTTGTAAATTGATCCAACCATTCTGGAAGGCAATTTGGAATTATGCACAAAGGGCTTTAAAAGAATGCATGTCCTTTGATCCAGCCATACCACTACTAAGTTTGTACCCTAAAGAGATCATAAAAAATGGTTGTACAAGAATATTTATAGTCACACTCTTTGTGGTGGCAAAAAAAAAATGGAAAATGAGATTGTGTCCCTCAATTGGGGAATGGTTGAACAAATTGTGGTATATGATGGTGATGGGATACTATTGTGCTATAAGGATTGGTGATCTGAAGGATTTCTATATGAACTGGGAGAACCTCAATGAACTGATGCAGAGTGAAATGAGCAGAGCTAGAAGAACATTGTACACAGAACGTAAAACATCGTGGAATGATCAAATGTAATCGACTTTGCTACTAGTAGCAATGCAAGAATCCCAAAGAGACTTATGAGAAAGAATACTATCCACATTGAAAGAATGAACTATAGGAGTAGAAACAAAGAAGAAAAACATGATTTATCACTTAGTTCCATGGTTATGTTTGGGGGTTGTGATTTTAAAAGATTACTCGATTACAAAAATGAGCAATGTGGAAATAGGTATCAATTGATAATATGTACATAACCCAGTGGAATTGCTTGTCAGCTCTTGGAGGGGAGAGAGAAGAGGGGAGGGAGAGAACATGTATCATGGGAAAATATTTTAAAATAAATAAATTTATAAAAATAAAAAACTGAAAAAAAAAGAATTTTGTGCCACTACTTCAATATCTCTTGATATGATTATCAGTAGAAAAACTTCAAGACTAAGATACTTCCTTGAATTCCTTGACTCTTAGTCCCCATAACTGGCTGGTCAACAAAATTTCTTAATCTACTGGAAATTAGAATTTAGCCAGAAACATCAAGTATCCAGCCTTAAGAAAGATATTTTAAAATAAAACAAAGCAGTGACTTAGGAGGTCACATGCTACCAATACAACAAAGTTAATCAAGAGTCAAGATGCTTCTTAATGCTTTTTTGTAATGCACTAAATTCAGTTAAACTTGGATGATTCCTTCTAAATGTATATGAACCAATTGTGAAATTCAAAATAGCTGGAAAGAAATGAAGTTCTTGTGTTATTCCATCAATGATTCCCATCCCAAAACCACTGTGATGACTTGCATATTGTGCCATTGTTGATAAAGTAATTGTTGGACAAAAGGCACTCTTTAAAGCATGAAATCATTTCATATATGAATACCTTTATCATATATGAGTAGAACCAAAATTAGCACAACCAAATGGGATCATACCCTAGATAACAACATTTAGATGAAAGAGGAGACCCCTCTCAACTCTCAGAAGGCCTGCTTTCTACCTTGTCCCTCCAGCCTAGTTGCCCGATCAGCTCTCTTTCTTAGCCATCCCCCAGGCTGCCACCTTGGTGTCCTATGTATCCCTGCTCAAAGGCACCTTTCCAGAGGAGGGGATTAGATGCCCTCACACCCAGCTACTACAGAGTCATAGGAGGCTCACAATCAATTCAGGATTACCTGAAGGTGAAAGAGGTAGAGAATTCATTTAAGGCATTTTAATTCTCTGTCAATTCTCTCTAATTATAGATTCATATTGTAGGAAGGAAACTGGCACAGAGGAACCATTTTGGAATGTTGGGAGGAGGGACAAGAGTGGCAGTAGGAGAAGCAAAGGGGCTTGTAGGAGAAAGATCTTTGGAGGTGGTGTTTGGCTCTAAGGACTCCAGAGAGATGGGAATGAAGGACCTGAGCTTGGGACCCCAAAACTGTGGTAGAGGAGTCTTGCCTCAATTTCCCCTTGCCCTGAAAGACAGAAAGATCCCTGATATCACTGGATCATCGAACAAGGAAACAGAGATTCCATCAACCCCTGAACCTCACGGGGGTCACCCTGAAGACCTGTCCCAACCCATGCCTTCCCAGGAAGGACATGAGTGACCTGTTAGCTAGTAGAGAGATTAGAGAGAAAGGAGGAAAGAAATGCTGAAACCTGAGCCATTTGGTTCAGCTGAAGAAGGAAGAGACAAACTGCTTGGATAGTCTTTTAGGGTTTCCTGATCCCTCTGACCTAACCCTCCCTTGTTTCCTGATTTAATAAATCATCCCTTTTCTGAGGAAAATGCAGTCAGATCGAAGTTGTCATAGAAGTTAAGAAAGAAAGTTAAAAGGAGAGGAAGAGGGAACTGGAGTAGGCTGTCTATTCAGCTCTGGTAAAGCTAAATCCAGAGCAAAAGCCATTCAGCCTGCCCAGCCTCTGTGTGCTCAGAGGAGGCTTCTTGGGTCCCAGGCACCAGCAAAGTCCTGGGGAAAAGCTGACACCTTAATCCATAGAAGCCTACCTAATGGGATGGGGCTCCTGTCCATCCCTGTTGTACCGTCTTCACAGGGATAGCCCTCTTGGATATTTTAGGAGTGAGGGAGAGCTATTCAGACTTTCTCCCAGCTCTTGCACAAGTCATTTCACCTCTCTTTGGCTCAGTTTCTTCACTCAAAAATTGAAAACTGGATCAGATGATCTTCAAGGTCCCTTCCAGTTCTAAATTCATATTCCTACAATGGATTGATCCTGTCCTTTCCCATTCCTTCCTGCTTAGATGTTCCTCAAAGCTTAATTTCACCCTGAAGGTATCACACTTCTTGGCCCCCTCTCCAAAGCTGGGTACTATTTGGTTCCCACCCAATGGCAAGAGGAATATTTGACATTCTCCTTTCCTTCTCACTGCCATTTTTAGACACTCCCTCTCTGCCAATATTACTCAGCAACCCCTTCTCTTCCATTAAATGGAATTTTTGGCTTCCTATTTCCTAAAACCTCCTCATTTTCTTGATTTCTGTGCCTCCAATCTCCCTAACTCAAACAAGCAGAAGATTCTTTGTCCATTTATTTCCACTCATGTTTCCTTCCCTGTTCTTTAACATCCACTTCTTTCCCTTTGCTTTATTTCATAAAATTCTTTCCAGTTGCCTTTATACAGTATTGCCCATACATGAATATTGATTTTGGAGTTAAATATTTTGTACATCTCCCATCTGAAATCTCTTCTTGGTCAGTATATTTTCATTACTCCAGCTTTGTGGAAGCAAACTCTTTTTCCCTTCAGCAAATCCATTCATCAGCAGTGCCGACATTTCTTTGGATCTTCCTGGAAGTGCCAGAGATTTTTTGGCATTTTACGAGAGGCCTAATTGCAGTCCATGTGACTCCCAAGGAATGAGCTTCTCTGCCTGAAAATGAGTTACTGTGAAAACCAGAGTGACATGCCCACTGATCCTGGGGCCTAACGAGAAAGCTTAAGGAAACTTTTCAGGGGCACAAAGCCCAGATGACCAACTTTTTCAATTTCACAGATTTTTCCAAACTATTCATCTTCCTCTTGTTCCTATGCCTCTATGGTGGAGGAGAAGAGGGGGAGAGGTGAAAGGAATAGCTAACAGTCTTGGGAGCTCTTTACATCCAGGTTTGACTCTTAATCCAGCCATGCTGCTGTCCAATTGTGCCTATTAGTTCCCAAGAACAGAATTTTATGACTATTTATGAAAATAAACAATACTAGTCACATACTTGTTTTAAATTCATGGAACCAATATTCCATCAAAGAGACTTCTGTGTCTCCAAGAGGCAGGTCTCATATGACTTATGTGGTATCATGATCAAGACCAGGGTGCAGTCCGGTTTTATAGTAGATTTACTCAATCACAGTCCCTAATCAGATTAGCACTGCTTTTATGGCGGACAATTTTGGGGGGGTTTTTTTGGTTTTTTTTTTGTTTTGTTTTTAAAAACCCTTACCTTCTGTCTTGGAGCCAATACTGTGTATTGGCTCCAAGGCAGAAGAGTGGTAAGGGCTAGGCAATGGGGGTCAAGTGACTTGCCCAGGGTCACACAGCTAGGAAGTGGCTGAGGCCAGATTTGAACCTAGGGCCTCCCGTCTCTAGGCCTGTGGCGGACAATTTTTAAAAGTTGTTGGGAGCAGTGGTCATTAGAGAGTTTGTGGGTTAGGAGCCTGTAGCCTGGATTGTGGTATATAGGTTAATTTTTTTTTTTATTGGGTCTTTGAAACAAGTTCTTCAAGCAACATATTTTTGTTACTACTCTCACATAGTTCAGGAATCTAGGGCTTTATAAGAGATTAGGATCGTGGCTCTAGAGATAGAAGGGTCATCTAGGCTAGTGCTGGCAACCTGAAAAAAGAAACTGGTAGCACAGTGGATAAAATGCCAGGTCTGGTATTGGAAGGTCCTGTATTCAAATCTGACCTCAGATACTTCCTAACTATGCTACCCTGGCCCTTGCTGCTCTTCTGTCTTAAAACTGATACTAAGATGAAAAGTAAGGGTTCTTTAAAATTTTTTTCTTTTTAAACTGAAATAGAAACATCCCTGAGAGCTACCTAATGACTTTGAAAACCACAAACTAACTTTATTTATGTCCCGTTTTATTTTTGTTTATTTTGGTAAACATTTCCCATTTACAGGCTACACTCAGTAGTTTCTTTCAGGTCACTACAAGTTTAAGCCCGCTAATTCTAAACCAATCTCTTCATTTTAGAGAGGGGAAGACTGAAGTCCAAAGAAATTAAGTGACTTGCTCAAGGTCACATAGGTAGAAGTGGCAGAGTTAGGATTTAAACCCAAATCCTCTGATTCCACTGGCATCCCTCTGTGTACCGTACAAATTGATCATCTATTTTTCTTTTCTTTTTTGTTTTTAAAACTCTTACCTTCTGTCTGAGTATCCATTCTAAGGCAGAAGAGCAGCAAGGGCTAGGTCATTAGATTAAGTGATTTGCCCAGAGTCACATGGCTAGTAAGTGTCTGATGTCAGATTAGAACCCAGGACCTCCCAACTCCAGACCTGGCTCTCCATCCACTGGGCTACCTAGCTACCCCTTATGCCTTTCTTTTAATGGTTTAAAGAGAAAGGTCCTATTTTAAATCATAGTCATTTTGCAAGATATAGAAGCTCTAAATTCTATTTCTATCTACTGTATAATTGAAAACCTGTTACCCTAAAAAAAAGAACTACATTTCCCAGGAGCCCACTGACTTCTTGTCATTACATACTTCCTATAGATAGGGGACATCAGGCAGGGATGTGGAAGGTCCCACCTCTTTACTTCCTGTCCCAAGCTTGGTGATGCTAAGGCAGGTGTTTGAACTGCCTGATCAGCCATGGGCACGTGGTTTTTATTTTCTATCTTCTTTATTCCTTGATTTCTAATAATCATTAATAAAGCTCTTAAAATAGAATATTTTTATTAGAGATTTAATTTTTACACTACCCAAACAAAGTTTCAGAATCTTGTACTGATGAGTTTTTGTTTTTTGTTTTTAATCCCTTACTTTCCATCTTAGAATCAATATTGGTTCTAAGGTAGAAGAGTGGTAAGAGCTAGGCAATGGGGGTTAAGTGACTTGCCCAGGGTCCTACAGCTAGGAAGTGTCTAGCCTGAAATTTGAACCCAGGACCTCCAAGAGGCTCTCAATCCACCAAGTCACCTAGTTGCCCCCTGATGAGTTTTCATTATTAACTATGATATAAAAAGATGGGTAACACCAAACCATCTTTGGGTAATGAGAAAGCTGTGAAATAAACCAGCTGAGACAGGGAGCTATATAAAATCAATATTATATCCATATCAGGAAAGGCACATTTCTATGTCTCAGAGCTTCTCCTAATATAAGTATAGGTAGCTGTTTAAAGCATTTTTTCTTAGTTAGGCCAAGTTGATGTCTTCTATATCAAATAAAAGCAATAACAACAAAGTAAAGCCTAAATTACATGATCGTGTTGAGGAAACTGAGGAATGAGGGTATCCAAGAGGAGAAAAGGTGATTTGGCAGAATTCAATAGTAACTCACATTATTTATTTACTTATATTTATTAAGGTTAGCCAAAAAATAGGGAAGGAAAGTTCTTTTTTTGTTTTCCTGCCTATAGAATTCAGAGAGAAGGGATGACTAAAGTATAAAAGTAATCCAAAAATCTTACCTTTGAGTTCAGCAAATTGTTTCATCTTCCAATAACTAGGCAAACTTTTTACCAGTCTTTTGAGAAGTAATTAAATTGGTTTCTTGGATATTCATTTCAATTCAATTTAATAGCAAGCATTTATTAAGTGCCAATTATGTTCCAGGTACTTTGCTAGGTTCTGGGGAGACTGAGACAAAGTAAAACTCCTCTTGCCTTCAAAGAGCTTATATACTGTTGGGAGAATTTCTACTGTGTACTCTCTGATGGATATTTTAGAGAGGTGATCAATAACCTTAAAAGAGAAACTAGCATGAAAAAGAAGCATCATGTACATGATTTTTTAGGATAGAAAGTACATGAGATTTTAAGTCAAAAGACAGTTTTTTTCACTCCTCTTTCACTGTACCACCTGTGTGACCTTAGGCAAGTCACTAGCAAAAAGGATGAAGATTAAACCTTAATTCAACATTGGCAAAACAGGATTTTTCTGGTAGTTCAAACATTTCAGTTATGTCCAAATCTTCATGATCCCAAATGTTCAACCATTTCAGTTATGTCCAAATCTTCATTTGGGGTTTTCTTAGCAAAGATACTGAAATAGTTTGCCATTTCCTTATCTAACTCCTTTTACAGATGGGGAAACTGAGGCTGAGTTAAGTGTCTTGGCCAAGGTCACACAACTAGTAATTTCTGAAGTCACATTTGAACTCCTTCTGCTGCTTGTGGCCGCCTCACCCACCTGCTGATGTCATCTGCTGGGCTGCATTCACCACTGAGCTTGAGGGTGTTCTCCATGGAGCTATTGCTATTACCTGCTGATTCTCCACTCACTGCAGCTGTTAAGCATCCTTCTGCTTCAAGGGAGTGTCCACATTTTCTTTTTTTGTTAGGAAAAGTCCCATAGGCAAAATTCACCTTCTGAAATTTCCTTTGCCTGTTATGTGGTTTGGGTCAAGTAAATGTCTTTCAGTATCCATGATGTCTCTGGACACTAGTGCCAGGGCCATAGGAATTTCCCTGGAACATCTCTTAGAAAAACCAGTGAAGATAGGGAATAGCTGGCGACCTCTGTCCTCCATCCCTGCAGCTACACCCAAATCATTTCTCTTCTTCCATGTCTTTATCCCTTAGTGACCACAGTCCTCTGGACACAGTACTAAATGTTTTTAGGTAGCGGATTGAATGGATTTGTGTAAAAATTCATAAACAGTGAAGTCATTAACAACCTGAATTAGAGTCGTTTATTTAGATCCGTTTTTTAACCTGTTTCATTCTTTAAACTGCTCACTTTCTGCAGGAAGAGGTAACCCAGAAAATCTGGGAGTAATAAGATTTGGACAAAAATTGGATGGATTCAAATAGAAGGAATACAACTTTCCATTTAGACTCTCTGGTTTGAACTACAGTTAAAGGTAAACAAAAAGATACCCAGGTGAGAAGGAGGACTGGTTTACATGATTTATTCGTTCTCCCCTTTGGTTGAAGTATAAACAGCAAGTCAACAATGGAAAGTCTAGAATTACAATTTGAAAAACTGTTTTTGCTTGGAGTAAATAAAACTGGATTCAAGGTCTAGCTCTGCCACCAAATTAGAGAAGTGGCTTTGAGAAAGCTCTCTTAGGTATTGGTTTCCTCTCCTGTGACATTGGGGGGCAGGATTAGACTTTGATTTCTAAAGTGACTTCTAGCTCTAAAAGTCATTAAGCCCAATTCCCCTCACCCCATTTTATAGCTAAAGAAAATCTACCAATTATGTTCCAAGAAAAAAAAATACATACCATGATGTGCTAGAACTCTTCATTGAACTGTAGACATTGCACATCTTGGGATATAGGAGAGAAGGGAACAAACACCCTTTCCTCTCACCTCAAGATGCCAGATAGGCCCAGAGCATTACTCATGTACCATTTTAGGTTCAGGAAAGGTACAGAGGGTTCATTCTACATATTAATTTGAGCAGATGTGCTCAAAACTCAGCTACAGAGATCACATATGAGTCCAGCAGCACAACACTGGGATACACCCAAACTTCTTTCTTTTTTCTTTTCTACTCTTTCCTCACACTAGGCCACTCTTGACATAATATTCCAAACACAGCAGAGACAGAATAGGCAATAGTTATATATAATATGCAAATGTATCATAATACAAATGATAATATAACAATGATAGTTAGCATTTATAATAGCACTTATTATGTGCCAAACTCTACGCTAAATAAACCCTCAGCAATTATCTCATCTGAGCCACACTACCCCATGAGGAAGGTACTATTATGATCCCCATTTTACAGTTGAGGAAACTGAGGTAAATAGAGGTGAGGTGAGTTACCCAGGGTCATATAGTTAGTTAATGTGGGAGGTAGAGTCTGAACTGAAGTCTTCCTGACTCCAGGACCAGCACTCCATCTAACCTACTGCCCCGTCTATTTCATGTAATGTGACAAATTACTTGAAAATCCTGTCTGGTCAATGAATAAATAGGCAAATGAATAAATGAATGAATGAATAAATAAATAGACAAATAAGTAAATGAATGAATGAATGAATAAATGAATGGATGGATGGATGGATGGATGGATGGGTGGATGGATGAATAAATAAATAATTCCCCCTATAAGTTTATCATGATGTTGCCAGCCTGTCCTATCTGACCTAAAATTCCTACTGCTAGTCACTGCTTGGGGTCAAACAAAGCAGGAATATTATTTCCAGCATTAATTTACCTGAGGAAAGTAAGGAAAACAAAGTTCTAGTTCAACAGGATTTTTTTTCTCTTTTGAGAAAGGGAGAAAGAGACAGAGACAGAGAGAAAAGGAGAGGGGGGGAGGGAGGTAAGGAAGAAGGGAAATAGACAGAGAGAGAGATAGAGAGAGGGAGAGAGAGAGAAATAGGGAGGGGAGGGAGAGAGAGAAGGAGGGAAGGAATAAGTAAAAAAGGAAAATGACCTTCAACATCTTTGTTGCTGTTCAGTCATTTTCAGTCATGTCCAATTCTTTATGACCCCATTTAGGGTTTTCTTGACAGAGATACTAGAGTGGTTTGTCATTTCTCTCTCAGCTCTTTTTACAGATGAGGAAACAGAGGCAAGCAGGGTTAAATGACTAGCCCAGGGTCACATTGCTAGTAAGTATCTGAGTCAGGATTCGAGCTCAGGAAAATGAGTCTTCCTGACTCCAAGAAGTTCTACCCCAAACTATAATCTCTCCAAATGAGAGGACTGGAATGTGCTTTGTGTGTAAGCAGGACTACTCTGCAAACTCTTAGAAAATGTATTCTTAGCTTTCTAAATTCTCCTCCAGGTCACTATCTCAGCCCTTTAAAAAAAGAAGAAGCAGGAAGCATCCAGGCCCCTCTGGACATTGCATCTCCATGGATCCTAACTCAGAGGCATCTGTAAGTGTCCTGACGATGAGATAGCTGAAGCTGGCAAGATGGAGGGCCTAACAGACAAATGGGGAAATCTGTTCCCACATGGTGCTAAGCAAACAGCTTGAGGGGGTAAGAGAATAAATCCAGGCAGTGGTTGGTTACCCAGCCAGCTCTCTTTCTGGTGTAAGTCTTTGCCGGTGAGTGGTGTTATGAAATGGTGTGATTTTAATCAGCTTTGACTGCACCTCATTCTAATGGTTTACTCAGTGAAGTCCTTGGAGGCACATTACCAATAGGCCCCATTCCAGGGTTGAAGTCTGTTCTTCATCAGCTAGGATAGACAGGAGAGCTTTTGTCTCACAGCTCCAGAACTAAAGGAGAACCTAAGACCCAGATGGACTTTAGCCATGGCCTCTGCCTTGCCAAACTACAACCAAAGCCATATATTAAGTAAGCCAATCTGTGACCCAAGTCTGTAGCAATGACTTAGCAAAGGCATGTCAAAATTCTAAGTCCTGGGGGCACTCGGACCCCCAGCCTCTCATCCTGCAGCATTTTATTACAGCCAAAAGTAGCAGAATTTCCAACATCCTCATAGCCCAGCTCAAATGGAATCACAAAATATCAGAACTGGAAAAGACCTTAGAAATCATTTTCCTTACCCCTTTTTTAAAAATAGGTGAGGAAGACTGAGGCACAGAGAGGTAGTCCACTGTTTATTCTT
Source organism: Monodelphis domestica (assembly GCF_027887165.1). Taxonomy (NCBI): domain Eukaryota; kingdom Metazoa; phylum Chordata; class Mammalia; order Didelphimorphia; family Didelphidae; genus Monodelphis; species Monodelphis domestica. The sequence goes on along the minus strand of NC_077229.1, from coordinate 321,694,134 downwards.
GAGTTATTGAAAGTTTTGTTCAGAACTGTTCATTTCTGTATGCCTAGCCTAAAAAATGACATATGACTAGAATTTTTTAGTTCTTTACCCCTTTTTATACCTCCTCTACCTTCTCCCCAGCTACTTGTACTTCCATATCCAGATAGATAAAATCAGATCATTTTTAAGGAGTTAACCAACACTTTTCTATACTTAAATATGTATTCTTCCCTGAATCATTTTGACTTTTCTTGTTTTCATTATGGAAAGAACTCAAAGAAAATAGTTTGTATGAATAGGAAGTGGTATTTTACAAGGTGCTAGGGAGGGGCAGCTAGGTGGCTCAGTGGATTGAGAGCCAGCCCTAGAGATGGGAGGTCCTAGGTTCAAATACAACTTCGGAAACTTCCTAGCTCTGCGACACCTGGGCAAATCACTTAGCCCCAACTGCCTAATCCTTAGCACTCTTTGTCTTGGAATGAATACATAATAGTCCTTCCAAGATGGAAGATAAGGGTTTAAAAAAAAAGGTGCAGAGAGAGAAATTGAGACTGGAAATGATTGACAAGTGGACGAGGTATTAGGGCAGAGTCATGATGGGATTTTTTTTAACTTAAGGCGAAAACAAGTGAGCAAAGCAGGCAAAGTGTCAGTGATGGGAGCAGCAGTGATGATACAGTGGGCAGTAGGACTATTTGTACCGAGAGAGGGAGCAGTTCATTCTGTGGTCCTATCTCCAAGGAGTTTGGGGGGAAATGCCTAGAAAGGAAGATTCTGTGACAAGAGGACCCAGGGCATTGGCCACATAGAGGTCTAATCCTTTAGAGAACCAACAGGCAAAACATGGAGGCAGCAGGTAGCCTAGGGAGGCAGTGCCCAATCATCCCAAGAAGGAAGCACTCTCCTAGACTCTGGTGCCCTGAGGAAAAGTCACATTCATCCAGTATTAGATATGGCACTGGGTTCTAAGGAGACAAGCCTATAGGAAATGGGACTTGGAAGGAAAATGAGATTTAATTAAACAGGAGCTAAAGGAAATTTTCAGTTCATCATTTCTCTTTCTCCACTTTAAGAAAGTTCATGCCAAACAAGAATAACAAAAGCAACAACTTATATGCTAATGATGTAATGTTAATGAAAAAGACCAAAATGGAGCCTACTTCTCCATCCACTCTTAGTGTCAAGGGCTTTCACAGTGGTTGTTCAATTTCAAGGATTTTCATTGACTTGCAGGGGTAGTCCTAAGACCATCTTCTTCCCTTCCATCTTTCCTCATCAATCAATCAATCCACAAATATATATTTAAGTTCCTCTATGTCTCTACTATTCTGCTAAGAACTAGGAATCCAAAATCCCCCAACAAAAATAAAAGTCTTTGCACTCAAGAAGTTTACATTCTATCTTCTAAAAACCTATCTCCTAAATATTACATACATCATTTGGGGAATGGCCATACAAGTTGTGGCATATGCTTGTGATGGAAAACGACCATACCACAAGAAATGACAAGTACTTTACTTTTTTTAAAACATGGAAAGAACTATGTGAAGTTATAAAAAACAAAACAAGCAGAATCAAGAGAACATTCTGTATAGCTTCATTAGTAATGTTTGAAGAATGACTTGTGTGTGTCTACCCTCAGAGGAAGAAATGATAAATAGAAACAAGCAAGACATAATTTTATATATGCGTGTATGTGATCTATATTTACATATATTTTGTCAAATGATAACTTCTCTAGCGTGAAGAGGAGAGGGGGGAAGGGAGATACCCGAGAACTTTAATGTAACAAACAAATAAGTAAATTTGAATACATAAGTAAATATCATAGAACCCTTTCATAAGAGATTCTGAAATTATTCTATACTGTACATTCAGAGTAGCTTTCAGATTGTCAGAACTGAACCTGAACAGTCTGGGCCTCTCTCCCAGACCCCGTTCCCACCCCACAGAAGTGGCTCTGTAACAAATTACTACATACCTCCCCAAATCTATTACAAAACTTTCCCCACCCACTAACTTGAGGATATAAACCAAAGCAAAACTGTCCTGGTTGATATAAACATTATTGTCATGAACTGTTTTTTCATTCTTTTCTTTTGTAATGGCCAAATTCTGGAAATACGGTACCCAAAGAGGGCATCTAATTATTACAGAGTAAACTAACCTATAACAATAATAATCAATGATAATAAATGGCATTAATATAGCACTTTAATGATTGGGAAGAGTTTTATATACATTATATCATTTAAGTCTCATAACAGACCTGTGAATGAGTACAATATCATTATGCCCATTTTATAGATGTGAAAACTGAGGCTTTGAGAGCTTAAATTACTTGTCTATAGTCAAATAGCCAGAAAAAAAAAAAACAGATTCAAGATGGGAACCAACGTCTTCCTGACTCCAGGTGTCCCATTCTATCTGTTATGCTCTTTCTAAACACTAAATGATCCTGTTATATATATACAGTGTATTATATACAGTGTTATATATAACAGGGCATTCTGGCTTGACTCTCTTAGAAGCAGATCAGCTACATTCACCCCTCAGGGGTCTCAGGTCTTGTGAAGAATTTGGAGGTGTCTCTCTTCTCACATTGCCCGTGTTTCTCATCTCACCCTCAACCTCAACTGAGTTAGGAATCCACTAACTAGTTTACCAAGAAAACCCCAAATACAAATCTGGCCTCAGACACTTTCCAGCTGTGTGACCCTGGGCAAGTCACTTGACCCCCATTGCCTAGCCCTTACCACTCTTCTGCCTTGGAGCCAATGCACAGTATTGACTCCAAGACGAAAGGTAAGGGTTTAAAAAAAAAAAAAAGAGAACCCCAAATAGGGTTGGGAAGAGTTGGAGACGTCTGAAAACAACTGAAGGGCAACAGTAACTGGTGCTTCCAGGTTCAGTTTACCATTTAACACCAAGTAACTTTTATAAAGGAATATTCACTTCAAAGATATATAAAAAACACAATTGTACAAATAATTTCCCCCCAGTATCTTGGGAGAGTCTCCCCTTTGCTATTCCCTTTCCGTCTGTGGAAGGAGGCTTCAAATTTAGTTCATTTTCTACTTGACATTTGAAGTTCATGCCCAAAGTCAGCACTGTTTGTGGATGAGAGTGGCAACAAGCTAAAGGTTCCAAAGGGTACTCCCAAAGAAAACGCCTAGCTCTTTCAAGGCACCAATGTGGGGGCAGCTGCAAAACACCCAGATTCCTATGGCTGGAAAAACATAAGCCAAAAGACCAGAGACTCCATTTCTCTGAGAACACATAGCCTGAATGGAAGAAGGCTCAGAAGGCTCACATAAGTGAATTTTCCAGATAACTGAAGGTGTTCATCCTTCATCTTTGAAGAGGACCAATGACATCACCAGGGTGATGTCTTGACTTGCTCATAATTTAAATTTTAGTGACTTATCAAGCATCTAAGCACTTTTCAAATATTATCTCATTTATCCTCACAACAATCCTTCAAAGTAGGTGCTGATATCATGCCCTCTTACAATTAAGGGTAATGAGGCAAACAGAGGTAAAGTGACTTACCTAGGGTCTCACAGCTAGGAAGTCTGTGAGTTTGAATTTTAACTCAGGTCATCCTGACTCCAGGCCCAGCTCTCTGTCCACTAAACTCATACTTGACTCCACCAAGAAGTTACCATGGATAGAACACAGTATGTGAGGGGAGAAAGTATAAGATAAAGATGGAAAGGTGGATTGAAGCCCAATTATGGAGCATTTTGAATGGTCAGCTGAAGAGTTTAGAATCTATTCCATAGGCAGTGAGTGGGGAGTCAGTGAAGAATTGTAAGAAGTATCCACGTAATTAAACAATATAAACACCCATTAGATACACTAAATGATTGGTTCTAAAGTCCTTCCAGGTTGTCTATAGCAACTTAAGCTTCTTCTGGGTCTTCTTCTGGGAATTACACAAATTCTCTCCTGACCAAAAAGGGTATTTACCACCAAAGAAGGAAAAGAGGAGTCCAGATGCAGACTGAAACAGACTGTGCTTCACTTCATTTCCTCCATGAATTTTCTCTCATATTAAGCAATATGTGTCTTGCTTCACAACATGATGAACACAGGAATATGTGCTATATGATGATATATGTACAGCCTATATTATATCATATCATAGCACATTATCTATCTTCTTGGTAAGGGAAGAAAACCAAGAAGGAGGAGGAAAAAAAGACTGTGACAGGGGGCAGCTAGGTAGCTCAGTGGATTGAGAGTAAGGCCTAGAGGTGAGAGGTCCCAGGTTCAAATCTGGCCTTAGACACTTCCCAGCTGTGTGACCCTGGGCAAGTCACTTAACCCCCATTACCTAACCCTTACTGCTCCTCTGCCTTGGAACCAATACACAGTATTGACTCCAAGATGGAAGGTAAGGGTTTATTAAAAAAAAAAAAGAATGTGACAGATTTTTGTACATGGTTAATGTAAGAATTTGTTTCTCTTAGATAAACATATTCACTATAATTTATTATAAATATTTTAAATAAATAACATGTATCATAATATTATGTTACATATGAAAAAATTTTAATTCTCTTGTGGTTAATTGGAAACCAGTGCATCAAAAAGGAAATTAAAGGTGAGGTCAGAGAAAATAAACCTGATAGAAAGGAAAGAAATAGCCTGTTTATGGGGTAGCTAGGTGGCTCAGTGGATGGAATCCTGTCTATAGATGGGAAGTCCTGAGTTCCAAATCTAGCCTCAAACACTTTCTAACTGTGTAACCCTGGGCCAGAAAATTAACACCCAATCACCTATCCCATACTACTCTTCTGCCTTGGAATTGATACTTAGCATTAATTCTAGAGAGAAAGAAGAAAGAAAGAAAGAAAGAAAGAAGAAGAAAGAAGAAAGAAAGAAAGAAAGAGAAAGAAAGAAAGAAAAAGAAAGAAAGAAAGAAAGAAGAAAGAAAGAAAGAAAGAAAGAAAGAAAGAGAGAAAGAAGAGAAAGAAGAGAAAGAGAGAAAGACGAGAAAGGGAGAGAGAGAGAGAAAGAGAGAAAGAGAGAAAGAGAGAGAGAGAGATGAGAGAGAGAAGAGAGAGAGAGAGAGAGAGGAGAGAGAGGAGAGAGAGAGACGAGAGGAGGGAGGGAGGGAGGGAGGGAGAGGGAGGGAGGAGGGAGGGAGGAAGTGAGGAAGGAAGGAAGGAAGGAAGGAAGGAAGGAAGGAAGGAAGGAAGGAAGGAAGGAAGGAAGGAAGGAAGGAAGGAAGGAAGGAAGGAAGGAAGGAAGGAAGAACTTGTTTATGGTTCCATAATTTTACCCCTGACTGGAAAACAGAAATCCAATGATGATCACCTTCAGTTATTTTTTTCAAGACCAAGCTAGAGAAATGGAGCTCTGTTCTACCTGAATCATTGCTGTGGGTCTGGGGTTTCCAAATTTACAAAAACAATTTTGGTCTAACAACATACTTCCAGATTCCACAGTTCAATACCTTTTCATCTTCTCCTTCCCTTCTGGGCTTAGAAAATCAAAACTCTACATCCAAAGAAACAAAGAGTTCATTGCTTGTTCCGTGGAGAAGCATCATTCAGAGCTACAGTTGCAAGGGTAAAAACACGGCAACCATGCATACATCAAGCTGATATTGTTCATTAATTGCCTTCACAAGTAACAAGTAAATCAATACTTCTGACTCAGACCATTTCCCCCTTTTTCCTGGCAAATGGAGGGCCAGCATTTCACCAGAAGGCTATCCATTTCTTTCCCTAAGTGTGATCCACACACATTCCAAATGATTAACACATAAAAAGAAACTCGGGATTTCGTTTCTCCTTTCCCCAACATGCACAAGCTGAGGCAGGATCTTCCAGTTTTGCATGTGGAGCTTGTTAAGCGTGGAGCTAAGAGAAAGCCCAGCCTGGTGGGAAGAAGTGGAGAGGGGCAGGGAGGGAAGAAGCTGTGTTGCTCTTGACCGTGGCCGGTAGATTGCATTCAATTAACTTCTTTCATGCATAATCCATCATTGACAGGACCAATTTGTTAGTGCATGTTCTCTGACTGAATTAGGCCACAACCTACTGCCCTACATACCACCATATCCACAGACACACCAGCTAATATTCCATTTTTAGTTGGGCAGCCCAAACTGCAAAAATCCCACAATGACATTCACGAACTGCTTACCACTCACCATACCTATCGGTCAGATCTGTGTATAAGGAAAATGGTCAAAGCACATTTGTGTGAGTTCAGTGATCTTTATAATGGTAGGGATTTCATAAAGCAAAGGGACAAAATGCAACAGTCCTGAGGATAGTTATTTTCATAGACATACACACACACACACACACACACACACACACACACACACACACACACACACACACTTGCTGTTATTTTTCTTTTTTTCCTTTTCTTTGCTTTTTAAATAACCCTTACACCCTTACATGCCATCTTAGAATGAATACTGTGTATTGGTTCCAAGGCATTGTTCCAAGGCAGAACAGTGGTAAGGGCTAGACAAGGGGGTGTAAATGACTTGCCCAGGGTCACACAGCTGGGAAGTGTCTGAAGCCAGATTTTAATCCAAGTCCTCCAGTCTCCAGGCTCTCAATCCTCTGAGTCTCTTAGCTACCCCCAAACTTTTACTTTTTCTAAAGCTGATCTATTTATTTCCTATCAAGTCAATGCTTCTCAGAGCACAGAATAAAAGAAAACCCTTGTTCAAAGCAAACCAGTCTCTTTCACCCCTTATATTCAAATCACTTAAACTTTTAAACAATTTTTTAAAAACTTGATCTTCCTCAGGACTATAAAATCAAGACTAAAGAGACAGTTCACTAAATAAACAAATAACAATTGAAAAAGCAATCCCAGAAGTCAGACAAAAAATTTTAGGACCTCATCTTTCATATTATCTCTCTTCAAAAAAAATCTCATTTTAAAGTTGGACAAGAGAGACCCATTGCCCAAACAGAATCCCTAATATAATAATAGACAATGGATTATTCTAGACTATCTTTGAAGCTCTCTAGGGATGGGTGTCTCCCCCAACCAGCCAATTCCACTTTGGAATAGCTCTAAATGCTTGGAATTTTTCCCTGACATCAAGTCTAAATTTTCTTCTTTTCACTATTACCTCCTAGTTCTAGCCTCTGAATTCAAATAATTCATCTAATTTCTCTTTCATATGACAGACCTTAAAATATTTGAATACTATCAAGTCCTCTACATCTAATTAAGCAATAAGCATTTATTAGCAGTAGCTAACATTTAAATGCTAACTTTAAGGTTTGCAAAGCACTTTATATTTGTTAGCTCATTCAATCATCACAATGACCCTATGAAACATTTACTATTATCCACATTTTTAGGGCAGCTAAGTGACTCACAGTACTGAGAGTCAGACTTAGAGACAGGAGGTTCTGGATTCAAATATGGTCTCAAATGCTTCTTAACTGTGTGACCCTGGGCAAGTCACTTACCCCCATTACCTAGCTCTTACTGCTCTTCTGCCTTGGAACCAGTACACAGTATTGATTAGAAAATGAAAGTAGGGAATTTTTAAAGAGAAAGAGAGAAGAAGAAGGGCAAGGACAAGAACAACAAGAAGAACAAGAACAAAAAGAACAAGAAGAAGAAGAAGGAGTAAAAGGAGGAGGAAGAGGAGGAGGAGAAGGAGATGGTAACGACCAACCTCATTTCGGGTTGCTGATAGAAAAAATACTCAGGAAGAAGCCAAAATGTAAAACTTGTGTGTTAACTGTGTTTTCAGCTTGCTACACTAAAAAGGGTAGGGAATTTTCCCCTTTGGGGTTAGATCTGGGACTCTCTTATTTGAGCTGAGATATCTTTCTCCCATTTAGAGAGCTCTTCAATCCTTATTATTTGGCAAATATTTTCAAAATATACTTTCTTGGAATTTTGTTTTACTATCAATTTGAAAAAAAAATGAGTTTCTATCCTATTTGGTAGGTATATTCATTGTGGGAAAGAGAATACCAAGCTTGGGGTCCCCCTTTCCCCTTTAATGAATAGTGATCAGGATTTAGCCTCAGCCTAAAGTCACATCCACTAAACTAGTGATGGGGCAGCTGGGTGGCACAGTGGATAGAGTGCCAGACTTGAGGTCAGGAAGACTCATCTTCCTAAGGTCAAATCCAGTCTCAGACACTTATTGGAACCAAAGAGTCAGACATAGATGAGTAACAACACAAACAAGGAGCACATTAAGGGAGCAGTCGCTGAGCAGCAGAGGTGGCCTCCATTCGCCATTCTGATGCTTTATCCCCAACCAAATCGTCGGCCGCCTCCTTGAAACAGAAGCAGCAACTCCTAACCTTGCATATCTCGCTGAGCGCCCAATAGTCTGCTTTGCCCAGAGTGGGCACTCAGCAAAATAAATATGTTTTGTCGTCTGCCAGAATGTCCTTTAGGAATAGTCTTGGGAGAGACTTTCTCAGAAAGGAATTTGTATTAATGCTTTCAATATGTGAAGGGTATTTTTCTTGTGAAGACCTTTATGGCACCTGTTTATAGCTCTGTTTTTGCCAAGTTCCAGAGTCATACTAAAGCTGACTTGGATTATCTCCTCTGTGACGCCTAAGAAAATATCCAGAGCCAGGCCCCAGAGCTTCAGGGCAGGAGACAGGAGTTCTTTCCGGGACCTTCTGGGGTTTGGATGCATAATAGCATTAGAATGTGAAAAGAGAGAATAAAAAGCTCAGCAGTTTCCATCATTCCTTTCAACCCTAAAATTTGCAGGCAGGAATCCATCAGTCACTGGGCTGTAGCCTATGCCTCTATCTTCAGCAATCCTGTAAGCCCATTTTACAGGCCAGCTTGACTAAAGGTTTGGGAAATGTTAGAGGGGGGGGGGGGGAAGAGGAAGGAACAAATTGATCAGAAGCTCATTTTAAATATAAGACCCTGATTCGACTTCTTGAATTTGATCTTCTATTCCTGGGTTTGTGACTTTAAAATGTTGACCTATGAAGGCATCTAGGTGGCTCAGTGGATTGAGAGCCAGACCTAGAGACAGAAGGTCCTACCTTTGAATCTGGCCATAGACATTTCCTAGCTGTGTGACCCTGGGCAAGTCACTTAACTCCCATTGCCTGGCCCTTACCACTCTTCTGCCTTGGAGCCAATACACAGTATTGATCCTAAAGCAGAAAGTAAGGGTTAAAAAAAAAAGGCAACCCATCTCCAAACCTTATACCAGCTAGAAGGCAAAGGGGCAGGTATAAAAATTTTTCATTTCTTCAGGGAAATTGAAAGAGTAGGTAGAGAGTTGGATTTTGAAGTCAGACACTTACTAGCTATGTAACCCTGGGCAAATTATTTAATCTCTCTCAGCCTCAGTTTCTCCGACTGTAAAATGTGGCTAATCTTCACAGAGTTGTTGTAAGGATCAAATGTAAAAAGCATTATATAAGGGTGAGCTATTATTGTATCTAGTTCCCAAAACAAAACAAATTGAACAAAGAGATCAAACAGATGACTAAAAACAGTTTGTATATCCTTTATGCTTATGAAAGGAGCATCAGTCAAAACATCCCTAGGGTCAAATTGTTGATGTTCAGTCATTTCCAATCATGTCTGACTCTTTGTGACTCCATTTTGGGGTTTTCTTGGCAGAGATACTGGACTTTGCCATTTCTTTCTTTATCTCATTGTATAGATGAGGAAACTGAGGCCAACAGGGTTGAATGAATGACACAGCTAGGAAGTGTCTGGATCCAAACTTTAAGTCAAGTCTTCCTGAATCTAGGCCTGGTGCTCCATGCACTGTACCACCCAGACACCCTATCCTAGATTCATGGGTTCATTGGAATATAGAATTAGAGCTGGAAGGAAACTTAAGACTATTATACCTAGTTCAAAACTCTCATTTTGCAGATAAAGAAACTAAAGCCCCAGGAGGAGGCAATATGGAGATTTGAATAAAATGCTAGAATTGGAGACAGGAAAATCTCATTTCAAATATATGTACAGCTGTGTGCTCTTGGGTAAATCATTTAATTTCTCTGTTCCTTGGTTTCTTCATTTGTACAATGAGGAAGTTGGATTTGGTGGCTTCTACGGTTCCTTTCAGCTCAAAAGCCAATGGTCCTGTGACTTCTTGTTGCTCAAAGCAGACAAAAAGACACCACAGGGGAAGGTCTTGACTTGTGTGTAAACTGGATTTGTGAGGAAGAGTTGGACAAAGTCACCGGCCTCACGCCCTCTTTAGTTGGACAAGCTCAGGGGCAAGACCAGAGTCAGGACTCCTGGCAATGGCGGGGGATGCAGTGGATGTCCACAGCACCTGCTTCAGACCCCTTCGTGGTCATTGGAATAAATTGTTCTCATCCGCCCATTCCACCAGGGGTGTCTTCCCATGTTGGATATCCTCCCAAGTCCCTGGTGAGTTTGGGGCCTGTAGGTTACCCTCAGTGTAGCTTGGGCTGTCTGTTGAAAAGGTTTTAGGTGGCTGCTGGGCACATGTCTAAGTCCAATTTCAAGAGACAAAACTACAGTGGAAACTGGACCTCCATTCCAACCTCCCCAAACCCTAAAACTAAAGTAGAATACTTGCACAAATGGGAAGCAACAAGCCACCTTGATGCATGAGGAGACTTTGAAGACAAATTTACTGGGAATAGGAAGCCCTTGGAAGAATCTCCAAGTCTTCATGCGGGTAGATGGGTGTTAAACCCTCATATTACTTATTCAATGAGTGTTGAGCACATTTCCTAGCTCTATCTGCTGGGAAGCCCATTAAGATTCTTTGTTGGGGGCTTGAGACTGGTTTGACTTAGCCTTATAATAATTAGGCCAAAGTTATCCCAATTTCTTCTCACTCCACCACTTGGAAGCAATCAGGAGTCCCACATCTCTAAATATCTCTAAAGAGGGATCAAGTATGGGAGCCTTGTCCCATTCACAACAACTGGGGAACTCGTGAGTACAAGAGAATGTATTTCTCACTTCTTCTGATCCAAAGTTTTTTTAACTAGTTTTCCTTAACTAAAAACTAATTCTTTTTATAACTCTAACAATTTTAAGTACCTCTACCTTTATTTTTGTCTAGAATTTAACCAAAATAAAGTATAAAATCAGGATAGCTTTCCTTCTTCAAAAGGTAGTGCTTCTAAAAAAGAACAGCACTTCTAAAAATGGCAACTGAATTATAACTCATTCTGGAAGTCTGGAGGGGTTTTTCCTCAAATTTGTCCATACAATACTATCCTTTTCTACATCACTATTCTGTCTGAATAGCTGGCATCATTGAGCACGAAGTACCAATTTAAATTAAGCATGTTAGTGGGCTAAGAGAGAGAGAGAAAGCATTGAATATTCAAAGTATGTATCCTGCATCAATCACAATATAGCATTTTCATTGGCAGGAAACAAAAAAGAATTCAGATTTGTGAGCAACCCAGTGAAACAAATGGAAGATTAAAAATAAAGGCATGTACTAAATTTCCATTTCAGTGACATTATTACTATATGAAAACCTAGCATTTTTTAGTAGTTGGGGGTTGGAAGCTATTTGCTTGTTTTAAGTGAAAATGGAAAGGGGTAAAAATGTGTTATCTTATACCACTGGTATTTGAAAAACTTAGGATAGTTAGAATATTCTAAAACTTCTTTAGTGTTTTTAAAGGATGAAGTATTTTAAAATAGCATTAGATAACCTACCCAGGAAACTGGCATAATTTACTTGGAATTTGGAATCTAAAACAATGGTAACAAGAAACAAGTCAGAATCCGTCACCCTCTGGTACGGTGTCTTCATAAATTTGATCTGTTTATGGAGTGTTTTTGATGGTAGGCAATTCTTTGTTGAAAGTTAAGTGCTCTTTTATATGAATAAATAAAGAAGGCTTTGGTTTGAACTAATACATTATTCTGACAAATGTTTATTGGAAACCCAATTATGGGTCTGTAAATCAAGGCTCTTTGTGGTCCTTCAGGTGAGCTTACCAATGCCACCAGATGTCACACTGGATACCAATAAGGTAATTAAAACAATTCCATGGAATGCTCTCCCTCTCCCACCATGCTGACGGTAGTCAAAACAGGAAGAAATTGTTTATTATATTTAATTTAATTTATTAAAATATTTGTTGCAAGATGTCATGGCCATATTTTTTAAGCCATTTGTTTTCTATTTGCAGTTGGATTAAAATGACAAGGTCAAGCATGATGCATTAAGCTTCCTGATACATGATTCGTAAGAGCTCTCATGGTCAAGAACAAAATTCATCTGCATACCTTGTTCTGGCTTCTAAGAGGAACCCTTCTTTGTTTTAAATCAGTGAGGTGAGTGCCTCTTTGAAAAGGTTGGACCTGTTAATATCTACTCTCTCCTGACAAAAAGTGTTTTCAGCTGTATATTACAGGGCCCCAAATTATCTGGAGAGCCCCCTAACAAAAGATGTCTTATTACCCATTCACCCCTACTCCAGCCTCCCTCAAAAGAAAAGGGAAAAAAATGAAATTAGCTGGCTCAGAGTAATATAGTAAAAGACAGTATATCTAAAAAAATTTAAGGGCCTTTACTCTAGAGAGAAAAGCATCTTTCTCTCTAGAGGTTTCCATTCATAATCAATAGCAGAGAAATCTGGCATTGGGTTGAGGTCAGTGAGACATATAGCACTATGCAGATATAGGCATTTAGTATAGTAGCATCAAGTGGTAAAGAATTAGGAGATCTCATGTTTCCACTCATAATAATCATTGGTATCATTATAGTTGTCTCTGGATTATTTTGGGGGGTGGGGGGGCAACTCTCTTGGTACAAATTATTTTTATTATTATGCAAATATGTAAAACATCAGTGTTTTGTTTTTTTTTAGTTCTATACTCACATTGACCACTGATTGGGATGTTAATAGGAAACTGTCTTTCCCAGTGGGGCAGCTAGGTGGCTCAATGGATAGAGAGCCAGGCTTGGAGATGGGAGGTCCAGGGTTTAAATCTGGCCTCAGGCACTTCCTACCTGCTTGACCCTGGTCAAGTCACTTAACCTCTCAGTTTCTTAGACCATACTGTTCTTCTGCCTTGGAGCCTATAAAAATTAAAATTAGATCTCAATAATAAAAATATTATATTTTAAGGGATTTATTAACGATCATTAGAAATCAAGGAATAAAGAGGATACAAAATATGTGCCCATGGCTGATCAGTTAGTACAAATGCCCACCTTACCACCACCAAGCTCAGGACAGGAAGTAAAGAGGCGGGACCCTCCACATCCCCACCTAATATCCCCTGTCTACAGGGAGTACTAATGACAAGAAGTATGTGGGCTCCTGGGAAATGTAGTTCTTGTTTAGGGTAACAGATTTTCAATTATACAAACTCATACCTGGTATCTCATCTAAAATGGAAAACAAGGGTTTGAAAAGAAAAATCTATAGTTTGGGGGCAGCTACATGGCTCATTGAATAGAGCTCTAGGCCTAGAGTCTGAAGGACCTGAGTTCAAATATGACCTCAGATACTTCCTATCTATATGACCTTGGATAAGTTACATAACCCTGTTTACCTAGCCTTTACTCTTCTTAGAGTTGTTACTAAAGCAAAAAGAAAGGAAGGAACGAAGGAACGAAGGAAGGAATGAAGGAAGGATCTTTGGTTTAGGAGATAAGTCCTAGGGAATAGTCTGAGCCACATAAAAGTTAATTGATTTTCCCAGGGTCAGTTTGAAACCAGGTCTTCCCACCTCCAAACCCAACTATTTACTGTATTTTTCTCTATTATTATTGATGTTGTTATAAAATTAATGGTCTCAACAAATTCTAGTAAACAAATAATCAAACCAAATATAGAGGAAACCTCTAAATAAAAGCCTAATAGTACTTGCTTATTTAATATCATAATAAATATTTGACATAATAAAACAATAATAAATTTTCTCTCACTCTCCTTCCAAACCTGTTGGTTAGTTCTTCCTAGAAGCAATGCAACAGAATGCAAAATATGCTAGGCTTACATTCAGAAGACCTGCGTTTGAATATCTCCTCTTTCCTTTGTCAAGGTTCCCTTAAGCAAATCCCTGAAACTTCTAAGCTTTAAGTAATCCTACCTACCATCCCTGTCTCAAAATTGTTGTGGAGATCCAATTAGATTCTGACTATGAACATGTTTTACAAAGCGAGACATGACAATGCTTCCTCTTATTACACAAACATGCGCGCGCACACGTACACACACACACACACACACACACACACACACACACACACACACACACACACACAAAGCCTGTGGGACTTAGAGCTTGAAAACCTGGCTTCCAATCCCATTTCAACTACTTGGTAGCCATGTCACGGGGACCACACCTCAGATCCTCATCTCTACAGCAAGACAGCAAGATATAGATGGTTCATCATTTGTAATCCATCTGAAAGGATTGACTGATTAACCCCCAAGAAGTTAATCAGGAACAATATTCCTGACCATTTGTACCATCCTCAATAATCTCTATCAAAAGGGGACAAAAATAATTTCATTTCCTACCCTCTCGGGGACACTGGGGGCAAAGAGCTAAATATCCACTATTATTAATAAGTAGCAAAGAAACCTAGAAATGCTGAGTATTCACATGGGTTGAATCACATTTTCTTCTTGCCTTTAGCATGCACATCTGCTGTAGAGGGAATGGTGGGTGTGATATACACATGTACTTTAGAATAGATGCGGTATTGTAAACAGAACTTTTTTATACTTTCCCATACCAGAGGAAGTGTAGTAGGATGAAACAGCAAGCCAGTTCTTGGAATCAGAGAGAGCTCGTTTCCAATTATGCCTCTAACAGTTGAGCCTCTGTAACCATGGAAATTTAGTGTCCTTTCAGAGCCCCAGGAAAACTCTGTTAAGCTTTAAATTACAAATGAGTTGCCAACCTGTATTCATGGGCAAGTTTTCACACCAAGAGTTCCAACAACAACAATAATAGCTAGTATTAAGAGAAGAGTTTTAAGGTTTACAAAGTACCTTGTACCTATTATTTCACCTTATCCTCAAAACAGCCCTGGGAGATAAGGTACTATTTTTATCCCCATTTTACAGATGAGGAGACTGAGGCAGCTGGAGTTTAAGTGACTTGCCCAGAATCACACAGCTAGGTAGCAACTCAGTCCAATTCAGGTTTTCCAGACTCCAGGCCCAGCATTCTATCCACTATACCACCTAGCTGCCACCAATGACACCACAGGTTGAATCCAAAACAATCAAACAAAAAAAAAATACTGTACACTAGAGCTCCAAGAAAGATTTCTGGGGTGTTTTTTTATTATTATTTTAAGTTACTTGGAGGTAAGAACTGGAGATGAAAGAATCATTGCATACAAAAGCACTTGAGAGACTGCTGGACTGACCTTTGTATGATTATCCCAAGTGACTTGGAGAAAGGCAGGCCAGCACATCCCAGATATGTCTCTAAGACAGTCAGGCAGCTCCATATGAGGCCTGAGTAGGCTGAGGCCACCCATGCAGGACTCCACCATTACACTCTATAACCGCTCTGTCCAACTCTGCTGGCTTGGCTACCAACACTAATATAAACATCGGGTGAGTGACACCCTAAAATGCTGGCTGTAGGGCTTCTCTCATCTTGCAGCTAGAGAAATTATGTCATCAAGGCTGCCTTTAAAAGAGCAATGTCTAAATACAGCTGTTATTTGTGAAGAACAAAGAATATGCCCCCATTGTTTTATGTGCAGTATTATTTTTTGAGGGAGAGAACCTGCCAGAACATCCATGAGTCCCATGCTTTAAGAAGACCTATGTAGAGAAAATTTTATCCAAAAATATGTGTCAGCATTCCCACACTGATCCAGGAGAATTTCTTATGAGCCAAAGATTGAAGACTACTACAAAGAAAGCTGAACTATCCCCCATAATGCCAGATGCAGGATTAATATCAGATTGAACAGTCAATTATAAACTACCTTCTATTCTCATCTTTCACATCTATTGGTCTTGTTTCATTCATTCATTTGGATCAATTATCACTCTGTAATACAAGATCACAGGCCCACTGAAGACCAGTTAGTAATCATTTGTTTGTTTTCTCATTTCTGTAGAAAAATAAACAAACCACGGATTCATTGCATCAAGTTTTTTGGCCTTCAGACTTATTACCATGGTCTCATTCTCTAATTTTTATTTGTTTTCACCCTCCTATCTACAATACCTCTAAGTCCTGCTATTTCTACTTTTGAACCATCTCTGGAATATACTCCATTCTCTCCTCTAACACTGCCACCACTCTGGTACAGGCACTCATCACCTCTTGCCTGGATTATTGAAATAGCCTGTTGGTGGGTCAGCCTGCCTCAAGTCTCTCCCCACTCCAGTCCATTCTCCACTCAGCAACCTAAGTAATCTTCCCAAGAACAAGCTTGACCTCTCTCTCTCTCTCTGTCTCTCCCCCCCCCCCCCCCCTCTCTCTGGCTCTCTCTCTCTCTCTGTCCCTCTCTCTGTCTCTGTCTCTGTCCTCTGTCTCTCTGTCTCTCTCTGTCACACACACACACACACACACACACACACACACACACACACACACACACACGATAAACTCCAGTGTCTCCCTATCACCTCCAGAATCAAATGGAAAATCCACTGTTCAACTTTTAAAGCTCTTCATAATCCAGCCACTTCCTACCTCTCTAGTCTTCTTTCTTGCTTCCCATATTTACTCTCTGATTCAATGACACTGGCATCCTTTGTTGTTCACCAGGCAAGGCATTCCATCTCCTGACTCGATACATTTTTATTGGCTGCCATCATACCTAGAATGCTTGTTTTCCCTCATAATCTCTGTCTCTTGGTTTCCCTTGGATTCCACCAAGTCTCAGCTAAAGTGCCACCTTCTGTAAGAAGCTTTTGCCAGACCTCTTTCGTCCTTGGTGCCTTCCCTCTGGGGCTACACTCCAAATTTTCTTATGTAGATCTTGTTTGTACATCATTATTCACATATTATTGCCCCATTAGACTGTGAGAGCAGGTCCTATTTTTTGCCTTTCTGTGCATCCCCAGCACTTATCCAGAATGAAATATCTAAGAGGACAGATATAGGGTTGAACATTTATTTCTTTTTTAGCCAAATAGATTGCAAGTCTTGTTTTGTTTTATTTTGTTTTTTAAGAGCAGGGAGTTTGACTTCTATTGTTTCTGTCCTTCACAGCTTCTAGTATAGTTTCTAATATTTCTGATTCTAATAATTCTAGTAGTTGGCTTTTTGTTGTTTTTCAGTCATTTTAGTCATGTCCAATTCTTTGTGATCCATTTGGAGTTTACTTAGCAAATATACTGGAGTAATCTGCCATTTCCTTTTCCATCTCATTTTACAAATGAAGAAACCAAGGCATACTGGGTTAAGTGACTTGCCCAGGGTCATACAGCTAGTAACTATCTAAGGCCAGATTTGAACTCAGACCTTCCTGATTGAACCCAGTGGTCTATCTACTGCACTACTTACCTACTCCAATAACTGGCTATTAATAGAAAAATCATGGATTAGCATCTTTTTTTCCACAAGACTAATGTGAAAATATGTTTTGTTTGACTTCAGAAGAATAATGGGCATTATAGTTCTCAATGGATGGGACAAGGAGTGGATGGAGAGAGAGAATTTGGAACTGAAAACTAAAGTTAAAAATCAAAATTTTAAAAATATTATAAAGGGGATAGTTTCAGAAAACCTGGTAATATTTCTATGAACTGATATAGAATGAAGTGAGTGGTGGGTACCCAGAGATCAGTTTATATAATGATAAAGACATTCTGCAGAAAAACAACATTGAAAGACTTAAAACTTTGATCATTGCAATGACCAACCAGATCCAGAGGGCCAGTGATGAAGCATGACTCATCACCATCACAGAAAGGTGATGGACTCAAGATGCAGAAGGAGGCATAAGTTTGTTTTTCTTGACTACGTATATTTGATAGAATTGGTTTGTTTTTGTTTCTTTTCTAATAAGACTGCCAAAAAGAAAAGAAAGTAAAGAGGATCCTTGAAACATATTTTTAAGAGAACAAAAGTAGATCCCAAAGGAAACACAAACAAGAAAGTCTTGAAAGTCATAGGTTGTGAACTGATGCAAAATGAAGTGAGCAGAACCAGAACACTGTACACAGATAGCAATATTGTTTGATGAACTGTGAATGACCTAATTATTCTTAGCAATGTAATGATCCAAGACAATGCCAGAGACTCATGATGAAAAATTCCATCTGCCCTCCAAGAAAGAACTGACCAAGTCTGGATACAGACTAAAATATGCTATATTTCACTTTCTTTCTTCCTCTTTTTATTTAAGATCTCTTCCACAAAATGACTAATAGAGGAAAATATTTTACATGATTACACATGTAAAATCTGTATCAGATTGCTCACCATCTCAGGGAGTAGGGAGGTCACAAAGAGAGAGAGGAAGGGAGGATCAGAAGAAGGGAGAGAATTTGGAACTCAAAATGCACAAAAAAAGACTGTTAAAAATTGTTTTCACATGTAATGGGGGAAATATAATAAATATTACTTGAACTAAAAAAAGAAAGTCATATGTTGACTATTCTTTAAAAGAAAAAGAAATAGAATTTAGTATGGTTCATGAACAATTTTGTTCTCTGTTCTGCTTTGTTGCAGAAATGCTTCTTTGATTCGGCATTTATAAAGCTGAGGTAAAGAAAAATTTAAAATGCTTTCATGTCTCATCTATTTGTTATCCACAACTCTGTGACAAAGATGGAACAGGTATTGTTTTCCCTTTCTGACAAATGAGGAAACTGAAGCTCATAATAGTAAAATGAATCATACAAGGTCTCATACTTAGTGGCAAATCCAATCTTAGAACCCCAATCTCTTGACTCCTAATAATTGATGCATTCAATCCATTATGCCATATTGCAAAAATGCATAAATTATATTTTGTCAAATGAGACATCAACCACAACCTTAATGGATAGGCTAGGCAGGCCATATTTGCTCTTCGGGTTTCTAGCGAGTAATCCTAAAATATTATGTTCTCTCTCTTCCCTGCCATCATTAGTTTGAGCCTTTTTTCCATGGGTTAATCCTAAAGAGTGGTGGTGGTGTTTTTCTTCTCTACCACCTTCAGTTTGAGCCTCTACCATCTATATTTCCCTCACTATTAGAGACTAGTAACTAGCTCCCTGAATCCATTTAAAAAGAAAAGAAGAAACAAAAAGACCAAAAAGATGAAGTCTTTTTTTTCTTTCTTTTTTCTTCTTTTCTTTTTTCTTTTTTCTTCCCATGACCTCATAGAGAAGAAGGCTCTACCTGCACCCTTTCTCTTACATAGTCTCTCATTGAATAGTAAAGAGTAAAGGAGCCATAGACATCACCCAAGATGGGAGAAAAAAGAGGGAATGGCTGGTGCTGTGTGACCAGTTATAGTTTCTCTAAAGCCCTTCCCTGGCAGGTTATCACTATTTTGCTGGAAGCAAGCTCCATAATATCCTCCTCCTACAGAGGTTATATCAGCTGAGCAAGCTCATGAGGTCTCCACATTCATCAGACCCTCATTCCTTCCAGGAAAGAATTCTCAATTCCTTGAGTTATAATTTTAAAGTAATGTTCTCCAAGTTCCAAAACCCATTCGTATGGGACTCTCCCGTCATTAGTGGAGATCAGTGCCCCAGGACTTGCATGAGAGGTAGGGTGGAGTTACTGAGAGCTGGAGGGAAGAGGGCTCCATCTCTTCAATCTCTTGATTTTAATAATAGCTTATAATGATAACTATCATATATAATAATAGTCAACAGTTATATAGCACTTACCATGTATTGGGCATTGTACTAAACTCATCCCATTTGATTGTCACAAGAACCCTGAAAGATTAGGTGCTATTATTATCCCCATTTTATAGAAGAAGAAACTGAGGCAAACCGAGGTTAAGTCACTTGCCTGGAGTCATTCAACTAGTAAGTGTCTAATTTGAAACCAGGTATTTTGGATTCCAACCCCAGTCCACTACACATTAGACCACCTAGCTATGGGTCTCCTCAGTCTTATGAAGACTCTTCAGGACCTTCAACTATAGCAGTCCTTTCTGGTTTCTCCTTTCCAGTTTTCAGGAAGAAAATGGATAATTCCAATCCTAATTCCAGTTGCTGAAGGGAGAATAACATTGGGCAGAAGCTGACAAGAGAGGCATTAGCAGTCTTGTGACAGAGGCTGGCACTAAAGAAAAAGTGCCAGGCTGAATAGTGTATGAAACTGATCATCTCGATGGGGGAGGGACCCCAAGGGATTGAAATCTTGAGAAGGGGAAGACTCTGGCTGGTAGAGGAGTTGGTCTCCCAGTCTTGAGAAGTCAAAGAGAGAAGGTAGAAAAAGACTTTCTCCTGAGGGTTACCCACTTTTCCTTCTGGTGACTGGAAATCTTAAGACTATTGAAAAGGAAACCTGAGGAAGACATTTTAAATCTCTGTCCGACTTTACTTCAGCTCCTGTTGCCCTGAGTCTCAACTGTGGCTAAGGGGCCAAACCCAGGGTGAGTAAACCTGACTTTCTTTCAGGGGGGTCAGGCTGCCAAAGCCTGAGTTCCCCCCCCAAATTCAAGGAGGGAGGAAAAGGGTTTTAGATAGAGACAGGGACCCCCTTTTCACACTTTCCTCTCCCATTCTTTCCGCGCTAGTTATTCTTTGTATTACCCTGATTGAGCTGACATTAAAAGTTATCTGTTCCCCAAGCTGTGAACAAGTGTGAGTGAACAGATCAAGAGGAGACCCTTTGGTCTTGAGTAATGGAGGGGGGACAAGAGTGAATCTGGGAGAACAGCCTTAGCTAAGAAGGGAAGGCAGAAGGGGGAAATCTTCAAAACCCCCTCTCCTCTCTCTGAGCCAACCCTAAATATCAGCTGTCTCCCCTGAACCCCACTTTGAGAAGGAAGGTTCTCCACTCTTTCTCTCTCTCTCTATTCTCAATACTTAACCCCTCAAATACAAATAAACAACCCCTCGGATACAGCCTCCATCTTGTCTGCATCCCAGCTTGTTATTCTATACACTAAGGAATTTTTCATTTGAATGAGATCTAGGATACTCTCAGTTGAGCTGAGCTACCTTGTTCCCAGTGGGAAAGTTCTTTTACACTGTAATCTCTGGTATGTGCTCTTCTATGTATTCTTTGTCTGATTTCTATTTATCCTGAAAGACTTATGGCTGAGAATGTTATCCACCTCAAGGGAAAGAACTGTTGGAGTCCTCTTTCACATCAGTGTATTTTCAGTTTAATTTTGGGGTCTTGATTTTGCATGACTGTGCTCTTACAACAATGACCAATATGGAAATGTGTTTTGCATGATAATAAAATTTAAAAAAAAAATTTAAGACAATAAGAAGTTTACCTTGAACCTGAAAATGTCTTCCCCTAGACCTGTGTTGGCAAAGATGTGGCACTGTGGCCCTGCACAGAGGGGTCTGCTCCATTTTCCCTCTCCACCACAACTGAGGACATTTTTTGCATGCCTTACCCCTCTGTCCAGCAGACCAATATAGGCACTTCCTCCTTCCACTCTCTAGGGTAATGCAAGGAGTTCACAGGCAGCTTGAAGGTATAGTTTGGGCATGCAATCTCTAAAAGGTTTGCCAACACTGCCCTAGACTAACAATTTTTAAAGGAGCAGTTGGATGGCAAAGTGGATGGGATGCCAGACCTAGAATCAGGAAGACTCATCTTCCTGAGTTTAAATCTGGCCTCAGATATCTAATGGATATGTGATACTGGGCAAGTCACTTAACCCTGTTTGCCTCAGTATTCTTATCTGTAAAGTGAGCTAGAGAAGGAAATTGCAAACCACTCCAGTATCATTGCCAAGAAACCCCCAAAAGGGGTCCCAAAGAGTTAGATGCGACTCAAATGAACAACAACGTGTGTATGTGTATGTATATATGTATGTGTAAGTTCTAGGCTAATACTCCTATCTCTAAGGAGAGCAGAATGGCCAAGATTCTAGACCCAATCTCCTGCTTCTCCTTCCTGGTAGGAATTAAAGTTCCCCTTGGAGAAGAGTGGAGAAGAGGAGGTTAGAAATGTCAATTCTCTTTCCCTTCAAGCTAAGAAAAGATAACCCTATGATGTATGGGAGAAATAACCTTACTACAATTCTTATTCTTGCTATTTCTACTATTTTATCCCTAAAAGAGCCATCTCTTTATTTACAGTGTTTATTTGTATGTGCTTAGTCCAGTAATTAACCTGTCTAGGCTTCAGTTTCCTTATCTCTAAAATGATGGAGTTAGCGTATATGACTCTAAGTTCCCTTCTATCTCTAAATCTATGAACATATGATCCAATTACATCAAAGACAAACTAGAAATATGCTTAATATTACTGGGGAAATGGAAAATCTGACAAAATTCCACATAATGCTAATAATAATTAGATTAATAACTTCTGTATTCCTTTGGAAACCATCTATAAATACTAATGAAACACCAAAGGAGATAGAGAGATACAGATAATTCCACAAGTATAATCCATAAAGAAGAAATCACTCAACACAGCATTTAGCTTTAAAGAGATTTCAAACCCAAGACCTCATAAAGTGTAAAGGCTTGGCTAGATATGACAACATGCCTACTGCTCCATCTTTGGGGGGGTGGGGTTGTTACTTCTCAGAGTGCCAGAGCGATAAACCTCAGAGAACAGAATTCCAGACTTCCTATACTCTGTGCCCTTGAAAAGCAATTTGGACACTAAAAATAGTCTGGTATTTAGCATTCTCAATGGAGCATTTGGACACCACTTCCACAAAATGCATCATTTTTGACATTGATAAATTTTAGGGGAAAATGTTGTTAATGTGCTAAAATATTTGGTGCCACTTAGTAAGCCTCATGGCTCTTATTAAAAATATGTAGGAGAGAGACAGAGATAGAGACAGAGAGGGAACTAGACAGACAGACAGACAGAAAGACAGGTAGGTAGACAGACAGAGGTAGGTAGATAGATTTATAGACACATCTGTGCATACACACACACACACATATATGTGTGTGTGTGTGTGTGTCTTTCATTATGCTTATCCTGTCCTGTCTGATAAAATCAAAAAGGCATAGGTTAACCACACAGAGTACTGAGTAAATACCCCAGTTTCCTATGTGATTGGCTCATTTTGCTTTTAAAGGGAATTGGAGGCTGGAATAGTTAGAGCTAAATCTGCTATGTCCCTTTGTCCATCCACCAATAACTGCAAGGAAATTTCAATTTAGGTGCCTGTTACGGTGGTACAATGGAGAAGCATTAGCTTGAGAGTCAAAGAAGCTTGGTTCAAATATCTTGCTTATTATCTCTGTGACCTTGGGCAAGTCACCTGACTTTCTCTGGCCTCATCTTCCTCACCTATAAAATAAAGAAGTTGGACCAGATGGCTCCTCAGGTCCCTTCCACCTATAGCTTCATAATCCCACACAGACTTGTGTCCAGTCATGTTAACTGAGTAATACAATGTTTGCATCACAATCACTCCTTTCGCCAGTTTTGCTCAACTATTTTTAGAGAAGAGACTTTGTGCAGGGTTTGGGAATTTATTGGAAAATGTCTGTTATGTCAAAATAAAATTTATCATTAAGAAAGGGAAATGCTCTATTTGTTTTTAATATTCTGAACCTTTTAAAAATAATGGTACTAGCAGCCAATAACATTAACCTGGGATAATGCAAAACAGCATTTCTTGCATCTGGTATTTGTGGTTCTACTGCCCCCTCGTGGCTGTCTGAAACTAGATCATTATTATTATCCCTCAGTAATCCAGGGGAATTGAATTTTATTTCAGCTTCTTTTGAAGTTATATGTTCTGGTCATTGGCCATAATTATTCCTCTCATTTTTCAAAGGACCAAAGGAATTTTTAAATTTACAGAATGACATGGAAAATAAATTAAAATAAGAGAAATAGAAGAATTTATTTTAAGAAAAATTAGTAACTCATTTTAATAATATACTTTTAACTGTAACCACAGCATCTAATCGGTCAATCAATGGGTCTTTCTATTTAAATAGGACCCCAGTATTCTGCAAAAGTTAATACTCATCTAAAGCAGAACGCAATTCATATGCAGGGAAAATGTAGTGGAACTTTATTTGTTGTATTTAATTATAAAAATACATATATTTTCATCACTTACTATGAAAAACAAACTCTTTGTAGTAAACAATTCAAAAGCTAATATGTCGGTTTCTGTAAACATTTCTGTGAGAAAACTGTCAGTACTTGATAACAACTTGTTGACTTATCTTTCATGGCCTTGGATAGACAATTAAGTTGTTTCCACCATACTTCCC
Source organism: Monodelphis domestica (assembly GCF_027887165.1). Classification (NCBI taxonomy): domain Eukaryota; kingdom Metazoa; phylum Chordata; class Mammalia; order Didelphimorphia; family Didelphidae; genus Monodelphis; species Monodelphis domestica. The sequence continues at coordinate 321,669,874 of NC_077229.1, read as the reverse complement.
AGTGATAAGTCCCTTCTCCTAAGTGCTGTTTACCCCAGAGGTCATTACTGTTACTTCCTCATAACTCTCAAAGGGGAACAAAGCATAGTTAATTCCTTTCATTATTCCAGAATTCCTGACAACCCTGAAATACAAACACATCCCAGAAACAGATAGCTAGATATAGTTATGGCATTAGGAAATTTCTTATTCTACAGGCTCTTGGTGGTATCCTTCCATCCACTTCATCAAATATTTTCTTTTCTTCTCTTCTGTTTGGGTGAAATGAAGTGTAATAAGCAATAAGAAAAAGAATGCCAAGCAGAAAAGCTACAGCTGCAACTATGGTAATGGTAAAATCTCTGAAGAATTCTTGATACTCATCAGGTGGTATGCAGGACCAAAACACCACCAAGATCCCCAGTGTGGCCAGCGCCCTCATGACATAATAAGCAGACATGGGGAATTTTGTGTTTTCTCCCTTAACATTAAAAAATGTAAAAATCAGAATGAATCCAACAACTCCTCTGTATAAAATCTCCATACACTTGGAGGTACAAAATGTAGTTTTCTGTTTACAAGCCCACATTATGCCTAATATCCAAAGGATAATTAGCAGAATTAAGCTCAAATTAATACTTATCACGGTTAGAAGACCAACAGTCAGGATCCAAGATGTAAATGTAAGTAGCTTATATAGGAAGTATATAAATCTGGGAAAATATCCACTAAGGAGTTTTTTATCAGGTAAAGATTTTCTTAGGGCGATGTGATAATCAACGGTTGCCGAGGAAATAGCACAGCAAGAGGTCACGATAGCAGCAACTGAAAAATAAAAACAAAACAAAGCAATTATCTCTAGAGAAATGTTATGATGTTCATCCATTTAACAAATATCATATTAAATCCTGATCTTTGCCAAGGAAATCCGAAATTGGGACACAAAGAGTCAGACACCTAAAAACAATTGAGCCACATCAATGTACCACTTAAGCTCTCCATCCGCCGTCCCAAAATCTCACTGCACGAACAGTCCACCTCCTTTTCTGGTGACACACATCCTTTGTTTTTCCTCATCTGTGAAATGCGATTGCTGGACTGGCTGACCTCTTCAGGGCTCTATATCTATGATCAATAACTTAATTATGTCATTCATCATATTCAAGTGCCTACAGTGTACGAGATGACCATGCCAAGCATTGCAAAGGATACCACAATAAATAAGGAGACATAGTTCCTGATCACAAGGGCCTTATGATCCTGGAGGCAGCGAGAGCATTGCGCCTGGAGTCAGGAAGATTTAGGTTCAAATCTGGCCTCAGTCATGCATTAGCTGTGTGATCCTGGGCAATTCACTTAACTTTTACCTGCCTTAGTTTCCTCAACTATAAAACGGGAGCAATAATAATAAGATGTACCTCCCACAGTTATTGTGAGGATCAAATGAGATCATGTTTGTAAAAGGCTTAGCATGGTGCCTGGTGTATATAGTAAGTCTTTAAAACAATGTTCCCTTGTAAGCTACATGGAGGTGCCTGCATTGTAGGATCTCTTCCTGAAGCATTTAATGTTTCTATGTTGTTCCCATTTCATTATTTAAGAAATGAGGTGGCATAATACTTGTAATTACTTAGCCAGATTCCATTGGTTTCCATTGGATATGATTTTCCTGAACACGCAGTCATCTAGAAGAAGGGTTCTTTTGGGGTGTCACAGACCCCCTCCCCAGAGCCATGTCTTTAACCTCATGAAACAAAATACACAGGATTATGAAGGACACTAATTCTACCAAAATACAGGTATCAAAGATTCATTGCTGGATCAGAACCCCTGGTTTAAACGTTGTGCACAGAGACAGATACACTGTGACACAATCGAATGGACTTCTCTACTAGTAGCAATGCAATGACCCAGGACAAAAAAATTAAACAAACAAAGGAATCGATCCGAAAGTTTTTTTAGAACAGAATTTGAGAAAGTTGAAGAAGGGAATTGTTTTTGTCTTTCTTTGTATCCTGAGTATTTAGCAAGATGTCTATAAGTTGCAAGTGCTAAATAAATGTTTGCTGGCAACTTAAATAGGAGAAAAGCCAGCAGATGGGACTAGCATAACGCTTTTCCAAGCTACTCTAACATAAAAACCCACCTTTTTTCAACACCAATATTCTTCTGATAATTAAAGGAACTCCTTGTTCTTAACAGAATCAAAATTACAAGTGGCTCAAAGGGGAAAGGAAAGGTATGTAGTGGATGTAAGACCATAAATGGCAAAGAGAGCATAAGTAACATTGAAGATAATATTGAAAATATACAAGGGAAAAGTAGATGGGCTAAGCAAGTGCATGTAACAAAAAAAAAATGACATGCACAATTGGGTGACTTACTGCCCTCGTGTCCATAGAAGGCCTCACACGGCAAAAATCATGTCATAGGCATGGTCCTCTATTAATGATATGTAGAACATTGGCAAGAACTTTATGAGGTTCATGCTCTGCCCCAATGAACAGATGACCCACATCAATGACTCCCTAAAATATTTCAATACTATAGATGAGGAAAGACTCAGAAAGTTTTCATTGAGTTGTCCAGTGTTATGTGAATAAGCAAGTGTCAGAACTGGGACTCAAATGCCAGTTTCCTGACTCATTGTGGGGGGTTCCTTTCACTATACTTCACTGCCTAAAAATACTATAACAACCTCCAAACTGGCATTCCTCTGCCAAACTTTAAGCCCTCTAATATAATCCTCAAATTATTGCGCTTCTAAAATCCTGCTCTTATTGCATCATTCTCCGCTCAAAAATCTTAATCGCTCCTCTTAATCCTTCCTCAACAAACCCTAACCTACCTTTCACTGGCCATTGTTCCCTTCTCTGGACTCAATGTTCTGCCCAATTCCTCCTTCTAGGGCTGCCTCCTCCCCACTTTGCTTTTGCCGTGACCTGTGCCATTCCCCTTGTGTCAGGGCCACAAGGCTGGTGGCTCACCCAGGCACCCTGGAAAGAATCGGGAAGCATTCCGAAGCTGTCAGTGCCCATGAAGTGCTCACCCTCCACCCTTTGATTCCCGGCACCTAAAGCTACAAGAGGCTTGAAGAACAGACTAACACAAGCAGGGGCACCCAGAGAACGCTAGCGAGCCACGGGGTGTTAAAAGTTAACAAGTTTCGGGTGGCGTTTGTGATGGTTTCAATTACTTTAGAACAGCAAGATTATGGCCTGGTGACAACTATGCAATGTTCTGGCCCAAAAAAGTCAGTGTGCCCTGAAAAACGCCCATGTTTTCCTCTCTCTTATCTAAGGCCCGTCCTGATGTACAGGCCAAAGGACGGACAATATTTATCTTGTGCTGGGTAGTTTTCCACGTTATCTAACCCTAAATGACCAGCCCTTGGTATTACAATAGTATATAAGTCCATACCCACTTTCAGTCTCTGGGGAGAACCTCAGATCTATCACACACACTAACGTACTCCTTAAGCTAAAAGAGATTTCTTACGGCACTGCCTGATTTTCTCTTTTGTACTTTACATACTCTCCTAAATTAAAGTTATTTGGATATATTGTGCTGAAAATTTCTTGAGAATATAGAATATATGTGAACCTATCTTTGTACCCTAGAATCTAGCATACTGCCTTATACAACACTACTAAATAAATGTTTGTTGAATTAAAGTGAATTGAACAGAACTGGAAAAAAATAATATTTTTTAAACCCTTACCTTTCATCTTAGAATCAATGCTGTGTATTGGTTCCAAGACAGATGGGGCAGCAATGGGGGTTAAGTGACTTGCCCAGGGTCACACAGCTAGGAAGTAGCTAAGGCTAAATTTGAACCCAGAACCTCCTGTCTCTAGGCCTGGCCCTCAATCCACTGAGCCACTTTGCTGCCAATGAATTAAGATCTTTTTCAAGAAATAGACAATAGAGTAGATATTAGGGCCTCTGAGTTATTCCAGTTTTATTTTAATTTGTTCTTCTACAAAGTCTTACTCAAAACATTGAGTGAAAGAAACCCTAAGTTCTTGAAGATTATACTAATGGAGTTCAAGCTTTTTCAGGTTTGACAATGCTGGAATGGCTTCAAATGCAATCTTGAATTGAATTTGTTTTCTGAGGGAGGCTATATAAAGGAGATAATCACTCTATTTCACCTACCATTTCTGTATTTCTCTAACATAGCTTTCAAACCACCACTTACATGACCTAGACTTTATTCTAACCTCAAAAACTTAATATCTTCCCATTTCCTACTTCATTGCCAAGCAGAAAGATGGTACCCAAGAGCAATAGTCGTTTAGTCATTTGAAAAATTATTTAGGACATCTTACATAATTCTCTAATATAGGAGTGTTCAAAGAATATAAGTAGATTTTCAAAAGCTGTACAAAGTATAAAATTATCATGTGGAAAAAATGCCATAAATCACTAATAGTAAGAACTATACAAATTTAAAATTCCCTTAAGTTCCACCTAACTCCATGCAAATTGTTAAAAAAAAAAAGAAACAAAAGCACCCATGTTGTTGTGTAAAGGGAATTGCATCTGCTCCCCCTCCTAGATTGCCAACCCAGTTCATCCCATTTTTTACATGCCAGCACTGCATCCATGAACATAAATAAAAGGGTCTGGGTGGAGCCCAACAGGGTCATGAGCAGGCAGGTGAGAAGGACAGGGGATCCTGCAGGATGAGCTACATGTAGTCAGACTTAGAGTTAGAAAGGGACTTTAAATCTATGCTTATTTGCTTTTTCTATTTCAAGTGATTATTAATAAACTTTATGGAAAATGAGAACTTGAAGATATTAATTTTAATATAACAGAATAGCAACCACGAAGGGAAAAGAATTCTTAATTTTCTTTTGAGAAAGTCTTTGAGTATAGAATAGAGTGACTTTTTCAAAGTCGCACCTGCTTGCTCTATATTTGCTTTCATGTGCCAGACACACCTTTGCCAAGACAGATAAGCTGCTCCTCTGTTTCTGAGCCTACTACATAGGGATCATCGGTAAGAACTCTCTCCCATGTGCCCCACTGACCTCTCCTGGTGAGTAGGTGTAAGCAATGAGCCTGAGAAGGTTTTGAAGTGTTTCCCGGAGGGAGAAAGAAGAAGGAAAGAGGGAGAGGGGAGAGTTTGGAAAAGCACAGCAGGAGAAAAAAATCTGGTTCCTCTAGTTCTGATTTCTCTTTGTGGTCGCCAAAAGTCATGGTTGTATGAGTAAAAATGAATAAATACTCCTAGTATTTAAAAATATATAGGATGTTTAATAATAAATCAAAAGAGAGGAAAAAGAAAAAAGGTTCTTTCAGTCAAGTGAGCAGAGCAAAGAGAGAGCCAGAGACTCACACCTACAGCACTTTACCAAAAGCACAAGCTCTGAAAAAAGAGCAAATTTATCTCCTAAGCATCCTTACGTAAAATGAGAACGTAACTTAAAAGGATGCTGGGAATGTAGCTCAGGTGTTGCAAATTTTCCATCTGCACACCCCCATTTTTTAGCTTAGATAGGGTAGGGTATTGGAGAAAGGAGTCCAAGCTTTGAGGTTTGCACAGACAGGCCTAAGCTGAGCCACACCAAAACTCCACATGAATCCCAAGAGGCTCGGGGACTCAGCAGGAACTCCTAATCCTTCCCAGTCCCTGGCTCCCTGTGCCTTCCTCAGTGCCAAATCTGCAGGAAGCTGATGCAGGCTCCTAGCTCCCACTATGCTCAGCACAGCACAGCACAGGATGCAGTCCATTCACACACAGCACAGCACAGGGAACAGCCTGTCCAAATGGACAGTAAACCAACCCAGGCAGAGCTCCTTGGCTGTTTGGGGGGAGGAGAGTGAGGTGTAGCTTACATGAGGGACTCCCATGCCACCCTCTAAACCTAGATCCTACCTAAGGGTAGCTGGCTAGCTCAGTGGAGAGCCAGACCTAGAGATGAAAGGTTCTGGGTTCAAAATCTGGCCTCAGACACTATTTGAGCAAGCCACTGGGAGTTAAGAGCTCCCTACCAAGCGCCCCTAAGGCCAGCCCCACAACCTTGAAAACACAGGGCCACTGGCTTTACCTCTGAGGGAAGGGAAAGGATGGAGCTTTTACAAGGAAGCTTTTGTCTCCTCCCCTCCTTAAAATATTCATTAAAGACTGACCACCCCCTCTAGGCATATCTAAAACCACACCATTTTTTTCCTTTTACTCTCTCCCCCTAATCTTTAGGAAACTCCACCCTTAGAGGGTGTCCTACCCTCTACACACAAATATAGCGCCACCCACAGGCAAGAAGTAAAAACTGCAAGCAATTTAAAATACTACTACTACTACTAATAATAATCTAAAATAATAACATTTACATTGAATACAGTTAAATAAAATAATTATTAATAATATTGAATTAAATTAAAGCTAAGAGCTAAGAATTTAAATGGTAACTCTAAGGGGTCTTCAGAAATAATTTTAGTAACTAGTAGTTTCTGAATGAATGATTTTTAAAATATATATAATAAAGAATGTTATATTAAAGGAAGAGAAACAAAGAAATGTTCCTACCATGGTGTTTCTATGAATCAGGAAGCCAAAAAAAGAGTTCCTGCAAAACTCTTCATTTTAATTTACTTCCGGCAGAACAATCTAGATTTCTTGATGATGTTCTAGACCCAAATAAGTTTTAATTTGTTTAAAAATATGCTTGCCAAGGTTGAAAGATTTGCTACATCTGTAAAAATTGTAATAAGTATCCATGAGTTCATAGGTTTTTTTATGTCATGCAGCAACTTATATGAAATATGATAGTGGGTTTGTTTACTATTCTAATTAACTGGGCTATTGTGAATTTGGGGGACTTTGGTACTTCTTTGAATGTGCATTATCTACTGTGTTATTGCTTTATTCTGGAAATCATTTTGTATTTGCTCATAGCTGACACAGTGTGCCACTGATTTTAAGCTATATATTTTTGATTTTTTAAACTTTTTTTAAAAACTTTGATTTTTTATTGCACGTGCAATATAGTATCTAAGTTTTATTTTTATTTTTTCTCTCCTTTTTGTATTTGAAGAACATGTCAACAATATTGCAAAGATTTTTCTTTATTTTTTTTGTTTTGCAGAAATATAAGTTTTAAATAAATTTGTTCTAAGATTAATGCATACCCAAAAACCTTTAGACTATAAAAATGATGCCATTGATTATTTAAAAGAATTATGGGACTTTGTGTCATGGTTCTGTCTGATTCTGTCTGATTCCAGAAGGAAATATACAAAAGAGCCACTATAACAGTGGAGGAACTCAGCCTACTTGGGAAGGTCCATTTCAAGTACTTTTAATCACTCCATAAGCTACCAAAATTGGAGAAAAGAACTTTTGGATTCATTGCTCACATGAGGGCCTTGTACTGACATCGAATGACTGTATCCTGTTACATATATTGTATTTGCTGATTGTTTTAAGACTTAATTTTTTTAAGTTCACATATTAATCTAATCTATCACATTCCATTATACTATGTTTTGGTTATTAGCTATATGTTCTGTTACATTGTCCTTCTTTGTACCCTCCCCCTATGACTGGACTAGTGATAACACCATTATAAAAATCCATAGACAAGTTGGACAAACTCTTTTCTGGGGCAAAGCCATAGTTCCTTATGGAGGCTGGGTATGTCACCAGGTCCATTGGAGCTCTGTTTTGTCATGAGCAACAATTCCAGTCCACAGTAATGAAGCATTACCACAACTTGCAGCAAATGGAGGTCACATGTTGCCTAAATGGCCTTTTGCCTTTGCTAATTGTCACATTAATGATGATGGGTGGACCCCACTATAATGGTTTCAAACTGTATCAGTGACCTTTGATAAATTTGATGAGCTAAAAATCTCAATTGATTTTAATGGGTCTTCAGAAGTGATTTTCAAATATCTAGTGGCATCACTACCTCTGACTAAAATCATTTGCCTGCCTCTGAGTTGTTTGTAATGAGAGGTAAGGATCCATCTGTAGTTGAAGAGCTTGTGTTTTCCCATCTCCGTATTTATTGAAAATGTAATGGATGAGATATCTGAAGTGATTTTCACTGTTTTTCTCCTTGGCTCCACATTGGAATGGATGGGACATATTGGACACAGTCCTTTTATGCTGTTACAAAATCATACCAGAGGGAGGGAGGTTTCCCAAGAGGCTTAGTTACTTCAAAATGGGTTATATCTCATCCTGGAGGTGGGAATGATTTTTCCTGTGAAGTCTAGTAACTTTGAAATGGATTTTTTTATATTTATAACTCTTCAGCTTACTCTACCCTCCCACTAGAATAATTTAAATTCTTGGTGACATTTTAGACCCAAAAGATTTTCATCAGTAGTACAGAGATTTGTGGTTGTTTTTTTTTTTCTAAGATACTCTGCCAAATTTTGGAATTATGGCAGCCAAGGTTGAAAGATTGGCTAGATCTGTAGAACTTGTGACAAGTATCCATGAATTCATGTTATACAGCAAGTGGCTATGTAGAAACTATGGATCATGATCAAGTTAAAAAAGAAATAGATCTCATTTTTTATTGAGAAACCTTTGTGTTGTGTCTCTGCTTGGCTAACACATTGTCACATGGAATATAAACTATGAAATTATGATGTGTTTATTATTTTTTCTTTATATTTGCAATAGGATATTTAATTTTTTTCTTTTTTTTTCCTGTCCTTTGTAGTACTTGAAGTACATGGAATCAGTATTAATGTTTTTGATCTTGATGGATAAGTTTTCAGTCTCTATTAGCCCTAATAACTATGCACACCCAAAAGCTTTAGACTATGGAAACCTGCCATGAATTGATAAATTTTATGGAACTTTGCTTAATAGCTGTGTCTGATTCCAGGAGAAGGGAACAAAAGAGAGCCACTGCAAAGTGCCAAGGAAGTACAAAGTTAACCTGCACAGTGCTAAGGAGCACAAAGATCGAGACCAACCTATCCTAGTGGGATTGATGAGATTCTATACCAGCCAGGGGACTTGAACTTATCTGGGGTTCAAGGTTGCAGCTGTTTGACATATGTCAGACATAGGTCTTCCCCATGCCACACTTCTATCAAGTATCCTACTTTGGCTGCCACCCCTGAAAGTGAAGATAAAATCAGACCAGGGAATGACTTTTTCCATTTGCTGCTGAAACCTAGTCCCTTCTCTCTTACAGTTTGGCAATTTTCTGTAGTCCTGGATGCTGATGGGTAAAGTGCTATATCAACTAAGGAATATGGATAGTATTTGAATGTGTTTTAGTATGAATGTAATACAATATTATTGGGCAATCAGAAATTATAACTATGGGGAGTTCTGAAAAAATATGGAGAGGTGTATATTAATTGATTCTATGAAATAAGCAGCACTAAGAGAATGATACATACAATAACTATTGATGTCAATGAAAATATCATTGGAATATAGTGGAACTGAGGACTGGGGGAGAGGAATTAAGATCTTGCAGAAATAAGAAAGCCCTCGTGGCAGAAATGTAAGACAGAATATTGTATACGCTATCAGACGAGATGTATAAATTGGTTTTTCTTGTTTTTAATTGTCACAAGAGAGGGTGCTAAAAAATGCAGCAAGGCAACACAGTAGAAAGATTGTCAGGTTTGAAGTTAGAAAGACCTACGTTCAAATTTGATCTTAGACACTTTCTAGCTGTGTGACTCTGGACAAGTCATTTACCCCCAGTCACTTAGCCTCTGGAGATCTTCTGCCTTAAAATTAAAACTAGGATGGAAGATAAAGACTATTAAGAAAAGAAATAATAAAAGTGTGTAATTTTAGGGTAGAGTGGGCAATCACTTCAATGTAAACAATCAAAAGCAAACAAAAAGGAGAGTTAAAATAAGAAGACAGAGGAAGATAATACCCAGTTAAAAACTTCATTAAAACAGAAAAAATTGAAGGGTAAAATCAGTTTAAAGAAAAATTCAACTATATAGATCCATTCTGTGGATATTTAAGGATGAAATTAAAAGGACAACAAACAAGAAAAAGGATAGGAAAGATTTGCAAATAGACCTTTTTCCAACAAACTTTTTTAACTATTGTAATATAGGGATGGAAGGGAATAAGGATAAATGGAGAGAAAGAGGGACTAGGGCTGAGAGGGTGAAGAGATTTTTTTCTTCCCCTCTCTTCCTTTTGGGGAGAGATAGCCAAGTCCTGTCTCCTTGAAAGAGGGAGCATGTCTCCTCAGAGAATGTTTTATGGGATATGGAGGACAAGAAAATATAGTGTTTAATGCTAAAAATGATAAATGAATATAAAAGACTATTTTAAAGAATAAGTGAACATTTAACATGGCATTTACATTTCTAAAGACTCTTCTTGGTGTATGGAAGACAACAAAGGAGGACAGAAAGGTTATTGTTTGGAAGGGGAATCCCACCTTATAAGGATCTTAGGTATCAAGGTATTATCTGGAAAAACTTTGGAAAGAAGCTTAAATGAAGGAGTTGTTACCTTGAATATGTCCCTCTTCTAAGCTGAGATACTGTGGGAGAATTTCTACTTAACTGAGATGACACTCCCAATGACAGAGCTCATTCATTTTGTAAAATGTCAGGTACATATTCTCCTCCATATGCTTTATCTGATTTTTGTTTGCTGTCTGTATGGATAAATGGATTTATTTGCTTTTCAATGTATTGCTCACACTGTGCAGGGGAAAGCGTGGGTCACCCTTTGTTTTTGCAACATTAGTATAAAGGTCAAGAAATCAGAGGCAACCAATGAAAACTGAGACAAATTTTTTTCAGAAAAAAAAAAAACCAAAGCCAACAATAACCAATGTTGACAAAAACCAAGGTATTACTGTATTGCACAATAATCATCTGTGAAGAACTAAATTATTATCAGCAATGCAAGGACCCAAGACAGTCCCCAAGAACTCACAAGACTATTCACTGATACAGAATGAATTGTCTGTCTGAATGCAGATTGAAACATACCATTTTTTCTCTATTTCCTTCATGAATTTTTCCTATATTTTCAATATATGTCTTCTTTTGCAATATGGGGAATATGGAAATTGGTAGTACATGATAATACTGATATAATCTATATCAGATTATTTGCTATCTCAGGGAGTGGGGAGGGAGGAAGAGAACACACAGATCAAAAAAGGTTAGAAAAAATTGCTGTAATTTTTTCTATGTGTAATTTTTTTTTAAAGGAATAGACAGAGGTGAAGTCAAGATGGCGGCTTAGAAGCAGCAGAAGTTCAGACCTCTGAAAACCCTTCCTTACCAGTCACAAACTGACTGCTCTTAGGAGACTGAAAGTCAAACCTAACAAGAAAGAGCCAAGGAAACCTCCTGCTGGCCTCAATCCAAAAGGTACGCCCCCCAAAAGCCAGAATCCAAGAACACTCAGGTTTCAGGGGAAGGCAGAAGGAAGGTCCCAGGACCCCTTCCCCTGCCCACCTGGAGCTCTCTAATGCTCCAGTGGCAGCAGGAACCTCTGGATGGGCAAAAGGCAGGGCTGTGCCAGGCTCAGAGCATTGAACACAAGTGGTGGGGAAGGAGCTGGAGAGGGAGCACAGAGCTGTCAGCCTGAACAGAGCTATGAAGACCCTCCATATTGTGACCTCTAGCATTCCAGGAGGTTTTGGCTTCAGGGAACATCCAGCCCAACCCAGCTGAACTTAATCCAATCAAAAGTCTTCAGAGGTCAGGGAAGCCCAAACTCCAACAACCCTCCCTCACAGACTTCTGGACTTTAATTTAATCCAATCAAAAGCCTCCAGAGGACTGGGAAGCTCAAACTACAACAACCCTCCTCCACAGATTGCTGGACTTTAATTTAATCCAATAAAAAGCCTCCAGAGGACAGGGAAGCTCAAACTACAACACCCTTCCCCCACAGACAGCAGGGAGAGACCTTCTGTCAAAGCTACAAGAGGGGAGACTGACAGAAACCCCCAAAACCAAAAAAAATGAGAGGAGCAAGAACACAGACAAATAGGGGGAGCAAAGAAGGGGGTAAATATGAGCAAACAAAAGAAAAAGAAGAAAGAAATTACAATAGACATCTTCAGTATAGGTAATGAGCAAAGAGCGAACGAAACAGAGGGGGAGGGATCAGCAAAGGAAAAATTAGAAATCCCAGTGAATTGGATACAGGCTTTGGAAGAACTCAAAATGCAATACAAAATAAAATTAAGAGAGGCTGATTATTAAATTAAAATTTTTATTATTATTATTTATTATTAAATATGATTATTAAATAAAATTAAAAGAGGGGGAAAATTTTTTAAGAGACCCAATGAGTTAAAATGATATGTATCCCTATAAGAAAAGAGGTCATTGGTAACTCTTAAAAACTGTTGTTATCACTCAGGCATCTAGAAGAATTACACTTAGAGGGAACAGTGACATACTGTATAGAATGAAATAACAAGACATAAATAGGTATATAGATATATGTATGCATAAATACATATACATGTGCATATATATACATATATACATAACTAGAGCTAAAAAAGAAGTTAATACTAAGAGAAATGGGAAAAGAAACAAAAGGGGTAAATTTATATGTCACAAAGAAGCTCATGTCGAGAGAACATCAATACACTGGAAGGGTAAAGAGGTTGGAGACAGGAAATACTCAAATCTTACGTGCATTGAAATTGACACAAAGAGGGAAGAACAATCCAATCCATTGGGGCAGAGAATAGATTTGTGCCCTATAGGGGAGTAGAAGGGTAACAAACAGACTGGTGTGGAGGGAAACAGTATAAGGAGGGAGGGGTTAAAAAGACAGCAAAGAAAATAAGGGGTTGTGAATCTTAACATTTCTCAGACTCTACCTTGGAACATTATCTTAAGGTTATGGTTAAGATTATTCCCCATTTAAACAATGGAGGTACTTGATCAGGAATGTATTGGGAACTTTAAAATTACTCCACCCATACTTAGGCATACTTTAGGGGAAGATAAAGTTGTAAACTCCTTACTGAACAATGAAAAAGTACTTAACCCATACTTATAGTGAGGCAAAAGCCCTTAAGCTAGGTCTATTTTTAGATCTAATACAAAAGGGTGCTAAGTACCTATGAAGGTCAAATTAATCACTGAAAGGTCAGGCAACTTGCAAGGGGAAAGCTTAACAAAGAGGTGTGAAGTACTCAGAAGATATAATCTACCCAGAGAAGGTGAGAACTAAAAACTAAGAATGGGCTGCCTAGGGAAAGCGTCTACTGTGATTGGTAGACATGAAAATTTTGGGGAGGTGACATAAGAGAAATTTCTCTTTAAAAGGAGCTGTCTGAACCAGTTCAAGGTAGTTCGAGTTAGTTCAGCTTTGGTAGCTGAATTGGAGGTCAGGAGTCAGAGGAGGCTGCTGGGTCTCTGAACACTACAGTTTTGCTTGGAAACATCTTATTGTGAGTGATTAAAGACTGACATAGTTTCTCTCTTAAAGAGAAATGCTTAAGCCATTGGCCTAGGCCCTAGCCTTTTCCTACTATTTCCTCTTACTCTGTCTCTTTCCCTTTCCTTAATTCCTTCATTTATATTATTAAAATCTCCATAAAACCAAGCTGACTTGTGTATTTCATAAATGGGAATTTTTCACATGGCAACCTCTTATTTTTTATATAAAATTGAGACGCTAAAAATTATCTTTACAGTTTGGGCAATTCACAGTCTTGAAACCCATATTTTTGCGGTCACAGGGGGGGAATAAGAAGGGAGGAGGGGTAGAAAAGGAAGTAAAATAAGGGAGGGAACTAGGGGGACTGATTAAAAACAAACATTGGTGTAGAAGGAAATAGTGAAAGAAGAAAAGGCAGGACTAGGAGTACAAATCAAAATACTGGGAAATACACAGCTGGTAATCATAACTCTGAATGTGAATGGAATGAACTCACCCATAAAACGCAAGCAAATAGCAGAGTGGATTAAAATCCAAAACTCTACCATATGCTGTCTCTAAGAAACACACATGAGGAAGGTAGATAAGCATAGGGTGAAATAAGAGGATGGAGCCAAATCTATTGGGCATCAACTGATAAAAAGAAGACAGAAGTCACAATCATGATATCATACAAAGCCAAAGTAAAAAATAAATCTAGTTAAAAGAGATAGAGAAGGTAATTACATCCTGATAAAAGGCAGTATAGACAATAAGGAAATATCAGTACTCAACATGTATGCACCAAATGGCATAGCATCTCAATTTCTAAAGGAGAAACTAGTGGAGCGCAAGGATGAAATAGATAGAAAAACTATACTAGTGGGAGACCTGCACCTTCCTCTATCCAAACTAGATAAATCAAACCAAAAAATAAATAAGAAAGAGGTAAGAGAAGTGAATGAAATCATAGAAAAATTAGAGTTGGTAGATATGTGGAAAAAAATAAATAGGGCAAAAAGGAATACATCTTCTTTTCAGCAGCACATGGTACATTCACAAAGATTGACCATGTGTTGGAGCATAAAATCATTGCAAACAAGTGTAAAAGAGCAGAAATAATAAATGCAACCTTCTCAGATAATAATTCAATGAAAATAATAATTACAAAGGGTACATGGAGAGGCAAATCAAAAATTAATTGAAAATTAAACAATACAATGCTCCAAAACCAGTTAGTCAAAGAACAAATCATAGAAACAATTAATTATTTCATTGAAGAAAATGACAATGATGAGACATCCTTTCAAAACCTATGGGATGCAGCCAAAGCAGTACACAGGGGGAAATTTATATCCTTGAGTTCATATATTAACAAATTAGGGAGAGCAGAGGTCAATGAATTGGGCATGCAAATTAAAAAACTAGAAAGTGAACAAATTAAAAATCCTCAGATGAAGACTAAATTAGAGATCCTAAAAATCAAAGGAGAAATTAATAAAATTGAAAGTCAAAGAACTATTGATTTAATAAATAAGACTAGAAGCTGGTACTTTGAAAAAACAAATAAAATAGACAAAGTACTGGTCAGCCTAATTAAAAAAAGGAAAGAAGAAAACCAAATTGACAGTATCCAAGATGAAAAGGGAGACCTTACCTCTAATGAAGAGGAAATTAAGGCAATCATTAAAAACTACTATGCCCAATTATATGGCAACAAATATGGCAATCTAGGTGATATGGATGATTACTGACAAAAATATAAATTGCCTAGATTAACAGAGGAAGAAATAGATTACCTAAACAACCGCATTTGAGAAAAAGAAATTGAACAAGCCATCAAAGAACTCCCTAAGAAAAAATCCCCAGGTCCAGATGGATTCACAAACGAATTCTATCAAGCATTCAAAGAACAACTAATCCCAATATTATTCAAAGTATTTGAGAGAATAAGCAAAGAAGGAGTTCTACCAAATTCTTTTTATGACACAAATATTGTACATATCCCAAAACCAGGCAGGTCAAAAACAGAGAAAGAAAACTATAGACCAATCTCCCTAATGAATATAGATACAAAATCTTAAATAGGATACTAGCAAAAAGACTCCAGCAAGTCATCACAAGAGTTATTCACTATGACCAGGTAGGATTCATACCAGGAATGCAAGGATGCTTCAATATTAGGAAAACTATCCACATAATTGACCATATTAACAAGCAAACTGACAAAAATCACATGATTAACTCAATAGATGCAGAAAAAGCCTTTAAAATACAACACCCATTGCTATTGAAAACACTAGAAAGTATAGGAATAGAAGGGCCTTTCCTAAAAATAATAAACAGTATATATCTAAAACCATCAGCAAACATCATCTGCAATGGGGATAAACTAGAAGCCTTCCCAATAAGATCAGAAATGAAAAAAGGATGCCCATTATCACCTCTATTATTTAACATTGTACCAGAAACACTAGCAGTAGTAATTAGAGAAGAAGAAGAAATTGAAGATATTAAAATTGGCAATGAGGAGACCAAGCTATCATTCTTTGCGAATGATATGAGGGTCTACTTAAAGAATCCTAGAGAATCAACCAAAAAGCTAGTCTAAATAATCAACAACTTTAGCAAAGTTGCAGGATACAAAATAAACCCACATAAATCATCAGCATTTCTATATATCTCCAACACATCTCAGCAGCAGGAATTAGAAAGAGAAATTCCATTTAAAATCACCCTAGACAATATAAAATACTTAGGAATCTATCTGCTAAGACAAACACAGGAACTATATAAACACAACTACAAAATACTCTCCACACAATTAAAAGTAGATCTAAACAATTGGAGAAACATTGATTGCTCATGTGTAGGACAAGCTAACATAATAAAAATGACAATCCTGCCCAAATTAATTTACTTATTTAGTGCCATACCCATTGAACTACCAAAAAACATTTTTATTGAATTAGAAAAAACCATAACAAAGTTTATTTGGAAGAACAAAAGATCAAGAATATCCAAGGAAATCATGAAAAAAAAATGCAAACGAAGGAGGATTTGCAGTCCCAGATCTCAAACTATACTATAAAGCAGTGGTCATCAAAATAATTTGGTTCTGGCTAAGAGACAGGAAGGAGGATCAGTGGAATAGACTAGGAGTAAATGACCTCAGCAAAACAGTCTATGATAAGCCCAAAGATCCCAGTTTGGGGGGACCAAAACCCACTATTTGATAAAAACTGCTGGGAAATTTGAAAGACAGTATGGGAGAGATTAGGTTTGGATCAACATCTCACACTCTACACCAAGATAAACTCAGAATGGGTGAATGACTTTAATATAAAGAAGGAAAGTATAAGCAAATTAGGCGAACACAGAATAGTATACTTGTCAGATCTTTGGGAAAGGAAAGACTTTATTTTTTTTTTAAACCCTTACCTTCTGTCTTGGAGTCAATACTGTGTATTGGCTCCAAGACAGAAGAGTGGTAAGGGCTAGGCAATGGGGGTCAAGTGACTTGCCCAGGGTCACATAGCTGGGAAGTGTCTGAGGCCAGATTTGAACCTAGAACCTCCCATCTCTAGGCCTGGCTCTCAATCCACTGAGCTACCCAGCTGCCCCCAAGAAAGACTTTAAAACCAAGTAAGAGCTAGAAAAAAATCACAATATATAAAATCAATAATTTTGATTACATCAAATTAAAAGGGTTTTGTACAAACAAAACTAATGCATCCAAAATTAGAAGTAAAGCAACAAATTGGGAAACAATCTTCATTACAAAAACCTCTTTCAAAGGTCTAATTACTCAAATTTACAAACAACTAAGCCAATTGTACAAAAAAATCAAGCCATTCTCCAATTGATAAATAGGCAAGGGACATGAATAGGCAATTTTCAGTTAAAGAAATCAAAACTATTAATAAGCATATGAAAAAGTGCTCTAAATCTCTAATAATCAGTTAAATGCAAATCAAAACAACTCTGAGGTATCACCTCACACCTAGCAGATTGGCTAACCTGACAGTAAAGGAAAGTAATGAATGGTGAAGGGAATGTGGCAAAGTTGGGACATTAATGCATTGCTGGTGGAGTTGTGAATTAATCCAACTATTCTGGAGGGCAATTTGGAACTATGCCCAAAGGGCACTAAAAGACTGTCTGCCCTTTGATCCAGCCATAGCACTGCTGGGTTTGTACCCCAAAGAGATAATAAAGAAAAAGACTTGTACAAGAATATTCATAGCTGTGATCTTTGTGGTGGCCAAAAATTGGAAAATGAGGGGATGCCCTTCATTTGGGGAATGGCTGAACAAATTATGGCATATGTTGGTGATGGAATACTATTGTGCTCAAAGGAATAATAAAGGAGAGGAATTCCATGGGAACTGGAATGACCTCCAGGAATTGATGCAGAGTGAGAGGAGCAGAACCAGGAGGACATTATACACAGAGACTGATACATTGTGGTACAATCGATTGTAATGGACTTCTCCATTAGTGGCAATGCAGTGATCCTAAACAACCTGGAGGGATCTATGAGAAAGAACACTATCCACATTCAGAGGAAACACTGTGGGAGTAGAAACACAGAAGAAAAACAACTGCTTGATTACATGGGTTTAAGGGATATAGTTGGGGATGTAGACTCTAAATGAACATCCTAGTGCAGACAGCAAAATGGAAATACGTTCTGATCAAGGACACAAGAAATACCCAATGAAATTGCGCGTCGGCTATGGGAAGGGTGGATGGAGGGGAGGGAGGGAAATAAAGTGAGTGTTATAACCCCCAAAAAATAAAAAATACATAAAAATAAAAAGGAAAGGGCAGAAAAAATATGAATGATTAAGCTATTCTGAGTTATATGATTTTTCAAATCAACAACAAAGGACCTGTAAAAGAAGATGCTGTCCATCTCCAAATAACTGATATATGGAACCATGTCTTATATAGTTTCACATATGTATATCTATATTAAATGTTGACCTTCTCTGGTGCAGAGTAGGGAGGGAAGGAGGGAAATAGCTTAGAACTCAAATGTAACAAAAAATAATAAATCAAATATTTACATCTGAAAAAAAACCTTACCTTCTGTCTCTGAATCACTATTGTATATTAGCTCCAAGGCAGAAGAGCAATAAGGGCTAGGCAATGGAGGTTAAGTGACTTGCCCAGGGTCATACAGCCAGGAATTATCTGAAGCTACTTTTGAACCTCCGACCTATCATCTCCAGGCCTGAATCTCTACCCACTAAGCCACCTAGCTGTCCCCAATCCTTATCTTTCAACCCACGATTTAGAAAATTGTCAATAAGATGCAAAACAATCCAGTCTTGGGTTATCTGTCAAAGCACCATGGGTAAGTAGTTGTAGATTACAGTTGAGGCCACTTCATTATCCCACTAATAGTCCCAGTTGAGATGTAAGAAACCCAAGTACTAAAACAGGTTTGGAAAACATTCCAAGGATGGTGCTCCACATCAAAGACATATAAAGCACATTGGTAGAATGCAATTTAATTCAACTCCACAACCATTACTTAATAAGAAATGCTAGTATGTATATAGTGCTTTAAAGTTCACTAGGAACTTCTCTATGTTCTGTTCTGTGATTAGTACTGTTGTATGCCCAGGGGCACACAGCTCTGTTCTGAGCCAGGATCCAAACGAGGTGTTCCTCATCCCTCCCCCTCTCCCAGCACTTGGCCCACTGCACCATTCAGTTGCCTTCACTTATGCTGTTTCAGAGTCAGTGCTCAGGGGCAGAACAAGATGGCGTCGTAGTAGCAGCAAAAGCTGGACAGGCTGTGCGACTCCTCTCCTAGTCTGTGCTCAGACTCACATTACATTCATTTCTTTAAAACCACACATTTGTAAATCTGCACAAATAAAACAGTAACTACTGTGTGCAGTCAGAGTTTTGAGATGGGTGCACATCCTGCAGTCACTGGAAAGGCTTACCCTGAATGCAGTCAGCTTGATCAGATTCCATGAGGCTGTAAAGCTGAATCATAAGTTGTGGGGAGGCCTCCAGGTAGATTTCAAATAGCCTGAGCATGCTCAAGTCAGTCACTTCATTTATCACTGTCTGATGGGCGTCAGCTCCTTCTTCTCTACTGGGAGTAGAGAGGTCTGTGGGGTCTTGTGTCAGGGCTGGCCTCCCAGAGAGGCCATCTGAGCTGCTACATTGGAAAGCCAAATGGTACCCCCTCCGCAAAGCAAACCAATACCTGTAAATATACAAATATTATTATTATATTATTACCAGCAATTAACATATGAAGTATTTGTTCTAACATTCATGATAAATCATTGCGAAAAAGCAGCATGAGGTTAAATATAGACTTTTTCAACATATTTCAGTAGCACTAATTCAGATTTTTCTGTTTTAAGACTATGATAACAGGAAAGAGAAAATTATATAGCTGAAAAGTTGGAAGGATTTCAGAGTTCATCTAGTACAACTCCTACATAATTATGAATCCTATCTAAAATATTCCTGACAAATGTTTCAGGGATGGGGAACTTTCTCCTTCTTAAGGCAGCACATTTCATTTTGGGACACCTCTAAGTTTCAGTCCTTTATATAGAAGCCCAATAAGCCTCCTGCTATCCATTTCTCTTAGTTCTTCTCTTTTTTGGGGGGGAGGGGGGAGGAACAAAAACAAAAAAAAAAACAAAAAAGAAGAAAAATCCCTCTTCCACATGACAACTTTTAAAATGGCATTTAAATCAACTTAACAAACTACTGATAAAATTCACATAAAAAAACCAGATGCAACTATCAAGAATCATGAAAAGAGATAACCAGCAAAATGAGGACCAACATTACCAGATATCAAAATGTACTCATATCTTTGTTTAAAAAAACTGTATGGTCTAGGAAAATAACAGAAAAATATATCAAAGGAACATTGATATATTTGGCACAGAAATAGATCCCACTAAATCAAAAATTAGTAGTTGATAAAAACTTTTAAAAATTAGGAAGATGGAGAAATATGTATTTTGTATAGCAAAATATGTATGTATAATAAACTTCACATAGTATTATACAATAAATTTGGGTTAGATCAGGAATCCAAATATTTTTAAATAAATTTTAAAAGTAGAAAAAAGTATATTATGAAGGACATTTTAGCAACCATATAAGTCATGGGAGAAAGATATATATGTTACAAATACATAAAACAAGAGAATTTTATATAATAAAAAAGCAATATTTCTAATATTAATAGAAAAATAGATTAGGAGAAAATATTTACATTAAATATCTTATATAAAGACATGACATCCAGCATCTATAAGGAATTGATACATTCTTCACAATGGGACAATTATCAAAGGGCGTGAACAGAGAGTTTAAAAAGGAAGACATAAACTATTAATAACCACATGAAAAGATGTTCAAAGAAATGTAAGACAATCTTAAGATATCATTTTACCCCTCCCAGAATGATAAAAATGAACCAAAAAATGATTAATTCCAATGTTGGCAGAGTTGTGGGAAAGTAGTACTCTAAACCATTATAGATGGTACTATTTATCATTCTGTATATTATATCTCACCTCTCTTTTGTGGCTAACCTTCTTGCAAAGACCATCTACAAAATGCCTCCCTGTTTTTCTCTTACTTCCTTCTTAACTCTTAAGCAGTCTGGCTTCTGACCTTATCACATAACCAAAACTGCTTTCTTCAAAATTACCAATAATCTCTTAATTGCCAAATCTAATGGCCTTTTCTCAAACCTCATCCTTCTTAGTCTCCTTGCAGCCTTTGACACTATTGATTTAACTACTTCTTAGTAATCTCTTCTTGGCAGCCTCAATGATAAGTTCACCTTTCAAAAGCTAGAGAAACCAATAAGGAGAAATTCTATTCTGGTTCTAATTTTTACTAAAAGGGAAGACCTGCTTACTAAGTTTAAACATGATGGAGAACTTGAGAGAAAGAGAAATCCAAGAATCCATGAGAAAAGAAAGCCAGATATAGCCTTAGCTTAACATCCAAAACAGTAGATATGGAAGAGTCTGTTTCAAAGAGTTCAGAAAAGAAAAAGATAGAATGCCATGGACAAAAATCCTCTAAAGGAACTATAAGCCCAATAATGATGGAAAATTCTCATTCTGAATAGACATACAACAAATAGTAGTAAAAGATTATAATAACTTTGTATTTGACAAAAGTACAGATCCAAGTTTTAGGGATAAGAACTCACTATTTGGGAAAAAATTCTGGAACAATTGGAAAGTAGTTTGGCAGAAACTAGGTCTAGACCAATATCATACACCATTCACCAAGATGGAATCAAAATAGATACATGATCTAGACATAAAAGGAGATATCATAAGAAATTAGAACAGGGAACATTTATGAACAGCATTTATGACCAGCAAAGGAATTTATGATTAACAAGAGATGGAAAACATTGTGAAATATAAAATGGATAATTTTGATTACGTTAAATTAAAAAGGTTCTGTACAAATAGAGCTAGTGTAGCAAGATTAGAAGGAATGCAGAAAATTGAGGGGAAATTTTTATAGGCAGTTTCTTAGATAGTAATTTCATATCTAAAATATTTAGAGAGAGAATTTTGTCTACTATATAAGAATATGAGCCATTCCCCAATTGATAAATATATCAAAAGATATGAAAATAGTTTTTGGATGAAGAAATCAAGGATATAGATATATGAAAAAATGTTCTAAATCATTATTGATTAGAGAAATGCAAATCAAAAATTATCTCACATCTATCAGATTGGCAGAAATATTAAAGGGTAAAATGGCAAATGCTGGTGGGGATATAGAAAATAGGGACACTAACACATTGTTAGTAGAACTGTAAACTGATTCAGTCATTTTTTTTTTAACAATTTGGAATTATGTCCAGAGTTATTTTTTAAAGATAAGAATCTATATGTGTCAAAATATTTATAGCAACTCTCTTTTTGGTAGCAAAGAAGTGGAAAATGAAAGGATGTCCATCAATTAGGGAATGGCTAAACAAATTGTGGTATATGATTGTAATGTGTCAAAAGGAATAATGAGCTTATTTTTTCTTAATATATTAATTTCTTCAGTATTTTTGTGTATCCTTTACCAAGCTGTTGATTCTTTTTTTATGATTTTCCTGTACACTCTAATTTCTTTTCCCAGTTTTTCTTCTGCCTCTCTTATTTGATCTTTAAAATCCATTTTGAGCTCCTCCATTAATTCTTCTTGGGTTTGAAACCAATTCATATTTTTCTTGGAGGCTTGGATGTGGCATTATTGACTTTGTTATCATCTTCTGAGTTTGTTTTTTGTCTTCCCTGTTACCAAAATAACTTTCTATGTTGAGTTTCCTTTTTTGTTGTTTGCTAATTTTCCAGGCTTTTTCTTTTCTGTTTAAAAAAAAATGGTAAAGTTGGGGCCTGTAATTTCAGTGAAGGGAGCAAGCTTCTTTGTGCAGCTGCCTTCAGAGCTGGCTCTAGGGATCTTTGCTTTCAATTCTTCCAAAGTGATATGATGTAAGGAGAGGTGTATCAATACTCTCCCAGCCTGTGCTCTGGTCTATGAGTAACCCCAAGCATTCTTTTCCATCAGGGTCCCCTGCCCCCCTTGGGCACACCAGTGCTGTTAGTATGCTGGTGCTCCTGCTCACTCTGAGATCATGCCCCAGGACTGCTACCTGGATCTTCATAAAGCAATGTGATGTCATGCACCCAGAACCAGCAAAGGGACCCCTGTGATGTCCTTCTGTGCAATTGTCCAACCACCCCACTTACTATCTGTGTCTGAGCATTCAGGAAGTCTTTGCTGCTGATTTAGCCACCCCAAGGCCTGTTACAACAGTAAGGCCTGCCTTGGCATGCTGCTTTGGGCTCTACTTCCACTCTGGTGCAATAGATCCTTTGCATGGACCTTCTAAGTTGTTTTGGGCTTAAAAATTATTTCATCCCATGTCTTTGTGGACCATGCTATGCTGCTCCAGAATTCATTTTAAGACATTACATCACAGTTTTTTGGAAGGTAATTTGGTATAAATCAGGTGGGTCTGTGTACCTTCTCTGCCATATCGGTTCTACCCTTCAGGTTAATTTTTTTTATGAAGAGTGAAACAAGTAGAACAAAGAGAATATTATATATAGTTTCAGAATTAATATTTGAAGAATAACTTGTGAATGTCCATCTCCAGAGAGTGAACTAATAAAAAAAACATGAAAAACACAATATGCATCCAAAAAAATTTTGAAGACACAAAAGGAAACAACTGTAATAGAACCTATAGAAAGAGTCTGAAGAGAATGATATGTAAGCTCAGAGAACTCATCAACCGCCTTAGATTTGTTAAACATATGTACAGAATGTGGAGGCAAGGGCAGATGAAGAAATACAAAAAGCATGGCATGATACTGCAAGAATAGTTTCAGAAGTGACAAAGCTTAAAAAGAAATGAGAGCACAGAGCAAAGCTAAGGACAATAAAAAGGAGGCTTATCAGTTACATCAGGGAAAAAGAATAAAATCAAAGTAATAGACTATGTTCAGGGAACATTAGAAAATAATTGACCACTGAGTGAACAATGACCTGTACCCATCTCTTTTTTTTTTCTCTGCCCAAGAGGATGACTCTTTGGACTGATGAGAACAAAAATCACTAATAAGGAGCTAAAAAATACCCAAGTAAATATGGAAGAAGGTAGCACCTATTAGCCCTTATTGAATTCAAGTCCCTGTGCTCAAAAAAACTACATCCTCAAGTTCTTACAAAAATGGAGGGTACAACTGTGAAGTCTCTCCCTGTGTCCTTAAAAAGACATGGAGAATCGGAAAGTTATCAAAGGGCAAATGTCCTAATTTTTAAAAAGGAAAGAATAGATTATGAAAATAATTATGGTAAGCTTAACTTCAAATTCTAAAATTTTTCTAAAAGGTATCATTAGAGAGAATTACTGAACATCTAGAATAAAGAAGTGGTTATTAAAAAAAAAGGCAATGGGAGTAGCTAGGTAGCACAGTGGACAGAGAGCCTGACCTGGAGTTGCAAGGACCTGGGTTCAAACCCAGCCTCAGACACTTTCTAGCTGTGTGACCCTGGGCAAGTCACTTAACTCCAACTGCATAGCCCTTGTCATTCTTCGGCCTTGTAACCAATACTTAGTATTGATTCTAAAACAGAAGGGAAGCGTTTTAAAAAAAAAAAAGAGGCAATGACTTCAGGTTAATGTGGTGATATTAAAGGTCCTAAAGAAGTCCAACCCTTTCACAAAAACCTCAACAAATATCTGAAAAGGACCTGAGAATAGCCAGTGATAAAGAAAAAAAGTAAATGAATAAAGCAAAGTAAGCTCCTCCATCCTGTATAGAACTACACAAAAAGATGGCCATTGATAAATACAAATAAAATAATCTGGTTTAAAAGTATAAATAAAATACAAAATTTATATATCTTTTATATGTATATATGTTTGGAATTAATGGGTGCTCATCTTTGATTTCTATTTCATGTCCTTTCTTTTCATAAAAGTTTCCTCTGAAATATTATGAACTTCATGCTTTTCAATGGGAAGTCAATTTCAGTGTAGTAATGGTGGATGCAGATATGTTTACAGGTTTCATAGGTAGCATCATAAGCCACAAGAGTGAGGCCATCTCCCAAAATAGACCTAGGATTTTGTATGTTTGGGAAAGTCTCTGAGACAGGAGTTAAACGAATATTTATTTTGATCCAGATCTATATTTGAATTCCAGGTTGTGGACTTTTCTCTTTGACCTATCCCTTTATGATCTTACATGTTTACACTTTAACTGAGTAATTGTAATATGATTGAGTCATATTTGGAGAGCACCTGGAATAATCATCATAGTACAATTAGGCACAGAGAACAGAATATTACACCTCTTTTCTCTCTTCTGCACTGGCTCCAATTACTTTGCAATTTCAATTTAAAATGGTATTTCTAAAGAAAGCACTACATGTCTTATGCTAATATATATGTATACACACATACATATATGTACCCTAAAAAATCATCTATTCTAGTAAGCATATTAAGCATTAGCTTGGAAATTTTCCCCAAAAGCAGTAGAATCATGAAAGTGGAAGGGATATTTTGGTCTGAGATATCATTTTAAAATGATCTTTTTTAGCTTAGTGTTCTCTCCATTGTACTTTCCTTTTGTGGCATAAATATGTAAAGGAAAACGACATTAAAAGACTTCAGAATTCTGATCAATATAGTGATCACAATCATTTCAGAGGATTGCCAATGAAGCATGCCTCCTGCCACTCTGATGAGAGGTGTTGGAATATAGTGGAGAATCTTCCTACAATGCAAATGTGTTCCTAGGCCCCACCTTACCTCGCATTCAATAAATTTCCCTATTACATTCAAGTTCAAACTAGATCTTTCAAAGTCCTTCAGAGCCTGGTCCCTTCCTACCTTTCAGTTTTCTTATACCCTCCTCCCTTCCATGTACTCTGCTGTCCAATGACACTGACCTTGCTAATCCTCAAACACAACACTCCACTGGCCTTTCATTGGCTATCTTAATCTCTTCCTTCTCCTGGCTTCCTTCAAGTCTCAAATAAAGTCCTACCTTTTGCAAGTTTTCCTTTGTCTGCCTTAATTTTATTGTTTCCTGTAGATTTTTTTGATCCAAAAAAAATTTTTTTCTAAGTCTCTTAAAAGTTCGGTGCTTTTTTGGTGCTCGTTTCCCTTACTTATTAGATTTCATTTGAAAAGGCCATAAAGATGTAGACAGCTTCAGTATTTGTCACAGTATGTTGAAAATTCTGACTTCAAAGGGAATCTAAATTAAGTTGCTCTAAGGGGAAAAAACAAGGTAGAAAAAAATCCCCTGATTATTCCCCTGACATTTCTGCACTGAGTTCATGCTCCCCAATTGGGAGTGTGGCTCAATCCCACCTGGCCCCCTATCAGTTCAGCCTCAACCATAATTCACTTTGCTCCTTGGCACGTGGAACTATGATCAGATCAAATCTGCCATCGATCCTGAAAATGCCCAGTCACCAGGCCAGAACCTGGAGTGTAACATACAGGGATGAGGCAGCAAAGGACTCTGAAAAGGAGTGGAAAGACAGACTGAACAAACAGGAAAGGTGACAGGAAACACAGAAAGGAAAGAGACTCCAAGAGGAGGAGATGTTCTATATCAACACCTGTAATCTACTCATATTCTTGCAGTTTGAATTTATTTTTAAAAGAATAAAATCCCTAGTAAACAATGTCATCATGATTCTGGAAACATAACTTACAAGTCATCTTAGAGACACCAAGGTGGTTCAGTGGATAAAGAGCCAGGCCTAGAGATGGGAAGTTCTGGGTTCAAATGTGGCCTCAGACACTTTCTAGTTGGATGACCCTGGGCAAGTCACTTATTCCTTCCCCCTCCCCCACTGCCTAGCCTTTACTGCTCTCCGCCCTTGGAACCAATGAACAGTATTGATTTTAAGACCAAAAGTAAGAGTATTATGATAAAACTGTCCTCAAAATGGTGGCCTATTTAGTTGCTGAATATAAAAAAGCAGACAATGTTTATAGCTCAGGGGGAAGATGTTATAATTTCCTTCCTGTAAGAAGCTCCAGGAAGATGGTGGAGTAGAGGCAGCAAACTTTCAGACCTCTGAAAACCCTTCCTTACCAATTGCAAACTAACTGCTCCTAGGGGACTGAAAATCAAACCTAAAAACAGGGCAGAGCAAAGGAACCCTCCTGCTGGACTCAACTTAAAAGGTACACCCCCAAAAGCTGGAATTAGAGAACACTCCTGTTTAAGGGAAAGGAAGAAGGAAGGTCCTGGGACCCTCCCCCACCTAGAGTGCTAAGCCTCCAGCGGCAGCTAGAACCTCTGGGCAAGCAAAGCTGTTGGTCTGGAGAGAGTACCTTGTGGGCAAAGCTATGCCAGGCTCAGAGTGTCTTACACAGGCAGTAGGGAAGCAGATAGAGGAGAAACGCAGAAAGAAGAGCGGGAGGCATAGTTGCAGCAGCAGAGACACTCCATATCCTCCCCACCCCCTTCCCAAGATTTTGGCCCCTGGGCACATCCAGCAACCCAGTCAGACTTAATCCCATCAAGACCCAGAAACTCAAACTCCAAAACCCTTCCCACACACACTGCTGGACTTAATCCCATCAAAGTTTCCAGAAGTAGAGAAGTTCAAACTCCAACACCCCCTCCCCCACAGACTGTAGTAGTAGTAGTAGTAGTCTCTCCATAACTGAGGATGACAATTGTCTTTGTGCGTTTTTGTGCACAAAGACACCTGTGCATGAAGAGTTAAGTGGAAAAGTTGATGCACGGAGACAGTCCCACTCTCTCGGCGTTGGAAGCCTGGGTCCAGTGGCACGAAAAGTCGTTACACCTGGAGACTTCCTCAGCTGCATTGGATGGTCATGTTGTCTTTTGTGCTCCAACATGCCCTAAGAACTCTACAGTGCTTTGCTGCATCGCCATCTTAGCCGTTGAACCTTCTTATTGGTTTCTTCCGCCTGTTCCGCCGAAGCAGTCTTCACATGCTGGGTGAGCAAAGTCCTGGTTCACCAGGGGTCTAAGACCCAATGGCTACCCTCACAAGGTTTAGCCGACCTGTCGAAGTCTTTGCCCGGGGTGTGGCCGCTGCTGCATGCTAGCAGCTACTGGGAGCCACAAGTGAGAGCTGGGTGTCAGGTGAGGGTCAGAGGCTGGAGAGCTGCCCTAGAAGGGCATGACAAGCCCTCCATACCAAAGATATTACTCCTCCCTGAGGACCCCATACACCCACAGACTGTACTGAGATATTTACTGACAAAACTCCAAGGGTGAAGGCTGAAAGCCCAAAACCACAAAAAAGAAAAAAAAATTATAATCGACAGGTTCTATATAAGCAATAAACAAAGAGCAAATGGAACACAGAAGGATGAGGGAACTCTAAGCAAAAAAACAGAAAACCAAGCAAATTGGATACAAGCTCCAGAAGAACTCAAAATACAATTCAAAACACAATTAAGAGAGGCTGAAGACAACTTTAAAAGCAAGATAAGTCATCTGGAAACAGAAAACAGTGTCTTGGAAGCCAAAATTAATCAGTTTGAAAATGAGGCAAAGGAGATGAAAGAGGAGGCAAAGGAGATGAAAGATGACCTCCAAAGAAAATCAGACCAGAAGGAGAAGGATGACCAAAAAGCCAGAGATGAAATTTAGTCTTTAAGAACCAGAATACAACAATTAGAAGCAAGTGACTTCACAAGGCAGCAGGATACTATAAAACAAAATCAAAAGAATGAAAAAAACTGAGGAAAATATGAAGCATCGCATTCACAAAATAGAAGATTTAGAAAATCATTCCAGGAGAGACAACTTAAGAATCATTGGTCTACCAGAAGACCATGACAAAAGAAAAAAGCCTGGACATCATACTACAGGAAATTATTTTTTTAAAAACTGCCCTGATATTCTAGAACAAGAGGGAAAAGTAGAGATGGAAAGAATCCACAGATCACCTCCTGTACTTGATCCCCAACTGACAACACCCAAGAATGTTATAGCCAAATTCAAGAACTACCAGACCAAGGAAAAAATATTACAAGCTGCTAAGAAGAAGTCATTCAGATATAGTGGAACCACAGTGAGGCTATCACGGGATCTGGCTGCATCTATACTGAAGGACCAAAAGGCATGGAATATAATATTCTGGAAAGCAAGGGAACTAGATCTACAACCAAGAATCAACTACCCAACAAAACTGACTATATTCTTACAGGAGGAAGTATGGTCATTCAACAAAATAGAAGAATTCTAAGCATTTGTAAAGAAAAGACCAGACCTGAACAGAAAATTTGATGTCCAAGCACAGAACTCAAGAGAATCATCAAAAGGTAATTTAAAAAGAAAGAAAAAATAAAAATAAAACAAAACAAAAACTTTTTTTAAGAGACCCGATAAATTAAAATGATATATATCCCTATAAGAAAAGAGGTCATTGGTAACTCTTAAAAATTGTTATTATCACCTGGGCAACTAGAAGAATTACACTTAGAGGCAAGAGTGACAAACTGTATAGCATGAAAAGCCAAGACATAAATATGTATATAGATATATGTATGCATAAATACATATGTGTGTGTGTATACACACACAAATAGAGCTAGAAAAAGGTTAATACTGAAAGAAATGGGAAAAGAAACAAAAGGGGTAAATTTATAAGTCGCAAAGAAGCTCAAGGGAGGAGGGGGGAGAACATCAATACACTGGAAGTGTATAAAGGTTGGAGATAGGAAATAATCAAATCTTACATGCATTGAAATTGACACAAAGAGGGAAGAACAATCAAATACATTGGGGCAGAGAATTGATTTGCGCCCTATAGGGAAGTAGAAGGGTAAGAAATGGACTGGTGAGGAGGGAAGCAGTACAAGGGAGGGAGAAGGTAGGGGGATACTTTAAAAAGACTGTTAAGAAAATAAGAGGAGAATAAGAAGGGAAGGGGTAGAAAGGGACGTAAAAAAGAAGGACAAATCAAAATACTGGGAAATACACAGCTGGTAATCATGACTCTGAATGTGAATGGAATGAACTCACCCATAAAACACAAGCAAATAGCAGAGTGGATTAAAATCCAAAACCCTACCATATGCTGACTGCAAGAAATACACATGAGGAAGGTAGATAAGCATAGGGTGAAAGTAAGAGGATGGAGCCAAATCTATTGGACAACTGATAAAAAGAAGACAGGAGTCACAATCATGATATCATACAAAGCCAAAGTAAAAAATAAATCTAGTTAAAAGAGATAGGGAAGGTAATTACATCCTGATAAAAGGCCGTATAGACAATGAGGAAATATCAGTACTCAACATATATGTACCAAATGGTATAGCATCCAAATTTCTAAAGGAGAAACTAGTGGAGCGCAAGGATGAAATAGATAAAAAAACTATACTAGTGGGAGATCTGCACCTTCCTCTATCCAAACTAGATAAATCAAACCAAAAAAATAAGTAAGAAAGAGGTAAGAGAAGTGAATGAAATCATAGAAAAATTAGAGTTGGTAGATATGTGGAGAAAAATAAATGGGGACAAAAAGGAATATACCTTCTTTTCAGCAGCACATGATACATTCACAAAAATTGACCATGTATTAGGGCATAAAAACATTGCAAACAAGTGCAAAAGAGCAGAAATAATAAATGCAACTTTCTCAGATCACAATGCAATGAAAATAATAATTAGTAAGGATACATAGAGAGGTAAATCAAAAATTAATTGGAAATTTAAAAATGCAATGCTCCAAAACTGGTTAGTCAAAGAACAAATCATAGAAACAATTAATAACTTCATTGAAGAAAATGGCAATGATGAGACATCCTTTCAAAACCTATGGGATGCAGCCAAAGCAGTACTCAGGGAGAAATGTATAACCTTGAGTTCATATATTAACAAATTAAGAAGGGCAGAGGTCAATGAATTGGGCTTGCAAATTAAAAAACTAGAAAGTGAACAAATTAAAAATCCTCAGATGAAGACTAAATTAGAGATCCTAAAAATCAAAGGAGAAATTAATAAAATTGAAAGTCAAAGAACTATTGATTTAATAAATAAGACTAGAAGCTGGTACTTTGAAAAAACAAATAAAATAGACAAAAGTACTGGTCAGCCTAATTAAAAAAAGGAAAGAAGAAAACCAAATTGACAGTATCCAAGATGAAAAGTGAGACCTTACCTCTAATGAAGAGGAAATTAAGGCAATCATTAAAAACTACTATGCCCAATTATATGGCAACAAATATGGCAATCTAGGTGATATGGATGAATACTTACTAAAATATAAATTGCCTAGACTAACAGAGGAAGAAATAGATTACCTAAACAACCCCATATGAGAAAAAGAAATTGAACAAGCCATCAAAGAACTCCCTAAAAAGAAGTCCCCAGGTCCAGATGGATTCACAAACAAATTCTATCAAACATTCAAAGAACAACTAATCCCAATATTATTCAAAGTATTTGAGAGAATAAGCAAAGAAGGAGTTCTACCAAATTCTTTTTATGACACAAATATGGTACTGATCCCAAAGCCAGGCAGGTCAAAAACAGAGAAAGATAACTATAGACCAATCTCCCTAATGAATATAGATGCAAAAATCTTAAATAGGATACTAGCAAAAAGACTCCAGCAAGTCATCACAAGAGTTATTCACTATGACCAGGTAGGATTCATACCAGGAATGCAATATTCAATATAAGGAAATATTAGGTTCAATATTAGGAAAACCATCCACAAATGATGATATTAACAAGCAAAGCAACAAAAATCACATGATTATCTCAATAGATGCAGAAAAAGCCTTTGATAAAATCCAACACCCATTCCTATTGAAAACACTAGAAAGTATAGGAATAGAAGGGCCTTTCCTAAAAATAATTAACAGTATATATCTAAAACCACCAGCACACATCCTCTACAATGGGGATAAAGTAGAAGTCTTCCCAATAAGATTGGGAGTGAAAAAGGATGCCCATTATCACCTCTATTATTTAACATTGTACTAGAAACACTAGCTGTAGCAATTAGAAAAGAAAAAGAAATTGAAGGTATTAAAATAGGCAATGAGGAGACCAAGCTATCACTCTTTACAGATGATATAATGGTCTATTTAAAGAATCCTAGAGAATCAACCAAAAAGCTAGTCTAAATAATCAACAACTTTAGCAAAGTTGCAGGATACAAAATAAACCCACATAAGTCATCAGCATTTCCATATATCTCCAACATATCTCAGCAGCAAGAATTAGAAAGAGAAATTCCATTTAAAATCACCCTAGACAATATAAAATACTTAGGAATCTATCTGCTGAGACAAACAGAGGAACTATATGAACACAACTACAAATCACTCTCCACACAATTAAAAGTAGATCTAAACAATTGGAGAAACATTGATTGCTCATGGCTAGGACTAGCTAACATAATAAAAATGACCATCCTACCCAAATTAATTTACTTATTTAGTGCCATACCCATTGAACTACCAAAAAACTTTTTTACTGAATTAGAAAAAACCATAACTAAGTTCATTTGGAAGAACAAAAGATCAAGAATATCCAAGGAAATCATGAAAAAAAATGCAAACGAAGGAGGACTTGCAGTCCCAGATCTCAAACTATACTATAAAGCAGTGGTCATCAAAATAATTTGGTTCTGGCTAAGAGACAGAAAGGAGGATCAGTGGAATAGACTAGGGGTAAATGACCTCAGCGAGACAGTCTATGATAAACCCAAAAATCCCAGTTTTGGGGACCAAAACCCACTAATTGATAAAAACTGCTGGGAAAATTGGAAGACAGTATGGGAGAGATTAGGTTTGGATCAACATCTCACACCCTACACCAAGATAAATTCAGAATGGGTGAATGACTTGAATATAAAGAAGGAAAGTATAAGCAAATTAGGTGAACACAGAATAGTATATATGTCAGATCTTTGGGAAAGGAAAGACTTTAAAACTAAGCAAGAGCTAGAAAAAGATCACAAAATGTAAAATCAATAATATTAATTACATCAACTTAAAAAGATTTTGTTCAGGGGGCAGCTGGGTAGCTCAGTGGATTGAGAGCCAGGCCTAGACATGGAAGGTCCTAGGTTCAAATCTGACCTCAGACACTTCCCAACTGTGTGACCCTGGGCAAGTCACTTGACCCTCATTGCCTAGCCCTTACCAATCTTCTGCCTTGGAACCAATACAGAGTATTGGTTCCAAGACAGAAGATAAGGGTTTTTAAAAAAAATTTTTTAATTAAAAAAAAGTTTTTGTAAAAACAAAACTAATGCAACCAAATTTAGAAGGGAAGCAACAAATTGGGAGGGGGGAATTTTCATAACAAAAACCTCTGACAAAGGTCTAATTACTCAAATTTATAAAGAACTAAACCAATTGTACAAAAAATCAAGCCATTCTCCAATTGGAAGTGGATGAGGGACATGAATAGGCAATTTTCAGTCAAAGAAATCAAAACTATTAATAAGCACCTGAAAAAGTGCTCTAAATCTCTTATAATAAGAGACATGCAAATCAAAACAACTCTGAGGTATCACCTCACACCTAGCAGATTGGCTAACATGACAGCAAAGGAAAGTAATGAATGGTGAAGGGAATGTGGCAAAGTTGGGACATTTAATTCATTGCTGGTGGAGTTGTGAACTGATCCAACCATTCTGGAGGGCAATTTGGAACTATGCCCAAAGGGCACTAAAAGACTGTCTGCCCTTTGATCCAGCCATAGCATTGCTGGGATTGTAACCTGAAGAGATAATAAGGAAAAAGACTTGTACAAGAATATTCATAGCTGCACTCTTTGTGGTGGCAAGAAATTGGAAAATGAGGGGATGCCCTTCAATTGGGGAATGGCTGAACAAATTATGGCATATGTTGGTGATGGAATACTATTGTGCTCAAAGGAATAATAAAGGAGAGGAATTCCATGGGAACTGGAATGACCTCCAGGAATTGATGCAGAGTGAGAGGAGCAGAACCAGGAGAACATTGTACACAGACACTGATACACTGTGGCACAATCGAATGTAATGGACTTCTCCATTAGTGGCAATGCAGTGATCCTGAACAACTTGGAGGAATCTACGAGGAAAAACACTATCCACATCCAGAGAAAGAACTGTGGGAGTAGAAACACAGAAGAAAACAACTGCTTGATTACATGGGTTGAAGGGGATATGGTTGGGGATGTTGAGTCTACATGAACATCCTAATGCAAACACCAACTACATGGAAATACGTTCTGATCAAGGACACAAGTAATACCCAATGAAATTGTGTATCAGCTGTGCTGTGGGAAGGGTGGGGAGAGGAGAGGGAGGGAAATAGTGTGATTCTTCTAACAAAGAAATAATGTTCTAAATTGTCTAAATAAATTAATTAAAAAAAAAAAAGAAGCTCCAGAACAGGAATGACATTTCAATTTACCACACTAAGAAATTACCTATTTTCAAATATAAATTGAAATGTATAAATATACCTCGAAAACTCTATTGATACCACACTGAGTTAAGTCAGCAGTAACTGTTTGGAATAAGTGACCTTTGTACATTATGCAAATAGCGTACAGGTATGAATGCTTTCCTATATTAATTAGAGATGAGCCAAAAACTTCAGCATGGATGAAAGGGGTAGGGGAGAGTAGAGTCTTGCAAATGATTAAAAATTTAAACTTACCTTATAAAAATTCCTCCCTGAAAGCAATGAATAAGAAGACTGCAACTGGGCCCTTTCTGACCCATTTTCTGATAATCTTCCTTGTACCACATAAAACTAAAACACTGGACTATTCCTGCTGCAATAAGCATAAAGCTCATTGTTAAAATGCCAAAAATATGCTGTCCTTTGCAGAAAAAATTCACAGACACCCAGATGTCCATTATTAAATCAGTTATATAGATTAGAATGCCAAGAACTAATATAAAAAAATTCAATTTTGTAAATCCCATTATGAGACAGACACTATATAGTTCTTGGCTGCCTGCTTCCTATTATCTCATATTAATACACTCTTCACTATAGAACTGATTTTTAACTTCTATTGACTCAAGGCTTCTCATAAGAAAGTGAATGAAACTAGAAAACTGAATCTAAAGTAACTAATTGCAATAATTTTTTCCTAAAGAACCGATGTTATAACACTAGATGTGAATGTGGAGCATTCAATTGTCTATTTCAAAATAAACAAAATATTCTTCCTTTATCCCAAATAATGGCACCTAAAAAACAAAAGAAGAGAAAGCTCATGAGAATCTTGAACATAACACCAAAAATGCTTAAAAACTTGGAATGCCAATCATTCATGGAATCACAACACCAGAGCATGAAGGGACTTCAGAGGTCATCCAATTTAGAGGCAATCAAAACCTTCTTTACTCCCCAAAGCAGGAATCTAATTAAAATGTAATTGGAGGGGCAGCTAGGTGGCTCAGTGGATAGAAAGTCAAGCCTAGAGACTGGGAAGTCCTGGGTTCAAATATGACCTCAAATATTTCTTAGCTGTGTGACTCTGGACAAGTCACTTAACTCCAACCACCTAGCCCTTACTACTCGTCTGCCTTGGAATCAATAGTAAATATTTTTTTATTTTAATTCAAAGATATTTCATTTTCCCAATTACATGTAATAACATTTTTCAATATAATTTTCCAAAACTATAAGATCCAAATTCTCTCTCCCTCTTCCCTCCCCCTTCCTGGAAATGGTAGATAATTTGATCTGGGTTACACATGCATTATCATGCAAGACATACTTCCATATTGGTCACTGTTGTTAAGGAGTATTCATATAAAACCCCCAAATAAACTAATGGGGAAAAAGTCTGCTTTAATCCACATTCTGACTCCAACAGTTCTTTCTCTGGAGGTGGATGGCATTCCCCATCGTAAGTCCTTCGGAATTGTCCTGGACTGTTGTATTGCTGAGACTACGTCTTTCTCAGTTGACCATCCCTCAATATTGCTGTTACTGGGTACAGTGTTCTCTATCTGAATTTGATCTAGGCCAATGACCTCATTTTACAGACTTGAGGAAGCCCATAAAGGCTGAGACACTTCACCAACATTTGAAAATGAGCAACTCAAGGGGGAACATTTCCCTTGTGCTGGACTAATATATTAAGTATGACTAAGTCAATCAATTAACAAACATACATTAAACTCTGACTATGTTCCAGAAACTATACTTGGTACTGGAGAGACAGGGAAAATGGAAAAGTCCTTGCCCTGAAGGATTCCAGGGTTTGTGGCAAATCCTTGACATGAAAGTCTCAGAAAACCACTTCATTTTCTTTAACTTTTCCTGCCTATATTTACCTTTTTAAAACATAAATTAATAGGTTCACCTTTCTTTTTTCTTTATTAAACCCTTACCTTCCATCTTAGAACTGATACTAAGTAATTGATTCTAAAATAGAAGAGCAGTAAGGGCGAGGCAGTTGGGATTAAGCGATTTGCCCACAGCTAGGAAGTGTCTGAGGCCAGAACCTCCCTTCTCTAGGACTGGCTCTCAATCCCACCACTTAACTGCCCCCATCTACCTTTCTTATGATATTTTTTTTTTCTTGTTGTTCATAATGCTTTACTTGTGAGTCCCTATGGAGAATTTTACAAGGGGTTCTCATCAGTCTCAGAGAGATGCTGTTCAGTCCAGAAGTTCAGAAGCACTCATCTTTCTGACAGTGGGTTATGGTGGTAAAATGATGAGATTTTGGAATCCTGAAACTTGGGCTTTTCCAGTGATCCTGTGCCATGACTGCTGGCTGGGAGGCCTCTTCCTCCTCTCTAAGGCAGGAAGTCACACTCAATATAATCCACCTCACCAGGAGGTTAGAAAGCTTGTAAGAGCTCACCCAAACATAACCAAAACTCCAAAATAAAACCATAAATACACTGACATGAAAGCTAGTATGTCTTTATCCAAATCTAAGCAACTCCAATAGTCCTTTCTCTGAATACTTTTTTTTTTTAAACCCATACCTTGTGTCTTAGAATCAATACTAAGTATTGGTTCCAAGGCAGAAGAGAGGTCAGGGCTAAGCAATCGGGTTAAGTGGCTAGCCCAGGGTCTCGTAGCTAGGAAGTATAAGATCTCCCTTCTCCCAGCCTGGCTCTACCCACTGTACCACCTAGCTGGCTACCCCTTAACTACCTTTTAATTTGTATTTATTCTACATATATTTCTTATGTATGCCGTCTCTCTAGATAAGCTCTAAGACCCCTGAGAGCAGGAATTGTTTCATTTCTATCTTTGTGTTCCAATGCCTAGCATATAGCAGGTTCTTAATAAAAGCTTGGTGGAGAAAGCATGAAGGCCATCTCCATCATCACATCCAGGACATACCTTAATGCTGAAGTTGGTTGGATTTGGATCCAGCTCCTTTTGTGCAACAGAAAGTTTAAATTGCTTATCTAATGGGAAAGGAGCAAATGTTCTTTTAAAATTTTTTAAGTAGAAACAAATCATTTTAATAGCAGTTCCCAGAGTATAAGAATGAACAAAACAATATGCTTATAGTGCCAAAATGAGGAGAAGAGTGTGGTTTGTTTTCTACCCCTAAGGAGGAATAATATGGGGGAAATAAACTTCTCAGAGGGAAGGAGCTACTCAGACTGCTCAACTTGACAAAAGCCCCCCAAAATTCCTTTACCTCTAATTTCTTCTCTTCTCTAAAATATATAATTTGAAACAAAACTGGAAGAGCAATTTCATAAAGAAAGTTCAATAAATATAAAACTAATATTTTCACATATACTTGAATTCTTGCATCTTAATCTTG
Source organism: Monodelphis domestica (assembly GCF_027887165.1). NCBI lineage: Eukaryota > Metazoa > Chordata > Mammalia > Didelphimorphia > Didelphidae > Monodelphis > Monodelphis domestica. Next base: position 321,632,212 of record NC_077229.1, on the reverse strand, counting down.
CATATTACATAAATTATATTTTCTATTCAATGGGAGACTGAAGTCTGCCAAGTATATTTCTTTTAACCTCTATATGCTTAAAAAGAGTTCCCATTTCCTGATCCTGATAGAGAAGAGAGTAGCCACTCTAGATAAGAACTAGTTTTTAGGAAACTGAAGAGTAATTTCTTAGAAACTATAGGGGAAATTGCAGTATTGGCAGAATACCAGAAGTAGGCTAATCTAATATGATGACTCTTGGGTTTCTAATTCAGTTTTGCCAAAAGTAATTACCTGATTGGAAATAAACTAATACACTAAGTTAATATGGTCCTCTTGCTGGAAGTGCCACCGGAACAAGTGATGACCATAAAGTTGTACAACTTGTGTGAGGGGCATTACCAATAAACCCTAATTCCTAATATTAAAGTATGATTCCATTCCTTAGTCAGGAAGAATGCAACCAGTAATAACATTCTGTGGCATAAGGACTTTCTGAGACTCTTAATGACATATCACTTCTACTATGGAATCAGTCTAAGTGGCTCTCAGCCAGAATAAATAACCTTTGCCCCGAACATAGTGCAACACCATAGTGCAACACCAGCTTTAAAAAAAAAAAAAACCTAACCAGGATCTTCACTAAACACATTTTAAAAAACATATTAAAAGTAGACTTACCCACAACAAATGTAAATGTTTTCTATCACTACAAATCTTCCTTTAATTCAAAGTCTCTTCAGAAAAAAAAAATCATCCTTGGAAACATTTGATTTCTCATGAATTTAAACCAGTTGTATTTAAAAGGCACGTAAGTCTTTAAGATCGAATACCAAAATGAAACTCAAATCACCTGTTAGTCATGTGTTTTGCTATCTAATCTACTGATGACATAATATCTATTACATGTCGCATTAAGAACACACCCCTTTGTGGGGCAGCTAGATACTTCCTAGCTGTGTGAACCTAGGCAAGTTATTTAATATATTGCATGATTAGCCTTTGCCCTTCAGTCTTAGAGGTGTCACTAAGACAGAAAGTAAGGTTTTACAGAAGAAAAACATTTGCTTGATCACATGGTTCAATGGCAATATGATTGGGGATATAGACTTTAAATGATCACTCTATTGCAAATATTAATATGGAAATGGGTCTTGATCAATGATACATGTAAACTCAAGTTGAATTGTTCATTGGCTATGGGGGGAGAGGGAAGGAGGAGGGAAAAAACATGAATCATGTAACCATGCAAAAACATGCTAAATTAATTAAATAAATGAATTCAAAGCAAAAAAAAAAAGTAAGGTTTTTTAAAAAGAATGCACTCCTTTGTAACCACAGTCACAGTCAGTACTAATATACACTAAAATTTATACCAAGTTTTTATTTACTTTGCAGTCATGTGCCAGGGAATATTAATTTCATGTACCCTTTAACCCCTCCTATGAAATCATAGGAAAGATATTTCTTGAGCTCTTTTCAGCTTTCAAGCATTATACAAATTATCTCATTTTACCGTCAAAACAATTCTATCAGTTGTTCTAAGCTTCGAAGATTTAAATGATTTGCCTACAGTATCAGAAGTGGGATTTGAACTCAAGTCTTCTTGACTCCCTGATCCAGCACTCTAGGTATATACCATACTATCTATCTATATCCTTAAAAAATAAAAATAAAAACTCTTACCTTCTGTTTTAGCATCAGTTCTGACATAAGTGTGGCATGGGCTAGGCAATTGGAGTTAATTCACATAGCTAAGAAATGTCTGGGGTTTGAACCTATGCCCTCCCAACTCCAAGCCTGTCGCTTTAACCACTGTACTACCTACCTGGCCCAACTAGGTATAAAAAAAATGCCTTCTTAGCAAAAAATAAAAATCCAAAGGAGGAATTTTTCTGAAACTGAACAGATGTCCTTGCCTCATCCGTACGAGGAGGCAGTGCTAAATTCTCATGATTCTGCAAGGTTTTTGCACTAGACTCATGAATTTCACTCACTATATAGAAGAAAAGTCGGTCTCCCACAGTCATCAACAGCAGGGGCAGAACCTTCTTGGCAGGTTCACATTACACACCTATTACAGACACCCGTTACACACATACATTCCCTGGAGATGTGACTTCTTTAACACCTGATATCTCTACAATGCCGGTGACAATGGCACCGAGTATTCAGTCGTTGAGGCAGTCAAGAAACGTTTACTAATTGCCTAGAGAAGTGCTGGGGGGTAGGAAGTGAGAGGGAAAGTTCCTATCAGTTCTAGGATCCAATGCAATTCTGTTCTCTGAAACATGCACCAAGTGATCCCTCCCAAAGGGGAAATTAAGGTAGAATAAAACAAGAGAGCCTCAAACTCTCCATAAATGCTCGCGGTCTCACCCAACTAAATGCCAAGATGACCTAGTCCGGTTCGCTCCCTCCTCCCATTTTCATTCTCTTGCCCCGCCTCGAGCCTTTTGGACCCTCCCCTCTCCGCCTCCTACCCGCTGGGGAGGAAAAAATCACCCGGTTATATGATCATTTGCGATTCCCATCTCAACCAATCGCTGCTCGGCCGGTGCGCCGGCGCATCAGGCAATTGGCCTACTGATCGCCTCCAGGCCGGATTTTCCCGCCCCTGCCGCTGGGCGGCGCCCTGCTCCAAGGCTTTTTCTGCTGGTCTCGAATCCCCAGAGCCGATCGGAGGGACGAGATGACGGCGATAATACCGCGGATCGAGCAGCTGTCCTCCCGGGTGGTGCGTGTCCTGGGATGTAACCCAGGACCCATGACACTCCAGGGCACCAACACCTACCTAGTGGGGACCGGCCCCAGGTAACAGCCTCCTGGGCCAGGCTGCTGCTTAAGCCGCGGGGCCGAGGCCTGCTCTCTCCGACTCCGCGGGGAAGGAAGGGCAGCGCAACCTGGGTCACTGGCATCTCCCCAGGTCTCAGCCCCTGCGTAAAGAAAGGTCCGGGAGCCCTCCTCTCCACTCCCCCCAGCCCCCATCACTTTTTAAAATGCGTTTTGTTTTAGTGGTTTTTGCCGCTGAAGGGCCGAAGGACCCCTCAGTTCACTGTTCCAGTTGCTGAGAGGGAGCTGAAGACACCCCCGTTTCAAGCTGCTGAAGGGAGCTCTGGGGGCTTCCGCTGCCTAAACTGCAGCCGGACCACCCCCACTTTCTATTTCTCTGCGCACTTAGCCTCTCACGACCCTAGATTCTCGGTCACCGAAAGGGTGAGATTGTGGTGGAAACTTTAGAGGAGGTCTTTGTCCACACCTCCTGCCAGAGATTGAGTGAAAGTCTGAAAAGTCTGGTGTCTACTCCGAGGAAGGAGAAGCAGAACTTCCTCTTGTTTTCCTTTGTAAATGTCCCTTGTTTCTAAGGGTTTTCTCCTTTGGCCCTTTGTTATTTGTAGTCAATATTGTAGTCTCATATTTTGATTGTGATGCGTTTTTAACTTTCATTTTAACAAATGAAAGGAATAAAGATTGTAAATAATCGGTACATCAGTATAAAGTCCGGTGTTAGAACGCATAGTAAGATCTAAATGTTTTATCTAGGTTAGTTAAAATCCAGGAAAAATTGGACTTTAGACAAAAAGGTGAAGTCAGCCTTATTACCACCTTAAAATAATATGAGAAAAGTTAACTAAATTTGAACATTCTCTTAGTCTTTTACAGGGCCTCCTTGTGTTAAATTTTGTTACTGTGGAATCTTTGTGTACTTGTGACAAGTAAATTGCTGGCATTTTAATGGATCAGCTGTTGAGCTGACTACTGGGTACTTTAGTACTGTGCTGAGGACTCTGAAGGAATGCAAAATAAATACATAAAATAGAGGCCCTGCTTTTAAAAAGTTTAAAATCTAAATGTGGGATCAAGGCACATACAATATAAACTATGTATTTTTCACACAGTAAACCCTTATGGTAGAGTGTGATGACATTGTGAACAATAAAAGTCAGCATATGAGTCTGAAGATCTCTTAAGACCAAGTCCACAATGTCTCTTAGATTTCCCCCTTCCTGTCACAATTAGGCTGGAAGGAACAAACAGAAGTCTGACTAAAGGTCAGGGGTACAAAAGGTACAGTAAGGTCAAGCAAGCCAGCAGTTGAATCTAGAGGAGTCAGCTTCAAAAAGGATACCAAGCAGGGACTAGATCTAGGTGGGTAGTGTCTTTAATCTGGAAGATATGTTTTTATGCTTATTGCTATTGGTGGGCATTTTTAACTCCGCTCACATCTGTTACAGAAATATTGTCTCTTTGTTGATTTTGTTATACCATCTTTCACCATACCAGTCATTCCATCCTGTATACATACTGCTGTCAGACAATTTTTCTGGAGCATAACTTTTACATATAACTCCTTTGCCCAGGAACCCAATGGTTTGTCGCAGTCTTGTGCTTTTCTGAAGCACTAATTATATCATGCTTAATAAATGCTTATTAATTGTGGTAAGTGTTAAATTTTGGAGAAAAGTTGAAATTGACAGAGTAGTAATTTCAGTGAGTATTAATGTCTGTATAGAAAGGTGCTACTGGTGCTTCACCATGCCTAGAGAGGATTGAGGGTTTGGTTTTGTTTTTAAAGCAATAATGAATTTTACATAATAGGTGTTGATAAAACATCTGCCATGTGCAATGAACATTGCATTCTTTTTTGTCTAAATCTGTGATTTCATTAATATATATATACATATATATAGTTTTCTATAAGTCAACTTCTAACAATGTAGATAGGCAGGAGTGCTGAAGTTTAGAATTAAAGAATTATATGTGCACTAAAAGCTTAAGTGATTTGCTCTGCATGAAAACCATGTAACCAATTACAGACATTTGTAAGAAGGCTATTTAAGTTAGGAACATAGTTTATCCAGTGGAATAAAACAAATCTAACAAATCTAGAACAGAACCTTGTCCTTTTTATATTTAGCTTCTTATCGCTAGCATTCGTGCTAAACAACCACAGACTTTGTAGGTATAATAGGTATTTTTCCTGAGGGAATGATGTACTTCATCTATATTTTCAAAAAAACCATTGGTAGAAACTAATCTCTTATGAAGGATAATTCCAGATGATTTTATTATCTCTTCCTGTAAAAATAGAGAAAGTTGGGGTTTTTTTTATTTTTTAAGGAAAAGTTTCATTTTTCCCCCTAAAAGTCATCCTTTGTGACTAGATAATTATTCATGGAATCCTGACAACAGTATTTCCTTAGGCTGTTGTGATAGAAAAGTAGATTTTAAAGTAAGACTCATTCTTAAGAAAGTTCTGAAACATAAGTAGCAAAATCAGAGAGAAAAATGTTTTTATCCTAAGTGGGGAAATTTCATATATCCTACTCTTGTTATCTGCATCACACCTAAAAATAAAAGTTTGGTTCATAACAAATCTATAGAAATTTGTTACTGTGCCTAGTATGGAGGAATAAAATTGTTTAGAGAGGCTACTCATATCCTTTGGTACCTGTTGGACATATGGCTATTGTGAGAAGTTTCTAAGTTCTTTAATGTAGATAAGCATTTTGAGGTTTACTAGGCACTCTTCACATTATTTCATTTGATCCTCATGACAACACTATGAGGTACGTGCTGGTATCTCCATTTTACAGCTAAGGAAACTGAAGCTGAGCAGAGGTTAAGTGACTTGCCAAGGGACACACAAAGCCAGGAGGCATTTTGAGACAGGACAAGTTTCTAACAACTTAATAATAATAATATCATGTAACATTTTAAAGTTTTGAAAGCATTTTACAAACATTATCTAAAGCTACCATATATAGCACCTGATATGTGCTAGACATTTAGGAATAATGTCCCCATTTTACAGGTGAGGAAACTGGGGTTAAGAGAGATGAAGTCCCTTGCCAGAATCACACAACTAGCAAGAGTCTAAGGCTGCATTTGACCTTGGATTTTCCTGACTCCAAGTCCTGTGCTCTTTTGAGTTATGCCATCCAACTACCTCATACGCCTCTTAGAGCCTTCAAGAACTCAGGGTTCAATGCCATCATAAATCACTAGAGTAGGATTTTAGTGACATTTTCTAAAATTTGGCCTAAATTATCTGAATGGCCAACATGCTTATCTCATATTTCATGATTCTATGTGTATTTCTATTGTTTGATTACATTACTTCATTTTTTTTAGGAGAATTCTTATTGATACTGGTGAGCCATCAATACCAGATTATATCAACTGCTTAAAACAAGCACTGGTTCAATTTAACACAGCAATCCAAGAAATTATAGTGACTCACTGGCACCAAGATCATACTGGAGGCATAGTAGACATATGTAATAACATCAATTCAGGTAAGCAGAAAATGCTCATTAATCCTTTTGGGGAAATTGGTTTTAAAGGTCTTGCTTTAGATATGAAATGCTAAGTAAACTATTAAAGTTTTTACTTAAGCTTTTCCTCTTTGCATACAACTTCTAGGTATTATTTAATATTTATATGCCTATTAAATATTCTTATTTTCATATAGAAGAAAGAGAAAAAATACTATTTACTTCTTCAGATCCTTTACTCTCCCTTTCCCTTTACAGAAAAGGAAGATATCTTGCCATTTAATTTAGACTAAAGATTTATCAACCTTTTGCTAAGCCTCTCTAAACTTATCTAAGCTGCTCTTTGAATCACAGGCATATAGCTTCTCACCAGGCCTGTATTCTATGACTTTCTAGTAGAACCTTCCATAGCTTGTATTCTACCAACATAGACTTCAGGAATTCAAAGTTGCCTTCATGTCATAATGAGAGATCAGAATAGTACAATAGTGAAAGAGGCATGCTAGGCTAAAAATAATCTTGGAGTTTGAGCTGAGCTTTTAAGGAAGCTAGAGGGGTAAGGCTCAGTGGATTGAATGCCAGGCCTAGAGATGGGAGGTCCTGGGTTCAAATATGGCCTCAGACATTTCTTAGCTGTGTGACCATGGGCAAGTCACTTAACTCCCCGTGCCATTCTTCTGCCTTGGAACCAATACACCATATTGATTCTGAGATGGAAGGTAAGTAAGGGTTTTTTCTGTTTGTTTGTTTGTTTGTTTTAAGGAAGCTAAATATTCTAAAAAGCCAGTGATTAACACTCTTTGGGTTGTCATTCAACCAGCTACATATCCATCTGGCTTTATCATCTTTTGGACCCATTTATCCATCTTATTTACAAAGATATTTTAAAAAATCTTGTCATATGTTTTACTGAAATCAAGATATTAAATCTGGAGCATTTCCTTGAACTACTGATTTATCAAATTATGACACTATAGTTTGTCATGTCTTCTTAATGAGCCTATTGTGGATTCTTCATGACTACCACTTCATTTTCTATTTGTTTACAAATTATCTATTAAATAATATATTCTGGATTATATCAGGAATAAATGTTAAATTCTGTCTATATAGATTTCCTATTCCCTGTTTTTAAAAATCAGAACACTGACCTGGCTTCTGGCTTCTGAGACTACTCCAGTTCTCCACAGTTCCTTAAAGATAACAGAAAGAGGTTCTGCAATAACATTTTCAGCTTTTCATTAGCACATATTGATCTGGACCATGACCAGCTCACATGTAATATAGCTGAGTCAGTCAAGGAGTCCATTAAGTCCTTATTGTATACCAGATATTGTGCTAAGTACTAGGGGTACAAAAAAAAAAAGCAAAAAACAGCCCCTCTCCTCAAGGCGAATACATTCTAAAGGAGGAAATCCTATATACATAACTAAATGTATGCAAAATATGTACAGTTAGATCATAGGTGATCTGAAAGGGAATGCATTAGCAGTTGGAGAGACTAAAACTGAATCTTGAGGAAAACCAGAGAAACCAAAAGGAAAGGAAAGAGGGCAGAGCATTTCAGGATTTGATGATATTTAGTAAAAAGACAGGGAAAGAGTGTCATGTTCAACAACAAGTAGGCTGTTAGATCATCTGTGGCTGGTGTCATAAATAAAATTCAACAAAGGTAGGTCAAGGCACATTTTTTCCAAGCAAGATACCATTTTATTAACAGGAGCACTACTTACCAATAGAATGGTTCATTGGCTGCCTCAATTTCTAGCCAAAGCCCTTAGAACAAAGGTTATTTATATTTATTTATATATTTATAATATTTATAGGTTTGGGGAAATACAGAACAAAGAACAGAACAGGGTAGGTGAAGTAATATAACCATTTGGTTATAGGATTGGTAACATCATATAGGTGAGGGCAACATGATTGGTTATATAGCTGAGGCATGGGGAACAAAATGATTGGTTGGGAGTTGACAATGAAGGATTAGCAGCAACCCCTCCTGTGACTAAAAAGTATTCATTGTTTGAGGCCACTTGACCGATTTCTTTGGATGACAAGCCAGACATCCTTATCCACCTGCATCCCTCAAGGATAGCTAATTTTCTTGAGGCAATAATAGAACAGAGATTAACAGGAGGACTAGATTTCTAAACTTAACCCATTACAGTTCAGCTAAATATCTGAACTAAATTCAGAGATAAAGAATTATGACTTAAGCAGTTACAGGACAAAATCAATTAATTGTAACCAGGATTAATAATCAAGCAAAATAGATAACCAACTATTCATGTCAAAAAATCTTTGTTTCATTCAGTATCTTGAATAGCCTCTCTGTCATGAAGTAGGTAGGATGGATTCTCTGGAATTATAGTTGATCATAGCTTTAATCCAAAGGTCTTACGACTTTTCATAGTCATTTGGTTGATACTCTTTTCATGGGACTGTGCTTCTATTAATAAAATCATCAAGTCTCTGACCAAACATGTTTTACCCAGTACTCTTTTCATTAGTAGGATTACATCACTCTATTACCATAACATGTGGGGCAGAAAAACAAATCTCTTTTACATAATTCATGAGGTAACTGTTGACTTCCCTTAGCTTCTTCTCTTTGTTAATTCACCAAATATTTGTTAAGAGCCTGCTATGATAGGGTAGGGATTCAAAATGTAATAAAGGAAGGTCCCAACCTTCAAAGAGACTACAAATTAATTAAATAGCATATGTGTGTATACATACATATCCACACACTATATTTGCTCAAATATATACATATTTACATATATACACAAATAGTTATAATACAAATTAGAATGTAGATGCATAGGATATACATAAACCAATTGAAATAAGAAAATTTAAAGGGAGACATTTTAGCAAAAGATCAAAGAAAACATTGTGTAGACAGTCACACCAGAGTTGTGCCTTGAAGGAAAGAAAGAATTTCTAGAGGTTAAATAGGTAGTTCACTCAGGGCATGGTTTGGATTGTGTGAAAGAAGCAGTATGAGGTAAGGCAGGAAAGGTAGGTTGAGCCAGATAGTGAAAGGCTTTGAAAACTAGATTCAAACTTTTGTACATGATGTAGTAGGCACTGAAGAATTTTTAGCATGTTATGAAACCATTGCATTAAGAATATTAATCTGGCAGCACTATGAAGGATGAATTAGAGAGGAAAGAGTCTGGAGGAAGGAAAGCCAGTTAACATTTTATAGCAACCAAGACAAAAGGTAATGAAGGCCTGAATTGTTGTGGTTATTGTGGATGTGGAAGGCTGGAGATGAATGAGAGATAATGCAGTGGTAGAAACTACAACAGTCCATCTATCACCTTCAGTGAGCAGAAGAAATGAAAACACCACCCGTACACCATAATATCCTGCTCAGAATATCTCAGTCATTAACAATGCTGCCAAAAAATCCAGAAAAGCTTCATTCACTCCTATGTGAATTAGCAGAATTGGGAAGTGGACAACAGTTTGATAAACCTAGGCTGGTTCTCAAAGGACACTCCAGGAAGACAATTGGCCATCTCTGGTACCAGGACTCTATCAGAGTTGTTGAAGGAAGAAGAGAGAGAAAACATCACAATATTTACTGTGTTTTTAAGGAATATTTCTAATTTTGAAGTCAGATCAAGTATACTTTTTATAGGCAGGGAGCCATTCTATGGAGAAGAGACTGCTTCTAGATGAAGGGACAAGGAAAGCTTCACAGAAAAGGTGGCATTTGAATTAGGCCTTGAAGGAAGAGAGGTATTTGGAACAAATGACTGGGATGTATCCATTCTTCAGTGGTTTTAGAGAACATCTGGCCATTTCTGATTTTTTAAAACATTCTTATCTTTTATGGATTTTTATGCACCTTTTTTTATGTTTCTTTTACCACACTGTTGATTCTGTCTTCATAAATTCCTTATATCACTCTTCTTTTCCTGATTTTTCCTCTCCTTATTTTATTTTCAAAATCCTTTTTCAGCTCTTTCAGGCATTTTGGGGGAGTTGTGTCCAATTCATATTTTTTTTCTTTGAAGCTTTTCTTGTAGTTGCTTTGATATCATTGTCTTCTTTTGGGTTTGTGTCTCGTTATCCCCCCTTATCATGGTAACTTGTTATGACAGAGTTAGTTTTTTTTGGTTTTTGCTCATTTTTCTAACCTATTTCTTGATTTTTACCTCTATGTTTGTTTGGGCTCTTCTCCTCCTGTGAAGAAGAGGGTACTACTGTCTCAAGCTTCAGATCTTTCTTGCTGCTATGAGTATCTATAGGTTTTTGTGCTTCCAAGATGGTATAATCTAAGGAGAGGTGGGGTCCCTGCTCTCTTGGTCTGCAATCTGGTCTTTACCCTCAGAAAGGGAGCTTGCTCCCCTATAGCCACAAACACTAGCACTCCTCCTGGCCCTGGGACTGTGTAACCAGAATCCCTGCTCTTCTGTAGTCATAATTATTTATGTTCCTTAGAATTGAGATCAGGGCCTCTACTCCCTCCAAGAGTGGCCACAAATACTCTTTTCCTAGGAACCTTCCTGTTCCCATGAAGCAGCAATTGCTAGTGCTTCTTTTTGGCCCTCCCTGGGCTGTTGCCTGGAAATGCATATGAACAATGCAGTAGGATCTTGGCCCCAGCATCACCAAAGAATCCTCTACAATATCCTTCTGACTAGTTGTCCAAACCCTTCATAGCCAATTGGCTGACAATTCCCCAAAACTGCTGCTTCTAAAACAACCTCCCCCAAGGAGGTTGCACTGCACTTGGAGGGAGCCAAACAACAACCCACGTCTAGCCCAGTGAGACAGACCTTTCTTGACAATCTCCTCAGTTCTATTGGACAAAAAAATTGTTTCACCCAACTTTTTATTGGTTCTGTCACTCCAGGATTTGATTTGAGGCATTATTTTAGGAGGAAATTTGGGAGAGCTTAGCCAAGTGTTTCTCTACTCCACCATCTTGGCTCTGCCTCTTGCAATATGTGATTTTTTTTTAAAAAACGGAATTTCTCATTGTCTCCTCCAGCTGGTTTTTGTTGATAATATACTGAAATGCAACTAATTTATGAGGTTGTTGTTTTTTTAAACCTTACCTTCCATCTTAAAATTGGTACTTTGTATTGATTCCAAGGCAGAAGAGTGGTAAAGCCTAGGCAATGGAGCTTTAAGTGATTTACCCAGGGTCATACAGCTAAGAACTGTCTGAGGCTAGATTTAAACCCAAGACCTCCCATCTTTAAGCCTGGCTCTCAGGCTACTCCTACAACCTAGCTACCCCCTGTGGGAGTTTCTATCCTTCAACTTTGCTGACATTGTTGATTTTTTTTATTAGTTTTTAATTAACTCTCTAAAGTTCTCTAAGTAAACCATTGTATCATCTGCAAAAAAGGGTTAGTTTTATTTCCTCTTTGCCTAGTTTTATTCCTTCTGATTATTTTTCCTGTATTATTGCTATAGCTGACATTTCTAATACAGTATTAAATGCTAATCATGATAATAGGTATCCTTCTTTCACCCCTGATCTTACTGGAAAAGCTTCTAGTTTATGTTCCTTACAGATAATGCTTGTTTTTGGTTTTATAAAAATATGTTTTATCATTTTAACCAAAGCTTCATCTGTTCCTATGCATTCTAGTGTTTTGTTTTTTTTAACAGGAATGGGTATTGTATTTTTTCAAAAAGTTTTTCCTACACCTTTTTAAAATAATCATAATTTTTTGTTTGTTTTCTTATTATAGTGTGTAGTATCTGTTACTAATATATGTAGCATATATACAGTATAATTTATTATGCTATTATACTATAATACATTATAATATGGTCAGTTATGCTTATAACTTTCCTAATGTTGAACCAGCCCTGCATTCCTATTATTGATCCCAACCTAGTCATAGTTCATGATCTTTGTGATTTTATTATAGTCCCTATGCTAATATTTACCTTTTAAAATGTACATGCTGAGGAGGGGGGGGGGGGGCAGCTGGATAGCTCAGTGGATTGAGAGCCGGGCCTAGAGATGGGAGGACCTAGGTTCAAATCTGGCCTCAGACACTTCCCAGCTGTGTGACCCTGGACAAGTCACTTGACCCCCATTGCCTAGCCCTTACCACTCTTCTACCTTGGAGCCAATACACAGTAGTGACTCCAAGACGGAAGGTAAGGGTTTAAAAAAAACAAAATAAAGTAAAATAAAATGGACATGCTGGGGCCAGCTAGGTAGCTCAGTGGATTGAGAACCAGGCCTAGAGACAGGAGGTCCTGGGTTCAAATGTGGCCTCAGAGACTTCCTAGCTATGTGACCCTGGGCAAGTCACTTCACCCCCATTTCCTAAGATAGAAGGTAAGGGTTTAAAAAATTAAAAAATAAAATAAATGTCCATTTGGTACATATTATCTTTAGTATTGGTATTCAGTGTCTATAGTAAACATTTTAGCAAAATATCATTTCCCTGCTTATCTCTTTTAATTAGATCTGGTTTTGCTTTTTCTTTATCTGAGATCATGATTGCTACTCCTGCCTTTTTTACTTAACTTGAGATACAATACATTCAGTTCCAGTCCTTTAACTCTTTTGGGTATCTTTCTTGTTTGTTCGTTTTCTTTTATTTTTAATTTTTTTAGTAATTTTAAATATTCTCTTTTTTAAATTTTGAATTGCAAATTCTCTATCTCCTACTATATTTGGCGTTTTTTTGATTAGGTGGTTTATGGTAATATGGGGTTGCTGGGCAAGCACATTGAGCAATAAGGTAATGAGAATTCAGAATTCTTTCTCCCTCCTCCCCTCCACCCAACTTCTGTTATCCTCGTCAGTTGGAGTCAAGCTGGGATTCAGAATGAGTAAGTTGCCTGAAATTTTTACAGATAACTCACTCTCTACATTGTTAGAAACAGTTTATTTTAAGGAAGGAGGGGTGAGGGAATTTGGATAGGAGAGAAGGGTTTAGGATTTTCCCTGATCTATTGTAAATCTTAAAATAAGTAAGTAGAATTATATAGTCTTATAAGAGGGATGTTATTAACAGTTATCAAGGGTCTTCAGAGCCAAGCTCCAAATATCTCAGAGAGAAAATCAGCAACTAAAAGGCAGAGAAATCTCCTTAGCTCTTCCTCCTTAACTATCAGGAAAAAGAGTCAGTAAATAGCAGTTTGTGTCTTCCTGTTTAACTGCTTTTTCCAGGTCACATTCTCCTCTGGAATTTTTCCTTGATGGACAGATCTCCAAGCTTCCATTCATTGCATCTGTTTTTCCAGATTTTTCTACAGCATTGATCTCTTATACTACCCCAACACTACCCATGAGTAAGCAAGCAAAATGTTATCAATTATACATATGAAACCATGCAAAACATATTTTTATATTATCCATATAGCAATTATATTTAAGATTTTTTTCAGAGTTCATGAGTTCTCTCTCTGGAATTAGATGGTATGTTTTCATCATGAATCCTTTGGAGTTGTCTTAGATCATTGTATTGATCAGAGTTGCCAAATTTTTTGCAATTGATCATCATTACAACATTGCTGTTCTTGTATATGATGATATCCCACTTCTCACTTCACTTTCATCAATTTATAGATTTTTTGCCATGTTTTTTCCCCTGTAACAACCTCCTTCCTCATTTCTTAGTATTCCATCACAATCATATTCTACAACTTGTTCAGCTGTTCTCCAACTGATAAGCATCTCTTCAATGTCCAATTCTTTACCACCACAAACAGAGGTACTATAAATATTTTTGTACATGTTTCCTTTTTCTTTAATCTTTTTGGGATACAGACCAATAATAGTATTGTCAGAGGGTATTCAAAGCTTTATAGCCTTTTGGGTATTGTTCCAAATTGTTTTCTATCATGATTAGACAATTCTGTGTGTCTCTCAGTTAAAAAACAAGTATGTTTCTTATAAACAGCCTATTGTCTGATTTCTAATAAATTCTGCTATCCTCTTCTGATTTATGAGTAAATCCTTCTCATGAATATTCACAGTTACGATTGCTATGTGTTTTTCCACATACTATTTTTTTATGTTTATTCTTCCTCTTTTTTTCCCCCCTAGGCTCCCTCTTTAAGGGAGGCCTCTTTATTCCCTCTTTATTCTGTCTCCCACTTATTCCTTCCTTTTCTGATAGCTCCATTCTTTCCAATTTGTCTTTTGGGCAAGATTTGTTTCTATATATATGTATACATATATAATGTGTATTGTAATATTTATAGGGAAAATGGGCAGGATTGAAGATCAGGGGATACTGAAGGTTTTGTAACAGGGAATGGAGGAATTGAAGGGATAGAGGGACTTTGGCTGCCAGTGAAGTAAAAGGAGAGAGATGCCCCCTGCTGAGAGCCTATTTTTGAAAAATGGGGTTCCCAAGAAATGGGGACTTATGATAGCCTAAGGGGAAATCTTCTCTATTGGACTGATGTGGAAGATACCCCAGAGCAGGTAAACATGGACCTTCCTGAGGGGCAAGCCTCCCCCCAGACTTAGGTTGCCCAGCAGGGGTCCAACAAGGACCATTTATAGTTGACTGACTGTCCAGAGGTTCAGTTCCCTCTATGTCCCCTGAAATGATAATCCTCTTATCTGACTGCTGTTATTTAAATAAAAATAAATTTTAATAAAAAGTTTGCATTGGGGAGGTATCAGGGAAGAGGTATTTCCATAGATGAGTGTTGAATCTCTCTCAACTTTTGAGCTGAGGCCAGGCCTCACAGGCTGGTGGATGGTTTCTTTATTCCTGTCTGTGCTAATCTGTGCTAGTTTTCTTAAGTTCAAAGTCTTAGCAGTAGACAGCAAAAAGAAGAAAAGTTCTGACTTTCAGAGCTGGTTAAGCCTGTCTCTTTGGGCTGACGGCTTTAAAAAAGATCACCCTTACAGTCCAAAGTGCTTCCCTTAAGCCCTTTTGTCCAATGAACATGATCACAGAGATCCAGATAGAGCACACAGTTGGGAAATTCAGGAATAGAGCCATTCTATCCAGAGACAGAGAGAGAGAGAGAGAGAGAGAGAGAGAGAGAAAGAGAGAGAGAGAGAGAGAGAAATAGAGAGAAAGAGAGAGAGAGAGAGAGAGAGAGAGAGAGAGAGAGAGAGAGAGAGAAAGAGAGAGAGAAGAGAGAGAGAGAGAGAGAGAGAGAGAGAGAGAGAGAGAGAGAGAGAGAGAGAGAGAGAGAGAGAGAGAGGCTCCTTCCAACTTCCAGGGCCAGGAAGTGAGAGAGTGTCAGACCAACTGCCACTCCCAGTTTCCCCTCCCCCTACCAACTGTCATTCTTGTCAATAACTTCTCTCTAACATTCCAACTACTATTTGTTCCACCTGATTAACAGAAAGCCCAAAACTTGCTTTAGGTTTCCTTTCCACAATATATATGTATATTCTTTCTTCTTTTAAGCAGTTTATCTGTGAGTGAATTTATTTGCTCCCTCCTTGTTGCATAAACTCCTTTTTCCACACCCCATGAATGTGAGATAATTTTCCCCATTCTTACAGTCCTCTCTTTTCTTTCTCAGTGTATTCCTCTTCACCACACATCCCATTCTTTTTTTTTCTTTGAATTTTTTTATTTACTTTTTTAAAATTTAAATTAATGTATTTAGTCAATTTAGAACATTATTACTTGGTTACAAGAATCATATTATTTCCCTCCCTTCCCTCCTCCCACCCTTCCCATAGCTGACATGCAATTTCACTGCGTATTTCATGTGTCCTTAAACAGAACCTATTTCCATGTAGTTGGTGTTTGCATTAGGATGTTCATTTAGAGTCTACATCCCCAACCATATCCCCTGAACCCATGTAATCAAGGAGTTGTCATTCTTCGGTATTTCTGCTCCCACAGTTTTTCCTCTGAGTGTGGATAGTGTTCTTTCTCATAGATCCCTCCAAGTTGTTCAGGATCACTGCATTGCCACTAATGGAGAAGTCTGTACATTCGATTGTACCACAGTACCAGCCTCTGTGTACAATGTTCTCCTGGTTCTGCTCCTTTTGCTCTGCATCAATTCCTGGAGATCATTCCAGTTCCCATGGAATTCCTCCACTTTATTATTCCTTTGAGCACAATAGTATTCCATCACCAACATATGCCATAATTTGTTCAGCCATTCCCCAATTGAAGGGCATCCTCTCATTTTCTAATTTTTTGCCACCACAAAAAGTACAGCTGTGAATATTCTTGTACATGTCTTTTTCCTTATTATCTCCTTGGGGTACAAATGCAACAGTGCTATGGCTGGATCAAAGGGCAGTCTTTTAGCACCCTTTGGGCATAGTTCCAAATTACCCTCCAGAATGGTTAGATTAATTCACAACTCCACCAGCAATGCATTAATGTCCCAACTTTGCCACATCCCCTCCAGCATTCATTACTTTCCATTGCTGTCGTGTTAGCCAGTCTGCTAGGTATGAGATGATAACTCAGAGTTGTTTTGATTTGCATCTCTCTGATTATAAGAGATTTAAAACACTTTTTCATGTGCTTATTAAAAGTTTTGATTTCTTTAACTGAAAACTACCTACTCATGTCCCTTGCCCATTTATCAACTGGAGAATGGCTTGATTTTTTGTACAATTGGTTTAACTCTTTATAAATTTGAGTAATTAGACCTTTGTCAGAGGTTTTTTTATGAAGATTGTTTCCCAGTTTATTGCTTCCCTTCTAAGTTTGGTTGCATTGGCTTTGTTTGTACAAAAACTTTTTAATTTGATGTATTCAAAATTATTGAATTTACATTTTGTGGTTTTTTTCTAGCTCTTGCTTGGTTTTAAAGCCTTTCTTTTCCCAAAGACCTAACATGTATACTATTCTGTGTTCACATAATTTGCATATTCTTTCCTTCTTTATATTCAAGTCATTCACCCATTCTGAGTTTATCTTGGTGTATGGTGTGAGATGTTGATCCAAACCTAATCGCTCCCATACTGTCTTCCAATTTTCCCAACAGTTTTTATCAAATAGTGGATTTTGGTCCCAAAAGCTGAGATCTTTGGGCCTGTCATCGACTGTCTTGCTGAGGTCACTCACCCCAAGTCTATTCCACTGATCCTCCTTTCTGTCTCTTAGCCAGTACCAAATTATTTTGATGACCACTGCTTTATAGTATAGTTTGAGATCTGAGACTGTAAGTCCTCCTTCCTTTGCATTTTTTTTCATGATTTCCCTGGATACCCTTGATCTGTTGTTCTTCCAAATGAACTTTGTTAGGTTTTTTTCTAATTCAGTAAAAAAGTCTTTTTGGTAGTTCAATGGGTATGGCACTAAATAAGTAAATTAATTTGGGTAGAATGGTCATTTTTATTATGTTAGCTCATCTTACCCATTATGTTAGCTTGATGTTTTTCCAATTGTTTAGATCTAGTTTTAATTGTGTGGTGAGTGTTTTGTAGTTGTGTTTATATAGTTCCTGTGTTTGTCTCAGCAGATAGATTCCTAAGTATTTTATATTATCTAGGGTCATTTTACATGGAATTTATCTTTCTAATTCTTGATGCTGAGGTGTGTTAGAGATATATGGAAATGCTGATGACTTATGTGGGTTTATTTTGTATCCTGCAACTGTAAGGATAATTTTTAGGTTATGACCTAATCTAAATTATTTTTGGTTGCCAGGGAATATCCCAAATAAAATATCCAATTCAGTTTTCAAATATATGGTGGTTTAATTAATATAGAGGGAAAAGAAGGAGAAGGAAGAGGGAAAAGGTGTAGCATTTCTCCCTATACCTCTCTGGCCTGTGCCAGGGGGAGTTCAAAGTCCTCCCCTATGGGGTCCCTGAAGAAGATTAGTGGGTTTTTAAGAGGATAGTGTTTGGAAGGGAAAAGAGAAAGAATCAGCCTAAACTCCAATAGAGCTCAGTAAAGATGACTCACCTGAACTAAGCTACTCAGCTTTGTCCAGTATGGTATCAAAGAAAACTCACCGGTAAACCCGGACAATAGCAGCTGCCACCCAAGATGCTGAAAAGCTCAGAATGCTCTGCCAGCCACCTCTCCGCCACCAAAGAGGCCGGAGAGAGGAAGAGACACAAAATATATTGGCAGTTTTTACATCATTCTCCTGCGTCTTACATCTACCAAATGTAGTTTAAGCTTGACTTAGGACAGGCCAGGGGTCTGTCAGTTGTTTCTGATTTATCATTTGCTAGCACATGTCTGTCATAGGCCATCCTCCTAAATACTTAATCCTTCAGTATGGGTGTAGACATTCCTGTTTTTTGTTAGACTAAGTAGGGTGGAGTAATCTAACATTCACAATCCCTCTGATGATGATTGGGAGACTAGTCTCCCCAGTTGATCACTAAACATAATCATGCTGCACCTCCAAATTTTCTAACTGCAGATGCATACATAATTTCACCTTCTAAGAGGAAACTACAATAATTAGATAGAAGAAAGAAACAGATGGAAGACAGACAGCAAAACCAATGTTTGCTGGGCACATTGACAAATACCAATTAGGGGACAGTCTCCTTTTGGAATAAGAGTACACATTCAAATAAATGTTCAATCAAACCTCAGTTCAATCAACCACACCCAAAGTTCGTTCTGGATCTTCTTGATGTAGTGTAGGTTTTCTGGCATATTTCTGCAACAGTTCATTCTCTGGATTTAGGATTTAGTAAGCTTCTTCCCTTGAAAATCTTTTCTCGAACAAAAATTCAAAATTTTGGATTTTTATTAAAATATAATCGCCGCCGCCCTGAAGTGGGTGTTAAGAAACATCCAGTTCAGCTCAGGATGCATGGTTGAGTATGGGGGTATATGAATCAATTATCAAAAGAAGAGAAAAACAAAAAACATAAAGAAGAGGAAAAAATGGAAGAAAATTAAACTTTTGGGAGAAAGGAAAAAAAATCAAAATAGAGCTTTATTTGGGTTTAATAAATTTCTAACAGGCCCTTATATTAGCGTCCAATTAAAGAATTTTCTAATCCCACAACTCTGTAGGACAGAATGCAGTAATATTTCACTTACCCATTTACAGCCAAGACTACAGGAAGTTGTCATGAGAAAGAAAAAGAACTAGAATTTTATTTTGATAGGGAAGTGTCATTCCTTGGTCTGATTTTTGTCATTCTCAGGGATATGAGGAGCCAGGATGATAGTCAAACTTTGGTACTTGTCTGAGTACTTCACAAAGAGTGTAGGTACAAGGAAGTCCTACAACATATGTCAAGTGTCACAACCTCAAGTCTCACACTAGTTTTTTACCTGTGTGCTCTTTTTGGCACTATTCAGGTTAAGTCTGTGCTCTTTCTTTTTATCCCATTTCGTAGAATCAGACACAAACATTAATCACAGTCCCATAACATTTTATCAATAAATGGCAGGTGCCACAGTTGAAAGCCTTTGAGGAATGCATTAATATTACAGCAAGTATATGCATATACTTGTTGTAATATATATATATACATACATATATATTTTTTTAAACTTTTATTACTGCAGAAAAAATAATATTAATTGTATGTATCTTTAGTACACAAAATGAGAAAAAAGGGAGGGGGAAATATCAAATATTCTAATCAAAATAAAAGAAAAACAATAATAAAAATAAGGGGGAAAATCAAGAATTCAATGTGTTCTCGAAAAACAACATCCACTTGTCAATGGATGTTAATATCCAGTGCATGTGATAGGATACAGTCAATCAGTCTCAACAGAAGATGCTCTCTTTACATGTGATCAATGAATCCAAGAGTCCTTCTCTCCAGTTTTTATGGATGTTGGAGTAGTTAACAATATTTGGAATGGCCCTTCCCAGGAAGGCTGAGTTGCTCCAATATGCTGGAAATTGTTAATATACACCTTGTCTCCTGGGTTCAGGTCATGAAGTGAAAAGTCTAGTGGTCCAGCTTGTACTGCAGCTCCGGATTCATGGAGTTCATGCAATTTGTGCTTTAATTCCTGTATGTAGGAAGCAATAGTAGTATCTCCCCCTAATAGTGATGTATATGCAGGGGATAAAGACTTAGCCTGTATAGGTGGATGTCCAAAAAATATCTCAAATGGTGAGATGTGTAGGGCTCCTCTAGGCCTTCTTGTAAGATAAAATAGGGCCGGGGGAGAGTTTCAGGCCATTTTAAATGGGTCTCAGTGCATAATTTTCCAATCATAGTTTTAAATTCTTTATTCATTCTTTCAACTTGGCCTGAGCTCTGGGAATGATGATATGGAACGTGGAATTTGGGAGTTATCCCCAAGCAATAATATATCTGATTTAGGACAGAATCAGTAAAATGACTTCCTTTATCTGAATCAATACATTCTGGCAGGCCAAAGCAAGGAATAATCTCTTTTAAAAGCATCTTAGCAACAAAAGCCGGTGTGGCTCAGGTCACAGGAAATGCTTCTGGCCATCTGGTCAGTTGATCTACTATGACTAGACAAAATTTATAATGTTCATCCTTTGGCATTGTTATGAAATCTATCTGTAGGTGCTCAAAAGGTGTGTAAACCAGAAGATGCCCACCAAAGCCTTTGCCACGAAATGCATGTTGGTTATATGCTTGGCAGATAGAGCAGGCTATACACACTTTAGAGGCTATGGTAGTTATACCAGGGGCTATCCATACTCTTTTAACAGAGTTCACGATGCCTTGGGTACCAAAGTAACTATTTTTATGAATAGATTGACAAATTTGGTGATAGAAACTTCTAGGGAGCAGGGGTTTTTGTTCAGATGACACCCATACTCCATTAATCTGTTTTGCTTTGAATTTTTGTTTCCATTTCTTCACTTCCTTTTCATTATAGGAAGGTGATCAATTTAAGTCAACAGTGGTTGTTAATGCTAAAATTAATTCAGGCCCTTCTATGGCTGCTAGTTTTGCAGCGGCATCTGCTCGATCATTTCCCCTAGAGACAAGGTCAGTGCCACCTGTATGGGCAGAGCAATGAACTATAGCTAGGGCTTCAGGCATCTGGATAGCAAAAAGGACTTCATTAATAATTTCTGCATTAGCTATAGATTTTTCCAGCTGAGTTAAAAATCCTCTCTGGAGCCATACCATCCCAACTGAGTGACAAATGCCAAAAACATATCTAGAATCCATATAAATTGTTGCCTTTTTATCCTTGCCAATTATATAGGCATGTTTCAGAGCTATGAGTTCTGCACCTTGAGCACTAATATTAGAGGGCAGTGAAGCTGACCACTCAGTGGCAAATTCTGTGACTACATTAACTCCAGTGTAGCGTATAAAAGAGGAACCATCAGTAAATAAGACCAGATCTGGATTGTCTAAGGGAGTGTCCAAAAGATTATCTCGAGGCTTTTCTGCCATGGACACTAGTGTTTCACAACTGTGTAATGGTTCTCCTGAAGTTGGTAAATCTGGAAGCTAGGTGGCAGGGTTAAGAGTTGTACAGTGTTTCAAGGTGATGTTTTTACTATTTAACAAGATTATTTCATACTTTGTAATTCGCTGATCTGAGAATGCCTGTGTTCTATGCCTTAGCAACAATGCTTCTATCTCATGTGGGAACATAATTGTTAATGGGTATCCCAATACTAGATCAGCAGTTTTGTCACTAGTAAGGCTGTAGCAGCTACTCCTCTAAGACATGGTGGTGCTCCTGATGCTACTCGGTCCAGTTGGGCAGAATAATAAGCAATTTGGCACTGAGAAGGTCCCAAAGTCTGAGTTAAAACACCTGAAGCTACCCCTCTTCGCTCATGTACATACAAAGTAAGTGGCTTGTTGTAATCTGGGATGCCTAGAGCAGGGGCAGACATGATAGCCTGTTTTAGATACGATAGAGCTGGCAGCTCTAATTTGAGGGGATTCAGGGACCAAATCCCTTGTTAGTGCTATAAGGAGTTTAGTAATTTCCCCACAGCAAAGAATCCATTGTCTACAAAACCCTGTTTCTCCTAAAATTGCTCTCAACTGTTTCTTAGTGGTAGGAGTGCTTAAATTTTGAATATTTTCAATTCATTTGGGAGAAATAGAGTGGGCACCCACAGTCAGGAGGAATACCAAATATTCTACATTTGGGAGACAGCACTGAACTTTATTCTTCAAGATTTTATGTTCTTTTTTGTGTAGTTCCAAAAGAAGGTTTTTACTATCTTCCTGACATGCTGCTGTGTCTGTTGAAGCCAATAGTAGATCATCTATGTATTTGATTAATTTGCTGTTTTTAAATGTTATATTTTCTGTGTTGTGGCTCAAAATTTGTGTAAATAAACATGGGCTTTCCACAACCCTTTGTGGCATCCGACTCCATGTAGACTGAGAGCTCTTTCAGGTGAAAGCAAAGATAGGCCTGGAGTTCTCATGTATGGGTATGGAAAAGAAGGCTGAGCACAAGGCCACTACTGTAAAGTATGTAGCTGTGCTAGGAATTGAGGAAATAATAGTATTGATGTTGGAAACTATGGAGTGTCTCTTCATACCGTGATTGTTCACAGCCCAAATCTATATAGGTGCTTGCCATCGGGCCCTAATTTTGGTTTTTTAGCAGGCAGGATGGGCGTGTTGTATTCAGATTTACAAGGGATTATTATTCCCTGGTCAATTAATGAGTTAATTACTGAGGTAATACCTGCAATTGCCTCTTTTGAGAGAGGGGACACTGAGGAATGGAAGGAGGTAGCCTAGATTTAGATTTTATCTGCACAGGAACAGCCAACTTAAGTAAGCCTACATCAGAAGAAGATGTGGCCCAAAGAGACTCCAATATATCTGCAGGTATTACAAAGGTGATATACTCTTTCCCCTCCTAACTCTCTGAGAGAAGTACAGGGAGTAATTTTAAAGATTCCTCAGGTACTTCCAATGATAAGGAACCATCTGGGGAGCAAGTTATTGTGGCTCTGAGTTTGTATAGAAGGTCCCTTCCCAGCAAATTTAAAGGGGAGTCAGGCATCAAAAGGGAGGAATGTTGTACTTCTAAGGGTCATACAGACACCATTCTAGAGGAAAGTTTTTTAACTTTTTGGGGTATCCCTGACACTCCCATTACATTCTCTGAGCCCATGGAATAGCAATGTAAATCAGGTGTACTCTTTAATAAAGACTTGGAAGCTCCAGTGTCCAAAAGACAATCATAATAGGTGTTATCCACCTTTAAGGTAACATGGGACAGTATATGGGGGCAGTGGATAGGTACAATGGGTAGTAGGACATCAGGGTCCAGAAAAACAAGGGTTATATCCTCTGATTCCTATGCCCCATCCCCCCCCCCCCGCCGGCCCCCTTCATAATATTTGGGAAGTTCCTTGGGAACCCCCCTGAAGGGCATCCCCCTGAGGGGCATTAACACCCCAAGTATTTTTTAGATTAGCACCACTTAAGTTATATTGTTGTGGAGTCATTTGGTTTGAGTTATCATTTTCCCAATATCTATTCCTATAATTGTCATTCCTAAAGTTGTGGTTTTCATTATCATTATTATAATTATTTCTATAATTATCATTTCTGTCATTGATATTCAACTGCATATTCCTTCTGATTGCCTTGAATAATGTTTTACACTCTATCATTCTGTGACCTTCTTCTCACAGAATTGGCAGGTCAATAATTAGATTCCTGGAGAGGAGCAAGTGCCATTGGTTGAGTATCATGCCCACTTTCCAGTTTAGCAATCTTATCTTTAAAATGTCAATTGTTTGCCAATTTCCTCCATGAGATAATTATTCTCTTCCTCCTTTTCTTTGTTTCCCTTTGAAACATATAGAGCCATTTTCCACAATTCTTCAAGGTCCATCTGTGGCCATCTTGGGCAATGTTTTCTAAAATAATCCCTAATCACTTTGTAAGAGGTATTGACAAAGTGCCTTCTAATTTGTCGTATGCAATTTTCTTTAGAAAGGTCAAAATCCAGGTATTGGCTTGTGAGATTTAAAATGGTTGAGGTCTTAAACTGTAGTGAGTTAAAATGATGGAAGATATAAATTGTGATAGATATAAGGGAGGGTGAATAAATTTGACCGCAGAAAATATGTTTCACTACAGTGTCTTGGTTTTTAAATCAAATATAAGGTGGTCGCCAGGGAAATATTCACAATTATTCAAATACCCAAGTCAATTGGGTTTTATAGAGATTTTAATTAACAATACAATGAGTAATCAAAGAAAGAGAGAGAGAGTAAGAAAGGAATAAATATGAAGGGCCTCAAGCCAATATGGCCTAGACCTGAGTCTTAAGAGAGAAATCAGTCAGTTTTTTAACACTCACCACAAGGTCTGACTAAACAAGGATTCTAGTGACATCAGGCCAGCTCCATCTCAGCTGACTTCACTAGAGAGCCTTCCAGCCAGAGACTGTTCCAAAAGGCCTCTCTCAAGAGATTCTTCCCAAGCAGTCCTCATCACAGATCCTCCAAAAGGCTTTTCTCCAAAAGGAATATATATATATCTCCTCAAGAGATTCTGCTTTTTCTTATATAGGGGTTTTTCTCCCATGTCACCTCCCCTAAGTCCCTACATCTACCAATCACTATAGATGCTTTCCAAAGGACTGCCCATCTAAATTCCTGCTAAGTCGACCAATCTCCTCAGTAAGTCTGAATCAGAAAAAATGCTGCTGTGTCGACCACATCTCCTCAGTAAGTCTGAATGAGAGAAAACACAACTGAGTCAACTAATCTCATCAAGAGAAAACTTGCCCGACCCTTTTAGGTACCTAGCATCCCATTGTATCAATTCTAAAAACAGGCCTAGCTCAAAGAACTCCTTGCCTTATTATAAGCATGGGTCCAAGTACTTTCTTTGTTTAGCAATGAGTTTTCTCCCCTAAAGCAGTCTTAAGTACGGGTAGAGTAGAGGTTCTCCCATTTCTAATCCTGGCGAGTTCTCACATCAAAATAGGGAATGTTTCTCAGTAGGGAATTTGTTCCAATTAAGAATTTCCCCGGAAAAAAAAAATTAAACTTCAGAAAAAAAAAAAGAATTTCCCCAATGGGGAAATTTTTAACATTCACAAGTCTCAGAGATTTCAAGATTTACAGGCTCCCAATCTCAATTATTCTGTTCATGAATCTGGAGGATGTCTCTTCCTCATTTTGCTTAATTCTTTCAAATTCTGTCCATTTATCTGTACTGTCTGCACACTCTCTCATGGCCATTAAGATGGCCTCCCTACAACAGTATAGTTGTAAATAATCCTCAGAGTTGTTATAGTCCCATTCGGTATCCTATGATGGTCAGTGTGCTGCATTGCACCCCCAGGTTTTATTGACATGAGAAATTATTTTATTTTTCTCACGTTCAGTTAAAAAAGCCTGTAGCAAGTTTTCAACATCTTTGTAAGCCAGATTATATTGAAAAAAATCTGTCTGTCATCTTTTTTGTTACCAGAAAGGGATCTTGTTCAAATGTGGGAACATTTCATGTGAATTCATTTATTTCTTGGGGAGTAAACGGTATATTGTGTCTTAGAGTCACCACATCCCCATTGCGTCCTATTTCAGGTACTGCTCTTAGAGGAAAAAGATCTCTAGTTGAATTTGGAACCTGTGGGTCATTTTTGACCAGAACGGGTTTCTTTAGAAGGATGAGATTTCCTTGGGGCTAGTATTGGTTTTGGGGTAGGAGAAGGAACAGGAGAAATTGGGATTTCAGAAGTTTGGGTTTCAGGAGAAGGGTCTTGGATTTTTTTTTTTAAATTCAGCCAAGATTTGCAGACCATGAGAGAACAAGTCTATTAGCTGAGCTATAAGAAAGATGTTTTCCATCTCCATTTCGGGGGAGGGAATTTCCTCAGTTAGAAGTTCAGAAACAAGTTTGTCAAGTTCAGACCTGTTTTGGGTGGGATCAATATTTGCCAATTGATCCTGTAAGAAGCATTTTAAATTATCAAATTTGATTTGCATGTTCTCCTGTATTTTAGCTTCACATTTTTGCATGGTTCCCTGCATTTTAGCTTTGGATTTTTGCGTGTTTTTCTGCATTTCAGCTTCAAATTTTTTAAGTTAGCATTTCTTATCACAGGAGTTAGGAGTATAAAAATGAAATGACCCAATAACATTTATTTTGTATACTGCAACTTCACTAAAGTTGTTGATTATTTCAACTAGCTTTTTGGTTGATTCTCTGGGATTCTTTAAGTAGACCATCATATCATCTGCAAAGAGTAATAGCTTGGTCTCCTCATTGCCTATTTTAATACCTTCAATTTCTTTTTCTTCCCTAATTACTACAGCTAGTGTTTCTAATACAATGATAAATAATAGAAGTGATAATGGGCATACTTGTTTTGTAAAGGTTAAAATTATGGTTGAGACTGAATGTAATAATTATTTTGGTCTCCAAGGATTTTATTTATAAAATCCTAAATGAAAAACCCAAGTCAGCTGGAAATTTTATGGTGATTTAATTGATAGTGGAGGAGATTAAGGAGAAGGAAGAAGGAAAGGAGTAGGTTTTCTCCCCCTCACCTGGCTAGCACCAGGCAGGAAGATTAGGAGATAAGGTTTTGGAGTGTGAAGGAGGAAAGAGTCAGCCTGAACTCCAAAAAGAAAGGGCTAAGCTAAGATGCCCGAACCTGAAACAGCTCCAGGGCAAACTCACCACCAAATCCAGACAAAATAACTGCCACCACTCCAAGATGTTGGAACGCCTAGCACGCTGCCAGCCAAAGTTGCCTCTCCAGGAAAAGAGCAAGAGAGAGGAAGTGACATGCCTCATATAGATGGTTTTATGTTACTTTCCTGCATCTCATCTGTACCAATAATAACTTATCTTGACTTAGGACAGCCCAGGAGTCTGTCCACTTTTTCTGCGCATGTCGGTTAAAGGCCATTTCCTCAGATAATTAAATCACATGTCGGTTAAAGGCCATTTCCTCAAATAATTAAATCTTGAGTTTGGTGCAGACCTTCCTAATCTTGTTAAACTAAGGAGGGTGGAGAATGCAGGGTTCCCAAGACCTGATTCTGTTAGTTCAAGTATTTCTATTGTTATTGATCAGGAAATTGCTAAATCAGATCTTCTAAAGTATGGTCTGATTAGGGTGGAATAGTTTTAAAATTCACAATTTCACACCTGATCTTATTGGGAAACCTTCTAGTTTGTCCCCATTGCAGATGATGTTTACTGATAGTTTTAGATATATACTGTTTATTATTTTTAAGAAAGCCCCTTCTATTCCTATGTTTTCTAGTGCTTTCAATAGGAATGAGTGTTGTATTTTGTCAGAGGCTTTTTCTGCATATGTTGAGATAATTATGTGATTTTTGTCACTTTGCTTATTAATATGGTCAATTATGTGGATATTTTTCCTAATATTGAACCATCTTTGCATTCCTGGTATGAATCCTACCTGGTCATAGTGAATAACCCTTGTGATCACTTGCTGGAGTCTTTTTGCAAGTATCCTATTTAAAATTTTTGCATCTATATTCATTAAGGAGATTGGTCTATAGTTTTCTTTCTCTGATTTTGACCTGCTTGACTTTGGAATCAGTACCATATTTGTGTCATAAAAAATTTGGTAGAACTCCTTCTTTGCTTATTCTGTCAAATAGTTTGTATAATATTGGGATTAGTTGTTCTTTGAATGTTTGATAGAATTCATTTGTGAATCCATCTTGCCCTGGGGATTTTTTCTTAGGGAGTTCTTTGATGGCTTGTTCAATTTCTTTTTCTGATATGGGATTGTTTAGGTAATCTATTTCTTCCTCTGTTAGTCTAGGCAACTTATATTTTTGTAAATATTCATTCATATGTGATAGAGCCAGAGAGAGAGATTTTGCAGGACTTGTGGACCAAGATGCAAGAGAGGATTCCAAAGGAATGTCCCCAGTTGTTGGCAGTTTGAGCTGACAGGGGGGAGGGGCTTTTGGGACTTTGTCTCTAACTGGGAGACACACACTCTCTCCCTGGAGTTTTGAAGCTGGCTGAAAGACTTTTGTGAGGCTGATTTGATTCTTTTTGTTTTCTCTGACTCTGAGCAGTTGAAATTGACACTGAGAAATGAAACTTGGCTTTTGGGACTTGGTCACTGTTTCTCTGACTCTGAGCATTGGAAGCTGATCAGGGAGAAGCTTTGAGTTGGTGGTCTATAAGAAAGTTGAGCTGACCAGTAGAAAAAGAGAGCATTTGAACTTTGTTTCTTTCTGAGGTTAAGCTGAGAGATCTGGCTGATTTGGAGAAGAAGAAAGAAGATTTTGAACTGCTGTTGTCCTCCATCTTCTTAACTGTCTAAGAGTCACACTTGTGACTCCCCAAACCCTCAATTTTATCTCATTTAGATTAGGGAAATTCTTCATCCCTCTTACCTCAGTTTCCCATCCTGTTATCCCAATAAACCCCTTGACTGAGAAAGCGACTAAAGTTTCATTATAGTTCAACTCAGGAGGGAGGGAAGGAAGCAAAGGCTTCAAAGAAGATTTGGGAGGTGAAGGAGGCAAAATGGAGAGGTTGCTTAAGGGAGGGAGGGAGGGAGGAAGGGGGTTAGGAAATAGATTGATCCATTAGCAATCAGTGAATCAATAGGCAGAAACCCCAGAGCAAATTCCACAAGCAGTGTCCCCTGTGTACCAGCATTCCTGTGTGGTGGCAATACCCAGCATTTGTCATTCTTACCTCCATTACCAATAAGCAGTGTCAGGTCCCTATAGGCAGCCCTCTCTAGACACAGCCAGCCAGAGAACAGCAACCATTTTGAAGTAACAGTTTCCCCTCAGTTTGCCTTTCTCTATTTCAAGCAGTAGAAGTTTCCAGTTAGTCATTATTTATTTCACATATCACCTAGATTGCCATATTTATTGCCATGTAATTGGGCATAATAATTTTTAAGGATTTCCTTAATTTCCTCTTCATTAGAGGTAAGGTCTCCCTTTTCATCTTGGATACTGTCGATTTGGTTTTCTTCTTTCCTTTTTTTAATTAGATTGACTAGTACTTTGTCTATTTTATTTGTTTTTACAAAGTACCAGATTCAAGTCTTATTTATTAAATCAATAGTTCTTTAACTTAAATTTTTATTAATTTCTCCTTTGATTTTTAGGATCTCTAATTTAGTCTTCATCTGAGGATTTTTAATTTATTCACTTTCTAATTTTTTAATTTGCATGCCCAATTCATTGGCCTCTGCCCTCCCTAGCTTGATAATATATGATATCAAGGATATAAATTTCTCCCTGAGTACTGCTTTGGCTGCATCCTATTGATTTTGAAAGAATGTCTCATCATTGTCATTTTCTTCAGTGAAATTATTAATTGTTTCTATGATTTGTTCTTTAACTAAATGATTTTGGAGAATCATATTGTTTAATTTCAAATTAATTTTTTATTTACCTCTCCATGCACCCTTACTAATTATTATTTTCATTGCATTGTGATCTGAGAAGTTTGCATTTATTATTTCTGCTCTTTTGCACTTATTTGCAATGTTTTTATGCCCATACACGGTCAGTCTTTGTGAATGTATGTAAAAAATAGACTCAAATACAGGACTACAATCCCCATGAGCCTTTACTCCACTTCCCCAGAATGCCTTGTAATCTCACCTGGGCCGAGATCGAGAAGGTATTTAAGTGGATTCAAAGGCTTTTGAGGCTCTTGGCTCTTTTTGGACTTCCGTTTGCAGCAGGCTCGTCTCTTGCGTGATGTGAGATTATTTTGTCTAGGCCTCTGGCCTAGGCACATGTTTCTTACTTGTATATTCTTTAATCTTTAACTTTTAATAAACCTCTAAAAAATATAATACTCCTTGCAGAGAGAAACTAATTTCTACCTGCCTCAGTCTCCCCATCTCCCCTAAATTTTAATCTTTACAGTTGGCGACCTAATGGAAAAAAGAACTTTCAATCTTCTGATTTCTTTTCTGATCTTAAATTCAGTTTTAATATCTAGTACCTAGAAAAAAAAATTTTTTTTTGAGCCATATCTCTCTGGCCAAGGTTTTCTACCCTCGCAAAGCAGCTACAGGCTCCAGACCTGCTGCCCACCCCACCTGGGTCGGCCCCACCGCTTCCTGCCTGCCACCTGCAGCCCTGATCGTCCTCACCTGGTACCTGGTCCCGGCCTTGCCCACCCCTGCAGCCGCTCCTGCTCCTGGCCTCTCACCGGCCTGCTGCCTGCCTATTTCTGCGCCCCAGACCCACGAGCACAACCCCAGCCGGCTCATCACCCAGATCCTTGGAGCAGATCGCTCAGGACTCGTTGGGACAGCTGGTAACAGTATTGGCCACGTGGGTGGAGGGGAGAGAAGAGAGGGAAAGGAGAACGGGTAATTTTCCCTTAGGCTAAGCCTCCACGTGGCTGGGGGTATTGGCCACAGGGGTATCAGAGAGGGGAAAGAGAGAAAAGACTAGAGAGAAGAAACAGATCTTTTCAAACAGAAACCTAAAAAGCAATGGGCTGTTTAAAAGGATTTTTGACTCTTCTAGCAATTTCATTGATTTTACCTGCCTGTCAGGGAGCAGACTCAGCCCAAAGATTCAACTTTAACTTTGGGGAGGAAAATGGGTGGCCCAGCGAACTGGAAGCCAGGCCCAGAGACAGGAGGTCTCTAGTTAAAATCTGGCCTCCGATGCTTCCCAGCTATGGGGCCCTGGACGGATCCCTTGAACCCCATAGCCTAGCCTTTACTACTCTACCTTCGGACAATAGACATTTAAATGGATAATTAAAAACAAACAAACAAAAAACCCAAGGAACTTTGAAGAGACTAAAGGCTACATTCTAAGGCATTTCAGACTCCAATGGTTTATAAACATCTCTGTATTCTATTGCATTTTTTGTTTAAGATATAACTTTGTGATTTTAAGTTCATATATTACTGGATTGAATATTATTCTGTGAACTGAAGGTTGATTGAATTTATTTTGAATGTACTGAGTTTTAAAATTCTGTTGTTTTTCCCCTATAACTGTGTTGAACAAATATTATTGTGAATAAGCCCATATATGAAAAAACAGCTTTTTTCTATTTTGCTGAGGATAGATGGACTTCAGAACTGGTTATAATTGTATTAACAACCTTGGAAAATTTAATGTGCTAAATACCTCAAATGATTTGATTTTAAGGGTTTTTTAAATATGATTGTTGGAATTTTTTTTTAACAATCTGGTTATTTTTGCCTGCCCCTACCATGAGGTAAGGCCCATTAGCTGAAGTGAAACACATTTTATAAACCCCAACCTTCCCACATGTGAATGGAAGTTGGGCAGTTAATCTCAGGGCATTTGTATCCCTATAAGCCTCCAAGAAAAAGGAGCACCCCTTTATTTATGCTCTTCAGCTCACTATTTTACTTCTACCAGAATGATATATAGATTTCTTGATTATGTTCTAAACCCAAGATGAGTTTTACTTTGTTTTAAAAAATATGTTTAAATACCAAGGTTGAAGGATTGCTATGTTTGTAAAAATTGTGACAAATGTCCATCAATTCATAGGTTTCAAAAATGTCATACAGCAACTTATGTGAAATATGAAAGTGTGTTTGTTTGCTATTGTAATTAATTGGGCTATTGAGAATTTTGGGGATATTGATATCTACATATTTGTACTACTGTATTTTTAAAAATGAAAAATTGTTAACCTTGTTCAATTCATTTGCCTTCTACTCACAGTGATCATGGCCAGATATTAAGAGGAAATGGATCTCATTTTTGATGAGAAAGTCTTACATTTTATATTTTCTTAGCTGACACAGAGTGTCAATGGTTATAAGCTATATTTTTGAATTTTTTAAAGCTCTTTTATTATTATATTTTTCTTGCATGTGCAATATACTTTTTCAGTTTTTTTTTATTATTTTTCTCTCCTTTTTATATTTGAAGCACATGTCACCAGTATTAAGATTTTCTTTAACCTTTTGATTTTCAGTGCTACAAGTTTAAGATACATTTGCTAATGCATGCCCTAAAAGGCTTGTGACTATAAAACTGATGCCACTAATTATTTAAATAAATTATGGGACTTTGCTTAATGATTCTGTCTGATTCCAAGACAAGAGATACACACAAGAGCCATTTCATAGGGCCAAAGAAAGGCCAATCTAGGATGGATTGATGCACTTCTAGGCCAATACAAAGGTCTTGAACCTAGTGTGAAGACTCAAGGTTACTATGTTTAACATGTGTTAAGACATAGGCTTTCCTTGTATCTACACTCACTCTGAAGATACTCACAGATGAGTATCCCCAAAACCTTGGCTCCTACTTGGCTTCTATAATCTGGTCCGCTTTTCTGCCTCTCATAGTGTGGTACCTTTCTGTAGTCCTGGCAATGACTGGGTAAATGCATCATTACTTAGATCATTTTGATTGGGCCCTGATTGAAGGACCTGTTATAGATTTATTTTTCTTCTACTTGAAATTTTTACACATAAGACTTTGATAGTCTATATTTTCATCCAGAAATTTTTCTTTTCCTTTGGATTTTCTGATGTCTTTTTAATATCTCTTGCCAATTGATTCATATACCTCATACCTCAGCCATGTATCCCTAAGTGATCCCTTTTTTTTATATCACCCTCTTAACGGGGGGAATGTAAAAAAAAATATTATTTAAATTGCAAAGTTTAAATTCCTTTTGAGAAGAATTTTAGGTAAAGAAGATGCTACTTCCCTGAATTCAGAAACTGAACTGTTGGAGAAGCCATCATGAAGAAGCCTCCAGACCACAAACTGCACAAAATGAACTTTGGGTGTGGTTAATGAACATTTATTTGCATGCATACTTTCATGCCAAAGGGGACTGCCCCCTAACTGGCTTTCTGTCAATGCGTCCAGTAATTATTGGTTTTATTCTTTTCTTTCTCTTATCCTTAATTATTGTAATCTTTAAATTGATTATGTTTTCATGATCCTTTGGAAAAAAATTAATTTTTTGCAAAAGATAAAAGGGGGGGAATGTAAAAAATAGACTCGAATACAGGACTACAATCCCCATAAGCCTTTGCTCCACTTCCCCAGAATGCCTTGTAATCTCACCTGGGCCGAGATCGAGAAGGTATTTAAGTGGATTCAAAGGCTTTTGAGGCTCTTGGCTCTTTTTGGACTTCCGTTTGCAGCAGGCTCGTCTCTTGCGTGATGTGAGATTATTTTGTCTAGGCCTCTGGCCTAGGCACATGTTTCTTACTTGTATATTCTTTAATCTTTAACTTTTAATAAACCTCTAAAAAATATAATACTCCTTGCAGAGAGAAACTAATTTCTACCTGCCTCAGTCTCCCCGTCTCCCCTAAATTTTAATCTTTACATGTACCATGTGCTGCTGAAAAGAAGGTATATTCCTTTTTGTCCCTATTTATTTTTCTCCACATATCTACTAACTCTAATTTTTCTAAAATTTCATTCACTTCTCTTACCTCTTTCTTATTTATTTTTTGTTTTGATTTATCTAGTTCAGATAGAGAAAGGTTCAGGTCTCCCACTAGTATAGTTTTCTATCTATTTCATCCTTGCACTCCACTAGTTTCTCCTTTAGAAATTTGGATGCTATGCCATTTGGTACATACATGTTGAGTACTGATATTTCCTCATTGTCTATACTGCCTTTTATCAGGATATAATTACCTTCTCTATCTCTTTTAACTAGATTTATTTTTACTTTGGCTTTGTCATATATCATGATTATGACTCTTACCTTCTTTTTATAAGTTGATGCCCAGTAGATTTGACTCCATTCTCTTCCTTTTACCTATGCGTGTCTACCTCCCTTATGTGTGTTTCTTGTCTACAGCATATGGTAGGGTTTTGGATTCTAATCCACTCTGCTATTCACTTACATTTTATGGGTGAGTTCATTCCATTCACATTCAGTTATGATTACCAGCTGTGTATTTCCCAGCATTTTGATTTCCACTCCTACTCCTGCCTTTTATTCTTTCACTATTTCCTTCTACACCAATGTTTGTTTTTAATCAGTCCCCCTAGTTCCCACCCTTATTTTACTTCCCTTTCTACCCCTCTTCTTATTCCCCTCTTATTTTCTTTACAGTCTTTTTATACTACCCTCTCCCTCCCTTGTACTGCTTCCATCCCCACCAGTCCGTTTGTTATCCTTCTACTCCCCTATAGGGTGCAAATCAATTCTCTGCCCCAATGTATTTGATTGTTCTTCTTTCTTTGAGTCATTTTCAATGCAGGTAAGAGTTGAGTATTTCCTATCTCCAACCTCTTTACCCTTTCAGTGTATTGATGTTCTTCCCCCTCCCGCCATGAGCTTCTTTGTGACATATAAATTTACCCCCTTTTGTTTCTTTTCCCATTTCTTTTAGTATTAACCTCTTTTTAGTTCTAGTTGTATATATACAAATATACACACATATATGTGTATTTATGTATACATATATCTATATACATATTTATGTCTTGACATTTCATCCTATACAGTTTGTCACTGTTCCCTCTAAGTTTAATTCTTCTAGCTGCCCAGGTGATAACAGTTTTTAAGAGTTATCAATGACCTCTTAGAGAGATTGAGGGAAGGGGCAACTGGGAGTGGCAGTTGGGTCTTGTGACTAGCACTTCCTTCCTGCGAGTGGGACTTGCTTCCTGGTGTTGGAGGAGAGAGGGACTTGTTCAACCCAGTCTGGTGTGGTGTGCCTCTTCTTGGTTCAGCCTGAAGATTTAGGCCCAATTACTTCTGAAAGTCAGACCTATTCTTGTTTGCTTTCTGTCTACTGCTAAGATTCTGAATTAGACTAAGCAGGATGGATATAGAATAGACAGGAGTGCGAGAACCCTCCACCAGCCTTGGGGCCTGGCCTCAACTCCATAAACTGAGGAAAAAACTCCAATCCCATCTGGTTATTAAACTTTATATTATTTGAATTCGCAGTCAGATAAGTGGACTATCTTTTCTGGTCCTAGAGGGAGCTGAACTTCAGTTCAGTCATTCCAGGACAAACAATCCTTATTGGACCCCTGCTGTTTCCTCTCGGCAGGGGGCATCTCTCTCCTTTGCTTTACGGAGCAATATTCCATCTCTCCCCTCTCTTCTCCATTATCCAATACAAACCTCCCATTATCCCCCTGTTTTCCAATTCCCCATTTCCTTTCCCAATAAATATTATAGGATACATATCATTTTAACTTATTGGGACTCTAAAAAAATTTTTTTTGTTTTGTTTTGGTTTGTTTTTTCCCTCTTTCTTAATTACCTTTTGATGATTCTCTTGAGTTCTGTGCTTAGGCATCACATTTTTTCTTCAGGTCTGGTCTTTTCTTTGCAAATGCTTGGAATTCTTCTATTTTGTTGAATGACCATACTTTCCCCTGCATGAATATAGTCAGTTTTGCTAGGTAATTAATTCTTGGTTGTATACCTAGTTCCTTTGCTTTCCAGAATATCATATTCCATGCCTTTCGATCCTTCAATGTAGATGCAGCTAGGTCCTGTGTTATCCTCACTGTGGTTTCATGGTATCTGAATGACTTCTCTTAGCAGCTTGTAATATTTTTTCTTTGGTCTGATAGTTCTTGAATTTGGCTATAACATTCCTGGTTGTTGTCAGTTGGGGATCAAGTACAGGAGGTGATCTGTGGATTCTTTCAATCTCCACTTTTCCCTCTTGTTCTAGAATATCAGGGCAGTTTTCTTGGATAATTTCCTGTAGTGTGATGTCCAGGATTTTTCTTTTGTCATGGTCAATGATTCTTAAGTTGTCTCTCCTGGAACAATTTTCTAAATCATCTGTTTTGTAAATGAGGTGCTTCATATTTTCCTCTATTTTTTCATTCCTTTGATTTTGTTTTATAGTGTCCTGCTGCCTTGTGAAATCACTTGTTTCTAACTGTTGTATTCTGGATTTTAAAGACTGGATTTCATCCCTGGCTTTTTAGTCATCCTCCTTCTGCTCTGATTTTCTTTGGAGGTCATCTTTCATCTCCTTTGCCTTATCTTTCATCTTCTTCGTTTCATCTTTCATTTCCCCTGCCTCATTTTCAAGCTGGTTAATTTTGGCTTTCAAGACACTATTTTCTTGTTTTAGTTCAAGTGCCTCTGTTTCCAGATGACTTATCTTACTTTTTAAGTTCTTTTCCCAATTGTCTTCAGACTCTCTTAATTATGTTTTGAATTGTATTTTGAGTTCTTATAGAATCTGTATCCAATTTGCTGGGTTTTCTGGTTTTTTTTGCTTGGTATTCCCTCATCCTTCTGTGTTCCATTTGCTCTTTGTTCATTGCCTGTATAGAAGCTGTCGATTGTAATTTCTTTTTCTGTTGTTTGCTCATATTTACCCCCTTCTTTACTCCCTGCAAATGCCTGTGCTCTTTCTCCCCTCATTTTTTTTTGTGGTTTTTGGCTTTTCTTTCAGTCTTCACCCTTGGAGCTTTATCAGCAATTCTCTCAGTGCAGTTTGTGGGGGAGGGGTGTTGAAGCTTGAGCTTCCCTGCCCTCTGAAGGTTTGATGGGATTAAGTACAGCTAGGTTAAGCTGGATGTGCCCTAAAGCCAAAACCTCAGGAAGGGGGGAGAGCAATATGGAGTGTCTCTGATGCTGCAATTATGCTGCCTGCTCTGAACTCTTCACTTCTTCTCTAATTGCTTCCCCACCACCTGTGCTTGATGCTCTGAGCCTGGCACAGCTTTGCCCACAATGTACTCCCTCCAGACCAGCAGGTTTACCCACCCAGAGATTCCAACTGCCACTGGAGGCTTAGCTCTCTAAGTGGGGGGGGGGGGTCCTCGGGCCTTCCTTCTTCCTTCCCCTTAAACCCAAGTGTTCTTGAATTCTGGGTTTTGGGGGTGTACCTTTTAAGTTGAGTCCAGCAGGAGGGTTCCTTGGCACTGTCTTGTTGTTAGATTTGATTTCCAATTCCCCTAGTAGCATTTAGTTTGTAATTGGTAAGGAAAGGTTTTCAGAGGTCTGAACTTTCACTGCCTCTATGCTGCCATCTTCCCCATTCTTTTTTTGAGATCATCCAAACACAACATCCAACCCTTCTATCTAATTAGAACTCCTTCAGTGACCTCTGGTATTGATAAAATTCTAAGGGACTACATATATCATCTCCCCATAGAAAAATGTAAACAGTTTAACCCTGTTTAGTCCTTCGTGGTTTCTTACTTATTACCTTTTTATGCATCTTTTAACTCCTTTGTTTGTATGTTCTATTGTCTCCTCAACTCTGGTCTTTTCATCATGAATGTTTGGAAGACCTCTATGTTGTTAATATTTCATCTTTCTTCCTGTAGGATTACATTCCGTTTTTATTGGGAAAGTTATTCTTGGTTGTAAGTCTAGATCCTGTCCCTCCTGGAATATTATATTCTAAGTTCTGCACTTTATTGTAGCAATTACTAAATCTTGTATGTTCCTAACTTTCTTTCTATGGTACTTGAAGTCTTTCTTGCTACTTTCAGTACTTTCTCCTTGACCTGGGAGCTCTGGATTTCGGTTATAATATTCCTGTGAATTTTCTTTTTCAAATCTCAGGAGGTAATCAGTGGATTCTTTCTATTTCTACTTTTGTCCTCTAGTTCTAAAATATCTCGATAGTTTTCTTTTATGGTTTTGTCATTGTTGTTTTTATGACTTTTAAGTATTCCAATGATTCTAAAATTATCTCCTCTCAAATCTATTTTCCATTTCAGTTGTTTTTCATATAAGAGACATCATATTTTCTTCCTTTTTTCCCCAGAATTTTGACAGTGCTTTATTATTTTCAATGTCCAATGGAATAACTTCCATTTTTTAAAATAAGCTTTAAATAGCTTCCATTTAGCCAATTCTAATTTTTAAAGAGTTATTTTTTTCAGTATGGATTCATACTTCTTTTTTCAAGCTGTTAGCTCTCTTTTCATTTCTTCCTTTCTTAGCTCTTACCTCTTTTCCCTTTCTTTTCTCTACTGCTCCCATTTGGTTTTTTAAATCATAAGGTAGCTCCTTCTTTAACTATTCTAGGAATTCTTATTGAACTCATGTCCAAGCTGAGTTCGCCTTTGAGGCTTCGCTTATAGATTTTTTTTTAAGTTATTCCCTTCTTTGTTTACGCCTTTAGCTTCTTTGTTGCCCTAATAGCACTTTATGGTCTTAATTCTTTTTTTGTTTGTTTGGCTTTTCACAGTTCTAGATAGTATGTCTGTTGTGAGCTTTCTTCCTCTTAGAAACTTTTGCTGCTTAGAAACTCTAGCAGGGGAACAAGCTTTCAGTGCTTCCAAAATGGTATATTCTTGGGAGAGATCTATTTACTGCCTTCCTGGTCTGAGTTCTGCCAGGTTAGGTTTATTACCTTGTTTCTGATTGGGAATTTCAGCAGTCTGCTTCTTGGCTCAGCCATTATTGACCTGCTAGTAGTCTCTGTAGGTTTATAAGGTTAGAACTACCAGCTTCCCTTTGGTCTGGGACACTGTGTCCCACTCTTGGACTCAGAGACACATGATTACCATGTGCTTTTAGCAATTTTTCTGTGGTCAGTCACAGACAGATCCAACACTCACAACCACTTTTCTCTGCTCTGTTATGACCTAGCACTGTGAGGTGGGCAACAAAGCTGCTAGAGGGCATCTGTTCTTGCACCCAGAACTTGCTCAGATATCCCCTGGGGAGTGGTATCTTAATCCCTTTCTCAA
Source organism: Monodelphis domestica (assembly GCF_027887165.1). NCBI lineage: Eukaryota > Metazoa > Chordata > Mammalia > Didelphimorphia > Didelphidae > Monodelphis > Monodelphis domestica. The sequence goes on along the minus strand of NC_077229.1, from coordinate 321,593,486 downwards.
TCCCTAGATGCTGAAATGTTCTCCACTGACACCTTCTCTAATGCCTGAAGACCTGTGTCTCTCCCCGAAAACTCAGGACTGGAAAAATTATTCACTATGGTTTCTTCTTGGCTTTCCTGATCAGAATTCATTCTGGTACATTCTCTAGGTCATTGTCAAAGTGTGGGAAGAGAACTAGACTCTCTACCATTTTGACTCTGCTCTCTAGGTAAAGTTTCATGGAGATATTGGTTTGGTTGGGCTTTGGTCTATAATAGCTGATTTTTATATTGCAGTTTAATATTTGCGAAGTATATTACATACAGTACTGTATCTCATTTGATCCTACCAAGTAGAGAAACCAAGATTCTCAACTAAGACTCTCTAAGTGACTTGCCTGTGGTTCCACAAAGCTAATTTATCCATAATGAGATTTTAATCCTGATACTACATCCAAGTCCAACTCTCTTTCTGCTGAATTATACATCCCATGAAAGAAAAAGAATCTTTGAATAAGCTGTTATGTATAAAGAATAAAGCATAGAAACAGGAGAGGTCAAGAAGAGATTCAGGGAATAACTAATCTAGTTGGGCTAGAACATGTGAAGGGATGTCATATACAGTAAAGCCTGGAAAGGTAAATTAGATCCAAATTGTGAATAGTTTTGAGTGCCAGACTAATTGTGTTTTATGTAATTGGCACTGAAGACCCACTAAATTTCTTATTAGGAGAGTAAAATGATCACACTTCTATATTAGGACAGTAACTTTGAAGGCAATAACATCAATTATGAGGCTATTGGAATGGTTTAGATGAGAGAGGCAAGAGGAGTCTGAATTGGTATGGTGGCAGTAGCAGTGGAATTAATTTTAGAGAAAAAGGTTGCAGAGATAGCAGACTGTGTTATTATGTGTGTCTGTATGTTAGCTTCTTCCATAAATTATACACTTTTATTTTTAACCCTTATTTTCTGTCTTAGAATCAGTATTGTGTATTGGTTCCAAGGCAGAAGGATAGTATAGGGCTAGGCCATAGGGGTTAAGTGACTTGCCCAGAGTCACCCAGCTAGGAAGTGTCTGAGGCCATATTTGAAAGCAGGACCTCCCATTTCTAGGCCTGACTCTCAATCCACCTCACTTCCCCCAGGCTGTTGAGAGCACAGTGTTTATATTTATTTATTGCCCCCATAAGTCACTCAAATGCTTACAAATTAATTGATTCTTTTATTATGAGTGGAGGAAGCAGAGTTAGCATAGCCCTGATTGTTATAATAGCTGATGTTTAGATAAAGCTTTTTAAGCTTTACCAAGTACTTTAAAGGAATTAATCTCATCTGATGGAGTTGATCTTCATAATAATCCTATAAGGAAGCACTATTATGAGGTTACAAAGTCAAATGACTTTTTCAAGTTCATGCAACTAATACATTTCTAAAGTGAGATTCAAACCCAGCTCTCCCCAACTCCAAGTTCAACATCATATCTATTTTACCACATTATTTCTCAGTTATCCAGTGTCAGCATCATCAGAACCACATTGTATCAACATTTTATTAGGGATTCTGTATTACGGTCTCATCAATACCTAGAATGTTTTTAAAGCTGGCTAAGGCTCTAGAGGACTTCTTAAAATTTTATGTTAACAAAAGGGAATTTATATACACATGTATTCATAGAGAGGCTAAATAATGTAGAGTTCTTCTGGGCAAAGTATCTGTAACTTGCAAGAATCAACTAGCATTCCAGACACATATTGCTTGGTAGATGCAGACTTGCAATTAGGAATTTTTGCATTTAAGGCACCTAATTGTCACAAACTTGCTTAGAGTGAGCTCACCTGGCAAGGATGATGCAAGGTTACTACTGAGGGAGAATAAGGTAAGTAGAGGATGAACTTCACTCCATTTCAAAATCTGATGGCCTATTTATTTTAAAAATTATTTTTGCTAACTAGATACTAAATTCTGTTGGATTTCTGCTAAGGAACAACTGTTGATACCCTCTAAAATCAGTGAGAAAATTCTGGTTGCTTCATTCTACGTTTTGTCTCTGGCTATATTATTATTTGTTTTGCTGGCTCTTCATCATTTCTTTGGAATGTAATGAAATAGCCTTTTCCTTCTGATAACTGCAAGTATACCACCCTAAAGGCCCTCTAAACTACATAATTTTTAATGTGATATATATATATTTTTTTTTTTGTGAACAGGCACTGAATATTGCATTAAAAAGCTTCCACGCAATCCCTTCAAGGAAGAATTTATAAGAAATAAAGAACAAAAATATGTATATCTGAATGATGGAGATGTGATTAAAACAGAAGGAGCCACTCTCAGGTAAATACTTGATTGTTTTGTGAGCAGTTGTTTAAAAATAACATTCTACCCAAGGACAACAAAAACTTTATCAAAGCCAAATTCTGGCCACCTACCTTCAGCCTAGCCCTACAATTCTGTCATCTGTAGAGCAGAAAAGTAAAGCTGAAGAATGAGTACTCATGCATTTGCCTGGAGCTCCTTCCTTCTTTCTAGTCCATTGTTATTTAAACTATGTGAATCACAAAATGAGACCTATAGGGTCTTCTAAGGGATTATGGGTGGGTTCCTTATAGTGTGATCATTCAGAGTCTACATCCCCAATCCTATGCCCATCTACCCATGTGATCAAGTAGTTGTTTTTCTTCTGTGTTTCTACGCCCACAGTTTTTCCTCTGAATGTGGGTAGTGTTCTTTCTCGTAGATCCCTCGGAATTCTCCTGATCATTGCTTTACCACTAATAGAGAAGTCCATTACATTCAATTGTAACACAGTGTATCAGTCTCTGTGTACAATGTTCTCCTGGTTCTGCTTCTTTCTGAATTTCTTAATATAGTGTTAATGCTTTTGTTTCTCATATGAAATCATCATGTACTAATTATGAATAAAAAATTAGATGTCACTTTATCCACAAGTCAAGAGAATGGGCTGTTCAGGGTTAGCCTAATAAGATACATGCATCTTGATAGGATCTATGCTTAGGTCCTGGCCTTCAGTTTTGCAGGTTCAGAAACTATTTTAAACAGTGTGGTCAGGTCAAAGCATGACTTGGGCTTTATTAACCAAACTAACAATCAATTGGGATACATAACCTAGGCTAGAACACTGAAATATTGGTGTGGGATGATCAATGCATTTATTTCCCAGTAGAAAGGTCTGCCTAGGGAAACCAAATCAATATCAGAAATTTGCTTCCTAAACAAAGAATCAGGGCAAGAAGCATACATATGAACTCAAGAAACATAGCAGGTGAGATCAGGAAGGAGTAAGCAGTCCTATACAGATCAGTAGCACCTGAGGACAGTCATTATACTATAGCACTTTCTTACTGATGATACTACATAATCAAGGAAAGATTAAATCATGTTTGGCAAACCCTGTTTAAGAAGGTAGGGTAGTATTTAATAAGTTAATAAAAAGCTAGAAACAAAACTTACCCAAACTTTAATACATTAAAATAATTAAATATTATTGTGGCTTAAGGAATGACAAATACAATAAATTCAGAGAAACATGAAAAAAAAGTGAACTTGTTGTTCCTAATATATAGCATTCCACCTCCAACTCTTTGTCCCCATTATGGGAGACAATCTGTGTAAAGGTTAAGAGAGAGAGAATGCCATGTATGAGAAACAATAAAGCCAGTTTGGCTGGAATGTATAATGTAAAGAGGAATAGGATGAAATCAGTCTCATTTAGAGGTTACCTTCCATTTACATTTTAGTCCTTTGGGCAATAATGTTTTATATTCATTTGAACTTTTTTTAAGTGTTTTATTGATTTTTTTAATACCTCAGACACTTCTTAATACTTCTCATAGAAAACTTTATGAAAAGAAAACTAAACAAAGCAAATTGTCACATCTACTGCACCTAACAGTAGATGCAAAATTACATATATGTAATCCACCACCTCTCTATCTGAAGGTAGACAAGTATATTTTAGTAGTTCTTCTAGAACTAAAATCGATCATTGAATTTAATCTAAATTTAAATAAAATTTTATTCATACCTCTTAATTCAACAAAACCTAAATTTCTCCTATACCTTCCCCTGATGCCTCTCAAAGAGCCCTACAGTATAACAAGGACTTTTTTTTTAAAGAAAAAAAAGAGGAGAAAAAATCAGTAAAATTTATCAATACAATAAAAAACACCTGAAAATATGTACAGCATTCCACACCTGTAGATACTCCACCCTATTTTGCAAAATAATGTAGGGAGCTGCCTTTTCATATCTCTTTCTTTGGGGCCAAGCTTATTCTCTGTAATTTTACAATATTCATTTTTGATTAATTTGTGGCTGTTGTTTTATTTGTATTGTCATAGTTGTTATATCTAGTTTGCTTTACCTTGCATTGTAGTTTATATGTTTACATATAAAATTTATGTCTTTCCATGCTATTCTTATATTTATCATATCATATCATACAGTATCAATAATCCAATAAATCCAATCCAGTAAACATTTATTAAGTACCTATTGTGTGCCCAGTACTGTGCCAAGTACTGAGGGATACAATTAATACAGATAATAAAAAGAAAGACAACCCTTGTCTCCAGGGAGCTTATAAAATTAGACAGATTGAAATGGTACACCATGGGGCTCCCAGTGGGGGAACACAGATCTTGTTTTATGGAGTTGAAAACAGCAGTAGAGGCAAAGTGGAGTGATATTCCATTGTATTCATTTACTATGGTTTGTTTAGCTGTTCCCCCAACTGGAAAACATCTCTTTTGTTTACACTTCTTTGCTATCATTGGAATAACACTTTAAAGCTTTCAAAGTACTTTCATATACTTTATCATTTATGATCTTCACAATAGCTTATCCAATCACGTGAGCAGAGATTTTTGTATACCTCTTTTAAAGATGAAAAAAATGAAACCTGAAGGTTCTGCTTAGTCATACACCTTACATGTATTGTAAATGCTGTACATTTACCTTACATGTACTATAAGTTGAGACTCAAACTCAAGCCTTCTGACTTCAAATCCAATAAATATTCTTTCCTCTGAATGACTGCTTGTCAGGAGATACCTTAATCTTTTCAACAATTTATTGACAAGTCCTCTCCAGGCAGGATAATTGTGCAAAAAAAAATCTCATTTATTTGTATTTATTAGCTTCAATTCCAAAGGGCAATATTTTCAAATCATGACCCTAGATTTCAGGGGGAAACTATCTCTGGGCCTGCAGCCCCTTCCTTACATAAGGACTTAAAGGTGTTTCATCAAGAATTCTATTGGTACTCCAGTTGTAGAATCTCCCAGAGTTGCCTTGACATTCCAGTAGGGATAGGAGTGTTTTCTGAGTCCTTTCTTTCTAATTAAGCAGACTATTGAAAGAAATCACCATACTAGTAGACTACCTTTTCATGATAACAACTAGAAATAACTGCCTTCCTATAATAAGCAAGTAAGCAAAACCAAAAAAAGGTTTTAATCTATCCTTTTTCCCTGGGCAAAACTAATATTTTAATCTGTCCTAAAAAAGGAAGCTTTCTAGGTCCCAGCATTGTGGGAAATATCCACAAACCTCTCCTAACCTTCTTTGCTACTTGAATAGTAGCAATAATTATATTATATATAGTTAAAAACATGCAATCGTCCTGCATTATAAAGAGTTCCTACTGTATTAATGGAAATTTAATTTAGATTCTAATGGTGGAAGACTGTGTGTCTTGCTAAAATTTTTAACTGTAAATTTTCTCCCTATAGATTAAAAAGTTTCATAAAAAAAGAAAACAAAAGGTTTCACTAGTTTCTACATTGTTTTATTAATGGAAAGTGTAATTTACTTCAATTCAGGAGACCTGAATCAGATCTCAACTCTGATGCTTAATACCTATGTGACCATATGCAAATCACTATATTCTCAGCCTCTGTTTCCCTGTCTTTAAAATGAAGATAATTGTCTACTTCATAAAGTTGTTGGGGGATAAATACTTTATAAACCTTACAGCACTACCCAAATGTTAGGTAGTAGTACTTGTAGTAATATTACATGTGACTCTTGGAAAATATAATAGGAAGCTAACCTGAAGAACCAGGATCCGTCAGAAAGCCTCTAAACAAGTCTCTCTGCCTCTAAATGTGGCCTTGCATCGTATTAGTAACAATAATAGCCAACATTATCTCATTTCTCTTCGCAATAACCCTGTGAGAGGCTCAATAGGTACTACAGCCATTACTTTCTGCCTAAAGCCAGACACTTGCCCTTTTTAGAACTTTTTGAAATCTGTTCTCCTAAAGTCTAGCATAAGTATCTGATCATGCTCAAAGAAATAATAGGCGGGGGGGGGGGGGGGGGCAGTTATATCTAAAATAGTCTAACATTGAATATTTTTAAGGAAAGCTAGCAGTTGACTAAATAAGACTGAGGCAATATTTGCCATTTGTACATTCTCCTGAATGATTCTTCAGTTTCCACCGGATACAACTAATATATACCTCATGGTTGTTCTATGCCACATTTCTCTTATGAACCAGAAAATTTGCTTCATGTATTTGCCAGGCATCAGTTCTAAAAAGAATTTTTATTTCACACTACATTGGCATTTATTTATTATTTTTCACCTTCAGCATATTATATTTAAGTGTAAATTTTTTTAAATCATTTTACAAAGGGCATATTAAATACTTAGTAGAATGATTTTTAGCACTTTGAACAAAGAAGAAACTTCACATTTTAAATCATTTAAGTTTCTTACAGGCCTTTTGTCTTTGGGAAGTGGTGCCTTAGACTAGTCTAACCACCATCACTTCAAATAAAGTCTTACTCCAGTCAGGCATCCTAACATTGAGCCTATACCAAAGGAGCATAAGCTCTGATTGAGCCTATCAAGCTGGAAAGGTTTCAAACATGGACCCAACAATGTGTGTGATATTAATATAAAAGTGTAACCCCTTACCCAAACATGCACATTGTCAGGATGCCAACAAATCATGATTAAAGGGCGAAATGGGTGCCTGGAGTCCTGACTACCAGAGGCACTAAAGAAAGACCCTGTATGTGGTGTGACTGTCCAGACAGAGAGTCCAATAGTAGTGACATCATTGGCCTTGTAAATAGAGCAAAAGCTTTCTCTTTTTGATGCAGGACTCTTCCTGAACATGAGCAGCTGCTTGAGCTCTCTCCCTTATCTCAAGTGCTTAACTCTCCAGTTGAACCTCAGCTGGGTACTAGATCTGGGGAAGCATGGAAAAGGCTTTTTTTTAAAGGGTAACCTGGTGATTTTATATGTTTTACATGTTTCCTGTCCAAGGACCAACCAAGCTAAGTTGACCACTAGGGAGTGATTTATTTACTTAGTCACAGCAATTCATGAAGCCACGCTACTAAGAGGTAGCAGGATTGTGTAATATAATTATCTCTTTCTTCCTTGTATAAAAGAGATGTGACAGTGTGATATAGTGATTAGAGCATTAGACTTGGAGTCAGGAAGACCCAGGTTTGAATCCACTCTCAGATAGTCACAAGCTGTATGACTTTGGACCAGTTACTTAACCTCTAAGGACCTCAATTTCCTTGTCTAAAAAATTGAAGGGTTGTATTCAATCCCTAAGGTCCCTTCCAGCTCTAAATGTATGATCCTATGTGCACAAAATAATACAAAGAAAACTAAGTATGTTAAGGAGTACAAAATGCAGTAAGAATTTAGAATACTTCAAGTTGGAGAGAGGGATGCCTTATAGAAGAAATAGCATTTAAGCTGTACTTTGAGCCTAGTGGATAATAGGGGTAGATATGTAGTACAGTGAATAGAGAGCCAGGCCTGGAGTCCAGAAGACATGGGTTCAGATCTTGCCTCAAGACACTCCCTAGTTGTGTGACCCCTGGGCAACTCACTTAACCCTGACTGCCTAGCTCTTTCCTATATCTTCTATAGAACTGATACTAAGACAGAAGGTAAAGGATTTATGAAAAAAGAATAATAGTGACTGATATTTCAACAAATAACAATGAAAATAGAAGGCATCCAAGCTCTAGGGCTGTATTGGTGAAGGTGTGGCACAGTTGCTAAGGTGACAAGGAAAGGTCTACTCCTTTCCCCTTCTCCACAGCTTCTCAGTACATATTTTGCATGCCCTGCCCCTCTGCCCAGCAGATGAATTCAAGCATTTCCTTCTTCCGTTCTCTGGGGTAATGTGGGGTGGAAAGGGGTGGGTGTTGTCACAGGTAGCTTGAAGGTGCAGTTTGGGCACATGATCTCAAAAAAGTTCACCAATGCTGCTCTAGGGTGTAAGATTTAAATTAATGTCTAATACCTCAAATATTATATTTTATAAAATTTATTAATAATCACTTGAAGTAGAAGAAATAAAAAGAAAATAGAAGTATAAAAAACCTAATTATCCAACAAAAATAAGACCACGTGAGTAAATTCTCCTGCCTGCTTAAAAAGCCCACTGGCAGCAGCCGCAGTTACAGGAAGAGAGCGAGAGAAGCGGAGCTGCCCAAAATGTATATCCTCCCTACATTAGCAAGTGATGTGAGAAGGAACATGGAATGCTGGAAATTGTAGTCCGAGGGAATGGATTCTAATTACACAAAGGTTAGTTATAGTTTGAGCAGAAGCACAGCCCCAGAAAATTACAGGCTATATTCAAGAAACATCAATCTAATTTGATTAGAGTGTAGAATAAATAAAATATTGTAAGAGAAGTTTGTAAAGGTACATTGGAGGCAGATTATTTAAGGCTTTCATTGCTTGACATTCGTGGTGTTATTTATTTAGTAAGCAATTAGAAATCAGTGAATTTTTTGTTGTTGTTTTTAAGCAAGGGAGAAACATGATTTTTAAAAAGTTATTTACTAGGAAGACTAATTTGGTTGCAATGTACAGAATAGATTGTAATATAGTAAACAAACTGGAAAGAGGATAAGAGATCATTGTAATATCCAAATGAGAGAGGATAAGGGCTAGTGGTTGGCAGAAGAGTATTCAATTCTGATGAACAAGGGTACAACCTACTAAGTACAAGGCCCCTATGCTAAGCTCTGGAGATACAAAGACCAAATTAAAGAGTACCTACTGAAGGAATATGACATATATGCAAATCCATGTGATGAGGTAGAAATGAAAGGGCAAAGGACAGGACTCTATTCTAGGAGTATTCAAGGAGAGAGAATGCTTTCATATGGGGAAAATTAGGAAAAGGGATTGCCTGTGCTTTGAAGGACTACAAAAACTCTCAAAGGCAGAGACAAGAAAGGAGTATATTGTAGGGATAAAGTATGGTCTACGTGGTAGTTGTTTGACTGGAATGTAAAATACATAAAAGAGACGATATGAAGCAGGTTGGAATTACATTGTTGACAGCCTTAAATGCTTGGCAAAAAAAATAACACCTTTTTCATCCTAGAGCCATTGAAGGCTTCTGAGTAAAACAAATCAGGCCAGGGCTGTGCCTGAGGAAACTTGTTTTGGCAGCTATTTGAATTACAAAAAGAATAGAGACTGGAGGTGGAAAGATTTTGAAGTTCTAACATTAAACCAGGGGAATTGACAATGAGGGCTTGAAATAGCATGGCAACAATATAATTGGGGGAGATTCAAAAGATATAGGTAGAAACAACAGGCCATGGCAAATGATTGTACAGGAATGAGGGAAATAGGGGTAAAACATCTGGAGTGACTAGGAGAAAGATGGTATGATACCATCAAAAGAAGTAGGGAATTGTAGAGGAAACATAGTTTAGGAAGTGAAGAGAATTAGTTTGCCTTTGGACATGGTGTATTTGAGAAACTGCCGAGAAATACAGATAAAGATGTTCTTCCAACAATCGGAAATAATGAATTGGAGTTCAGGTAAGATGTTAAATCTAAATGAATCTGCATAGATATGATCATTGACTCCATTGGAATGATTAAGAGGCTAAAAGATTGTAGAAAAAGAAGAGGGCAAAGAGCAGAGCCTCGGAGGGCATTCCCACTTGGGGAGCAAAAAGTGAATTATAAATCAGAAAAGCCAACAAAAGAAAGTGTCCCAGCAAGTAGGAGTCACTCCAGGAAAAGGGGATGATCAGCAATATAGTGGGAGTTAGCAATTAAGAGCCCATTGGAGAGTAATTTCAGTAAAAGAAACCATGCAAGAAGTTGTAGAAGTAAACTTAACAGGATCAATCCCAGAGGGAGAGGAATATGTGTAAGGTTAAATTTAGGGGTTGAGACTGAATATAATAATTATTGGTCGCCAAGGATTTTATTTATAAAATCCTAAATGAAACACTCAAGTCAGAATGGAGTTTATGGTGATTTAATTACAACAGGAGGAAGAAATTAAGAGAGAGAGAGAGAGAGAGAGAGAGAGAGAGAGAGAGAGAGAGAGAGAGAGAGAGAGAGAGAGAGAGAGAGAGAGAGAGAAATAGAGAGAGAGAGAAGGAAAGGAGATTACTCAATACTGCTCTGGCTCAGGCTGAGTCAAGGCGGGAGATTAAGGCCTTGGAGAGCCAAGGGAAAGAGGGGAGTCAGTCCTTATCACTCATCCACGTGACCGATTGAAGGAAAGCTGTCTGAGGGGCTCCTCCAAGCTCGAGTTCCAGGATTGAACTGGGGCTCAGCCCTCTCCACAGAAAGTGATGAGAACTCCAGAGACTGTTCTCTACCTCACTTCCTGCATCTCACATGTGCCAATGGTGGCTCAAGGTTGGCTTAGGACATCCCAGGGGGGCATTTAGTTGTTCCTGATTTGTCATTAGTTAGCACATGCCCATGTAGTGTGGGTGTGCACATTCCTGGGTGCTAGACCAAGCAAGATAGAGAAAATCTAAAAATCACATATGTCACAGGCATCTATGTGGACAGTTGGAAATGGGAGTCAGACAAGACTCTAGGGCTGTGCTAAAAGTCCAAGAATGAGAATGTGTTTTTGTTCATACTTTATTATAATAACATTAGGTAGACAGAATAAGATAATTATAATAAGCTTTTTTCATGATCTTGACTTTTTTTTCATAACTAAGAGAGATAAATGTTAAGATTGAGCCTCATTTAATTAGCCCATGTTACCTTGGACAAGTCACTTAACCCTGTAGTGTTTTCAGCTTTAAATGAACTGGAAAAGGAAATGGCAAATCATTCCTATATCTTTGCCAGGAAAACTGTAAAGCAGGTCACAGTCAGAAACAACTGAACAACCATCACATAGTTATGTAATCAGCAAAATTCAGTCATTGAAAAACTAACTTCAATACTTAAAGGATACATTATTTCATTTCTTCAGGTGCCTATAAAACTTTAGAAAATGGTCTGCTGAGTTTTAACCAAAGAAAATTCATCTCCTAGTGGTCAACCTTCTGGTAATAAGCCTCTCCAATCTAAGCTCAATTTTCATAGAGCATGTGTTTTCACCTGACCGACACTTTGAAGTCTTTCCAGCTTGGCAGAACCTATTAGATCTTGGTCCTTGCTGCCATGTCGTTAACAATTCAGGGACAATTCCACAATAAGAGGAGGCAATGGAAGGAAGGGGGAACGATTTTATCAAATACATGAGCATGCATGCACACACATACACACACACACACACATATATATATCAGTGGTTCTCAACCCTTCTAATGCCGTGACCCCGTAATACAGTTCCTCATGTTGCGGTGACCCCAAACCAAAAAATTATTTTGGTGGCTACTTCAAAACTGTAATTTTGCTACAGTTATGATTCGGAATGTAAATACCTGATATGCATTATGTATTCTCATTGCTACAAATTGAGAGGTTGAGAACCGCTGATCTATATATATATGTGGGGTGGGGGCTGTATACACTGTCTAGTTACATAAAAACTTAATGTTTTCTAAGATGACTAGAAAATTTTAAACTAGGTAACTTAGGTAAAATCTATTTTGATATTTTCACAAATCCTAAAGATGTATGTGTAGGCCCTGAGGTGAAGAACATGTTTTAACTAAACCAGCTTACCAATTTAACCAAGCAGAAAGGCCAAATGACATGATTTTTTTTTTGCCATACACACAAGAGCCTTCTAATGCTGTCCTTGGTGTTCTTTGTGTGGGACTGCCTTGTAACTAAGTGGTACTTTACATATTTAGTATGTCAGCTATTATGGATGAGATCCAAGCCAGCTGTGGATAGTTATATAGTGAGGCTTATAAACATATGTGTGTATGATTCTTACATAGACTGAAGGGACTAGATATCCCGAATTTACAACTAGGATTCATCAAAATGAAATTAACTAACAGTACAATATAAGATATAGACAGTGTTAGGCACAATCTTATATTATTAGTTGGCAGGGGATAGAGTGCTGGATTTTAAGGCAAAAAGACCTGAAATAGTCCAGAAAGTCAACAGCATTTATTAAGTACTTACTGTGTGCCAAGCATTGGGCAGTCCCTGTTCTCAAAGATTTCAAATTCAAATGGGGGGAAATATGCATAAAGAAGAAAAAGAGACCAGGGAAAGAAGGTTCCCATGGGACTTCTGCTTAAGTCCTGAGCATCAGAAGCACTACACAAGCAGAAGGGAACAAAGCAGAGCCTGAGCCATAGGCCCATCCACACAGTGGAGGCTCCCACAAAGAACTTGCCAACAGAAGAAGAGAACTGGCATGGCTGTACAGTGCTCCAATGGGAAGACAGCTATGTCATGGTGTTGAAGTAAAAATCAAAAGCACAATCAGGAGAGGAAAGTTAGAATTCTGCCTCAGATACTTATTAGCTGTGTGACTTTTGGTCAAGTCACTTAGATTCTCAGCCTGTCCGTTTATCTGTAAAATGGGTATAATAAATTGCACTGACCTCACAAAGTTGTTGTGGAAATCAAAATGAGATAACTGTAAAGTGCTTTCCAAACTTTAAAGTGCTATTTAAATGCTATTATCATTTTAAGCCTTTTGAGAGCAGACAATGTTTCCTTAATGCCTACCATAGAGAAGGCACTTATACATAAGAAAGGAGAGAGGGATCTTAGAATCATTGATTTAGAGCTGGAAGGACCATGAGAGACCACTGAATCCAATCTGCTCACTTTATGGAAGAAGGAAACAGGTACAAAGGTTAAGTGACTTACCAAGTCATAAGGCTACTAAAATATCTAAGATAAGATAGGCTGTCTACCTCCCCATTCCAATGCCCTATTCACTATAGCACACTCCCTATACTACACATGATTGATTCTTTTAGATGGTAGCAATTGCTAATCCCAAATGGGTTTTCCAGGTAATGGTGTAACTACCACTTAGAAAAAAGTAGTTTCTTTGGCCTTACCTGAAGACAAAAGCACATACTAGTTGATTTCTCAGTATTGCTGCCAACCCTAAGATCATGATTGCTTACAAGTATTTGTTTCTTCTGTCAACCAGAATTCTCTACACACCTGGACACACTGATGATCATATGGCTCTCCTGTTAGAAGAGGAAAATGCAATCTTTTCTGGAGACTGCATTCTAGGAGAAGGAACAACAATATTTGAAGATCTATATGAGTACATGAAGTCCTTGGAAAAGCTATTAAATATTAAAGCTGATTTGATATATCCAGGTAAGCAATTGATTTCATCTTGTGTACCCATTTGTCAGGTATGACAGGTGGTTAAGCTTTTTAAAGATACACAATAATAAAAGTATCATTCAATTCCATCCCAAGAATACCCCATTTTATTAAAAGTACCTAAAAAGAAGTCTGAAGAGTAAATTAATATTTTTCTGCATGCATGCTATTTTGATAATAATACTAGACAATTCTTGTCAGTTTCTGAAAAGTGTAATGTTGCTAAGAAGTCTGGCTTAAATCAGTACTTCTCAGGTGTTTTGATTCTATAAACTCTCTAGGGCTTTATAAAATGAACCGGAAGGAGAACTAAAGCAGGAATCAGCAGGCCTATTCAGCCCTGCTACTTATTAGCTTCTGACTTTTAGCAAATTACTTAATCTCTCAGAGTCTCTGTTTTCCCATCTGTCATATAGAGTAATAATAACTGTCTTGCCACCACACAAAGTGACTGTGAGGCCCAAGACCTATAAAAAAAAGATCTGTAAATTCTCTCACCCCTTCGAAAGAAACCCATTATTCATTTCATAGGTATGACAGCCAACAGACAAATTTGTAACTCTATTTTCCATTTATCCTAAAGACTGGGAGAAAGGGAATTCTAACAAAATGGTTTAGAAGATAAAGAAGACAGAATCTTATTCCCAGAGTTTTCATCAAACAGCTACTGAGAAGCACAGTTTCTGGCACTAACAATGGAGAAGAAACAAGCAGGGAGTGCTAAGAGGATAAAGTGAAAGGCAAAGAGTAACTTTTTCCCAAAATGTCATACTGTGGCTCAACATTCGTGCCAGGAAGCAGCAAAGTGTATTATTCCATAAGAAATTATTAAATGGACAATTATAGACAAAACTGAAAAGACTTTTGTTAATTGGTGCTGAATAAAGAGAGCAGAACTAGGAATCATTTATTCAGTGATAACATTATAGAGAAAATTTTTGAAAGTCTTCAGAATACTCATTGGTGTACAAGAAAGATTTAAGGGGCAACTAGGTGGCTCAGTGGATGAAGAACCAGGCCTAGAGACAGGAGGTCCTGGCTTCAAATCTGGCCTCAGAGACTTCCTTGGTAATTCACTTAACCCCCACTGCCTAGCCCTTAATGCTCTTCTGTTTTGGAACCAATATATAGTATTGATTCTAAGATGGAAGAAAAGATTTGAAAAAAAAAAAGAAAAGGAATGAAGATTTAACATCACAGATTGTTAATGAACTTAAAATGTGAAGATATGAAAGTGGCCAATGTAAGGATTTTTTTCAAAAGGATTGTGTTTTGTGTTTGTTGTTATTGTTTTTTATTAATAGCAAGTCAACAGTCAGGTCCTTACTCTATCAGGCACTGTGCCATGTTAGAATACAAATACAAGCAAAAAAGATAGTACCTGCTCTCAAAGAACATGCATTCTGAAGGAGAAAGACAGCATATATATATATATGAAAGATGTTGGGGGATTGTGGGGGGTAAGGGGTGAAGTTTTGAAGGTAGCTGGTACAGGGAAATTACAGAGGAAAAGTCCTAGAGGGTTGAGAATGCAGGCTCTAGAGGAATGAAGACATGACTGGCCTGGGCCACCTCCTAAAAATGGAGGTTTTGAGAGGGACCAGCCAATCAGATAGAGGCCCTGGAGTGAAGAGTTAAGTTCAATGTGCAAAGTAGTTATAGGAGAAATAAATCAATTCAAAATACTGAGCTCAGTCAATAGAGAGCCAGAGCTAGAGACGAGAGATCCTGGGTTTAAATCTGACCTCAGATATTTCTTACCTGTGGCACCCTAGGCAAATCACTTAATCACAACTGCCCAGGCCTTATCTCTCTTTTGCCTTAGAAATGATTCTAAGACAGAAAGTATGAGTTTATAAAAACACAAGGGGTAAGATTTGACAAGTATATTTGTAGTCATCCAGTAAACATTAAGTATCTATTATGTGCCAGGCACTATACTAAACATTGGGGAAAGAGGCACAAAAAAGGCAAAAGATAGTCCCTATTCAGAGGAGAAATCTAAAAACAATGTTAAAATAAAATGCATGGTCTGATTCTAGGGCAAATACCAAAGGAAATACATAAGAATTTTAAGTTTTAAAATATCTGAAAGGTCATCTAGTCCAACCTTCTCATCTTACATATCCTCAAGGCCTTGGGGTCATTCCTCAGGCTTTTACAGGCCTGGGTGCTCTAAGGGCTCAGATTATCTCTGGCTTATTGATTCTCTCCTGAAATAAAACTCCCAAGAAAATTTGAATATAGCATATACATTAATTAAGTCTAGGTTTCCCAAATATGGGTAGTGGTCCTCTCCATATAGTATTCCAGTATATCACTACTCACAGAAAATGCCTTAAAGCATGAACTCAAGAACAAATACAGGAGCATTTTAGACATTCAAAAATCCCATGAGTTTCTACTCCATCTAATCCTACCCATTTTCTAGAAGGTAAAAACATTTTAAGTGTTGAACAAATACCCCCTCATTTAACTTCAGAAGTGGATAGAGCACTAGGCTTTGGAGTTGGGGAAACCTGGGCTCAAATTTGGCCTCAAATCATTTCTAAGTGTGACTCTGGGCAAATATCTTAACCCCTATTGCTTAGCCCTTGCCATTCTTAGGCAGAAGGTAAGGGTTTAAACTGACTCTCTCTCTCTCTCTCTCTCTCTCTCTCTCTCTCTCTCTCTCTCTCTCTCTCTCTCTTCTCTCTCTCTCTCTCTCTCTCTCTCTCTCTCTCTCTCTCTCTCTCTCTTCCTCTCCCACTCCCCAAATCTTAGCAATAGCATGAAACATTAGCAAAATTTCCCAGCCCTTTGGTTTCAGGCCAGTCTTCTTCAGCAAATAGTCTTCTGAGAGAAAAACACTGTGAAGGTAGTAGTTTCATTCTGGAAGGCTAATGCCTGACTCAAATTCAGGAATTTTTGATTTAGGAACTCAAGAACTTTCATTTTCAGGAACTCTCACCTATACTTAGAAAAAGAAACAAAGTTGAAAATTGACCAGGAATTCAAGGTCCAAGAGTTCCCCTCTCAGTCTTATATGAACCAGCATGGATTCTTCACCATATGCTCTTCCTGCAAGCTACTTTAAGGGAGATGAATCAAAGGATACCTTAGTGAAATTAAGGAATTTCTTTAAAAATCTGATAAGATTATAGGATGTGGGTACAGAGCCAAGATGGTGGCTTAGAACCATCAATCTCTGAGAATTCTTCCAAACCAGTCTTTAAAAAGGGCCTCAAAATAACAGGCATCAAAAACCAACAACAAGAAGGAGAGAGGGGGGTTTCTCCAATGGAAAACAATGTGAAAGACAGGCAGAGAGAGTTGATTTTCATGGGATAAAGGGGAACCAGGAGCAAAACTGCACACATTGGCATGTTAGCCAAACACTCCCCACCTACTGTGCCAGATTCTGAGCCTAGGCATAGGCCAACTTAGGGATCCCAGGACCCTGCCTATACCAACAACAAAGCACCCCACACCTATCCTTTGAAGTCCCAAGCCCTTGTTCCAGCCTGCAGTGAAACCAAGAAGTCCAAGGTACTTGGTGCTTTTAAGCCTGTGCTTGGATGAAGCTGTAGCCCCAGGGCAAAATACCTCAAAGCATTGAGTACTGCAAGCCTTCAACAGAGGAGGCAGAATCAGCAGCTTTCCAGACTCTATCCATTGGCCCAAAAAAAAGGCTGAGAAAATGAGCAAACAGTAAAATTTCTATGGTGATAAAGAACAAAGCACAAAGTCGATAGGGGACAGTGAGATCCAAGCAACCACATATAAAACTTCAAAGAAAAATGGGAAAAAGAAATAAAGGTAATACAAAAAGAAAATAACTTAAAAGCAAAATTGGTCAACTGGAAAAAGAGGCACAAAAATCCAATGAAGAAAAGAGTCCCATGAAAAGTAGAATGGGCCAAATGAAAAAGGAGAATCAAAAAGTCATGAAAAAAATTCATTCTTTAAAAATTAGAATTGGGCAAATAGAAGCTAATGACTTAATGAGACATCAGGAAACAATAAAAGAAAATTGAAAGAATTAGAAGAAAATATGAAATATTTCATTGAAAAAACAACTGACCTAAAAAATAGAGCTAGGAGAGATCATTTAAGAATTTTTTAACTTTCTGAAAGTCATGATTAAAAAAAAAAAAAAAGCTTAAACCTCATATTACAAGAAATTATCAAAGAAAACTGCCCTGACATTCTTGAACCAAAGGGTGAACTAGAAATTGAAAGAATCCCCTAATCACTTTCTGCGTTAAATCCCCAAATGATAAGAGCTCCCAAGTCAAGGAGAAAATACTGCAAGCAGTCAGAAAAAAACAATTCAAATATCATGGAGTCCCAGTCAGTATTACACAGGATCTGACAGCTTCCAAACTGATTGATTAGAAGTTTGGAATATGATATTCCAGAAGGCAAAGAAACTGAGTTTATAATGAATAATCACCTGCCCATCAAAACTTTTTTTCAGAGGAAAACATGATAATTTCATAAAATAGAAGATTTCTAAGCATTTCTAAACAAAAAAACCAGACTTAAACAGAAAAATTGATATCCAAATACAAATTTCAAGAAAAACATGAAAAGGTAGATAAATAGAAAAAGTTTAAGGGCCTCAATAATGTCGAATTATTTATATTCCTACATGGAAAGATGATATTTGTAACTCTTAAAAATATTTTTCATTATCATCTTAGTTAGAAGTGTCATAGACAGAAGGTGTGATAGTAAGCTTAGCTAGTAAGTTTAGGATGATATGCAAAAAAAATCATGGGATGAAAAAGAGGATGGGGAAGAGAAAAGTAAAATGGGATAAATTATATCACATAAAGAGGTGCAAGGTGGGAAATACTATTACAGTGATGGGAAAGATGAGGGTGGTAATCAGTAATACTTAAACCTTACTCTCATGGGAATTGGCTCAGACAGAGAAGAACATTCAGATTCATTGGGGTATAAAATTCTATCTTACCCCATAGAAAAGTAAAAGGGGAATAAGAAAGGGTGTGGTGGGGAGGGGAGTAATATAAGAGAGGAAGAAGTTAGGGGGAAAGTGATTAAGAGATTTTAGCATGTGGGACCCTGACCAAATTTAGGAATTCTCCAGTCAAACAGATAAGATTATAGGAGGTAGACCATTATTTACTGACAGCTGATGGAACATAGAGCTCATTGATTTATTGAATATCAGACATCCTTCATGGTCTATAAAAACAAATTGTCCCCATGGTCTAGAGCTCTTACATCTATATCTCATTCCTTAACTTTTCCCTTGTGTTTTTTTTCATAATACAAAAAGAAGTAGAGTAGGGGGATCTCTTTCCCTGTCAGCAACAAGAGTAGCAATTATAATTTGCAACCAGAGCACATACCATTAGGAGTCATCCTTCTACTTAGCCAAGAAGGTGGTTCAGTTCTGGAATACAGTTCTAATGTGTGACCCTCCCTAGGCAAGGCACTTCATGCCCTTTGCCTAACCCTTACCACTCTTCTGCCTTAGAACCAATACATCATATTAATTCTAAAATAGAAGGTATGGGTTAATATATATGTATGTATGTGTGTATGTATGTATATATATATGTATATAGTTCTAAAGCCTAACCCAGAGAGAGAATTTTTAGTTACCTAGGCAGTATAATCTCAGAATATAGCTTTTTCTTTTTTTAAGAAAATCTAATTTATCTGTCTTCTTAAGTCTTTCAGAGTTCTTTATCTTCACAACATTGTTGTTATTATACCAATTATTCTCTTTGTTCTATTCATTTCACTATGTAACGATTCATACAAGTCTTCAATAACAGATAGAGGAGATTTCCTTGGTAGCAGTATTTTGGAGAGTTACTTCACTGGTCACTTTAAATTCAAGAGTCCAGAGTTTAGCCATTAGACTTTCCAGAAGTCCAATGGTAAGAAAACAGAGGAAAGGAAAGGGAAGCAGAGGTGGGGGGATGCTTTCTTATTCTCATAGACTGAGGGAAGACTAGCTCCCTTGATAAGAGTGTATGTTCCTGAGCCTCAATTTTAACCAGTCATCAGAAGATAGCACCAGTCTCTGAAGCTGTTGGTAGAGTTATACCCCATTAATGGGGTCCATTACCATGTAATCCTGTCAAGTTGATGGAGATGGGGAAGAAAGAAGAGACCCCAATCAAATTGATCAGAAACTTCCTTATTGCTCTCTTGTAAATGTCTAACACGTAGTGCTTGATACATACTTGGTAACCAAATTATTTATAAAGAAGAAAAATAACTAAAGTCCAGAGATCTTATTTGACTTGCCCAAGTTCACATAAGTATCAAGAAGCTGCAAAAAAAAGAGATAACTGCAGTGTCTAATCTATAAGAATTATGTTCCCCAAATTTACGCTTGGAACTTAAATGTGTTTTACTTTTTAAACAATTTTAAACAATAGTATAAATGGTAATTAGAGTCCTATACTAACTATAAATATATATATATATATATATATTTATTTATATATATATATGTGTGTGTGTGTGTGTGTGTGTGTGTGTGTGTATGGTAGTAGTCTCTCGGAAGCCGAGAATGACGATTGTCTTTGTGCATGTGTGCACAAAGATTTTTGTGCGTGAAAGAGATTTAAGTGGAAAAGTCAGTGCACAGAGACAGTCCCACTCTCTCGGCTTTGGAAGCCTGGGTCCAGTGGCACGAAAAATCATTACACCTGGAGACTTCCTCAGCTGCATTGGGTGGCCGTGTTGTCTTTTGTGCTCCAACACGCCCTAAGCACTCCACAGTACCTTGCTGTATTGCCATCTCAGCCGTTGAACCTTCTTGTTGGTTTCTTCCGCCTGTTCCGCCAAAGCAGTCTTCACATGCTGGGTGAGCAAAGCCCTGGTTCACCAGGGGTTGACAACCCGATGGCTACCCTCACAAGGTTTAGCCAGCCTGTCGAAGCCGTTGCTCGGAGTGTGGCCGCTGCCACATGCTAGCAGCTACTGGGAGCCACAAGTGAGAGCTGGGTGTCAGGTGAGGGTCAGAGGCTGGAGAGCTGCCCTAGGAGGGCACGACAAGCCCTCCATACCAAGGTGCTACCCCTCCCTGAATGCCAGTAACTGGGTAGCTCAGTGGATTGAGAGCCAGGCCTAGAGGAGAGGTCCTAGGTTCAAATCTGGTCTCAGATACTTCCCAACTGGGCGACCCTGGGCAAGTCACTTAACCCCCATTGCCTAGCCCTTACCACTCTTCTGCCTTAGAACCAATTCCCAGTATTGATTCCAAGATGGAAGGTAAGGGTTTAAAAAAAAAAAACCTATTTAATTTTATGCAATGTATCTGAGATATATGCTTAAGTCCAAGCTATTGATGGTAGTTCTTTTGGCCCAGGTTTAAGAGAAGGGTGGAATTCAGGAGTGGAGACCTAGAATAGGGATGTTAGAACAATAAAAGACCTAGGGGGAACCATCTAGCCACTACAGGTACCTGAGCCAGTTTTCCCCCTATTCTTTTAAATATTCTTATTAATTTCTATTTAATTTAAATTTTCTTTTTTTATTATGAACTTAGTTATCAACATACTTAATTATTAATTTATCAACAAATACACTTTTTAATATATAATGAATAAGAAAGACTTGTATGAGAAATTGAACTGTTTTGTAGTTCTTTTGAAGAAAGTGTGTATACACATACATAAAATTTAGCAAGGTAGTTACAAAACTACTCTATCCCATTCTGTGCTATTTTGTTTTTATCTGTGCCTTTTCCCAGAAGTTTTTATATTCTTTTCTTGTATATCTGTTACTAACTACCATCCCATCATCTCTTAGCAAGGTGAGGTTTCTCTCCCCTATCCCCTTTAGTGCTTGATAATGCACATCTTATTTTGTATCCTTAGTTCATTATCTCTCAGCCCAGAGGCAAGAGGTAAATTTCTCCAGAAATCTCTGTTGATCTGGTGTTACAAGGCCAAAGAGTACAAAGAGGGGAGGAAGGTTTTGGAAATCCCAAAAAAGTGGATTTTGTCAGTAGAGGGAAATCCCTGACAAGAAACTCCTGCTTATATAGTTTGATGCCCTCTCCAACTTGGAATCATAAAAGGATAAATGTCTTACCTGAGGCCACAGACACAATACATTCATATGTCAAAATTGGTTCAGCTTTTCACCCAACTGATGAATACTATTTTGTTTCTAGTTCTTTACTACTACTACAAAAAAAAAAAATCCTCCAGTAATTCCTGTGCATATAGGTCAAGATTTCAGAAGAAGAAAATAGTCATTGTTGGGGGATTTGTGAGAGTGGGTTCCTAATGCACTGTTGGAGGAGCTATAAATTGGTACATCAATTCTGGAAAGCCATGTAGAACTATACCCCCTTGGTTTTGTTTTGAGAGACCCTAATGACTGCTCTTTCCACTGTCACCACCTGTTTCCAATTGGGATTCCTCTTCTCCTTAATCCCTTGCAGAAGATAATGAAATTTAGAACTTTCTATTTTCCTAATCCTGAAGTAAGCATATAGTCAATTTGAGGCTTCCTAGAAGTATTTGAGTTTTCCTTTTGTTTGTTTTTGATGGTGTCTACAATGAAGCATGGGGTGAAATGGCCCCTTTTTTTGATGGGGAAATGAGACTGTCTCCTGTTATAGAGGCAATATTAGGTTTTTGGATACATAAAGAACTAAAGTATTAATCATCAGTATTTCACTTAAAAACAACAACAACAAAAAACATTTAACCAGACTCAGCCTCTTCTGGATAATCAGCCTTAGACACTGGTGGAAGAGGTCTGGGCTGAAGAGCAAGATGAGACTGGGAATGAGGAAGGGCAGGACAGGGCATTGAGTTGCTGTTGGTGTGTGCTGAGACTGGTGTTAGAAGAAAGAAGGAAAATAAATCCACATAAGTCATCAGCATTTCTGTATATTTCCAACACAGCAAGAGTTAGAAGAAAGAGAAATTCCATTTAAAATCACCCTAGACAATATAAAATACTTAGGAATCATATGAACACAACTACAAAACACTTTCCACACTAAACAATTGGAAAAAACATTAATTGCTCATAGGTAGGACGAACTAATAAAATAAAAATGACAATCCTACCCAAATTAATTTACTTATTACCTATCAAACTACTAAGAAACTTTTTTACTAAATTAGAAAAAATTATAACAAAGTTCATTTGGAAAAACAAAAGATCTAGACTATCAAGGGAACTAATGAAAATAAATGAAGTATGGGAGCCTAGCAGTACCAGATCTTAAACTGTACTGTAAAGCAGTGATCATCAAAACAATATGGTACTGGCTCAGAGACAGAAAGATCAGTGGAATAGACTTGAGGTAAATTACCTCAGCAAGACAGTCTATGATAAGCCCAAAGATTCCAGCTTTTGGAATAAAAATCCACTATTAGACAAAAACTGCTGAGAAAATTGGATCAACATCCCACACCCTACACCAGGACAAATTCAGAATGGGTAAATGACTTACATATAAAGAGAGACTCTGTTCCTCTTTCCCCAGTCCTAGGGTTACTGCTTATTCAGCCACCTCAGACTTTTGTCATTGATTTACACAAAATTGGGTCATAGAGGTCTCAGGCAGAAGTGAACTGAGAGACAAGGGAAAATGAAACAAGGATTCCCAAATTGAGAAAGGGAAGATTTTGGAAAGTTCTAATAGCACCAACCCAACTAGGTGAGTTGATAATTCCTTAGGAACTATACATGAAGGAGTTGCCTAGGTGTATTTTGTAAAAAATTATAGACTAAAAGCTGTTACTATGTTTTTTTTTTATTTTTAATTGCTTGTTTCTAGTCAATGTTATACGCACTCACTTCCATGAAAGATTTTACTATAGGATTTTGATGAGTCCATTTTACAGATTCAGTAATCTTGGAAAGTACTTCAAAGGCCATCTAGTATAACTTGCATCTGAACAAAAATCCCCTCTACCTATTCAACAACTTGTCTATAGCTTTTACTGGAAGACATAATGATTTCACCTCTATAGACAAACATTTTCCTTTTGACAACTCTTAGTGTTGAAATTTTTCCTTCTATCAAGCAAAAATTGGCCAGTGTACAACTTCTTGTTCTGTCTTGGACAGAGAGATCGGAAGAAAATTCTTAGAAAATTCTTACTTCCGATCTCAAACTATATTACAAAGCAGCAGTCATCAAAACAATTTGGTACTGGCTAAGAGACAGAAAGAAGGATCAGTGGAATAGACTTGGGGTAAGTAACCTCAGCAAGACAGTCTATGACAAACCCAAAGATCCCAGCTTTGGGGACAAAAATTTACTATTTGATAAAAACTGGGAAAATTGGAAGACAGTGTGGGAGAGATTAGGTTTGGATCAACACCTCACACCCTACACCAAGATAAACTCAGAATGGGTGAATGACTTGAATATAAAGAAGGAAACTATAAGTAAATTAGGTGAACACAGAATAATTATACATTTCAGACCTTTGGGAAGGGAACAATTTTAAAACCAAGCAAGACTTAGAAAGAGTCACAAAATGTAAAATAAATAATTTTGAATACATCAAATTAAAAAGCTTTTGTACAAACAAAACCAATGTAACTAAAATCAGAAGGGAAGCAACAAATTGGGAAACAATCTTCATAAAACCTCTGACAAAGGTCTAATTACTCAAATTTACAAAGAGCTAAATCAGTTGTACAAAAAAATCAAGCCATTCTCCAATTGATAAATGGGCCAGGGACATGAATAGGCAGTTTTCAGATAAAGAAATCAAAACTATTAATAAGCACATGAAAAAGGGCTCTAAATCTCTTATAATCAGAGAGATGCAAATCAAAACAACTCTGAGGTATCACCTCACACCAAGCAGATTGGCTAACATGACAGCAAAGGAAAGTAATGAATGCTGGAGGGGATGTGGCAAAGTAGGGACATTAATTCATTGCTGGTGGAGTTGTGAATTGATCCAACCATTCTGGAGGGCAATTTGGAACTATGCCCAAAGGGCGATAAAAGACTATCTGCCCTTGGATCCAGCCATAGCACTGTTGGGTTTGTACCCCAAAGAGATAATGGACAAAAAGACTTGTACAAGAGTATTCATAGCTGCACTCTTTGTGGTGACCAAAAACTGGAAAATGAGGGGATGCCCATCAATTGGGGAATGGATGAACAAATTGTGGCATATGTTGGTGATGGAATACTATTGTGCTAAAAGGAATAATAAAGTGGAGGAATTCCATGGAGACTGGAACGACCTCCAGGAAGTGATGCAGAGCGAGAGGAGCAGAACCAGGAGAACATTGTACACAGAGACTAATACACTGTGGTACAATCGAACGTAATGGACTTCTCCATTAGTGTCAATACAATGTCCTAGAACAATCTGCAGGGATCTAGGAGAAAAAAACACTATCCACAAGCAGAGGACAAACTGTGGGAGTAAAAACACCGAGGAAAAGCAACTGTCTGACTACAGGGGTTAAGGGGATATGATTGAAGAGAGACTCTAAATGAACACTCTAATGCAAATACCACCAACATAGAAATGGGTTCGAATCAAGAACACATGTGATAACCAGTGGAATCGTGCGTCGGCTATGGGGGGGGGGGGGGGAGGAAAAGAAAATTATCTTTGTCTCCAATGTATAATGTTTTGAAATGACCAAATAAAATATTGTTTAAAAAAAAATTCTTAATTCCTCTTTCAAAATGAAAGTCTTTTAACTACCAGAAGATTGATTTCCTGTTCCCTTTAAATCTTCTATTCACACCGTTTCTTCTTCTGAACCTTGTTTCTTAAATGATTCCTAGGATATGGCACCATAAATGAACACAGAATTCTAAAAATGTGGACTATCACCATCCTCCTTAGTCATGAATACTACAACTCTCCTAAGAAGCCTAAAATTGCACTTTGGGGAGACTAACATTACAGTATCACTTCACACTGAGCTTAAGGCAATGAAACCCTCCAAATTTTTCTCATATGAAACAGTGCCTACTCATGGTTCTCCCTTATTGTACTTGTGAATTTGATTTTTTTTAAGCCAAGATTAAGATTTTATATTGATCTCTATTAAATTTAATCTTGTTACATTCCACTGTTTTGCTTTTCAAGATCTTTTTGGATCCCAACTCTTTTATCCAGTGTGTTAGCTGCTCCTCCTAGCTTTGTGTCATCTGCCAATTTGGTAAGCATGCTATCAAAACCTTTGTCCAAGTTACTTTGACTTGGACATTTAGCATAGGCCCCAAATTTTGATAATAATAATTGTTAACATATTAGTAAGATTTTAAGGTTTCCAGGGAGCTTCATATTATGATCTCATTTCATCTTCACAACACTCAAAGTTAGAAGTAATTATCCCCATTTTACCAATGAAGAGAATGAGGCAGATAGACTTTAAGTAACTTCCCCAGGTAGATCTTCCTGATTCCAAATCCTACATTCTATACATTATGTCATCCAACTACCTACAGATCCCTAGAACACTTCACTAGAGACTCTTTGAGGCCAAATTTCTATCTTTTCCACAAGAATAATATGAAGCTTTTTAAAATCCTCTTCTTAAATCTAAATAGACTATATCTTCTAGCTAGCATAAAATAAAAGTAAATGATGGTAGTTTTGCATGACCTGTTCTTGATGAAGTCATACTGAATTGTTTTGATCATAATATATAGGATTTTGCCAAGATTTGATGTCCTAATCTGTCATTTACAGACTTTTTTCTCTTGTTCTCCTCTCTCTCTCTCTCTCTCTCTCTCTCTCTCTCTCTCTCTCTCTCTCTCTCTCTCTCTCTCTCTCTCTCTCTCTCTCTCTCTCTCTCTCTCTCTCTCTCTCTTTTTAATTGGTATAACACTTGACCATCAGGCTTGTTGCATTTTTCTCATTCTCTGCTATCTTCAAAAATCTGTTATAGTAACTCAGGAATAACATCAGCCAGTTAGTGTTTAGTAATATACATCTGAGCCTGGGGAGTTAAAATTATCAAAAGCAATTGGTTTTTCTCTTACTAACTACTTATATGGGGGAGTTTCTTGCTGTTCTAGGATGGGGATGTTAGGGTATTTTCTCTGGAAACAGACTGTTTTTCATTACCTTTTAAAATGTTACTTTAAAAAAATCAATTCATATATTTTAACCTCCACCTCACTTGGTGGTTTTTATGCTGGATTATTTGCACTTTTATGCTAAAAGGAAAACCAGACTACACAAATTGGGAAGAAAGCCAATATAGATTACAAAATATCATAAAGAAATGTTTTATTGTCTCCTAACTCAAACTAAGCTAATAAACTGGTGCTTAGACTATGCCTATTTTAATAAATAGAACAATTTGTTCCATTTGTATAGAGATGACACATCTATGATTTGGGCCTCTTGAAACTATTTTGTTCTCTGTCATTTTAAACATCTTTCCTACAACCTATTGGGTAATCAGCTAGCTTGTTTTCTTTATTTAGAAATGGTTTATGAAACCCAGCTAATACAAAAACTATCTCCAAATTAGTAAAGTTCAAATAATGAAGCATCACCTCATTGTCATTCTTATATTCTTACTGCTTTCAAGTTTAAATTTTAACAAATTTCATTATTCATTCTTCCTTTCTATATGTATTGTCTTTAATGTGCATAAGGACATTTGGTACATATTTTACTTTAATATTATTCTTTAAGATTATACCATAAATTTTATGTATTATAACTTTATAGCAGTCAAAAAATTCATATCCCTTAGAACTGTTAGGAATTGATTAAATAAACAAGCTCTTTTTACCTAAATGGTTTGTGTTTTGTCAATATATTTTAATTTAGGACATGGACCAGTCATCTATGATGCTGAAGCTAAAATTCGAGAATACATTTCTCACAGAAATGCACGAGAACGTCAAATTCTTAATTTTTTTAATGATAATGTTGGAGAGTTATTTACTGAAACGGAGCTTGTAAAGATTATTTATAAGGTAATTCAAGTTTATTTTCTGGTTTGCACAGATCCAAAATTGTAGACAAAATTATGTTACTGTCATATATCATTAGCAGAATATAGAGGCCACAAGTTGATTATGTATGCACACAATGACACCTCCTTCACTAGAAGTCACGACTTCTAATGATCTCAGCCATCCAGAACACAGCTATTAATTGAGGAATAAGAGGAAAAAAGCCTCTGAACACAAAAAAGCAGCTATCATGTAACCAGGAACAATAAAGCATACATATTTTATTCCCTGAGAGTCCAGTTGACTTAAAATAACCTACAACAGGTTAGAGCCTAAGTTAGAAGAGTCTAATAAAAAGCCAGGACTCGGGTAACAGCATTAAAAAGTGGCTATTGTTGGCAGCTTGCTAGTGTTAGGAGGGGTATAAATACAAGCATCCTAAATACCTTAGTAGCCCTGAGAGTATTACTATATTATAGCATTGAGATAATGATTGATGATGATAATAAATATTATTCATCTGATCAAGAAAAGATTTGTGTTCATTACATTCTGAGAAGGTAAAGGAATGCATAACATATTTTAGAAATTTTCATCATGAATAGTTTTATTTGTTAATATTTTGATACTTTAAAGTAGACCTTAGTCATCTGGAAGTTCTACTTGTGTAGAACATCTCATTTTCCCATGATGTCAGGTAAATAAGTTGCTACAGTATCTCATGCTTTTTTTCCTGAGAAAATGAATCATCACAGTCACTCCTTAGTATATAATATAGCAAGACTATCTGTCAGGTTTAACTAGAAGATACTAGCAAGTCATCTGTGAGTAAAAAACACATACAAAAAAGAAACTCTTATCACAAAGAAGTTAACAAGAAGCAGAAGTATTAAAGACTAAATTATGTCAGAGAAATTTGAATCTTACCCTCCCCAACCACTAACAAAATATTTATCAATGAAATCTTAAAGAATAATATTATAATGTATAATTAAAAAGGCTAAAGGTATAGAGGAAAAGAATGGGAATACAAAATAAAAAAATTATTTTTAAATGGAAATATTTTAGTGTGGTTGTTTACAGTGACATTCAACATAAAATCAAAAAGTTAAAAGGGGCTTCAGAGTCCAGCTAGTGAATTCAGTTCAGTCCATAGCTGAAAAATAATTTTTTCTTTAATATCAACTCTACTTAAAACCTTCAGTGAGAGGAAATTCACTACTACTTAAAGCAGCCCGTTCTAATTTTTTCCTGAAATAGTGCTAAAATCTGCTCCATAGTCAATTCTTGATTTTCTCCACTGGAGTTGAGAAGTCTTGTTTCCTCTTCCAACATAAAATAACTGAAAGCAGCTATTGTCTACCATTCCATTTAGTTTCTTTTCCAGGCTAAATACCTTAGTTCTCTCAATTAGCATCCTCCCCTATAGGTTGACCCTCACAGCCCTCTTCACCTTTCTCTGGATGTACTCAGGCTTGGCAATGTCCTTCCAAAAAAAGGTGGAGCCTAGAAATGAACACAGTATTCTCACTATGGAATAAAACTAGACTATAGGTTAGGACTATCACATTGTTCTGGAAACTGCCTCAATGCAGCATTAATTTGGAATGGCACTGTCATAGTGCAGCTTCATGTTAACTTTGTGGTACCCCCCCCAAAAAAAACTCTTTTTTTTCATGAGAAATATTGCCTAGCCATAATATTTCCCAATCTTATACTTATGTTTGATTTTAAAATAGTTTTTTAAGATTTCAAATTTATTCCTATTTCATATAAGAATCAGTTCATTTTTGCCTATTAAGATCTTTTATCTGAATCTCAAATTGGGAACCTAGATTCCCATCAGCTACAAATTAGACTAACCTATCATCTATACATTCATCTAAGACACTGATAAAAATGTTGGAAAAGCTCAGATCTTTGGGGAACTGCAGTAGAGACCTTCTACCAAATTAACATTTTGCCCATTGATGTTTAATTAAATTAATTAAATACACTTTCCCCCCTTTTCTTCCCTATAATGATAGCATGAGAGTATGCCAAATATTTTGCTAAAATTTAGGTAAATTATATCTATGGAATCTACAAATTTAATGCTTTCTAGAGATCTTGACACCTAGTGAGCATTTAATAATTGCTTATTGATTGACTGGTCCACCAGCTTGGTAACCTCATTTAAAAAGGAAATGAGTCATTCTGGCATGATCCATTCTTGATGAAGCCATGCTGGCTTTTGGATGATCTAGTCTCTCAAGTGGCTAATTTAGTCTTTGGTATTAAATGAAATACTTAGGGAGATTATTAGCTCCTAAAGCAATATCACTTTCAGTATAATTTGCACACTTTTTTAATAAGGTGCTTCAAAATCTAGGCAAGTAAGTACTTATTCACTTAGTCTATTTAATACATTGTAACTCACTAGGTACTCTAGTAGTCTAAAAAAGTTAACAGCAGCCTCTTGAATCACTCAGCATATATTTTATTGATAGTATCATCTCTACTTGGAAATGTGTTAGGAATTAAAGAAAAAAGAATGATCATTTGATCATAAATAGTAGTATGCTGGCAAAGTAGCATACTGGTAACAAAGAAATACTGAGGCATACTATAGGTCACTAAAGAATGACAGTGGTGACAATCTTAATATTCAATTTTGAATATATTTCAAAGCTCAGCATATATATGAAATGTAAACCAAAAAATCTTAACATATACTATGTATACTACTATTTATTTATTTGGTTAAGAAAGTAACTAATAAATACATATATGTATGCATTTGTTACGTTCATGCATTTATTATTTAATGGGCGTAAACAAAGTTTGACCATCCCCAGATTACCAACAGAAATTGCACATGCATTTCATAGTTTTTCAATCCCATTTTAAATTTTTTCAACACAATTTCATTGCAATAAAAATCAAGAAAGAAATCAGTTTTTCAACCTATTGAAATTGCATCTTATTAACTACTGTTGAAATTATTTTGGTATGTTTTATAGTAACTTTTTTATTGTAACAGTATTTATTTTCAGGAAATATATATTTAACTTGATAAATTTTGGTTAACTTCTACACATATTTATTTTTATTATAAGCTCACCTGTTTTATGGGAAAACATTTTCCCCATTAAAATCTCTTAAATTATAAACTTCAGAATACTTGATCTGAAATGAAATTTACAAAATGTAACAAACATTTATTTTCTCCTAATGGACACAACACTAAGAGCTAGAACTCTGCCCACAAGTAACTTATAATACAGTATAGGGATAAGACACCTATAAACACATAAAGCTGCCATTAATAATTTCCCATTAAGTGCATTAGAGTTACAAAGCAAAATTCTATCTGAGTTCTGAGTGGGAAAATCATTACCAACAATGTTTGGTGGCATTTTCATTTGTCTGGATTGTACATTTAAAAATAATTATTTTAGAAATCTTTCTTTTTCTACTTTTTTCCATGAAACCTCCCTTACTATAACAGTCATCAAAATATGACATATTTGGAAAGAATAAAGTTGAAAATTATTACACTTATGCAGAAAGGATATTTTACAAATTAAAATAGTAGGAGAAATGTTACAAATGAAAAATGTTGCACATTTCTTGTTTTCATGGCACTGCTCTTCTGGTTATACCTATCTGATCATTTCTCTGTTTCCATGTTGTCTTCCCATTAGATTGTGAGTTCCATTAAAGCAAAGAAATTTTTTGTCTGTTTATTTTGTTTTCTTTCTTTTTTGGTACACTTAGCAAACTGCCTGGCATGTAGCAAGTACTTAGTAAATGTGGATGACTGACTATTAAGGAGAAAAGGAGTCAATCATATAAGGAAACCAAAAGTTAAACAACAGTTTCTGAAAGCTGTTCTGGTACTCATGTAATGCTAGAAAATCAAAAGGAAATTCCTTAGCCTTTGAGTAGATACTAGAGAAAATGAAGGGGATAATTTAGACCAGGTTGTACAAAATAAGAAAGTGTGATTGGGTTGCAATCTGCATGCCTGGAGGAAGTGTTTACTCTTAATGAGATTAATGAGATCACAGGTCCTTAGAAGTACTGCTGCAAACAGAAATCCTACTTTTAGGCTTCTGTTTCTTCAGAGTTCATCTAGGTGGATAAATTCTTCTCTCATTAATTTAATGCCTGCCATTTCTGTGAAATACCAGCATGCTCTCTCCTATTTCTTCTGTTTCTGTTTGTGAATTTGTTTCTGTGGCCCCTTGCCTTCTCCCTTTTATCCCACCACTTCTTCCTCTGATTTCTTTCTTGAGTCACTTCTTTTTCCTCTAGCTTTCCTATTTAGGGGGATTGGGGGGAGAAGGGGAGGTTAGGGAGAACATTAACTTTTTTCATACACCTATGTGCCAGGAATTGTAGTAAATGCTGAACAAATAAATCCTAATTCATATTCTTTGTTAATGCTGACCAGTTAGGTGGTTATTAAATATTAGATCCTATCAAAAATTTTAAGTGTAAAATCTAAGTCCCAAATATTTATAAAATATGAAAGTAAGAAAAGATATTTTCATGTATAAGTTAGGCCATACTACATTCTTCTATAATATAATCAAGACTACTCAAAAACAATACTAATACTATAGGGATCAAGTATGTCAGCCTAAAACATAAAGCTTAACAATGTGAAAGATTTTAAGGCCACTTATAGGAGCACCTCCAGATAAAGCTTCTCTTGATATCACTTTGTTCCAAGAAGTTCTATAAAATAAATCTACCTAATGGGTTTTCAAAAATAATATTTTTCTTCCACTCTTGTCTCCTCTTAGAACACTCCTGAGCATTTATATAAAGCAGCTAAACATAACCTCTCCCTTCATTTGCACAAATTAGAAAAAGATGGAAAATTATGTAAGTATTCTTTAAAAGTGCAATTCTACTTCATTTTTTAACATTGTCAGTTTTTCCATAGTTCTCTATCAGCTGCCTATATAGAAAAAATGTTTATTGAAATACAGCTTCTGACCATCTGCCCAATCCATTATGTCAAAGGTATGGACGATAGAGCTGGCCAGTTGCATAGATCCAAAAAATCTATTTGGGAGTTAGGGGGAGAGATACCAAAAGAGACAGAGAATGAGAGTTAGGGGTAAGGGCAGAACAAGGCCTTATACAGAATCTGCCATTCTATGATTTTTTGAGGCAGCTAGTTTATGCAGTGGATGGAGCACTACATTGGTAGAAGTTGGTGTTTAGTTTTGTCTAACTCCTGACCCCATCTAGGGTTTTCTTGGCAAAGATACTGGAGTGGTTTGCCATTTCTTTCTCAAGTTTGTTTTATAGCTGAGAAAATTGAGGCAAACAGGGTTAAATGACTTGCCCAGAGTCACAGACAGTTAGTGAGGTCAGATTTGAACTCAAGAAGATGGGTCTTCCTGATTTCAGGCCCAGCAGTCCCTGGATTCAGAAAGACTTGAGTTCAATCTGACCTCAGATACTTATCTAGCTATATGACCTTTGGCAAATCACTTACTCTAGCTCAGTTTCCTGAGCTATAAAATGGAGATAATAATAACCACCTCCCAAAATTGTTAAAAGGATCAAATGAGATATTTATAAAGTTCTCAGTACAGCAACTGGTACTATATAGATGTTACTATTGTTGATCTGTTAAATTAGAATAGATCAGTCACAGAGGTAATTTCCATTTTTTGATAGCTTTTCCTAATTGAGGCGACAAAGGGTATATTTTCTGAAAAAGAATAGGAGAAAGCCCTAGTTACCCAGGAAATAGTGAAATGGCTATTCTTGGATTCATTAAAAATGAAAAGATTTATTAAAGCAATTCAGTGATCATTATGGAAGTTTCAGATTGCTAAAGATTACTTTTTGATTCTTTATAAATTGTAAAAATCTTAAAGCAATTTATATTACCTATATCTACAAAATAATGACGCAAGTTTTCATATGAGGCATAGAACATTATTATTTCATATTTAACATCTCTTTAAATCAACTTAATTTATTTAAATTTTTTTTTTCTTTTGTCTTTTCACAGCAAGTGAAATGACTCCTGAAAAGAAATGGAAAGCCAATCTCTAATTTTGTCAGTAAATAAAGAATATGAAATCTTTATTGAGATGTATGCTAGCGGAGAATATGGAAAAAGAAACTAGCTACAAATAATCACTTCTGCTCCGTTGTCAAAAAATAAGAATTGTATAATCTCTAGGGTATGGACTATAAAATTATAATCCATCTAACTTTATTAGTTTCAAGACTTTATGAATAGATTGTAATAATTTGTGAGTGCTTAAAAGACTAATTAAGCTTGCTATACTTTAAAGTTAATAAAACAGTTTATTTTGAACAGTCTTCCTTGAAAATTGTCAATTGACAAAAGTAACAATATATTTTCCTTAGTTTCTTAAAGCAGCACAACTTCATCTTTAATCCTTCCTACTTCTCCAACTCTATGTATTAAAACTTATGTCTGGTAGATCTATATGTTCTCATACATTTTCATTTTTGGTTATCTTTTATTTCTTAATATTTAGTTATTAATAATTTTTTTAAAGATTCACAATAGCAAGCCTTCATCTTCAAAGACCTTATTTAAAATACATTCCTTGTCTACGAGGCAGCTAGGTATGAGATTAGAGCAATGGAACCCAAGTCAGGGTCAAATCCAGCCTCAGACACTTTGTAGCTATGTGACTTCTGACAAGTCACTTAATCTCTGCCTCAGATTCCCCAACTATAAAATGGGGATGGTAATATCTTCTACCTTGCAGGGTAGTTGTGAGAATTGTCAGCTAGGTTTTTGGGAACCCCAATTTTGCCCCTCTCTTTTGGGAACTTACCTTAAGGGGAATCCCAGACTGACTTTGTTTCAGACTGAACAGTAGACCTTAAAGTACTTAATGATCCCAGTTTAGGTGGGACTAATAGACATAATCTGATCTTAAATACTCTTTTTGTCTTAGAAGTTTCTTCCATTGTATCAATGTCTTCTCCCAGGAAGCCCAGCCCATAGTTGGACTCTTTCTTTGGTATCCATTGTAAAGCATTAGCCTCTCCCTGATAATCCTTCTTGAACTCCTTATTTCCTTGTAGCCATTATAAAGCCAATCAATCATGTCCTGAGTTCTCCAAAAGGCATATAAGATTCCTGTGTTCTATTGTTCTTTGGAGAATCATTTAATGTGGTGATCCTCTCAGAGAAACTATCTGCAGAGCTCCCAGAGTTCAACTCTGTGTGGTATTTAGCCCTTGGCTCTGTGTGGCTGCTAATTATTAAGGACCTGTCTCTTTCCTGATGAAAGATTTGGTTTTGTTGACTAGTGGTTCTGTTTTTCCAGGTTGAAAGGATCAAATGAGATAATATTTGTAAAGCACTTAATACAGTGACTAGCACATAGATGGCATTATATAAATCCCAACTATTAAAATTATTACTCTAGAAAGATATGATATTCAGAAAATAAATATGGTATGAGGTCGAATAACCATAACCCATGTGTCACTAGAGACCTGCTTCCTGGCAAGAGATCCAGGTATAATTTGGGAGGAATCTCTCATAATACCTCTAGATCATCTCTAAGAATGTCATTCTCTGACATATGAGTCTCTCCCTCTCTCACAAAGCCACACACACACAAACGACCTCATATCCCCACCCCAAGCTCCTTTAGGAATATCAGTATAAAATTTTTCTCTCTCCTTTTCTCCTCAGAAGGACACTGATCCCCCTTTAAGCATTCAGGCTAAGACATCACACATGAAATATATTTCAATTAACCCAACAGAGACACAAGGTGGGCTCCTTTCTAAAGCCTTCAACTATCAGGAGGTCTCACCTCCCTTTTCCAAAAGGGATTTTTTTCTCCAGAGAATCCCATTTTCCCTCTGAACCTATACAGTTCACATGACTCAGTCCTTCTAAGGAAGGAATAGGATTGAGTTTCTCTTGAATATAGTTGGTTCCCTGGCAATGTGAACTCTATTACCTTTCAAAAGCAAGTTCAACAAAAGAAACCAGTTGACAGATGAACAAAGAAGTCACTAAGCAAGTAAGTTAAATACTTTAGTTTTTGGTTTATTAAGTACAGTTATATATTACTATTGTACATTTTTGTTATTTAAACTATAAATATCACGAAATTATGGTGTTTTTTTTTCTCCAACTGACACACCACCCAAGTTATACTCATTTTTTTGGTGAATTTTGACACACCAAGCTCAAAAGGTTGCCCATCGCTGTCCTAGGTAGTGCATACTAGGGTAGCACCACCTACTGATAGGAAGTAGAGACTGCAAGCATGGTTCAGTTTCCTGTCCATCTCAAACAGCTTCCATTTCCAGAGAGCCTTACCAAGTTTATGTAGCTTACAGCTTTAGGATGTCTTTTCTTACTTCTGATTCGGGGAGGGGGGGGTGTATTGATTGGATACCTTACAGTTGATAGCTTGCATAATCTCAAGATTCAGGGGTTAGATTCACCTCCCTACACCCCCTTTTGGGCTGCCCAGATTCTGCAACACACCCAATATGACATTTGTCCTCACTATACCTAGTGTGTATATGGAGAACTCCAGAGGTATGACAAAAGGAATCTAAGTAGATGATGATACTGGGGAGGGTAAGGAACCTTAAAGAGATCTGGAAGTTTATTGAGCTTAACTTTTTGAATTTTGTTTCCCCTCCATAATAGTGAAGAAGTCTATTAGACTTTGAGAAAAGGACTTTTGAATTCAGTGCCTGTATTGTCATGCATATTGTATTTTAAATTGTTTTAAATTTGTTTTTTTTTAACTTTTTTTAAATTCAATTTTGTTTTTTAAGTTCACATATTAATGTGATAAATACATTTTTTACACAATCATTTTAAGCTACTGTGTTTTGGCTATTGGTTATATTGTTACATTGTCTTTATTTGTACCTTTCCTCTCTGATTGTACCAAAGAACATATCATTATGAGAGCCCATAAACACCTTGCAGAAGCCCTTTTCCTGGCAAAACCATAACTCCTTATGGATGCTGAGTTTGTCATCTGATCAATCAAGGTCACATGTTGCCTTAACAGCCTTTTATGCCTTTTTGCCTTTGTTAATTGCCACATGACAATGGATGGACTCCATCAAACTGGTTACAACCTGTATATAAATTTTGGAGAATTTAATGAGTTAAATATCTCAATTGATTTTAAGGGGTCTTCAGACATGATTTTCAGATATTTAATAGCATCCAGTACCTCTGACTGATCATTTACCTGCTTCTGAGTTGTTTGTAACAAGAGGTAAGGGTCCATTTGTTGTTGAAGTGGAGTGCAATGGCATCATTGTATTTTCTCATCTCCCCATTTATTAAAAATCTGATGGATAAGACATCTAAAGTGATTTTCACTATTTAGTTCTCAACTCCACATAAATGGGTGGGATGTATTGGAGATAGGTCTTTTACACTGTTACAGATTCATACCAGGGGGAGAGAGGTTTCCCAAGAGGCTTAGTTACCTCAAAATAGGTTATAATCTCATCTAGGAGGTGGGAATGATTTTTTTCTGTGAAGCATAGTAGTTTCGAAATGGGTTTTTTATATTTGTAACTCTTCAGCTTATTCTACTCTTCCACCAGAATGATCTAAATTCTTGGTGACATTTTAGACCCAAAAGGTTTTCATCAGCAGAACAGAGGTTTGTGGGGGGGTTTTCTGAGCTCCTCTGCGAAATTTTGGAATGATGGCTGTAATAGACTGTTAAAAAATATCTCAACCAAAGTTGAAAGTTTGGTTATATCTGTAGAACTTGTGACAAGTATCTATGAGCTTCATAGGCTTTTTAAATGTCACACAGCAACTCATTTGAACCCTAATAATAGTGTGTTTGTTTGCTATTGTCATTAACGGTGATACTATGATTTGGGGAATTTTGATACTTCTCGAATATGCATTGCCTGTTGTGCTACTGTTTTATAAAGTTGTTACTTTGTGAAAATCATTTTCACTCACACTGTGGATCATGGCCAAGTTAAAAAAGAAAAATCTCATTTTGGGGTGAGAAACCTTTGTATTCTACCTCTCTTTGGCTGACATAGTGTGTCATTGATTGTAAGCTATATATTTTTGATTTTTAGAAACATTTTTATTATTGGGTTTTTTCCTTGTATATGCAATACAGTATTTGAGTTTTATTTTTTCTTTTATTTTTTGAACTTGAAGCACATTTTACCAATATTAAAAAGTGTTTTTTTTTTTAATTTTGCTCTAGGGTAAGTTTAAAATGTCTTTTAGCACTAATGTCAATGCATACCCCAAAAGCTTTAGACTATAAAAACCTGCCATTCATTGTTTAATGTTATGGGACTATGCTTAATGATTCTGTCTGATTCCAGGAGAAGGGAACACAAAAGGAGCCACTGCACAGTGACAAGGAAGCACAAAGTTAACCTGCATATTGCCAATTGAGCACATGGTCAAGGAGATCAAACAATCACAGCAGCATTGATGACATTCTGAGCCAAGACAAGAGGATTTGAAATTGTTTAGGGTTTGAGGTTGAGGCTGTTTGACATTTGTTAAAGACAGGACTTCCCTGAGCCACATTCTACCAAGCACCTCACTTTGGCTGCCGTCCTGGCTCCTGTATCCCTGAGAGAAAAGGTAAAATCAGACCAGGGATACTATTTCCCAATTTGCTGCTAAAAATCTAGTCCCTTTTCTATCTTTCATAGTATGGTAATTTCCTGTAGTACTGACTGCTGATTGGGTAAGTGCATGATTGATACTACAGGCTTGTGGGACATAAATCACTTTAATTGAGCCTTAATTCAAGAATCTATTATAGGTTTACTTTTCCTTTACTTAGATTTTTTAGGCATAAGTCTTTGATATTTTATATTTCATCCAGAAGTTACTTTTTTATCTTTTATTTGGATTTTTTGCTGTTTTTGATTTTCTTTTGCCACTTTATTCATATACCTCATAACTCAGCCATGTATCCATAAGTAATCCCTGTCTTTTTCACCATCATCCTCAGGGGGGAATGTATTATCCTATAATGCAAAGTTTAAAGTCTTTTGAGAGTAATTTTAGGGTAAGAAACGTGTTACCTTCCAGAATTCAGAAAGTGAACTGTTTGGAGAAAGCAGCTATGAAGATGTCTGCAGGAACCACCCACTGCACCAGAAGATCCAGAGTGAACTTTGGGATGCAGTGAATTGAACTATGGGAGATTGAATGCATTTATTTTGAATGTACACTCTTATGCCAAAGGGGATTGCCCCCACATTGGCTTTTTGTCAAGGTAGCAATCATTGGTTTTGTTCTTATTCTCTTTTGTTTCCCTTTTATGCCCAAATTATTATAATTTCCCTTTAGAAACTGTAATACTATATATACCTTTAATTTAAAAATCTTTGGAGTCATAAGTTTGTTATGTTTAAATGATCCATTGGGGAGACTGGTCTCCCAAAGATCACAGGATGGGAATGTGTATTTAGAAATCTTGTACCCTTGAATTTAATTTCCCAGCATCCCACTCACCTCCTGTCACTACACACTGACATAGGCAGGATATAAATTCTGGGTATTTCTGTTTTCCTGTCTCAACTTTGGTGGAGTGGGCTGTTTGAGCGGGTAGATTAGCTTGGGCACATGGTTTTATTTTGTTAAATAATTACCTTTTTATTCCTTTACTTCCAGTGATTATTAATACATTTTATAAAATATATTTGGAATTATTGTATATTCATTTTAATCTTACAGAATCTAATCTATTCCATTGGTCCACTACTCTATTCCTTAGCCAGTACAGGATTGTTTTGATGATTGCCACTTTATAATACAGTTTGAGATCTGTACAGCTAAAGCTACATTCTTTCCTATTCTTTTTATTAATGCCTTGATTTTCTTGGCCTTTTGTTCTTTCAAATTAATTTTGTTTTTTTATAGCTCTATGAAATAATTTTGGGTTGTTTGATTGGTAAGCCACTGAAAAGGTAAATTAAGTAGAGTTGTCATTTTTATTTTATTGGCTCAACCTACCCATGAACAAGTAATATTTTCCCAATTGTTTAGATCTGACTTTATTTGTGTGAAAA
Organism: Monodelphis domestica; assembly: GCF_027887165.1. Taxonomy (NCBI): domain Eukaryota; kingdom Metazoa; phylum Chordata; class Mammalia; order Didelphimorphia; family Didelphidae; genus Monodelphis; species Monodelphis domestica. The sequence goes on along the minus strand of NC_077229.1, from coordinate 321,553,990 downwards.
ATATTTTGTAGTTGTGACCATATAGTTCCTGAGTTTGTTTTGGTAGATAGACTCCCAGGTATTTTGATGATTTATGTGGGTTTATTTCATATTCTGCAACTTTGCTAAATTTGTGGTGCATCCACCATTTTCAAATCCAGATGCCCAGTACTGGCATGTATGTATGCCTTGTATGCCCTAGATTTGACTGAACAATTCAAACTAGATGAGTCTTTTGAATTTCTTGAACTCTCATATCTTTTTGATTGAGTTCTTAGTTCGTTATTTATTTTTTATTTTTTAAAACATTTTATTTGGTCATTTTCATACATTATTCATTGGAAACAGAGATCATTTTCTTTTCCTCTCCCCCTCCCCCGCTACCCCTCCCCTAGCCAATGCGTGATTCCTCTGGGTATCACATGTGTCCTTGCTCTGAACCCATTTCCTTGTTGTTGGTATTTGCATTAGGGTGTTCATTTAGCATCTCTCCTCAATCATGTCTCCTCAAACTCTGTAGTCAAAGCAGTTGCTTTTCCTCAGTGTTTTTACTCCCTCAGTTTGTCCTCTGCTTGTGGATAGTGTTTTTTTCTCCTAGATCCCTGCAGATTGTTCTAGGACGTTGTAAAGCCATTAATGGAGAAGTCCATTACGTTTAATTGTACCACAGTGTATCAGTCTCTGTGTACAATGTTCTCCTGGTTCTGCTCCTCTCATTCTGCATCACTTCCTGGAGGTTGTTCCAGTCTCCATGGAATTCCTCCACTTTATTATTCCTTTTAGCACAATAGTATTCCATCACCAACATATACCACAATTTGTTCAGCCATTCCCCAATTGATGGGCATCCCCTCATTTTCCAATTTTTGGCCACCACAAAGAGTTCTTGTACAAGCCTTTTTCCTTATTATCGCTTTGGGGTACAAATGCAGCAGTGCTATGGCTGGATCAAAGGGCAGACAGTCTTTTAGCACCCTTTGGGCATAGTTCCAAATTGCCCTCCAGAATGGTTGGATGGATCAATTCACACCTCCACCAGCAATGAATTAATGTCCCTACTTTGCCACATCCCCTCCAGCATTCATTACTTTCCTTTGCTGTCATGTTGGCCAATCTCCTAGGTGTGAGGTGATACCTCAGAGTTGTTTTGATTTGCATCTCTCTGATTATAAGAGATTTAGAACACTTTTTCATGTGCTTATTAATAGTTTTGATTTCTTTAACTGAAAATTGCCTATTCATATCCCTTGCCCATTTTTCAATTGGAGAATGGCTTGATTTTTTGTACAACTAGTTTAGCTCTTTATAAATTTGAGTAATTAGACCTTATGAAGATTGTTTCCCAATTTGTTGCTTTCCTTCTAATTTTAGTTACATTGATTTTGTTTGTACAAAAACTTTTTAATTTGATGTATTCAAAATTATTTATTTTGCATTTTGTGACTCTTTCTAAGTCTTGCTTGGTTTTAAAATCTTTCCCTTCCCAAAAGTCTGACATGTATAACTATTCTGTGTTCACCTAATTTACTTATAGTTTCCTTCTTTATATTCAAGTCATTCACCCATTCTGAGTTTATCTTGGTGTAGGGTGTGAGGTGTTGATCCAAACCTAATCTCTCCCACACTGTCTTCCAATTTTCCCAGCAGTTTTTATCAAATAGTGAATTTTTGTCCCCAAAGCTAGGGTCTTTGGGTTTGTCATAGACTGTCTTGCTGAGGTCATTTACCACAAGTCTATTCCACTGATCCTCCTTTCTGTCTCTTAGCCAGTACCAAATTGTTTTGATGACCACTGCTTTGTAATATAGTTTGAAATCTGGGACTGCAAGGCCACCTTCCTTTGTATTTTTTTTTTCATTATTTCCCTGGATATCCTTGAGCCTTTATTTTTCCAAATGAACTTTGTTATGGTTTTCTCTGATTCAGTAAAAAAGTTTTGTGTAGTTCAATGGGTTGATTGAGTTCTTAGTTCTTTAATCAAGGGTTTGATAAAGACCCATGATTTCAGATCCTTTCAGACAGGCCCTCCTAAAGGGAAAGCTGACTAATTTGTAATTATGGATAAAGAATTTGCAATAATCTAGATATGTGATTACTCTGCTTCCAAGCTTAAATTGAGACTCAGTTTTGTCCTTTAAACCTCTTTCCTTGTTCTTTTGTCCCTAACAAATCTTAGGAATGCTTTTCATATTCCCTAGAGTATCTTCTATTTTAGGGTAATTGAAAAGTAAAATTATTAATTCTATCTTAGATGATAAATAAGAACCAGCTTGGGCCAGGTTTTCCACTTGGGCATTAGAATATCACTCTTGAGTCTCACATGGAGTGAATAGACAATGTCACTCATAACTGGACAGTGTCACTTAACTAGATTTGAGCTAATCTCTTCTACTAGACATTGAAATCCTAGGCCTGAGTATATGATTTCCATCATCACCAAGGAATTGAAGAGAAACTAAGAGAATATTGGACTGCTTCCTCATTATTCACCAATTAGAGATGTCTTGGGCTATCTTGGGGAAGGGCTGAATAATTAGCTTCCAAAATTGTATTTAATGATTCAAGATGTCTTTGTCTTTGATCACCAAGAGAGATCATGAACCAATTAATTTACTAATTATTACTGACCTAATCAATAAATTTTTTTTCTTACCTAGAACCTTGGGACTTTTAATCATCACATAACAAAATTAGAACAAAATAAAAGGAAGTTTAAGGGAAGGAAAAGGTTTGAGTACATTGACAGAAAGTTTTGAAGGGCATTTTGTTTCTATTTAAATGGGAAGGTTGTGTGAAATTTCATGGGTTTGTTTTATTGGGAACTATAGTAATAAAAAAATTGCAGCTTGCTTTAGAAGTATATGGATTAAAATAATAGAAAGTTAGAGATAAACTAAAAGCAATGGGAACTATAGTCTTAGTTTTTAAATGTTGCCATTAGCTCAGCCAGATTTGAATTAAATTTAAATGTGCTTTTAAGTAGGATGATTGGGGTAGGTTAAAACCCATTATCAGACTACCACTTTAAAAATCTTTGGCAGTAGATTAACTGGAAATAGTGGGGCCCATAATATTAAATAATTGAAATCACAAATTGAAACTTTATGTAATGTTTTTGGAAAACAGATCCAAGTATCATTGGATTTATTCTGATCTCATTTTAAATTAAAATGTATCTCTCCTAATAGGATGCTTATGAGAAATCAGAATTTATTCTACTATTTGGCATTAAGACAATGTTAGGAAATTGAAGGGATCAGAAAATGTATTAATTGTATGTTTTTTTTTTTAAGTTACTTCAGTTTACCAATTTGTACCAATTTGCCTAGCATGAATTTGATAAATTACTTTGTTGGAACTATGATTAAAATAGTAAATTCATTTTATTTATAGATTAAGCTGTTATATGCCGTTGTTAAAAGCATGATATAAACAGAAGCAATGAGGTCTCACAGTGGATAGAGTATGTTAAAATATAGATGAGGGGTAAAAAGGTTAAAATCTAGACTCAGACACTTACTAGCTATGTGAGCCTGAGCAAGTTTTTTAACTTTGTTGGCCTCAGTTCCTCATCTGTAAAATGAGCTAGAGAAGGGAATGGCAAACCATTCCAGTATCTTTACCAAGAAAATACCAAATAGGTTCATGAAGAGTCAGACAGGATTAGAAAAAAAAATGACTAAACAACAATAACAATTAGAGGATCTGAGAGTAGTTCTAGCATGTTTTGATCATAGAATGAAGAATACGATAGAGAGAGAAGGGAAAAAAATTTTAGGGAACATTATCTAACAAAGAACTCCAAAAGTAGGATGTCAAAAGTTAGACATCAATAAAGATAGGAAGCAGTGGGGAAAGGGAAAGCAGATGGCACGTAAACTTCACTCTCATCTAAACTAGTCAAAGAAGACTACGCATACTTGGGGTTAAAATATATTTTATTCAACAAAGAAATAAGAGAAGGGATAATTAGTAGAAGTTTAATTGAGGGTCTTAAGCAGAATCCTAAGCAAAACTGACTCTAAGATATATATAAATATTTTTTACTCTTTTTGTTGGCAAAGAATGGAAATCTGAGGTATTATCATGGAATGGATGAACAAATTATGACATAGAAATGTGATTCCATATTATCCTGCTATAAGAAATGATGGAAGAAATGGCTTAGAGAAACCTGGGAAAACTTATATAAATTGATGCAAAGTGAAGTGAATAGCACCAAACAATTTATATGGTGACAGAAATATAGTTGTTGAAAGAATTAAGAATTAATGTAATCATCAACTACAATTTCAGAAAACTAATGATGAAATATGCCACATATCTTCATATAGAGAGATGGAGAATGAGACAGTGCTGAATGAGATGTGTTTTTTCTGGAGATGGGCAATATGAATACTTAAAACTTCCTGGTAAACATGGCTACAGTTTAGATGCAGGAATCTACCTCTCCTCAACACCTACCGATATAGACTACCCCAAAAGGACAAAAAAAACGAATTCATATGAACAAAGGGACTCCACAGTAGGGCTCAGAATTGAAGGTACGTGGGATTTGGGCATTTCCACACTATAAGGGGGTGAAATAGCTTCCACCAAAACATGAGCTGATCTACCCTCCCCCACCCCACCTATAGAGCCAGTGCACTAGATTCAGAGTCATAGCCTACTAGAATCACTGAGCAAGCCAAGGGCACCTCTAGGTCCTTGGCAGCTAAGGCCACCAAAGGCCTACCCCTAGGTGAAGCTAAACTTGAAACCCCAACAGGCAGAAGAGTGCAGACGTCAGGCAAGGAGATAGTGCAGAGAAGGGCTGCAAAACAGTAGAAGCCAAGGAGTCTCGAGAGGTGGACTCAGGCAAAAACCTCACTCCTTAGCTCCATATACACAGAGTCTGCCCTCCTCACTCAGATTTCTGACTAGAAAGGGAAGGAAAAATCAGCATAGTGATGGCAAAAAACCAACTTCCCAACACCAAGAAGAACAAGAAGGCTTTGACCCTGGATAATTTTTATGGAGGAAAAATCCAGACTACAGAGGAAATAGCAGATGATGACCTTAAAATAAATATATCCAAACTTTCCAAAAACAATGGAAATTGGCCACAAGCTCTTGAAGAATTTAAATCAGAGTTTATCAAAAAGATGGAAGAATATCATCAAGAAAGTGGGAAATAGTTCAAAAAGAAAATAACAGTTTAAAAGACAGGAACTCCTAATTGGAGAAAGTAGTCCAGAGATCAAATAAAAGGATAAATAAATTAGAGACCAAAATTAAACAGCTGGAAGCCTTGAAAAGCAGGACAGATCAAACCGAAAAGGAAAATCAAAATATTATACCAGAAAATTAAAAATGTTTGTAGTCACCGTTTTCTTTTTCTTTTCTCCTTAGTCAGGGATGTGAGGGTAAGAGGCTAAGGTGAGAAAGAGAGAAAGCAGATTTTTTTTCTCATTTAAAAAATATGTGTACATATAGGCATATATATGTACACACATACATATCTATTACAAGCAAGGTATCTTGCCAAGATCATGAAACCATAGCAGCCTTTATGAGGGTTTTCAAGTTCACATGCCCAAACTGCAATTTCAAGCTGCCTGTGAGCCCCACAGTTTCCCCAGAGTGCAGATAGAGGAAATGCTCACTTTGGGCGGCTGGACAGAGGGGTGGGCCTGTAAAAAAATGTCCTCTGGCACTAGGAAGAGGGGAACAGAGCAGTTCCCTCAGTGCAGGCTCTGCACAGGTGCCAATACTTTGCCAGTAGCTTCTCTTGAGCTCCAAAAACACATCTCCAACTACCTTTTTGAATGTTTTTAATTGGATGTTTATTCCATAGCTATCTCAAAATCAAGATTCTAGAACAGGAATCATTTATGTTTTCCAAGAAAACAATTTTGTTTCTAAATATCCTATTTCTGTTAAAGACACCATTATTCTTCCAGTCATACAAATTTACAACCTGGGAGTCATCCTTATTCCTTTCTTTCCACCTATGTAATCAATCAATTGCTGAGTTGTGCTAGCTTTTTTTGCCATTTACAGCATCACTACCCTAGTTCCAGCCCTTGTTGTCTCTATTCTGGACTGTTCTCATAGTTTCTCGCTGCTTTCCTTCTCTCCAATCTATTCTCTACACAAAAGAAACTTATCCTCTATATCTATACAGCTGCCAAAGAAATACTCCTAACTCACAGGTATAACCATGTCACCCATTTTAATTGTGTAGGAACTCAATCAACTCCAATCATTCTCTATTATCTTTAGGATCAAATACAAATTTCTCTATTTGGTACTTCAAGCCTGCTTATGCAGAAGGAGCCTCTGATGGTGTTTTCTCACATAAGGCTGGGAAGCTTGCTTCCAGGTGTTATGGGTTAAAATTTTTGATAGGAGTTTGACACAAGTACAGAGAGAAGTTTGGTAAACACAAAAATACCTAGTTTATTTCTAAAGAAGTTTGGATAGGAAATAGGAAGGAGGCAAGTGAAATTATTCCTCTAATATATTAAAATTATACCTAAGATCCCAATCCTAACTAAAATTTTCTAAGAAACCCTGTTCTAACTGCTTTTGGAAGCAGGTTCTTCTGCCTGAACCAGGCTCAAGCTTAACTACACTGTCTATTTAAATTATAATTGCTAACTATCTACCTAACTACCTAAGCTAATCAATAAACCTTTATCTCCTACCACCTCCTTAACTCAGTTTCTCTATTCCAAATGTCAGTAGTAAACTGCCAATCTGACTGAAAAAGAGACAGACTGACCCTCTGATCTCTAGGATTCCAGAAATAAAAGAACCCTTAAACTCTCAAAGGTGCTCTTTATAGCCTTTCTTCATTTCTTAGGCAATGGAACCTTCAGGTCTCATACAGAAATCTGTCAGGTAAAGGCTCTTACTGAGAAATCTTTTCTGTTCCCTTGCCTCTTAAGACAGAGGAAGAAATTAAAAGAATTGTCTTTAACACAGGAAAGTCAAAATATATGTAATGAAAGTGTTTTAGAGAAAATGTGAGACTTGTGTAGATATTCTATAACTGGCTCTGGTCAGCTCACTATGTAGTACATAATGAGAAACTTTTTGATTGGCTATAAAGCCATTCAAGAAGGACTACCTATAAGAGCCCTGTGGAAGAAGCATGAAGATAGAGTACTTATAAGACAAGCATGCAAGAAACAAGGCTGGGGACCTGATCTGCAAAATCAAGGTGAAGATTCCAAACGGAATCCTTGTGATTTTTCTTTTTGGTTGCACTTTTGGTGAATCTCTTGGACTATCCTTCACTGACAATGTCTAGTGAGAAAAGCCTTGCATTCCCACCCCTTCAAGGTTGAAAAGTGGCCTTTAAATACATGCTTGAATTCTTGACCTACCTTCATGTTAATTCTTTTCTGTTTTAGGTAAAAGGATTAGAACCTTTAATCTTCTGAGTTTCAAAGGCAAAGAGAACAAGTATCTAGGTATACTGGCATCCCAGTATGGTGTTTTATAACCTGGTACCTGTGGCTCATCACTAGTCCTTTCTGAATGCCCCTATAACCAAGGAGTCTACTATTCACTACACAGTCAACTATGTGAATTTTAGATTTACTCCACCCTGCTTAGTCTAGCAATCAGGAATGTATACACCCCTACTTAAGGATTAAGTGTTGAGAAGGATGGCCTATGACAGACATGTGCTAGCAACGGGACAAATAAAAAACAACTGATAGACCCCCTGGGCTGTCCTAAGTCAAGCTTAAGCTACCATTGGTACATGTGAGACACAGGAAGTGATATAAAAAATGGTCTATATATTTCACATCACTTCCTCTTTCCTACCTCTTTTCATGGAAAGGTGGCTCTGGCTCTCTCTTGGGCGGCAGAGGAGTTGAGCTCGGGGTCTCTCTCTTGGAGACATTGGGTTCAACTAGCAGTTTGGCTCATGGCAGCGTTTTGGCGTCTTGGCGTGGGTCAGGTGAGGCGTTTTCCCTGAGCTCTCTCTTGGAGTTTAGGCTGATTCCTTTTTTTCCTGTACCTTTCCTAAATGCTATCCTTCTAGGAGGCCCCTCATCTTGGAGGAGGCCTCGTGGCTGAGGTCTCTGAACTTCCCTTAGCTTAGGCTAGGCTAGAAAATTCTTATACCTCTTTCTCTCTCTCTTCTTAATTCCTTCCCTCTGTATTAATTAAACCACCATAAAATTCCCAAACTGACTTGAGTATTTTTATTGGGATTTGAGTTAATTCCTGGCGACCAACTAAATTTATATTCAGTTAAAAAAAAAAAACCAAATTTACCCCTTACAACTAGAACCATATCAACATATGCTCCATAGTCTCTCCAATGCACTTCTAATATTTTATTTCTATTTCTGGAATAAATATTAAATTTAAAAATCTATTACATGTCATCACAACTCTCTTTAAAAGCAGATTCCCTAGCTCTTTTACATGTGATGAGTCCTTCAGAAGTGGGCCAGTACCAATTGCATCATATATTAGCTCCCCCTCCACCAAATACTACAATCCTAATGAAATGACCTTCTTGCTGTTCCTTCATATTACTCAACACAGGCTTTTCTCCATAACTGGAATGTGGAGCCTGTTCTCCCTTAACATAAGTGAACCCCAAAGGTACTTTCTTTTCCATTCCTACCCCACACTCCGTGGCTCTGTGCCCTGGCAGCAAGAGTGGAGAACCCCTGTCATGGGGTTGCCAGGGAGTCAAATTTGCATAAAGCAAGAACTGTCTGTACCCTCTGTTACCTCTTTGAATCCCTAGTTTCTTTTAAATGTCAGCTCAAGTTCTAACTCTTACATTAAGCTTTTCCTAATTCCCTCCCATATTGACCAACCTTCCTCAACAAATTACATTGTATTTATTTAATATACATTTATATTTGTATATATTCCCTTTCCAGATAGAATGTAATCTGTTTGCCATATGGGGAATGGATAAACAAAACTGTGATACATGAACATAATATAATATTATTGCCCCATAAGAAACAATGAATATGAAGAATGCAGAGAAGTATAACAAATACAGATATAAATAGATCCAGAAAAACAACATATACAACTACAATATAAGTAGAAAAAAGAAAAAAAATCTGAGCAATTGCATCTATACCAAAAAAAAAAAATCTGTACAATTATAATGATCAAGCCTATCTCCAAGGAGAGAAGAATGTGATGGAATATTATTGTGCTCTAAGAAACCATGATCATGAAGAATTCAAGAAACATAGAACAACAAAGGAACTGATGCAAAGTTAAAGAAGAAAAACCAGGAAAATAATATATATGAAGACAACAATGTAGGAAAGATAAATAAAATCAAAGCAATGCTATGTAATTATAATGACCAAACTTAACACAGTCTTCCATCCATTCTTTATAGAAGTTGGGACTTAAGGTTATGGAATACTACATATACTATCAGTCCTGCTGAAGAGGCATGATCATATAATGGCTAAATCTCTGCATTGTAGGTACAACAACACAGTTCTGTCACTGCAGAGATCTAGGTATGTTTCTTCTTTAAGGTAACTAGGTGACATAGTACTGGACTTGAAATAAGGAAGACTTGAGTTTGAAACCAACCTCAGACATTTATTCATTATGTAAACCTAAGCATGCCACTTAACATCTCTGGGCCTTAGTTTCCTCATCCTTAAAATGAGAGAATTGTATTTGATAGCCTCTGTAATCCCTTCTAATCATAAATATTTGATTCTATGAAATCTCCAAGATGAACCCCAAAATAAAAATCACTATTGATTCATAATGCAGTCCACTAAAACCCTCAAAATTTTTTTTTCTTAAACTGTTGCCTAGTCACTTCATCATCTTATACTTACTGCAGCTAACTTCCTGCCCCCCCCACTGAGTTATACATATATTATCCCTTAAATCCTCTTTCCACATTATTCATTTTTATAATAATCTTTTAAAACCCAACCCCAAAATCATATACCCATATAAACAAGTGGATAAATCATGTGTTTTCTTCTGAATTTCTAATCCCACAGTTCTTTCTCTAGATGTGGATAGCATTCTTTCTCATAGGTCCCTCAGAATTGTCCTCGATCACTGCATTGCTTTTAGTAGCAAAGTCAATTACATTTGATTGTCTTACAATGTTTTAGTTTCTGTTTATAATGTTCTCCTGATTCTGCTTATTTCACTCCGTATCAGTTCATGGAGGTCTTTACAGTTCTTATAGAAATCAAGCCTTTCATCATTCCTTATAGCACAATAGCATTCCATCACCATCATATACCACAATTAGTTCAGCTATTCCCCAATTGAGGGGCATCCCCTTATTTTCTAATTTTTTGCCATCACAAAAAGTGCAGCTATAAATATTTTTGTAAAAACAGAAACTTTCCCATTTAAAAAAAAATCTCTTTGGAATACAAACCCAGCAGTAGTATTGCTGGATCAAAGGACATGCATTCTTTTAAAGCCCTTTGGGCATAATTCCAAATTGCCTTCCAGAATGGTTGGATCAATTCACAATTCCATCAGCAATGCTTCAATGTCCCAATTTTGCCACATTCCCTCCAACATTTATTATTTTCCTTTATGGGCATATTGACCACTCTGCTTATGTGTATGGTGATACCTCAAAGTTGTTTTGATTTGTGCAGCTAACTTTTTAAACTCAAGTATAATATTTTACATTTCCTTATTAAATTTTACCTTATTAGACTCAGCATATCTTGACCTCTACAAGTCTTTTTGGTTCCAGACTGCCATCCAGTCTATTAGCTATTTTCCTACCTGTGTTTCTTATGTAAATCTTGAAAATTTTGCTATATAGCCCTCTTTGTAAGTCATCAATAATTCAAGTAATTTTTGGCTTAGCAGGATATCCCAGAGCTTTTGCTTTGTAACAGAGTTTTCAAGAACCTATTGTTATTTCTATGCCACTTTAAAGCATCAAAGAGGGATTTTAGTGGAAGAATAAAGGTGTAAAACAAGGTTAATAGATCAGGCCCCAGTTTGTTCCTGTTTTTCCTATAAGAGTCAAAAGCCAAGACCAAACTTAAGCATCCAGCCCTCACATACAGTAAGGTCATACAATCAACTTCAACTTTACCTTCCAAAACACAAGTTCCAATGATGAAGAAAGCTTTTGAATAATTATAATAACTATCACCAAACCTATTCACTAAAAATATTCATTCTCACAGGAGAGATCATTAGAGTTTTTTACATGTATACATGTTATAATCAATTTGGTTCCCTACAGTGATCTAGTGCCAGGTTTATAAAGCTCCCCAGGAACAACTGTTCCCTGTGCTCTTTGAACAGTTAGGGGGAATTTAAGAAGCCCTAGATAATTAATCCATTGGGTGACCTTTGTTGCTCCTTCCAATCTGACCTTGTATTCCATTTCAAATTAGCTGGGCTCTTGCCTTGTTCTCTATAACTAAGTCTTTCACCACTTTATAGCCATTCTAGTAATTGAGAGTCTGTCTTGGGTCCTTGTGAATGACTTCCTGCCTTTAACTTTGGTTGTCTGACTTTTTCTAGGACTAGAATCCTGACTTGCTTCCTTTAGTTCTTTCAAAGGGTGAAATCTTGTCCTTATACCTATTACCAGGTTTCTATAACAATGACTTGATACAGCCAGGCCTGTTAAAACTGTGCAGGGGCCCTCCAGTCTTTCCCTACCTTCAAGTATCCAATTTTCATCTGTATTTATATATATAAACACATACATATATAGACCACAAATGTGTGTGCATATATGTATATATAATGTACATATACATGTCTCCTTTCAAAAAGATCCCATTTCATAGTTGTAGCCTATAATCATAGGAAACCTAATTTGACATTAAGGGAAAAAATATAGAAAACATAGGTTTGGGACAAGTGAAGGATTTGTTAGAGGAAGGTAAACTGAGAACAGTGAGACGTAATAGCTGATTATGAACTTAAGGAAAAATAGTTATCAAGAAAAGCTTGAATTTTGCCCAGTATCCTCTTTTCAAGAAGGCATGAATGGGCATGATATAGTTTACACTTTCTGCCAATGAAGTTAAAAAAAAATAAAAGGTAACTATTTTTAAATTTTAGAGTTTAATGATCATATAAAAAAATCCTTATGGCATTGTCTTTGGTTATAAATCACTGTGCCTCTTTGTTTCTTTCAAGACATACTTTTGTGGTTGTTGCTTTTCCAATTCCCCATTAGGTCTTGAGCTCTGTGGGTTATTTCCTTTCTAAATCTCCCCACAGCACTTAGCACAGTATTAAACCACTGATGGGTGCTAAATACTGACTGACAGGCTGACTGACAGGCCCCTAAATAAATACTGACCACTAAGTTTCTTCTAAGGCTCCAATTTCTGAAGTGGGTACCATCTCCCATATCTTGCTTAAACTAACCCCACCCAGGGAAAAACTGAAAAATGCCCTTTATATTAATAAGAGGAACACTTCTAACATTTTGGGGTGCCAGGCATCAAGGTGAGGGTTGAACAGGTATCTCCCCGGGCCCTGTGGTTAATTAGCTGAAGAAATTCTTTTAATAGATTACACCTCAATCCTTCCAAGTAGCCTCGAAGATGCTAATCGCACTCAGCCAGGGTCAGAGGTGGCCCAAGTGGCTCAGGCTCTCTGGCTGCCTTGGGCCACGAAGGGGTGGAGAGCCAGGTCCACTCAGCATTCAAAGTGGGTCGGTCCCATGGGGGTGGAAATCAATCTCTGACCCCTTGAGTACAGTGAGAGGAGGAAAAAGAAGAAAGCGACTGGAAAGGGAAAACCAAGACCAAAGAAGGCATCACTTGGCGCCTGACCCTAAAGTTACCAGAAAAAGAGCCTAAAGCGGGTTTAGGGTCCGGAACACCTGCGCAGAGCAAGGTAAAATACCCCAACAACTTCGCCACCAAAGGGGCGGAAACGGCTGCCTGACGTAAAAGAGCACCTAGTCTCCCTCCTCCCCAACTCCCAGTAGAGCAGAGCTGGCGTCTGAGGGGCGTTTCCTCATCCAGAGGAGTCCTAGACTACCGTCCTCCAGAGGGTAGGTGGCGTAGCAAGCGAGACTGGAGGGTTGTGGGGGTGGGGGAAGAGAGGATCAGAGGAAGCCCTGCGAACGTCGGAAGTTCTGAATCTGCGCGTGCGCGCTATCAATCGCTATTCCTTCCTCTCTTTCTCCCTTTTTTTTTCTTTTTTTTTTCTCCGGGCCGCCCCGGCGGCTGCGTAGTGGCTGTGGGATGGGAAGTGAAGTCCCAGAGAGCGGCTGCGGCTGGGCTGAGAACAGCAGCCAGGGGGAGGAGACAGCGGGGGCAGCAACAGCAGAAGCCACAGCAGCAGCAGCGGCAGCGTCTTGCCCGTAAGGAAGAGCATTGCAAGAGCATCAGCAGTAGCGGCGGCGCAGGAGGAGGAGGGAGAGGACAAGACTGGACTGGATAGGGTCCGGCCCTCACCATGGCCATCCGCAAGAAAAGCACCAAGAACCCGCCCGTTCTGAGCCATGAATTCATCTTGCAGAATCACGCCGACATCGTCTCCTGTGTGGCTATGGTTTTCCTGGTGGGGCTTATGTTCGAGGTGAGATGGGCAGAAACACACGCGCACATACATACATACATACACACATACCTTGTCCCCCACCCCCTGCGCGTCTCTAACCCTGAGGGAAGCCCCCTCGCTCCGACCCTTCTTTCTTCCCAGCCAGGGTTGACAGTTTCTACTCTGCTTGGTCCTGAAGTAGCTGCGGACAGAACTCCCCTCCGCTCCAACCCCAGGTGCATGAGCCGTGTCTCTCTCGCTGTCTCCCCCATTCCCATGGGGGAAAAAAGGGGTGCGGCATCTTGCTCCCCGCCATCCCGCCTGGGATCCCCGGAGCGGGACAGGGGAGGGAGGAGGAGGAAGAGAAGGGAAGGGTTGGGAATGCCGCCTCCTTGGCCTCGAGTTTCTCGCCACTTGGCCTAAAGGACTCGGCGAGAAGGGGATCGGGCGTTCTAGGGGCCGGCGACCCCTTCTACCCCACCCCTCCTCTTCTTCCTCCCGCCCGCGCCGCCACCGCTCAGTTCCTGGTTCCCGCGAAGGGTTACGTGGCAGTGAGCGAGGGGCCGGGGCGGGGGGGGGGGGGGGGCGGCCCCTTGGCGGAGGGGAGGGGGCGGGCGGAGTGGGTGAGAGCCCCCCCCCCCTCCGTCCCACTGCTTGGGCCCTGGCGGCTGCCTGGAGGTGGGGTGGGGGGGAGGTGGCTTGACTGGAGTGGGAGCCGGGAAAACAGACCTCTCAGAGCAAGGCCTCTCGGGAAATGTGTCCCCCTTCCGCGGGACTGGGCAGATGGGCGGCCCCAGAGAACTACAAGCCCCATGTGGAGCTGCCTGGTCGGTCCGGCAGGAGGGAAACAAACGGAGACGTGTCCATCTGCGAGCGAGCCTTGGAACGATTCACTCGGTGTGGGGCTGGGCACGGGCCACGCTAATTGTTCCTGACTTGGGCTGTCTGTTCATCATTATCCTTCGTGTGCTTCTAGCATATAGCTAGGGCTCAGCACAGCAATAGGAGTCTAATAAATGCTTGTTCGCCTCGGTTCGGATTGGGTCACAAACCATCTACGATCCGAGTCACAACAGAATCAGGTTTAGAATGACTCGAATAGTCTAAAAAGTGAAATAATTCCTCGTTCCCGAGGGACTAGAGGAAAAGAAATGATGAGATAGAGAAAGGTGCCAGGTAAGGGACCGCATCTCACCCCACTGATGGGGTATTCTGATGAATTGTTTGACTTGGTATTGAATGTCTATTATGAAACACAATGGGCACTTAAAACTTGGCCAGTGAAGCTACTACTTCTAAACTACTTTTAACAACGTTTTTTCAGTTTGAAGTGTTGGTCTGATTTGTATGGGACCCAGCAGAAACTGGTGAAAATTGGACAATAAAGACTTAGATGCCTTAATTCACAAATTTATTTTAGTGTTCATATATAGTAAGTCTACAATATCGGGAAATAGCAAAAAAAAAAAAACTCAAATATAAAAGCTCGGATAACAAATGGAAGGTCTTGGCAATAAGGAAACTTCTTTTTAAAATTTAAACGTCTGGGATCTTTAATTCTTGTAGAGTATTCCAGATACCTTCCCTCCCATCCTGCCCCCTCCTTGTTGTGAGATTTTCTTGTACAAAATACTGGAGGGGATTACTGGTTCCTTCTCCAGTGGATTAAGGCAAA
Organism: Monodelphis domestica; assembly: GCF_027887165.1. NCBI lineage: Eukaryota > Metazoa > Chordata > Mammalia > Didelphimorphia > Didelphidae > Monodelphis > Monodelphis domestica. Next base: position 321,538,827 of record NC_077229.1, on the reverse strand, counting down.
CAAGTTGAGTGACTTGCCCAGGGTCACACAGCTTAGTAACTGAGGTCAGCATTGAATTTAGGTTTTTCTGACTCCCAGGCCCAGTGCTCTATCTAGAGCCACCTGGCTGCCTCCCAACTCTTGTCTACTTTCCTTTAACTACCTGTTGAAATCTTAACAATTCTTTATTTCCCCAATTGTTGGCTCTTCTATGAAACTGTTTCCCCATCATTTTCTAACGATCTGATGGGCTTCAAACTTTGTATTATAATTACTTTTATGTAAATTATAAAACCCTTCTAAATTATGAATTCTGTGAGAGCAAGACCCTTACAAATCATCCTTGGATCTCTCAGCACTGTCAACATGGAATCAAGAAGTCTCCAGTTCATTTAGTTGGAAGGTAGAAAACCCCAGGTTTGACCTTGTCACAGGAGAGTTTTCTCCCAGAGGGAAGGTCCTACTTCACTGGTCTCAGGCTAACAATAGACCTTGAGTTAGTTCTGATTGGGAATGGCTAATTCCACCTGATGCCTCTTTTTTTGCCTTTCCCATTGTATGCTTATGAGACTGAGGCTACCCACTGCACTATAACTCAAGGCCTATAGTTAGCCTGAGACCAGTGAAGTAGGACCTTCCCTCTGGGAGAAAACTCTCCTGTGACAAGGTCAAACCTGGGGTTTCTACCTTCCAACTAAATGAACTGGGGACTTCTGGATTCCACGTTGCCAGCACCTAGCACATAGATACTTAATAAATGGAAAATAGGTATTTAATAAATAGAAATTAATGTTTTAAAGTTCTGTTTTCTTCTATTGCTTTTGTATAGGCTTCTCTTTGTTTTTTTGCCTCCAATGTTTTTTAGAACTTGGATTCTCTTTTATTCCTGACTTTATTGCTACATTATTTGCTTCTTTAGCACTAATGCAAAATTAAATGCTTATCTAATATATTTAATGTTAGTAATTATGCTTGGGTTTCATGTTTTTGTGAAGTTTGTAATTAAAAGCTTAACTTGAAAATAGCATATTTTAATACATTCAAGGTAGATCCTCATCTTTTGAATGAGCTATAGACAAATTTAGAAACCAGAGGGTAAATGGAGATTGGCATAATTTTACTTTTATGTGAAACATTGTTTCTCATTCTTTTCTAGATAGCTTTCAGGTGATATGAATTCACTGGGAATTTGCACAGTATATACATTGAGTAATTTTTTAGTAAGGGTAAAAATCTTTTTTTTTTTTTAATTTTGAAGTTTTAGGTTCCTTTTCATGTTAGCACAGAGCAACAAAAGTGCAAAACATATGTTTTTAAAGTAAATCTAGGACACAAAACTTACATATTATACTGATAAGATAGTTTGTGAAAATTGTATGGTTTATCTTACCATATGTTGATAGTTCAGGATTTTGAAGCACACAGTAAAAGGAAATGTCACAGAATTCATGTTGATACTATCAAGACAAGAACAAACATTTATTACTAGTTTATACAAACTCATCCAAGAAGATGAGAAAAAGTGCAGCATTTTGGAGAGAAATGAGTGTTTTGGAGGTTATCAGAAAGAAGGAAGAGAGGCTGGGCCCTTTTTCCTGTGCTTTTGTTCTCATCTCTCAACCCCTTCAATATTTTGCTTCATTAATCTTCCTACTCTGTCCTCCCTACCTTCAACTCCCAATAGATCTTTAATCTCTCCCTTCCTTTCCTTCTCTATTAGTACTTTATCTATCTTTAAACATACATATATCCAACTCCCGTCTTAAAGAATCATTTCCGTTGATCTTCCCATAATCCCTTCAAGTTTTCTTAATTTTCCACTGCCAAACTTTAAAAAATTGATCAGTAACAATTTATATAGCATTAACACTAAGAGCTAACAGCAATCAATGATAGTAACTATACTATCAAAAAGAAAAGATATAGCTCTTAATTTATAAACATGGAAAGGAATGTACTCTTAATCCAATAGGTACCTGGGCTTTTGTTAGAAAGTGTCAATAGCCCCAAAAAATGTTTTGTTTTTAAAGAAAGCAAATATGGAGGGGGGGGGGGGGGGGGAGGGCACCAGCTGAGTGGCTCAGTGGATTGAGAGCCAGGCCTATAAACTGGAGGTTTTAGGTTCAAATCTGGTCTCAGACACTTCCTAGCTGTGCAACCCTGGGCAAGTCACTTAACCCCCAGCTCTTCTGTCTTGGAGCCAATGCACAGTTTGAGATAAGGGGGTTTAAAAAAAAAAGAAATGAAAGCAAATATGGGCATTAGAATATAGGAAAAACTGTTCTGAAAAGTAAATATTGCAGGTCATTTTAGGTTTATTGGATTAGAATCTCTTTTTCCTCCTAATTGTTCTAAAAGCCATCCCCCTCCACCCCCCCCATAGTCTTATGTTGGATCTGAGGAGTCACCCTTTCATTTGCTATAATAGAGTGTCCTATATTCATGACTTCTGCTCCTCACCCATTACTTAATTCTCTTCCCACTTCCCAATTGCAATTGCCTCTTCAAAGTCATTGTAATGATATTCTAAAAGTCTGATGCAAAGTCCTTTTCTTTGTTCCCCATCCACCTTGACTTAATTTCATTATGTCCAAAATCTTTCATGAAAGATAGGATTATATTTATAATAGATAAAAATAATATAAAGAGGTGGTTTGGGATCTAGTTGAATGGCTAGAACCAGCTTGGAAGGAGGCCTCCACTGGAGTTCCCTAGGGACCTGAATTGTTTAACGTTTTTAATGGTAACTTCAATTAAAAGCATTCTTGTAATGCTTATTATATTTTCAGAGGGCACCAAGATGGTAGGAGAAAGAGGCAACCTAGGTGGTAGATTGTATCAAATGGTATAGAAACAGCAAGATGAATTTAATAAAATGTAATTTCTTACACCTAAATTTAAAAAAAAGATCTGTCACAAGCACAAGATTTGAGGCATGGTTAGATAATTACTTGGTCTGAAAATGATCCAAGAGCTAGAGACTGCAGGTTCAATGTGTCAGCAATCTAGATGATCTTAGCTTGCTTTAAGAGTAGGATGGTGTCCAGGACTAAATAGAGTAGATAGCAGTGCTGCTCCACTTTGGTCAGAACATATCTGAAATAACAGGTACCACATATATAATAATTGTTAAGGTGAACAGTGAATTGTTATGGTGTACAGTGAATAGTTTTGGGCTTGGGGTCAGGAAGATCATTTGAATTCTGACTCTGAAACTTATAAGTTGTGATAACAGGCAAGACACTTCGCTTCTCTTGGCCTCAGTTTCTCCATGGGGAATAAAATGGGGAATAATAATAGCACCTGTTTCACAATATTATTGTGAAGATCAAATGAAATAACATTTCATAAACCTTAAAGTACTGAATAAATACCAGCTATCACTATATGCCAAAAAGTGTTTAGAGATGATTAATCAGGATACACAGTGATCTTGAGCTCATGGCAAATTAAGATCAGATGAAAGAACTGGAGGTGGTAGCCTAGAGAAGATAGATGTTAACAAATTTTGTACAGACTGCCAAATGGAAGAGGGATTAGACTTTGACCCTACCCCCACTCTCCAAAAACAACTGGAGAGAAGATTGAAGAGACTAAAATCAATTAAGGAGAAATTTCTTGACAAGGGGATTCCAAAATGGAATGGATTGCTTTGAGAGAGATGAGTTTCACTGGATCATAGATCTAGGATAGCAAGGACCTTAGAGATCATCTAGTCTTAACCCCCTGATTTTACAGGGATCGAACTTGGAGGCTTACAGAGGGCAAGTGATGCCCAAAGTGGGCAGTAGGTGGCAGAACCAGGATTTAAATTTGGATCCTCTGGCTGGAAATTCATTTGCATAAAGTCAAACAGGTAGTGAGTGATAGGGTAGATATTTGAATCAAGGTCCTCTTAATTCCTACACTATACCAACTTGATGACCACTTGAAAAAGCATATTGTAGAAAGGATTCTTGCTTATGTATACTTTGGACTAGTTGGTCACCGAAGTTCCTTCCAACTCTTGAAAGTCTCCAACTGTAATTACTCTGTTTTTTAGAATCTCTACTGATTTCTTCTATCACTGTATCTTTGCTTGCACAGAATTCATGGAATGATCTTTCTATTGACTCCCTTCTCATTCTTCTCCTTTCTCCATGTACTGACCTCTTCCTTTTCACTCGAGACTTAATTAAGGTATGGATCCTTCCTAGAAATTATCTGATCTCCTCAGATTTCTCAGCGTACTTTGTTTGGACCTCTTCTTTGCACATACCACATTTTGCCTTAAGTTACAGTTATTTGTATACCTGTTTTATCCAGTTTAGTCTTATTTCACACTGCTTCTCTTTTTTGCGCACTACATAAACCAGACAAGTCCACTTCAGATTTCTTAAAATTTGAGTAGCCCTTGAGGGCAAGAAATGCCTAATTTCATTTTTTTCTTCCCAATATCTGGCACAGTTCCTATATGTTTCCCCAGTAATATGTTTAAAATATGCCTATGGAATTAAAGATGTTCTTTAAAAAAAAAAAGAGCACCATAGGTTGAGAGCCAGAAGGGATTTTAAGGATCATCTTCTAATCCAGCCTTTCACTTTCAAAGATAAGAATCTGAGACCATGAGAAGTTTAAGTGACTTGTACAAGATTACACAGCTAGTAAGAAGATAGAGGCAATATCAAGTTCACTGATTCCAAATCCAGCACTTTTTCTACTATACCATTTACCCAAGAGCATCATTTCTCAAATTTTTAACTCTAAAAATTACTTAGGATTCCAAATCACTTTTGTTTATGTGGATTATACTTATCAATGTTTTCCATATTAGAAATTGAAACTGATAAGTTACATATTCATTGATTCATTTTGAAATAATAAACACATTCCCCTTTAACATGAAAAATTTAATGAAAAATAAAATTGGAAGAAATGGCAAAAATTGTTTTTATACAATACAAAAAATTAGTGAATAAAGTAGCATTGTTTTACATGCTTTTGCAAATCTCTTAATGTCTGGCATAAGAGAAGATTGTCATACCTGCTTCTACATTCAATCTCTTGCAGTGTGTTGTTTTAATTGAAGTATATGAAGAAAATCCATCTCCACAAAGGCACGTAGTTGGAAAAGGGTAGTGAATTATAATAGTTTTTTTTTTAATCTTAGGATTATTATGAAAATAATTTTGAATTCACAACTCCCATCATAAGAGTATAAGGGTTCAGCAGACCACACTTTGAGAAACACTGCCCTAGAAGGAAGATTAATGTAGAAGAAAGAGAAATGTCCTTTGCAAAGGAAACAGTTCTAGAGGTTAGTATATGCCCCCTAAAAGGAGATTAAATGGAGTAAATATCAAGAGATAAATAGGTAGAAGTTGTCTCCTACTTCCATCTTCCCAAGAAATCCAGTAATTGAATTTTGTGTCTCAAAGGTCATGGCCATAAGCTAGGGGTTAGTCCTTCAGTAATAGTTGTTTAATTTCTTTTGACCTCAGGTCACATTAACTAACTTGGAACAGTTTAGAAAGTTTAGTTAGCTCAGCAAACATTATTAAGAATGGAATATTGTGCTAGGCACTAAAGGCTACAAAGATAAATAAGATACAATCTTTGTTCTCAAGGAGAGTGTAGTAAGTACAACTTGCATAAAAATAGAACATCTGAAGCAAAAAAATTCTCCATTGAAGTGTAGGCCCTTGATTTTATGATAGAAATTAGTAAGAAAATAAGATTTGACATTTGGAAATTTGTTTTATAAGCAGCTTTTCTGGATGTATGTTTTACTATATGCAGGTCAAATCTAAGAAATAACCATTTGAGAAAGAAGAGCTTTCATTAATTCTAGAAGAGATGGAATAAGGGGGAAATGGTATATGTGTATATGTATGGGGGGTAACAATATTTTTAATTGAATTGTAGTGATGGCTACATTAAATTAGTAAGCATGGGAGTAAAAAAGTGCTTGCTTATAAGAATTTCTTTTCATGAAGAAGAATCAAGATGTGTGAATCCTGCTTTCAGATTAATCAATTAAAGCATTTCAGTTCTGTTAACTAAAAAAACGTTTGTTTTTCTTTTTTTCCTTTGCTAGAAGAGACTCTTGAGGAATGAGTATATTCCTAAATGTAGAATATACAAAAATAAGAGACATCAATAAATTTAAAAAAAAAGAACTATGCCATAAATGTTTAAGTTTAGTATCCTAATATAATCATTTTGACTTCCTGACAACCCTGTTTTAAGAGCTCACGGACAGTTTTCAGGTAAGAAAGACTTTGGCAAACTGGAACATAACCAAGGGACCCAATGAGAGAAGGGAATGAAGAGAGAGGAACTGGGAAAGAGAATGTTAAGGGTGAGTTAAGACCAAAAATCTGGCTTCAGAAACTGGAAAGGCTGTTATATGGGAGCAGGACTAGATTGACTTGGAATAGGTTCAAAGGGCAAAGCTGGGACTACTAGTAGCTAGAATAAACTAAAAGGTATTGATTAGGAGGCAGTTCAAAATAAGGAAGCCCTTCCTAACCAGGATCACAACGCCTGCTCAAAATAAGAAGAAGAAAAAAAATGCAACTGTGATTGTAAAGTCTGGACTACCTGGCAGGGTAGTGAGTTTTCCCATTATTGAAAGTCTTCAAGCTAATGACAGCTTGTCAGAAGTATCATAAAAGAGATTTCTGCAATAAAAAGGAGATTGAACCTAAGTGACCAATAATGTCATTTTTTAACTCTTAAGATTCTATGGTTTTAGATGATGATATAGTTCTTTTTCTTTTTAGGACTTTAAAGTATTTTTATTGTCATTTGTTTTTGTATTTTATTTTCATCCAAATTTTAGAAAACCAAATAAAGCAAGCGTTTCCATTTGCAAAGAAAAAGATTATACTTAAATATATGTTTCTTAATCAGATTTAGCTTTTCAACAATTTTACATAAACCAATATTAAGTTACCTTTCTTGGCAGATACAAAGAATATCATATGGACATGGTGACATGGGAAAGACTCAGGAACATGCTGGATAGAATTTAATTTTCTCCAAATTTGTGGTTTGTTATGCTTAAAGACACACTTGTAAAACCCTTTTGTAACTATAAAGCGATATTTAATTTGAGCAGCGTGGGATAGGAGCCCTTAACCTAAAATCATAAAATCTGAGTAAAAATTCTGGTTCTGCTATTTATTGCCTGAGTAAGTAGGCTCAAAGGTGTTAAATGACTTGCTTAGTTTGCTTATCTGTGAAATCATGATAATGATTTTTGTAATTATTACAGATCAAGTAAAAAGGTACATAAGGGGGAAGCTGAGTGACTCAGTGGATTTAGAACCAGGACTAGAGACAGGAGATCCTGGGTTCAAATCTGGCCTCAGAAACTTTCCCTCTGTGTGACCCTGGGCAAGTCATTTAACCCCCATTGCCTAGGCTTTATATAGTATTGGTTCTAAGGCAGAAAGTAAGGGTTTAAAGAAAAGAGGCATAGAATTATAAATTTAAACTGCTTTCATTTTCTTCTTTTTGAGGTAAACATTACATCTTATATTAAATTTAGCTTTGAAGCCTAGGATTTGTGGCTAAGGGTTGTTTTTTTTTTTTTTTTGAAACATCTCAAAAGCAGGAAGGAACCTCATAGGCCATCTAGTCCAATTCTCTCAATTGTTTGATAAAGAAACATGGAGGTCAGGTGACTAAAGATCATATAGGTAGGAAGTATCAGGAGAGTTTTGAACTCAGGTCCTCTCACTCCAGAGATGGTTTTTCCTAACTGTTGTTTAGTCATGTCTGACTTTTCATGACTTCATTTGGGGTTTTCTTGGCAAAAATACATTTCCTTTACCACCTTATTTTACAGATGAAGAACATTAGACAAACACGGTTAAGTGATTCGCCTAGGGTCACATAGTGAGTAAATGTCTGAGATCAATTTTGAACTCAGTTCTTCCTGACTTCAAGTCCATCACTCTCCATTCTGCCACCTGACTGTCCATCTCTTAAAAGATTATCTAGCCTAAGAATTTCACTGTATTTGGTATTAGCAATCAGTGGGCACTTGTATATGTACCAGACACTGTATTTACAGAGACAAAAATTAAACAGCAAAGCACTTAAATTGTTTCTTCCTGTCTAAGTAGTTTATGATGAGAAACAAAGATTTAATTAGATCATGTATGTTTTAGTGAAATTTTAAAACATTTATGCATTAATTTTATAGAATAACACTTATTATTTTTTGCTTTTACCACAATTTTACTTTCCTGAGCAGCCTTTTCTGTATTTTTAAGTACTTCACTTAATTCTGGGCAACTCATATAAATAGAACAACTACTTTAAAGTTCTAATCATGTGAATTATTCACTATTAGCCATGACTTCTAATGGTTTCTCTTCTCAATAAAAAACGTCTATCCATATGAAATTAATCTCCCTTTAGTTTTAATTTCATCTCTAGTTCTCTTTTATATAACTCACCTCGGCTTTTTAAACTTGCATGTTAAAATTTGTTTTAGCAAGAAATTCAATGACCATTAATGAAGTATTTAGAAGACACTTTGCTAGTCTCCAAGACCACAAAGACAAAAACAAAATTACATCTATCCTCAGGATTACATTTGATTTTCTATGCAAGTTTAGAAGTTCATAGAGAACTGATAGTAACCAATTGATGTTTATAAGACATGGGCTGCTTCTTGTAGCAAATTAGGAAATTGTCACTTGTTACAGACAAAAGATTGCCATAAAATGTGACTGTGAAAATATGGATTTCAAAATTTTGAATTGCCAAAACTGTAAAGATAATTTTAGCATCTCGATTTTATATCAAAAATAAGTGGTCGCAATGGGGAAAATTCCCAAATATGAAATACCCAAGTCAGCTGGGTTTTATGGAGATTTTAATTAATACAAATTAAGGAATTAAGGGAGAGAGGAAATAGGGCCTAGTCCCTAGGCCTTTCTCCTTAAGAGAGAAAACTAAATCAGTCTTTATTCACTCACCACAAGATCCTTCCAAGCAAAACTCTATAGTGTTCAGAGAGACCCTCCAGTTTAGCTCAGGAAGCTGAACTAAGTTCAGTCACGGAGAGCCTCCTCTGACTCCTGACCTCCAATTTAGCTTTGGCAAGCTGAATTAACTCCAGAGCCCTCCAGCTCCTTCCTTTTAAAGAAAATTTTCTCTTGTGTCACCTCCCCTAAATTTTTACGTCTACCAATCACAGTAGACTCTTTTCCTAAGACAGCCCATTCTTAATTCACATCTTGCTATCACCTTCTCTGGGTAGACTATAACCTCACACCTCTTGCTAAGCTTGCTTGACCTTTTAGTGATTAATTTGACCTTCATAGGTATTTAGCACCTTTTTGTATTAGATCTAAAAATAGACTCAGCTTAAGGGTTTTTAGCTTTACTTTAAGTATGGGCTGGGTACCTTTCCATTGTTCAATAAGGAGTTTTACAACTTTATCTTCCCCTTAAGTATGCTGAAGTATGGATGGAGTAATATTAGAAGTCCTCACATTCCTGATCAAGTACCTTCATTGTTTAAAATGGGTTTAGCTTAATCAAATCTTCTGAAGTAGAGTCTGAGAAATTTTAAGATTCACAATCCCCCCTGATGATCATTGGGAGACTAGTCTCCCCATTGATCATTTAACATAATCATCTTGTAGTCCTAAACACACTTCTGACTATAGATATATACAATATTCAATTTTCTAAGAGGAAATTAGAGTAGTGAGGGAGGAATAGAAAAGAAAGAAAGCAAAACCAATGTTTTACTAGGTGCATTGACAGCCAAATTAGGGGCAGTCCCTTTTGGCATAAAACTGTACATTTACAATAAATATTCAATGAATCTTCAGTTCAATCAACCATATCCAAAGTTCATTCTTGATCTTCTTAATGTACTGTAAGTTTTCTGGCATCTTTCTGCAACAGTTCATTCTCTGGATTTAGGAGTTATCAAACTTCTTGCTTGAAGATCTTTTCTTGAACAAAATCAAAATCTTGGATTTTTATAAAAATACAATCTCAAACAAAAAATAAAAAAATTTGGATTTTAAATTAAAATATAAACCCTCCTGAAGTAGGTGTTAAAAAACCATCCAGTTCAGCTTAGGATGCAATGTTGAGTTATAGGGGTATATGAGTCAATTATCAAAAGAAGAGAAAAACACAACCAAAAACATAAGGAAAAAATTCAAAAATAGACCCTTATTTGGATTTAATAAATTTCTAACAGGCCCTTGTAAAGGTCCAATTTAAAGTAATTTCTATCCCATAAGTCTGTAGGGCAAAATGCAGTAATATTTCACTTACCCATTTGCAGCCAAGACTACAGAAAGTTGCCATAATATAAGAAGGAAAAGGAACTAGAACTCTATTTTTTGATAGGGAAGTGTCATTCCCTCATCTGGTTTTTGACATTCTCAGGGATATAGGGAGCCAGCATGATAGTCAAACTTTGTACTTGTCTGAGTACTTCACAAAGAGTGTAGATACAAGGAAATCCTATGACTTAACATATGTCAAGCATTGCAACCTCGAGTCTCACATTAATATTTCCTTGGTGCTCTTTTTGGCACTTTTCAGGTTAAGTCTGTGCTCCTTGTTTTTTAATCCCATTTCCTAGAATCAGATACAAACATTAATCACAGTCCCATAATATTTTATCAATAAATGGCAGGTTCCCATACTTTAAAGCTTTTGAGTATGCATTGATGTTATTGCAAATATATATATATATATATATATATATATATATATATATGTATATATATTAAACTTATAATACTGCAGAAAAACAAAATTATATGTACCTTTAGTACAAGAAATGAGAAAAAAAGGGAAAAAATCAAATATTCTAATCAAAAGAAAGAAAAGCAATAAAAAATAAGGGGAAAAATCATGAATTCAATGTGTTCTCCAAAAACAGCATCCACTTGTCAATGGATTATTATCTCCAACGCATATGATGGGGTTCAGTCAGTCAGTCTCAACAGAAGATGCTTTCTTCACATGTGAGCAATGAATCCAAGAGTCCTTTTCTCCAACCTTTATAGATGTTGGAGTAGTTAACAATATTTGGAATGGTCCTTCCCAAGAAGGCTGAGTTGCACCAGTGCGCTTGAAATACTTAATGTACACTTTGTCTCCTGGGTTCAGGTCATGAAGAGAAAAGTCTAGTGGTTTGGCTTGTACTGCAGCTCCAGATTCATGAAGTTCATGTAGTTTGTGCTGTAACTCCTGTATATAGGAAGCAATAGTAGTATCTCCCCCTAATAGTGATGTGTATGCAGGGGAAAAAGGTTTAGCCTGTATAGGTGGATGTCCAAAAAGCATCTCAAATGGTGAGATGTGTAAGTCTCCTCTAAGCCTGCTTCTAAGATAAAATAGGGCCAGAGGGAGTATTTCAGGCCATTTTAAATGTGTCTCAGTGCATAATTTTCCAATCATAGTTTTAAGTTCTCTGTTCATTCTTTCCTACTATTTGGAGGGGAGACAAAACTGAAAAAGGTTACTTAACATCAACAAAATCAATAGAGTCTAATAAGAACCACCTTCATTATATTTGAGACTTTCCTTGGGCACCCCCATGAAGGGCACCCCCCTGTGGGGCATTAGCACCTCGAGTATTTTTTGGACGAGCACCATTTTTTATATATTATTGTTGGGTATTATCATTTTCTTCATTTGGAGCATTGCCATTATTTGCCCAATTCCTATTTCTATAATTTTGGTTTCTAAAGTTCTTATTTCTGTAGTCATTAGAGTTATTTCCTTAATCATTAGTATAATTTCTAAAATTTCTAAAATTCTGGTGTTAGGGTTGGAGGAATGAGTAGGGTGTGAAGTTAAGGTAGAGGCATTAGGATGGTTAGTATGGGTGGTGTGTGAACTTAGAGTGGAGGGTGTGGGATTGGAAGCATGGGCAGGTTGTGAATTCAGAGTGGAGGGTGTGGGATCAGAAGCATGGGCAGGGGGAGGAGTGAGTTGGTTAGAAGTAGGGTTTTCTGAGGCCGATGGGGCAGGGGGAGGGGTGGGTTGGTTAAGAGCAGGGGGTTCTAAGGCAGAGTTGGCAGGAGGAGCAGTGGGTTAGCTAGGAGGGTTAATGTCCAGAGATTCTGATAATGTTCTTAACTCTCTTTTAATGTTCCTCATAAAAGCTATGATCTCCCCCAAATTTTCCTCCATAAGCTCAAGCCGAGTATTTATTTCTGCATTTTGTTGAGTAGTAGAAGGAACACTCAGTTGGTTTGACTGAGAAGTGGGTTTTTTAAGGAAATACAATATTACAGCTTTAACAATCAAAATCCCAAGGGGGAGTACCACATCGATTATACTTTGCCGTAAGCCCCATGGTATGAGAAATCTCAGAGAGGCAACAAATGCGAATTTTACAAGGTTGGTCATGGAGCTGAATAGCCAGTTGTTAAGTACGTTGTGAACTGGCTGTATCCACATATTTCTAAAGTAAACATGTGGGAAGCAGGACAAGGCCAAAAGCTTTTCCCAGGTTTCCCTTAATCCTGAATTAGGCAGTTGTTCCTTAAAGGAAATGATATTTCGAACAGCTCTCCTAGCCAGGACCTTAGGGCCCTGTGCTAAGATTTAAAACAGCTGTGTTCTATTTAATTTAAGGAGAAATCAAAATGTTTTTTACTCACCCGCTCTTGCAGCTGTGTTTTTAAGCCGAGTTAGCACGTTTAAAAAGACTGACTGACAGCAAGTAATAAAGAGAGAAAGGAAAGAGATTTCACAGAAATTTTTGAGGGTTTTCGTCACAAACCTACGTGGTCTGCCATAAACTGTTACAGACAAAAGAGTGCGAAAATATGGGTTTCAAGATTTTGATTTGCCAAAACTGTAAAGATAATTTTAGCATCTCGATTTTATATCAAAAATAAGTGGTCGCAATGGGAAAAATTCCCAACTATGAAATACCCAAGTCAGCTGGGTTTTATGGAGATTTTAATTAATACAAATTAAGGAATTAAGGAAAGGGGGGGAGGAAATAGGGCCTAGGCCAATGGCCTTTCTCCTTAAGAGAGAAAACTAAGTCAGTCTTTAATCACTCACCGCAAGATCCTTCCAAGCAAAATTCTAGTGTTCAGAGAGAGCCTCCTCTGACTCCTGACCTCCAATTCAGCTTTGGCAAGCTGAATTAAGTCCAGAGCCCTCCAGCTCCTTCCTTTTAAAGAAAATTTTCTCTTGTGTCACCTCCCCTAAATTTTTACGTCTACCAATCACAGTAGATGCTTTTCCTAAGACAGCCCATTCTTAGTTCACATCTTGTTATCACCTTCTCTGGGTAGACTAAAACCTCACACCTCTTGCTAAGCTTGCTTGACCTTTTAGTGATTAATTTGACCTTCATAGGTACTTAGCACCTTTTTATATTAGATCTAAAAATAGACTCATCTTAAGGGTTTTAGCTTTACTTTAAGTATGGGCTGGGTACCTTTCCATTGTTCAGTAAGGAGTTTTACAACTTTACAACTTTTACATTTACAACTTTATCTTCCCCTAAAGTATGCTTAAGTATGGGTGGAGTAATATTAGAAGTCCCCACATTCCTGATCAAGTACCGTCATTGTTTAAAATGGGTTTAGCTTAATCAAATCTTCTGAAGTAGAGTCTGAGAAATTTTAAGATTCACACACTGCTCTAATGAACTATAAGGAAATGCTTAACTCTCCTCCCCAGTGATCAGGAGCCCTCACTTATGTTTGCCAGCATTATATGATTTGAGAATTGATGGTTCCTGCATTTTTTCTGCAGGTGGATGGTGGAGACCTGTTGTTATTTGGTTTAGAGAAGTCTCATTTTAAAAAATGTGTGAGAGAATCTCAAGAAGTTTTGCTGAAGAGCAGCAAGATATTGGGTTGATTTGCCTAGGGACACATAGTTAGCATGTGTACAAGTCATAAAACTTGGATTTTTCTGAATCCAAAACTAGTTCACTATCTTCTGTAACAGTAATCACCAAACTCTTTCGATCCCATACCCATATGTTAAAAAAAATATTTACTTCTTATGTGTTCTTATTGATAAATTGTATACATGTACTATTGTACTACTACATAATACATTCTATAAAATATACTATGCTAGGGAAACCCAGGTTGGACCAAATATATACTCATGTTGGAGGGAAAAAAATTGTGAGGATATATCCAAAGGAGGGGCTATATACCAAAAGCATAGGGAAAATCTTAGATTCATACCAATAAAAGACAACTGAAAGAAAGTTACAAAATGACTTCCATAATCAAAATCATTCAAGATTCCACAGAAGATATAATATAAATAACTGTTGGGCAACCCTCTAAATAAAATCAGGTGAAACATAAAATAGATGTGCATGCTCATCAAAGCTAGTCATTATTGTGAAAAACATACAGAGCAGAGTTCAGGTCAAAGAAGAATTCCCTTTAAATGGAGAGATGCTCCAAATGTTTCTATTTGCAGATGACATTGTGCCCATTTTTCATCATGCCCCCGAACATTGTAGATAGAACTCTTGTAAGAGATCTGTAATCACTCAAAGGAGTTTGACTTTTCCATCCACACAAAAAAGACCAAGGAGATAATGTCTATTGCCCAGATTTTAACATGCATTTTGATGAGCACATTATAATGATTATTAGCCATCAGCATCTGAGACAAATTGTACAGATAGATGATCAATGTGTTGGGCCTGAACTGAAGAAGAGGAGAATGGGTTGCATTGCTTTTGAGGACTTGGAAAGCTTTATTGATCTCAAGCTTCCCATGAAAGCAAGATTTTCAATACTAACACTTGACCAGTGTTGTTCTGTGACGGCAAAGATTGGCATATACCCACCCCTGAAAAATTCAAAATGAATATAACCCAGAGGAAAGTGGAGAGGTACATGGGATGTGTGAGCAAACTACAACTTGTTCTTTGGAGTTCTTTATAATAAGAGGAATAAAAGTATATCAAGGAATATAAGGATGTATGGGCTGGTTATTTGGCAACAGAGGACAATAGGCAAATAGGCAGAATACTCCACTACTTTCTGTGGGATGTCAGGAGAAGACAAAAATGGCAAGAGATGCATAGAATGGGCAAGCGGGAATGAGTAACAGCCTGAATTATTGGAGGAAACTCTAGAGTATGTCTATTCCACTCTCCATCTGCAACTCTGCTTGGTTTCAACTTCATAGAACAAGATACCTCTCCCAGGAGAACTGCACACTTATCACTATGCTGCTAACTCATACTAGACACCTTCCCACCCACCTCAACTTCCTCTCCTTTCTGGAGAATGGAGTACTACACTCCCACAGCTTTCTTTTATATTGGGCAGGACCTGGACTTGTCCACCTGCAGGTTGCTTGGTTCTAACTCTAGGGAATAAGATACCCTTGTGCCTGGTACCCCCTTTCCAGCTTCCTTTTGTATGTCAAATTTTCCCATCAATTGTAAACTCTGAGGGTGGGGAATGAATTTCTTATTTGTATCCGCAGCACTTAGCATAATGTCTGGCACATAGAAGGTACTTAATAAATGTTTATTAAATTGAATCCATGGCATCACAGATCCATTTTAAAATCATTTTTATTTCATTAACAGTATAAAATCTTTTGCCCTTACTAAAATTTTTTTTCATGAGAACAATGGGATTGAATATTATTTCTAAAAATATTTAATACTTCATGATATAGCAGTTTGAAGATTTGATTCTAAGTTAAATTTATTCTATTTGGTTTGGGTGATTCATAACTGAGAAAGATGCCTCATATTCCATGTGGATTCATATAGAATAAGTTCCTCATTAGCTGCAGTTTACAAATGATGAAGATCATAATTCAGGCCCTTTCACTAATTATATTAAACTTTTAAAAATCTGACAAGTATATTTCCATCTTCTGGGACATCAATCATCTCTTACAAAGTGATTGGATTTTCAGCAAGTCAATTCGAAACTCACAGAAATTATTTGGAAAATAATTTGTAAACATTTGTAAACAGGTTTTAAAAATTCTGTCTCCAGACTTAAGTGCAGACCTGAAAGTTTGTAGATAATGTATTTATGTTTTTCTGTTTCTTTGGGGGGGGGGGTTCTGTTTTTAGCAACAAAAATTTGGTTTCTTTTGCTAAACATGATGGCACAATATATACATGAAGCAAGAATTTAATTATTAATGATAGCAGGTATAAATCCATATTTAAGATAATTTTGATGATTAAAATTTTTTGCCAACTTCTTATGAAATCTGATTAGATTATCATTATTTTGACTTCATAATGTAGCTGATAAAGTTTGTACTAGGAATTGGAACTGTGCCATTTTCTTTATTATCTGGAGTCCACAGTGTTGTTTGGGGAGTGGAGGGGTTGCAAGTATTTCTCTAAGCCACTTTTCTATTTTGTGAGGATTTAATTAAAACTAAATAATATGGTTTGTAATATAAATCCACTTAACCAGGTACACAGAAGCCATGATATAAAGAACAGTTGAAACACTGTCAACTCTTCTGTATTGTAGAACTCCCACTCTTCTCTTGGGATACTTTTGTGAACCATCTGTGACAGCTGACATATAGACTGAATTGGGTTGCCAGTGTCAATCAGAATTCAAAGTTTACATTTCTTTCCTTATTTTGGATAAAGAGGAAATAAAAGTTCTCATTTTTTCTCCCAATCTCCAATAGATCATTTTCTGTGTACTCCAGTTTGGAAATTGCTCTTTTCACTTTTGTGTCACAGGCTGCCTTTCTTCTTTCTTTAATGACTTCTGTATCTAAGGATTGGAGCCAGCACCATAGTTTCTTTCTTCCCTAGTTTAGATTGGTCTGTGATGTGTCACATTCTTAAAAGTGATTCAGTGCTCTGGTTTATCTTAATTTTTATTTCATTCTTTCAGATTACAACAAAAGCAGCAGTTATTTTTGTAACTCTTCAATACAATGTTACCATTCCAGCCACAGGTAAGTATCTTTTAGAATTTGCTATTATGATGAACAAAGTAGCATCGAGAATTCCATAGACTTCTTTCTACTTTAAACTTCATTACTAGGAAGTAACTCCAGTATTAAATGTTGTATAATGCAAAATCCATTGTTTTTTACTTGTATCACCCAAGTACATTGTCTAAAAATTGACTTTTGTGTTTTCAGTGCTCAAATTATTTCTTTTTTATGGGGCAACTTAAGAATCCAGAATGAGTGTCCATTCTTTCAAATTGCTATTGATTTTTAACTGATTTTACATTTTCTTGTATAAAGTATTTGTGTATCTGTATATAAAAGTGAGTTTTTAAGTTTGTTAGTATAGAGCTTAAAATGTAAGCCTCAAATCAACCTACACCTCCATTCAGATTACATAGTAGTAGGCCTATAGGAATGAAGGTTTTTGAACTTGACATTCATTTTCAAGGTATTCTACATTTTTTAAAAATGAGTTAAGAATGAATAATAGATTTAGTGATCTCCTAAATTATCTTGTAATGTCACTCAAATTACATTTTCCATTTCAGAAAGTAAGAATATTCCTAAATTATCCCATTAAAATTAAAACTTTTAAAGCTTTATTAGAAAGAAATAGAAGCTTAAAGTAATATTAGATGCCATGAATGGGCAATGAATATTAATACATTTTGGGGGGCCACTCTTTTAATATATGCAAGAACTCAGAGTTCTTTTTCTTTTAGGTATTCTAGTTTCTAAATTATATATTTTTAGAAATCTTTAGTACCCTCATGACCACAAAAAATTAAAAGTTATTTCTAAGGATAAGTAGGTGATTCAGTAGATATAGAGGCAGGCCTAGAGATGGGTTCAAATTTGGCCTCGGACATTTCCTAGCTCTGTAATCCTGTGCAAGACACTTAACCCCAGTTGCCCAGCCCTTACTGCTCTTGTGCCTCAGAACCAATATTTAGTATTAATTCTAAGACAAAGTAAGAGTTTTTGCGGGGTTTTTTTAAAAAATTGTCTCAAATGAATCTAGCTAAAGAGAATTAAAAGTGAAAGGCGAAGATAAAGAACTTCAAAAGGAATAGAGTGTTTATTGTTTGATTAGAATTGTGATTGGCAAGTGTAATAGTTCAAAGTACTCAGAGATGCTCAGACCTTTCCAGATGAAACTGAGTTTTTTCAAATCAAAATTGTAATTGCTTCTGAAGCTTTGATTTTTCAGACTTCTCCTAGGAGTAGATTACCTTGAGGGATTACTGGCACTTAATTCTTAGTTTATTGCTTGTCTTCACAAAACCATGTTGTACTGAATGCCATCCTTAATTTCACAATCTTAATACATACTTGTGTTTGGTTTTCTTTTTGGTCTTCAGAAGAGCGTGTAACCGAAACAGCCTCTTTTTATTACTATGGCATCAAAGATTTGGCTACAGTTTTCTTCTACATGCTGGTAGCAATAATTATTCATGCCATAATTCAGGAATATGTGTTAGATGTAAGTACCAAGGGTGGCTTTCTTTAAGTCTGGGTAAAGAATTATGAGATGAACTTGTTACTTGGATTCCTAATAAATGCCTTTTTTTTTTTTTTAGAAAATTAACAGGCGTATGCATTTCTCCAAAACAAAACACAGCAAGTTTAATGAATCTGGTCAACTTAGTGCATTCTACCTTTTTTCTTGTATTTGGGGCACAAGCATTCTGGTGTCTGTAAGTATGCCTATGCTGAAACCGTCAAAGCCAAAACCCCTCACATTTTAAATAAAAATAGTGTCCTATTTAAATAGTGTTCTCCATCTATAAATTAATTTTGGTTTGCTGAAAATGTGAATTTCTGCTTCTTCCCTAATTAATACATTTGTTGGAAATTAGGAGTGCTGTTAATTTGAGGTGATACATTTGATATCAAACTGTGTTCTGTGATTAGTTTGTTGTTGTTTTGTGTTGTTTTGTTTGTGGTTCCTGAATTAGGAACTTTTTTTTTATCTTTTGTATTCACTTGCAGGCAGTGTCTGTATTAGCAAAAAAGATTTTAAGATAGCATTGACTTTAATACTGCTGGTGCACAAGGGTGAGATGTTTTTAGCCATTTTCCACAAATAAAGCAAGCTTTAGCGAAGCACTATCCAGATAGCTTTAAAAATATTACATGCTTTTTCAAAGAGTACAACCAGAGCCTTGCTTATGCCATTCTAACTAATGGAATAACTAAGAACTGTTTTGTTTTAAAGGCATTTATTTCTATTAATGTTTTTCTCAAAAATGTATCATCTTCCACTGATGTTTTTTAAACCATAATCTAGAAATTAGGTTTTTTCCTAAAAGCATGACATTTCTTTGGGAAAATGGCACTTTTATTTAAATCATTCTTTGGATTTGAGAGTTAGATTTCTGTATTAGAGTTTTTAGAAGTATATTAAAGAGCTATATTGTTCATTGGATAAAGAGCCAGCCTTCGAGACGAGAGGTACTGGATTTAAACTGGCCTCAGACATTTCCTAGATGTGTGACCTTGGGCATGTCACTTAATCCCAACTGCCTCTCTTACCTCTCTTCTGCTTTTGACTCGATACTTAGTATTGATTCTAAGATAGAAGGTATGGATTTAATAAAAAGGAAATAAATTAAATGATTGGTGTGCTATTGGTAAAAATTACTTTGGTTAAAAAAAATGCTGCCAAGGGGCAACTAGGTAGCATAGTGAATAGAGTGCTAAACTTAGAGTTGGGAAGACCTGGACTTTAATCTGGCTCAGATACTTCCTAGTAGTCAAACCTTGGACAAGTCACCTAACCCCATTTGCCTAACCCTTGCCACTCTTGGGCTTAGAATTGATACCAAGACATAAGGTAAGAGTTTTTGGAAGGAAGGTAGGAAAGAAAAGAAATAAAAACAAATAAACAAAAGCCATTTTAACAATTTCAGAGTAAATGTCAAGGTTGCCTCAACCAAGAATGCATTTCCTTTCTACTTTTTGTAATCTATTATCCTTCCATTTGTTATAAATTGGTTAGTTTAATAATAATATTTTCCATAAAATTAGTACAGGTAGGCTCATTATTAATGAAGACATTCAGAGACAATTTCCACACCCAAGTCTATAGGAACAATGTTTTATTGATTTACAATTTAAATTCTGTTAAATAAAATTTCCCGTGTAATGGATGTTTTTGTTGGTCCATGTGGGAGTTAGTCTATGCAGACATTATTGTTTTCAATTTACATTTTTTGTTATATCTATATAAAATATATATATTAACTCAATGAAGAGTTGCAAAAGATTTTCTATGCCTGCAAAATAATGGATTTAAAAATCTCATTTCAATAGAGGGGTGGTTAACAAAGATTGCAAAATGTTCCTTTCCCAAGAGAGAAAATTAAAAATACGAAAGGTCTGTCTGAGTCCAGAGTACCTATAAGGTGGGAGGGTCTAACAAATCCAAGAAGTGGAAATGGAGCTCTCCCAAACTGACATCCATAGCAAAAGTAAACGCCTTATAATTGATATGCTTCCCTCTGTATATGGAATTTTTTTTATATCTTGTCAAATTTATTAAAATAGGTTTCTACCTTTATAAGTATTTACAAGAACAAATAATCTTTCGTTTGAACTGTTAGGAAATAACTACTCACTGAAAATAAAGTTATATATACCTTAGAATAGAACTTAAAGTGCTTTTCTTTTTCTCAAAGCTAGTTAGCCTAACCACCAACCAGGCAATAATATAGTTTATATATTTTAGATAACTATTTCATTATACTAGTTTATTTTTTAGAAGCATCAACAAAAAATATTGACTTCCTTGAGCACTTTAAAGCCATAAGAAATTTTAGGATTAGTTCAGTCCCTTCATTTTGTCACTTGGTATGAAAGAATTTGGGCATCAAAAAAATGGAAATCTTTTTTTCTTTTTGAGTTATCTTATGTAGGCTAATTTTTATGTCAATGCTATCTTAGGAGAACTTCATCTCAGATCCAGCTATACTGTGGAAGTCCTACCCCCTTACCCTGATGACGTAAGTTGTTTTTGATCTCCTTTTATTGATTAAAGAAAATGCATCTATCACATGAAAAGGCAGCAAATATTAATTACAATATTCCTTACACATGGCCCTTTTATTATGTTCTTCTTCCTTTTATTCTTGTTACTTTTTCACTTCCTCTTCTTTGCTTTCTTCCAATCCTCTTGCCTTTTTCTATCTTTAGCTCTGATCCATTCATTCCTTCTTCATATTTTTTTCATCTTTTAAGCCCAAATCAGGCCCCCTTCTTCCACAATCCTTTTCCCAATGATTTCTTCCTTCTCTGAATTCCCATCACTCTTATACTCTGTACCATTTACTTTAAAAATTAATTGCATACTGTCCAGTATGCTTCTCTGATTTTTAAAATATTACATCAGTTTTGCCACCTCAGCAGGATCATAAGTTCCTTGAGAGCAGAAAACATCTCTTACACTTCTTTTTATATTACTTATATTGCTTGACAAATAGGAGTATTCCATAATAATCAACTTAACAAGTAGATGTGGGTGAGTAGAAAAAGAGAAATGTAAAAATCAAAGAGTTGTTGTACGGGCATGTCTTTGCCCATTCATGTTTTTCAGTCATCTGTGTTTACTAAAATGTTCATTGCAACTGAGTCATTTTTTTTGCCAATTGCATTTTATCCAAGAGTTCCTGAAAACCTTCTAAAGTGCCTATTATATGTGCCCTTTCTCAGATTTACAAATCTAAACTCTCTACCCTAATGCTACTCCACTGTCTTTCTCCTATGGAACATTTCTTTGGCTTCCCTTCCTCTGGTTACTGCCTTCTTATTGCAAGGATCTTCTCCTTCCTTCCTTCCTTACCCCAAAACTAAATCTGTGTCTTATACCTTCAACTTTAGTTTCTCCGTGCTTTCCAACTAGCTGCCCTGATGAACTGATCAGTGTTTATAGACTAATGAAAGAAGGCTAGATTTCTTTTATTCTAATTTGTATCGTAGCCTATAGAGACAGTGCCCTTTTGTTTAATAAACCTAAAAAAAGACTGCAAAGATAGGGATTTCAGGACTGATTAGCAAGGCAAGTGACTCATGGGGATCTGTTTTGGGAGTCAGTAGAGTATTGGAAAGGTATCCCTCTAATCACACCACTCCCTATTATATCTATGAAATATAGAAATACAGTAGTGGCATGATAGATAACTTTATATCTATGGTTGACCCTGACTTCCAATATTTGTCTTACTCTGTATTCTTTAAATATGTTATGTTTTTAAATTATTATTTCACTTTCTTGTGTTGTGCAGATTTCAAATGAAGTTTTTCTACATATCACAGCTGGCTTACTGGTTTCATGCTTTTCCCGAGCTCTACTTCCAGAAAACCAAAAAAGTAAGCTGGACAATGTATAATTTAAAAAATTATCTTACTATCAATTTTTTTTTATTTCTTGGAGGAATTTTTTTTTATTTTATCCAGTTTCATTTTTACTCACATTATCCTCCCTTCTGCTTACCCTCCCCAAGCCTCCCTTCTCCCAAAAAAAGTTTTCTCCACTCTAAACCATAAGTTTGGGTCATTCATTTGATTTTAATGTTACTCAAACACTTTAAGAGCTAATAATTACAGATTTTGAAAGGTGTTAATGGTCATAACTTTACTATTTGTCTTTTTTTAATAAAACGTTTTTACCCTGACTTAGGAATTTAACTATACTCTGCCATCAGTAAGTCACTTCTTAGTTGTGTTATGTGGTCTAAGACATTAAGTAAATGAAACATAAACAGTTCTATCTTAGAATTCAAAAGTGAGAAAAGTAACTTATAGCTGAAGTGTTGTTTTGTTTTTTGTTAAACCCTTACTTTCCACCTTAGAATTAATACTGTGTATTAGTTCCAAGGCAGAAGAGGGTTAAGGGCTAGGTAGTGGTAGGTAAGTGGGTCTGAGGCTAGATTTGAAATTAGGACCTCCCATCTCTAGGCCTGGCTCAATCCACTGCACTATTTAGCTGTGTTTTTTGATCAACATCTTATTCTTTAAAAAAAAAAATTCCAAAATGAATGGATCCTATTTTTAAAGTTTGAAAAGTTGTGTTTTTTTTCCTTGAACATATAAGTACAGTTCTTAAGTAAAACATATAATTGACTTTAGTTTTGAAATATTTTCTTTCAGTTACACATAAAAGCAGATTTTAACATTTTTTACTTCCATACCCATTCCCTTCCTTCCCACTCTTCTTATTGAGAAAGCACAACTGATTTTCTAGACTTTTTTACTTCTAATACTTTTCTGAAGACAGACTCTCATACTCCAAAATTTCTTTGCCAGTTTTTTTTTTCCCAAAACCTGTAAAATTTTCCTCATTGCCTTCCACTAAAATAAAGCTACTGGGAGCAGCTGGGTGGCTCAGTGGTTTGAGAGCCAGGCCTAGAGATGGGAGGTCCCAGGTTCAAATCTGGCCTCAGACACTTCCCAGCTGTGTGACCCTGGGCAAGTCACTTAACCCCCATTGCCTAGCCCTTACCGCTCTTCTGCCTTGAAGTCAATATTGACTCCAAGACGGAAGGTAAGGGTTTTAAAACAAAATAAAATAAAGCTACTTACTTCTGCTCTCAAGCTCTTTTCCCATATGCACTGGACTTTTTATTATGTCTAATCTGTTCTTTTCCTTTCATATTCTTATGCTTTTATTCACATTGATTTCCTCATCCACTTTTCTAATTCTGCTTCTAGGATTACTCCAAATCCTCTACACCTTACTTGCCTTTCTACACTTTGAAATTAGTCTAGTGCCTTCTTACTCTTTCTAGAACTCCATAAAATCCCTCTTCATTCACCAAACTCAGCCTAATGACACATAATAATGTAGCTAATACTCAGTGGTTTAAGGACTTGACTTGCATTTTCATTTATTTGATCCTTAATAACCCTATGAGATTATAAATGATATTGTCTCCATTTTATAGATGAGGAGATTGAACCTTAGAGAATATATGGCTTGACAGTGGTCACATGTAGATACTGGAGCTAAACTAGCTCTTCTGACTACAGCACTTTTTATATATGCCTTGTGAGGGATTTTAAACCTATTTCTTGACACAGGAAAGTAGTAACTCGGGGCAGCTAGGTAGCTAAATGGTTAGAGAACAAGACCTGGAATTGGAAGGTCTTGTGTTCAGATCTTGTCTCAGATACTTCCTCACTGTGTGACCCTGGGCAAGTCACTTAACTCTTGTTGCCTAGCCCTTACCACTCTTGCTGCCTTGGAACCAATACACAGTATCAATTCTAAGACAGAAAGTAAGGATTTTTTAATTGTAATTAATGGTTGTTGGCTACTGATTTCTTTTTTCTTTTGTATTTTTGTTTATTTTATAATACTATCCTTCAGTGATATTGTCTGCTAAACTTGTGGCTGCAATGGAGTCCATATAAAAGTCAGCAGATAATTCATTTTGAAAAAAATAGAACGTTTTATCATTTATGAGTATGTGAAAAATAAGATTGAAGGAGCCTTACTCTTTTTAAAAAATCTTTTACTTAATATGGTTTTTTAAATTTATTTTTAATTTTTAAATGTTTTCATTTAATTGATTTAGGATATTTTTCCATGGTTACATGATTCATGTTCTTTCCCTCCCTTCCTCACTCCCCCTCTGGGAGCCAACAAGCAGTTCCACTGGGTTTTACATGAATCATTGTTAAAAACCTATTTCCATATTATTAAAATTTGCAATAGAATGATCATTTAAAGTCAACATCCCCGATCATGTACCAATAAAACTAGATGATCAATCATATGTTTGTTCTTTCTCATAAATCCCTCTGGATTGTCCTGGATCATTGCATTGCTGCTAGGAGAAAAGTCTGTTACATTTGATTGTGCCACATTATATCAGTCTCTGTGTACAATGTTCTCCTGGTTCTGCTCCTTTCGCTCTGCATTAATTACTTAAGATGTTTTTAGATCAGGAAATAAAAAAATTAAAGATTTATGACCACAATTTTCAATGACACTTCCATCCCCAATATTGTCTTTAATGATCTTAGAATTTGCTACTATGTCAATAATATCTTAGATAGCACAGTGGCAGAATATCACTAGAGAGCTACCGTGGTCTAGAAGGGATCCCAGTGACCATCTAGTCCATCCCAAAGGTAATCAATCCCTGATATAACATTCTCAACAAATAACCAGCCTCTGTTTGAATGACTAAAGATGAAATATCTAGCTCTATTTATCAAGAAGCTTTCATGGTTTTGTTTGTTTGTTTTTAAACCCTTACCTTTCATCTTAGCATCAATTCTAAGACAGAAGAGTGGTGAGGGATAGGCCTGGTGCTCTAACTATTCTGACACCTACCTGCCCCTGGAAATTTTCCTTGTCATCAGTCCTCCATTTCCCTCCTTGCAATGTTTATCTATTGTGGGGCCAGACAGAATTAGGTCACACTTAACTTACATATTACAAACCTTCCTGAACTCGTACACTTGTACATCAGTATTGTTCCCCCCAGGATTCTTTCCCAGTTCTTTTGTTCTATCTCCAAAGTGACAAATACTCAAAGCCATTCACCTTCCACATGGCTCTCCTCTGGACAGTCTCTAAATTAAGACTTTTCTTCCTAGACTGTGACTAGATCAAAAACAAAGGACTTATCACCTCATTTCTTGAAGCTTTTCCTCTCATTGAAACCCAACAGAGTATTAATTAAACTACTGCCATGTCCTGCTGATAATATATTTTGGGTTTGCAGTCTACTAAAAAGGCCCATGACCCTTTTCTAGACAAATATATCTGTGTGACTTTGCCTTTCATGTCTTGTACTTGTAAAGTTGAAATTTTGAACCCAACTGTAAGACATTTATCTCCCTCTTTATAATTTCATCATCTCAGATTCAGCCCAATACTTTTAGTCTGTCAAGATCTTTTTGGATTCTGACTCTTTGGTCCAGTATATTAGCTGAGCTGAGAAAGGTTTGTATAGAATAAGTTACTGACAAAAAATATTGAAGAGTAAAAGTCTGCCGTGCACATTTCTGGAGCACCACACTGGAAACTGCCTTCAAAGTTGATAATTAATTAGTGACCTTCATTCATGAATCTAGTCAATTGTGTTTATCATTTGGCCCACATCTCCATTTTCTACAAGAAGAGTAGGACATTTTTATAAAATTCATTGCTGAAATCTAGATAAATTATTAGCAGTCTGATCAGCCAGTTCAGTTAACCCTATCAAAAAAGGAAATAAGGTTAGTTTAGCATGAACTGTTCTTTTTTTTTTTAAATAGCAACCCTTACCTTCTGTCTTAGAATCACTACCATGTGTTGATTCCAAAATATAAGAGCAGTAATGACTAAGCAGTGAAGGTTAAGTGACTTGCCCAAGGTCACACAGCTGAGAAGTATCTGAGTCCAGATTTGAACCCAGGGCCTCCTCTCTCTAGGCCTGGCTCTCAATCCACTGAGCCACTTAGCAGTCCACATTGGCTCTTATATTTACTGCTTCCTTTTCTACATGTTTATTATACATTTCTTGAATAAGTATAAGTTTGACAGAAAGTGGAATTGGGCAGAATCCTTGGCACAGGTCACCAGCTCAGTACTCTTCCATTTTTAAAAAATTACAGTATTTGCCTCTTGGCCTCACTGTGTTTCCAGATTTCCCTGATGGTGTTTAGTCTTCACATCCCCCAGGTCTTTGCCATTCTGATCTAACTTTGGCTTTTTGATTAGAAGAATAGGGGTATTGAATTCTGAGAAGCAATTTATTATGATCTCTTGTTGGATTAGGGATTCAATGATTGATCTTATACCCTCAATTGGTTATTTAGTCAAGAGATATTGAGGTAAACAAAGAACTGTTCCTTCCTTAGTCCTCACCCTTATTGGAATAGCTGATTTCATTAGACCTACATCTGTGGAAGACTTTGATCAAATATCTTCAGGTATAGAATGGATTGAATCTAAGTCATCCTCTGTACTGACTGAATCTAAGAACAGCAATGGAAAAGCTTTCAGAGATTCTTCTGATAAATGTAATGAGATATCACCAGTATCAGTACATTGGATTGTTGCTTTTAATTTACTTAATAAATACCTAAAAGATTCATTGTACAGACTGGCATACAAAGAAATGCCTCCTCCACAGATAATGGACCTAAAATAATCATTTTTGGTTGTAATTTTGCTACTCTTTGTGGTTCTCCAGTAGCTCCTATAACTTCCATTGTACCAACAGCTGTACAATTCTTAGGAAGACTTTGCAAAACTGATTTACTCTCTCCATTATCAATCAGAAGATCATAAATCTGGTCTTCAATAGTTATAGACACTTATGATTGTACTATTTGGTGGTTGGAATGTTTCTAATGCTGGAGCTAGCACAGTAACATCAGTACAAAGCTTAGTCATTTCCTATCCGTCCAAATTTACATCTGCTTGAATTGCATGATATTTCCAGGATTTAACATCTTTACCACCATCATCAGCTTTTTCACTTATTTTCATTGTTCCTTATAATATCTATCTTGGTATCATTGCTCTCATTTGCAATCACATTATCTTTATCCACTTAACATTCTTCACTATTTTCTATTATTTTCACAATCACTAGAATTTTCCACTAATTTCACATTACAATATTCTTTTTCCTCACAATTATTAACACTAATTACATTATCCTTTGTTTCAGTCACATCATTTATAACTTCATTAACCTCCATCTCCATTTTCCCTTGATTGTTCAAATACAGAAGAACTCTGGGTACACCTTCATAATGAACATGCCCCTTTGTTCTGATCACCCTTAACTACTTGACTGTATTTGGGCCTTGCTTCAGATTTAACCCACTCCTGCACAGTGTTTAAATCTGGTGCTTGAGCTCCCTGACAGCAAGTATTTTGGCAAGTGTTAACATTATTTCTCCTTTGGTAATTGTTCCAATTATTATAATTATTATTATTCCAATTATTCTATCTATTGTGCCCTCCATTTCTATTTAATTGTCTGGAAAATTGCTGTCTGTACCTACAGACCCTGACAAAATGTCCAACATGATTACACAAGAAACACCTCTGGGGTCCAGATCTCCTTTCTCTAAGCTTGTATTGGTTGCTCGGTTACAAAGATCTTGGAGCTGCCACAACCTTTTACTTCCTTTTTTTCACTGTCCCTAGCTTTATTTTCTGCTTCCCTCAATTTCTTTTTTAAATCCTCTTATTACAGTGTCCCTTTCATCATATTTATCCTCATTATCAACACACAATTATGTTGCCTTTCTCCTTAATTCTTCTAGTCCCATTTCTTCCCAATCAGGGCAATTATTCCTAAAGAATGATTTAATTTTAGGCATTACGTTTCTCACAAATATCCTCTTTATATGAGCAATTGTGCCTCCTTCTAAAACATTCATGTTTAATAAAATTTCTGTAGCTTCTGTAAATTTTTCCAGGTAATTCATAGATGTTTCATTTATTTTTTTGTTTGATATTCTCAAATTTAGACCAGGCATTAGGTCTTTTAGTGTTCCTCTTCATCACAGCCATAATTGACTTTCTGGCCTCTTTCATCAATTCATAATCAGCTTTATTATTCCTATCCATACCTTGAAAAGTTTCTGGCCATGGAGTCAATAATGGATCATTTCTTGCCTTGTCAGTAAACATATTTCTTTCACTTTTTGTTAATAATTCTTTCATCAGTAATTTAAAATCACCATAATCAGGGTAAAAAATGTCTATAGCCCTTTGAAATTCCCTGACAACCTTTTTAGGTTCTTCTATAAATGATGAGGTCTTATGTTTAATCGATTCCAAATATTCTGGTGTAAATAATTCGTGAGTTTTGACTTTGTATATTTCATCATCGGTTACAACAGGAATATCCCTTAATGGAAACAAGGATGCTTGATTTTTATTGCATTCTGCCTCTTACCATTGTAATTGTCAAATTCTTAATTTTCCCATCATTATTTTATTAATCTTTTAAATCATTTCCAAAATCATTTGTTAAAATCATCCTGTCTTTGATGCATGACTCCATTGCCTCTTGCTTTTCCTTCATAATTATAATCATTTGCTTCATCTCAGAGTCTTTAATAATCCACACCACAATAGCTTTCAATCTATAACCATTTCATCCTCTCATACCCTAACATTATATAACAACATTGAGGAAACAGCTAAAAGATTACATAAGAGATGTGTAAAACACAATCCCACAAAAGGTACAAAACATGTCATGTCCCCTGACATGTTTACATTAAACAAAATACCATATCTTATAGGATATGATCTATTATTATCCACTTTTCTTAGATTACTTAACACCTAAGAACAGAAAAACAAAAAAATAAATAAATAAAAATCAACAAAAAAAATATGGCCACCTAACATATGTGCCTTTGGACCTTTAACTTTTAAATCCCCCCAGAGGCCAGCCAGAGTCATAGAGTTCCGTGGCAACCCCCTTGGAAGCAACCAATTGCTGGGAGTGACAATGGAATTTTCCTGGTCCCTAACTGTCAACTTGCCCTCTGTTTTTTTTTTTTCTGGTCAAAGTCAATTATTTTCCTAAGGTTTTGCCTTGCTGGCTCTGCCAAATGTTATTGAGAAGTTAAACAGAAGGGATCACACTAACTATACATATAAAACCAGGTTTATTAGCTAAAGGGACAAGGGAATTGAAAGGGAATCAGGGAGTAACTTATTTTTCTAACCTACCCAGATATTAAAGTCTTAGCCTTTCTAAATAACCTTAATCTAGCTAAATAAAGGGGTAATTAAAGATAAAGGGGATTAGTAAAGTCCACAGGGCCCAGATTCTCACAACACCAGAGTCCCTGGTTGGGTTACACAGCTGTCTCAAGATGAGTCCTCACAAAGTTCAGGAAGGAAGGAGGAGGATCAGATCCACACACACCATCCACCAATGTGTGGGAGGTCACTCACTCAACCTCTCCTTAAATATGATCCAATTCCCTGGCAGCTCCAAAGTTGGTTTTCCTACAGAGAGAGAGACATCCACTCCTCTGTCTTTTTCCAGAGGGACAATGTCAGTTAGTTCCCAACTCCCTCTCAGTGCCTTAGAATGTTGACCCACTTCTTGCAAGCTCTTCGGAATCTTGGTTTTGCAGCATCCCATGCTGCTAGCTTGCCCTGCTAAAAATCCTGTACTACAGGAACTAAGGATGTAATTCACCTGGGCCAGGAGAGTTGAATTCACCAGTGGCAACTAGATGTCCTCTCATCATTTCTTCCTTTTCTGTGTTGTCAGAGGAAGAATCAATCAGCTTTGCGTTCTCTCTGTTGTTGTTATCAATCCCTTAAGCAATAACTTCAACCTTCCTTCAACTGTCACCCACTATAACATTTTCAATACAAAACAAAAAAAATTATCCCCTGCTTACCTTACCAGTTTCAACTTCTTCTGAGATTTAACACTGTTTTTATGACAGGGCCATGTTCTTCCATATACCATTGCCTATTCTTGCTTCCATCTACATATTTTTTAAAAGCTCTTATTTCATCGAAACTTCTCTCCAAAGTTAACACTGCTCTTTGAAGCACCAGACCAGTGACCTTTTCTCCTTTAATCTTCTTGATCTCTCTGGAAGCTGTGATGCTGTGTGATTCCCCTTTTCTAGATTTCTGTGACACTTCTCTGTTTTTCTTGTCTTTTCTAGTTTTCTTTGCTGTATCATCCTTTCCCTTAAATAAAAGTATACTTCGGTGCAGTGTCCTGGGCCTTCTCTCTCTATAGTCATCTTCTTAGTAAACTTCTTAACTCCCATGAGTTTAATTATGTCTGTGCAGATAGATAACTCCCAGAGCTGTGTATCTAGCAGTGGGCCCTCCATTGCTCTCTGTCACAATAGTTTACTAGATGACTCCATGTCTCCAGTCTCTTCTCTCTATGCCATCTTCCACACAGTTAAAATGTTTGTCCTAAAGCACAGCACTGAGCCGCACGTCACTCCCCTGCTCAGAGTTCCAGGGGCTCCCTACTGTTCCAGGATTATATACAGTCTCCTAAAGCCCTTTATGGCTTCTTCCTAATTATTCCCCTTCATGGCACTGCCCTACAATTTAAAATACTCTATTTACTATTAAATATACATAGCATTCCATTTCCCAGCTTCATGTCTTTGCATAGGTTCTTCCCCCATGCCTGCAAAGTACTCCTTTGAGGGGTCTGCTTCTTAGAATACCCAGTTCACTTGAAAATTCAACTTATTCAAGTCATTCAACACCTAGCCAGGAGCAGTTAGGTAGCTCAGTGGATAGATGGAGGGCCAGGCCTAATGATATAAGGTCCTGGGTTTAAATCTGGCCTCAAACGCTTCCTTGCAGTGTGACCTTGGGCAAGTCACTTAACAGCAATTGCCTAGCCCTTACTACATTTTTTGAAAAAAAAAAAAGAAAGAAAGAAAGTAAGCTTTAAAAAAAAAGAAAAGAAAAAATTTAACCAAGGTCACCTCCAACATGAAACCTTTCCTGTCCTCTCATCATTTCCCATCCCAAATTTATATTTACTAATATGTATACATGGTTCTCCCCTTGCCCCATTTGATTGTTTATGCATATGTCATTGGTAAGAGAGAAAGTGAATAAGCTTTTATATGCCACCTTTATATGCCAGGCATTGTGTGTTACTCTTACCTCATTTGATCCTCCCAAGAACCTTGCAAAAGCAGGTGATGTTATTCCCCTTTTTTACATTTGAGGAAATTGAGTCAGAAAAATGTGAGTTTATTTATCCAGTGTCACACAGCTATTAAGTGTCTATGGCGGATTTGAACTCCCACAATGCTGCTAGCTGCATCATGCCTATTTTTTTCAAGCTGACTTTTCATATAGAATTTTAGTCTATGGAATGCTACATATTTTCCCTTTAAATATTTTGAAATCTAGGTAGGGCATATGAATGCAGATTGAAGCATACTATTCTTCACTATTTCCTCTGAATTCTTCTTTAGTTGTAAGCAATATGTGTCTTCTTTCACATAGGAAGGAAGGGAGGGAACATGGATTGCAAAATGTCAGAAAATGATTATTAAAAATTGTATCATCATGTAAAAAAAATTAAATATTTTTTAAAATCTAGAGCACACACCATCCTATTGGGCAATGCCTTCTGGATTTCTTCAGGTAGTATGATTTGTGGCCAGCCGAATCACCAATGTTTCTCCACTTTGACAAATCCTGAGAGGTTCTCAGTTAATATCTTGCATCCAAGCCCAGAAATAAAACAAAATCTTCGGTATTGTTCTCAGGTCACTGAATAGCTTCAGCAGATGATCTTTCCTTGATAGCTTCTGGGGCTCTATTTTATCATTCCTTGGGGGAGAAGAAGAAGCTGCTTCTTTACTGAAGCATTGAATTCCTTCCCCTTAGGGGAAAACCTCAAATTGTACATATAGTTGTACTGTTCTGTCCCTTCCTCCTCTTTGACACCTTCTTCCATTCTCTTAATGTAAGGCTGAGATTTCCTGGGCCAGTAATGATCCTTTTTTTCATTCTCAAAGCCCCACTTCCAGCTCTTGGTTTGAGGAGGTAGAATAGGCATTGAACTGGCCCTGATACCTTTGGAGCATGGAGAGATGTTTCTTACTTCCGTTCACCTTTCCACAAGGGAGATGAGCCTATACTTAAAACATAGATAATCACCACCTACAGCAGAAATACAAACATGCACTTGGTGCATGGCCCTGCACATTTTACCCTATTCTGCATAATGTTTTAAATTCTCAATCTTGCTTTTTTAGCTCCTTGTTGGTTTTTATACCTAACTTTCTACATGGTTTTAGATATGTTCGTGCCCACAGACTAATATCTTTTATATCCATCCTGGTCCCTGTTTAGCTGTATCCTTTGTATCCTTATATTAATATATTTAACAAATTTCTTCAGTTGCTGGGATGGAGAAGGATGATTCAATGTAATGACTGATTTTTGTCCCAGGGCCTCGCCTCATGTTCACCAGTTCCAGGTGGAATTCATCCAGAGCTGCCATCTAATTTTTATGGAATCATTTGCATAACTCAGAAGTAGCTAAAACTATTTTTAACACCTATATATGACAGTTGAAAGTAACTGTTTGAAATAATTAGCATAATTTGCAAGTAGCAGCTGCATATGTGTTAAACAGTTACTTAAAATTTACTCTATGAAAGTTATTTTAGGAAGATACTGTCTGGAAAGAATTGGTAAAAAGGGCGACTAGAGCACTGATTGCTTTGAAATGCTCCCACTGGTACATAGAAAAAAAGCTGCAAGTGGCAGTTCAAGAGGTGTGCCAATGACAGATAATGTGTCTTTTTCTTCAAAGGGAAAAACATCAAATTTCAGAGACTCGCTTTGTAATGAATTTTTTTAAATTATAATCAAGAAATAGACCTATGTTTATTGCTGCTTACATGAAATGCTTTTTAGTTTAAGTGTAAACATCAGGAAATAATACCATGAGAAAAGAATATATAGACAATAGAAAACAACCAGTGTGTTGAAGTTAAGTATTTGGGAATGTCTTCCCAGTCTCAAAGAGAGGTATATGCCTTATTCAGTAAGTCAGGAAATTCCCTAAGGCACTGAGAGGATAAGGGACTTGTCCAAGTCATTCAGCCAATATTAAAGTCAGTATTTAAATCCAAATTTTCCTGACTCCATGCACTGAATTCTACCTACTATATGACTGTTTCTTCTTCTTCTTTTTTTGCTTTTATTATTCTTTTTTTTCCCTCTTTTTAAATTTAGAATATTTTTCCATGGTTACATAATTTATGATTTCTCCCCCTGCCCTCCCCATCCCAGAGGTGACAAGCAGTTCCACTGGGCTATACATGTATCATTGTTCAAAGCATATTTCCATGTTATTTATATTTGCAGTAGAGTGATCTTTTAACATAAAAACCCTAATCATATCCATATTGAACTACATGATCAATCATATGTTTTTCTTCTGCATTTTGCTCCCACAGTTCTTTCTAATAAGTTCCTCTGGATTGTCCTGGATCGTTGTATTGCTGCTAGTAGTGAAGTACATTATATTCGATTGTACCATAGTATATCAGTCTCTGTGTACAATGTTTTCCTAGTTCTGCTCCTTTCACTTTGCACCAGTTCCTGGAGGTCTTTCCAGTTCATGTGGAATTCCTCTAGTTCATTATTCCTTTCAGCACAATAGTATTCCATCACCATCAGATACATCAATTTGTTCAGGCATTCCCTAATTGATGGACACCCCCTCATTTTCTATTTTTTTGCCACCACAAAAAGCACAGCTATAAATATTTTTGTACAAGTCTTTTCCCTTATTATTTCTTTGGGGTACAAACCCAATCGTATAACATCCTGTTTCTTAAAAACTACCCTTTTAAAAACTGGTCAGTATGCAAATAGGAGTTTTTGAAAGCTAGTTGAAGAATACCAGAATGAATTTTACATATTTAATTTATAATGATTAGAATAATGATTGAGAAATTGGAAAAGTAAGCCTAAAAATTTACATTGCAAATATGCTTCCTCTAAAAGTATCAAGAAAGGTTAATAAGAATATTCTTGCTAAGGAGCCCAGAATTCACAAAATATATCATATTCCAAAAAAAATTGAAGATAATTTAAGACTTAAAATTTTTTTAATTGGGTAGAAAACCAAAATGCAAGCTCTAAGCCACTTCTGTATCATTCTAGAGTTTCTGTATACTACGTCTATAGCTATAGAAAGAAATACTTAAAAGAAATTATCTGCTAGATAGATCTGGCCCCAGAAACGTACAATGGAGAGATTTATGATGGTGTAGGCTGGCATTGCCCATTCACCTTCCCCTACAATTATCAGTTGCTATAACGGAAGTGCTGAGCTGGAATTTGACTTGGGTAGTTAACCATAGAAAGGAAACGAGTCGATTTTCTCTTAGCAAGTTTGAGTCTTTTCTTTCTCTTAGGTTGGAATTTGAGATTAGAAAACAGGAGAAATGGATCTGATTTGAAAACCAACAAAATTTTGAATTTCTTAGAATTGAAAATAGTTTTCTGTCATTTTTAGAAACAGAATGTGAAGTTACATAGATTTACTGTATATAAGCAAAAAGTTTCTGGGGGAGGTGGGAGATTTAAATGTTTCAAGCAGTGTTCTCTGCCTAGTAAGCACTTTCTTTGTTTTATTTTTGTTTTATGTCATTAGAGTTCCTTCTTTGGAATCTAAAGCTCATATTTCTTCATCCCCAAGAAATTCAGTCACTTGTTGAAGAAAAAAAATGAAAGCACTCCCATTAGAAATACTAAAAATTCCTTTAGTTTATTTTAACTTGAGATATTAATCTTCAAAGTAGCACATTGGATAAAATATCCAGGTAAACATATTCTAATATACGCCTTAGAATTTTATAACTAGTTTTTTTTGCATTCATGGGCTCCAACAGTTAATGAAACTGGAACTGTACAATATTGAAATTTTATAGTGGAAAAGAAAAGAAAGATTATAGGGAATAAAACTCAATGGTTCAATACCTCTGGCCATCTAGAAAACGTTGAGTCATGGAAGGTGAGTCTCATGGGAAAATCTTATTCATTGCAGAGGTCCAACAAGTGTTTTTTTCCAAATTACTTAGAACATCTTTCTTCCATTTGAAGAACCTCTGCAGATATTGTACTGTCTGTGGACTCCTGAGGGGAAAAAACATACCATGTAGCAGAGTTTATCTCTCTGGGTTGCTCAGTGTATATACTTGATGAAAGGAAGGTCAAAAAATTGTTTACAGCATATTATGGTGACTATAATTTACATGCTTTGTAGAATAGGAAGAAATATTAGAAATTAATAAGTGTTTTGTCAGTAAGTCAGATGTTTTGTATTCTGGAGTCTTGCCTATGCTATTAATTTTTTGAACCTAAAATAATTTCCCATGTACCACTCTTAATCTCTTAAAATCAAGCCTCCTTAAGATGCCAGTTCCTCTATATATCCTTCCCTGCCCCTTAGCTAAAAGTAATTATTCCTTATAGGTTATCATAACAATTTGTTTTTACCACCCAGGTACTTTCAGAGTTCTGTTATATTTATGTATTTTGTCTTTTTTCCATTAAGGACAGTGTCTTCATCTTT
Source organism: Monodelphis domestica (assembly GCF_027887165.1). Classification (NCBI taxonomy): domain Eukaryota; kingdom Metazoa; phylum Chordata; class Mammalia; order Didelphimorphia; family Didelphidae; genus Monodelphis; species Monodelphis domestica. Next base: position 321,502,831 of record NC_077229.1, on the reverse strand, counting down.
GACATACCACACTTACATCCAAGCACATAACACAAGCACACTTTGATAATATAGAATTTTTAGTGAATAGAAGCCCAGTAAATATTAAGTGAATTAAATTGAATTCACATTGTTTACTCCAATCCAGTTTAATTATAGGTTGCATTTAATTATTTCAAATGAGCATACAAATACAAATGTTGTTAATACAAATTGAGAAATAAATCATAGAAAAAGATTCAGAAAAGTAAAATGGGATGCAATCATTTTACTCCAATAATCAATAAAAAATATCTGAGCATCAGTCATCCATGTACCCAGTAGCTTGCTGGAAATTCTAGTGACACAAGGGAAATATGACAAAAGTCTTGCTCTTTAACAGCTTACATTCTAGTCAAGGGTAAAGATTTATACTTAAGATGATTAATCATTATAAAATAGGTTTTCATTTAATCTTCACATCTAACAGATATATTACTTCACCAAAATAGACTTAAATAACTAATTACAAAGAATATAGTATTCATTGAAGAGTATGAGAACTCTTTTATGCTGGTCCTCTATCCCAGAGAATGAATGGCATTTTAAGCATCAAAAGAAGGCTATCAAAAATGTCAGGATTTGTTAAAACCATGAACCAGTATCATAGAATTTCCATGTTGGAAGGGATCTTGGGGAACATCCAGTCTGACCCATGTCCAAAAAAAGAATCCCTTCTACATACATACCAGAGAGGGATCATTCAACCTTTGCTCAAAACCCCACATTCAGAAGGAGCTCTTAGCTATTGAGGCAAATGAAGCATTCTATTTCGCATAGTTCTATTGTTAGAAAACTTTGCTTTAAGTCTAAATTTGCTTCTTTTCAGTCTCCATCTATTGTTCCTAGTTTTGCCTTTTGAGTCCTATTAGGGGGGAAAAAATCAAATCCTTCTCCCAGATATCCTTTTAAATCATTGAAGACAACTGTCACATCTCCCCAATAGTTCTCCAGGTTTTTTTGGTCCAAATTTGTGATTTAATTGGTGTAGGGAATTTGCAGTAAAAAAAAAAATTGCCTATACTGTTCTGCAGACTTAGCTAAGTTAACATCAGATTATTAATGAAGAAAGGTTCTTTGGTTCTGAACATTTAAACAATATCCAATCCATCATCTAATAGTCCTCTCTCCCTCTTTGCTTAAAGAACATCATGAGAGGTTTTTTAACAAATGCTTTGCTAAAATCTACGTGAATTAGATCTACAGCATTCCACTGATCTACAAATTTAATAATCCCATCATAAAAGGAAATTAATTTAGCCTGGTATGGCCTGTTCTTTTTTTTTTTTTTTAACATAGAACAAACTTAATTTACACAATAAAATTCAGGGAAATGAATTGCACATGAGCTCTTAGATAATCCAGAGAAGCAAATTCCCCCTTCTCTTTTGGGGTGTGAGCATTTCATGACCTGTTCTTAATGAAACCATACTAGTTCTTTGTTGTTATCACTTTCTTTTATATGATTAGTAATGATCTCATTTTTTTTTAAACCTTTGCCTTCTTTCTTAGAATTAATATGAGTATTTGTTATAAGGCAGAAGAGTGATAAGGGCTAGGCAGTTGGGGCTAAGTGACTTGCCCAGGGCCACACAACTAGAAAGTGTCTAAGGCTGGATTTGAACCCTGAAACTCCCATCTATAGATCTGGCTCTCTATTCACTGAGCCACCTAGCTGCCCCAGTAATGATCTCTTTAATAATATGTTCTAGAATTTTTTCAAGAACTAAAATCAAACTTATTTTAACACAATTTTAAAATAATCACTCTTTTTTAAAAACTGGGATGCTATTTGTTCTTCTCCTGTTCCATAGCATCTCTCACTTTTTTCCATGAACTTTCAGATATCACTTAGATTGTCTTAGTTAAATGTGCCATTTTTTTCAGGACATGAGGATGTTAATCATCTAGACTAGGTGATTTGGATTCATCAAGGAAACTAGATGCTCATTCATTCATTTCATTCTGTCCCTTCCAGTCCTAAAATTCTTCTTAGCAAAGGAAATAGAATCAAAGTAAAAGTTTTTTAGCTTTGCCTTCTGTCCATTAACATTAAATACTGATGGATTAGCCTATCCACTGGGAGAAGCAGTCATATCTCCTTTTTCATCCTTTTCTATAGCTTTAAAAAAAGCAACTTTTTCTTTTTAATTCCTTCAACTTACCAATATCAACTCATTCTGAACTTTGGCACTCCCAGTGAAGTACTGAGCTGTACCTATTCATCCTTTCTTAACTTACTTAACCTTTACTTCAGTTTTCTTTTTATGCCTTTTAAAAATCCAAATTGGTCAGTGAATTCCCTGGGCATTCATCTCACTCTCTTTAGACTATTGCCATTTTTTTCTCTTCATTATAATTGTTTTTCTTTGCCTCTTCAGAATTTAATTCTTGAGAGTTTCTCATCCCTCTTTGGCATAGAATCTGAGTCCATGTTATCTAATCTGTCTTCCTGAAATTAAATCAAAGAATTATGGATCTTAGAGGTAAAGGGAATATGTGATCTAGTTAGACCCTTTGCCATCAAGCAAGCAAGATAGTACTTTCCCTAGGGATAAAGCAACTGAGGTCTAAACGTACCA